>NC_042622.1:52730026-53930026 GCF_901001135.1 Rhinatrema bivittatum | reverse complement strand
ATTAAACCAGGGGGGTTTGGAGGGGTTAGCTACAGACTGGGTGAACTGGTGGACAAACTGGCGTGGATGTGCGCCTATTATAAAATACCCTGACTTACGCAGTAGAAATGGGATTTTCGCAGCTAGTCACATGCCTATTTAAAATTGGGTACACATCTGCATGTGCCCAGTGTATTTTATAACATGCATGCATGTGTGTGCACATATTATAAAATAACCACATCCCTGGACATGCACCGATGCACTTGTGTCAATGTGCGCCCACGCGCCCCTTTGAAAGTTACCGTCCTTAGATTGTTTCACGTCCTCTGAATCATCACATATCACAGCTGGGCAGGGCGGTGCAAGGTATTCCCCCAGTAGGAGCAGAACAGGGCTCTACAACAGAGCATGGGAAGGTCTTCTGCCAGGCCAGCCATTTCCCCCTTGAGCTGAGCCCGCAAATTCTGGTGGCCAGCAGGACTTCTATGGAGGGATGCGTGGAGCGAGAATTCAGGCTGGAGTCAGGATTGGCAGAGTTCAGGCAGTGTAATGAAACAGGCAAGGATCAATAGCAGAAAGTCACACTGAACATAGAAGGAAGAGTAAGGCAAAAAGTGAGCTTTACAGACAAGGCTGGGAACACACTGGCAGAAATGTGGTAAAAGAAGGAGCAAGTTAAGATGCACAGGAACAAGGCAAAGCAAGAGTGAACTGAGACAGGGGTGCAAAGCAGGGTGTAGACAAGCTAGATAGACCTCCAGGAGGCCTGGACAAGATAAGGGCAAGACAGGGAAGACAGAGACAGGACAAGAACAAGGCACAGTACAAGCTCCTGTATCCTGTCTAGATCACTGGGAAACCTAGACATGTCTCAGGAGGCCCACAGGGAACAGGACAACAAAAAGACGGGCAAGGAGCACAGGAACAAACAGAGCAAGATAAAAAGGCTAAACAGGCCACACAGAACACAGACAAAGTAAGGCAAGAAGGCCTCTAATAGGCCACACAGGAAACAAGACTAAGTACAAGGTTGGCCAAAAAAATGAACTGGGGATGATGAGGACTGGAGCAAGAAATGAGGGAGGGTTTTATAGGGCTGGACTTGCTGTATCATGCAGCCTTCAAGGCGGAGGCTAGAGCAGGATTGAGTTGGCCCACATATGGCCCTTGCTGGGGAGGGGGGGGGGGGAGGGTCACCTAGCAGCCAGCATCATTACCCACACTGGAACCATTCTTTGTAGATGTATCTTCCCAACATCTTCCACTGTAAAGAAATTCATTTAGTTTAAGGGTGGCCAACTCCCTATGGAGGCAGTGCATACAAATATAGCTCATGCATATTATTAATAATATACTGAAAACCATGCCTGTTTGTAGCTCTTGAGGACCAGAGTGTTATGCGTGCCATCCGCGGCAGACCTGGGGCACGGCCCTCTCACCTTTCTACAATGACTCCAGCCTCTGGTTCCTCCTCGCTGGTGGTGGGCCGTCAGCGCCGTCCTCGGGCCTCCCCCGGTGCCTCCGGCTTGGCCACAGTCCTCGGCGTACCCGATCTTGCTTCCACTTCTCATTGGGCCTCTCAGCGTGGCTCCTGGAGAGACGCTGCTACTCGCGCTGCACCCCTCCCTAGGCGCACGCACGCACACCATTGATTCTTAAGTAGAGACCGCGGCGGGAACCTAGCCGCGGCCCTGGCTGATGACATCAACCTGACTACAGTATTTAAGCTCAGGCTCCGCTCCCTAGCATTGCCTTTGCAACAGGTCTCCTCGTTCATCGAGTACTCGTTGCCTCCTAGAGAATCGTCTCATCCCTGCGTTCCTGTTCTTCATTGTTCCTTGTTCCTGTCTCTTCGTTCCTACTCTGCTTATGCTTCGGATTGATTACACAGTTTCTGACTCTGCTTCGCCTATCTCCAGACCCAGATCTCCGCTTCGCCTGACTACACTATTGCCTATCTCCAGAGCCAGACCTCCACTTCGACTGACTACACTACTGCCTATCTCCAGACCCAGACCTCTGCTTCGCCTGACTACGCTACTGCCTATCAACAGACCCAGACCTTTGCTTTGTTTGACTATGCTCTTCACTATCTCCGTGATCAGACCTCTGCCTTGCTTGATTACGCTCTTGACTATCTCCGTGATCAGATTTCAGCCTTGCTTGCCACTGCCTTCAGGTTGCTGCCAACCCTGACTCAAGCCTGCCCTTGGACGCCTCTCCAACTTACTCCGTGGACATGGTTTCTTCAGGCTTTGGCCTACTTTTGCTCGAGCGCCCTTGTCTGCCTTCGTTCCATTGGTGCCCGAGTTTCCAGGACATTACCCAGTCCGGAGTAAGACTGTACCATCTTTCACCTGCTGTCTCTGGTCTGAACCTACTCCTACTGCAACTACATACAGAGGCCCACCTAAGTCCTGCTGGCCCCGGCACCCAAAGACTCATCCCGCGGGGAACGAGGGCTAGTATAGGTGAAGCTCCAGTGGCCTCTGTCTATTAGCCCACTCTGCCTACCAACGTTGGGGTCCTTACCTACGGGTTGCGTCAACCCCACCTCAGCCCAAGGGTCCACCTCCGACACAAAAGGTTGCAAAGGCCATGTACTCAGTGGAGCAGCGTGCCCTCCAGGCTATCCCAGGCCTGGCCTCCAAGGTACGAGAACAGCAGCAGTTTATTGAGGCATTGGCCTCCTCCATTGACTGTCTCCATGCCCGGCTTAATTCTCTCACCAGTAATTTATACCGGCTGCTCCTCATCTACAGCAATCACCATCAATGCCTCAAGCCTTGCTGGCCCTACCAGCACCCCCACACTTCAACGGTGACTCCAGTCTCTGTAGAGAGTTTATCAACCAATGCTGTTGATAAACCAACTCTGCTGCCCTCCGTCTTCCAGGACGAATTGACCAAAGTCACCTTCATTCTATTTCGTCTTGAAGGGAAGGCACTGGTTTGGGCTTCCCCCCTATGGGAACAGTCGGACTGCCTCCTAGAGGAGTTATCTCAGTTCGTTGCTGTGTTTCGATAGACCTTCGATGATCCTGGGCAGCATGCCATGGCAAGCACCAGCTTATTACATCTTCGTCAAGGTCAAAGAAGTCTCTTTGATTATACCATCGAGTTTCGGACTTTGGCTTCCGAGCTTGCCTGGCAGGAGGACTGCCTATGAGCTATCTACCTGGATGGACTTTCCTCATAGTGGAAGGATGAGCTGGCTGCAAGGGAGCTTCCTTCCTCTCTCGAGGACCTTATAGACTTGACAGGCTGAATCAACCACCATCTCCAAGAGCGTCACCGGGAGAGTCGGATGCCCAAGAAGCCCTCTCGGGTTCGGTCCCGTTCGCCACTGACCACCAGCCCTGCCCCGAGCAGGGTTACTACTGTGGCTAAGACGGAGAAGCCCATGCAGTTGGGTCATGGGCAGCTGACACCGGAAGAGCACCTCCGGCGGAGACAAACCGGTCTGTGTCTGTATTGTGAAGCACCTAGCCATCATCTACAGACCTCTCCTGTCCGTCCAGGAAACTTCCCAACCTAAGTTCAGGAGGGGCCCTGAACTTGGGCACAATGTCTCCAGCCCCTCAATTGTCTATACTGGTCATTTTGATCTGGGACTCACGGTCCTATCCAGTCCTTGCTCTGGTGGATTCCAGAGCAGGAAGTAATTTCATACTCAAGGATCTAGTCCAGCTCCTGGGTATTAAGATCTGTCCGCTAGAGACCTCCTTGTGTATAGCATCTATTTATGGAGAACCATTACCCGGCTGAATTTTCCTTACGATGTAACCAATCCAGCTGCGCACTGGTGTCCTGCATACTGAAGAACTTGAACTGTTAGCATTGGAGAAATCCATCCACCTGGTAGTTCTCAGACTCCCCTGGCTTCAAAGGCACTCTCCCCAATTTAATTGGGATTTGTTGCAATTGGTGGAGTGGGGTCTCACCTGCCACTAGTCCTGTCTTCATAAGGTGGTACCGCCATCCATGGTAACTCTGGCTGCCACCTCTTCAAGTATACCTGCTCCCTACGCAGATTTCGAAGATGTGTTTTCCAAGCAAAAAGCTGACCTTCTTCCACCTCTTCGGAAGTTCAATTGTCCCACTGACTTCCTTCCTGGGACCATGCCTTCCCGAGGACGCACCTACCCTCTGTCTTTGCCAGAGACAAAGGTTATGACAGAGTACATCCAAGAAAACCTTGCGAAGGGATTAATCCGCCCCTCAACTTCTCCTGCTGGGACGGGATTCTTTTTTGTGACCAAGAAAGATGGGTCGCTTAGGTCGTGTATTGACTACCACAGCCTAAACTCCATCACCCGCAAAGACAAGTATCCTCTGCCACTGATTTCAGAATTATTTGATTGATTGCAAGGAGCATCTATATTTACGAAACTGGAATTACGTGGAGCGTATAATTTGGTACGGATCTGTCCCGACAACATTTGGAAGACTGCCTGCAATACCTGGGATGGACATTACGAATACCTGGAGATGCCTTTCAGCCTCTGTAACCCACCCTCAATTTTCCAACGAATGATGAATGAAATTTTCAGAGATTTGCGGAATACCAAGGTTGTGGCATATCTGGACGATATCTTTGTCTTTTCTAAGGATCTGGCCACACACCACACTGATGTCCATACCGTCCTCCAACGCCTTCGCGAGAATCACTTGTTTGCAAAATTGGACAAATGCTTATTCGAGAAATCCAGTCTGCCTTTCCTCGGATACATTATCTCCCAACGAGGATTTTCTATGGACCCTGTCAAGTTGAAAGGAATCCAGGATTGGCCGCAACCCATGGGTCTTAAAGCCCTCCAGGGCTTCCTGGGAATTACTATCGTTATTTCATCCCACACTACTCTACTTTGGCTGCTCCTCTGACAGCATTAACTCGTAAGGGTCAAGATACTCGAAATTGGACTCCAGAAGCTGTTACAGCCTTCCTCTGCCTCAAAGAATCCTTCCAGGTAGGGTCTTGTCTACATCACCCAGACCCAAACCGACCTTTTCAAGTGGAAGTGGACGCCTCCGCTACTGGAGCTGGGGTTGTTCTGCGCCAATGCACTGCTTCCGGTGCTACAGTCCCATGTTCATTCTACTCCCGCAAGTTCTCACCTGCAGAACAGAACTACAGTATTGGAGATTGTGAGTTACTTCCTATAAAATTAGCCCTTGAAGAATGGTGCCCATGGCTAGAGGGTGCGCAACATAAGTTCACTGTGTTTACCAACCATAAGAACCTGGAATATTTGAGCCATGCCCAGCGTCTCAATGCCCGTCAGGCCCAATGGGCCCTGTTCTTTTCCAGGTTCAATTTTGAGCTTCGTTACTGTCCAGCTGATAAAAACCTCCAGGCAGATGCCCTATCACGCTCTTTCGAGCCTGAAGACACTCCGGAAGAACCCATCCATATAATAGACTCAGCTTGTATCTGTCTGTCTGCTACTCATCCAGTTCCTGCTGGGAAGACTGTCGTGCCCTGACGACGCCGAGAAAGAGTCCTTCACTGGGCACTTGATTCTAAGTTTGCCAGTCATCCAGGGTGAGCACAAACATTGGCACTGCTCCAACAGTTCTTCTGGTGGCCTACTATGGTCTCAGATGCTAAAGCATACGTTGAATCCTGTAATACTTGTGCACAGCAAAAGCCCCCTGTTGGTCGACCTTGGGGTCTTCTGCAACCACTTCCAGCTCCCAAGGAACCGTGGACCCATCTGTCTACGGACTTCATCATGGATTTGCCTCCATCGAAGGGCCATACCGTGAAATGGGTGACCAAAGATCAATTTTCAAAAATGGCCCATTTCATCCCTTTACCGGGCCTACAGAACTGGCACACCTATTTTTCCGCCACATCTTCAGATTGCATGGCCTACCCAAGTATGTTGTCTCTGATAGAGGTCCACAGTTCGTTGCTAGGTATTGGTGCGCTCTTTGCCGAAAATTCGGTATTAATATCAGTTTAACAACTGCTTATCACTCCCAAGCCAACGGACAAGCCAAGCAAATGAATCGCTCTTTGAAAGCCTTCCTGTGCTCTTACATCAACGACCGCCAAGACAATTAGTCTGAACTTCTCCCTTGGGCGGAGTTTTCTCACAACTCCGATATTGCCACTGCTACAGGCACGTCACCGTTCTCCATCATCTACGGAAAGCAACCACGACCACCGCTGCCCATACCTTTGTCAGTACCATCCCCTGCAGCGCAGGCTACAGCGGATGCCCTTAAGAATTTATGGGAACAGACGAATCTTCACTTACGTCTAGCTGCTTCTCGGGCCAAGGAACTGCTGACAGTCACCGACGCTCGTCTCCTGAATTCCTTCCTGGCCAGAAAGTCTGGTTAAGCACTTGGTATATCCAACTCAGAATACCTTCTCAAAGATTAACTCCAAGGTACATTGGACCTTTTACGGTCACCCAACGCATTGGACCAGTTACATACCAGCTTCGGCTGCCTCCTACGCTGGGAATACATAATACGTATCACGTATCTCTTTTAAAACCTGTGGTCTTATCCTGGCCTGCCCAAAAGGCTCCTCAACCACCTCCACTCATGGCTGAAACTGATATGACGTACAAGGTACATGAAGTCCTTGACGTTCGCTGTAGGGGCTGCCGGTGGGAATACCTCATTTCTTGGGAGGGTTATGGACCCGAAGAAAATTCTTGGGAACCAGCTCAGAGCATCCTGGACAAAACCCTCCTCCTGAAATTTTATCATGCCCATCCGGGCAAACCCCGACCTCTAAGAGGGGGGCGTAAAGTGGGGGCTATTGTTACGCCTGCCATCTGCGACAGACCCGCAGCACGGCCCTCTCACCTTTGTACAGTGACTCCAGCCTCTGGTTCCTCCTCGCTGGTGGTGGTGGGTCATCAGCTCCATCCTTGGGCCTCCCCTGGTGCCTCTGGCTCGGCCACAGTCCCCGGCGTTCCCGGTCTTGCTTCCACTTCTCATCGGGCCTCTCTGCATGGCCCACGGAGAGATGCTGCTACTCGCGCTGCTCCCCTCTCTAGCCGCGGCCCCGGATGATGACGTCAACTTGACTACAGTATTTAAGCTCAGGCTCCGCTCTCTAGCGTTGCCTTTGCAACAGGTCTCCTCGCTGGTCGAGTACTCGTTGCCTCCTAGAGATTCGTCTCATCCTTGCGTTTCTGTTCCTCGTTGTTCCTGGTTCTTGTCTCTTCATTCCTACCCTGCTTATGCTTCGGATTGATTACACGGACTCTGACTCTGCTTCACCTGACTACGCTACTGTCTATCTCCAGACCCAGACCTCCGCTTCGCCTGACTACGCTACTACCTATCTCCAGACCCAGACCTCCGCTTCGCCTGACTATGCTATCTCCAGACCCAGACCTCTGCTTCACCTGACTACGCTACTGCCTATTTCCAGACCCAGACCTTCGCTTTGTTTGACTACACTCTTGACTATCTCCGTGATCAGATTTCAGCCTTGCTTGCCACTGCCTTCGGATTGCCACCAGCCCTAACTCAAACCTGCCCTTAGACGCCTCTCTAACATATTCCCTGGACGTTGTTTCTTCAGGCTTTGGCCTACTTTTGCTCGAGCGCCCCTGTCTGCCTTTGTTCCATTGGCGCACGAGTTTCCAGGACATTACCCAGTCTGGAGTAAGACTGTTCCATCTCTCACCTGCTGTCTCTGGGCTGAACCTACTCCTACTGCAACTACATACAGAGGCCCACCTAAGTCCTGCCGGCCCTGGCACCCAAAGGCTCAACCCGCGGGGAACGAAGGCTGGTATAGGTGAAGCTCCAGCGGCCTCTGTCTATCAGCCCACTCTGCCTGCCGATGGTGGAGACCCGTAGGTCCTTACCTATGGGTTGCATCAACCCCATCTCGGCCCAAGGGTCCACCTCTGATGCAACACAGAGTGTGAAGGGTGGCATAGTTGGAGCCCTTTGTGCTGCAGCGTAGATGATACAGCCTCTTAGGCAAACCTAAGAAGCCTATTTTAGCAGCAAACATGCCCTGTAGTGGGACAGACTGGAGCTTCACTTATATCAGCTGCCTCCCCTGCAGGTTGAGCCCTTGGGTTCTGGTGGCAAGCAAGTCTTAGGCAGGTCCCTAGGGCAGTGGCTAGAACAATAGTCCAATGACACACTGAGGTCAGGGCAGGCAGCAGACTAACAGAGTTGAACAAGCCAAGATTGGGGCAGGCAGCTAACAAGAATGGTGAGGTCCAGGCAGGAGGTCAAGTCCAGGAGGCAGGCAATCTTGGTCAGGTCCAGGTGATAGGCAATCTTGGTCAGGACTAAGCAAGAGATCTGGATCTGGAGAATCAGTCCAAAGGTGGACAAAGACACACAGAAGACACTGGATAAGACAAGGCTGAATGAGGCAAGGCTGGAGAGACTAGGCTGGATGACAGGAACCAGGAACTCAAAGCAACACACACTGCAAAGGCAGAAGACCCATTCCTGAAGCGTCTGATGTTCCTCAGGAGGAGCTTTAATTGGTCAGGGCCTGGTGATATCATTAGAGGGCACCACAACAAAGTTCCTGCAATGGGCCTTAGAACAGTGGGACCATCGGGCACACTCATGCCTAGAGGAAGTCAGGAGGAGTGTCAGCTGGCAGTTCCCATACTGCATATTCAAAGTTCAGGGTGGAGTCCTGGCCGCAAAGGCGGCTGACAGTGTCCTGAGCAAGTGAGGCTTAGATGCTGGAGGCAACCCAGCTGCAGAGCTCTGTTGTCAATGGCAGGGATGAGTGATGTAGCTCAGGGGGCTGTCCCATGAGCCACTAAATGTAAAACAGAGTTGGCGACCCCTGAATTAATTTTTCTGCTATGACCTTAACCTCCTCGAATGCTCCTTTTATTTCCAATCATCTAATGTTCCATCTGACTCCTTTGCGGGCTTCTTGTTTTTGATGAATTTGAAAAAGTTATGTTTTGTGTCATTACAAGTTTCTCCTCAAATTCTCTCTTAGTGTGCCTTATTAATATTTTGTCTCTAGTTTGCCAGTGCTAATGTTCTTTTCTATTTTCCTCATTAGGCCCTGCTTTCCATTTTTTTAATAATGCCTTTATTAATTTAATAGCCTCTTTCATAGCACCATTTATTCATGCTTTTGATCTTCTTTTGACCTTTTTTTAAATTGTGGAATACATTTTATCTGAGCTTCCAAAATAGTATTTTTAAACAATATCCATTCAACATGCAGACTATATATATATTATATATATATATATATATATATATATATATTATATATATATATATATATATATATATATATTGAAATTTTCATAAACAAACAAGAATACTCTTGTAGGAAATTACATGAAATGAAGCCTACCATCGTGATAATAAATGAAGTCTCATATATGAATAATAAGAAACAGGGAGACTGAGGAGGAAGAAAAGGGGCGATAAACTAGTGTATTGCAATATAACACAAAAAATTGTAAGAATGAGAGACAAGAGCTGAGTGATACATAAATCCCAGCAATTAACAAACTAAACAGAAATGGCTTAAGTATGAGCATCAAGATAAAGGCGCAAATGAGCAGGATCAAAGTAAACAAATCTAAATCCTAAATGAGAAATTACACATTTGCACGGATATCTGAGGATAAACTTTGCACCTAATGCCACAGTCTCAGATCGCATACTAAGAAATGTTTACGGCGTTCTTGAGCAGAATGTGTAATGTCAGGATAAATCCAGACCCGTTGGCCATAAAAAGAAGAAAATCTATTCTGAAAAAAGGCTCTAAGGACAGAATCTCGATGATGGGAAAAAAACAAAAGAAATAAAGTCCCAAATTGGGAAATAGGCACTTCAATAGATGATTCCATATCTTGAGATTGAGAAGCTTCTATGGGCTTTAACATATATGCTTTAGCAGTAGTTGGTGTATCTTCTGTAGGTATTTGAAGGACTTCAAATGAATATTTCTTAAACATATCAATAGCTGAAATTAAATTAGATTGGGGAAAGTTCAAAATCCTAAGGTTCAAATACCAAAGGGAATTTTCAATATGTTCCACTTTCCTTAATTGAAGTGTATCAGACTTAATTAAACTCTCTTGAACTTTCTGTATCGATTAAATTTGATTTCCCATATCTTCAATTTTCTTTGAATGAGAGCCCAGTTCATTTTCAATTACTTGGATACAAGGTGAAAAAGTAGAAGTGACATTTCTGAAGTACCATTAAAGCAGACCAAACTGAGTCCAGAGTAATCACTGAAGGCCTAGACAAAAAAGGGGCGAAGTAAAACATTATGCATACCTGCCGCATTCCGAACCTCTCGCAGATCTTTTCCTACTTCCTATCATGCAGACTTTTAACCTGCTCTTTCAAGTTTCTTTCTTACTCAGTTCCTCATTTTATTATAGACTTCTTTTATAAAGTTAAATGCTACTGTAGTAGATTAATTATTCTTCCTCCAGTGATTGTCAAATTTTATTGTACTATGTTCATTATTGCCATGCAGCGCCACCACCTCCATTACCCTTTGCACTAGGTCCTGCATTCCACTGAGAACTAGATCTAAAGTAGGCCCCCTCCCTCCTCGTGTTTCTAGGATCAGCTGCTCTGTGAAGCAGTCACTTATGGCACCTAGAAATATAACCTCCTTAACATGCTTTGATGAGATACTCACCCAATCGATATTGGTGTAATTGAAATCTCCCAGCATCTACCTATATTTTTTTTTATAACAAGCACAGAATAGGAGAAATGTCTTTCTTCAAATAGGGCTGCTTAGGGTTCCTCTGCCCAGCTCAGATCTAGTCTACATTAGAATGAATACGCCACTTTACTCTTCCCATAATCAGCATTGAGACTGAGAAAGGGTAGCCAGGCAACTTGCTATTGAGGTTGATGATGGAAGTAAGTTTATATGGTTAACCAGGTTTGATGTGTATGTATAGATTGCACCCTTGGGGCAGGCATGAAAACAGCCCTGATTAAAGATTGCTTGCCCCTTAAAAATAAAGCAAACAGGACAATTCCACTTAATCAAGTTGCCTTTGTAAATTCATTGTCTCCTGTGGAGCCTCTATGAATTTAAAGTTCCTTTTTTTTTTTTTGCTGTGCAGTTGTACCTTCTTTGTAAATAATTCTCAGCATGAGCAGGATTGCCACTACAAAATTGAAACAGTCATTTGGGTTCGTTCCTTCCCTCCATCCTTTGTGCAAGCTCCAAGACTGACATTGGGCTATGTTATATATGCTTTCTGATAAGAGAAAGCAATATAACTGCAACAAAAATGATAAAGAGTACAGAATAGCTCCTTTATGAAGAAGAGCTAAACAGCCTAGATCTCTTTAATTTGGAGAAGAAACAATGGAAAAGGGATATGATAGAGGTTTATAAAACCATAACTGGGGTGGAACAAGTTAATAGGGAGCTATTATTTACCCCAATTAATAGGACTAATTGGCCCCCGCAAATTCAAAACAAAATAATCCTGATGCAAAATACTGAAAGCCTGGTGCAAATGAATCATTTCTGTTGCTTTTCTGCCTGCATCTACAGATGGGATACTGCATATTTGTGCAGTCAAATAAATACTTTCTCAGAAACGATTACCAAATCTGAATAAATTCTGGACCAAATACAGACTCAATATTGTTACAATACAAAGGTGAACTTGTATTTCTGAATTATTGATGGCTATTTATTTTTGCCAGAAAGAAAGGAAATTATTGTGTAACACACAGCAGATCAATGCCTGTGTGTCTGACATTTATTAACGATTTCATCTGGCAAGCAGATGGGTGTGGATGCATGCAGCTGATGGGAGGTCGTTCCTCTGTTGGTATGCATTCACAGGCTTGTGGTAAGCTTCATGTAAGGCCTATTTAAAGAATTTTCATCGAGGGCGCCCACGTTAAAGCAACTAACAAATTCTGCTACGTCTGAAACATGTTTTCTAACACTGCCAACATTCAGGCCGAT
Organism: Rhinatrema bivittatum; assembly: GCF_901001135.1. Lineage (NCBI taxonomy): Eukaryota > Metazoa > Chordata > Amphibia > Gymnophiona > Rhinatrematidae > Rhinatrema > Rhinatrema bivittatum. The sequence continues at coordinate 53,918,101 of NC_042622.1, read as the reverse complement.
ACAGAAAAACGCGCGGGAGAGCCGGTGAGCACCCGCTCTCCCAGCGCGCGCACAGGCCACTCTCCTGGGTGCACGATTCAGGAGGGTGGCCTATGCAAATTAGGGCCTGCAGTAAAAAGAGGCGCTAGGGACACTAGCGTGTCCCTAGCGCCTCTTTTTTGACAGGAGCGGCGGCTGTCAGCGAGTTTGACAGCCAACGCTCAATTTTTCCAGTGTCGGTTCTCGAGCCTGCTGACAGCCACGGGTTCGGAAACCGGATGCCGGCAAAATTGAGTGTCCAGTTTTCAACCTGCGAGCCGCAGGCTGATTTTAAATTTTATTTTTACATTTGTAATTATTTTTTACTTTTGGGACCTCCAACTTAATATCGCCATGATATTAAGTCGGAGGGTGTACTGAAAAGCAGTTTTTACTGCTTTTCTGTACACTTTCCCAGTGCGGCTTGGCTGCACATTTTACTTACTGAATCGCGCGGGAATAACTAATAGGGCCATCAACATGCATTTGCATGTTGCAGGCGCTATTAGTTTCGGTGGGGGGGTGGGGGGGGGGATGGCTGCGCATTTTCGACGCGCTATTACTCCTTACTGAATAAGGGGTATAGCTAGCGTGTCGAAAATGCGCATCCAAATGCGGGTTAACAGTGCGCTCCATTGGAGCACACTGTACTGTATCGGCCCAATTGACCATGAGGCATTTCCAAAGCAAGCTCTTCCTTTGGCAAACTCTTTTATTATCTATGGATTGACAAAGGGGTGAGACTGCTCCCTAAGATCAAAGGGGGTAATTTTCAAAAGGATTTTCAAAAGCCTGTTTATGTCCTTAATACACTTCTATGCACATAAACTTATTGACCAGGTAATAGCATATATCATAGCAATTTTCAAAAGCCCACTCGCGCAATGATGCAAAGTGCATTTATCCACATAAAACCCAGTTTAAAGCATATATATCTTTTTGAAAATTACCTCCAAAGTGTTCTAGGCAGTAGTGCTGTCCACACTGCTGAATGGATGTGAATCCTGCAAACACCTCAGCCAACATGAGCAACTCCCATCAGCACTCCCTGAGATCCATCTGCAATAAAAGGGGGCATGGCAGGATCTCCAAATAAGTCCTTGAAAGATGCCAAATTTTCGGCATGGAGGGAATGATGGTAAAGGCTCAGCTTCATTGGGTAGGTCATGTCATAAGGATGGAGGATTTCACAATTCCCCAACTTGTGTCCTATGGCCAACTGAAAAGTAAACACAGATCACAGATCAGTGCTGAGCCTGCCAGAAGGTACAATCTGCTCACTGTTAAGCAGTGCAGGATACCTGCTTTTCCTTGGTGTGCTTGAGCTGATTAAAATGTGCATTTTAACTCAGATTTACCTTATCTGTGCACATTTTAACTCCCGATGCAATAGCATAACATTAGCTTACTGCATTGCAAGTTAAGGAAAAAAAAAATAATTAGCCTGTGTGATAAGGAAACTGTAGGCTGAATTGCAGCATATGGTTTTAAAGCTCAGCTTCCTGTATCAGCCTGTAAGTGTGTAAAATTATTTCCCCATTCCCCTCCAGGACTGTCCACAGAGCCACCACTCCATCAGGGCAATGCGATACTGTGTGCTCAGGCTAGCGCACAGGTTAATCCACGGTTGGATGTTGCAGCCTGGTACTGCTGGCGAGGTAGTGGACCCTTGGGCCGACCCACCCCGAGAGGCAGGGTAGGCCGGGAGGCGGAGCCTGAGGCTTGAGGTGTTCACCCGGGAACCAGGAACCCCCCAGGAGGAGCCCGTAGGGTTCTGGCACCTTGGGACTTGGGCAAAGGCACTAGGCCGGTCTAGGGAACAAGGCAGTCCAAGAAGTGACAAAGTCTCTGCGGCAAGCGGGAACCTGGAACGGAGTCTGTGGCGTGAGGAAGTCCAAAGGATACTTGGTAGCAGAGGCACCGGCTGAAAGGGCCGGGAGCCGGCTGAAGACAAACAGCGGGCAGTGCGGAGACTGTAGCTAGCCGGTGATGGGAACAAGCCGAAGCAGGGCTGAAGCAAGCTGGAAACTGGAGCGAGCTGAAGTGGAGTTAGTAAAACCCGGACTGGAGTAGACTGCAGGTTGGAACGGAGTCTGTAGCCAGCTGAGAGCTGAAGCAAGCTGAACAAGAACAGAGTCAGGTACGGGCTGAGGTCAAAGGCAGGCGGCAGGCAGAAGCGAAGTCAGGAACAGGCTGAAGTCAATGGCAGGCGGCAGGCAGAAGCGAAGTCAGGAACAGGCTGAAGTCAATGGCAGGAACGTGGAACAAACGTAGCGCAACTTAGAACTACTAACCAGTAGTGAACCTCGTTGCAAGGCATAGTACAATGAGCGAAGCAGCCCTATATAGGGCTCAGGCAGGAAATGGACCATCGGGTGGAGCCCAGACACTTCCTGTGTCTGGCCCTTTAAATCCTGTAGAGAGACGCGGCCGCGCGTCTAAGCAGGAGCAGAGCAGGGCTGTGCAGGACCCTGGACAGCAGCCTGCACAGCGTCTGTACGTCGGCAGCGTCAGACGCAGCAGAGAAGGCAGGAGAGAGCCTGAACGCAGGCTCCGACGAGTGCAGCGGCTCCAGCCGCTGCAGGAGGCCCCAAGGGCGGCTCCAGCCGCCAGGAAACACCGGGGCTTTTGCGGCCTCCAGCTGCGAAGACCCAGACGACGGTGGGGGCGTACCCAGCCCCGAAGAAAGCCGCGGTTCCGGCCATGGAGGCTGCAGCGAGTCCGGGGTGGCCCTCGGACCACGTGGGAGGACCGAAGACGGCGTCTCCAGCGACGAAGGCCGGTACAGTGCGGGTTTAAGGGAGGGGAAGCGGCGGAGACCGCAACATTGGATGCGTGTTTTGGACGTGTCCATAACCCCTGATGCAATAATGGGATCAGCGCGTCCAAAATGCACATCTATACTCATGCAGAGTTAAGGTACAGAGAAGGTACAGAGAAGGGCTACTAAAATGTAGGGATGTGAATCGTTTTTGAACGATTAAAATTATCGTCAGATAATTTTAAAATCGTCCAAAATCGTTAGAGTGCACGATACAATACGAATGCCCACGATTTATTGTCAGGGGCATTTGTATTGTATCGTTAAATAGGGCACACCAAAAAAGCCCCTAAACCCACCCTGACCCTTTAAATCGACCCGACCCATCGCTATTTTTTTTTTTACGGAGGCCCGCGCCGCAAAAAAAAACCCAAACCCCATCTGACCCTTTAAATCGACCCCCCCCCTCCCGACCCGACCCGACCCATCGCTAATTATTTTTTTACGGAGGCCTGCGCCGCAAAAAAAAACCAATAAAACCCATCCGACCCCTTAAATCGACCCCCCCAAAACCTTTTAAAGTTACCTGGTGGTCCAGGGGGTCCTCGGGGGGCCTAGGGGAGAGAGCCAGGGGGGCCTCGGGGAGAGGAGAGATCCAGGGGGGCCTCGGGGAAAGATTTCCCAGGCATCAGCTGTTCTAAAAATTAAAAAAAAATGGCGCCGATGCCCCTTTGCCCTTACCATGTGACAGGGTATCCGTGCCATTGGCCGGCCCCTGTCACATGGTAGGAACACTGGATGTCCGGCGCCATCTTTACTCATCAGCCCATATTATAATATGGGCTGATGGCCGGCGCCATCTTTAAAGATGGCGCCGGCCATCCAGTGCTCCTATCATGTGACAGGGGCCGGCCAATGGCATGGATACCCTGTCACATGGTAAGGGCAAAGGGGCATCGGCGCCATTTTTTTTTTTTTTTTAGAACAGGTGATGCCTGGGAAATCTTTCCCCGAGGCCCCCCTGGATCTCTCCTCTCCCCGAGGCCCCCCTGGATCTCTCCCCGAGGTCTCCCAAGGCCCCCCTGGACCACCAGGTAACTTTAAAAGGTTTTGGGGGGGGGGGTTGATTTAAATGGTCAGAAGGGTTTTTTTGGTTTTTTTGCAACGCGGGCCTCCGTAAAAAAATAATTAGCGATGGGTTGGGTCAGGTCCGGTCGGGAGGGGGGGGTGTCAATTTAAAGGGTCGGATGTGTTTTTTGTTTTTTTTTGCGGCGCGGGCCTCCGTAAAAAAATAATTAGCGATGGGTCAGGTCGGGAGGTCGATTTAAAGGGTCGGATGTGTTTTGGTTTATTTTGCAGTGTGGGCCTCCTAAAAATATGTGAATTGGAATCGGAAACGATTCCAATTCACATATCTTAACGATCCGATTCGAGCCCCCCCCGCAGCCGAATCTGATCATTAAGACAATCTGGCACACAATTCACATCTCTACCAAAAAGATAAAGGGAATGGAACAGCTCCCCTATGAGGAAAGACTATAGGTTAGGACTTTTCAGCTTGGAGAAGAGATGGCTGAGGGGGGATATGATAGAGATGTTTAAAATCATGAGAGGTCTAGAACAAGGTAGATGTGAATCGGTTTTTTACTCTTTTGGATAATAGAAAGACTAGGGGGCACTCCATGAAGTTAGCATGTGGCACATTTAAAACTAATCAGAGAAAGTTCTTTTTCACTCAATGCACAATTAAACTCTGTAATTTGTTGCCAGAGGATGTGGTTAGTGCAGATAGTATAGCTGTGTTTAAAAAAGGATTGGATAAGTTCTTGAAGGAGAAGTCCATTACCTGCTATTAATTAAGTTGACTTAGATAATAACCACCGCTATTACTAGCAACAGTAACATGGAATAGACTTCGTTTTTGGGTACTTGCCAGGTTCTTATGGCCTGGATTGGCCACTGTTGGAAACAGGATGCTGGGCTTGATGGACCCTTGGTCTGACCCAGTATGGCATATTCTTATGTTCTTATGTTCTAATAGCGCTCATCATATGAAATGAGGCTATTAGCTATTACCCTCCAATGTAAAAAATAACTATATGCCTGACATGAACATTTTAGCTCTCAAAAATTAACTCCAGCCCCGAGCTGGTGTTAAGATTTGAGGAGCCACAAAAGTTGATTAGAAAAGCAGAAAATACTTCTTTTCTGTGGTGCCTCTGACTTAATATATTGGCACAATTAAGTCAAAGGAACCACAGAAAGAAGCAATGTGAAAAAATGTTTTTTAAAGATGTCTTGACTGTGGTCAGGTTAGGAAAATGGACGCTCAATTTTCTCCTTCTGGGCGCCTGACGCACAGTTTTCCCCTAGTGCCTCCTTTTTAATGCAGCGCCTTATTTGCCTACTGCTTTGCGCGCCCGGGAGAGTTGGGTGGGCGTGCAGTAAGAAAGTGGGCACTCAATCAGGAGCGCCCATTTTTCCCACACAGATATTGTATTGGCCTTTTAGCAGCTTGTAATCCTGCCTTCAGCTCTTCAATGATTCCTCACATGGGCATAAGCTGTTTACTTCAGGTGCCAAACTACATACTAGGTCTTGCTTTTTTTTTTTTTTTGACAGAAGGTTGCAGTCCTATGGCAGTGGCACAAATATGACTGGAGCCAACAGATCCCTCACTGAGCCCTGGGGCCAAGGTTGGAGAGAATTGCGCTGAGGGAGGACCCCATTTATACTCTCACATTCAGGCCGATGCAACACCGTGTGCTGGCTGCAGCGCACAGCTCAACACACGACTGGACGCGCACCCATGACCCCTATGAAAATCAGGAGTTAGTGCATCCAAAATGTGCATCCAATAGAGCGTGTAGCTAATAGCGCTTATCACATGTAAATTCATGTTGGTGAAGCTATTAGCTATTTCCCCCAATGCAAAAAAAAAAAAAAAAAATGTGCACAAGATTCGAACATTTCTGTACTTCCGCTGACTTAATATCCTAGCGATATTAAGTCGGAGGAAGTAAAAAAGTAGAACTGTCCAAAAAACAAAAAGTGTGCTGGCAGTCAGTTAGTAAAAGGGAAGCTCAATTGACGAGCATCCATTTTCCTTACCTGCTGAGAGCCATCTCTCCTGGGTGCCCACTGCTGAGGAGGTGCTAGGGGCCACAAATTCCCCTAGCGCCTCCTTTTCACCACGGCAGCCTATTTGCATATTGCATCAGGCGCCCCGGGGAGGTCGATCGGCACGCGTTAGGACAACGGGCGCTCATTATTGAGCGCCCGTTTTCTGCGCACCAATATTGCTTTGGCCTGGTAGGGTGCTATCTTTTCCCTAAAGCCAGCCCTGGTGGCCGATGTAGACTTTAACATAGCCGCTTTGCTGACGATACAGCAGAGCCAGTACACCAGTGAGGCATGTAAGAGATGCTTGTTTGTATATTATTCTAAGATCCACAGTTTCCAGTTCTGGCAGCCTGACACATATCATCACCAGACCTGCCAGCCTACTGATGCACTAATAATGGGGGTGCTAAGCAACTTTTCAGACAGAAAGATACAGTTTCATGGTTGTAATAGACTAATTCTCTGATAGCCACTAAAGTTAGTAAAGAGGAAACTGTAGACAGAAGAGGATGATTGCCTGGAAGTAGAGGTGCAATCCTCCAATAGAGGGTGAATTGGGATATCTGTACCAGTATTAAACCCACTTTTTAAGAAAAATAAAGTGAACTGCAATTTTCTGTGGAAATTGAATTGTACCCTTCAGTCTATAATATCACATTCAGGCTGTCACCAGTATAACTACAAAGAGACAGACTGTCCAGATGCCTCTAGTTAAGTGTGCAGAATACAAGTCAGTTTCCTTGGTCATTGTAGTGTACTGTAACCATTGTCTAGTGCTCTGAGTCCAATCTACTGTTTAAAAAGTTTCTGATTCTCATACACATTGTATACATCCCTGGTCGGTCCTAATGAGTCACATGAGAGGCTGTATTATTCAAGGATTCTTGGTACGAAACCTGTTTGTAGGCTCCATGTAGCCAGCATTGAAAACCATTGTACCATACAATATTTTTACTTTCAGTTAGATAAGGCTATGGTTGCTACAATCAACTTGTTTGTGAGAAGAATCAGTAGAACAGAAGGGGACAGTGTAAGTGAATTAAGAAAGGAGGGTGGAAGAATTAACAGCATTATTTAGTAATCCTTTTGTCTTGTTTCAAAATCTGTTGGAAGCCAGCCATGCTTTGTTGTTGAACCCAAAAGACTTTCTAAAGAACTCAAAGGGAAAGTAAACAAAGATCAACAGGTCTACTTATTTTTGAAGGTATTATTTTCATTCACTGCCTTATATTTTACCACAAATTTCTCCCAGGGGATTTTGTCCCTTTGATTCATGCACTAATTGTGACACAGTTGGACTATTGCACCAGGATAATCTGCATGGAGTTGCAGTAACAACCCTAAACACCTTGCTGGGCAGACTGGATGGACCGTTTTGGGCTTCATCTGCTGACCTTTACTTTATAACCATGTTACTAAATAAAAGTAAAAAATAAAACAAGCTGAAAAATGCCTGCTTGAAGTAGTGCACAGTGGCGTGTTTCTCGCCAGGTACCTCTTCCAACTGACCACTGACAAGTGCATGGGAGGAGGAGTGCACCACCGGTGGCGGCAGTAGCAACAGCGGGCGGGAGGTCATGGATGCCAGTTGCTCCTCCTGCTGCTCCCACTCAGACTGCCATGGGGTAGGAGATGGGTGGCAGCCATGGTGGCAGAGATTCCTGCTGTCGCTCCTGCTTTCCTTTCTGGTTCTTGACCTCCTGCATTGCCTGTGGGACCACTGGACTATGGGCACGAGGCCGCAGATGTGCACCTGCACCCAGACGGATGGAGAAGCAGAGAGACAGACAATTCCTCGGCAACAGACACTCTCGCTTCCGGTGAAGCGTGCCTAAAAATGCCTACGTCATTGACGTATTGTATGTCAGGGATGAAGGAATCAGAAGGAAAAGAAGCTGAACCCTATTCCATTCATTTCAAAGCATAAAAGGAGGTAGGCAAGGTAACTGGCAGGCAGCGCTTAAATTCCCTTTTATGTGCAGCATATGGGGTGGTTTGGTACTCGGCAGCAAAACTGCATCTAGCATTAAGTGAATAATGATTAAAATTACTGTTTTCAGCTGAAAGGCATTTGCTAGATCTGATCCAACAATAGACTCCCCCCACCACACACACACACACACACACACACACACCACCCTCAAAACCTCCAGTTAACAGACAGAGAGCTAGCAAGAGGACTTCTTTCCACACTAGCGTCATTTCACTTAATGCAGTGTCTCCTCTTACAGAAAGGTTCACAAACCAACAAACAGGTCGATCCAGTAAAGTGTGCTCCGTCGGAGCGCACTGTCACCCTGCTCTGGACGTGTGTTTTCCCTTACCCCTTATTCAGTAAGGGGAGGAAAACACGCGGCCCACCCGCGGCACCTAATAGCGCCCTCAACATGCAAATGCATGTTGGTGGCCCTATTAGGTATTCCCGAGCGATCCAGTAAGTAAAATGTGCAGCCAAGCCGCACATTTTACTCTAAGAAATTAGCGCCGCCCAAAGGTCGGCGCTAATTTCTTCCGGCGCCAGGGAAGTGCACAGAAAAGCAGTAAAAACTGCTTTTCTGTGCACCCTCCGACTTAATATCATAGCGATATTAAGTCGGAGGTCCCCAAAAGTAAAAAAAAGTAAAAAAAAAAATAAAAAAATTTTTGAATTCGGCCCGCGGCTGTCGGGCCGAAAACCGGACGCTCAATTTTGCCGGCGTCCGGTTTCCGAGCCCGTGGCTGTCAGCGGGCTCGAGAACCGACGCCGGCAAAATTGAGCGTCGGCTGTCAAACCCGCTGACAGCCGCCGCTCCAGGCCAAAAGGAGGCGCTAGGGACGCGCCTCCTTTTCCTCGTTTGCACCGCGTCACCTAATTTAAATACTGGATCGCTTGCACTGGCGAGCGCGTTAGTCCGCTCTCCCACGGACTTTACTGGATCGGGCTGAAAGTTTGCTGGCTGCCTTCTTGCAGAAACCTTACCTGTAGGTTTCAGTTGCAGAAGCTTCTGTCCTAAATCTTTGGCCAATTTCTTTTCTAGATAATGTTGATGCTTTACAAGAAGAGCTAGAAGTCAAGCCTCTGGCTCATCCTGACATACTGCATACAGTTTGGGAGGTGTAATATGGCCTTAGTGGGAGGGATCATTTTCCATCTATTCCTTTGTTTGTTTTAAAGATGGCACTGGAAAGACTAGGGCTACTCATTCCTAGAGAGAGAGAGAGAGAGAGAGAGAGAGAGAGAGAGAGAGAGAGAGAGAGAGAGAGAGAGAGAGAGAGAGAGAGAGACAGACTTCCTATAATGCCTATGTCCTAGACAAGTATTTGTATCCCTATGGGCGGGCCACCTAGTAACTCGAGGTGGGGATTAGGTATGAGCGTCGGGGGTTGGGTGCCACTTTCGCATTCCACATGAGACGTACGGAAAGAACAGTGGTCTCTAGTGAAGATTTGCTGGCCGTCGGAGTGAGGAAACTCACTCCAAGAGGAGATTTGGGCTACATTCTCTCCACCTAGCTTGTTGTTGCCCAGGTAGAGTGTCCATCAAGCTAGGTGGAGAGAACGTTGCCCAAATCTCCTCTTGGAGTGAGTGTCCGTCGGACTCACTCCAAGAGGAGATTTGGGCTACATTCTCTCCACCTAGCTTGTTGTTGCCCAGGTAGAGTGTCCATCAAGCTAGGTGGAGAGAACGTTGCCCAAATCTCCTCTTGGAGTGAGTGTCCTCACTCTGACGGCCAGCAAATCTTCACTAGAGACCACTGTTCTTTCCGTACATCTCATGTGGAATGCGAAAGTGGCCCCCAACCCCCGACGCTCATACCTAATCCCCACCTCGAGTTACTAGGTGGCCCTCCCATAGGGATACAAATACTTGTCTAGGACATAGGCATTATAGTCTTTCTCTCTCTCCCTCTCTCTCTCCCTCTCTCTCTGGTTTTTGACTGACTTCAGACCTTGTCACTCTTAGTATATGCTTATGTTGTCTGTGCCTAAATCTGGCAATGAGCTGCAGTAAGGGGTTCCGGGGGAGTGGGAAGGGGGCCTTCCTTATCCTATTTTACCAATTTGGAGGGAGGGGGGCAGAAGAAGGAGGCTCTTTGGGCCTATAGCCCTGCAACACTTTGTAACTATTTTTGGTGGCTTGGGGAGGTTAAGGGATTAGCTGCATTATTATTTTGTTATGATATTATTTTAATATAGCCAGTTAAGATAAACGTTATCTGGGTACACATTTCCAGATAATTTTGAAATCTAACCAGTGATATTCAAACATAGTTGGCTAACCCGGATAACTTTATTTGAGTATATTCAGTGGGACAAGCTAGCTACATTTACCTAGATGATATCCATTTTATGTATTTTTTAAATTGACCTCAACATTTTTAGTGTGATAAGTGTTGTTTGTTTCTTTTTACTTTCTTTTAATATTATGGTTGATATTTTTTGTTTTTCTTTTAATGTTATGATTGGCTAGATAGCACACCATTTTGAATGGATTTCCAGGAAGACAATATATACAAATATTTTAAATAAACAATGGTCCTAATTTTGTGCAATCTGTCTAGGCTGTAGCTAGGTATTTACAGAGAGAACACAGAGAAGTCTGGTTTAGTTCTGTATAGGCTGTGATATTTTTTTCTGGCATCAGTATGAAAATTATACAGAAATATTGTTTAATTCAAAGACACATGAAGAAGGTTATTTCCTTCAGGTGTCAAAGTGAAAGATGTAGTATGCTGCACTATATTAGGATTGGCCTTTGTTCACCTTTGGAAGAGGAGTTAAGACAGTGTTTAAGTATACTACAGAGGTACAGAGGGAGGAAAATGGGAAAGTGGAGACTGTATCTTCCTCCACAGAACAACAAGACATAGATTTGTTTCCAACTCAGAGTAATTAACAAGCCAAGGGTATGATGTCACATTTTCAGACTCAATTAAAAAGTTGTGTGTGTGTGTGCGTTTGACATCTATGATTACCATACATGAGATGAGGTTAAAGAGGAGGCTGAGGTTGTTCAAGAAAGAGGTTTACAAACTAATTTGATGAACCTGCAGAAAATCCTTGGGTTTGTTGGGTCAGTTCAACGAAACTCTCAAAAAGAAAGCTGCCCACTGACAGTACATTTCTTTGGGGGTCTGCAGAACCTAGATGTGGATCTTGATGGCTCAACTGATCCATCTAAGATTTTCACAGATCTCCTTGAGATCTGTAAATTAAAAATCCAATGGATTTTTTCCAGCCCATCTTAAGGAGACTGGTGAATTTGGACACATTTGAGGAATAATGAAATCTGCTTGGTTAGAGCACATCTGCAGTAAGGTTGCACATCCCTGGAGGAGATTGTGCAAGTAATAGCTACTAGCAAATGGGTTGATGCAAGTGTTGTTGCTTTTGCAGTTAGCACCACTGCCATTGCCAGTACAATTGTGCATGCTACTGCTAATGCCACCTGTCCCAACATATAATGAAAAAATAACATTTGCATCAGCACGGTGTTCTTACAAATGCTGTCAGCATGACACTAATGCTCTTAAACTCACTGATAGGAAGGAAGGGGGTGGTTTACCTGTATGAGGCTCTGGATAGCGGTGAACCAACAATTGTTCGTTATCAGGAATGACATGTCACTCTCTTTTTCGGGTTTTCTTTTCATTTTCTGCGCTATATTCAGGGATTGATTCACAGATGGCCTGCAAAGGACGCTCCTTTGCCAAAGCGCTGCACTACAATAAACTGGAAGAGGTGAAGGGACTGGAGGCTTAGAGGCTGATGTCTGTGGGATTTCAGAATTGGCAAGTGGACGTAGAGGAGGAGGTGGTCACTGCCAAGCTTCATCTTTGTCCCTCTTCTTTGCAGAAGGGTGGTTGGTGTTGGTATTGCGTTACAGGGTGGAGGGGTGCTTCTGGTGGCTGGCCAGGGCCTGTTGTCACACTGTTGTACACTGTTCTCTCTCTTTACAGTCAGCTGCACCACATTCCACACAGTAGATGCTGATGAGCTTTGATCAGACTCCGAACTTAACGGGCATTGGCATGGGCCTCCACTTGCACTTCTGCTGACTGGCTTGTTGCCAGAATCTGGACTGACTGCCCCCATCTACTTGCTGCCATGCTTCCACTTCTGTTGCAGCCCTGCAGCATTCAACTGCTCCCAGCGTCTCCTCCCTCATCCATAAGAGCCAGGGCCTACCACCTTTATTATTGTCCTTCTCTTCTGACACTCTGAAATCTTTTAAGAGAAGAGTCTGAAAGATAAGGCAATATCTGATGGTGATTTATCATTTGCTTCTATGGGCATGAAGCATAAAAAAATGCAGGGGAAAAGATATTTCTCAGGCAATGGGCAAACAGTCAATTTCTTGAACTTTTTATCTCTCTAAATGCAAATACATCGCTATGAAATTTAAAAATATATTTATGTATTCATAAGACCAGCAAAATGGATATTTTTAATTTTAGTGGCTACAAATGGAGGAGAATTATGGCAGTGATTACAGCCAGAAGTGCTGTGTAGGGGGGGACTCTGCAAGTTTATGCCACACTGCGGCACAGTCTGGACCAGCCATACTGAATGATAATCTTTATTTACATTCTCCCCCCCTCCCCCTAACAAACTCTCAAAACTTCCTGAGGTTCTATACAGACACAGCTCTGAGGGTACCTCGACACTTACCCACAACCCTCAGAGCTAGGACTGAATGTAGGGAAGCAGCTGTTACTAATTCAGGATCTGTGACTTCTAAACCAAAGCCTGTTCCCAGCCCTGCCATGGCCTCCAGTTCTGCCTGACTCCTGAGCCACCTCTTGCAGTTCTAGTCATGAGTAGTCCAAGCGTTTCACTCTCCCTGCTGCATGCTGCAGCCTCCAGTCTATTTTTCCAAGCAAGGATCTCAGGCTTTGACCTTGAAACCTGTGTCTCTACCACTGAGCGAAAGGGCAGCTGCGGTCATAGCTCTGCTAATAGAAGATCTCCAACTATTAATCAGTTTTGAGAAGGGTGACAAAAATGATAAAGGGGATGGAAAAGCTCCCTTATGGAGGAAGGTTAAGCAGATCAGAGCTCTTTAGCTTGGAAAAGAGATGACTGAGAGGGATTAGGATTGACATTTATAAAAACATGACTGGGGTGGAATGGGTAAATAGGAAATGGTTATTTACCCTCTCAAACAACACTAAGGCTAGAGGGCACACCATGAAACTAGCAACCAGCACATTTAAAATAAAAATGTAAGAAGTATTCTTTCACTCAGTGCAATCAAGCTTATAGAATCTGTTGCCCAAGGACATGTCAAGGTAACTAAATTAGTGGGGTTCAAAAGAAGATTGGACAAGTTCCTGAAGGAAAAGTCCATAAACAGTTATTAGCATGGTAGACTTGGGAAAGCCAGCGTTTATCCCTGGATAATATAAGAAATAGATCAACTATTGGGAACTTGATGGATACTTTTGACCTGGACTGGCCACCGTTGGAGACAGAATGCTGGGCATGATGGATCTTAGTAGTATAATGGGTCTGACCCAGCATGGCACTTCTTAATATGTTCTTATTTTAGCTTGCTTGCTCATTATTCTCCTTTTATAATTCTACCCTGTCAAAAACTCTTACACAACTCTTTTAATGTCCCTTGGTCCTGGAACAGATCGTCGCTAGTTGCTATTCCAGGGCTAGGCAACTCCAGTCTTGGAGCGCAACAATCAGGTCAGGGCTCCAGGATATTCACAATGACCATGAGGTATGTGTGCATGCAGTGCCTCCATTCTATGAAAATATTTCTCATGCACATCTCACCGTGGACATCCTGAAAACCAAATCCCCAGCCCCCACCCCCCCACCCCAACCTGGATAGCACTCCAGGATGTGAGCCATCCCCCACCCTGTGCTATTGTAATCCAGCTCTTTCCCTCATGGTGTTAATAATGTACCTCTGTACTGACCTGAAGTACCCCTTCTTCTTCCCTGCACTCACTTAGCTTTGTCTATACATTTGAATGCTAACCTGCAGGTCTCTTTGCTATGCCAACCTTGGCCACTCAGGCAGTTCTGCCAAGGCACCTGTTAAAGTCTTTCAGAAGATGCTAATCTTGTCTAATTGCATTTAAGATGTGGATAAATGTCCATTAGCAAATGGCTTCAGATCATCTAATTCCTTACACTGAGGATCAGTGACGAACCAATGGTCGTGAAAAGCTAAAGTGCAATAATCTGACATGCCATGCCCCCAACCCCATTAATTATTCAGTGCCCGCCTAATGCAAAGTTTCTCTAACTGCTGTTTAATCTAGTGGGCACTTGTAATAAATGTATATTTTTGTAGTGGGTGCTCTTTCCTTGCATGCTACTTTGGAACACACAAAAAAGAACAGAGGTCCTTATTGCAAATCAAAATACTGGGAGGGCAGGTGGAGCTGGGTCTCTGGATGCCCAAAATAATGTGGGCACCAGGCTTGGCTCCTCTTGTTTGAGGTGGCAGTCAGGCAGGGGTGGAGCAGTTAAATTTTGAACCTTGGTGCTCTGGGGTTTGAATCTCCCGGGACACTGGTATGTCCTGGTTGGTTGGGCCCCAGTGCACCAAGGGAATTGGGCTGGGCTCTATGGGTCGGTATAAGGGGTGGTATCTGGTGGTGCTGCCCCTTTTGCCTTCCAGCACAGCTCCTTGCTCCTCCTTGCTCATGGCTGTACTGCGTTCTTCTTGGGCTGGGCTGCATCATGCCTGCTCGGGGAAAATCTCAGCCTGAAGCAGCAGTGCAGGCTCTGGGGGACATTCTGAATCATTCTGCATCTTCCCAGCTTGAGAGTTGGAGAAATCAACATGAAACAGTGGTGCGTTGGAAAGTAATTTCTTTGAAGGTCTGAGGTGTAGTGTCTTCTGAGTCTGATCCCCCTCATGCGAGTCATTCTGATGCTCAGCAGTCTGCGGAACCTGCTCTTTTGCAGGATTCTGTTGCTGTGGTGAGTATATGGCTGTTGGGAGTGGCACTATCCTGGTGTATCTGGCTCTTCCAATTAGGGATGTGCATTCGTTTCATTCGTTTCATACGTTTCCTATACAAGCCTGTACTATGAAACGTATGAAACATATGAAACGTATGCACATCTAATTGACATGTAATGGGAAACATATGAAACGAATTAAACGAATGAAACAAATGCACATCCCTACTTTCAATGCTCCAGGGCTTGCTTCTGTTGTGTCATTGTTGAGTGGGACGATTACTGGCGATGGTCGATCTTTTGATGTGGTGATCGGTGTTGGTGGAGATCTGGAGCATTGCGGGTTGGTGGCTTGGGTTGCGGGTGCTGGTGTCCCAGGGGCGTCAGGTGTCTTGAGTGAAGGGGGGGTTGGTGCAGGGGCGCTGGACAATAGCAAGGGTGAGGATAAGGTGGTAGGAAGAAATGTAAGCATCACGGGGTCACAGGAGGTCTAGTAGTTCTGACTTTAGCTCTTCCTCTAGTTCTTCTTCTTCTTCCTTGTCAGGGGATAATACTGGGTAGAGATGTGAATCGTGTGATCGATCGTCTTAACGATCAATTTCAGCTGGGAGGGGGAGGGAATCGGATCGTCGCAGTTTGGGTTTTTTAAATATCGTGTAAATCGTGTAAATCGAAAACCGGCACACTAAAACATCCCTAAAACCCACCCCGACCCTTTAAAATAAATCCCCCACCCTCCCGAACCCCCCCAAAATGCCTTAAATTACCTGGGGTCCAGTGGGGGGGGGGAGGGGAAGGGGAGGGCGGGAAAACCAGCACACTAAAACAACCCTAAAAAGCACCCCGACCCTTTAAAATAAATCCCCCACCCTCCCGAACCCCCCCAAAATGCCTTAAATTACCTGGGGTCCAGAGGAAGGGTCCCGGTGTGATCTTTTACTCTCGGACTTCCGTGCGTTGTAGAAATGACGCCGGTGCTACCTTTGACCTGTCATATGACAGGTCAAAGGTAGCGCCGGCACCATTTTGTTTTTTTGTCCCCCGACGTCAGGAGCATAGGAGATCGTTCCCGGACCCCCGATGGACCCCCAGGGACTTTTGGCAAGCTTGGGGGGGCCTCCTGACCCCCCCCAAGACTTGCCAAAAGTCCAGCGGGGGTCCGGGAGCGATCTCCTACCGCGAATCGTTTTTCCGTACGGAAAATCGATTTGACTGCAGGAGGTCGTTCCGGACCCCCGCTGGACCCCCAGGGACTTTTGGCCAGCTTGGGGGGGCCTCCTGACCCCCACAAGACTTGCCAAAAGTCCAGCGGGGGTCTGGAACGACCTCCTGCAGTCGAATCGTGTTGCCGTACGGCCGGCGCCATTTTGCGCAAAATGGCGCTGGACCCCCGCTGGACTTTTGGCAAGTCTTGTGGGGGTCAGGAGGCCCCCCCAAGCTGGCCAAAAGTCCCTGGGGGTCCAGCGGGGGTCCGGGAGTGATCTCCTACGCTCCTGACGTCAGGGGACAAAAAACCAAAATGGCGCCGGCGCTACCTTTGACCTGTCATATGACAGGTCATAGGTAGCGCCGGCGCCATTTCTACAACGCACGGAGGTCCGAGAGTAAAAGATCACAACGGGACCCTTCCTCTGGACCCCAGGTAATTTAAGGCATTTTGGGGGGGGGGGTTCGGGAGGGTGGGGGATTTATTTTAAAGGGTCGGGGTGGGTTTTAGGGTTGTTTTAGTGTGCCGGTTTTCCCGCCCTCCCCTTCCCCTCCCCCTTCCCCCGATTTACGATTTTTTGACGATAAATCGGGGGAATTGTTATTGTATCGCGGCTCTAACGATTTTTGATGATTTAAAATATATCGGACGATATTTTAAATCATCAAAAAATGATTCACATCCCTAATACTGGGGTGGTTAATCAACCAGTCCAAGGGGGCGACAAAAGGGCTCTGGCTTTGGTTGCTCTTACTGAGTTGTGGGAGGAAGTTTCCACTTGTATAGAAAACAAATTAAGAAGCGAAAGTATTTTTTGTTTATTGGAGGGTAGGTGGGACACCTTTCTGAGTGGTTTTAATGGTGTGTTGGTTTGGCAGGCGGAGCCATTTTCTAACCATGATTTGGAGTTATTTTCTGATGCTGCCAGTGGCATTGGTTTTGGTGTGCTGCTGCATGGCCTGAAGTTCAGGTCATGGCTGGCTCAACCCAGAATATTACCTTTTTAGAGTTATTCCTTATTGTGGTTGCTTTAGTTATTTGGGATGACAGATTGTGGACTAAGAAAGTTATATTTTGGTGTGATAACTTGGGAGTCGTTCAGGTCATAAATAAATTATCAGCTAAGTGAGGTCTAGTAGTGGATTTTTTGCATGAGTTTGCTTTGCACTGCTTGCAGTTCAATTAGCGGCTTCGGCTCATCATGTCCCAGGGGTTGATTAATAAAATTACTGACTCTCTTTCTCGTTCCAAGTGGGATCTGTTTTGAAAGCTTGCACCGAATGTGGATCCAAAGGGGGCAGTGATTCCCAATTTGCTTTGGCGTTATGGAATCCCAAGACTTGAAATTGTTGAGGGCATTGGTGGCAGCGTCGATGTGGTCTTCTTACATCAGTGGGTGTTCTAAGGTGCTATAATTTTTAAGAACATAAGAACATGCCATACTGGGTCAGACCAAGGGTCCATCAAGCCCAGCATCCTGTTTCCAACAGTGGCCAATCCAGGTCATAAGAACCTGGCAAGTACCCAAAAACTAAGTCTATTCTATGTTACCGTTGCTAGTAATAGCAGTGGTTAATTTCTAAGTCAACTTAATTAGTAGCAGGTAATGGACTTCTCCTTCAAGAACTTATCCAATCCTTTTTTAAACACAGCTACACTAACTGCACTAACCACATCCTCTGGAAAAAATTCCAGAGATTAATTGTGCATTGAGTGAAAAAGAACTTTCTCTGATTAGTTTTAAATGTGCCACATGCTAACTTCATGGAGTGCCCCCTAGTCTATTATCCGAAAGCATAAATAACCGATTCACATCTACCCATTCTAGACCTCTCATGATTTTAAACATCTCTATCATATCCCCCCTCAGCTGTCTCTTCTCCAAGCTGAAAAGTCCTAACCTCTTCAGTCTTTCCTCATAAGGGAGCTGTTCCATTCCCTTTATAATTTTGGTAGCCCTTCTCTGTACCTTCTCCATCGCAATTATATCTTGTTTGAGATGCGGCGACCAGAATTTTACACAGTATTCAGGTGCAGTCTCACCATAGAGCAATACAGAGGCATTATGACATTTTCCGTTTTGTTCACCATTCCCTTTCTAATAATTCCCAACATTCTGTTTGCTTTTTTGACTGCCGCAGCACACTGAACCGACGATTTCAATGTGTTATCCACTATGACGCCTAGATCTCTTTCTTGGGTAGTAGCACCTAATATGGAACCTAACATTGTGTAACTATGGCATGGGTTATTTTTCTCTATATGCATCACCTTGCAATTATCCACATTAAATTTCATCTGCCGTTTTGATGCCCAGTTTTCCAGTCTCACAAGGTCTTCCTGCAATTTATCTGCTTGTGATTTAACTACTCTGAACAATTTTGTATCATCTGCAAATTTGATTACCTCACTCATCGTATTTCTTTCCAGATCATTTATAAATATATTGAAAAGTAAGGGTCCCAATACAGTTCCCTGAGGCACTCCACTGCCCACTCCCTTCCACTGAGAAAATTGTCCATTTAATCCTACTCTCTGTTTCCTGTCTTTTAGCCAGTTTGTAATCCACGAAAGGACATCACCACCTATCCCATGACTTTTTACTTTTCCTAGAACCCTCTCATGAGGAACTTTGTCAAACGCCTTCTGAAAATCCAAGTATACTACATCTATCGGTTCACCTTTATCCACATGTTTATTAACTCCTTCAAAAAAGTGAAGCAGATTTGTGAGGCAAGACTTGCCCTGGGTATAGCCATGCTGACTTTGTTCCATTAAACCATGTCTTTCTATATGTTCTGTGATTTTGATGTTTAGAACGCTTTCCACTATTTTTCCTGGCACTGAAGTCAGGCTAACCGGTTGGTAGTTGCCCGGATCGCCCCTGGAGCACTTTTTAAATATTGGGGTTACATTAGCTATCCTCCAGTCTTCAGGTACAATGGATGACTTTAATGATAGGTTACAAATTTTTACTAATAGATCTGAAATTTAATTTTTTAGTTCCTTCAGAACTCTGGGGTATATACCATCTGGTCCAAGTGATTTACTACTCTTCAGTTTGTCAATCAGGTCTACCACAACTTCTCGGTTCACCGTGATTTGGTTCAGTTCATCTGAATCATTACACATGAAAACTTTCTCCAGTACGGGTACCTCCCCAACATCCTCTTCAGTAAACACCGAAGCAAAGAAATAATTTAATCTTTCCATGATGGCCTTATTTTCTCTAAGTGCCCCTTTAACCCCTCGATCATCTAATGGTCCAACTGACTCCCTCACAGGCTTTCTGCTTCGGATATATTTTTAAAAGTTTTTACTGTGAGTTTTTGCCTCTACAGCCAAGTTCTTTTCAAATTCTCTCTTAGCCTGTCTTCTCAATGTCTTACATTAACTTGCCAATGCTTATGCATTATCCTATGTTCTTCTGTTGGATTCTTCTTCCAATTTTTGAATGAAGATCTTTTGGTTAAAATAGCTTCTTTCACCTCCCCATTTAACCATGCCGGTAATTGTTTTGCCTTCTTTCCACCTTTCTTAATGTGTGGAATACATCTGGACTGTGCTTCCAGGATGGTATTTTTTAACAATGACCACGCCTCTTGCACAATTTTTGTTTGCCCTTTGTTGGTCCTGAGGTCCTGTTTCTGAGGAATTGCTATCTGACTATATCACTTTCTCTAAGGAACAGGGTTTGACTAGGTCTTAGGTAGCTGCTCATATTTCGAGTTTGTCTTTCTTTATCAAGGCACATGGTTGGGGTAATCCGGCTGACAGCTGCTTTGACAAGCGCTTGATGGCCAGATGGTTGAGGGGTTTGCCTCCGTTGGTTGATGGTAGGCTGCCCATCATGCATAATATATTGCTGCACATGTGGGAGTGTCTTCCTGAAATATGTTTTTCTCCTTTCGAAGCTTGTTTGTTTCAGACTGCTTTTGTACTGGCCGTTTTTAGGGCCTTTAGGGTTGGGGAGTTGGTGAATCGAGCTGGGACCTGTAGTGGATCA
Organism: Rhinatrema bivittatum; assembly: GCF_901001135.1. Taxonomy (NCBI): domain Eukaryota; kingdom Metazoa; phylum Chordata; class Amphibia; order Gymnophiona; family Rhinatrematidae; genus Rhinatrema; species Rhinatrema bivittatum. The sequence goes on along the minus strand of NC_042622.1, from coordinate 53,898,076 downwards.
CTCTGGTTTGCGGGCTATGGAGGGTGATAGGGTGTGTCTGAAAATATACCATTCTAAGACAGATCAGGCGGGTAAGAGATCTCGGCTTGTTTTGTCTGTGGTTCCAGGGTTGCTGACTTGCCTGGTCTCTAATGTTTGAGTATACTTGTTTCTTTGTCCATCACCTTTATGGTGCATGCTGATTGCACCCCACTCACCAGATACCAGTTTGCTTTGGTGTTACAGAAAGTATTGGGGGCACTTGGTTTAGAGGGTAAGTAAGTAAGGGACTCACTCCTTTCGCATAGGGGCATCGGTGGATTCAGGTCTGTCTAGTGGGGTGATTCATCGCATTGGCCACTGGAAGTCTGAGGCATTTTCAGGCCTATTTTGGATAGGCCTGGCGATGCGCGCAAAGCCCCGGGACGCACGTATGTCCTGGGGCTTGAAAAAGGGGCAGGGAGTGGGCGGGGCGTGAGCGGGACCGAAGTTTTCGGAACAGCAGCAAAGCTGGGGGATTGCGCGCAGGCACCTGGCCGGCGCGCACAGGTTACACCTGCCAGAGGCAGGCATAACTTACATAATAAAGGTAGGGGGGGATTTAGGTAGGGCTGGGGGTGGGTTAGATAGGGGAAGGGAGGGGAAGGTGGGGGGAGCCGAAGGAAAGTTCCCTCCGAGGCCTCTCCGATTTTGGAGCAGCCTCGGAGGGAACGGGGAAAGCCATCGGGGCACGCATGTTATAAAATCGGGCGTACATTTGTGCGCGCTGGGTAGTGCACACAAATGTACCTCGGTCGCGTAGGTATTACAATCCGGCCCTATGTGCATAGGGATAAATTGTAAAATGTGGCCATGTGTTCCTTTCCTTGTTTGTTTGCTGCATTCATTTTCTTTGTTTTCCAGGTCCAAATCAATGTGAATGGAGTGTTTATCTTGTTGAGCACTCTTATGTGGTTTGGATTCATCGTTGAGCTGCAAAGCAACCTTATGGCCCACATCTTGGTCTGGCTTGGCATGGTGTGTGAATGAGATGGCGTGGGTGACGTGGGATGCGTTGAGACCAGTTGCTCTCATTCATTTGGTCCTTATTATCCAAGTGGCCACCCCCAGCGGTGTTGCTGATCCATCTTAGGGGCAACGAGTTGGATGATTGGTCTTGCCACCACCTTTTGGATGCAGCTCAAAAGGACTTTTCTGTTTTGATGTCTTGGTTGCCTGGCACGGTTTTGTGTTGCTCGGATATTATTCCAAGGCCTGTAAGATTTGGGGTCACAGTAGGACTAAATTGAATAAGCAGATTGGTGCTTGGTTGGGTGCTCATGGTAGCTTGCATGTTATGCATGCTTGGTCCTGGGATGTTTGTCCTGGCCTCTACAGTAAGGACAGAATGCACCTTTCTGGGGCAGGTGTTGATTTATTTAATGCCATTCAGGAATCCTTGGAGTGTGTTCATTAGCTGGTTATTTAGGACGCATCTTGAATTTTTTTTTCACCTACCTTGCCCCCCTGTGGTGGAGTTACTAGAGTTATGGTTAATTTGGGGGTGATATCAAGGAATCCGCTAGGTATTGGGTTATCTTGACGCTGTGTACTAGAGATGTGAATCGGAACTGGAATCGGTTCAGATTCCGGTTCCGATTCACATCGTGTTTTTTTTTTCGTCCGGTCCGATCGCGGTTTTGTTTATCGGCTGCGCCCGAGCCGATAAACAAAAAACCCACCCCGACCCTTTAAAACTAATCCCTTAGCTTCCCCCACCCTCCCGACCCCCCAAAAAACATTTTACAGGTACCTGGTGGTCCAGTGGGGGTCCCAGGAGTGATCTCCGCTCTTGGGCCGTTGGTTGCCACTAATAAAAATGGCGCCGATGGCCTTTGCCCTTACCATGTGACAGGGTATCCATGCCATTGGCTGGCCCCTGTCACATGGAGGGAGCACTGGATGGCCGGCACCATTTTTAAAATGAGAACGGGAGATCGCTCCCAGGACCCCCACTGGACCACCAGGTACCTGTAAAATGTTTTTGGGGGGGTCGGGAGGGTGGGGGAAGCTAAGGGATTAGTTTTAAAGGGTCGGGGTGGGTTTAGGGGTTATTTTTGTGTGCCGTTTTTCCCGCCCTCCCCTAAAACGATAAGAGAACCCCCACGAACAATATCGTGGGGTTTTCCTATCGTTTTGGGGGAGCCCCCGATTTCTGGCAATTTTGAAAATATCGACAATATTTTAAATCGTCCGAAGCCCGATTCACATCCCTACTGTGTACTTTGAGTTTGCATGTGATTAGGTTCAGTCACATGGAGGGGACTCCTTGCTGGGCTGTGGTGGTGAGCGGCAGGATGCTGCTACTAGTTACAGGCTTGGTGGCCTGTGGAGGGAACATCTTGCTGGGGCAAGGCAGATGTAACCTTGGGGGGATATTGTGTTTGACTTTTGGTAGCTCTAGTGAATTGTATGTTAAAAAAGCTGTGGTCTTTTTGACAATCCAATCAGTTGTTTCTTGTATTATTTCTTGGGACTGAGTATTTTGTAAAGGGAGCTGAGGAAGAGGTGCCATGAGTCCTGGTTGCCCATATTATGTGCATTGGACCCAGGGCAGGTAGAAGCACTTGGTGAACCAGGCGACGGCCTAGGTTTGGGGGCAGCCTAGCAGCCACCTAACTGCTTCCATCGGACCTGCTCAGAATTGTGAAATAACTTTGCAGCATCGGCTGGACTGTCTGGCAGGAGCGAGGCAGGATTGGCCACGCTGCACTGCAGAAGCATTGGCCGGGCTGTGTGGCTGAAGAGAGACAGCATCTCTGCTCAACAAGGAACATAGTGGAAGCCTCCTGATGCCGTGAAAGTCCAAGGACTGCCTATATCTAGGAGGGAGATTTAAAAAAAAGTGTATGTGTGTGAGTGCATGTGTGTGTGTGAGAGCATGTGGGGGAAAAAGAGTATTGGTTTGTGTGAGAGCATGTGAGGAAGAAGAGAGCATGTGGGGTGAGAACCTATGGGGGGGAAGTGAGAGCATTTGTGTGTGAGAGGGCATGAGGGGGAGAGAGAACCTGTGTGTTTGTGTTTGAAAGAGCATGTAGGGGAGAGAGAGCAAGTGTATGTGCAAACATATAGAAGACAGACTATGTGTGTGTGTGTGTATGAGGGAGAGAGAGCATGTGAGGGAGAAAGTGAGTATGTGTATATGTGTGAGTAAGCGAGCATGAATGTGTTGGCGCGTTTGTATGTGAGAGAGAAGAGAAAGTCTATGTATCACAGTCACTGCCTCCTCCCACTAACCTATGACAAACTCAGACTGAAAAGGTTCCCAGGAGTGGAGATTTTTTATAGAGATGTGAATCGTGTGCCAGATCGTCTTAACGATCAGATTCAGCTGGGGGGGGGGGGGGGGGGGGTGGAAATCTGATCGTTAAGATATGTGAATTGGAATCGTTTCCGATTCCAATTCACATCGCTAATTTTTTTTTTAGGGAGGCCCGCGCCGCTAAAAAAAAACCAACCCACCCGACCCTTTAAATCGACCCCCCCCAAACCTTTTAAAATTACCTGGTGGTCCAGGGGGGCCTCGGGGGGCCTCGGGGAGAGATCTAGGGGGGCGTCGGGGAGAGGAGAGATCCAGGGGGGCCTCGGGGAAAGATTTCCCGTTCCCAGGCATCAGCTGTTCTAAAAAAAAATGGCGCCGATGCCCCTTTGCCCTTACCATGTGACAGGGTATCAGTGCCATTGGCCGGCCCCTGTCACATGGTAGGAGCACTGGATGGCCGGCGCCATCTTTAAAGATGGCGCCGGCCATTTTTACTCATCAGCCCCTATTATAGAGTATAGTATAATAGGAGCTGATGAGTAAAGATGGCCCCGGCCATCCTGTGCTCCTATCATGTGACAGGGGCCGACCAATGGCACGTATACCCTGTCACATGGTAAGGGCAAAGGTGCATCGGTGCCATTTTTTTTAGAACAGCTGATGCCTGGGAACGGGAAATCTTTCCCCGAGGCCCCCCTGGATCTCTCCTCTCCCCGAGGCCCCCCTGGATCTCTCCCCGAGGCCCCATGAGGCCCCCCTGGACCACCAGGTAATTTTAAAAGGTTTTGGGGGGGTCGATTTAAAGGGTCAGGTAGGTTTTTTTTTTTTAGCGGCGCGGGCCTCCCTAAAAAAAAAAGGGTCGGGAGGGTGGGGGAGGCTAAGGGGGGGTCGATTTAAAGGGTCGGGTGGGTTTTCTTTTTATCAGGCCATCGGCGCCATTTTAATTAGTGGCAGCCAAAATGGCGCCGATGGCCCGAGAGCGGGAGATCACGCCGGGACCCCCCCCCCCCACTGGACCACCAGGTAACTTAACATTTTGGGGGGGTTCGGGAGGGTTGGGGAGGGTAAGGAATTGGTTTTTAAAGGGTCGGGGTGGGTTTAGGGGTTGTTTTGGTGTGCCGGTTTTCCCGCCCTCCCCCAAATAATTCCCGTGCCCTATTTAACGATACAATACAAATGCCCCTGATGATAAATCGGGGGCATTTGTATTGTATCGTGCACTCTAACGATTTAGAACGATTTTAAAATTATCTGGCGATAATTTTAATCGTTCAAAAATGATTCACATCCCTAATTTTTTATCCATATTTTTAATTATTGGGTGGTGTTTGGTGTGTCTGCTATTTTGAAATATTTTATTGGTGTTTTGGAAAGCTTTAAAAATTTGCATGAGTCTTTAATTGTTGGATATTCTATTCATCAGCTGTTTTGAAATGATTTTATTAGAATGATGTTACTAATATGATTAATGATTTATATATCTTGATTTTATTGTTTGATGTTTCATGAGAAATGGTGACATTTTTGTTTTTCCATTCTTGCACTGTATAGAGTCTGGCATGTGTTTTACAGTTCAGTTTTTGTATGCACATTTCTATTTATTCTTTATGGTGGCTTTATTCTGTATTTGGTGAGGGTCTGTGTTCTGCATGTGAGACTGAGATGAAGCATTCTGTTAGCATATTGTTTCTCTGTAGTAGCTTGGCCTGTTCTGTTTTCATGATAGGAGGTGTATTGATATTTTAGATTCTGGTGTAATATTTGCGGTATTCCTTATCATAGGTAGGGTTGTTACTGTTTTGAGTATTGGCAGATAGTACTGTGTTGATATGTGAGGACCATGTCCACATGAAACATATTACAATAGGTGTGATGCCATATGAATTCCAAGTTGCAGAGTTTCCTTGTTGGAATCCCAACAGTGCATGTAACTATCACAACAAGGTACATCCTCCATTGCCTCAGGTACATACTTATGGGCCGATACAGAAAAACCCGCAGGACAGCCGGCTCTCCCGGCGTGCACACAGGCCACTCTCCTGGGTTCGCGATACAGAAAAAAAAAAATGAAAATGAGGGCCCGCGGTAAAAGGATGCGCTAAGGACACTAGGGCCTCCTTTTTGACAGAAGCGGCGGCTGTCAGCAGGTTTGACAGCCGACTCTCAATTTTACTGGCGTTGATTCTCGAACCCGCTGACAGCCAAGGGTTCGGAAAATGGATGCCGGCATAATTGAGCGTCCGTCTCCCAACCCGCGGGCCGCAGGCAGATTTTAAATATATATATATATTTTTTTAATTTGGGGCCTCCGACTTAATATCGTTATGATATTAAGTCAGAGGGTGTACAGAAAAGCAGTTTTTAGTTTTCGACACGCTATTACTGTATAAGGGGTAAAAATAGCGCGTTGAAAACACGCGGCCAAACGTGGGCTAACAGTGTGCTCCACTGAAGCGCACTTTACTGTGTTGGCCCGATAGATTGTAAGCCCTCTGGGGATAGGGAAATACCTATAGTACCTGAATGTAATCCACTTTGAAGTGCTGAAAAAAGTGCAAAAAGTGGAATATAAATTTAAATTTTAAAATTTATTTTTACCTCAGAATGTTATTTTTCATGTAAAATCTGTTGTTATAAATGCATAATTTAAAATTGTGTATGGGGAGGTGGAGGAAGGGCACCAAGCTGTAAGGTTTTCCTAATACCCTTGCACAGGCCCTGCTTGGTTGGACCCTTTCCCCCGTGCTTCTTGTGAGAGAAGACTCCTCTGCCCTGATCTTTCATTCGCCTGCAGCTCAGCATAATTTTCTTCCCTGTTACCACCACCTCACTGTAATGCTCAAATGACTTGACTGCCAAGAACAGCCCGCTGGAGCGGGTCCCCAGTTCATTGCTAGGCTCCGATTTACCAAAAAAAAAAAAAAAAAAGGTTCTTAGCACAATAAGAGGCAAAAGCTGCCATCAATTAAGGACTTTTAGCTCTTACTTCCTTTCGGTCCTCCTTATTTTGGAACTGCCTCGCCTTGGCCGAGGAAAAGAATGAGTGACCCTGTTGTGCAAATGCTGGTTAAATTATGCCGCTCTCCCTCTGGGCAGCCGATCAGTGACTGGCGCATGGAATGAGCGGGGGGGAGAGGCAGCGCTGGCTGAGTCAGTGGGAAATCTCCAGCAGCGCTGGGAAGGAGCCTGCGCTTAAGCGATGGTGCACGAGTCGGCGAGGGTAGGCGTTAGGACTCGGGGGGGAGCCTGCCTCTCTCCCCCCACCCTCCCCCTCTCTCTCTCTCCTTTCTTCAATCACTTGGTGCTACACATCCGAGCGGGATACCGGCGGCTCTCTCACTCGCGCGCGCAGCTGTCTGGTCTCCAGATGCGGGGATATTTCCGAGGCGCACGGACACGGCTGCACCGCTGCTGCGCTGGGCAGGGAATGTGAAGCCCGCTGAAGGATGGGCAGGGTGGGCACGCTCGTCTTCCTCCTGCAGCTGCTGCGCGGAGCCGAGGGACAGGGATTCGCAGGTAAGTTCAGCCTCACCTCTCCCCCCTGGCTTGTGGGTCAAACCGGCCGCGGGGGGTGGGGGGACTCCGGAGTTAGCCAGCAAGCAGAAGCTTGGCGGGGCACTGCCTTTATGGGCTGCGGTTGGTCCATCAATTCCGTATTAAGTTTATATGTGTATGTATTTATTTATTTATTTTGCCACGGCGTTGACTTGTCTCTGGTGTTGACATCTAACCCCCAAATGAAACCCCCAACTCCCCTTACCTCTCTGCGAGATCGTTTATAGGTTATAAAGGCGCGATCGCGGGAGGAAGACGTCTCGTGGGCAAATGCATCCCCCACCTCATCCCCACACGCCCCCTTCAATTAACCTTTCCCACGGGCTGCTGCTGCTGCTGTCCACAAGTAATAGACTCGGTTGCAAAGTACAAAGCCGGTATTGAATGCGGGAAGAATTTTTTTTTTTTTTTTTTTGCTGTCATTTCAGCTGGTCTGGGAGAGCGGAAAAGCTCCCACTGTGCTTTGGAATAAGGCAGTTAGTCCTCATTATCTCCAGACAAGTGCGAGAATCTTTCGCCCTCCCCAGCACCGCTTCCCGTGGAGCCACGTGACTGTAAAAGTTGTGACTGCAAAAGTCCGCCCGCAGGCACCTGCGGGCGGGCTTGGCGCCTCTCCTCCTGCCTGGCTCGCGCCCCGTGCAGGTGTGTGAGCGGATGCGCCGCCCCCCCCCCCCCCCCTCCCCGGGATCAGGCGCTGCTGCCGCCGCACCCTGAAACGAGAAGTTGCCTGGCCCGTTGAGAAGTTCAGCAGCTTCCCCTCCTCCCGGTGTGTGTGTGACAGGCTCTGGCTGGCGGGTTTCAACGTTTGTCAGAATCTGCCGCGCTTTGATCTTTGGGGCCAGCTGTTTTTAGCCGGGGACCTCTGTTGCATTTCTTTAATAGTAGCCGTCTATGCCACTTGCTTGGGCATAGTTAGAATTGTTCCAACGTGACAGGTGCCCAAGAAACCGTATTTATTTATTTATTTATAGCTGTCTCTGAAGTCTTTCTGATTTGTATTTGTAAAGAAATGATGGACTTTTGCTATTATATGTTTTTTTTCCCTTTCGTTCTGGGGAATGCATTTCCTGTCGAACAGTCCGGGAGCCTCTTTTTACCGCAGTTTTAAACCTTTCCGCGTGAACTTGATTGGTAAAAAAACAAACAAACCCGCGGCTCGACTTGAGCAGCCCCTTTTGCCTGTAGCTGAAGTCCCCTCCTTTCCCGGGGATGGTTGTTCACAGATCGATAAGGTTTCGCACAGCCTTTCTGCTGCCGGGCAGTCTGTTTCTCGGACATGACCCTATCTGGTCAATATTCAACCACTCGGTCACTTATCATGCCCCTGGCGCATGGATAGCTTTGATGTACTGGCATCTGTTTTCTCCGGAATTGTTTTATTGTTATTATTTTAGCTGACGGGACCGGACGCAAAAGGTGAAGAATCATTTAAAGTAAATTAAATTAAATGATGTTGTATCTGATGTTGTTCCTTTCACACTGCTCAGATGTTCAATAGAGTTTCCCTGTGCTGTTTTTCTTTCTGATTGCTCCTGCTTTCAGACCGACCTTAATTTAAGGGTTACTGTTGTAGTGTATGGATTTTTCTGTTTTTTTTTAAGGCGATTGTCTTGAGTAACAGACTCCCTGGGTGAAATGCAAGAAGCGTCTCTTAATTCATCTCCTCCTAAGCGAATGACCTTGCTTTTGGGGGGAGGTGGGGGGTGGGATTCTGCTCTAGGTTGCATCTCCCGACCCCTTGCCACGCTTGCACGGGTGTTGACCTGCGAAATGCCATTCAGCGGAAGAGTTTTTGGCCCTGATCTTAAACAGTAACACATTGGAGCGCTTTTTTTTTTTTTTAATATATATAGAATTGTTTACTGTGGTCAATCCTATTAAGATATCCGAGTGCAAGCGAACTGATCTCATGTAGCTCAAACTTTGCTGACTGTACTACAGATAATTGCTGATACAGTGTTGGGAGTTGTCCTGGGATAATGAGTTCAAAAGGCTTTGCTCATAATTATTAATTTCTCGTGTGTGTGTGTGTCTTAGGTACAAATATTTAAAAATGTTGCCACCAATTATTAAACAGACTCACTTTGGGATACAATTGATAGAGTAGTCCCAAAATCGGACAAACTTTCCGGCTTGTTAATGCCTTCTGTAAACTGAAGTACCACGAAATCCACCTTTCCCTTATTTTTTTTGGATTAGTAATTTTTCAGAATTTCCTACCGGAGTGAAATCGAGATTAACCATAACAAAGGGCCCAAGCTCTCTGGGGTGTTTAACTCTGGTATTTTTATTCAATATTTTTGCATGGGTATTTCTGCCTGCATACAAAAAAAATATCAAGTATGAATACAGATAAAAACTGTGCTTTTTTTTTTTTTTTTAAAGGATATATGCTAAAGATGAGGGCAGGCTATTTTTTGGGGGGAGGGGTGTGGGAGTCTGAGCTACAGGAGAAACTCTTCTCCCGATTCTTGTCTAGTGCCTTCTTGTCTTATTTAATATTTAGGAGGTACTCTGCGCTATGTTGGGAGACAGATTTTATTATTGCATGAAATGTTTGTGATGTTACTTGTGGAAATGCCCAAACTATATTCTTCCTCTCATGGATTGGTACTGTTTTGCACAGTTTGCTATAAGTAAAATAGTGTATGGAAAGCTCTCCAGCACACAAGCGGGCAATATTGCCGCACACCTCTTTGGAATCCATTAGCGTGCCGCTGGGTGAAAGCTTGCGGCTCCTAAGCGCCGAATGACTCCCCCGGGGGAGCAGTTCCAGCGTCGGCCAGCAGGTGGTGCCATCTGCATGACTATTAAGGCAGCCGCCGTAGACCATCTGTGTTTAAACTTATTTTTAGCTTTTGTTTGAATGCCTTTTCTTAGAAGCTATTGTGGCAGGGGTTAGCTCTTTTTCTTTCTTTTTTTCTTTGATAATGTGAAGCACGAAAAAAAAGCCAGTTAATTTAAAAAAAAAAAAAAAAAAGATGTTTGGGACACACACTGGATGCACGTTACTCATATGTTTCCCTTTCTATGTATCAGAAATGCTAGTCTGCATAAAATATTGTAACAAATTATTTAAATGCTTTATATACACAAGTAGGAAAATATATTTTTAGGAGATGATGAGGTATTTAGATACTGCATAAATCTGCCTCTCTCTCTCTTTAGGGAATAGGATTCCAATGTAATTCTGTTCTTTCCAGTAATGTTAGCCCTGTAATTGGCAGCTTATACATGGATAGGTAGCCATCATATAGCTTTGAAAGTCAGATGCATAATGGGACCATGTGCATCATTTCATTTTGGTAAATGTGAATGTAGCACATTTACTTTTCAAAGTTTCTGCAAGTACAATTACCTGTACTGTAACTTGCAAGTAAAGAAAGATTTGCCTGGTTCAGAAGAGGAGTTCTAGAATATATCCAATTATGAAGCACTAATTGCTACTTTAACTCATAGTCACGCACTACTACTACTACTACTACTATATTACTACTACTACTACTTATACTGTGAGCATAGGACTTAAAGCCCTCAAGTCATTTGTAGAACCGAGGACCTGGAAAGGGATGAGCTCTTTGCTGATTGGCTGTACCAGTGCCCAGCTGTTAGCTTTTTGTTGAGAATCCGCAGGATGTCCTAATGCATGATGGGAAAAGACTCTCAGAGAAAACCCACTAGTGGTTTTGTATATATATATATATATATATATATATATATATATATATATATATATATATATATTTATTTATTTATTTTTTTAAATACTTTGCTACTCAATTTTTCTCTAGCTTGAGTGTGTCCATGGCAGGTGGTAGGTAACTTCCGGATGGTGTGTGGGGTCTTTATTTTTGTCTCGAACCTAAGGCTGGGTATGATAAAAACAAAGAGACAACTTTTCAATTTGTGAGTCGGAGGGAGGGAGGTACTTTTGCTTTATTTGGAGGGTTATGTTGTTGTAATGATGGGGGAGGGGGAGGTATTTGTTTTGTATCTGCATGCTACATGTTTTATTATATATTGTAAATTGTTAATTACTTAGGGACAGGCTGGAATTAGGTGCTATATGAAGTCAGATGATAATAGTAGAAGTAGTTTTGGGCTGTCTCACCTCTGGAGACCGTATACTTTCATGGGATGCATAACAAAATGATCGAGGAAGATTACATTGAAATTTAATTTAAAAAAGAATGAAGCACTGTAGGTCTGAAAAGCAGGTAATCTGGACCCAATTGTGCATATTACCCTGGATGACACTCTTTTATCTGTCATCCACGAGGTTTGCAATTTGGGAGTCTGGTTAGATTCCAGGGTCAATATTCATCAGCATTTAACCAGATAACTAGTGAGTTATCCAGCTATCTGCTGACTTTTGAATATTTCCCCTAATTATCTGGCTAAAACGTATTATCCAGTTAACTAATTATCCATCTAAAATCATGTAGCCAGATTACCTAGAGGCATTACATTAACAGCTAATTTATCTGGCTAACTCAGATTTTCAGAGTTGTCTGCATAATTTATCTGGCTAGCTCTGTTTGTGCTGTAGAGCTGGTCCGATAAAATTTATCCAGGTTACTTTGAGATAGTCGGGTATATTCAGCAGTGCGCTGCACCACTGAATACCCCATCAGAGTTAGCCGGGTAAGTTTATCTCGCTAACTTTGCAATCCGGCCAGTGACTAAACATGACCCCCCTAAATTGATGATGTGTCCCACAGTGCAGCAGTTCTTAGGTCTGTGCTTGTACGGCTGACTATGACAAGAAGACTATGGCTTTTTCTGAGTAAATCAGATCTGCTGACTGTAATTCCTGCTCCAGTAACCTTGCGATTTGAAATATTATAATGTATTCTGGTTTACTTGCGATTTATACTAGGAAATTGCAAGGGCATTATTAAACTGAATCTAGTGAGACAGCATCTGTCCAATAATAAAAGAGCTACATTAGTTTCCATTTCATTTTAAAGTCCAACTTAAAACATTCATCTTCACCTTTAAAACCTTGAATGGGCTAGAACCCAAGTATTTGACAGAACAACATTTTAAAGCCTGGTCTATACTTTGTGATCAAGTGAAGAGGCCCTGTTGTGTGTTCCCTCTCTCGGAGATCCTTAGCAGAGGTACATGGGATAACTTTCTTTGGTTCAGCTCCATGCTCATGGAATGCTATGTCCAAGAAAGCACATGTAACAACTGATTATTTGAGATTTAGAAGTACTGTGTAGATCTGGTTCTGGTTCTTCCAACAGGCTTTTAGTTATAGTTTATGTATTTATTTAAAGTTTGATTTGTATTCCATCTTCCCAATTACTTCAAAATGGATTACAATTCTAATCACTCATGACCCAACACACCACATACATTCATTCACAGGGCCAAGATAAGTTAGCAAATAATAATGAAATAGCTCCTCTTCCTTCTTTCTCCCACCCCCTAGGAAGCAGCTGATCATGGTGGGAGCTCCTGTTCTGCTCCCACTCGTTACTGCTGCCACTGTTGCTAGGTTCACCTCCTAGCTGCGTCACTGGAAGGGAAGAATATAATTCCTCCCCTTCCCCTCATGTCCCTTCAGACTGTGACATAGGATGGGGACTCCCCCGGTCCAGGGTGTTATTTGGCTCCTATAACTGGTCAGTCCTGGCTAATGCAGCCCTTCAAGATTCCCCAGCTCTGCTAAGAATTTTTATACTGTGTTTTTGTTTTTTTTTACATTTTTAGTTTGTATTATCTTATTGTTGGCATTTATCTGTAGAATCTTATGATATTTTAGTCAGTTATTGTTTTATGATCCTTTCTTATTGTAGGTTTTTATGATGGTTTATCTTGCTATTTATTGTATTATATTTCTATTTATTACTTCTCATAAGTGTGAGCTTATTTTTTGTAGAAGAGCAATTTATAGAACTGAAATTTTAAACAAATGTAGCACTTGAAGAATTTGATAGTGGTCACAGAATTTTGAGGTATTTCTGACTTCCGTGTGGCCGTCTGGCTAATTGTCCAGTCTTGGTGATATCCACTGATCTGTGTCATCAAATGGATAGTAAACACATGCTTTGGATACTATTACTCAAGTAATATTGGAACAGCCAGTAAAAGCATTTTCCCCCATTGTGCCTGGGAGTTATTGTTAGTTTTCATGTGGCTTCTCTTAATGGCAGTTGAATAAATCTGTTTCTTTACGCTGTGCCTGGTATATGCAAGTGATTGGTTTGTTGTGACTTTAGTAATGACACGTCACTCACAGTATCTGTATGGGATGCAACCATACTACTTAACAATCTGTCCTCCCCTAGAATCTCACGTTTTGTGTCATCCACTGTTCACTTCACTAGTGCCAGCCAGCCACTGCAGAGCCAACACAGATCAGATGAAGAAAGCTGAAGTTTGTTAAAAGAAAAGCAGCAATATAGTTGGGTAGAGATGATGGCATGATTTGGATAACAAATGTTTTGAGATGCAAGCTTTGATACTGCCAAGACACAATTCAATATTCATGTTTTGAGAATGGACCTTAGTATTATAGAGTACCTTTTATCTGTAATGGTCAGGACCAAGACCGTTCCATTTAATGAATATTTCTGATTCATTGAAGTCCTGCTCCCCCCGCCCACTTGTGGGCCAAACTGACACTCCTGTGACCTTATCCAGCTTAGCTAGTGGGCCTGGTGCTTTGCTAACCTGCTGTGGAGACTTTGAACTATTTAGTATGGAAAGGCTGCAGGAGCAGTGGCTTAACAAAGCACAGGACCCACTGGCCAAGCTGCTTCAGGAATCAGGTTGAGCCATAGGGAGAAGGGAAGAGTCGGACCATGGGGTATCCTCCATTCTAGATAAAATAATTTTTTGTTGGATAAAGGGTCATGGCCCAGGGACTGTGATTTTTTTTTTTTCCCCCAGATAATGGGAGTTTCCATTTAATGGCTCTTCCACTGCAGCTGTCAAAGCTTATAACTTCAGACAAGCACAACTATTTTATTACTTTTATTCTAAATCATATTTTTTTTTTTTTTGGTGAGCCAACATTTTACTACAGTTCTACTTGCTGAAAATTAAACTTTGTTCATTTTGCATCAAATGTCAGACAGTAAGATTCTGATTGCAGAATATTCCCTAAAGGTGCTGAAGGATGAATATGAAAAACAAATGTTTAATTTTCCTTGGCTGGTTGATCATAGTGAAAACTGAGCTAACAGAATGACAACTGGGTGACCTCCCACTCTCTGTGTAGTTGTGATTCCAAGAAGTGAACGATCTTAAGGATCAGCAAACATTTTGAATCCTAATTCTCTATAATTTCTGGTAGTTCATTTCAAGAACCGTTGAAGTAAAAATGACTTCCACACTTCTGAGAGCATATCATGATATAATCCCTAGAAAGATTCTTCTGCACGTGGACATCTGTAGGAGAACACATTTAGATTTTGTCAGTGCTCTTTTGCTGGGGTTAGTGCTTTTCAAGTGCAAGAAAATTGCAACCATATTCTCTTTCTATGCACTGATTTCTGTAGATGACATTTAATTACCAAATGCACACTTTATCTAGGAGTCACTTTTAGTGGCTTTAGATGCCTAACTTTGGGAGTTAAACTCCAAAATTGGTTCATTTGAAAACAGACTAGGGCTGAATGCCTAAATTTAGATTCCTTAAAAATGGGATATCCTAAGGGGTGGAACTGCGGTGGGTGGAGAAAGGTTTAGGCACATAACACTGAGTCTCATCAGATAACTACATTTGTTACCTAAATCTAGGCAAATGAATTACAGGTTGAAATTTAGGGCTTTAAGTTTCAGGAACCTAAATTTAGGTATATTTTCAGCAGAAAGTCACCCAAGTTTGGATGAAAAGTTGGTAGGTGGTCCATTTTCAGCCACCAGCTGGCTATCAAACAGGCCAATACAGTAAGGGCGCGTAAGAAAAAGTGCGGCAGTGCCGGGCACCCGCTCGTTTGCCGCGCGCACAGTTCGGATCACATACCGCTTGATATAGTTTTTAAATGGCATGCAAATGCAAGCCGCGTCCAAAACGCGTCCATGAAGCGCAATCCATTTTACCGTATAGAGCGCTATACAGCGCCTATACAGTATCCTGGGTGCACTGGTACCTGTCATTTCAAATGTCATTTCAATGACATTTGAAATGACAGGTACCAGGAAGTGGATGGTTCTCCTACGCTCGAGCATCGGGGAGCCCCAGTCCTCTCTCCCCTCCTCCCGAGGCGCCCACCGTGGCTCCCCTGCCTCCTGGGGGCAGCGAAAGCGGCTTCCAGCAGCCCCGCCGGCGAAGGTGCATGAATGCACGTCCAATTTGGGCGCTCAAGCAGCGAAGGCGCATGAGCGCACGCCGTGACCTGAGCGGCCCGGATGGATGTCCGAGGTCACGGAGTGCGCTCATGCGCCTTCGCTGCTTGAGTGCCCAAATTGGTCGTGCGTTCATGCACCTTCCCGGCAGGGCTGCTGGAAGCCGCTTTCGCCGCCGGCTGCCCCTGGGAGGCAGGGGAGCCGCGGTGGGCGCCTCGGGAGGAGGGGAGAGAGGACTGGGGCTGCTGGAAGCATGCAGTAAGTTTACTTTTGTTACAATTTCTATTTGCTTTAATAACATGTCGAGTCAATTTTCGCCCTGCGCCTTGCTTCGGGAGTGGGGGAGAGAGGACTGGCAACCCCCGATGGCCGAGCGAAGGAGAACCAGGCCCGAGCGTAGGAGAACCAGGCCACACCATGTTACTCGCTTGCTCCAACCCACCTACTTATTTGACCGCAGCCTGCCTATTGCTGTCACATTCCTCTAACGCCAGGGTCAGGGTAGGCGGTAAATTAGCGGGTTAAAGACGCGGCAAAACAGTTGGTTAAAAAGGCGATAATCTGGCTGCACGTTACTGTATGGGAGGGAATAGCTAATCCGATCGTTTACATATCATATACATGCCGCGGGCGGAAAGGGAAATGCGTCGATTTAAAGAAGCGGTAAAGATTGGTAAAAACGGATAGTGAATTGCGGGTTAGACTTAAGCGGCCAAATTGTGGGTAGAAAGCGGGTTAGAAACAGGGTAACCGTGGCTGTGCTTTACTGTATCGGCCTGAAAGTTAGCCAGATAAACTTATCCAATTAGCTTTGCTTGGATATTTAATGGTGCAGCTGCATTGCTGA
This sequence comes from Rhinatrema bivittatum, assembly GCF_901001135.1. Taxonomy (NCBI): domain Eukaryota; kingdom Metazoa; phylum Chordata; class Amphibia; order Gymnophiona; family Rhinatrematidae; genus Rhinatrema; species Rhinatrema bivittatum. The sequence continues at coordinate 53,882,090 of NC_042622.1, read as the reverse complement.
ATATACCTTGCTATGTCAAAGTTAGGACTGTCTTCGGCAGTCCTAAAGTTAGCTGGATAATGCAAGAAGTCAATATTTATCTGGCTAATTTGGCTGTAGAGCTAACTCCACCCTAGAATGCTCACAAGCTAGCCGGATAACTTTTTAGACTGAAAAAAATTACCTGGATATCTCGGGGCCAACATTTGTCCAGCCAAAACATCCATGCAAAAGAGTTGGTAGGGTCATGGCCCCAGTGGACCACCCCCTTTTGCTGCCTATGCCCACCCTGGCAACAAGCTGCTGACAGCAGCTGTGATGCTGCATGGCCGATGACCCACATCATGTAAGCCCTGCAATTTTAATACAGATCCTGTAAGCAACCCAACACGACAGATATGGGGGGAGAAATGCAAATGGAGCACCAAACTCTGTGATTACTGGCTCATCATTTATTGCCTGACAGTACTTGCCCTAATCTGTTTTGGCCAGCACCAACACACACTTATAACAACACAAGTATGTTTAAGTAAAGCTCAATTTCCTCCAGTTACTACTCACTCAGCTGTCACATGGTGCTGAAATACATGCAGCATTTTCTGGTGATGTTCAGCAGGTATCAGCTAATGTACATACAGAATATATATACAATCTCTCTCTCCCTCCCTCTCTCTCTCCCTCTCCCTCTCTCTTTCTCTCTCTCTCTATATATATATATATGTGAATCTATTCAGATGGCTGAAGAGTTTGCTGACCAGTTCTAATTGTTCATCTCATAGATTTAATTTTATATATCCAGTTTTATTAAAATGTTTATTCCTAAATATTGACAAGGATTGCCAGAGTAATGCTGCATAGAAACTTGTATTTTTTTCCAGCTAAAATCATTTATTAGAATTTGCCTCCAAGATGTTTTATGAGCCATTTGGGTTCCTCTTCATATGTGGTTACAATATTTTGATACTCTTTTTACCTTGCTAATTGAAAAGAAGAGATTAACCCACTAGTATTGTGATATCTGATTCAATACATGTTCTGTTCCCAAGTCAGACTGCTTTTAAAGGTGAACAGTCATCACTGCAAAACTCCTTCTATTAAGAAAAAATTATCATATATATACTACATGCATATACTATGTAAAATCAGTGAAAGCAGGAGAACTGGTTTAATTATTTTAAGTAAAGATGGGCAGACTGGTTTGGATTAAATCTGAATTGGGGGTGGGAGGGAGAGGGGAATGAAGAATATTGGTCATTAGATTTAAATCCAGACCGCTGGCAGCTTGAATCTGCTCCATTTGGATGCAGATGTTCTAAGATGTTTAGAGGTCCATATTCAAAATAATTTAGCTAGCTAACTCAAAAGTTAGTTGGATAAATTGTGGACTTTCTGGGGCATAACTGAGAGGTGAGGAATTAGCCGACTAAGCTAACCAGCTAATTCCAGTACTCAGAGTTAGTCAGATGATTTAGCTGCCTAAATCTGGTCAGGCCAAAGAGCTATCCTAAAGTTAGCTGGCTATAGTCAATAGTATGGCTGCACTATCCAATATACCTCCAGAGTTAGTCAGATAAGTTTATTTGGCTAACTTTGCTATCTGAACTATGTCTGAAAATGGACCTTATGGCTTTTCTATTTAAAGTATCCACAAATTCTGAGAAACTGTGAATATTTCAAAATAGTTTTAAATCCATCAATAGTTACATAATTCTGAGCCAGAGTTTGTAAATCTGGATTTTTCATAAAAGAATGCACAATAAGTTTAACATTTGTGACCAGAAGCTTTCCTCTTCATAGCCCTAGATTAAATTAACCAAGCTGTTTGCAAACAGTGGCATATTTCTGACACCTTAGAGCAAGCTTCTGCCTTTTCCTAGAGCAGTAGTCCTCAATCTAGTATCTTAGCCTAGCCAGTGTAGTTCGAATATTTGCATATAGTGGGTATAAGAACCTAATTGATGCACGCAGATATATCTAGTGAATATAATCTGAAACCAAACCAGATAGGATGCTCTGGAGCACTGAGCTGAGAACCATTGGCCTACAGCAGGAATGCTGAGCCTTGGACCTTGAGTACCACAAACAGGTCTGGCTTTCAGGACTTCCACAATGAATATTCATGACAGAGAACTGAAGACATTTGATCTAACAACTAGGTTCATTTGCATTGTTTGGTTATCCTGAAAACCTGCACCATTTGCAGCACTTGAAGACTAGAGTTCACCATCACTGGTCCAGAGGCCATTGCTGGAGAAGAAGGGAAGGCCTACAGCTCCCCAAGAAATTCACTCATGCCTTCTCCTGATCCTGGCCCATCTACACCTAGAGTTCCTGCTTGGTAGCAAGTAGTAGAGAGATGTGAAAATATTTCCAGTAAAAAACCAAAAAATATTTCAGGCATTTTGCCATTGAAATTTGTTAAAATCTCAATATCTGCTGTTTTTACTTTTCTTTGTTATACCATAGACTTTAATTAGAAAATGTTTATACAAAGCAGGCAAAAAATATTGAAACATAATTCTTTTGTTACAATTTAATTTTCTAAAGTCAGCGACAAGTTATGGAAACGGAGAGTTTAACAATTATCCACCCACCCTGTAGAAATTCACAAATTTTATGAATTGGCAAATGTAGTGAAAGGAACGGGGACAATATCTGGCGCATGAGTTGCTGGAATTTGAGTGGGAGCTTCAGGTGCCAGAGGGAGCTTGGGAGAAAAACTTAAGGAACAGGGAGTGGGATTTTCCCCTTTAGTGTTTGTTTAAAATGTCATTGCTGTCTAGCGATGTGCAAACGTACAAAAAGTTTGCAAACTAGTTGGGCCTGCAAGAAGTTTGTGGCTACCTTTAAATTCGTTTTGGCAAACTTTTTTTTGTTTTGTTTTGTTTTGGAGCTGGCCCGGTGGCTCACGTGCAGACACTCCCTGGTTCATTTCCTGGATGGAGTGTGTTTTATATCCCAGGTCAACTGGGACTGGGTGGGAGTCATAGTCAAGTCTAAGGGTGGCACCTGTTGGCCAGATTTGGAGCCCATGATGTAGGGTTCTGGAAGGAGTCTGGTTCCCAGCCTTAAGACCATTGCTGCAATGGCCAGACCAGAAACAGGGCTGGTGCTAGTCTTTTTGCTGTTCTGTGCGAACAGTTATTGTGCTGTTTCTCCCCCCACCCCGCATATTCATTTAGTGTCTGTCTTGGGCCCACCAAAAAAAGCCCAGCTCCTTCCAGCAACCTAAACTTAAAAAACTGTCACCCCCCCCACCTCTGCGTCTTCACTCCCTTCACTGGAACCCATGGCCAGTGCGAGAGTATTATGTGCCGTAGGCGAACCTTATACCCTTGTATTCCACCCCCACCCTCTAAACATACACAGTTTAAAATATGCATTCATAATAACAGATTTTACATGAAAAAGAATATTCAGAGTATATTCAGAGAATATTCTGAGATAAAAAATATCACATATATATTATATTTCCATGCACTGCTATGGTTCCATCCAGAAAACCTTACAAATAAAAGACACTTAGAACCCATATGGCATTAGGACTACTGTAACCCATGTTGGGTGTGGGCTTGACCCTCAGAAAGCTATGAGTAAATTACAATTAAAATGTAATACGCCTCTCATACCAAAACAGCTCTCTTTGAGCTTTTAAGTTTTTAACTGCCAGCACTTAAAAAGTAAGAACCCTATGACTGAGAAGGCAGCACTGCAAATATTACTCTAGGCCTAAAACACTAATACACCTCCTATTAAGAAAACAGAACAAACCAAGCTGCTATAGATCCCTAAATGCTAGGAGAATACCTAAATGGCAGCAGAATATCGCTCCTTGGTCACACAGGCAGACCCTCGCCAAATACAGAAAAAAGAAACTATAAAAATAGAAATAGAAACAATCAGGCAAAAATTGAACTGGAAACCACAAGTAGTCAGACCCTGTGCAATACAACAATGGAAAAAGAGAATCATCACCAGTCCTCAGCCATTCAACAATAAAATCAAGAAATATATAAATACATAAATCATAATAATATAAACATTCTAATAAACATATTTTTTCAAAATAGCTGATGAATGGAAGATCCAATAATTTCAAACTCATATAAAATTAGTTTTAAATTGCCCACATACTAATAAAATATTTCAAAACAGCACACATCAAATAATATCCAAAAATTAAAACTAATAAGGATAAGGATTCATGTTCTCCAAACTTCGGAATTTATTTCCAGTCACCCTGAGATTGTCGTAGATTAGTGGGATAAGGATGTACAAGATTTCTCTTCCCTCTCTAATAGATATAGATATATATCTATACATACACACAAACATATGAACATATGTTCTTTCTCATGTACATGCTCCCTTTCACACCGACACACATGTTCCTTCTTACACACACACACATACGATCTCTCTCACACCTACATGCTCTCACACACATGCTCACAAACACACATGCAGGCACAGACACACACCTATACAGCCTCTCTCACACACCACACGCATGCTGACACACAGATGATACCTGTCACTCATACATGCTCAGACACACACGCACACAAAGAGACGTGGCAGGCCTGGTCTTCCACCCATTCAGAGAACACCCCATGCTTGGATACTACAACCTTTCCTGATTTAATCTGCATAATTTATTGCTCAAAGAGAACTATTTAGACTCTTACTCCATTATCCCTAGAGTTTGTTCTCTTCACCTATCTTAATGCTCACTTTGACACACATATACTCAGACACACACACACACACACACAGGTTGTCTCCTGCTCATACGCATATCAGCTCACTTTCTCTCTCTCTCTCACACACACACACACCAAAGATTCTTTTGGCAGCCACGGTCCCTCCTCTTCTTCACTTCTGCTGTGGGGCAAGTTGGTAATTACCTCTCGGCTTTTTTTTTCTTCTGGCTGCTTGACAGGTTGAGAGTACCGGGCAGTCCCGTAGCTCCTTCCTCTCAGCTCCACAACAGGTTGGGTGCGCCGAGCAGCCCCCTAGCTCCTTCCTCTCAGCTCCACGACAGGTTGGGTGCACCGGGCAGCCCCCTAGCTCCTTCCTCTCAGCTCCACGACAGGTTGGGTGCACCGGGCAGCCCCCTAGCTCCTTCCTCTCAGCTCCACGACAGGTTGGGAGTGCCGAGTGGCCCCCACTACTCCTTCCTTTCCACCATGCAGTGGGTTGGGAATCACTGGGTGGCAGTGGCCTCTTCCTGTTCTTGGCCTCCTGGTGGGGTCTGGTGGTGGCGGCATGAGTGGCCTTGTCTTCATCTTGGGGATGACTGTAGCCCCCAGGTTGCTGCCCCTTTCAGGCTGCCGTCCCGTGCAAGTGCACAGCTTGCACAGTAGGTTGTGCCGGCCCTGACCAAAAATAGTGGGAAAAATTCCTGTGTAGTGGTGAGTGAAGGCTCATAGCACCAAAATCCCAGCCCTGGGTCCAACTGAGATGAAAGCAAAAGGAGAAATGAGGAAATACGAGTACCCCTCCTATTCCACCCCCACACTCCACCACATACAAAGAACCCCTTTGATTGCTATGTTTATTTTGAAACATTTTGAGATGCATATTATGATGAGATTAGGGGATTTTTTCCCCATTAACTTAAAAACTAGCAACTGTACCCGTTCTACACCCGGGCGGCGAGCCTTTTTATTGGCACATCTGCTCTTGTTTTGAGCAGAATTTCCCTAGAAATTCACTGTAAGAGTGTCCCTTCCACATACACACACCTTCATACAGGCTCCCTCACTCTCTGGCACACACACACATCCCCTCATATAGGCTTCCTCTCTGAAACCCACACTCAAGCATCCCGTGCACTCACCCTCTTACCAACCAAGCTGTCTCTCGCACTCCCTCACACCCCCTCTCCTCTCTCACACACACACACACACACACACACATTCTCTCTCACTGGCATCCCCCTCCCCTCATATAGGCTCCCTCTCTCTGAAACCCACAGTCAAGCATCTCCCCACCCACCCTCTCTTACCTCTCATGCTCTCTCACACCCTCCGCACCCCCTCTCACCAACCATACTCTGTCACTCCCCCTCTCTCACACACATGCTCTCTCTCTCACCGGCATGCCCCCCATGCTCTCTCTCTCACCCTCCCCGACACACATTCTCTCGGCATGCCGCGGGACCCGCGCCGTTCACAGCAAAGATGAAGGCCCGGCATGCCATTCACGGGACACGGGGGCCTTCCATTTTTGCCTTGAGCAGAAAATAGCAGCGGAGACCCCGGCATGCTGCAAACGGAGTGCGTCCCGCGGCACACGCTCCGCTCCGTTCGCGGCAAAGATGAAGGCCCGTGCCCGCCGATTGCGGCACACGGGGGCCTTCCCTTTTCACTGCGAACGGCGCGCCGAGTCTTCATCCTTGCCGCGAACAGAGCGTGTGCCACGGGATGCGCTCTGTTCGCGGCATGCCAGGGTCTCCTCTGCTATATTCTGCCTGTCCCGTGATGGCCGCTGTCCTTCGTACCTCTGGCGTGTTTGAGCCTCCAAGATGGCCAGGGAGCCGCCTGCGCCATCTATCGGCGGGCTGCGGAACATATGCGAGCACTGACAGACACACTACCAAGCCCAATATATTATGGATAAAACCTCAAATGTCGTTATCATGCTTTTACTTTGTAATATTTAAGTCTAGTAGCATTTAGCCCTATAGTAGCTGGCTGAACAGGTCAGTGTCTTAAACAAACAAGAGAGGACCTTGTTTTTTAAAAGGCAAATATTACAGCTCTTACAGTTTTAGCCCTTCATCCTTATGAAAAATTTGAAAGCTCAGCATGAGTAAGTAACTGAGCATTATTTGAGAACAACTGCTGTGCTGTGGAATTAGCAGCATTAAACTATGATCTGATTAGACCACCTGTCCTGCTCAGAAGGCTGGGGATATGTTAGCCAGCCTTATATGGTGTGCTTTTTTTTTTTTATAACTTAAAAATGTTGCTTACCATTGCTTGGACAAGAAGCTCTATAGCCCTAGGTGTTCACAAAGTTCAGTTTGGTGATGCTAAAAAAAAAAAAAAAAAAAAAAAGGAGATGGGAAATGTTCCCCTTCCTGCCCCTACAGAGCAGTCAAAATGTGCAGTTACTGCTGTGCCTGCGTAGGTAGTGTGTAAATTATGCTGCTGTGAAGGATAGCCCTGTAGAAGTAATGACGATATCAGAATTCTGTTTCATACATTTCAGGTAAACTCAGTTCATTAAAGCTTTGAGGTCCCCAACTCTTTCTTTCACTGCAGGCCCCAGGGTGGTTTGTTTGATTTAAGCTAAGGCTACAGGAGTAAATACCTTAAGTTTGCTTTATGAGGCTCTTTTCTCAGCATGGGGCAAAGAGTTCTTTAACAAGAGGTCCAGTTATTTCTTTGTAATCTGTTAAAATTAGAGGGGAAAGGGGAGAGGCTTTTTTTGTTTTTATTTTGCATTTGAGATTTAGAGCAAAATCAGCTTTCAAAGCTGCAGCAGCAGAAGAGAACACAGCTGAACGCCTACAGTCTGATTGCAGTTAAGGTATTGTTTTAATAATAGAGCAAAGCTAAAGATGGTTTTATTTTTATCTATTGTAGGACATTTTATATCCCTAACTGTCCAAGACAATAAAGAGAAATGAACAAGCAGGGGGAGGGGGGATGAATGTATTTGTGGGTCAGCAAGGCAGGAGAGAGAAAAAGAGAAATTGCCTAAACCTTCCATTCATTCAATAGAAAGGACTTGGGTTGGATGGGGTTAGAACAGCAGTTACAACAGCTTTCAACAGTCTCTGACCCTCCCCACAACCAATGTTCCACACCCAGGGAAGAGAAAATACTTGTATTTAAAATGTTCAAAATGACCTTCTGTATGTACCTGCACCCTATCATAGCTGAGGTCCTCAGTAAATTAAAAGATCCAAATCAGGGGGGGGCGGCTCAAGGCAATTTGCTGCCTAAGGCGAGGGATGAGATGGCGCCCCTCTTCCTCCTCCTGCGTCTTCAGTTTCCCGCGGAGGAGGGCGAGGCTCCTGCTCGACTTTCTTGCCGCGCAGCATTGGGCTTCACGTCTTCTTCCGGGGGCACGGGTGCCGATGCTCCTCCTTCTTTGAGCACGTGCTGCTCCAGTCCCTTTCTCTTCTGGCCTTCTGCAGCAGGGCACCCAGAGTTTTCGGGTGTCGGCCCGGAGACCCAGCAATTCGTTCAGGATTCCAGAGTTCTCGAGCCAGATACGGAGGGTTCCCAGGTATGAGTGTGAGGCAGCTGTGGCAAGCACAGGCAGTGTGAGGCGGACGCCACGGTGACATTCTGATAGGGGCATTTTTTTGCCGCCTCAAAATTCTGCCCCCTGAAGCGGCCGTCTAACTCTGCCTCATTATAGAACTGTACCTGATCCAAACGGCCTATGATATTATATAATCCAATTTTAGAAGTGTTGCAAGAGGCAAGATGGCTGTTGGAGTATCTAATGTGATGTAAACTCTCTGCATCTTGAAACTTTGAAATTATTTGCTTGTCCTACATTGGACTCCTTGACGTGGACTCTGGTTGGATACATTTATTGGAATTGAGATAATAATGGGGGTGGGGGGAGAAGAAGTTTGAGTCCTTGTAGGTGATTTTGGAGTGGGGCGGGAGCTCAGTTAGAAGATCTGTGGAATTCATTGATAGGAATTAGATATTGAAAGTCTACATTTTTGTTGCCTTCCCCGGTTTAGATGTCTGGGGAAGGCAACAAAAATGATAAAACAGATGGAATGGCTCTCCACAGCCTAGGGCTCTTTAGCTTGGAAAAGAGAAAGCTGAGAGAGGACATGATAGAAGTTCATAAAAGCATGAATGGGTAGGCACAGGTAAATAAAGGACAGTTGTTTACCCTTTCAAATAATACTAAAATGAGCGGACACTCCATGCAACTAACAACCAGTAGGTTCAAAACAAATTGTAAAAAATATTTTATTATAATGCGCAATCAAGCTGTTGAATCTGCTACCAGAGAATGTGATCAAGGCAGTTAGCATAGTGGAATTTAAAAGAGGTTTGGACAAGTTCCTGGAGGAAATGTCCATAACGCATTATTAGTCAAGTAGACTACAGAAAACTATTGCTACCCATGGGAATGAGTTACAGGATGCTGGGCTCGATGACCTGGCATTTCTTTTCTCATGAGTCTTCCTAGACCGGCCTAAAGTAACGCATTCTAGAAGATCTTATCTTCAATTTTTAAATGAGATTTATTAGAATTGGATGTTGTATTTCAATTGGTGTAGCCTTGCAAATACATCTTTTAAAGTATAAAAATTAATCCTATCTATTTTTATATTTATCTTGACTATCTGGCATAGTTTATTCAATCAAAAATTAGATCTGATGTATATCATTTGGAAAGAGAAATGGAAAGGGCACACGTTGGAGAGTGTTGCCTACTCAGAAGTTAGCCAGCTAAATGTTGCGCTTGGAGGTGGACCCTTGTCCTGGAGCAGTGGAGAACAGCTCCCTGGTCGGACCCAGGAAGCACCTGCCACCAGGTGGCGGAGCACAGGAGGAGACAGAGGCTAGCTGGAGCTTCACCATTGGAAGCCCGTGACCCCTAGGTGGAGCCCTTGGGGACCCAGGCCACTTGGACTTAGGTGGGCCTCGCAGGGTCTCCCTGATAGGAAGTATAAAGGTGTGCCCACCAGGATCAAGGGTGCGCGTCGATGTCTTGGCTGAAGGCCTGAAGATTCAAGGAAGGCCAGTACAGTGTCTGCGATGACAAGGCTAGGAGCAGGGCCAGAATCAAGGAGGCGTGGTCAAGGATAGCTGATGTTGAGTTCCAAGGATCAGTCCGAGAGTAGTCAGCCAAAGCAGGGGTCAAGTTCCAAGGATCAGTCCGAGAGAGGTCAGCCAAAGCAGTGGTCAAGTTCCAAGGATCAGTCTGAGAGTAGTCAGCCAAAGCAGGGGTCAGGTTCCAGAGGTCAGATGTGGTCAAGGAGGCAGGCAAAAGGTCAGTAACAGAGCGTCAGTCCAAGAGGTACTACCTGGGGGAACGCAGGAACAGACAGACGCTGGAACACGAGGATGCTGGAACATGGCTGGAACACGAGGATTCTGGAACAAGGCTGGAACAAGACTATGAGACACGGAGGCAAATTCGGTACGCACACGACCCGATTGCCAAGGCAAGGAATTGCAGGCAGGCACTTCCTTTAGTAGTACATTCAATCAGGGCGCGCCACGGAGCTTGGACCCGCCCCTGGTCCTATAAGGGACCAGGCGGTCCGTGCGCGCGTGCCTAGGGGTGGGGCCGATGCCACAAAGGACGCTGAGCCCCGCCATGAGACCTGGTACGCTGAGGAAGGCCTGGCGACCGCTGCCGCAGGACGCCGAGGCCTGGAGGAGCTTGCAGCAGCTGCCAGGGAGGCCGACCCAGGACCTGCAGTGGAGTTGGAAAGGTGAGCAGGCCCGTGCACAAGCCGAGTTTGGACGGGGCGCGCAACACTAAATTAATATTTGGGGGCTTATCCAGCTAAATTCTAGCTGGATAATAAGTTAGGTGGCTGGAATTTAGCCAGCTAACAGGTTTATTTATCATTTTTGCGTTAGGGCCTTAACGCTAGCATTCAGGGGAGGAGGGGGGGGGGGGGAGAGGGAGAGACCAATATGTAATTTTGCTTTTTATACCAATGTAAAAGGGGAACTTTTAAATTGGGGTGGGGTAGGCTTGGGTAGGCAGTTTTACATACACAGGTAAAAGAGTTGATTTGTACAATGTACTCTCTAGCTTGATGCACTCTCTACCCTAGCTTCAATCAAGCTAGGTAGAGTGTACACTGTACAAAACAACTGCTCTTTTATCTTTCATTGCTCCAAATGACAGACAATTTTCAGTGATGTCAATTTTGCTCTTCGTACCTCTGACTGTGTGCCCCCCCCCCCCCAAACCCCACCCTGAATTAAAAATGCTGAGCAAGTTATCTGGATAAACATATCTGGCCCACTTGGCCAGGATATTCAATGGCTGAATATACCTGGCTAATCTAATACTTAGCTGGATACTTTTAACTGGCCAGTTTTAGATTTGCTCAATAGCAGGTCTAACTTATCCGGCTAATTAACAGGGTCATTCAACAAATCGTTTTAAGGCTTTATTGCGGGCATTAAGGCTCTAATACCTGTGATAACGCATGTGATATATAATACATCATGAGATGCGTATGCAAATTTAAAACATTTTGTCAAAAGGGAGGAGTTTGGGTGGAGTTTATGAAAATGAGGTGTGTTTAATGTTGTGTGTGATATCATAATGCACACTTTAATACCAGAATTAACTATACCTTTTTCCTGGCAATATGCTGTGCATTATGCCCGAAATGGGATTTGTAATTTTTATCGCAAATCCTGTTTTTGGCAGGAGGGGGGAAGAGGAGAGAGAATGGGAGGAGAGGGGGGGAGGAGAGAGAGAGTACCTCTGGGGAGGCACACATATTAGTCAACTTTTTATGCCACTGTAAGAGGGGCAACTAGTAACTCGCCGTGAGGTTTTGGTGGTGGCCTAGGTTTTGGGGGGCAGTTTTACATGCACAGTCAGAGGTTCAAACAGCACAGTAGACATCAGTGAAGATTTGATGTGATTTAGAGTGATGACAGATATGCAAAGATGAGAATGTACTCTCAACCTAGTTTGATAGCAGCTAGGCAGAGAGTGCATCAAACTAGGTTAAGAGTACAATTGTACCTCTGATTGTGCATGTAAAACTGCTCCCCAAAAACCTTGTCCCGAATTACTAGTTGTCTCTCTTACAGGGAAAAATGCTTATTAAATGAAACCCTAAGTTAGCTGAATAAGAACATAAGAAAATACCATACTGGGTCAGACCAAGGGTCCATCAAGCCCAGCATCCTGTTTCCAACAGTGGCCAATCCAGGCCATAAGAACCTGGCAAGTTCTTATGGCCTGGATTGGCCATAAGTTCTTATGGCCAAAAACGAAGTCTATTCCATGTTACCATTGCTAATGGCAGTGGCTATTCTCTAAGGGGCAGATTTTAAAAAAATAAGCGAGTGCGTACTTTTGTTCGCGCACCAGGCACGAACAAAAGTACGCTGGATTTTATAAGATACGCGCGTATCTTATAAAATCCGGGGTCGGCGCGCATAAGGGGGTGCACATTTGTGCAACCTGTGCGCGCCGAGCCCAGCGCGAGCTGCATGTTCCCTCCGAGGCCGCTCTGATTTCGGAGCGGCCTCGGAGGGAACTTTTCTTCGCCCTCCCCCCACCTTCCCCTCCCTTCCCCTACCTAACCCACCCCCCCCGGCCCTATCTAAACCCCCCCTTACCTTTGTCGGCAAAGTTACATCTGCTGAAAGCAGGCGTAACTCTGCGCGCGTCGCCAGCAGCCCCGCTCTGTCCTCCGGTCCCGGGGGCTGGTCCGGAGGCCTCGACCACGCCCCGGGTCCCGCCCCCGAAATGCCGTGTCACCCGGCCCCGCCCCCGACACGCCCCCTTCAAAAAACCCCGGGCCCTATGCGAGTCCCGGGGCTCTGCGCGCACCGGCGGCCTATGCAAAATAGGCGTGCCGGCGAGCAGGGCTTTTAAAATCCGCCCTTAAGTGAACATAACAGGTAATGGACTTCTCCTCTAAGAATGTATCCAATCCTTTTTTAAACACAGCTATACTAACTGCACTAACCACATCCTCTGGCAACAAATTCCAGAGTTTAATTGTGCGTTGAGTAAAAAAGAACTTTCTCCGATTAGTTTTAAATGTGCCCCATGCTAACTTCATGGAATGCCCCCTAGTCTTTCTACTATCCGAAAGAGTAAATAACCGATTCACATCTACCCGTTCTAGACCTCTCATGATTTTAAACATCTCTATCATATTCCCCCTCAGCTGTCTCTTCTCCAAGCTGAAAAGTCTTAACCTCTTTAGTCTTTCCTCATAGGGGAGCTGTTCCATTCCCCTTATTTTGGTAGCCCTTCTCTGTACCTTCTCCATCGCAATTATATCTTTTTTGAGATGCGGCAACCAGAATTGTACACAGTATTCAAGGTGCGGTCTCACCATGGAGCGATACAGAGGCATTATGACGTTTTCCGTTTTATTCACCATTCCCTTTCTAATAATTCCCAACATTCTGTTTGCTTTTTTGACTGCCGCAGCACACTGAACCGACGATTTCAATATGTTATCCACTATGACGCCTAGATCTCTTTCTTGGGTTGTAGCACCTAATATGTAACCCAACATTGTGTAATTATAGCATGGGTTATTTTTCCCTATATGCATCACCTTGCACTTATCCACATTAAATTTCATCTGCCATTTGGATGCCCAATTTTCCAGTCTCACAAGGTCTTCCTGCAATTTATCACAATCTGCTTGTGATTTAACTACTCTGAACAATTTTGTGTCATCTGCAAATTTGATTATCTCACTCGTCGTATTTCTTTCCAGATCATTTATAAATATATTGAAAAGTAAGGGTCCCAATACAGATCCCTGAGGTACTCCACTGTCCACTCCCTTCCACTGAGAAAATTGTCCATTTAATCCTACTCTCTGTTTCCTGTCTTTTAGCCAGTTTGCAATCCACGAAAGGACATCGCCACCTATCCCATGACTTTTTACTTTTCCTAGAAGCCTCTCATGAGGAACTTTGTCAAACGCCTTCTGAAAATCCAAGTAGCTCTGCCTTAGAATGACCCATCTTACCCGAACTTAGCTGGCTAGCTATTTAGCTGGATAAATAGGTATCCCGCTAAATGATGGCTACTGAATGCCGCTGAATAATCAAATGGCACTACTTTTTTATTTATTTGATTTATATTTCACTTATCGACTAAGAAGCATTGAATATAAACTTTCAAATGTATTCAGTGGTATATTAAATAAGAATAGCCTTCCAGCGCTGGAGCTAGAAGAGGTGATTGTACCATTTTATTTTTAAACTAGTCACCTTAGAGGTAACCATTTGTTTGATTCTTCTCTGCAACCTACGCACCTAGTAATAAAGTACCTGTGTTACCACATCTTTATGTATCTGCTGCAGCTTTATTATCCTTGAGCTAATTCTAGAGTTTAGAAGTCCTTGGGAACATACAGATTTGTTGGTTTCTTAATTTGCATGTGGAACATTGAAGCCCATTATGTCCACCAGTAGAGTTCTAGAGTTCTGGAGTTCTAGTTTTCCTTCCCCCAGTAGAAAGAACACTAGTAGAGTCCATCTCATGATTCCTTGAGAAACAGGGCTACAATGGTATTTACTGTTTTTTTAATTTTGCATCAGTAGGCTTCAATAAGATTGGCCAAAGCCATTTTGGGTGCATGTATGTTACCTATTTAATTACATGATCAGATACCAACCCATGAAATCCATTTCAAATGATGAAGATTGGTGTTAAATGTATTTCTTGGATTCAGCAGCTGAATCATTGTGCAAGCATTAAAGGTTAACAAGCATCAGCTGTTAGACTTGGCAGAGGAAGACAGAAAGAAATCTGGATCAAGCGAGCTCATCTTTGAATGTCCTGTGGTTTTTGGGTACACAGGTATTCCAGGTATCATTGACAACCAGCTGCAGTGCAAAAAGCACAGTAGGTGCACAAGGTACTTTTTTCCTCTCAGGAGCCAGGGGTTTGTACAAATTCTGGCAAAATATCCGTTGTTTTCTTTTTTTTTTCTTCTCTGCTTTTTTTGCATTTGGCATTAGTCCAGTGAATAGATGTCAAAGACTTACTGATGCAGCTGTTCTTTGCCCGCTATGGAACATCTGGACAGCCACTGACTTAATTCTAAAATGGCATTTTCCAACAGAATGATCTGATTTTTTAATTATATCTCTCTGTAATTAGAGACATGAAGTTGTAGTATCATCTTTACACATGGGTATAGGATGACGTCAGGAACATCTCCCGCTTAGAGGATAGTAACTTACAATAATAATTTTGACCTTATTTCTGCCCCTGGCATGGAGTGAGGGGAGTCATTTGCCATCCCATCCCTCCAGATTTTGTTCTTTGTAACTATATTTTTCTATGATTTTGGTTTTTGTACATCAATAGTTCTTTCTTTTATGCCCTTCTTCCCCCTACAAAAAAACCCACAAAACGTTCTGTGGCCACTCATAAATGCTGCAGATATTACATTTAATATGTTTTAAATTAATTTTTCATACTTATAAAGGAATGTGGGCTCCTGATCAGCGTGCTTATTTCACAGACACCTACTCGCAACCTTTATAGAATGCAGAGAATGGCTTGATTTCAAAATTAAATTCTAATTAGATATTTGCAATGCCACCTTTCCTGATGTGCTTTGGAAACTATACTGCTGATTTCAGATACAGCCAGGACTTCTAGTACCACAGTCCATTAAAATGCAGGGTTTTTACATTTTTAAACCTGGGAATGGTCATAATCTCCAGAAACTGGTCATTTTGCAGCGCCATAGAAATCTTTAAAACTTCAGCAATGCCTCAGGATGCTGTCATAGCCAATCCCTAGGCAAACAGCTGTATTGTCAAACCTGTAGTATTCTCATGGATGCACCAGCCAGCCACCAGAAGCTCCTTTCAAGATGAGCGCAGGCTCATTACACGCTAGGTTTTAAGTAAGGTTGCAAACTGGCTCCATTTTTTTTTTTCAGGATTGGACGATCCAGTCCTGGTTTTGCCATAAGGCATGCATGAACATGTTGTTCTGTTTTTCCCTGTTGAGTTCTTAAAAAACAAAACAAAATAAGACATCAAGTCCATGCATGCAGTGGGATAAAAATAGGATCAGCCTGTCCTGAGAAAGTGGAGTCATCTGGCAACCAGGAATTGCAAGTTTTATCATCCAGTCATGCGATTTCCTTGCTGGAAATCATCTACTTTTGAATTTGATGCATGAGATAATGAATGAAAAGCCACCAAGGATAAGAAAGCCATTTCTTTCTTTTTCATGTTTTTAATTATTTGTTTGGAATTGTAAATTGATTGTTTTGTTTATTGTCATATTAATTTTCTATTGTACCCCGCTTAGGGGGTCATGGTATAAATTAAGCAGCTTATAAATCTAATCAATAAATAAAATAAACTTGCTTGTGAAGTCTCAGTCCCTGCTTTTTGGACTTTTAATACCAAAAGACTGTAATTTGCAACTTTCTAATCTGAACCATATAGTAAAGTTTTCTGTGTTGGACCATCGCTACCTTTTTTGTCAAGTGCCTACTTGGTGCACTACCATCCAAACGCCTTCATCTTCCCCCCCACACCCTCCATCCCTGGTCTTGGGATCTACGCCAGGGTTTGCAGGACTGCGTCAGGACAAAGCCCTGGTATGGAATGTCCCCCTCAGAGGTGTACCGGGAGGTCTGGGAGTGCCATATGAAAACCCACAGTCTAGATGACCTCATCCACGACCACAATCCTGAAATATGTGCGGTTACGGAGACTTGGCTCAAGGACTCAGACACTGTCATCCTGAACCAGCTCCCTACAGCATCGTATGATATTTTCTCCATCCCCAGACCTAGAAAGAAAGGAGGCGGTATCCTCCTTCTCACTAAAATAAAAACCCCCCTCAAACTCAGGCCTATGAACATCAACCCCCCACCCAAGCTGGAGGTCGGTCTATTTAAATCCTCCAACCTCGAAATATGCCTCATCTACGCCCCCCCTAGTCTCCTGCAACAAAACCCCTCCCCGCTCATCGAGCTCATCTCAAACAATATAAACATTGAAAAACCCGTCATAATACTTGGAGATTTCAACCTGCATGTTGATTCCACTCCCCCCTCACTGTCTTGTGAAACTTTCCTCATGGCCATGCAGGCTCTAGGCTTCACCCAAAACATTTCAGCCCCTACACACAAAGCGGGGCATACCCTCGACCTTATATTCACCAACTCCTATATCCAGACCTCCTCACCACCTACCTGCACCTCTATACCATGGTCCGACCATGCACTTATTGAGACCCGCTTTACCCTCAATGCCATTAACCACTGCAACTCCCCTCAGAATAACTCCTTCTCCTACCGAAAAGCCTGCAACACGGAGGAGCTCACCTCCGCCCTCTCCGAATCCATGAACAACCTTGACTGCTCCACCCCCGACACCGCCCTCAGGTCTTGGGTCAGCATCACCCAAGACCTAGCTGACAAGATGTGCCCCTTTTTCACGCGTAAACAACGTGCTTCCATCTCCAACAACAAACCATGGTACTCTACGGAACTTCACCAAATGAAACACAGCCTCAGACTTAAAGAAAGAGCTTGGCGCAAAGACCCTACACATCTGCTCTCCACTTCCTACAAATCCTACCTACACACCTACCGCCTAGCCATTCAGAATGCTAAACAAGACTACTATGCCTCCAAAATCCATCAGTACGCCTACAACCCTAAAGCCCTCTTTTCCTATATAGCAGCCCTTACCAACCCTTCCACACCCATCATAACTGAAGAAGAAACCAGCACGAAATGTGAAGAACTAGCCTCTTTTTTCCACAACAAAATTGCCAATATTCTCCTCAGGTTTCCCCCTGCTGCCACCCACCCTCCCCTCTCTCCCAAGCCCAGCCGTAACCCCCCCTCCACAATTAAATATTCCTTCGACTCTATCGATCTTACCTCGTCTAAAGAAATTGAAGCTCGCATCCCACCCCTCCGACACTTTACCCACGAAAACTCTTCTCTCCATCCCTACCACGATTGCTCAACCCCTAGCAGATATTATTAACTGCTCTCTTTCCACTGGTGCCATCCCAGACCCCCTCAAACACGCTGTAGTTAAACCCTTTCTAAAAAAACCCTCTCTTGACCCCAAAGACCCTTCCAACTACCGCCCTATCTCCAACCTCCCCTTTATAGCAAAAATCATGGAGAAGGTAGTAAACACTCAGCTCATGGATTACCTTGACAACAATAACATACTCCATACCTCTCAGTTTGGATTTCGCAAAAATCTAAGCACTGAGACCCTTCTCCTATCCCTCACAGATTTCCTCCTCACTGGCCTTGACCAAGGTCACAATTTCCTCATTGCTTTCCTCGCCATCTCAATGGCCTTTGACACAATAAGCCATGATCTCCTCATCACCCGCCTTATCGATATCGGTGTCTCTGGCACTGCTCTCCTGTGGTTCCGTTCATACCTCACTAACCGACGCTTCTCTGTAAAATTTGGCTCCTCTGAATCCTCCCCCCTCCCCCTTTCGCAAGGAGTACCCCAAGGTTCCTCCCTCTCATCCACTCTCTTTAACATATACCTCCTCCCCCTCTGCCAACATCTATCTGATCTTGGACTTAGATTCTACATCTATGCGGATGACGTCCAAATCATCATCCCCATCCGTGAATCCCTTTCTGCCACCCTCTCCTTCTGGGAGAAATGCCTCACCTCTGTTAACACACTGCTCACCTCCCTTCACCTCGCCCTCAACTCCAATAAAACTGAGCTCCTCCTCATCCATAACCAACAGTCCCTCTCACTGACCCCCCCTCAATGCTCCCGCGTCCACCCATCCCAGCCCACAACCCTCCGTAAGAAATCTAGGTGTCCTCATTGACCCCCATCTTAACCTCAAGAGCCACATAAACTCTGTCATAAAAGGAGGATTTTACAAACTCTTGGTCATAAAAAAGCTCAAGCCACTACTCCACACCCATGATCTCAAAACTGTTATACAAGCTACCCTAACATCTAAGTTAGATTACTGTAATTCCTTGTACCTTGGCCTCCCCTTCTCCACCATCAGACCTCTCCAGATACTCCAAAACGCCACTGCAAGGATAATCAGTAACACACGTAAATCCGACCACATAACCCCGATCCTCAAAGACTTACACTGGCTCCCCATATCCTCCCGCATCCTCTTCAAGACTCTTACCATTATACATAAAGCCATCTACACCCATAACTCCCTCTGGCTAAATTAACCTTTGCTACCGACTCAATCCACCCGCCCCACCAGAGCAAATCTTAAAGGCACCCTCCAAGTCCCTACCCTGAGGAAAGCCTGACTCTCAGCAACAAGGACCCGTGCCCTTTCCATTGCAGGCCCCACTCATTGGAATTCCCTCCCTCCTGACCTCCGTCTGGAGCAATGTCCTTTTAAATTCCGTAAAATGTTAAAAACTTGGCTTTTCCACCAGACCTTTCCGGATTAACTCCCTCAGCTGATCTCTTCAGCCCCAATTTTTAAATGTGTAAATAAAGTAAGCTGTAAACTGTAAATGTGTATATCAAATATTCTGTAAATCAAGTAACCTTGTATTATTTCAGTTATTCTTCTTTCAGCCTGCTCATCTTCCGCTGTTGGAACTCTTTCAGTTGTCCTTCCCCCTCTCCCTGTTAATTGTATTTTCCACCTTTTTGTTACTATGTAAACCGATATGATGTGTATTTTAATGTCGGTATTAAAAAAACTGTTAAATAAATAAATAAATAAATATGAAGATGGCTGGAGGCAGAGGACCAAGATCTTCTTCTATTTCTGCCAAGGGAACTGTGTGATAACAGAGAAACAATTGGAAAATGTCTTTATTTTTAGCTTTTGGTCTCTCAGAGTGTTATTTCCATTAACTGTTACATAGAACAATGGCAAATGAACACGACTGAGTAATTGATTATTCAAAATCTATTACAAACAAAAAAAGAAAAATCTGAGTTTCCTACCAGCAAATTGCAAAGAACTTATTTCTGTAGAAAATTAGGTCCCAGACTTTCAGCCTTGTCAGTCTTATTTTTATTCCTTTTAAGAGCATTTAAATTATTACAACAAATAGGGGAGCAAATAATGAGTTTCTTCTAAACTTGCTGCCTTTTTTTTTTTTTTATATCCCCAGGCTCTTAATCTCTTTTTTTTTTTTTCCCCTACTGCTAGTTTATTCTTTTCTTTTACGAGCGAGCGACATGTAATGTGTTTTCCAAGTAATGACCATGTCTGTACCGCCAAGACAATGTGTTTAGCTGTAAATGAGCTGTGGCATCATGGTCTGTGTGTGTATACTACTTGTAAAATATACTTTTTAATAAATATGCAAATCCATCCCATGGCTTGGGGCATTAAAGGTATCTGTCTATATTTAGAAATTGCCATAAATTCTATTCTGTTCACTCCCCCAGATCCCTCCTCCATCCTCCACAGAAGAATGGATTGAATGTAAAGTAGGTTACACACTGGTTCACATTACACATGACCTTCTTGAACTGGGGTAGGCGGCAGAAGATTTACACTTTGTTCCAGCAAAGGAAACTTGTATTGCTCCCATATTTAACCCAACTTTGACCTCGTCCCGGCCCTCCTCTTGAACAAGGCTGCTAGTGGTTTTTGTGAAACTTAATGCAAAGTCTTCCGGTTGCTGTGCTAGTCTGCCCGAATAGTTAGAAATAAGGGTTCAACAAGCAAGTTGTACGTGATACCTTTTTGTTGGATTAACCCAGTTTGTGGCTAGCTTTTCAAAGCTTTGCTCCTTCCATCAGGTCCATGAAGAAATAGTGCAGGCACACTGGTGTTAAGTATTTATGTATTTGATTTACATTCGGCTTTTTGATGCTTCAGAGCGGATTACATTAGTAGAACAAGGGGACCCCAAACTTTTTGAACAAAGGGCTTCAGGCAAGGGAGGGGGAACCCCACTGGAGTTTTGAGGAGGGGTGTGTATATCCCTCCCTTGGAGTCTGGCCCTTTCAGTGATTTGAAATGCTGCAGAAGGGGAGGGGCTAGATAGGGGGCAGGATTCACAAAGAGTTGTGGCAGACAAGCTGTCACTAAAATGATTTCTAGGGAATAATTCCACCTGTTTCCCTCCTTCCTCAGCATCTACTCCCTGGTGGTGGGGGGGAGGGGGAGATGAATGGCAGGGTGCTGTGTGTTGTGGCACATTTTCTCCCATTCACACACACTCCTCCATATCCTCTTGCTCTCTCTACTTCTCTCCCCTTTCATCCACCCCCTCTCTTTTCCTCTCAGTTCTGTCTCTCATTCCCCTCCCACCCTCTCCCTCACTCACTTTCCCTTCTCTCCCCTCACATTCCCACTTCATTCCTCTCACTATCTTCCCTTCCTCTCACCCTACATTCCCATCCCTACTTCCCATCCCCTCTCCTCTCAGGTTCACTTCCCTTACACTTCTTCCCTTCCTCTTCTCCTCTCCCTCATAAACACTGCCTCCTCCTCCTTTTCTCAACCACACTACTTTCCCCCTCCTCTCACACTCCCTTCCCTTCCATTCAACTCAGCAGGACTTTTTCTTCTACTGGTGGAAATTGGGAACCCCATCAGCATTGCTGCCTTCATCATTCCACTGTGTGGGTCTTCCGGCATTCCCCTTGCTACAGTATGGGTTTTCAGGCACGCTGGATGGGACGACTTATGCTAGCGGAGGCTGGTAACCCTACAAGCACTGAAGCCTTTACCACTGCCATATGTGAGCATAAAAGAAAATCAAAGGTGAACCTTGATTCTTGGGCCATTTCGGCCATGAGCAGGCCAGATTTGGCAGACTTAAAATTTGTTAATCAACTAAATACTAGGCGATATACAAAATAACATGCATAACATTTTACATTAAGTAAACATTATACAAATATGCTACAAATAAAACAGACTGATGTTTTCACAATGTCCAACTGATTAATAAAACGCCTGCCTGAATAGCCTTGTCTTCAATAACTGCTTACAAGTTTTTAAGTTATCTGTCAAGCGCAAGGTTTGTGGGAGAGTCTTACAAAGAACCGGAGCTGCAATTGAAAAGACACAGTCTTGTGTACAACTGAGTCTGGTGTGTGCAGGTGAAGGGATGTCTAACAGGCCCCTCTGTGAGGAGCGTAGTTGACTGTAATAAGTTGCCTTGCAAGTCAGAAGTGGTTCAAGAGCCATAGTTTGGAGACCCTGAGGTAGAGAGTTAGCGAGGTCTGAGGCTCTCTACATATGCCATTACAGCTCAGTAAAGTGATGGGGGTGGGAAGATTTAACAGAGGTGACAGAAGCAGTAAACTTTTACAGTTGCAAAGGGGCCTATGTCTCATAATCCCTGAGAAAGCTGATGGCCTCATTTGGTCTTTTTGTGTGTTTCAAAGGAGAGGAGAACCACAGAGTGGGCGCCAGTAAGATACAACCTAGAGCAATAAAACATAAGACCTACAACCACTCCCTGTTCCTCCAGTTCTAGCCTTCTGGCAGCCCCCTAGCCTAAAATAAAAACTAATAAGAAGTAAGCTTCAAATAGAAACCCAAATAGTATAAAATGGTGCACAACTCTGCCAGCACATATCACAGGACTCTACAGCTACTCACATTCAGGCCGATACAGAATGGTGTGCTCGGCTGAGCGCACCATTTAGCACTCGATTGGCTGCGCGTTTTTGACGCGTGTCTATTACCTCCCCATATAATCTCCTCCCTTCTTCCTTCAGACATTCTCTCCTTCTTCTCTCTTCCTCCAGGTACTCTCTGCCACCTCCCCTCCTTCCAGACATTCTTTCCCCCTTCACATTTTACTTTCAGTGTCCCGGGAGACTTACAGCCTCATCAACATGCATTTGCATGTGATGAGCCACTATTAGTTTTCGGAGGGGGGGGTTGGCCGCACGTTTTCCGACACGCATCTATTACCCCTCATACTATAAGGGGTTTAGCGCATCAAAATGCATGTTGATGAGGCTATTAGTCGCCCGGGATACTGAAAGTAAAATGTGAAGGTGGAAAGAATGTCTGGAAGGAGGGGAGGTGGCAGAGAGTAGCTGGAGGAAGAGAGAAGGAGAGAATGTCTGGATGGAGAAGGGAGGAGATTATATGGGGGTGGAAGGGGTGGGGAAGCATCACCGATTTTCATCCAGGGCATCATTTGTCCTCGAGATGTCCCTGATTGCTTTTCCAGTACACTTGATCTGTGCAAAAATGTGACGACTGATGCTATTTTGGTGAAACAAGTAAAAAAAACATTAAGGACAAGAATAAACCTTCACAGACATAAAATAGCACATTACAGAGAACAGAGTGACACCTCACGAACATGTCTCAAGGGAATATTACTCCCTTAACAGCCTAACAAATCAGAGTATTTTAAAGAGAATTTTTAGAAAGCAAAACATTTGAAATTAAGATGATCAAACACTTTGAAATAAATGCAAAAGGACTTAATAAGGATGTTAGCTTTCTCGCCCATAATAATACATAGGCACCTTGGAACTTCAAAATGTTACTGCTTCTGTCATCTTTGTGAATTCTCCCTTTCCTGAGCTGTAATGGTATATGCAGATAACCTCATACTTAGCTGACTGTACTGTTTAAACCCAGAGCAATTGCACTGTATTTTCATTGAGCTAATGAAGGAAGCCTAGCTCTGAAAAGCTCATTACAGATTTATTGAATAAGTCCAATAAACAGGTATCACCTACACCTTGTTTATTGACCCTTATTTCTGCATGAAAATTGCTGAAATGTAGTAGGTTAGAAAATGTAATTATGTGCCTAAAATGAGAAGTTGCATTTTAAACTTCTGGTGGCCCCTTTTCTAATGTCCTGGTAGTATTGGGAGATTTTAACATACATGCTGATGATTTAAAAAAAAAAAAAAAAAATATGGATAAAAGACTTCCTCCTAGCTATGACTGATATGGAATTTTTGCAACTTGATTATGCTCCAACTCATAAAGCAGGCCATATACTAGGTCTTATTTTTATGCTAGGAAACCCCATTCTTATAAAGGATTCTGTTATGCTTCTCCCGCTCTCTTGCAAGACTGCTTTTTAATAACCTTTTCCTTGTCTGAAAATGTGGCTGTTTCTATTTCTGATAAATGCTGTTCTAGTTTTAGAAATACTCACAATCTAAATCTAGAAGCGATAGCCATAGAACTGCATAATTTCCTTTCTGATTTTGTAGATTCATTTTTGGAGCCACAGGTAATGTCATGGACTATGGCTTTAAAATCAGCATTGGACAAGGTTGCCCCTGGTCAATCTCGCTATATATCTGCAATTCAAAATTCACCATGGTACCATTCTGCCCAAACCATGTTAGAGACAAACTCAGCAACTGGAGAGGAAGTGGTGTAAGAGTTCATCAGATTTTCAGCTCTGTAAGGCAAGCATCTCCTTTCCTAAAACTACCATTAAAAAAGGGGTAAAAATAAAGAGTTCAGCATACTGTCAAACTTACAGGGTCATTCTTCAACGTTAGGGCCTTACTGCATTATAAAAGGGGTCTAATGTGCAATAAATGCATGATCTTTATCGTGTCATGCGTTTGTACGCAAATACGATGAGTGTGCAAAACTTGGAAAATTATGCAAATTGACTCCTACCGTATGTCACAGAAAAATAATGCACACTAACGTGGGACTTATTGTTGGATTTAACCACACCATTTGTTTTGTGTGGTAGAGGTGAAAAACGGTTTATATGGCACTATAGCGGCCATTATCAAGACTATTATTGCGAGCACTAAAATGAGGGCTTTTCTGACACATACCTGCACAGCCCTGCTTGGCAAAAAAAAAAACCCTTTTCTTACCTGCCCTGACTTCCTAAATCTTTGAGGTTAGGGGGACGTGTACTACTAGTGCGATACTGGTGGCTTCACTGGTCCACTTACACGATGGAAGTGGGATTTGCGTACACATGTGGGCGTCCATTTCAAATAGTGCGCACATGTGTGCACGTACAGCCTATATTATACCATGCACGCATATACGCACCTATGGTCATTATAACATAGGCGTGTATATGCATGCATGTGTGCCATATTTGAAATTGAGGTGCACATGTGCGTGTAAATATACATGCACACACCTCTGTTGGCCTCTTGTGCACATAGCGGGTACTCAGTGGGCTTTTAATGCCCATTCTGCGCATACTGGCCAGTTTTGTGCATATCTCCCGGTTTGGACGTGTGACACGCTAATGTGTCGCACATCGCGATTGGTTGTTTCGCGATACAAGGTTTTATTGTGGGTTACTTATTTTACCTACGTGATGCAGTATTTAAGAAATTTCCCTAAACATGTCTCTTTGTTTATCGCAGCCACGAATGCGCCATATTTCAGTGGTATTTATAGCAATTTGATGAATCTAGGACTTAGGCTGATAATTAATCAACCCCTGCCAACTCTTTAAAATCCTGACTGATTTTAAGAAAAACAGTCATGAAAGTGAAAATATGGTTGAGTTTTGTTTGCACATAGAGTGACTGATTTGTTTGATGACAAAATAACCACTATCCAAAAGGAATTTGATCTCCCCATATGATCTGAGCTTGGGGGATTTATGCTGCCAAGAATCTTCCTCTGCACTGTTTGGAAATAATTTTTCTGCTTTTAATAAAGCTTTGAATTGATGATAACAAAAATCTGTTAAAGAGATGAGATCCACCATCTCATCCTTTGACCCGTTCCCATCTAGATTAGTGAAAAATCCCTGTATTTTTGTGTCATAGTCAATGCCAGTCTATATTGGGTAAAGTGGGACCCCAGTTGTCTGTGACTAGGCCCCTGCTTTGTGCATTTACACAAGGGTCACCGCTGTCACCAATTTTGTTCAATCTTTATCTTGCCCCTCTTTCAACTCTGATTTCAGAATTTTGGTGTCGGCTGCTATATCTTTGATCACATTCAGCTGGTTGCTTTTCTGGGTCTGAGAAGTACTGAAGACTCGACGGTACTGTAATATCTGTCCTGCAGCTATTTCCGTATGCCTCTCAGAAAGGGATGTGCATTAGTTTAAAATGAATGGGTATAAAGAAACAAATTGGACTCAGTTCATTTCTTTTGGGGGCTCCTGAAATCAATTGAGCGGGACCCCCATATTAAATGAATTGTATTTGTTTCAGTTGTTTGAAAATAATGATTTTTTTTGGGCCATTAAAATCAATAGCTTCATAGAAATCAATGGGAGAGCAAGAAGTATACAATTTGGAATTGATACAAAGTATAGAGCAGACATGGCTAAGATGGACATGTTGTCAAGAAGATAAAAGGTGCAGCATATTGCAGTGAACCTATTGCTGAGCACAAGATCCAGTGACAATGATCATGAAGACTGAGCATGTCTGAAATTTGCTGTATATTCCTTCTAAAGGCATTTGTCTGTGAAGGTTGTTTTTTCAGCTTTCTTTCTGAGCTGCTACTGATTTTGTCTCTTCCTGGGCAGTGGGCAGTGGGCACTAGGTAGGTGAGCAGCACTAAGCACAGTGCAGAGACATAAACATAGCAGGCTGTGTTGTGGAGCCTGTCACTAAGCTCGGCAGTGTCAGAACTAATGCACACAATGTGACACATTTAGCAGGCATACAATTGTGGTATCACTGTGAAATATAAAATCTTTTTAATATTCAAATCCCCAGTGACAGAATCAGTTGACCTTGGAGTTCACCTTGCTGTCATACGTCAGACCTCACACTTTGATTCGTTCTTGCCTGTCTGGAGGGCTGCTTTGTACCTCTCATGTTGCTTTGGATTCTTGAAGCCACTCTTTGTGCTGCTTGGCCCTTCTATCAAAGCCTACCACGAGGGGCGAGAGGTGGTTTCTGCCACTTTTTCTGCTTTGTTCCCCCTTTATGTTGCCTTAGGATGCTGATGCCACTTTTGATGCCAGGTTGCCACTCAAGATGCCATCAAGGCATCATGTCACTTTTGCTGGTGCTCTCTTTTGGAGCCTTGGGGTGTTCTTTCCACACTTGTTTTCTTCTTGGTTTGCTATACTTGGGTGGTTTTTTTCCCCCAGAACAAAAATTTGAAAAAAAGTCAAAAGACACAGGTTTCATTATCATGCATGACACTTGCTCTATAGTTCTTCCTTTTCTCCAACAATCTCAGCCTGGTTCTAACATTCTGTTGAATGGTTAATTACAGTGGGGTGGTTTGTCCAAACTAGCTCTGATTCAGAAGGATGAAATTCAGGCACAAGTCAAAAGATGCTCATCATTAAACCATTTTTATATTCTGAATGTGATAGCACAGTAATGAGAGAGATTTCATGCAAAACCAGAAAATCAGGAACAGCTTGAGGTCAGCTAAATAACAGGGGAAACGGTTTCTACATAAAGCAGCCCTCACCACTTTCCAGAAAAACAGACCACATGCATTTAGGTGTCCTGAATGTGATAGCATTCTCCTTCAGCAAGCCCAGTCTACAAGAAAATCAAGAATCCACCCTGCACTCAGCTTTGCTTTCATGCCCAGGGCTTACACTTTGGAATTCACTTTGCCACTGTACCTTGCTGTCATACCCCTGACCTTACACCATGAGTCGTTCTTGCCAATCTGGCAGACTACTTTGCACTTCTCATGTTGCTTTCATGTTTTGAAGCCACTCTTTGAGCTGTTTGGATTCTTTATCAGTTCTTGCCTTGCGTTTTTTTTTTTTTTTTTGCTCCCTTTTTCATTCCCTGTCCATGCTGCCTTAGAATGCTGATGCTACGTTTTGTGCCAGATTGCCACTAGGGATGCCATCAAGGATTCATGTTATTGTTTCTGGTGCCCTCTTTTGGATCCTTGGGGTATTTGTACCACTTTTTCTGGGGTTTTTTTTGCTCCTTTCACAGTGATTTGGAGAACTCCTGCTAATGCTAGTACCCTTTGCTCTTTAGGAATCCTTAGGCTATTTATGCCACTTCTGGTGCCATGTTCCACAATCTTTCTAGGTACCCTGGAATTCTTTCTCCTTCTGATAATTTCTTTCCACAAATTCATTTTTTTCAGCTCTGAATTTTTTATTATGAGAAACCCCCCCACAAAATAAACAGAATCAAACTGCACAACAGAGTGGCAGTTAACCTAAAAAAGCAGTGATATACGGACATCAGTTATCATTAGAAATAAACCGAAATATAGGCATCCATACTTTCTTTATACAGGCTAGATGATTGAAGCGTTCAGCCACCACCATTTCATAATTGTGACATTGGGTAACCACATTCCACCACATGTTAACAAGTAAGATAGCTGTGTTATTTCAGTGTGACAAAATTAAATACAAAGCAACAGCTAAGAAAAGGTTGATCTAGAAACCATGGGGCATTGTTAGACTATCGGAAAGACCTACAGATTTCCAGATTACAATCCAAAAGGTTAACTCTTCCCGAATATCTTCCCACAAGTTCTAAAATAATTGATTAGAAAACTCCTATTCTGGAGCCCAATATAGGCGGTAATGCTTCCTCCTTTGACTTTAATGGAAACCGAAAAATTAATCAAACTAAAAGAACAATATTTTTTTGTTTTGAAACTAAAGAAATGAATAGGAGTCCCCATGAACAAATTTTGAAATGAAACAAAATTTTTTCACACACCCCCCCCCCACCCATCCTTACTCTCAGTCAGAATTTGAAGAGAAATCCAACAAAATCAGTGGTTAAATGCTTGAGTAAAGCCAACTGACTTTTAAAGGGCCTTTCTTCTATTGCAGGGGTGCTTATTTATTTAAAAATTCTTTTATACCACTTTCCTGATCAAAAGTTAATTGAAAGCAGGGTACAACAAATGACACAAAATGCAATGATAGCTATATTTTTTTAAAAATCCCTCCCCTAATAAATGGAGCTCCTGATTCAGCTGGGGTGAATACAACATGGCTGAACCTCTCACTAGCCAGGAGCCCACACCCTCATTTCTTATTCTTTAAGTAAAAGACTTAGGGGGTCATTCTCTAAAAGGATCGCATGTGATACCTAAATCGAGGTGGGTTCTGGGTGGCATTGGCACCGGAAGGGGAGGAGTCGGGGTGGCACCGGGGCAAACGCCGCGAAGACATCGCTGACAGCAAAAGGTAAGGACCCTTATCGCCGCAAGTTTCACGCCGAATAACTACACCTTTTTACTGAGTAGTTATTTGGCGCGAAAGCCGGCAGCCAGCGCACTGCAGTGGTGCGATGGCTGCTGGCTTTCGCAGGCCCACCCCCTGCTTCGACCCCCGCCCCCATTACTGTCGGATTCTCTAAGGTCTGTGACCTTAGAGAATCCAGGCCTTAGTGTGATAGACTTAGTTTTTGGGTACTTGCTGGGTTCTTATGGCCTGGATGGGCCACTGTTGGAGACAGGATGCTGGGCTTGATGGACCCTTGGTCTGACCCAGTATGGCAGGTTCTTATGTTCTTATATTCTTACTGCCTCTCCCACTTTGCCCTTGGTGTTTCTGATGGGAGGTGAGTGCAGCCCGAATAAGGTAAGAGGCTGCTGATCAATCGTAGAGTGACTGTCGAGACAGTTGTCCACTGTTTGCTTACTGTCAGCTTTCCCTCCCTCCCAATTTGGGTTTCTTTGGGTAAATGGGGGTTTTCTTGCTGCTTTGTGGGGTGATTAAGCTGGGGTGCTTTTGATTTGTCCCAGCTAAAGCAGGGTTTAAGCAGTCCAGCCTCCAAGGTATCAATCTAAGAAAGGGATGGTGAACTCCAGTCTTCGAATGCCACAAACAGGCCAGGTTTTCAGGATATGTATATTGAATATGCATGAGAAAGATTTGCATGCACTGGCCTCCATTGTTTGCAAATCTATCTCATGCATATTCATTATGGATATCCTGAAAACCTAGCCTCTTTGTGGTATTTGAGGACTGGAGTTCTCCATCCCTAGTCTAATATGTCTCTTGTCTTTTAGAGCTGGTTCCAGGGTTAATTAGGACTCTATCAGTGATACCGCTGTGGGGTAATGGGTCTTTTTGGAAATCCAGCAATAAATTATATGCCTGTTCAGTCTATTTATTTATTTATTTGTGGTTTTTATATACCGGATTTCGTAGGATAACATCAGTTCGGTTTACATTATAACTTCAAAAATCAGCAAAACAGAGGCTTTACATAGAACTTATAGGAAAACAGTGAATAAAACAAAATTAAATAAACTATATAATAATGAACGAGGCTTAAATAGAGAGACTTAAATAGAGGTTGTTGGATAACTGAGATGGTATTGAGAGAAATGGTTGGGGGATGGAGTGGGGGGAAAGAAAGAAAGGGGTAGAGGGAGGATGAAGATGGACAGAATGTATAGATGGGATAGGGGTTGTATATTGCATATAGGGAGGGGAATGAAGATTTGAAAGGGTTGCATGGGGGAGGGAAAGGAGGAGTTGCAAAGATTGCAAGGAACTATTTACAATAGATGCATTGGGGAGGAAGTAGAATATATGATTATAAAACTATATACAGAGTGTACATTATTGAAGATATGTAAGTCAAGGCATGAAGCTGAAAATCCAAGATGGTAGCAACTAAGAGAGGGAGTTATTTTATGAGGGATCGTAAAGTTAGAACTGATGGATCTGTTAGGGGCAGGGACACGGGAGAGGAGGAGTGGTGAGGGTAGAGGCATTGTGTGGCAGGGAGAGTGTTTTGTTGGCAAAGAAAATTGAAGGGTGAGCAAAATGAGTGAGTTTTGGTGATATGTACTATTTGAATGCCTTCGTGAAAAGCCATGTTTTGAGTTTTCGTTTAAATGTTTTATGGCAAGCCTCTTGGCGTAGATCTACTGGCATAGTGTTCCAAAGGGTTGGTCCTGATACAGAGAGTAGACTAGAGACACCACAGGTTACAGGATGTTGCTAACAGGAAACAGGAGCAGCAGGAAACAATCACCTCATCGTGGCTAGATCATTACCAACTAGTCAGGGGGCCGGGTTTGGCAGCGGACGTTCGTTGGACTAGTAGCCCTAGAAGGGACATTGTTGTCAGCTAGTAGCCATATATAAGTAAAACGTTTGACCGATCTGAAGGGATGGCGAGGAAGGAATTGTCTAATTTATGTTCTTTGTAATTTAGACAGTTTAACTTTCAAAGTGGCTGTGATGATTTATATTGTTTAAGAAAGCTGTGGCCGTAATGATCTACTTTATATTTTGTATGGTTATTATTTTTTGGGGAGGGGGGTGCCTATGTTGAAACAATCAAATTACACTTCCTAAATCAATCATAGCAGAGCAAGACATAACAAGATCATCCACACAAACACCCCATTGACTTCAAATATATCCATCCTCTGGAAAAAGATCTTTGGGTAGAGATTTCATTAAAAGATGCAGTCACCAGTTAGACTTAATTCTGAATTCTCAATGCAAGACCAATACTCGATTATGGTTCGTCTTATTTTTTTCTACCTTAGATTCCACCGCCAAATAAGTACATTCTTAGATAAAAAAGATAAAAGATCTTGAAACCCTAGTTTACTCACTGACATTAAGCCGCTTTGATTACTGTAATGCTGTCTGTCAAGGGTGTACATTTACATACATTAAACAGATTCAACTTAGAGCAAAGAAGACGGATTGTATAACACTTTTGTTGGTAGAACTTCACTGGCACCCTGTGGCCTAGAGAATTTGTTTTATAATCTGAACTTTTAGTTTTAAAAATATTCACAGGAGGTTGTCGGCAATGTGCAGCTGCTCTCTTGGTGCCCTATGAGGCCTCTCTAGCTTTACATTCATCTCAGTTAGATTTAATTCAAATTCCGCTATCTACTGTAATTAAACTGAAGGTGACTTGGCGAATATCTTTTAGTTATCCTCCCAAACTCAAATAACTTAAAATATAAGGGATTTCGGAGAGCCGGAAGCAGCAGCGTGTCAAAGGGGTAAGACACTATCCAGTCTATGTAAGTGATTGCATGGACTGGATAGTGTCATACCCCTTTGACACGCTGCTGCTTCTGGCTCTCTGATACCCTTTATGTTTTAATTTATTTGATGTTGGTGCCTTGTTTTACATTATTTCTATCATCCTGCCCTCTTTTTTGGATTTGATTTTATGAGGTTGTGGGTTCTCCTTTGTTTGCTTTTTAGTAATATGGCCACCGTATTTATGGAATTCACTTCCACTTTACATATGACAAGAAAAGAATTATCAAATTATTTGCAAGGACTTAAGGCCTTGCTTTTTGCACAGACATTTGGTAGTGCATAAGGGTCTGCAGATATCTTTTGATCTTTGATTAGATTCAGAAGCTAGGTATCTGATTTGTGTATTCTGTGGAATATAATTCTGATTTGTTACTGCTTCAATATATTAT
The DNA here is from genome assembly GCF_901001135.1 of Rhinatrema bivittatum. Classification (NCBI taxonomy): domain Eukaryota; kingdom Metazoa; phylum Chordata; class Amphibia; order Gymnophiona; family Rhinatrematidae; genus Rhinatrema; species Rhinatrema bivittatum. Next base: position 53,850,141 of record NC_042622.1, on the reverse strand, counting down.
GTATGCTTTATAGTCTACTTTTGATTGGCTAATGGTTTAATTGGTATTAATTATCTTTCGATTTAATTATGTTTTATACTGTCAATTCTGATCCTTTGATACATTTTATCATGATTGTATTTTATTACTATAATTAGTGAATACAAGAGAACTATTGGAATTTTCTTTGTGTTCCTTTGATAACTATGATCTGTGTTGCTCTGTTTTTTTAAATTTTTTAAATTAATTAATACTACATATGTACCTGTAATTTTTTCCTATGTATATTTTATATTGTAAACCATTATGATGCCTATGGGAATGTTGGTAAATCAAGAACACATAACCATAAACATGAGAAGTCAACACTGATTACTGAGCTATACTGTAACGAACCTGTGTGAACAGATTTATAGTCATGTAGGTGGGTCCTATATGCTCCCTAGTCCCTTACTAGTTATATCAGTGTTTCCACAGGCACTGGAGTATGAAGCAATGAAGGAGTGTGTTTCAGATACTCCCCAGTGGGAAGCGTCTTGTTGAGAGCATGTTTCTATAAAATTCATGAGTCCATTTTGACTCTTTCTTTCTTCTCTCCTATCCTAGAAGGATGACTGGGACTCAAGGGATTCTGGGTGTCTTCTTGGGGGGTCTAACAAGATCATGAGAATGAGAAGACTAGAGGTGACGAGAGGTGAAAGGAGAGTTAGTCCCATTTTTCTTATTTTCACAGATTTGCCTTAAGTGCCTAAAGAGGTAGAGTGTCAGACTGGAGTCAGAGGGAGAATTGCCAGGCTTGGAAACATATTTCAGATTTGCTGATTTAAAAAGAGTCAGCAGGAGATTTGTCCACTTTTCATCTACTGAGCTACAGGGATATGCATTATATAGCAGGAATGTGCTGCCCAAATATTGTTGCTTTGGTTTGTTGTTTTTGTTTTTCTTTTCACTTTTTTTGATGTGTTTTAATATTTATTTTGGTTTGGTTCATTTGTCAAACCAAAATAAACATTAAACCCCCCCCCAATATAAAAAGAAAACTGAAACAAAATCTCCCTTGGCTCCCACTGACACTTCCTGGGGCCAGTCAGGGCCTCCTGGGCCCCTCCAACCCCTCCCCCTTCCATGCCCCAGAAATCAGCTGGGGCTATGTAACTCTTTGGCTTCCATTTACCCCTTTCTATAGGGCTCCTGGCAGAAGAAACAGGCACTTCTGCCCACTTATTCTTGCCCCACATGACTCATAAAAATGGAACTTGACCCTGAGACTAGCACCAAAGTGACGCCAAAATGGCACCAGTCTCAGGGCAGGCCGGCACTGTTCTCTTATGGCCAACTGTCTTACGAATACTCCCAATTCTAAAATTTCAGAATCTATTAAGAATAACTTTTCAAGATTATAGACCAGGGATCAGTGATATTTTGGGGCAGAATGGCCTCCTCCAGAGCAATTGCAGATGCAGCCAATGCTGTTTCTGAAGAGAAGAAGGCCTCTCCTCCATCACTGCCACCTAGCAGCCCAAGCTCCCTGTCCTTCTTCCAGCTCTGCAGTACTCATTGTTAAATCTCGCTGGCTAAAGCTAATTGTTCAGATTTCGTGTATTTTGAAATTAGCACAGCCAAGAAACAGCGGGCTGTGAGTTTTTGGAAATTGCTTGCAGTACTGGCACTGAGGTGTTACTTCATATATAAAATAGATTTTACCTGCATAAATCAGCCATCGGAAAACTGTCCAACCTCAACATGGTTAAAAGGCATTCCCGGGGGCATGCTTGAGTCTAGGGAGGGAAATAACAAGCGTGGGGTATACATTTTCAAACGTATTTATCCGTGTAAAAGTAGCCTATATGTTAGAAATGTTCAAAAGCCCACTTTCATGCATAGAAAACCAGTGTTAAGCATGCAAATCCTTTTGAAAATTATCCCCATAGTTTGCATTTTCAAATCTTCACTTGCTATTTTTTATGATAAAGTACTCATTCAGGAAGTAGGTACAAATGTCCACAGTTACTTCATACCCATGGCAAGTTTCAAAGGGAAAGTATGCATGTACTTCCCCTTTGAAAATTTGGTGCAAGATAAAAAAAGTCACAGACTAATATGCGCAGTTTGAAAACTGCCTCCTGGAAGATCTCTGCGTACAGTCATGGTGATGCCTTTTGGCAGTTTGGCTATGCTTTTCAAGTACTGTTTTTATTGTTGGTTAACCAGCAGCAGTTTCCCTTATGCTTGCAACCCCTGTAATAAAAAGTCACCAGTGACTATCAAGTCACCTGTTTTACAGCCCTGAATTTTGTTGACACTGATTCATGGAATGCCTTATCAAAAGGGAAAAGGGAATGGTGGCAAACATCCATTGTATGCAAATCAAAGCAGCTTGTTAAAAATCACAAGTTGTTAAGGCCAGCTTATGTTTTTAAACAAACTAATTTGGAAAGGACATGGCAATGTGTTTTCTCTTATCATTATATGCCAGCATGCAGCTAATTTTGTGATTAAAGACATAATATTCTGGACTGCTGACAGTGTCATTCTGCCAGGAGGTTTCTCACTGATAATGAATTTGCAGCAGGGAACGCTAACATCCAGTGCATGATTGCCTGCCAGAACTCCATCCTTTACCCCCACCACCCCACTTTTATCCTTAACATAGGGGTGTGAACCCAAAAGAAGTCTGAAATGTACCATATAGACAAAAATAAAATGTTCCTTCCATGTACATAGTATGCCTGTATCCAGTAAGAATATAATTAGAAGCTGATCATCCTACTGAGCAAGGGTGCTGTAGTCTCTAGTTCTGAAAACTGAATTGCCCCATATTCAGATCCCATCCTTCCTGTTCTTAGTATGTGGCCTTAAAAAAAACCTTACTTAACCTACCTGTGCTCAATATCATTCATGCAGGACACAGGGTTGAGCAGTTGTCTGCAGTGTCTGCTCCTAAAGAGTCAGCAGTATTTTCTTCAATTTTTCAATCTCACCTGGACTCTTAATAGAACTTTAAGTGTATGATTTTCTAGTTTATACCTGGACAACTTTGTGAGGGTACTGTTATGTCAGGTAGACAGATAAGAACTGGCCTTGGTAGAAATGCGTCAGCTGAGGACAAGATGGCTCCAGGGCCTGGGCCTTCAGTGGAAGGCATTTCTGAAGCCTCGGCTGCAGTCAATGGCAAGCTTAAAAAATTGCAGTCATCTGTGGAAGAACTACATGAAAACTTGGAGCAACATAATTCTGACATTACAGCAATCGATCAGAAAGTTTCCCATCATGATGACCGCCTAGAATCCTTGAATGCTACTATGCTCAAGATGCGGAAGAGAAACCAAGCTTTGGAAGACAAGCTTGATGACTTAGAAAATTGCAGCAGAAGAAATAACATGTGAAGACTGGACCTACCTGAAACTGTTCAAGGTGAATCTTTGCCCTGCCTTTCTGAAATTTGGGTTCATGATGTTTTGAGGGTTGGTGGTCAGGAGCGTTTGATTCTTGCAGAGTGTGGCATCAACTGAGCCCAGCATTTTCCACGTCTGATAAACCAAGGCAAGTGATTTTAAACTTTACTGATAAGATGAAGATTTTGAATGCCTATTAAAAAGCAAGCAATCTAAAATATGAGAATAATATGCTTTTTGCTTATCCCATATTTTTCTGTGAGGGTCATGGTTTCCAGCAAAGAAATGTCTCCCTAATGCACACAGTCAAGTTTTCCCTGCAGTTCTCTGCATGATTGAAGGTGTTTTACAATGATGAAACAAGGTTCTGCATAAAGATGAAGTCAAGAGCTTCATGCATAAACTCTCATGAGTCTGTGGCTTGCTTATCATGTATGTTGCATTGGAGCATGTAACCATTTGTACTGTACTTATTTATTTATTTAAGACACTTATATTATACAATATCCTATGTGCTCGGCAAGTTCTCTTCCATTAGTGCTTAATGATGGAGTTTTCTTTTTGACTGTTGTTCTGTAGTTAGCAGTTTTGTTATTTAATGGTACATTCTGCTCTACGATCAGTGAGGTGTTTTCAGTGGTGGCCTTCTCATTCTTGAGTTTATCGGTGGTTTGTTGGACCTCATTTTGTCCGAGGTGGATATGTTTTGCTTTGTTGGATTTGTTGATATACTTTTTTCTTGCTATTATGATAGTTTGTTTTTTGGGGTCCCTGCATATAGCACTGACTCTTGGAACCTCTCCCCTACCCACCCAAAGTTAAGTGGGACAGGAGGAGAAGAAGCCAGAAGAAAGATATGGAGCCCACTTATTTTTTGGGGTTGTGGGTCTGTACACAGGAGTTCCAGTTGGAGTTGGTGGGTGCGGGGGGGGGGGGGGGGATTTTTCTGGTTGTGAGTGAGATGGTGTGGATGTAATGATCATTTTATTTTAAATCCATGGTCTGGAGAGGATTATATTCTGTAGGAGGGGATCTAGGCTAGGGAACCTCTTCCTTATTAGATTTGGGTTTACTGCATATTTATTTAATCTTTTATTTGGATGATGGTTAACCTGACTGTTTGCTCTCTGAATATGATGGGTTACACACTCCTATAAAGAGAGAAAATGTTAACAGAATTATGTAAAAATAAAATTGATGTTGCCTTCATACAAGAAATTCACGTAGATGATTTGGAGCACCAAAGGTTGTGTAGGGAAGAGAGAGAGGCAGAGTTATTTCTCTTCTTTTACTTCTAAGCAAAGAGGAGTTGCTGTTCTCAGAAATAAAAGCATTCTATTTATTTGTTAGAATGTCAATTTAATGATGCTCATGGTAGATGTGTAATAGTTAGGGATGTGCAGGCAAAAAGTGTTCGTTGAAACGTTGATACTTTGAAGGTGAGGGTCGATTCCGTTCAATATGGAAGTATGGAGAAATCCATAAGTTGTGGATCTGTCCTTACGTTTCCCGGTTCCCTAAATAAAAATTTAAACTCCCTGGTGGTCCAGCGGGGAGTCAGGAAGCCATCCCTGCACTCCTTTGCGATTTCCTCACGGCGCCGATAGCCTGTGTCACAGGGGCTGCCCGTGCCATTGGTCAGCCCCTGTCACATGGTCACGGCGCCATCTTGTGCTTCTACCATGTGACAGGTAGGTCATGTGGCAGGAGGTCGCTCCGGGACCCCCGCTGGACCGAACCGGAACTTTTGGCCAGCTTGGGAGGGCCTCCTGACCCCCCCCCCCAAGCTGGCCAAAAGTTCCGGTTTTCTTTAGTGTAAGGGGCTGCATATATTTGATGCTTGGCAATTTACACACCTGGAGGACCTGGAATATACATTTTTTCCCCTTCAATTCATTATACATATTCTTGTCTGGATTATATTCTTCTTTCTGAGGTTTTGTTTTAAATAAATTGCAATCTAGTAAATTGATAGAATGATCTTAAAAGATTACATCAATGTTTAGATTGATACTTTCACTCATGCAGGGAGGGAGTGCATCTAAAGTGTGGTAGATGTCTTCCACTTTGTATGAGGACAAAATATTTGTAAAGTATTTAAGAGATAAATTATATTGCGTGTACTCAACCTATTTATCTGAAGAGGTTGGCACTATTACTTATTAAAATTCAGCAAAAGCAGTTCTGCGTGGCCATATAATTTCCTAGCAAGTACATTGTCACAGAGAAAGGAATAAGAAAATTGCTGAGTTATAAAAAAAAAAATTGTCTCGGTTAAAGAGCTTACATGCAAAGAGTTTACCTTTAACTGTGAAGGAAGACCTAAATAATGTTAAGAAGGAGCTGAATGGTTTGCTAGGCATTAAAGAGCAATGTTGTTTACAGTTTGTTCTGTATAAACTGTACCAGTGAGGTGGGGGCGGGGGAGGGGGAGGCTGGAAAGTTGCTTGCTAGGTTGATAAAAAATACAAGAGGTAAAACTCTCATTACCCTTATTAAATATAAGGGGAAAGCTTGTGACTCCACACCAGCAATTCTTGAGGCTTTTGAGACTTATTCTTAGGGGCAGATTTTAAATACTTGCGCGAGTGCTGGATTTTATAAGATACGCACGTAGCCGCGCGTATCTTATAAAATCCGGGGTCAGCGCGTGCAAGGGGGTGCACATTTGTGCAACCTGTGTGCACCGAGCCCAGCACGCGCTGCCTGTTCCCTCCGAGGCCTGTTCCCTCCGAAGCCGCTCCGAAATCGGAGCGGCCTCGGAGGGAACTTTCTTTCGCCCTCCCCCCCCACCTTCCCCTCCCTTCCCCTACCTAACCCACCCCCCCGGCCCTATCTAAACCCCCCCTAACCTTTTTCGGCAAAGTTACGCAAATCCCATCCGCCGATACCTGGAGGAAAACCCTTGCTAACTCGTTTAGTTAGTGAATTCAGAGACCTTAAATATCCGGTGAGGATGACGTCACCTCAGGGGGAAGCCCCTGAGGTTCGTGCCACTGCTGGTACTTGAGTCGGGGCTGCGCCGAGCGGGCGCCCTTAGGCTGCTGGGAAACACGGCGGAGTGCAGCGTCTAGCCAGTCGGGGACGCCGGAGGGGAATGGCAAGATGACGCCGTGGCAGCCAAACTTCCAACAGGCAAAGAGGGAGTCACCAAAGAGATAAGGTGGGCGTAGTGGTGATGTTGGGCAGCGACTGTCGCAACAGGAAGGCAATTGTGGCATTGTGGCTAACCAAATCACCTGGCCCAGATGGATTCAGATTTGAATCCTATAGAATTTTATCTGATGCTATACTCAGTTCTTTGGAAGACATATTTCAGGGAGCCAGAGAGTCTGTTGTGTTTGAAGCAGTTTACAACCTTGCCACTATTGTTCTGCTTTCTAAGCCCAGCTCAAGCCCAGGTGAAGACATCAAATTATTGTCTGTGGTATTGTCAAATAGGCTGAAAAAGTTATGCAATCTCTTACACATTTGGACCAGACAGGATTTGTCAAAGGGCAACTGGCTACTTCCAATATATTGAAGGCTTTAATGGCCATTAGACATCAGGGATATTCATTGCTTTTTAGTGAGTCTGGATGCTGAAAAAGCAATCAACCACGTCACTTGGAGATAACGTTTGTGGATCCTAGGAAAGTCTAATTTTGGGAATATCTTTTGTACTTGGATAAGGTTGTTGAATCAAAACCCCATGGTGCAAATTTTAGTTAATGGACAGCTTTCATCTCAATTTGAATTAGTGAGGGGAACTAGACAGGGCTGCTCCTATCTCTTTTGTTATTTATTCTTTCTTGAGAACCATTAACCTTCAAATTGCAGCATCTATCTCAATTGGAAGGGATATTGATTGGTAAGCAAATTATCATATTCAAACTTTTTCAGATGATATGTTATTATTTGTTGGTAATCCTAAAAGTTCTTTTGGAGACATTATTCAGGTGCATTTGGTACTTTTTCAGGCTTAAAGATTAACTATGATAAATGAGAGGCATTTCTTCTCAATCCATGTTTGCAAGAAAAGCAAGTGGTTCATTTCCTTTAAAGTGGGCGATGGATGATATCTGTTATTTAGGTATTAGATTAAATACAACTGTTTCAGGTTTGTATGCGAGCAGTGTACCAGTCATTATGGATACCATTAAATCTTTGCTGGAGAGTTAGAAATCTCTTCTTCTTTCTTTAATGGGCCATTGCACACTTGTTAAAATGGTTATTTTGCCCAAGTTTTTATATTTTTTACAAATGCTTCTGCTGTGCATTAAAAACAAGGAACTGCAAATATTTAGGTCCTTGATCATTGCTTTTATATGGAGAAATAAAAGGGCCAGGCTGAAATTTGATGTCTTGCGGGCCGATACAGTAAAGTCTGCGGGAGAGCAGGTGAACGCCCGCTCTCCCGGCGCGCGCACCGGCCACTCACCGGTGCGCGCGATGCAGTATTTAAATTAGGCCCGGCGGTAGATCCGAGCAAAAGGAGCAGCGGCTGTCAGCAGGTTTGACAGCCGACGCTCAATTTTGCCGGCGTCGGTTCTCGAGCCTGCTGACAGCCACGGGCTCGGAAACCGGACGCCGGCAAAATTGAGCATCCGGTTTTCGGCCCGACAGCCGCGGGCCGAATTCAATTTTTTTTTTTTTACTTGTTTTACTCTTCGGGACCTCCGACTTAATATCGCTATGATATTAAGTCGGAGGGTGCACTTTCCCGGTGCCTGAAGAAATTAGCGCCGACCTTTTTGGTCGGCCCTAATTTCTGAAAATAAAATGTGCGGCTTGGCTGCACATTTTACTTTCTGTATCCCGCGCGCATACCTAATAGGGCCATCAACATGTATTTGCATGTTGTAGGCGCTATTAGGTGCCGCGGGTTGGACGTGCATTTCCTCCCCTTACTGAATAAGGGGTAAGGGAAAACACGCGTCCAATAGCAGGCTAACAGTGCGCTCCATCGGAGCGCACTGTACTGTATTGGCCTGTTGGTTAGATGTAAGGAAATGGGTGGATTGGCCTTGCCAGATTAATGACATGTTTACTTCATTTCATTCAGGAATGGGTATCTAATAGAAATAAATTTGATGCAAATGGTTTAATGGAATCCTGGGTTTACACTTATAGGCTCATCAGTCTCTTATATTTACAATGGACTAAATTATCTTCTATTATATCCACTAATTTTTGGCTTTGCTCTGTAAAGAAGTGGAGAATGCATACAGGAAAGAGTACCTCAGTTTATCTATTTTCTCCTTTGTTGGTAATATTGCGGTCGATTTTAAAAATCGCGCATGTCCATGTGTGTGTGGTTCCTGGCACTTCGGTGCGCATGCGTTATAAAATGTGCATGCTCATGTGTGGGCGGATGGCTTCCTCCGCGTGAAGAGGAAAATTTTAAAAGGCCACACACAGCGACGGGAGTAGGGCTTCCCCAGTTCCCTATATCCCTATCTAACCTTCCTACCCTTTCCCCTCTCTTCCCTGACCCCTAACCCCTTTCTAGCTACTTACTTTTTTTTTTGTTCAATTACTGCTCCTCTGGAGCAGAAGCAATTTCCTGTATGTGCTTCCCTGGGACAGTGTCAAATGATGCTGTCCCGGCCCACCCCTACCCCTCCCCTCCCTACCAAGACCACGCCCCTCAGCCCGCCCCTTTGGAAAGGCCCGGCACTTCGGCGTCTAATAGGGTTTACGTGCATGGCCTGGCCCTTCCGAAAATGCATGTGGCACCCACATGGCCCGACCACACATATAATCCCCTATTTTTATGCATGTAAGCTTCTGAAAATTAGCCCGATTGCCTAACTCCACAGGAAAATCAATTCATTATTTCAGATCTGGGAAACTGAGGGTTTGTCCCCTCATGGACAATTAGTTCAGCAAGAGTAGGTGTGCCTGTTCCCTTTTTAGCACTTTAGAGAGCAGTGAGATATCTCAGTTAATCATTTTTTTACCTATTTGCAAGTTCGACATTACTGTTTTTGGTTTTGTCGTAATAACATATGATTATGTACACTGAAGAGGGTTTCCTTATACATCTCCTATGCATAATAAACTGTTATATTGTACTTTATGTTATGAAATAATGTTTATTTGTGGCCATTTCCAGAGGGGTTGGACACATTATGTGGTATAGATTTGGGTGTTGATTTGGAAGCCATTGATATTAAAAGGGGTTTCACCATGACTTATAGATTGCTCACATCAGCTGCCATGAGGGAAATTGAGTTTAAAATTTTATATCAAATTTATCTTACTAGGGCCTAAGGGGTTAAATTGGGGATATGGGACTCCAACTTATGTTTGAAGTGTAATTCTCACAGTAAAAGCTTTTCATACGCTTATAGAACTCCATAAATTGAATTTTTATTGGAGAAAGATTTTTGCTTATTTGGAAAATTGCTTTATTGACTGGACTGGCAGCTTGATTTATTTGGACCTTCTTAACCGTGATCAATTTTTGCCTAGGGGAGGCAATACATTTCTCACTGTGTCTCATTTGCTGGCCAAGAAGGCTGTTATTCCTTGTTGGAACGTTGAAGAGCTACCCACTTTTTGGCAATGAAAGACTTTCATGTAACACACTGCTTCATTGGAACTGATGAAACAACATGAAATGCAAAATTTTAGGAAAGTGTGCCTATAACGGCCATACTCTTTGTTTTGGAGGAAGGTTCAAGGGAACCTTTAGTTCCAGATCTTTTTTCTTTTTGAGGATCCCATTGTGCCTAGGTTGTACTGCTAATCATTGGATTCTGATTGGTGTGCTTGGGTACATGAGTGTGTGTTGTGTGGCTGTGGGGGTCTATATTGATAGAGTCATCTATTATCTGCATGTTTTATGATTTATCTGTGATAGATCTTTATTTCAGTAATTGTACTTTATTTGATGACTCAATAAAAATACTGTTGAAAAAAAACCCATTCATGCAGAGTGGAATTCCAGCTCCGAGGTTGCTTAAAAGCTATCTTTCTTCCTTCTTTAAAATAAATGAATGCAGTAATAAAACTTGTCTAACTTCATTCAAGAACTTCTAAATGCATTAAAACATGTGGCACAGGAACATTGTAGTATGACAAAGCACCGAAAACCTAATGATATTTTGGTGTATAGTCCACCACTAATATACATGTCAGCATTTAAAAGCTCTTTAGCCTCCCGTTAAAATAGCTCAGACTAAAGGAAGTGCTAGGAGGCTTACAATGAAAAAAGGATAAAAATGTTAGCCATGGATGGAGAAGATCACCTACATAGTAAGGAAGAGTAGGAAAACCTGCATATAGTAATATTGATTTCTCTCCCAGTTGCGTTCCTCAGTTTTTTTTTTTCCTGCTTTGAAGAGTTGACAGGATTTCAGACTTTGTTTTTCCACCTGACTTTTCCAATTGATTAAGAGTATCTCTTCCAATAGGGTAAGGGTCAGGTTCTCAAATTTATTTTTGTAGGTTCAAACAGATGGTGAAATGGAAACAGTGGGGTAGAATACCTTTGCCTGCCTGTCAGAGCATCGCCTTTCCTCCCCTCCATGAACCTGGTCTCTATATTTCTTTAATAGTGCTGGCATGGATAAAGTCTCACCAAACAAGAGTCACTCCATTCCAAGTTATAACTAAAATCTTAACTTTATTTCTGGATTGTACTACCAGCCACTATATACATTTTAGTATGTATATAGTACTGTGTACTCAAAGTTCAAGGGATACAAAGTCAGAATAAAACGTACACTAAAAAAACAACTGGTAACTCAAGGTTTAATGTACCACACCCTTAAGAGGTTGATTTTAAAAGGGTTGCTCACGCAAAAATGCCCACATATGTGGGTCATGGGCGAGCAATGTGGAATTTTAAAACCCGTAAATTACACGCATATGTACCCATGCACGCATGAAAAATAAGGGGGTGGGACATGGGCATTCTGGGGCAGGGCCAATACTTATGCACATAACTCCATATTTTAAAACAGTAAGCCACAGGTGTAGATTTTCAAAGCATACGCGCGTAAGCGCTCCTGCGTGTGCCAAACCTATTTTGCATAGGCCCGGCGACGCACGCAAGCCCCGGGACGCAGGTGTGTCCCGAGGCTTGAAAAAAGGGCAGGGTGGGGCTGGAGCCTCCAGGCACAGTGGCCATTTGCCGCTGTGACTGGGATTGCGGACCGGCCAGCGTGCACATCCTATGCCTGCCCGGAGGCAGGCGCAACTTATAAGATAAAGGGAAGTGATTATCTCCTTGTACAGGTCCTTGGTGAGGCCTCACCTGGAGTACTGTGTTCAGTTCTGGAGACCGTATCTAGAAAGAGACAAAGACAAGATGGAAGCGGTACAGAGAAGGGCGACCAGAAAGGTGGAGGATCTTCATCGGATGACATACGAGGAGAGATTGAAGAATCTAAATATGTACACCCTGGAGGAAAGGAGGAGCAGGGGTGATATCATTCAGACTTTCAGATACTTGAAAAACTTTAATGATCCAAAGACAACGACAAACCTTTTCCGTCAGAAAAAAATCAGCAGAACCAGAGGTCACGAGCTGAGGCTCCAGGGAGGAAGACTAAGAACCAATGTCAGGAAGTATTTCTTCACGGAAAGGGTGGTGGATGCCTGGAATGCCCTTCCGGAGGAAGTGGTGAAGTCTAAAACTGTGAAGGACTTCAAAGGGGCGTGGGATAAACACTGTGGATCCATCAAGTCTAGTGGGCGTAAATAAAGAGGAGGCAGCAAAACACTGCACGGAGCAGCAGTAGCCACAGAGGCATTCACGGAGTGGGATGCCAGTGGCCAGTAGTTGGTGTTCCACCTTCAGGCAGCAAAACGCTGCACGGAGCAGCAGTAGCCACTGAGGCATTCACTGAGCGGGATGCCAGTGGCCAGTGGTTGGTGTTCCACCTTCACGGAGGGCTGCCATCTCCAAAAAAAAAAAACAAAACAAAAAACAAACAAACAAAGCAGGGGTGGGTAAGAGTATGGGGCAGGGGTGCGGCCTGCTTGTTGCGGCGGTTGCTACCCCTGATTGAGCTGGATGTTCACTGGGATGCGGATACGGCGCTGCTCTCTGCATTGGTGGAGGGATGGAAGGGAGTTGGGGCCGGAGGGTGCTGGAAGCCAATAGTGACGGGTGGGAGGGAGAAAAAGGGGGGGGGGGCAATGGATAAACTGCGTGGCTTGCTGGGCAGACTGGATGGGCCGTTTGGTCTTCTTCTGCCGTCATTTCTATGTTTCTATGTTTCTATGTAAGTGGGGGCTAGGTAGGGCTGGGGGGCGGGTTAGATAGGGGAAGGTGGGGGGGCGGGAGGGAATGGAGGAAGGCTGCGTGGCTCGGTGCGTGCAAGTTGCACAATTGTGTACCCCCTTGCGCACGCCGACCCTGGATTTTTTAACATGCATGTGGCTGTTGTCAAGTTCCCTTTTGTTGGAGTTCATTTTTCATTTTCCCTCTGATTGTTCACATCCGATTCCCTCCAGGGCTACTCAACAACCTCTCAACCTCAGGTTCCTTCTGTCCCATTGTCCTGAGCCTCTCCTTCTGGCAATGTGCAGGCTTACCTGGTTTCCTCCACACTCCAGCTTTTGTTGCAGTTCCCCTCGTCTCAGGGCACCCCTTCATGTCCTCCTCCATGGTGCCTCCGAAGAGGAGGGTATCAACTCTTATCACTCCTTGGCTTTAGGCCTTTTCCCTTGTATTTGTATTTATTAAAATTTCTTAATCGCTCATGCCTGAGCCCTGAGTGATGTACAGATAAAACATGCATAATAATTGCCATCAATGACAACAACATTGAAATAATAGACTATGTCAACAGTCAGTTATCACCAGAAGTATCATTCCAAAGCTGTGGTCTTGGCAGAGTTCAGTGCATGCCATTGGCCAAAAGCTAGTCCCATCAAGAAAGACTTTAAAGCTGTTTTAAATGTTTTGGTACATTCCATTAGTCTCAATGCTGAAGAAGGAGTGTTCCAGATGACGGGTGCAGACACCAAGAATGTGCAGTCCCTTGTCACTGATAGTCATGCTAATTTTATTGGAGGCACTTCAAGAATTCCTCTTTCCTAGATTCTTAAAGTCTTTGTAAGTTGATATATACAATACATAGCAAGAAGTTTGTCCAAGGAAGAGAAGTGATGCTGAGAAGTTTGTGAATTAAGAGAAATATTTTGGACTGGATTCGAAAGTGAATAGGTTGGAGCTGGTAGAGGGTTGGTGTAAAGTAGTCAGTAAGCTTCTTGCCACTGATCAAACAAACTGTAGAATTTAGAAGTAGTTGAAGGGGCTTTAATGAAGTGTAAGGGAACCCCCAAATAAATGGCATTAAAATAGTCTCAAGTGTGCAATACCAATGCTTGGACCACAAGTCTATAATCACTAGGTTCCAATAGATTTTTCAGACCTCAAAGTGTCCTGAGCTTAAAAAGCCACTTTCTACAACTGTATTTATGTGGTGATTGAAAGACAACTTATGGTCTAACCATAGCTCAAAGTTTTTGGCATGTGGTAATATTGGGAATTTGTAATTCTGCAATGCTATGAAAGGGGGAATTACAAAACTATTTCAGCGTTGGATTATCAAGAATTCAGTTTTCCATAAATGTAGTGCCAATTTGTTGTATTGTAGCCATTGTTTAATGGCTGACAGACAGATGCCGACTGAGCTGACTGACTTGGACCAGAGGAAATATTTTGATAAAGAATTGAATATCATCAGCGAAAATTCTATATTCTTCACAGAGGTTGATTAGAATTTTGCAGATGGGCGTGTTGCGTCCGTCGCTGCTCGACGCCCTCACTCCGCCCTCTTACCTCTGTGGTGATTCCCTCCGAGTCTGATGGACTGCCAGCTGCCACAAAGTCTTCTTGCCGTCTGTTTCCAGCGTCCCTGGACCGGCATGACACCGCAGATCCGCCATGTTCCTGATGACATAGGGCGCGCGCGCGCGCTCCAATGTATGTACCAGCAAGGGCGTGAACCTCAGGGGCGTCCCCCTGAGATGACGTCATCCGCTTCCAATATATAAGGTCTCAGAATTTGCTAATGAATCGAGTTAGCAAGGGGATTTGTCCAAGCTACTCTGCCTCCTCGGACTTACCAGGGTTACCCGCTCCTTGGGGGCCTCGCTCTCCTTTTCTTTATTTCAGATTGCTGATAGGAACCGGTACTCGCTCCTCGAGGGCCTATGTTCCTGAACACTGAAGATTCTCTACTGCCTGGAAGCTATAGCCGATACAGACAATTGTGAGTTATCTTTATTTCAGTTTGCCGATAGGAACCGGTACTCGCTCCTCGAGGGTCCATGTTCCTAAACACTCTGAAGATTCTCTACTGCCTAGAAGCTATCGCAGATACAGATACTTGTGAGTTACCACCGCTCTCTCAGAGCTTTCCCTGGAACCAGGTACTCGCTCCTTGAGGGCCTAACCCTTTCCAGCTACTGAACTTCTTAAGACCTTATGTGAGTGTTGTCATCTAGTTCTGGCTATGAACACAGCATTCCCTGTCTACTCACTATCTATAGTTTCTCTACAGCTCAACCCTGGGATCGCTGTTCTAGTACCTGAGGGACTTCAGCCCTGCCGGGCATACCTGCTCACTACTGCAACCTCTGGTGGTTCTTCTAACCTGTCTAATAAAAGAATTATCTGTGTCTGTCTCCGTACTCAAGCCTAGCCGGTGGTCCCTCTCAGGATATCCTCCTGGGGGCGCAGTCATCTGCCATCGGCCCAAGGATCCACCTATCTACATTCCTCTACAGCTGAGTGTCCTCTCCAAGCACTCCGCTGGTACAGTGTGCTAACTCCTCCTTCCACAGGAGCTGAAGCATAACAAGATTGAAAACTCCTCATGGGATCATAACAGTTTGCAAACCTAACAAGATTGCTAACTCCTCATGGGATCATAAGTTTGCTAACTTCTTCTCCGTAGGAGTTAGTTCCCAACAGATTGCTAACTCTTCCCCCTCTTGAGGAGTAGAACCTACAGACTGCTAACTCCTCCCTCCATGGGAGCTATAATCTAACAGATTGCTAACTCCTCCCTCTCCAGGAGTTGATCCATAACAGATTGCCATCTCCCATCTGCTTGCTCCTCCCACCAGACAGCAGATGCGTAGCAAGGCGCCAGATAAATATTAAAGAGTACTGAAGAAAGAGCCAAGCCTTGGAGTACACCAGAGCCGAGCCTTGGAGTACACCAGTGAGATTAGCGTACCAAGAAGGACTCTTGCCCTCCACTCTGACTTGTGAAGATCGATTAGAAAGATAGGATGTGAATGAGGCTAGTACTTGACCAGAGATGCCACATTCCTGTAATCGAAAAAGAAGAATCTCATGATCTGTGGTGTCGAAGGTGGGTAATATAGCTAACATCACAAGCACATAACTGTGACCACTATCTAAGTCGCATCATAGTTTATCAAGTAATGAAACTATCAGAATTTCAGTGTTCAGAGATTTCCTAAACCCAAATTGATATTGGTTTAAAACCTGAGGACCTTCAATAAACTTAGACAATTGTTTAAGGGCAACTGCCTCTAAAAGCTTAGTTGTAAAAGGTAAAGAGGAAATTGGCCTAAAATCTGCCAGAACTGTAGGATTTAGCCCAGGCCCTTCTGGGAGGGTCCCCAAACTCATGAGCCCACAGGCTGATTATTCCAGACTCCCTACATCCTGGAGATCCTTCTCTCCCCAACCTCCAATCTAGAAAGGACCGCTCCCACCAATTTGCCTCATGATTTATACTTCCCAGGACACTTCCAAACTAAACAAAATCTCCCAATCATTTAAGGTGACACTACATCATCCAAGCACTAACTTCAGATGCCTGTACACATACCACTAAGCATTCCTATGGTACTGTGTGTAATCCTCTTTGAAATGCTGAACGGCAGAAAATGAAAAATAAATAAATGACCCAGTAATCCAGTATCACACCAAGTGCCATCCAGTGATCCCTCGCAGTAGTGCAGTTACAAACATCCAAATATTTTTTCAACACCACAAGCAATAGAAACTTGTGGGTCTCCCCCAACCAAAATATCCTGTACTACTAGAATAGAAAGGGGGACACAAATCTTGGGGGTCTCCCCACATTCATCTTACATTTGAGCTTCAACAGATTTGGGAGTGGGGAGTTAGCTCTCCCGTTTCACGAAACACTTCTTGTTCTATACAGAATTGAAACCAGTTATATGCAAAGGTCACAAAACTGTTCTGTACTATTAGGCCTCAGACTCTGAGAGTGATGTCAGAGTAGAATAAGAGTGGTAGAAGGTGTTTGGTACTTCCTAGTGAGAAGTGTCCGTGTTTTAACAAAACTCCTGTGCCCTCGTGGTTCAGGATTCTTTGGGGTATCTCCAGAGTCAGATTTAGGCATAAACAACATAGGCATGTGCCTTGGGTGTCAAATTCTCAAAGCTGAGACACCGTCTGCTGCTCTCTAATTTCCAGACAGAGGGAACCTCTTGTTTTATGTGCTCTGCCTATGGGCACTATCATCTTAAATCTGGCCTTTGGTATCTTTTTTTTGTAGAGAAAGGTCCTAGTGGGGTGGTCTCTGCCATGGGAGAAGACTGATGTCTTGTGTCCTGCCCTAGAAAGATGGCTGGGCCCAAGTAGGGGGTGCCCAGGACTTCAGAGCGACGGCACATATGTGTTGGGGTCCGAGAGTAGATTACCAAGTCTCTGCTGAGGAAGAACCAGAGAAGAAACCTAAACAAAGGAAGTTATTTTCAGGCTTCTCATCTGCCCAAGAGGGGATTTCTTCAAGAATGGTTTCAGAAAGGATTTGTGCTGTGGAGAGTCAGAGGAAGACTCTTTTTGCAGGGAAAGATCCTTTAGAACTGCTGTCTGAGGAAACCAGCAGTCGGAAGCTAATCTGCTTTTGCCCAAAGAGGAGCATCCAGTTCTAATTCATGGGATTCCAGGAGCTGCATCCAGATTTGCAGGTACTACTGGGGGAAGTGCCCAGGGAGGGTTTTCCTTGCCAAGAGGGTGTGCAGAATTGCTTTTAACTGAGACTGTGATTTTTGGAGCTTTCTCTTTCTGTATTGGCCATGCACTATAGTGTACCCATTGTGATTTTTACCTGCAGCTAAGTTACCAGTAAAAAGGTTTTATTTGTGAGCACCTCTTACAATGGCTGATGTGTATTTGTTTTGCTGGGACTGCTCCAGAGGACCTCCAGAATACCCTTAATTGCATTGAAAGAAGGAACCCAGGAGCATGGCTGCAGAAATGGCACATGACCTCCTCTCCTGTGGAGATACCACCAAAGTATTTAATTTTCATGTCTCTCACTTTTTTTCAGTTATCAGAATTTCACTATAGCTATTTTCAGCTTCATTAGCAGGATGTCAGCAAAAGAAATAGGTTTGTGGAGGGAGGGGGGATTCATCTCTTTTGATAAAACTTGCTTTTATCAGCACTCGCAAATCATTTTGCACGATTAGCAAAATGTCAACAGCATTATCGATAAAATAAATCTTCGCCATACATCCTGATTATCTTATGAAAAGAGACAGTGCACTCTGAAAAATATGGTAACGTAAATTTCCACTCCATTGTGTTATGAGAAAATTGACATCAAGTCAATGATCACATCATACAACCAATCATAACTTCTTAGACAACCTAAGTAATTTATCCTTTAGTCTATAGACTTACAGTATGCCCACATACGCTATACTACTACATCAGGCCAAGTGTCTCTTTTTTGTTTTTCTCTGTTCTGTAGTCTTTTTCCCTTTTGCAAATCTATCTTGGTCTCTGCAGTAGCTATGTTATATACCATGTGTGTATCTACTAAAAATGAACTGATCCAGGCCTAACCCAGAAGGACCTAGGTTTGATTTTCAGCTCAGATCTTCTGCTCCTCAGATCAGCCAAGGCATGAGGATGCTGTGACTTTTCTAGCCTTGCTCCTTGTACAGTACCTTCCTATTGCTCATCTTGTGCATGCCAGCAGAGGGTACTGGGGCCCTGTGACATAGTTATGTCTATGTTCTTAAGGGCTCCTCTTTCCAGAAAGAGGAGCCTTGGGCAGATTCTTCCCTACCTGGCAGCTTTTTTTTTTTTTTTCTTCTGGGAGAGTTCTGACCCAGCTGCAGGACGAGTAGTCAGTGGCAGAAAATCTCCTGAAACCTTCTGGAGTAAGATTTATCTTGTTCCAGGGATGCAAGACTTTATCATAGAATTAATATTTTAGTTTTGGATTTGACTTATTTGTATTTTGAATGCTATCTTGGAGATGCAATTTTATGCAAGGACTTTAGCACCAGGATCTTTTTGGCTTGATTCAATTGTCTTTTCACTGTTGGAAAATAACACAGTTTATAATTATTGTACCCTTGCCTATCCTTTGAGGGTCTTTCCATCCAGGGATGCAAGGGGTAGTTTGTTTATTTCACTAGGAAGGCACAGCTTTTCCTCCTTGGGTAATTGCCTGTTTGTGAGGTGCAGGTGCATGTCCCAGCTAAGGATAACAGTTTTGCTGGTGTCCTTCATCCCTCATAACTCTGGCCTGTGCAAGCTACCTGCCCCGCTTTTACTAAGTACATTTCAAAAGGAAGGAAGGAAACACACACACATATAGTCTTTGCTATGTCTGCCCATTTATCTATCTGTATCTATTCTGCATGTGCAGCTTGAATGTATCTGTGTTCTTTTTTTATTCTTCACCCTTCCATTTCCCCGTGTAAGTGCATCTGTGATGGTTCAATGGAATGGTGTCCCTAATGCTGGTGGCGACTGAGGGCTTGGGCAGGCCAGGGCTAAGTGGGAAGAATAGTGGCCATGGTGCTGGTGGTGATTGAGGAGGATGATGGTCATGGTGCTGGTGGTGATTGAGGAGGATGATGGTCATGGTGCTGGTGGTGATTGAGGAGAATGATGGCCATGGTGCTGGTGGTGATTGAGGAGGATGATGGCCATGGTGCTGGTGGTGATTGAGGAGGATAATGGTCATGGTGCTGGTGGTGATTGAGGAGGATGATGGTCATGGTGCTGGTGGTGATTGAGGAGGATGATGGTCATGGTTCTGGTGGTGATGAGGGGTTTGGGTGGGCCAGAGCCATGTGGGGAGAACTGCAGCAGTGGCGTTGGTGGTGACTGAGGGATCCAGCAGGCTGGGACACCTGTAAGGAAAGATGGAATAGCCAACAGGATCTGTCTCGCACTGCGCAGGCTAGGGAGGGAACTGAGGAATCCAGAAGGGTGGGGAGGAGAAAGGGAGGGAGAAACTTGTCTAATTTGTGCCACATGTGAAGAATTCACTTTCCCAGTTTGTATTTTATGTGTTCAGCTTTTGTTTAGATTTCAGTTGTGTTTTCCTAATACTAGCAGGATTGTGTAAAGTTTTGAAGATCAATACATTGTCCTGTTTTTTTATTAAACTAATTTGACTGTATTGATTTTTATGTTTTGCTCTGCCATTCTTCTTTTTTTTTTTTTTTGCAATCTATTAACTGGGAACCTGGATAACACCCCACAGGTTCTGCTTCCCATTTGTCTGTCCCATCTGCTTAAATGAACCGAGGATCTTCTGAGGACACTATTCAGGCTACACCTGGGAGAAGGGGATGGGGGGTGGAGGTGGGGGGGGGGGGGGGGTGCTAGACAAGATAAACAGCAAGAGGGATGCATGTTTCTAGAGCACCAACATCTCAAACGTCAGTTCAGCTAAACAGGAGAATTCTTCAAAAAATGTGTTTATAGTCCCTAAAGAAAATGTCAATGACATTTATAAAACTGAGGATTGGGTGGGGTGGGGGGATTGCAATATATGTAATATGAAGCTGATGGTGAACAGTGGTGATTTCAAACATATTTTAGTTTTGGAGTTCACAGTATTATGTTATGTATATAACTTGAACAAAGGCATACAACAGTCCAGTATACATTTGTTTTGTATGTACACCAGAACCCAATATAAAAGAACATCATTTTTACATATTTTATTTACTTATCTATCAATCTATTTATTTAACAGACATTTAGGCAGCACAAGCCAGCATTCTCAGCGGCTTCCAAATATATTCATAAAAACATCAGTGTATAATAAACATGAAATAATTTAATAAAATAATATAGGTAAGGCATATTGCATTCATAAAAGCATATATTAATGAGAGCAATATATAATCCAACATAAAACAGATAAAACAAAAAATCCAAATATTGCAAACATAAAGGGGCGGATTTTCAGAGCCCTGCTCGCGTAAATCCGCCCAAAACCGGGCGGATTTACGCGAGCAGGGCTCTGCGCGCCGGGAAGTCTATTTTACATAGGCCTCCCGGCGCGCGCAGAGCCCCGGGACTCGCGTAAGTCCCGGGGTTCTCCGAGGGGGGCGTGTCGGGGGGCGGGCCCGGTCATCGCGGCGTTTCGGGGGCGTGTCGGCAGCGTTTTGGGGGCGGGTACGGGGGCGTGGCTATGGCCCGGGGCGGTCCGGGGGCGTGGCCGCGCCTTCCGTACCCGCCCCCAGGTCGCGGCCCGGCGCGCAGGAGGCCCGCTCGCGCGCGGCGATTTACGCCTCCCTCTGGGAGGCGTAAATCCCCCGACAAAGGTAAGGGGGGGTATTAGACAGGGCCGGGGGGGTGGGTTAGGTAGGAGAAGGGAGGGGAAGGTGAGGGGAGGGCAAAGGAAAGTTCCCTCCGAGGCCGCTCCGATTTCGGAGCGGCCTTGGAGGGAACGGGGGTAGGCTGCGCGGCTCGGCGCGCGCCGGCTATACAAAATCCATAGCCTTGCGTGCGCCGATCCAGGTTTATAGCAGATACGCGCGGCTCCGCGCGTATCTACTAAAATCCAGCGTACTTTTGTTTGCGCCTGGAGCGCAAACAAAAGTAGGCTATTCGCGCGCCTTTTAAAATCCGCCCCAAAACGTGGTCATATAATCATAACAATAAAACAATAAAGCAGTAAAAGCCATTTCAGGATATAACCAGTGCTCCCTAATAGCATAATTTAATAAAAAGCAAGTTTAAATAAGTGGGTCTTCAGCTGTTTTTTAAATAATTTGCTATATTCTTACTTTCTCAATACAATAAGCAAATTGTTCCATAGTTCTGCACCAGCGATTGAGAACATCCGATCTCTAGACTCAAACTCCCGACTGGTCTATATAGTTTAAAAAGCACATTAATTGAAAATGGCATGTCACTATATAGAGCACAGGTGGCAAACTCCGGTCCTTGATGGCCACAAACAGGCCAGGTTTTCAGGATATCCACAATGAATATATATGAGTTAGATCTGCATGCTCTGCCTCCAATGTATGCAAAACTATCTCATGCATATTCATTGTGATTATCCTGAAAACCTGGCCTGTTTGTGGCCCTCAAGGACTAGAGTTTGCCACCCCTGTTTTAGAGCATTCTGAATAATAATTAAAGTTTTATACATAATGAGAAATTTAACAGGGCGTGTTCGAATTTTGAACTCCCTGTTATAATATGAGCCACAGAATTTTGTATGGCTTGTATGACTTTTATAGTGTATGTTGGAAGACCAAGGAAAAACGACTCTCACACCATCTGAAACCGCAATGTGAAAAAGCACTACTGTATCTTTAAAGCCCCAACCCCAGCTGCATGCAGAAATCTCAAAGGTAACACATTGTTTATACCTGTTGGCTCCCCTTTTTCCAAACATAAGAAGGTAGAAAACAAAATGCAAACATATATATTGAATGCCTTAGAACTTTTGCTACAGGTACATATGTGCACATTATAATGGGAAGAGAAAAAGTATTTTGAAAGTCAGTAGTAGAAAAGAATAAGATCAAGGGCTTTGCAAAGGTAGAGTGGGGTGTATGATTGAGGATGGTCTAAAATGTGGAACTCCATTGGGGAGACTTCAGTGCTGTACATCATTGGAAACATGATCTAGCATCAGTGCCGAAATGGACATTCGGGAGATTCATTAAAAAATGAAGTTGTAAATGGCATCGTAACTTAACGTGTCAGTAGTGGCCTCAAAACCCCAGTTTTTACGTGCGTGGGTCTTTGAAAATCCAGGCTTAAGGAAACAAAAACCCAAGGGAAAGGTGCAGTATTGGAGGTGAAATTCTTCTAAGCACAAAGGAAGAGCGGGATCTGGGAGTGATTGTATCTGATGATCTTAAGGTGGCCAAACAGGTGGATAAAGAGTAAAAGTCAAAAAGATGCTTGGCTGTATAGGGAGAGAAATAGCAGAAAAATGGAAGTGACATTGCCTCTGTATAAATCCCTGGTGAGATCTCACTTGGAATACTGTGTACAATTCTGGAGACCACACCTTCAGAAGGATATAAACAGAATGGAGTTGGTCCAGAGGGTGCCTACTAAAATGCTCAGTGATCTTCATTCTAAAGCATATGGGGATTGACAAAGATCTAAACATCTGTACACCCTGGAGGAAAGGTAAGATAGGGGAGATATGATAGAGACATTCAAATAGCTCAAAGGTTTCCATGCACAGGAGCGGAGCCTCTTTCAGCAGAAAGAAGGCTCTAGAACAAGGGGGTCATGCAATGAAGTTGTAAGGAGCTAGACTCAGGAGTAATTTAGGAAATATTTCTTTATAGAGAGGGTGCTGGATGCATGGAGACCAAAGCAGTATTTGAATTCAAGAAAGCATGGGATCTCTAAGGGAGTGAGGAATTATAATGAAAAATTAATTGGACGGATGGGCTATATGGTCTTTTTCTGCTGTCATGTTGCTATGTTTCTTTCTCCTTCAAACCTGTAACTTCATTGTTAAAATATTTAGTGGGATTAGGTCGAGTGAAGGCAGGAATTCAGATTTATACAATACAGCAGTTATGTATACTTTAATTTTGTTCCCACTGTGCTATCGTCATGAAAACCGGAGTCAGCCATCTTTACTGTGGTATATTCTGGTGCTTGAACTAACAACAGAAGGCATACTGGAAAAGAGTGATATATATGTAGGGCCCCTGATCTTAGAGGTTTTTGAAATGCAAATTTATGAGTTTATTTTTCAGGCAATTAGGGGTTTTGAGATACCAAAATAGGTGTTTATCAGTGTTTTCATGAAGTCAAAATTTCAGCACATTTTAGGTGTATTTCATTTAATAGGCATAAATCAATTTATGTTTAATTTTGTTGATTCCTTTGTTATTTCAAGGTAAAAATTCCTAAATATCTCCAAACTTAAGAATGCAGTACATTAACCAGGACACTTGTGTCATGCATTCATATTCACACAAAGGTTTGTTCAGCCAGTCCCTTCGCTCCAATTTTAGCATGAGCTTAAAATAAAAAAAGCATGGACTTTTTCTTTAAATTTACAATTGTTTTTATAAAGCAACTCCTGATTGCTTTTATGGCACACAGGTTTCTCTGGTTCCTTGCTTCAACAAAGGAGGACCAAAGGGATGGTCAGCCAGAGGATCTCTCTGTTCGTTAAAAAAAAAAAAAAAAAAAAAAAGTCCAATTTTATCAGCTCGGGAAGCTGCGTATCATGGGTTTCTGTTCTACTCTCACATTCCTTTATGCAGTAGCAGAACAGGGATAGAAAAATAACATGCTGCTCTTCCCCTGATCCCTCAGTCCTTTTTCACCAGGCAACAGCTTTTCTAAAAAAAAAACAAAGCAGCATTTAACTTTCTTAGAGACAGCAGCTTGGGAAGGCACCGTATCCTGCTCTCAACATCCCCCTCAGGCAGTGGCAACTGCCCTACATCGTGTGCGGGGGGGGGGGGAGAGAGAGAGCGAGAGAGCGAGCGAGCCTTACTATAGTGCCTATGCCCTACATAGGTATTTGAATCCCTATGGGAGGGCTACCTACTAACTCGGGGTGGGGATTAGGTGTGAGCGTCGGGGGTTGGGGGCCACTTTCGCATTCCACATGAGACCTACGGACAGAACAGTGGTCTCTAGTGCAGATTTGCTGGCCGTCGGAGTGAGGACGCTCACTCCAAGAGGAGATTTGGCCAACATTCTCTCCACCTAGCATGTTGTTGCCCAGGTAGAGTTTCCATCAAGCTAGGTAGAGAGAACGTTGGCCAAACCACTTCTTGGAGTGAGTGTCCTCACTCCGACGGCCAGCAAATCTGCACTAGAGACCACTGTTCTGTCCGTAGATCTCATGTGGAATGCGAAAGTGGCCCCCAACCCCCGACGCTCACACCTAATCCCCACCCCGAGTTAGTAGGTAGCCCTCCCATAGGGATTCAAATACCTATGTAGGGCATAGGCACTATAGTAAGTCTCTCTCTCTCTCTCTCTCTCTCTCTCTCTCTCTCTCTCTCTCTCTCTCTCTCTCTCTCTCTCTCTCTCTCTCTCTCTCTCTCTCTCAGTCCATAACGCGACGACGTTGTAGTTAGCAGCCGCGCTAACACTGCGGCTGTTTTGCCACACACGATACACAGGTTCCCGCTTTACATTTTCTCCGCCCCCTGAATACCAAATGACTAATTTGCATTCGCAAATCGCGTTAACAGCTGTTAACGCGATTTGCGAATTTATCGCACGCGGTAAAGTGCTTGGAAAATGAGGCCCTTAGTTTGTGGGTACTTGCCAGGTTCTTATGGCCTGGATTGGCCACTGTTGGAAACAGGATGCTGGGCTTGATGGACCCTTGGTCTGACCGAGTATGGCATGTTCTTATGTTCTTATGCTGTCTCGGTCCCCTTTCCTAATGGCACCGGGAAAACGGTGTCCTGCTCCGTCGTGCAAGCCTGTCCCCGGTTAGCAGCGGTGGAAGGCACGTTCCTATTGAGGAAGGAGGGGTTGGTGGCAGGCCACAGAGAAAGTATTCTTAATACCCCCCTTCCTAGCAGGAGAGCGGGATGGGAGGACTGTCAGACAATCATGAATGCCGGAAACATATGAGCCGCAGGACGTTTGTCTGTGATGCCTGCAATGAGGTCAGTTTTAGAGGCAAATCGGTTAAAAACTGGAAAACATGATTTTTGTTCTGGGGATGTCATTTTATCAGTGAAGCCCACTGGGCTCTATGTCACTATATATGGCCCTGGGAGAGAGTCTGGGTGGGGAGTCTTTTAACTTCTTTTCTGGGGTTTTACAAATGATTTATGTTTCTGATTTCTTAACTGAGAAGTTTGGCTTCATGGAAAAAAAAAAAAAGATTGATGCCAACAGTTACCTGGAAGAGCTACAGAGGTGGCAGAGTATATGGCAGAAGAACCTTGGTTTAGGTTAACTAATGGGAAGTTTATGAATTAAATTTCTATTAGATGACGTTCTATTGGTATCTCCTTTAAGTGCCTATGGGAGAAGGTTTTTGAGAGCTGTGTATGTTCAAAGTTTGTCAGGAATAGAGATCCAAGGTAGCCACCAGAAGGCTGTGCACGTAGAATGTCTTTTCTCAAGGAAAGGACTCTGTAGGAGCTTTCCACTCAATGGGAAGGGCCTGAGACTGGAAGGAGTGTTTCTCCCCATGGGGATTTCAAATTGATCTCAAAGACTGAAGAAGAGAGTTGGGACTCCACAGTTTCGTGGAGGGTCCAAGTGCTGTGCAGCAGTCCAGAGGGGCTAAGGTTTGGGATGCCAGGGCCCATTGTTTATGTCCCCAAGGAGTGTTCCTGTGACATTCCTGGAGAATACTGAGTGACCCTTGGGTGGTAAAGAGAGCTACATGTTATTTAAGAGATAAGTAATAATGTGACTATACTTGACGAGAACTTGAAGGGGAATCTATTTTACTGAACAGTGCGATTTGGTTTACAAGTAGTAGTTGAATAAGAGGCAGATATTAAGAGAGGCTGAGTATAAATGGAGGAAGAATCATGAGGAAGCTTTGAAGGGTCATTATTTGTTATATTTACAGGATTATTAGAATAGGTGTTTAGCTTCTAAAAAAAAAATGTTTGTTAGCAAGATTGAGGATTCCTTATAATCATCTATAGGAATTTTTTTCTGTGAAGAAGAGAAACACAGAAACATAGAAATGATGGCAGAAAAGGAACAAATGATCCACCCAGTCTGCCCAGCAAGCTTATGCCAGTATCTGCTGCACTGTGCAGGTTATCCCCATGCTAATCAGTTTCCCAGACCATAAAAGTCAGGGCCCTTGGATGCTGTTTGAATCCAATTTCCCTTAACTGATGCCGTGAAAGTAGAGAGCAATGTTGGAGTTGCATCAAAAGTTTCAGGCATAGTGATCAAAGTGTTGATGAATAAGTGGGATTGTTGCTATGATAAATTAATACAATATTTTCAGAATAAAATTAAGATTCAATCCCAGTTTGATGGATACAATACACCTCCATTAGCCTTGATAGTAGTAGATCAGGAGAGAGAAATATCATTGATGGTTGTACACAGTGTTGAGTTATTTCTAAGAAGGAAATGGAAATAATTATTGGAAGTAGTCAGCCAGTTTATTCTGTACTAGATCATGACCTTTTGGGGTGGTAAAGAGCCTTAAATCATCTACTTTTAAGGTCATTAGGCAAATAATTAATGTTTCTTTTGTAGAAGGCCAAGTGTCTTCATAATTAAAAATTGCCATTGCTAGACCCATTAAGGAAAATTTGGCCCTGCTTAGTGCTCAGTTAGCAAATCACCCAATTTCAAATCTACTCACTTTGAGTACAATTTTGGAGAAAGTTTTTTGTTAGCTTAATGATTTTTTAGAGAAAAGGTTATGCTTTGATATACAGCAACATGGTTTTAGAAAAAAAATCATAGCACAGAGACACTGTTGCTTTCATTATTGGATGCATTAATTTACAAAGTGGAACATGGAGAAATGAGTATGTTGACACAATTGGATGTTACTACCACTTTTGATGTGGTGAGTCGTAGGATCTTATTAGCTAGATTGAGCCAATTAGGTATTGGGGGCACAGTGTTATCTTGGTTTGCGTCTTTTTTTTTTATCAGCAGCAGCAATGGGTGCAAATTGGAGAAAGCTGTTCCAGTTGGGTTGAGGTGTGCTCAGAGGTGCCCCGGGGTAAGCTTTGTCTCTTTTATTATCTAATCTTTACTGCAATCCCTGGGGACTATTTTGAGATCATTGGGGTTCATGTATTTTATATATGCCGATGATGTCCTGCTTTATATACCATATGAGGTGGATAGTGAACTTCCTGTGATACAGTTCAGTACAGCTATGAATTTAGTTAGTGCTTGGTTGACGGTCAATGAGATGGCATTGAATGTTTGGAAAAATTTCTATAATGTGGGTGGGTAGTTGTGTGCCAGTGAAGGGTGTTCAGGATCTATTGTGTATAAGAGTATAACATTGCCAGTGTGCTGGGAAACGAGAAATGTGGGGGTTGTGATGGACTTTACGTTGTCATTTAAACCACGGTTTAGGCAGGTGGTAAGAAATGCATTTTTGTAAAGATAAAAATACTTAGATCTTTTAAAGCTATACTTACACAAGATTTTTTTAGGTCAGGGTCACAGTCCTTGTTTTTAGGGCAACTAAACTATTACATCAGCAGTATGTGGATGTGCCAGATTGTCAGCTGCATGCCTTACAGTTAATACAGAATGCCACAATTCAACTTTGGTGTGGGCTAGGACCATATATCTAAGGTTGTTTGTGATTTGTTTTGGCTACTGGTAAAATATAGATATCAGTTTAAGTTATTAAGCTGGAACATAACAGCTGGTGGGTTAAGCCGTTATGTTCCAGCTCAGATTTTATGCTCTTAGGATATTAATTTACTAGTTATCCCTTCTTTACATGACTGTAGGTTGCAGTCCACAAGTGGGTGTACCTTTTTTTGTGTTGCCTCCACCTTGTGGCATGCTTTGTCTCGGGGAGCTTCGACTGGAGAAGGATATTAAGGTGTTTAGGAAGAAATTGAAGGTGAAAATATTTAGTGACACGTATGCTGATGTTGTTTAGTAGTATTTAAGAGGGCTATGTTTGGTATATTTTTATTATTTATATATGTTTTTATGTGAATTTAATATGTATGTGTCATATTGTGCGTTTTATTTTTAATTTATATGTATTTATTTATGGCTGTTTAGATTGTTTTCTGGACTGATGGGACAAAGTGGAATATAAAAGGTTTTAAATAAATAAATAAATAAATAAATTGAGAGGTGAAATAATTTGGGAAGTTTCACTAATACCGTCATGAGGTACAGACTTGGAAAAAAGAAGTTTGTGTTTTGTTTTATTTTATTTTGCATGTTACTGATACTGTTAACAGTTCTGTTGTGAAAACCTGGGTACCTTCAGTAATCAATGCCTTTTTAATAACTTTAGTAAACTCTGACTGCTGGTGGGAAACTCCCAGAATTTATAATAAAATGTGTTTTCTTTGAAGGTAGATTTGGAGTAAGTCCCTCCTTAACTAAGGTTGGGGGGCTTAACGTACTGGAGAAAGGACAAAAATGAACTGGAATACAGTCGAGGGGTCACAGACAGATATTAACTGGAGAAAGTTTTCCCTCTTTTACTGTGTATAATGCAGCCCATGCCTCTGAGTTAAGTCCACATCTGATTGACCATTATATTAGGTTTTTAATTTATTTTTTTGTGAACCTTATGGAGAGACTGGTGCTCAGCTCCTAATCCGGCATCAGATAACTCTTATGCCCTCCCCCCAATCAGGTGTGGGGGGAGGGGGTATACATATAATAGTCCAGGGTAAAAACCATGGATGCCATAAAAGGAAGGTGGATATTATTTGATTCTTTTTTTTTTTTTTCAGCTCTCTAGTTTTCTGGCTTGAAGGAAAGAAAGTTTGATTGGCAACTCTTAATCACTGGCAGACAACAGCTCATGTTAATCAGCTCATGTTAATAATACAAATTATTGATCTATACTCAGAGTAAACAGAGCCAAGATTAAAAGAAATGCCCTATAGCCATTTTAGAGTTTTGCCTCTCTTTCCCCAGTCTCCTCAAAGCACAGAAGGGCATTCTGCATTCTGTAGCTTATAAAATTAATCTTTTAGTCTAACAAGTTGACACCATTTCATTATTCTAAGCACCTCCAAAGGGTTTAGTTTTATTTTTACAGCTAAATCTTTGTTGAAGGAATACGACATAGAGCCAGTGCTGGCAGGGTGCCACAACTGCAGCTATGAAGGTGAGCAGCTCCCATTTATTTGACAAGGGGGCAGTTTCTTTTCTAGTTCACCTGGCGGATCTCCCTTTTTAAAGGTCAGATGGGGATTCCATTTCCATGCCTACAGCCGGCTCTACCTCTCTGCACCAGAAATTTCACCAGGAATTCCAGTCCCAAGTCTCAACCTGCTTGTCTGACATTTCTGCCTGGATGTCCCTCCGCCACCTTAAATATAACATGGCCAAGACAAAATTTCTTATCTTTCCTGCCAATCCTACCTCCCCTGTTCCTTCTTGCTCTCTTTCTGTGGATAACACTGTCATCTTCCCGATACCTTTTACTCCATAATCTTAGAATCATCTTGGACTCCTTCCTCTCTCTCTCTACCCACATCTAAAACATTGTTAAAAGATGTAATTTCTTTCTCTATAAAACCACAAAAAACATGTCTTCCTTTCTCAACACACTACCTAAATCCTTATCCTCACTCATCACCAATCGCTTGGACTACTGCAACCTGCTGCTCACAGTTCTTCCAGTGAACCATCTCTCTCCACTACAATTCAACTAAAATTCAGCTACACAATATATCGTTCACCAAAGTCGCTACACTCATATAATCCCTCTTCTCAAGTCACTACATTGGCTCCTTATCCACTCCAGTTTACAGTTCAGGCTTCTTTTATTCACCTACATGAGCCTCTGCAGCTCCTCACTACCTCTCCTCTCTTAGCTTTCTCTATACCCCTCCCTGTGAACTGCACCCATTGGGCAAGTCACTGTTAACTATGTTTTTCTCCATTACCAACTCCACACTGCATGCTTTCCACTTTATGGTACCATACACTTGAAACAGGTTTTCTGAGTTGCTCAGTCATGCTCCCTTTCTGGCCTTATTCAAATCCATCCTAAAAAACCATCTTTTTGAGGCTGCTTTTAAATCTTAACCCTTGCCTTTCGTGAACATATCTTGTAGATTTTAACCATTTTTCCTTACTACATGAAACTCCCAAAGCCTATTTGTTCTGTTTTTTTCAATAGATTGTAATCTCCACAGAGAAGAGACTACCTTGTATTTGTTTTTGTAAAGTGCTGCATATATCTAGTGGCGCTCTGGAGAAGTAGCGGAGAGGTAGAAGTAGAGGAGAGGTAGTGAAGAGTTTTTAGTAGCTGTACTGGTCCTAGAGAAAGAGAAACTTTTGTTTTCGAAAGCTCCATGCACTATATCATTTCTTTTATGATGATCTGATAAAAGACTTTCCGACTCACAAAGATTCCACACTGACTCAGTCATTGACCTTTTTGCTTAGACTGCACGTGGGTCATTCAATTTGCATTGCATACCCAAACAAATGCTAGATGACAACACCTTTCACTCACTTGTCTCTTTGGTGGATCCAAACCACTGACTTTGAATGAAAGACTCCCCTGAGTGAGTTGTTGCACACTACATCAGAAGTTACTGTGCTAGCATAATTCCTTGTAAATGGACTTGCCATTGCAATACAGCGAACTTCAGCAATGCATGAGCAATTTTTCTTTTTCTGCCTGTTTGAATTTTTTAAAAACAGACCACGTGTGTTGGAACAAATAGCAGAATGACTGCTCAGTGCTGCCTTTCTCTAACACTCTACTATGGCATGAGTCTATCTCTATGCCTCTTGTAACACTCTTGTTGTTGCTCACAAAAAGGACTGCAGACTCTGAGAAGAGTCAGAAGGAAAGCATAACAACATTGCTGCCAAAACCTGTTTGTTGGTTCTCACCCGTACAAGAAACAGGAACATACAACCAAGATGTCTTTATTGCCACGTATCATAATCAGGGAATTACTAGAATTCAATTTAGACCACATTAATCCTCAGAGGGAACTTAGAAGTCTGAAAATTTTATATTCCATATAGATATCTGCCCTGAAAGTATGCTCATTGACTATTTAACAAACTCATAATTCTCCCAAGTCTTCCAAATAGCCTTGTGCGCCAGTCACAGGGATGCTTATTACTAGGGCAGAGTTTTACAAAGACTGTTTTTTTTTAGGTTGCTCAATAGGCGATTAGTGATTTCTGTGTTCATAGGGCAAGGGAGGAGTTACAACATGCAAATTGCTGAAAAATTCTGAGAGACATTTTCGACCTAATGGAGTTGAATAATAGACTTGGGCGCCCAGTAAGTAAGCTTTTTATATTCCCCTTTATTATTAATTAATAAAAGTAAATTACTGTGCTTAGAAAGAAGATTGTAATGAGATGATAATTTAATGAAATGGGCTGGAGAGCCGTTTTGGACGAGGTAATTGATTTTAAAAGGCCAAAGCTTTGAGGAGCCCTGTTGCCTTAAGTCTGATTAATGGAAAGGATATTAACCAGCTTGGCGTGTCTCTTTCTTTCTGTCTGATGCCCACAAGGCTGAAGCCGTTGTAAGTTTTCTGGCAGAATTACCATGAACTAGAATGGGTATTTAGCAATCAACTAAAGAAAAATAAATGTAGAGATGATGGCAGGAACAGCTGGCTGCAGGTCATGAGGAACAGTTGAGTCAGTCCTTGCCTTACATTTCTTTCATTCAGTGGGCTCCACTGAATGGGGATTTTTAATTTGAGAACATACCTTTTGAAACAGCAGCTAAAAAAAACAAACCAGGATTGGTTCCTGTTCCTTGTGACCTGGAAGAAAGTTATCTGGTCACCTCTTCTTGGAAGTTAGAGTTGATATGCTGTTTAAACTGGATGAGAGGGATACAGAAAATGACAGCAGATATTAAGATCCACAAGGCCCATCTGATGTGGTACCAGGGAACCTACCCAGTCCCTGGCTTCTATGTTGGCAGTTTAGTCTGGGTGAGAGGGCTATAAACGTATAGTTTCAACAAAGCTTGTCATATATGACATGAAGTATGGAATAAAATCCCACAGCAAGTGATTATAAAGTACTGTAGGCCATTTTTATTTTTCTATGTGTTTTGCAGACTTTTGATTTTTTTTTTCTTTAAACTGATTTCATATTTTTAAGGAAATATTCATTGGGCCCAATTGTACCTTTTCTTTTCTTTTTCCCCTCCTACTATAGGCTTCTTAAGAAGACATTCTTGATTTATTTCCAATATTTCAGAAATGCACACTGCAAACAAACGGTGACCTGCTTATGATTAACAAGTTTCCATGTCATCGTATTTTGGGGTTTTCCCTTGTTATGTCCTTTTTACATTTTGTCTTTTGAACAGCGATTTTTCCTTCTATACTTAATTTTCCGTTTCTTTATATTCGATGCAGTATTGTAAATACTGGTTAAACGTAGCACAAATATTTTAATGAACCAGTTACACCAGAGATGGAGCATTCGATTAATGCAATCGTTAGTTATTAAATACAGGGGGGGGGAGGTGTTTGTGCTCCATGCTTTCAATTCCATTCTAATTATGGCCCTACTTTAATTATTTTCTTTAATGAAGTCATCAATGAAACTAGCAAATTAGCTTTCCTATAAAATATCAGCAGTTCCACAGTATTTAAATCCCTTATTAATAAGCACCCCATCTCTCTGTTGTATTTAAAATGCAATGGTGCTAGAGTCCCTGTAGAAAGACTTGCATCCCGGAGGCCAAGCAGTGTAAAGTTAAACAGAATGCATGTTTTGATCCTTGAATCCTAATAATCTGACTGCTGCTCACCTGCATCATTCTATTCTTTCCCCAATTTCTTCCACTACATATGTAATATGTGCGTCCGTATTGAGATATAAAATAAAATCAATCTTTACAAATAATTTTAGGAGGAAGCCACACAGAAGGCAATTTTCATGCTGTTAGAATTGGCACAAAGTCTTTATGCACGTTTACCTGTGGTCTTTGTACCAGTTTTCGAAGGGCAAGTACAAGAGGGCTTTCACTTTGTAAATTGCTGTGGGTACAAAATAATGTGCAGTCAGTTGTATCTGTTTTCCCTGTGGGCTGGACTTTGCTTGAAAAGTGTGTGGATAATTGTAAGGGGGTCACCCAAATTGTCCATTGCTGATGTAGGACCAGTAGTCTCAACAGACCCTGTCACTGTGAGGGATGCACAGTAGAGTAGGAGCATTATATGGGATGCTTCCCACTGGGAGGTATGATAGGTTTAACAAACCTCTTGTGTCCCTTGTTAGTGCGGAGGGTGTCCTGAGGTGCCTTTCCAACAGGAAGGTGCTAGTGAAGTGGGAATCTTCCTCTCCACTGGGAAAGGACTGGAGGAGTTGGGTCCTTTCTCACAGAGGGGTGCCTAGAAGAGCACCCCATTCCTGAGGAGGTAGCTGAGGACGAAGGTAGAGGTGCCCAGGCTTCCAGGAGTGGGAAGAAGTTTCTTGGGGTTTCAGAGAGTGAATTTCTGAGAGTTTTTGGTGAATACAAGGAGAGCTGTAAGGCCGTACTCCACATCTGTCCAGGGAAATTGATTCAGAAGTGAATAAAAGAGGATTGTCCTGGAGGGAGTTCAGAGGGAAAGCTGCCCCGCAGAGGAAGGTCTACAGTTGCTGACTGAGAAAAGGGTTTAGCCAGAGATTCATCTGAGTGTGAGAAATAAAGAAGTTCAGAGAGAAGGACAAGTGCTTCCAGAGACAGGTACCAGGGAAGAGCCAGGGGAGGAGGATTCCTACCCCAGAGAGCTTTCCTGCCAAGGGTGTGGAACATTGTGCTAATGTGAAGGAGACTGAGTTAATTTTTTTGTGCTTCTGGACTTCATTTTCTGAACAGTTTGGTGCACTAAGTCAGTATTTCCCAACCATCTCCTGGAAGCAAACCTAACCAGTCAGGTTTTCAGGATATCCATAATAAATAAGTATGAGATAGATTTGAATACATTGGAAACACAGTGTATTCAACTCTTATTTATTTATTTATTTATTTATTTATTTTATTTATTTTTTTTTATATACCGACATTCGATCTGAGATGAGATATCACATCAGTTTACATTCAGGTACTGTAGGTATTTCCCTATCCCCAGATATCTCATGCATATTCATTTTGAAAGTTACAGTCTCTGAATTTCTGACGTAATTCTTGGTCAAAATATTTGAAAAAGTCATACTGGGACAACTGCAGAAATTTATGGATGAATATTCCATTTTAGATACCAATCAATATGTCTTCTGAGCCAACCGTAATACGAAAACATTGCTTCTTTCATTTTTTGATACTTTCTACCATGGGTTTGACTGTGGAACAGAATTATTTCTAGTAATTTTGGACTTGATGGCAGTTTTTGATACCATTGATCATGGGCTATTATTAAAACAAGTAAAAGACATTGGGATCAGTAATGTTATATATGAATGGTTCACATCTTCTTAGAAGGAAGGACTCAATCCATAGTACTCCTTGAGGGAAAATCTGCTGTCTTTAATTTAAACACTGATGTTCCCCAAGAATCAGCACTTTCTGCCTCTTTCATCAGTAGCATGGGATCTTCTTAGTGTTTGGGTAATTGCCAGGTTCTTGTGGCCTGGTTTGGCCTCTGTTGGCAACAGGATGCTGGGCTTGATGGACCCTTTGGTCTGTCCCAGGATGGCAATTTCTTATGTTCTTATGTGCTTTCCTACATGGCGAACCCTCAATCTAGTGCCTAATCTTATTGTAAATATATAGTAATCATTTGTATATAGCAGAGCTTTCCAAACTTTTCATGTTGGTGACACACTTTTTAGACAAACATAATTTCGGGACACAGTAATTCAGTCTACTAGCAAACCAGAGGTTGTATGAAGTGTAACAAAGGAAAAAAGAAACATCACCCATCCTTATAAAACAAATCAAGAAATATAAAATCATCAGCAGTAAAACTGTACTAACAAAAAGAACATATTTTGAAACAGCTGATGAGTGGAATATCCAATAATTAAAAACTCATATAAAACATTTCCAGATACCAACAAAATATTTCAAAATAGCAGACACAAAGACCCAGTAATGAAAAATAATAAGGATACAAACATTTTTTTGCTCTGCATACCTGGGAACGTTTGATATCCAGGTGTCCTGAGATTGTTCTGAATTAGCAGGAGGAGGGGTGGTTTGCTTGGAACTTTCTCCTCTCTCAGTCACATACCAGCGCTCTCTCTCACACTGGCTCTCAATGACACACCTATACACACATGCTCTCAGTACTCACATATACACATGTTTTTTCTCTCTCACTTATATAGGCTCTTAATTACACATTTACACACATGCTGTCTATCTTTTCACGCTTACACACACACAGGCTTTCAATCACACACATACATGCTGTCTTTTTCTCTCACACACAGACTCTCATTCACATGCTTACAAACATGTCCTCTCTTTCTCTCATTTACACACAGGCTCTCAATCACATACTCACATGCTCCCTCACCTAAACCAGCTCTCAATCACACAGACACACATGATCTCTCTCTTACTTATACACACAGGCTCTTAATCATACATACACATGATTTCTCTCACACACAAAGGATCTCAATCATACACACATACTCTTTCACACAAACAGGTTTTCAATCACAAACTTACACATACAGGTTCCCAATGGTAAACTTACATTCATGCTCTCTCTCTCACAGGCAGGCTCTCAATCACAGACATACTCTCTTTCACATGTACAGGCTCTCAATCATTCACATACATGCAATCTCTCACTCTCTCATACACACACACACAGACAGGCGCCCCCCCCCCCGCGGCCCGGAAGAGGAAGTGGAGAGTATCGGGTGAGTGCGCGGCAAGAAGAGGCCACGCTAGTGCGCTCGGCATCGGCCCGAAGAAAAGAAGACTGCAGCGTGGCTCGGAGGAAAATGAAGAGCTTCAACCGCGGCCGATGGGACTCCGCCTCCGCGAGGGCTGAAAATGATGAGGTTAGCGTTGGGAGGAGGCTGCTGCTGCCGCGAGTTCCCGGGGTGGGGGTGGGGGAGAGAGAGAGTGAATGAGCGGCTCGCTAACCTCTTCATTTTCAGCCCTCGCGGAGGTGGAGTCCCATCGGCCGCGGTTGAAGCTCTTCATTTTCCTCCGAGCCGCGCTGCAGTCTTCTTTTCTTCGGGCGATGCCGAGCGCACTAGCGTGGCCTCTTCTTGCCGCGCACTCACCCGATACTCTCCACTTCCTCTTCCGGGGGGGGGGGGGGGGCGGGAAGAAGAGAGCACGCCGGTGCCGCTGACTCCAGCTGTCCTGCCGCGTTCCGCCCGGGCGGAGGAGGACCGGGGAGCAGCTGGGTCAGCGGGAAAGTGTGGCGATACTTGTCTGCGAGCCAGATGCAGCCCTCAAAAGAGCCATATCTGGCTCGGAGCCATGGGTTCCCGGTCCCTGCACTTGCCGGTGTGTCACGTGCACCAGGCTTGCGCGACACACCGGCACACCTCAGGCGACACAGTAAAGTGTCGCGACACACACTTTGGAAAGCTCTGGTATGTAGCCTATCCCTGCCTAGCAGGGATATTGTACTACTGTTAAGTAGACTTCCTATCTCTTCAAAATTGATATCTTCCCTTTCCTATAGAAATAAGAGAGCTGGAGAGTAGAGAAACTTGGCACCATAACCTGTGTTATTAATCTTCCTGTTCAGTTACCATTCACACAATTATTGGCCCTTCACTCATCTATTTAGAAATAATGGGGTAGATTTTTTTAAAAAGTGCGATCGCGTACTTTTGTTGGCGCACCAGGCGCAAAGAAAAGTACGCTGGATTTTATAAGAGATGCGTGTAGCCGCGCGTATCTTATAAAATCCTGGATCGGCGCGCGCAAGGCTGCCGATTTTGGGCAGCCGGCGCACGCCGAGCCGTGCAGCCTGCCTCCGTTCCCTCCGAGGCCGCTCCGAAATCGGAGCGGCCTCGGAGGGAACTTTCTTTCGCCCTATCTACCCCCCCCTACCTTTATCCATGGATTTACACCTCCTGGAGGGAGACGTAAATCCACGCGCGCCAGCGGGCTGCTGGCACGCCGAGACCCGACCCGGGGGTGGTTCCGGGGGGAAGGGGGGCACGCCCCTGGAACGCCCCGGGCCAAAACCACACCCCCGGGCCCGCCCCCGAAACGCCGCATCCCGCACCCAAAACGCCGCGTCATTCGGCCCCGCCCTCGACACGCCCCCTAAAAAAAACCCCGGGACTTACGCACGTCCCGGGGCTCTGCGCGCCGGCGGCCTATGCAAAATAGGCGCGCCGGCGCGTGAGGGCCCTTCTCGCATAAATCCGGGCGGATTTACGCAAGCAGGGCTTTTAAAATTCGCCCGAATGTGTAGTGTATTACTGGAGGAAACTACCTCAATTCTTCTAGAATGTAAAATAAGCATATTTCAATAAATTTGAAATTTGCAAAATGAATTATTGACATGAAACACACAGCCAGTTACATATATGTGATTTAGAAACCACAAACCATGTGCAAAGCCACCATGTTTCTCTATGCCAAGATTATACAAATGAATTAATTTACACACTATTTCTACAGAATACGCAGTCTGTAAACTTTTGTATATGTGCAATTTTATGTGAAGCAATTGGGAGAGAGATTTGTAACTTGTTACAAGAATATCGGTATATAAGAGTACTAAATAAATAAATAAATAAATTATAGAAGCCTTTATTGGACTTACCTAGTACAATACTCAAAGTTTTTCCTGAAATTTATAGTAGCCTAGTAGCATGGTTTATCCTGAATGTTGAAGTTGTGGCTTAGAGCCACTGCAAAACATCTAGTTTCATCATTGTACTCTTTTACTATTAGCAGATTCAATGGCATGCATTACACAGGATTCGTGATTTTGCTAATGAATAGGATGTATGATCTAATCTCTTTATTTTACCATTGAGAAAGTATATCTCCACCTGAACCTTTTTTAGGATGGATATTGTAGGCCATTAAATCAGATGGCGTACCATTATGGATGATACTTAACAGGCACAATGTAAAGTTAGAATTATGATGTCATCAATTCTGGAAAATAAGCTCTGGAACAAGCTTGAGGACAATGGAAAATATTTATTAACAGCTTCATTGGGTAAGAGGTATTAAAAGGATTTTAGTGAGCTTCCCTGGAATTCTCTCAGTTTCCTAGTCAGTCATTATAGAAGATCCTGGGCCTATTAAACGTTTTATCTAATTTTATACTTACAGGCAAAGCTTTAATAAATAAAAATTGGGCCCTCTATTTGCTATTCTCTGTAATGTGATAGCACCTACTTTCATAAAATAAAAACATCTTTTAATCAGGCTGTCGTTGTTGGTTTAAGCTAGGTAATAGCAATACAATGATGCAGTCAAATAAAACTTGAAACATTATTTTCACATTTTCAGTTCTTTTGTTTTAACCAGTTTAGCACATTTTGTTGCATAGGTATATTGTCCATGACAACATTTTATATCTCTTTTCCACTTGTTGAAATGACAAAATTTTCTTTACAGTTAATTATATTATCCTCCCTCTTAAATGTACTGCAATGAAAGCAAGATGACCAAATAGTAAACAGAAACTACAACACTGCTGTTTCAGTAAGCTAAAGATAGACATAATGGATGTCTTTGTTGATTTCACTCAACATTGTAGCTTTCAGAGTTTGATAATGAAATGTTGGGAGATGGAAAATCATTTTATTTTATTGTCTGGTTATATTGCTCTTGTCTTACATGACAGAAGGAATGTTCTGTTATCTGAGCGGTTTTGCAATTGTATGTAGAAGAGAAATGGAAACTTTAACATTCTTGGATATCCTCCACTGTAGCTGAACCATTAATGCCACAGCCAGACATGGTCTATGGAAAATTCTATGCGAACAGATCAATAAAAAGTGCAGATGGCTTCCAGGATCCCAACAGAAACAAAACATTGATTACAAAGAGGAATCTGAACACCAGCAAGGAAAATCATGTTTGTGAAATGACAATATAAAGTAATGCAAAATGCCTTCAGCCTCAGTGATGCACAGTAAATCACACATTGGCTGCCGCATGCATCCTTTTCTCTAGCAAGAGGCTGTGAAGCATGTAAATGAATATTGGAGCCCCACAAAATAAACTGTGTAAGGCAGAAAGAAAAGATAAAAACATCAGATATTCTTTATTGATCAGAATATGCGCTCCTTTTACACTGGAAAGACAGAGATAGGTGGAAAGAGACATACCCTAATGAAAAAAAGGATACCATGCATGGGAAGATTGAGTTGACAGATTGTCATGGTTTGTCCACAAGTGGAGA
The DNA here is from genome assembly GCF_901001135.1 of Rhinatrema bivittatum. Lineage (NCBI taxonomy): Eukaryota > Metazoa > Chordata > Amphibia > Gymnophiona > Rhinatrematidae > Rhinatrema > Rhinatrema bivittatum. The sequence goes on along the minus strand of NC_042622.1, from coordinate 53,810,593 downwards.
TGAGCAGTTTGACTTTGGTTCTGTTCTAATCCACGGTATGCAATTTGAGATTCCACCTGACTAGTTGTGAGACAGGTGATCTCAAATTTTGGTTAAAATATTTTCCAGGCACTTTCTTTTCAAAATCTGACTGTATCTGAGATCTCAAAGGATAGCCTTTAGCTTTCTGAGGTATATCAGTTTAGCTGAGAGTTGAGCATGACTCTTCAGACTGGGAAATAGTATAAAGTACTGCCAGTGCCGTGTTAGTCCACTTGGATATATAGAAATAAAGATCAGCTATCAAGTTTAGGCAACATATATATATATTTTTAAATCACCTACAACTTATTTGATTTTTTAAATTTATTTTCATGTTCAGTCTGAAATCCTTCTCATGCCTTTGGTGTAGCCAAAGAAGTAGGACACAAATAGTAGCATGTCGACCAAGAGTAGTGTCTCTCATGATTGGGCACTTATACATCGTGGCTGTTTTTCCTGGCAGGCATACAATAGCAACAGCTATTTGAGATCAAAGGCAGAACAATATTATAATGTGAAATGTCTGTCAAGAAAAATACTAGGTACTCAAACATTTGTTGTGGAGAGAGAGAGAAGATGCACCTGGAGGAAACCAATCAGATTTGAATAAGATAATTACTGAGGCAAGGAAGAAAAGAGAGATGATGAACAATGGTGAAAAATCATACAGTAGATTGAATTAGGCACTGATATACAGAAGGGTTCATAAAATTGTTCTCGCACCTCAAGTTTCACATTACCAAACTCTGGAAATTTTGCCAGTAATAATAGCATTTAAATATTTTCTGAAGTATAAGATTTTCTTTAAACGTAGTAAGTTACATGACTAAGATCAGTGTTCAAAAAATGCTCATCCTGTGTAATATGACAATGTGCTTTGACACTGCATTCAAAGTATTTGCCCATTCTTACTGCTTGATACTCACAGATGAAACAGCAAAAACACAAAAACAAAGGTTCTCTTGTCTGTGTAGTTTGATGCCTACTTATTGCTGTTCTTGAAGAAATTTTGAGAGCTGATGCCTGAAAATTATAAAGAAAAAATTCTCTATTTTACAAAATGCTCTATTTTTACATATTATAGATATGTAAAAGATATTTTCTTTTTCTGATATTTTTTAATATAACTCAATTTGGGATATTTATTTCTCATTCAGGGCCTGTTTACTAAGCGGTGTTTATGCATTAACATATGGTAAATAATAGCATTTACCACACATTGAAAACATTAGCGTTGAAATAATGCAAGGAATGTGCAATTTTTGCATTTTATTTCCTGGTCTGTAAACCCAGCGCAATGCAGATATGGTAATGAGCTGCCTCACATGCTTGTGCATGCAAAGGAATTCATTATTATAGAAATCAAATAAGCAGTTTGTGTTAAACTTCGTAAGCCGTATTATTCGCTGAATGTTAACTGTACCTGAGGAAGTTAGCTTTGCCCCAGGAGGATTGGAATGCTTAGCATGTGTTCCAGGGCTCCAGGAGTCAAAATGTAAAGTGTCCTCCCCAGCCCCACCCCCACCCCCACCACTGAAAATTCCCTTGAGGTCTAATGTAATTGCTCCTCCCAACTCCTCTTCTCATACTTCGACCCGGTAAAAAATGAAAATTTGTAGGACTCTTCCTGAGACCCTGTCCACCAGTTTAAGAATCCCTACCTTTTTGAAAATGGCAAGAGTGCGTGGAGGTTGCCTCTACCAGACCACCAGAATTTCAAACAAACTTTGGGGAGAGTCCGGGGGACAGATTTAAGTGGACGGGGGCATGGGGGGGGACGACTTCTTACAAACTTCAATTATTTTTTAAAAGTCAAGGTGCAGGATGAGGGTGGGGGAGGGGGGGATGGCTTTTCTAGGGCTACCATGGCAGCCTTGAGATAGAGGCAGGTGCCATAGCCCATTACTGTGGTTGGAGATGTGCAGAATTCACTAAACTGTAGTGCTGGGTTTTCTCCACGTCTTGACTAAGAGAAAAAGTATTTCACTATAGCCCCTCTAGTCCAGTCTAATTTATTTTACACAGCTGATTCGTTTTGGCTACATTCTGCATCATTTGCTTCAAAAACTCCACCAGGATTTTTCATCTGTAAGTTACTACTGTTATAGAAACCTCCTTCCAAGAACATTTCGTGTGATTTCAAGGATGTTCCTCTATGAAGAATTCAGTGTAAATTAATGTAGGTATAAATATGTGGATCATATACAGGAATAAGTGCATGTGTATTGTAACATAGTCAGGTGTTTAGATGTATTTAAACCAGAACTGTAACTTCTGGGGGGGAGTGGCCAGAATACTTTGTGCTACAGAGTTTGTAATCTGGAGGGCTTTTGTGCATTTAGGTGCAACAATTTCAGTATTCTGAAGTGTTACGGTAGTAATGTATATTGATTTTAAAAGTTAATATTGTCAGTGGCTTGCAGGGTCATTTAGTAAATCTTACTTATTCTCCAGTTCGGAAGAAAATGCACAGCAGTGGCGATGCCCTGTTATACGTAATGTGAGAAGATTATTACTAGCTCTTCGCAGCATAGTAAATGATAGCAGAAAAAGACCAAAATTGTCCAAAATAATCTGCCAAGTGTAGATTCTTCCATTTTGGGTAGATGAGCACATGCATTCCCATATTCAACCTAACATTACTTGCATAGAGTGGCAGTTTACAACCCTAAACATATTAATCCTGGGGGAATTCTGCGCTACTGCGGAGCGCAGAATTCCCCCCTCCCCCTCGCACAGAATCGCCAAATTCTGTGCAGAAAATGGCAGAGGAGACCCCGGTAAGCCACAAACGGAGCGCACTGTTCGCGGCGAAGATAAAGGCCCCCGGCACGCCAGTCGCGGCAAACATGAAGGTCCCCGGCACTCCAGTCACAGTGAACATGAAGGCCCCGGCGAGCCTCAGGACACACTCCACTCGCGGCAAAGATGAATGCCCCGGTGAGCATGAATGTATGTAGAGAGGTGTGTGTGTGAGGAGGGGGTGTGAGGGGGAAGGGAGGGGGAGGGGTGTGAGAGAGAGGAGGAGGGCATAAGAGAGGAGGGGTGAGGAGGTTGTGAGGGAGTGGAGGGGGAGGGAGTGTGAGAAGGGGAAGGGGAGAGGTATGAGAGAGGAGGGGATGTGAGAGAGAGGAGGGGGAGAGAAGGATGAGAGATTAGGAGGGAGTAAGGGTGAGGGGCTGAGAGAGAAGGGGGAAGGGGTGAGAGAGAGAGAGCAGGGGGTGAGCAGGAGGGTGGGAGAGAGAACAGGGGGTGAGCAGGAGGGTGGGAGAGACCAGGGAGGGTAAGCATGGGGGGTGTGAGAGAGAGCAGGGGCGTGTTTGAGTGTGGGTGCCAGAGAGAGGGAACCTATATGAGGAGATTGTGAAGGAGTGTGTATGTGTGTGAGAGATTGGGAGCTCATATGTATGAAAAAGGGATCGTGTGTATGTGAGGGTGCTGGCCTGTGTGAAGGGATTGTGTATGTGTGAGAGAGAGCCTGTGGTGAAGGAGTGCGTGAGAGAGAGACATAGGTAGCCTGTATGAGGGTGTGTATATGTGCACTAGAGAAAGGGAGCTTGTGTGTGAGAGAGGGAAGGGACAGTACTGAGAGCAGGGTCAAACTCTGGGAGTGGAGATAGAGTGGAAGGGATTGAGCCTAGAGGGGGAGGGGAGAGATACTGGTAGGTGGAGGAGTTGGGGCCTGAGAGGGCAAAGTGGCCAGGGGAATAGGGAGAGCGAATGCAAGGGACACTCTTACAGTGAATTTCTAGGGAAATTCTGCTCTAAATATGTAAAGTTCTGCAACTTTAAGTAATAACTTTTTTCTGTATTAATTTAAAATGTAATTAATTAAGGACCATCATGTAAATTGTGTATTTTGACCAATATAAAATTTGCAGAATTTTCAGTTTTTGTGCTCAGAATTCCCCCAGGAGTAACATATGCTGGGCAAACTGGATGGACCATTTTGATCTTTATCTGCCATCATTTATTATGTTACTAGTTTCTCAACCCCCCTCCCACTGGTTCTCTTCAGCTGAATTTTCAACTCCTTTCCTACTGCTGCCTTCCATATCAGTCCCAAGTGTGTTTATAATGTGCACTGGCCTCTACCACCTCCTCTAGTAGGCCATTTCAAGCCTTATTTCCTCTACGATTATAGGGTGAGCAATTTTCAAAGCCATTTCCTTGGGTAAAACAGTGCTGTACCTGCGGAAATGGGATCGCGGAAACTTGCATGATTTTTTTTACTTGCTGCAAAAGGAGGTATTCATTTATTTCATGCATTTCTATCCCTCTGGTCCAAAAAGCAGTCTTGCCACAGCAGCTAGGGCTATAATTAGCATTTCTCCCACAGAGTCTGGGGTAAAAAGTGCCCACCAACTTGGCACTTCTGCAGGCAGTTTGAAAATTGCCTTCTATAGACCGAATTTTCAAAACTTTGTTTTATGCACATAAATGGGTTTTGGAAAATTGGCTGGGGGATTGTGGATGTTAAAGCCAGCATAGAACGATTTTGATCATACTTTTACGGTCTAGGTTGGGACGGGGGCGCGCAGAGTTGGAGTTGGAGCAGGAAAGCCATTTACCTGCATTCATTTAGTTTTGGAAAGCCTGAGGTTAAATGTGCACATACCCGCGTACACCCTGCTCCCTGGGGGGTATAGACATGTGCACGTATGCTGTGCTGGGTGCCGTGCACACCTGCCTATTTTCAAAGAAGACTTGCACGCATAAGTCAGCTTTGAAAATTCGGGTTGAAGTCTAAGCGTAACTTTCTACATGCAAGCTGTAGCCCTGGGCAGACTGTTATGAAACTATCTTTCCTAAGAGCAACACTAAATCCAACACCTAGGTCCCCCTTTCATGGCTTGTTACCAAGTTTTGTGATAGTCCCCATTACTGCAAAAACGTACAAAGCTGCTATTCAAAATATCCAGCCTCCCCACGCTCACTGAGGTTTAGATTTTAACCATGGTCGCTTTTTAGAAGTCCAATACAGTTCTGCCACTGCTATTTGGATCTTAGTAGAATGAGGGTTTCTATTGCAGAGATGTTGAAAGTTAGCCTTGAAATGTTAAGTCTATCTAGTTGAAAGTATTCCCATTCAGTTTGCAGTGCAAGTAGGTCACAAGCATTTTGGCAAACATTTTAGTTTGGAGCATGTTAAAACAAACCAGTCTTTTTATGAGGACCTCTCTCATGACAGTGTTTCACTGAGGCATGATTGTTTAAACCTTGGCTCCAAATTGCACATTGCACCCAAAAGACATTTGCCATTAGTTTCCACAAAGTGCAAACCTTTTTGTTATTTCAGAACATGTCGGGGGACCATGACTATGTATCCTGACCCACAGCAAATGCTTTTGTGTTGCTAAAACAGTAAAGTGTAATTTATGGCAATACACATTGTTACTGCATATGATTTACCATTACATCTGAATTCTAACTTTAAGTAGAGTAAGTTGACTAGTATTTTATTGTCTCTAGAATCAGGCTAGAAAATTGCATTAAAATCTATCATTAAAGACAGGAGACCAGAACAAGCTCCGAAAGGTTTATGTTGTGGTCTGGTGCTTGAATTGGGATGTTTTATCAGACATTGTTGCCATGCTGAGTCAGACCAAAGGCCCATCAAGCCTAACATCCTGTCTCTGCAATGGCCATTTTGGAACATTAGGAAGTACACAGCAGATCCCACAAAGTAGATCCTTTTTGCTCATTCCTAGAGATAAGTGGTAGATTTCCCTGAATACACCGGGCTAATATTTGTTTGTACTTTTTCTCTAAACTCCATTTAAACCAAGCTATGCTCAGTGCCTTGACCTTGGGCAACAAACTCCTTGGCCTAACCCTACCTATCCCTAATTTTTTTATTTTGTTACTTTCTGCAGCCTCCCGGGCTGCCCCTTTTCCCTCGGCCGGCACTTCTGCATGTACTGGGGTTTACGTGTGTGTTCAGGTCCATTGTAAAATGCACGCTGTGGGGCGGATTTTAAAAGGGTTAAGCGCTTAATATACTCGCGTAACCCTTTTAAACCCCCTCCTGTGCATGCCGAGCCTATTTTGCATAGACTTGGTGATGCGCGCAAGCCCAGAATGCGCATATGTCCCGGGGTTTGAAAAAAGGGGCGGGGGCGGTCCGGGGGCATGGCCAGAGGCCTCCAAAGGCCCGCTAGGCCAGAGATCACGCGCTGGCACTCGCCCAGAGGCAGGCACAACTTAATAAAGGTGGGGGGGATTTAGGTAGGGCTGGGGGGCGGGTTAGATAGGGGAAGGGAGGGGAAGGTGGGGGGGGGCAAAAGGAAAGTTCCCTCCGAGACCGCTTCGAACGGGGAAAGCCATCAGGGCTCTCCTAGGGCTTGGCAAGTGCAAGGTGCACAAGTGTGCACCCCCTTGCACACGTCGACCCTGGATTTTATAACATGCGCGTGCTCTCATGTGACCTCTCATGCTCACCTCTCTTCTCCCTGCACCGTCAAGTCTGGGAAGAATGGCGGTGTCTGCTAATCCCCACTGACCTCTCTGGTGTCCCCGGGGCAGCATGGGCGCTGCTGACAGCCATCTTGGATCTGGAATTACTTAGGTGCACGCGCACAAGGGCCTCCTTTGCACACGTCATGGCGGGAACCTCGGGGGCGTCCCCTCCCGATGACGTCAGTCCACTATTGTATTTAACCTGACCGGCCCTTGCCTTCTATGAGGTAGCAAGGAGTTCCGTCTTGCTGAATCCGCCTCATTCGAGGACTTCCTGTTCCTAACTTTGGGCTTGGCATCCAACGCTCTGAGTACCCATTCCTCAGGGGCTCCCCTGCATTCCCAGCTATCCACTCCTCGGAGGGCTTACCTGCCTACTACCAGACCTGCTTCTCAGGTCTCTCTCTCTCCTGGAACCATCTCTTGTGAGTACCTCTTCTGACTTCTACTATACGTTCTGTTTTGAGGATTTCCTGTGGTATACCCCGAACCTCGGGCCACTATCGCCTTTCCTTCAGTAGAAGTTATTCAGCATTTCCTGCGCTGCAGAGTTTTGACACACCAACTATGGGAGCCACTTTCGGGTTCTGGCATCTCTACCAGTTCTTCAGCATCTACTGTACAAACATCCTCGGCATACCCCACTCTGCGGGCGACCACTGGATCTGTATTCCTGAGGTCCCTACACTCGTCAGAGGGGATTCACGGCGTACCCCTCTCCGCGGGTCATTACCGGATCTTCTTACCTGTGGTCTCATTTTGGGTATTCCCCATTGCTCAGGACTGTGCTATTACATCTCTAACTCTGTGGACATTATTATGAAGGAAGAAAAAAGTAAAGTCTCTACTTCTAGCTGTGTCCCACGCCTCTGAGACTACGCCTGCTGACGGTGAGGCTCACAGGGCTCCTCCTGAGGGCGGAGACACCTCTCATCTCAGCCCAGGGTTCACATTCTTACAAAAATATAACACATAGTTGCAGCTGTTGCACTGAAAAAGTGCAGTCAATTCCAAACTATCTTGAGAGACATGCGATGAACCCATTTGCCCCCCTTCTTGAAGAGAGGAAGATAACATAGCATTTACCTCCTGCTGTTTTTCAAATTTACTTTTAGAACTATAATACATTTCCCATCTTCAATAATAACTTGATCACATTTCACAATTGTCTTCTCTGCCTCCCTTAAGCCCCCAGACAATGGAGCAATCTGTTCGGAAAGACTCTTACCTAGGTTTAAAATGGCCAACCAAATTATCTTCAAAGGTAAACGCTGTTGGTGTTTTAAGGTGAAATCCTTCTATGCCCAAAATGATAGAACCAGGGAGCCCAACTACCAAAAGCACTGTTAGCTGCTTCAGATGGAGGCAGGAAACACTCCTCTCATTCCCTCCACCAATCTCCTAGCTCTCTGCAATGGCTGCTGGCCCATTTGCAAATCCAAGGAGATCTTCACCAAAGTACCTGCCCAGGTGGCTCCTTCACATGCTGTCACAGTCCGATGACATCATCATCAACCCCTGCGGCAGCAGACAAGCACTGGCATTCCTCTTGGCAGCTAGATCTGGCATTGGGTCTGGTAGCTCTGGCAACAGTGTGGCACTCATGTCTGGGGGAGCTGACAACGCTTCTTCTTTTGGCGACTCCCTCAAGGATGACATCCTGGAGCCAACCTCTCCCCTCCTCACAAACTAGTCAATGGGTCCCGACACAGGGAGAGCAGTAGAATGCAGACACTGTGGGGTATGTCTGAGGTTTCCCCCTATGTTTTTTCAAAGGAAATAACAAAATTAATGGGAAAAACAGGACACACAGCCATGAGATGTTCCTCTAAGCCACCATCTTGTGTTCCCCACTCGTGATTTTATAAACTTCTCTCATGCCCCCTCTCAATCATCTCTTCTCCAAGCTGTAAAGCCCTAGTGTGTTTAACCTTTCTTCATAAGGGAGGTGTTCTATTCTCTACCATTTTTGTTGCCCTTCTCTCTTTTTTTAGTCATGCTATCTTTTTCGAGAGATGGGTACTTGAACTGCACACAATACTCAATGAATGCACATCCCTTAGAACCTACCAGAGTACCTTCTTGGTGTTGGGCAAGTAAAGGAGGATTATTTGCTGTTCCAGAGGTACAGAGTGCCTCCAAAAGACTATTTTAAATATAGGGTTCATTTGTATTTGTTGAAGTCAGCAAATAACTTACTGTTGGAAATGTTGTACTTGGACCGGTGCTTTTCAATATATATATAAATGATCTGGAAAGGAATACGACGAGTGAGGTTATCAAATTTGTGGATGATACAAAATTATTCAGAGTAGTTAAATCACAAGCAGACTGTGATACATTACAGGAGGACCTTGCAAGACTGGAAGATTGGGCATCCAAATGGCAGATGACATTTAATGTGGACAAGTGCAAGGTGTTGCATATAGGGAAAAATAACCCTTGCTGTAGTTACATGATGTTAGGTTCCATATTAGGAGCTACCACCCAGGAAAAAGATCTAGGCATCATAGTGGATAATACTTTAAAATCGTCAGCTCAGTGTGCTGCAGCAGTCAAAAAAGCAAACAGAATGTTAGGAATTATTAGGAAGGGAATGGTTAATAGAACAGAAAATGTCATAATGCCTCTGTATCGCTCCATGGTGAGGCCGCACCTTGAATACTGTGTACAATTCTGGTTGCCGCATTTCAAAAAAGATATAGTTGCGATGGAGAAGGTACAGAGAAGGGCAACCAAAATGATAAAGGGGATGGAACAGCTCCCCTATGAGGAAAGGCTGAAGAGGTTAGGGCTGTTCAGCTTGGAGAAGAGATGGCTGAGGGGGGATATGATAGAGGTCTTTAAGATCATGAGAGGTCTTGAACGAGTAGATGTGACTCTGTTATTTGCACTTTCGAATAATAGAAGGACTAGGGGGCACTCCATGAAGTTAGCAAGTAACACATTTAAGACTAGTCGGAGAAAATTCTTTTTCACTCAACGCACAATAAAGCTCTGGAATTTGTTGCCAGAGGATGTGGTTAGTGCAGTTAGTGTAGCTGGGTTCAAAAAAGGTTTGGATAAGTTCTTGGAGGAGAAGTCCATTAATGGCTATTAATCAATTTTACTTAGGGAATAGCCACTGCTATTAATTGCATCAGTAGCATGGGATCTTCTTAGTGTTTGGGTAATTGCCAGGTTCTTGTGGCCTGGTTTTGGCCTCTGTTGGAAACAGGATGCTGGGCTTGATGGACCCTTGGTCTGACCCAGCATGGCAATTTCTTATGTTCTTATGTTTTCATTCTTGATCTTGGGTGAATTGAACCCATAGGGGCAGATTTTAAAAGCCCTACGCGCGCCGAGCCTATTTTGCATAGGCCTGGCAACACGCGCAACCCCTGGTCGTACGTATGTCCCGGTGCTTTGTTAAAGGGGTGAGGTGGGGTGGGGGCGGGGGCGGGGGCGGGACCGAAAGCTTCGGCACAGCAGCTGTGCCTGTGCACGCAACCTACGCCTGCCCAGAGGCAGGCGCAACTTATGGAACAAAGGTTGGGGGGGGGTTAGGTAAGGCTGTGGGGGTGGGTTAGGTAGGGGAAGGGAGGGGAAGGTGGGGGGGGGGGGTCGGAAGGAAAATTCCCTCCGAGGCCGTTCTGATTCAGAGCGGCCTCGGAGGGAATAGGAAAAGCCATCGGAGCTCCCCTAGGCTCGGCGTGCGCAAGGTGCACAAGTGTACACCCCCTTGCGTGCGCCGACCCCGGATTTTATAACATGCGAGCGGCTGCACGCACATGTTATAAAATCGGGCGTAGATTTGTGCGTGCCGGGTTGCGCGCGCAAATCTATGCCCGCGCGTAGGTATTAAAATCCGGCCCATAATGATTAACTTTGTATCCATGGGAACTATTGGGAGAAGTGCTGTGAACTAAAATAAAAGTTTATATCAATATTATTGCAATAACGTCATATTACTAATGCATCATAATTCATGGCTATCCAGGAATGCTTTTAGAATATGAATTGGAATGCTGCCTTTTAAACCCAAAAAAGCAAAATGTTTACTCTGCAAAATTATGCATGACTGATCATGAAAGTCAAGAAGAGAGGTTTCTGCTCGCAAATTTAAAATCATTAAAATCCTCCAGCAGGTGGCTGCTAATTGGAGATGGAGTTTAAAAAATTATTTCGACAGTAGACTTAATAGTCCATTACCTTTTTTTTTCATCTGTATAAGCCAAATTTAGAAATAAGATGGGTTTTTTTCATCATGGATTAGAAATATTGGAAATATTGCTTGCTTGCTGAATACAGGGAACCAGTTTTAATTAAAGCCACCAGGCAGGGGTGATGCTTCCATTAGGAAAACTAGGTGCTCACCTAGAATACCAAAATTTTGGTGGTGGCAAAAACCAATACTGCCAAAGAAGAAAGCACTGTCTTAGAACCACTGCCACCAGTAGGAGAGAGTGCTATGCTGGAGCTACTGCCAAGAGACAAGTTGGCCGAGGGGAGTACATGACCAAAGGTTTGCCTAGGGCATCAAAATGCTCTTTCACTGGCCCTGTCACCATTATATTAGCTTTTTAAAAATATTTCTACTGTGATTTAATTAATTTATTATAAAGGCATGGAATACAGCTTAGCTAGTCATGATGCTAGGCTGGTAAATTCTCTGATTCTAGAGATAATGATGAAGGAATGACAGGCTATGGCACAATAAATGTACTTCTTATCTTTAAGAATAACACGGCACTTGCAGATTGTCTAGATTTGTCATCTGGCTCTAGGTTCACCTGTCAAAGTTGAGGTACTGCTGGATTTACCCCATTGCTTGCCGGTCCTTGAAGTTTTATTTTACATTCCATAAGAAAAATAAGAATACAAATGCCAGGGAAATGTAATGGGGAAATCCCAGGACTGAATTAACACTGTCAGGAAAATCTGGAGCCATTGCATTCTTGAATTGCAGTCACAGTTTAACTTACTCCTGCTGCCACTTGTGCCCTAGCAGAGGTATGTGAGGTGCTGCTTCGCAGAATAGATTCAATGGTAAGAAGGTATTGAGCACAGGATTTGGAGCCAACGTGTGCTTAGTCCTTGTAGCAGCCTGGCTCTCTTCCCATCAGTTTCCTATTTTAAAAAGCTTCCAGTCTACATAGTAACATAGTAAATCATGGCAGATAAAGACCAAAGGTCCATCCAGTCGGCTCAACAAGTTGCTTATGGTAGTAACTATGTGCAGGTTACTCCCTTGCTTACTGTTATGTGTAGTAACTGCCATTCCATACAGGTTACCCCTATACCTACTGTTAAGGGTAGTAACTGCCACTCTGTGCAGATTACTCTCTTGCAGAAGTGTTACTCCTAATGTTAATATAGATTAACCTATATCACTGGTTTTCTCCTAGTGATTCTTTTGCTGTATTATATGCCATAAAACCAAATCTCCACATGAAAGTGATGTGCATACATTCAAACCAACTAATCATTCCCAAGAGCAACTACTGCTCAAAAGACCTGAAAGAAAGTCCTACATTACACTAACAAAAATTTATAGATGGAAGGTGGAAATTTCATATCAGGCAACCTTTACTCAACCAGAGTTTGGGTACTAATTATTAATGTTATGACCGCCGGCTGCAGCAAGCCGGCGGCGTCAGGTTGCTTTGGAGGCTCCTGCAGGGGCAGGGAGCCTCCACCGGCGTTCTCCTCGCGGCCATGGCCACTGCTTGGCCGGCCACAGGGCCCTGCTAGCTGCAATGACTTCGCCCCCTTCTTGGCTGCCTTAGAGCCGCACGCACGGCTGAAGATAGGATTTAAAGGAGCCACGACAGGAAGTGTCGTGGCTCCCTTCTGAAGCTCCTCCCTCAGGTTCAGGTATTTTAAGGCAAGGTCTGCTCCTCAGACCTTGCCTTGGTATTGAGGCTCTTGCCTGGTTTCTGGTTCTGGACTCGCTTGGTTCTTCGCCCCGCTTCTGCTCCTCCCTCCTCGCTGGATTGACTGTTTGGCTCCTGACCTTCGGACTGGCTGTGGTGAGTTCTTGGCGTTGACTTCGGATTGGCTTTGGACTCTTCTCCTGTGTTGTTCCTGGACTGGCTTCGGACCTCTCTCCCATCTGTTCTTGGACTGGCTTTGGACCACTCTCTGGACTTCGACCCCTGGACCGGCTTTGGATTCTCCTTCGACTTCTACTCTCGGACTACCTACGACCAGCTGGAGGTGCCAGCCATCTGGAATCCATGACCTGCAGGAGGCGCCTGCGTCCAGACCTTCAGTAGTCTTCAGGGAGTTCCGTAAGTCCCAGTGGCTGGATCCCTACAGGCTCCTCCTGGGGGGATCATGAGCTTCCAGGGTCAAGTCTTCTTTCAACACTCATCTCACCGAGCCTTGCCCTTCGACGGTAGAGACCTAACGGATTCTCTGTCCGTTTGTAACAATTAATCATCAGTTCCACCTTACCCACCTAACAGTCCAGTATTTTAATCACATATATATATATATTTTTTTTAAAAATTATTTAAATTATTTAAAAAACTACATTTTCCCATGTATCAAAAAAATTTAGCTGAACCAGCTATTGCCAATGAGTGATCTGACATGGCCACCTTTTAAAGGATTTTTTCTTAAACAGGGTCAGCTCTGTCTTTGCTCTGGTGAATCAGGAAAATACCTACAGTACCTAAATATAATTTGCTTTGAAGTGCCGAAAAGTGGAATATAAAAATCTAAAATAAATAAAATAAATAAAAAATAAATAAAATAAATATCGAGCAGACGTTACTGCCATGTCTTAAGACGCTGATTCTCTCCAAATTGTATTTTGAAGAACCCGCATGACTTAGAAGCATCCAATCAACAAATGCTAAACTGTGCAACCAATGACACTCTTCAGGAAGAGATTGACAGACAATGAGAAGTGAACTACAGCTACATCTAATAAGAAATTACTGTTGTTGAATTTTCATAACTATCATCAAGTTTTCATAACATATTTAATATAATGAAGCCGAATCCAACTCTTTGTTCAAACCTTGTGGTGTACAGGAATGTAATGCATGGAGAAAATGTAATGTATGGAGAAAAGTAGTGGAGAGGGTGGTTGATGCCTGGAATGCCCTTCCAGAGGAGGTGGTGAAGTTGAAAATTGTGAAAGAATTCAAAGGGGCATGGGATAAATACAATGGATCCCTAAAGGCTAGAGGATGGAAATGAAGAAAAGAATGCACGAGGTAACTTGCTGCTGTGGCAGTTACTACCCTTAACCAATAAGCCTTCATACTCTTGATGCAACTCCATAATGACTCTCTGCTTCAATAGCAGGGGGGAAAAGAGGAAAAGGGGAATTGGATTCAAACAGCAACCAATGAGCATCCTAACTTTTATGGTCTGGAAAATTGATAAGCATGGGGGTAACCTAAAGAATGCAGCAGATACTACCATAAACTTGCTGAGCAGACTGGATGGACCATTTTATCTTTTTCTGCCATCATTTCTATGTTTCTCTGTTATGTTTCTATGTTGTTTGGATCCAAAATTGTTCTTTAAAATTTAAATGAGCCAACATGTCACCACCGTGAGGTGATTCCTGGACCTGTTCTAAAACGGTCCATTTCAAGGAATTGAAGGAATCTGGTGGTCTATTCAGTGCTGTACTATACGGGCACTCAATGTGCCTGTCTGTAAACGAGATCACTGTTTGCGTCTGACCTTCAATCTTCTTTTGGTTCGACCTACATAGAATCTGGGGTAGGAATACAATAATGCGTGTATCACAAAATCTGAATTACAGTTGGTAACTGATCTCCTTTTGACATGATATCCAGTAACTGGATCTCTCCACTGTGATCCTGTTATTGCAGTAACACAAAATCATAAGAATTGCACTGGAAATGGCCACCCACAATTCCTGACATCATTGTTATAGAGAAATGGGAATGTATGTACTACATGATCTCTGATATTGCACCCATGAGTGAATGCTATCAGTGACTCCTCTTTAAACACCTCATGTAACGCAAGTATTGCCAATGTTTTGTAATGGACATTGCAATTGTTGCTGCCGTGGTATACTGCAATACACATACTAATCTTGAATTTTCTGTATATGGTGTATATGAGAGATCATGGTGGTCTGAAACTTGAGCACATTTGCATGCTTGTTTTATTGCTTAACAGGATAACCTCTTTGACAAAATTTATTGGACAATATGGGGTAGATTTTTAAAGTTATGCGCGGGCATAGATTTGTTCGCGCAACCCGGCACTGGAGCAAACAGAGCGTTGACCCCTGAGGAAGAAAAATATCTTTGAGATGCAGCCATGTTGGGTCACTCATTGGCACTGGCTGGTTCAGCTAAGTTTTTTTGATACATGGGAAAATGTAATTTTTAAAATAATTTTTCAAAAATATATATCTAAAAAAGTTTTTGTGATTAAAATATTGGATTGTTGGGTTGTAAGGTAGAATTGATGATTAATTATCGACACCCAAACTCTGGTTAAGTCAAAAGTTGCCTTATATGAAATGTACACCTTCCACCTAAACTATTTTTGTTAGAGTAAAGGACTTTTTTTTTTTTTTAGATCTTTTGAGCAGCAGTTGTTCTTGGGAGTGATTAGTTGGTTTGAAAGTATTATATGCTTAGCAGAGATGGTGCTTTTCAAAATGTTTCTGTGTTTGTTTAGAGTGGGTTGGTATGAAAACACAGATTTATTCAGGAGTTCTAGTCCTGAACTGATTTTCTGTTACTAGTATCTAACTTGGCTTCATGCCAATGGCTAGTGCTAACATTTGCTTTCTAACTCAGTGGTTTTCAAACATATTTTCAGACAAAAACAATTTTTTCTTGGGACCTAGTATTACAAACATAACTCCCCATCCCTGGTGTGCATTTTCCAGCCCCCATTGCTCACTTTCTCCCCACAGCTCCCACTGCTCACAATCACTAGCCTGCCTTCCTCCTCAGCCCCCACTGCTTACTCCTGCCACCTCTCTCTGCCCTAGTCCTTGGCCCTCACTGTTTCTGACATTCCTGCTGCAGGCAGCTCAGTCGCATTGAGCCGAGCAGTGCCACTGCCTATATTCTTAGGCTTCTTGGCCTTTATTGTGAGAGCAGCACTGAGAGTGCAAGTACTTCTTGGCTCTCAGGAAGATTCAGCCACAGAGGTACCTCTTCTCTTGGTGCTGGAAAACTGGAGAAGCCTCAGCTCGACACATCAGAAATGAGGCTGTGAGCCAGTACTGGGTCACCACCTCTGTTTGGAAACCACTGCATTAGCTTTATGTCTGGACAGACTGAGATGAAGTACACAGTTCTTTCAATAATTTTATTACCTGTAACAGTATGTACAGTAACAGATTTAGGCATCCATAGGCAGTGGAGGGGAGGGTATTCCCAGAAATCAAAAGGTATGTGTATGTGTAGGAGAAGATAGTCCTAATTCCCTCTCCCTCCCAGAAATCATCAGAGGGTATGGGGCTGATGATAGCAGAATACTGCCTCCTCTCTAGAAATTTTGGTTGGGGGAGGGGAGGTAAGCGAGGGGGGTTAATTACAAACCTGCATCTCAGAAATCATCTGGTTCTGTCTAACTGCCTGAATCCTGAGGCTCCAAGTGGCAAATCCAGAAAACAGGAAGAGCCAATCTCATTGGCTTACAAAGTCAGCTGAGCTTAGCTTAAACCTGTGGAGCATGATTGCAATACCAGCTTCTTCCAATTAACCCTGCACCTGCTGGTATTTTCTTTTATCCTGAGGAAAACAACCTTTTAAGTACAGGCAATAACAGCTTGCAGGCAGAAAGCACAATACCTGCCAGCTTTTATTTCCTGTTCTTGATGGCACAGGGTGCTGAAGTACATTTTGAAGCCTGGATCCTCTTTCTTTCTAAGCCATAAAAGGCATACCAAAGAGGATTTTGTAGTGCAAGAAGAGGTTAAAGTCCAGTGTAACTCAGAATTCACACTCTCCTCACTTGCACACATTTTACGGAGATGGAGGTGTTTTCTATGGTCTCCAATAGGCGACAAATACAAACTCTGCAAGTTTTAGTAAAAAGGCATGTCAGCAGTTAAGATTGAATTTCAGCAGATGAATATAGTCCTGAGGTGGCTCAAGTTGACTTGACGAGCACACTGGTAAAGCCTAAGATTCTGACTCTAGATTCCATCATGATTGCCACTTTGCCTTTAGAAAAATTAATTACTATGTGTTTTGAGGATTTCATTGGCTTATTTAAAGAACTTTAGTCTAAAGCCTGTGACCTTATCTTAATGGACCATATTACAAGGTCAGATACTGTGGAATCTTAAGCCCAAATTTTCAAAACCCTGTGCGAGCTGAAATGGGAGGATACACCATGGCCAAGCCGAGTGCACACCGAATGCATTTTCAAAACAGTCCGGCCATGTGCGTATCTCCCGGTACACGCGGATGTGCGGGGGTTTTGAAAAGGGGCAGGCTGGGAACATGGTCTGGGCAGGGTGGGGTGGGAGCTGGCTGGGACAGTGGCCATTAGGCCCTGTCTCGGGGAAGCGCGTGCTGGCCGGCTGTCAGTGGGCAGAACTTAATTCCTGCTCGGAGGAGCAGGTAAATTCATCACAAGAAAAATGAGAATAGATAGGGTTAGTTTAGGGGTCGAGGAGGAGAGGAGGAAAAGGGAGGAAGGGTAGGTAGGGGTATAGGAAAGTTCCCTCCCAGCCCGTTCTTCCTTAATTGAAGCGAATTGGGAGGGAACTGGGCACAGGCTTTGCCGCTCATGTTAAAAAATTGCCCCCCCCCCGCCCACTGCATGCGCGAGTCGCAACCCTCCCACATATGCCCGTGTCGATATTAAAATTGGGCTCACGTGTGCACGGATTTCGTATTTTACAACATGCGTATCGCAACGCGTGCATGTTATAAAATCAGCATGTCCATATTTTAAAATCTACCCCTAAGGTTCTTGATCTTCAAGCTGTAACATAGAAATATGATGGCAGAAAAAGGTTATATGGCAAGGTAGTCTGCCCATCCATGCAGATGCTCAGCTCTATAATCTCTCACTCCCATGCTTGTCCCATGTTTTCTTGAATTCAGATATTGTCCTTGTCTCTTACATGTTAGCTGCTTGCCCTCTGCTATTCTTGAGTTTGCTGTTAGCTTATGCACAGCAAGATATGCAAGCAATTTCTTTGATGCTGTTGGTGATTCTTATCATCGTAAATGATTTTGAATAAAGCAATTTGCATATCTTCAGCATAGTCGCACAGTAACTTAACTATCCCTTTAAAAAAAACCCAAAACAAACTATACTACCTCTGTTAGTCTCAAGATATACTTAAAAAGTGAACTTAGTGTTCACAGCACTGTACAGCATGCTCACTGTATTTCTGACGGCAGTTTCCTCCTCCTCCTTTGTCTAAGTAAGATGGGAGGGGAGAGAAAAACCCAGGCAGATGCAAATTAAAGCTCTTGAACCAGGTAAAGGTCATTGCGTAGGACCTTCATTAACATTGTTTAACCAGAATCTAATGCACAGGAAGATGGGCTCGTTGAGGCAATACATTGTGCAGGTTCATCTTTTGGTCGTTGCAGTGATAGCCCTGAGCTGGGGGCCATGCACAAAGCTTTCTTCTGGAATTCTGCAATCATGGTCCCCTAATCTGGTGTTGTCCTTAAGCAATGGTCATAATTCTTCCCATCATCCCCCTGTCTCCATCCCCACACTTTGAAGGGCTGTGAGTGCTGCCTCTGCAGCATCAGCACCCCCAGACTCAGCCAACCGGAGGATCCAACTTGGGGATCAAAGTGGCCCAGCATTTGCCACCTGAGTCATCAGGACAGCCCAGCCTGCAGGGAGGTTAAATGATTTGCATGGTGTTAGCAGAGCTGGGAATTGAAGCAGTGTATTTTGGTTTAGCGATGCTGGCTTTGTTTCTTGGTATGTGAATTTATGAATACCAGATAACATGTGGAGAGAAACTGTGAAAGATTTCCATCAAGCGGTGCTGCTGACAACATAAATCACAAGAATGAAGGTCAAGTACTTCTAAATGTCACTGGAAAGCTGCTGAGATGAAAATACCTTATACTTTTTTTTTGTATAATCTGTTGATCAAATCTATTATTGTGTATAATGTGCAAATCCAAGATGGTCTCTCTGTGTTTCTCTCTGTCTCTCCATCAAATGCTAGCTGCAAAACTGTTGCAAGATTTCAAAATGGCAATGCTGCTTTTATAAATGTTTATTTTTACATTTAGGAAAGTGCAGGATCAAAAAGAAATTATCTAAGGATGCTTTTTAAAAACGAATTTGCCTAGTGCATGGTAAAAAAAGAAAGAAAAAAATGCAGTGGTACATCAACATAGTTAATTAAAAATTGCTGCAGAATAAAGAATTACAGGATTTTTTTTTAAGTGCTGTAACATGGTAAAAGATCTAAAGTCTTAAACAAAGAAAAGCTATTACAGAGGTCAAAACTGTAACCACTGTATCAACACAATACAGACAACCAGGGCATTCAATCCTCGGGCTTCTTTTTTAATTTAACAATTTTTCTCTTCCAGAGAGTGTGCAGTAGTTCATCTTACTAGCAAAGTTTCACATAAATGAAAAAATGTTTAAAATTGCTGCCATTAGGACCATGAATGGCAGCTCTTTGCACTGCCATACAGAGGACCTGGATAGGTCCTCCTTCAGCCTGGGCTGGGGATGCTATGGAGGTAGCCTTCACTGCCACTGTGGAGGGAGCCTCTGTCATCGTGCAGTGGTGACCCCAAGTGGCTGGACGTTGGGCACATGACTTCAGGATTCTGGAAGGGGGCTCTAGTGCAGTGGTTCTCAACCGGTATGCCGCCACACTTCCCGGTCCCCCGCTGACCCAGCTGCTCCCCGGTCCTCCTCCGCCCGGGCTTAAAATGCTGTCAGCCCGGGTGGAACGCGGCAGGACAGCTGGAGTCAGCGGCACCGGCATGGTCTCTTCTTCCCGCCCCCCCCCCCCCCCCCGCAGCCCGGAAGCGGAAGTGGTAAGCAGCGGGTGCGTGCACGGGAAGAAGAGACCATGCTAGTGTGTCAGCATCGGCCTGAAGAAGAGAAGAGAGGCGCGGCCGGAGGAATGAGCAGCGCAGCTCGGAGGAAAATGAAGACAATGTCAACCCCCGCGACCGATGGGACTCCTTTCGTCGCACGAGGGCTGAAAATGAAGGAGGTTAGGGTTGGGAGGAGGCTGCTGCTGCCGCTAGTTCCGGGGAGGGAGAGAGAGTGAGTGAATGAGCAAGCAAGCAAGCATGTGTGTTTGAGATCCTGTGTGTGAGAGTGAGATAGCATGTATGTGTGTGATTGAGAGCCTGTATATGTGAAAGAGAGTATGTCTGTGATTGAGAGCCTGCCTGTGAGAGAGAGAGAGCATGAATGCAAGTTTACGATTGGGAACCTGTATGTGTAAGTTTGTGATTGAAAACCTGTTTGTGTGAGAGTATGTGTGTATGATTAAGATCCTTTGTGTGTGAGAGAGATCATGTGTATGTATGATTAAGAGCCTGTGTGTATATGTAAGAGAGAGAGCATGTGTGTCTGTGTGTGATTGAGAGCTGGTTTAGGTGAGGGAGCATGTGAGTATGTGACTGAGAGCATGTGTGTAAATGAGAGAAAGAGAGAGAGCATGTTTGTAAGCATGTGAATGAGAGTCTGTGTATGAGAGAAAAAGACAGCATGCATGTGTGTGATTGAAAGCCTGTGTGTGTAAGCCTGAAAAGATAGACAGCATGTGTGTAAATGTGTAATTAAGAGCCTATATAAGTGAGAGAAAAAGCATGTGTATATGTGAGTGACTGAGAGCATGTGTGTATAGGTGTGTAATTGAGAGCCAGTGTGAGAGAAAGCGCTGGTATGTGACTGAGAGAGAGGAGAAAGTTCCAAGCAAACCACCCCTCCTCCTGCTAATTCAAAACAATCTCAGGAGACCTGGATATCAAACGTTCCCAGGTATGCAGAGCAAAAACATTTTTGTATCCTTATTTTTCATTACTGGCTCTTTGTGTCTGCTATTTTGAAATATTTTATTGGTATCTAGAAATTTTTTATGAGTTTTTAATTATTGGATATTCCACTCATCAGTGTTTTGAAATAATCTGTTCTTTTTGCTAGTATGGTTTTACTGCTACTGATTTTATATTTCTTGATTTGTTTTAAAAGGATGGGTGATGTTTCTTTTTTCCTTTATTACACTGCATACAGAGACCCTGGCTTGTTGCAGTTTCCAATTCAGTTTTTATCTGCATGCTTCTAGTTATGCATTTTGGTCTCTTTATTCTTTGTTAGGTGAGGGTCAGCACATGTGATTCAGGTGAGGTTCTCTGCTGGCGTGTAATTTCTGTGTAGGGCTCTATAGCAGCCTGGCTTGGTCCGTTTTCCTAATAGGAGGTGTATTGGTGTCTTAAGGCCTGGTGTAATATTTTCAGTGTTGCCTTTTCTTAGGTAAGCTGGTTACTGTTAAGTGCTGGAAATTGGTGCTGTTTTGGTGTGGGATGTTTACTATTTATGTAATTTCTGTTCAGACAGAATATGTATCTTTTCCTTGTGTCATTTTAAACAATAAAAATAATTACCGGACCTTTACTTTTTATTTCCGCCGTGAATTGTACTGAGTAGTGTTTCACACATGTGAGCGTGGCCTGTCAGGTGTGTCACAATGGGAAAAAGGTTGAGAACCACTGCTCTAGTGTGTGGCCCCCAGCCAAGCACTATTGCTGTAAAGCCTTGTCTAAGTAAGATGAGAGGGGAGAGAAAAACCCAGGCAGATGCAAATTAAAGCTCTTGAACCAGGTAAAGGTCATTGCGTAGGATCTTCATTAACATTGTTTAACTAGAATCTAATGCACAGGAAGATGGGCTCGTTAAGGCAATACATTGTGCAGGTTCATCTTTTGTGGCAAATTGAAAGGTCTCGCTCTTCAGAATGTCCACTATCTAGTGTTAATGGAGACAAATCATTAGGAAATTTACAACAAATGGACACCATTTTATCTTCAAAAACTCTTCCACTGTTAAATGAGTGTTCATAGGGGAAGATGTTAGATTATGTGTTAAGGATGCGATCTGAGTTAATTGTTTAGCTGTACGAACAGTTCCTGAGTATTGTTACCAGCACCCTGGATTCTCTTGGTGAAATAAAAGCTTTTTTACATTCTCTGTTAAGGTTTTATATTTCTTCAAAAGACTTTGGATGAACTGTTTCCAATTGATTCTTTTGTCCTCTTTCTCTCTCTCAGTAATAATGATTTGGTGCTGGCTTAGAAAAACGTTTTTGGCAGTGTTGTCAGCTAGAGTTTTGCCAACGTCTTAAGTTTTTTCTCTGTTGCTTTTGTGGGGTCTCGCTTGTTTTCTCTTCACTTTTGTGGATCACTTTCCTAATGGATATTTAGTTGACTTTGCAATGTTGAATTGACTGTACTATTATTACTGTACTGAAAATTGAAAAAAAGGAGGTCAGTTGATTCCCGTGTGACAAACCCTCAGACCTTTTTATGCATTTAATTGACCCTTTTGTAAAGAAATTCACACCTCCCTACTTGCAGTATGATTTTTTGCCATTTATTTTCTACATTGCTTTTTGTGTAGTCAGTGAAACTGATGCCAACAGGCATGGATCATTACATTTTTTTGGTTTGCAAATTCAGCAGGATTTTGTGATCATTTTGGTCCATGTGATGTAATCAGAAATCTAATTACAGAAAAGTAAATTGGATAGTTCTTATTTAAGTATAGAAAAAAATCTAGAGATATATTGTGAAATGAAGGATCATAGTTTTCAAATCTATTGGCGGTCTAATGTAAATCTCTTTAAAGTTTGCAGCAGTGTAGGAAAATCCAGCCACTACTTGCAAATGACTTTGGTTGTAACATAGTAGATGCCCAGTTGCCTCTGCATAGATTACTCTCGCTTATGCTATCTCCCAGCCGTCAGCTGTGACAAATTGCAACACACATTTCCTTCTCCCTATGTCCTTACAGACGGATTTTAAAAGCCCTATGTGTGCCAAAATCGGGAGATATGTGTTTGTCTCAGGATGGCGCACGATGCGCGGATTTTAAGAAGCACCTGAATTCGCGCGTATCTCCCGGTATGCACACAAATTGAAAAGGCAAAAAAAAAAGGGTCCGAACATGGGTAGGACATGGGCGTTCTGGATCTGTAACAAGAAGTCTGCGCGTAAATACTTACACACACAAGCGCGTGCTGGAGTCCTCTACTGCGTAACTTTACTTTTGCTGTGGGTGGCGTGTAAGTTTTAAAATAAAAAAAATCAAGGGTAGTCAGTGGGATTTGAAGGGTTGGGGCTATTAGGGTTAAAGGGAGGTTGTCTAGCTAGGGGAGTTAGGAAGTCCTTTCTCACAGAACAAGCAGGATGGTAGTCCTCTCATATGGGTGACATCACAGGATGGAGCCCAATCACGGAACACTTTTGTCAAAGTTTCTAGAACTTTGACTGGCACCTACTGGGCATGCCCAGCATGGCACTAACCCTGCAGCCAGCAGGGGTCCCCCTTCAGTCTTCTTTTTTCCGCGCAGCAGTAGTCATGCGGTTAAGGAGCTCCGCAGAGATTCCTGACAGGAATTTTCCTCACGGAATTACTAAAATCTTTCTTACCCGACAGGGGTCCCTTCTTCAACTTTTTCAAGCCTTCGCGGCCTACTGGCAGTCGACCGTACCGCGGCTTAAATATTTCAAGGCCATAGTGTCGGGGTTCCGTCGGTGCCCAGATTGTAACCGCACCATGTCCATAATAGACCCTCATAAGGTCTGTGTAATGTGTCTCGGATGTGAGCACGATGTCCTGACCTGCACCAAATGTGCCCTAGTGACACCAAAAGGTCGCAAGGCCAGAATGGAGAAGATGGAACTTCTCTTCTGTGCTCAAACCCCGACGCCGTCTATTGCATCGACGTCGTCAGAACCAGCACCGTCCACTTTGTGCCAGTATCGACCACCGGCCGGTGACCATCTGGCATCAATGACTTTCTGGCCTTCAACTCCCTCTACTCCTCCTCAGGACCGAGGGGATCGTAGAGACAGACATTGCCATCGTCATCGGAATTCTCGGACCATCGAGGGAGCGAAATCATCGACCTCGCCATGTCCGAGCCGCTGTCAAAGAAACCCCATCCTCAGCAATTCCAGGAACAGCTTCAAACCCTGGTACACAAGGGTTTCGAGGCAGGGAAGCATGAAATAAGATCCTCTTATGATATCTTTGACACCACTTCCGGGGTACCTGCAACTGCTATTTTGGCAAGAAGATGGGCCTGGCTTAAGTCTTCGGACTTGCGCCCTGAAGTACAAGACAGATTGTCTCCTATGCAGGGCAGATCAGATAATCTGCTTGGCGAACAGATTCAGTGGACGGTGGCGGAACTCAAAGACCATCATGAGATCCTTCGCCAGCTCTGTCTGATGCCCTCTGAGTATTCCTCCAAACAGCCATTCAGGAAGGATACTAAAAAGTCATTCTTCCGTCCAAAGAAATCCTATCCACCACCGTCTAGAACTCGTTCCATGAGACCTTTCCAAAAGGCCCAGTCTCATCAACCTCGTACACAAAAGCCACAAGCAGCTCCTCAGCCGGGCCCTGCTTCTGGCTTTTGACTCCTGCATAGAGAGCAGCAGCCAGTTTCCACTGCCTCAGATACCAGTGGGAGGTCGATTGTGCCATTTCAACATCAAGTGGCACACAATCACCTCAGACCAGTGGGTCCTTGCCATAATCTCTCAAGGTTATCACCTGAACTTTCTCTCCATTCCACCGCACTCCCCACCTCTACCGATGTGGAGAACATCCGACCACTCACTATTCCTGGAACAGGAGGTCTCCCTCCTCCTCCAGTCCAGAGCAATAGAACCAGTGCCCTACTCCCAACAAGGCCTAGGATTCTATTCCCGGTACTTTCTAATCCCCAAAAAATAGGGCGGCGTTTGTCCAATTCTGGACTTACGTGCCCTCAACAAGTACCTCCACCGAGAAAAGTTCAAGATGGTAACCTTGGGTTCTTTCCTTCCTCTTCTGCAAAGAGGAGACTGGCTCTGCTCTCTCGATCCCCAAGATGCGTACACACACATTGCGATAAATCCATCTCATCGCAGGTTCCTGAGATTTCTGGTAGGCTCCAAGCACTATCAATACCGAGTGCTCCCATTCGGCCTGGCATCTGCACTACGAGTCTTCACCAAGTGCCTTGTAGTAGTAGCAGCCTTCCTCAGGACTCAAGATGTTTACGTCTACCCCTATCTAGACAATTGGTTGACCAGGGCTCCCAATCAGCAAGCTGCTCTGTCGTCCCTACGTCTTACTTTACACACTCTGATTTCGCTAGGATTTCTCATCAACTATGTAAAATCCTGCTTAGTCCCATCTCAAATTTTATCATTCATAGGGGCAGACTTGGACACCTTGCAGGCAAAGGCATTTCTGCCTCGACAGCAAGCTCTCACTCTCATCTCTCTCAGCGCCGCACGACTGAACGCCACTTCCTCATCCTACTGGGACACATGGCGTCCTCAGTACAGGTTACCCCAATGGCCCGCTTGGCCATGAGAGTCATGCAGTGGACTCTAAGGTCACAATGGACTCAGTCCGTCCAACCTCTATCGACCACTGTCCACATCACCGACTCACTCCATCAGTCTCTAGCCTGGTGGAAAAATCAGATCAATCTCCTCCAAGGCCTGCCCTTCCAGGCTCCAGACCCTCAAATAATTCTCACCATTGATGCTTCCAACCTCGGCTGGGGAGCCCATGTTGCCGATTTGTAAACACAAGGAACTTGGTCTCCAGAGGAAGCCAAACACCAAATAAATTTCCTGGAGCTGCGAGCAATCAGATATGCTCTCAGGGTGTTTCAGGATCGCCTTTCCAATCAGGTCACAGGTGGCCATGTGGTACATCAACAAACAGGGAGGGACGGGCTCCTGCCTCCTGTGTCAGGAAGCTGCGCAGATATAGGCAGAGGCCCTCTCCCACTCGATGTACCTCAGGGCCACCCATTTGCCGGGAGTGGACAATGTGTTGGCGGACAACCTAAGTCGCGCTTTCCATCCGCACGAGTGGTCCCTCAACCCCTCAGTAGCGGACTCAATATTTCAACGTTGGGGGCATCCTCGCATTGACCTCTTTGCGTCACCTCAAAAGCGCAAAGTAGAGAACTTTTGCTCTCTCACTCGCAGCCAACCTCTCAGCCAAGACAGTGTTATCCCTCTCATGGGCAACTGGTCTCCTATATGCATTCCTTCCACTTCCACTTCTCTCGAAGACTCTCGTGAAGTTACTTCAGGACAAGGGATGCATGATCCTGATAGCACCTCACTGGCCTCGCCAAATGTGGTATCCAATACTTCAGGATCTCTCCATTCGCAGGCACATTCTCTTGGGAAAGGACCCGCTTCTGATCACTCAGAACGATGGGTGCCTACGCCACCCCAGTCTTCAAGCTTTGTCCCTGACGGCCTGGATGTTGAAAGGTTAATTCTTCAGACACTTAACCTTTCGGAGCCAGTTTCCCGTGTCCTGATTGCTTCATGGAAGCCTTCCATGAGAAAGTCTTACCTATACAAATGGAACAGGTTTGAGTCATGGTGTTCTTCTCAATCCCTTGATCCCTTTACCTGTTCCACCTCGAAGTTTCTAGACTATGGCACGTGTCGGAGTCAGGTCTAAAATCTTCCTCCATTAGAATGCATGGCAGTGCGGTAGCTGCCTTCCATAAAGGTGTCGGGGACGTTCCTATTTCAGTACAACCCCTCGTAACACGTTTTCTGAAAGGCTTGCTTCACCTCAAGCCTCTACTGCGTACTCCGGCCCCTTCTTGGTACCATAATCTTTTCTTAGGTCGGCTCATGAAACCACCATTCGAGCCTCTCCAATCCTGTGATCTTTGCTTTCTCACACGGAAAGTGATATTCCTTTTGGCAATAACATTTGCTCGCAGAGTTAGTGAGTTACAGGCCCTAGTTACCTATCCGCCTTACACTAAACTTCTGCAGGACCGAGCAGTACTCTGCACTCACCCTAAGTGCTTACCTAAAGTAGTATCGGAGTTTCACATTAATCAATCCATTATACTACCTACCTTCTTTCCCAGGCCCCACTCCAATCCAGGAGAACAGGCTCTGCATACCCTTGTCTGCAAACGGGCTCTAGCCTTCTATCCAGACCATCCAGCTGCCCACAGGAAGAGCACTCAATTGTTTGTCTCTTTCCATTCCATCAAATTGGAGCAGCCTGTGGGTAAGCAGACTCTCTCCTCCTGGTTAGCGGACTGCATATCCTTTTGCTATCAGCAAGCATGCATTCCGCTTCAAGACCGTGTTAAAGCACACTCTGTGAGGGCCATGGCGACTTCAGTAGTGCATCTACGCTCGGTGCCACTTCCTGACATTTGCATGGCTGCTACCTGGAATTCTCTCCCTACTTTTACAGCCCATTATTGCTTAGACAAGGCCGGAAGACAAGATTCCATCTTCAGCCAGTCTGTCTTGTGCAACCTTTTTACAACTCGATGTACCAACACCCTTCCGCAGCCCATTAAATTTCAGGATGCCCTCTACCAAATTCCACCCCAGCCCTTGTGCCTATTGCACATCTTGTGTACATTTGGTACATTTCTCGGACATCCTCAGCTCGGTACTCACCCATATGTGAGGATTACCATCCTTCTTGTCCTGTGAGAAAGCAAATGTTGCTTACCTGTAACAGGTGTTCTCACAGGACAGCAGGATGTTAGTCCTCACGAAACCCGCCCGCCACCCCGCGGTGTTGGGTTCGTTACGTTTTCTTATTTTATTTTTCGGCATTTCCTGTAGCTTTAAACATGACTGAAGGGGGACCCCCGCTGGCTGCAGGTTTAGTGCCATGCTGGGCATGCCCAGTAGGTGCCAGTCAAAGTTCTAGAAACTTTGACAAAAGTGTTCCTTGATTGGGCTCCATCCTGTGATGTCACCCATATGTGAGGACTGACATCTTGCTGTCCTATGAGAACACCTGTTACAAGTAAGCAACATTTGCTTTTTTAAAAGTTTGGTAATTTGACTGTAGCCTTAACTCAATTGGAATGGAATTCCAAAGTTTCGGTTCCACCAAGGATAGTGCTTTTTCCCTGACTTTATTCAAATGTGCAGACCTGACTGAAGGAATACTTAAAAACCTATGTTTGCTCATCGTAGATTATGCTGCGGAGTATGAATCCGCAGTGCTGTATTTAGTCATTCTGTTTTTTCTTATTTTATAGGGATGTGTGCGGTTAGGGTCTTTAAAATTCGGGGAGACCCGAATTTCGTTTTAGTGCACACTAACTCCCCGCGCACTAATGTGTAATCCCGAAACCTGATAAAAGTTTACAAAGGGGAAGCATGTATAAATTAAATAAGGTCACTGATAAAGATGAACCTTGAGGTACTCCAGAATCAAGAGATATTTTGTCTGACTTAAAAATCCCCATGTTAACCATATAATGACTGCTCACTCAAATAAGACTTAAACCAAGACAGAGTTTTTCCTGATAATCCAATTTCTGACAGCCTGCCAATTAAAATACTGTGATTAATGGTATCAAAAACTGCTGAAATATCTAACATAACCAAAAGGTAGCCTTGATCAGAGTCCATACCTCTAACAATAGTATCAGTTAAAATTAAAAGCATTTCCATGCTAAAAAATTTTCTAAATCTGAAGGATATAAAATATTGTTATCATCAATATAATCAGTTAATTGTATTTGTATTACCTTTTCCACACACTTAGCTAAAAATGGGAGATTTGAGACCGGTCTATAATTGCTTGGTATCATAACATCAGAATTCTTATTCTTCAATATGGGCTTTATGACTGCACCTTTTAAACTCTCAGGTATTCTTTATTCAAACAATCAGTTTAGCAATGATTCTAGATACTGACTTCAATTGTTTTATCGGTATAACATATAATGGATGGTTTGCAGGGTTCATTTTTTTGATAATTACCGTATTTTTCGCTCCATAAGACGCACCTGACCATAAGACGCACCTAGGATTCAGAGGGGGAAAATTTAAAAAAAAATAAATTGTGCTAAACCGGCTCTGCATCTGGGCGTCTTATGGAGCAAATTAGGGGAGTGCATAGCTTTTTTTTTCCTCCCCATTTTGTTTTCGGGTCTGGGGAGGGCCATTTCGGTCCACTCCCCAGATCAGAAAACTTTTCTTTCTCTGGGAACCCCCCCCCCATCCCAATCCTTTAAATTAACAACCTCCACCCCCCTGACCCCCAAGTCCTGCTGAATTAATTTCCTGCAACCCCCCACCCTCCTGACCCCCCCAAGACCTGCCAAACGTCCCTGGTGGTCCAGCGGGGGTCCAGGAGCGGTCCGGGAACGATCTCCTAAGCGTGAGCCGTCGGCTGCCAGTAAACAAAATGGCGCCGACGGCCCTATGCCCTCACTATGTCACTGAGACCGACCAACAGCAGCGGTCGGTCTCAGTGACATAGTGAGGGCATAGGGCCGTCGGCGCCATTTTGTTTACTGGCAGCCGACGGCCCACACCCAGGAGATCATTCCCGGACCCCCGCTGGACCACCAGGGACGTTTGGCAGGTCTTGGGGGGGTCAGGAGGGTGGGGGGTTGCAGGAAATTAATTTGTCAGGTCTTGGGGGGGGGGGGGTCAGGAGGGTGGGGGGTTGTAGGAAATTAAGTCGGCAGGTCTTGGGGGAGTCGGGGGGGGGGGGTTTGTTAGGTTTTTTTTTTTATATTCGCTCCATAAGACGCACATACATTTTCCCCCCACCTTTGGGGGAAAAAAAGTGCGTCTTATTGAGCGAAAAATACGGTAACTCAATTTCAGTAGAAGAGACTAGATCAAACTCAGACCAGACTTGATCAGTCACTCCTTGCAGGGTAAAAGTTTGGTTTGAGACTTGCTGGAGATTATCAATTACTTTCCATATTTTATCTTTAAAAAAAAATAGCGAATTCATTACATTTAGATCTATTTGTATCCATATGCTTTGATTGCATTGGTTTAATTAGATCATGTACAAAGAAGAACAGGACCTGAGAATTGAAATTAAAGTCGTGAATTTTCCTAGCATAGGGAAAGAGCATTATCATTAGCCGGCCCTATATTATGGAACTCAATGCCACCCGAAATAAGATTAATGAGAGACCATAAACTCTTCAAAAAAAGCCTAAAAACATGGCTTTTCAAAAAAGCTTTTCAAAATGAGAATGGGGAATAGGTAGTACTAAGAAACTAGAAAAGGACTTATACACACAGGCAAAAGTCACCAGATAACATATATGCGTTCTTTACCTTTATTTTTATCACACTTAAGTTTTAAGTTAAAGAATTACAGTATATCGCATATATGGATAGCCCATAAAGGGAATTTCAATACACACTACATATAGCTTATAATATTTTGAATCATGTATCTGAACAACTTTGGCACCCTCTGTTTAAAGTAAAATCTATTTCAAATTTATTCATGTGCCTATTTGTAAATCGTTGTGATGGTATATCACTAAACGACGGCATAGAAAAGTTTTTAAATAAATAAATAAATATAAATAAATAAATAAATAATAATCACGTTTTCCTTTCAAGATTTGGTGGTGAGAGTCTGTCTGTGTTCTGCATGTGTGACTAAGATGAGATATATTCTCTATCATGTAATTTCAGTGTAGGGAAGGATCTGTAACAGTCTAATTCAGTAGTTCCCAAACCTTTCTTAGGAGACCCCCAGCTAGTCAGGTTTTCAGGATATTCACTGTTG
Source organism: Rhinatrema bivittatum (assembly GCF_901001135.1). Classification (NCBI taxonomy): domain Eukaryota; kingdom Metazoa; phylum Chordata; class Amphibia; order Gymnophiona; family Rhinatrematidae; genus Rhinatrema; species Rhinatrema bivittatum. Next base: position 53,780,356 of record NC_042622.1, on the reverse strand, counting down.
TGCTGGAGGTCGACCCTTGGCCCGAGGTGGGGTTGACGCTACCCACAGGGCAAGCCCTCCGGGTCCCCACTGTCGGTAGGCGGAGCTGGCTGAGTGACGGAAGCCGGCAGGAGCTTCGCCAATACCAGCCCTCATTCCCCGCAGGTTGAGCACTTGGGTGCCGGGGCCAGTTGGTCTTAGGTGGGCCTCCGTCCGAAGACTCCCAGGGTACGATGTTGGAATCAGCCAGGTGCCAGCAGCAGTAGCAGGAAGAGGAAGGCGAGTCCAGATGAGGCAGTGTTCCAGAGACCCGGGCACCAATGGAATACAGGCGGCAAGACAGGTGGTGCCCGAGTAGTAGTAGGCCGAAGACTGAGAGGCCAAGTCCAGAATAGAATCTGTAGAAGCACCGAATAGCAGGCTGTGGTTGGGACGGGTGGCAAACAAGGACAGGTAGTCAAACGAGCAAGGCTCAAACCAGAGGTCAGTTCGAGAATGGTCAGGTGAAGCAGGGGTCAAGCCAGAAGTCAATCCGAACATGGAAGACAAGGACTGGGTACAGGAGCAGGAACCAGGAATGTAGATAGGAGCAGGAACCAGGAACGTAGACAGGATCAGGAACAAGCAACGAGCACATGACAAGCATGGAGACCTGTTGCCAAGGCAAAGAACCACTGGCTGGGCCCGGCCTTAAATACTGGGACCCAGCGACATCATCATCTGTGGCCTTGGGATGGATTCCTGCCATGGCCCCTTTAAAAACAGGAGAAGCGTGCGCATGCCTAGTGGGCGGCATGGCGCTGGATGGCGGCATCTCCCCACGGGGCCATGCGGGGTCACCCGCTGAGGAACCGAGGAGTCCGTGGTGGAGCCAGGGATGGCAGAGGAAGCTTGAGAGCAGGAGCTGGAAGCCAGGGGTAAGTGGGTTTGGATGTGGGCCTGCTGCGGGTGGCATACGCAACATTCCAATGAATATGCATGAGATAAATTTGCATGCACTGCCTCCATTTTATACAGATTGATCTCATGCATATTTATTGTGGATATCCTGAAAACCTGTTTGGCTGGGGGTCCCCTAGGGCAAGTTTGGGAACCATCAGTCTAATTTGTTCTGTTTCCCCAATAGGTTGTGTATTGGTGTTCCAGGACCTGGTGTAGTATTTAGAAAGCTGTCTTTTTCACTTTTCTGCCTACACAATCATATATCTAATTGTTTAAGTCTCTGTATAAGCTTCACTATGTGACCTGACCAGGTGACTGCTGTTGAAGCAATGCAATTGCCATTCACTTCAATATCATAGGCAGAGCTGGATTTATTTATTGAAAATTTCTTATATACTACCTACAGTAGAACCTCCATACTAAGTGGTATACAATAAACATACATATTATAATCATAACAAAAATATGCAAGCTAAAACCATGACAACAAATAAATTATGCAGTAACATCAATATAACAGCATAACACAAAGAGCAAAGAAAAGCCAGTCAAAAATAATGAGCTCTCAGCTTTTTTGAAAATGTTTGTAGTCTGTAATTGCATGCAGCTCCAGTGCAATTCATTCCAAAATGTTGATCCTGCTATTATTAGGTAAACTGAAGGCATACATCTTTAAAAGTAAAAGAAGGCATTTTTAGGAGATATTTATCTGTAAACTGCACAGAGGTGGAGTATATATATTACCAATCAATCTGCCAAGGAGAAAGAATCCTCTTCTTGAAGAGCTTTAAAAAATAATATTAGCATTTTAAACTGAATCCACTGGGCCACAGGCAAACTATGGGCTAGATTTTAAAAGCCCTGTGTGTGTAAATCCTCCTGGATTTACGCGCGCAGGGCACTCGCGCGCCGGTGTGCCTATTTTGCATAGGCCGCTGGCGTGCGCAAAGCCCCGGGACACGCGTAACTCCCGGGGCTTCGTAAAAGGGGTGGGGAGGGGCGTGTCTGGGGGCGGGTCTGGGGGGCATGGTGACGGTTTGGGGGGGGGCCGGGAGGGCGGTCCTGAGTCCCCCGGCACTGTGGCCTGTGCCAGGGGATGCAGGCGGCGCACGCAAGTTACGCCTGCTTCAAGCAGGCGTAACTTGCCCAACAAAGGTAGTGGGGGGAATTTAGGTAGGGCTGGGGGGTGGGTTAGGTAGGGGAAGGGAGGGGAAGGTGGGGGGATGCGGAAGGAAAGTTCCCTCCGAGGCCGCTCCGATTTCGGAGCGGCCTCGGAGAGAACAGAGGCAGGCTGCGCAGCTCGGCGCGCGCAGGCTGCCAATTTTGTGCAGCCTTGCTCGCGCCAACCCCGGATTTTATAAGATACACGCGGCTACGCGCGTATCTTATAAAATCCAGCGTACTTTTTAAAGATCTACCTCTATGTAAATATTTTGAGACAGATGTGATATTATCTCTAACTGGGTGGGCCACAATTACAGTAAACGTGCAGCATTTTAAAATTAACCACAAAGCCTGCAGCATGGATTTCAAAAGTCCCACATGTAAAGAACTGCAGTATCGATGGTGGTCAAAATAAATGCTTCTACCATAGACCTAAAGTCCTCTACTGGCAAGAAATATTACATACTATTCTAAGCTTAAAGAAACTTGAAAGCTGTTTTATTCACAGCACCAAAGTGTAGCTTTAAAGGCAGTGAAAAATCAATTAGAAAACCTAATCATGCACTGTATTGGTAAAAGTGAGAGGAACCCCTACAGTTTCCTTTGTAAGACCAAGCAACTGAGGTAGAATAAGTGTCCTGCTTTTCCACAGAGCCTCTGTTTTAGCAAAATTCAAGTGAAGATTATTTTACCTTAACCAACTGTTGATTGCTTGCAAGCACCCTAAGCAGAAATCTATAGTGGAAGATAAACAAGAGGTCACAGGGTAAAGCAACTGTATATTATCTGCATATATTTTAAATTCCACTGCAAAGGAAGATAAAATTGGACAGAGGGACAAGATGGAGGAAAGCGCAGAGCCTTGAGTCACTCCCATAGAAAATGATTTCCAGGAGGGTTTAGTTTATCTTATTTTAATCTGAAATTCTTGTTGTGATAGATAGGATTCAAAGAAACAGAGAATGCTGTCCCCAACCCCGAGAGAGTGCAACCTATTTTGAAGAATGGGATGGCTTTCACAATCAAAAGCTGCTGTAAAGTTGGCTGGAGGATGACGTGAAGAATCAAGGACAGTGAACAGAAAAATCAACTCTGTTTTTGATGTGTTTAGTTTTAAGCAATTGTGTGATAGCCAAGTATTTATAGTTTTTAAGTATAATTGTGTTTGTGATAAAGTCTTGGGCCATGAATCTGAGTCAGCATATATTTTGAAGTTCGAGGCCAGCGAGGAGGTGACAGAGTGGGAGCAAGTAAACATTGAAGACGATAGCTGATAAAGAGGACCCTTTGGGACACCTGAGTTAGTGTAGTACCAGTTGGAATTTAGATCACCAAGAATGACTCTTTGCGGATAGTTGACGAGAAATGATTTGAACCACTGAAGAACACGTCCAGTAATGCCTACGTGTTGAAGATTTGGAAGGAGAATCTCATGGTTCAAAATATCGAATGCTGCAGAGATGTCAAGAAATATTATAATGTAGTCAGTATTGGAGTCAAATCCTCTGAAAATAGTGTCATATTAGGATATGAGAAGGGATTCAGTGCTATATCCCTTTCTAAAACCGTGTTGATTTGGATGCAGGAGGTTAAGGTCATTAATGTATTCTGAGAGCTGATTAAGTACAACAGATTTGATTATTTTGGCTAGTGAAGGGAGGGTGGCAATAGGACGGTAGTTGGTAATGTTGTCGTTAGTAGCTCTTTCTTTTGAGCCACTTCAGTGATCTGACAAAATTTGTCAGCGCTGATCCCCAGCCACCATACAGCAAATCCTCTGCTTTTAGTAAGACCCTAGTGTCCTTCATATATGTGACTTAGAATTTCCACCCGCATGGAATGTGGAGCAACAATGCATTGGCCTTGTGAAATTGGCCATTACATTCTGACAGCTTGCCCCATACCAGGCAAAAGTCTCTCAACATTTTTGTGGTCCTTGCACATGTATCTTGTCCGGTCATCCCTGATGTTAACTAGGAGCGCTTTCATTATGTCACCATTCCTCATAGCTTCCTGTAGCTGGTTCAGTTTGCTCCTTTTAGCAGTTATGGTAGCTTTAATTGCCTTCAGTCTGCAGCAGCCATCTGGAGAGGGTATCTGCAACAACAAGGGATTTCCCTGGCATATATTTTGCAAGTACCTTAAATCTCATTAACCGTAGCAAAAGTCTCTGGGATCTTGCAGGAACATACCTAGCTTCTTACAGTTAATCAAAGGAATGAAGGGCTTATGATCTGCTGGCAGTTTAAAAGTACTCAAACAGTAGCAGAAACAATAGAATTTGTCCAGTTCTCAAACCCCAGCACAAGGGCATTGCTTTTCTATTTGGGCTTAATGGGTTTCTGCTGGAGTTGGAGTCCTGGAGCAGAATGTCACCAGTTTCCAATCCTCCTCATGGAGCGGTAGAAGCACATCTCCCACGCTGTGACTACTGATATCTGTGATAACAGCTGCGGGCTTTTCACAACAGACCAAACTGGTGCTGAGGTTGCCAGTGACTTCAACTTTTTAAATGACTCTTTTTGGGCTTGGCCCCAAACCTAGGTTGAGTCCAGTTTCAACAGCTTATTGAAGGTTTTGTGTGCATAGTATTGCAGGGATGTGTGCCGTTCTCTTCTTTCAGAGTTTTTGTTAGAAGCTTTCTTTTTACTAATTTTTGTTTAGGGTTAGGTGGTTTCCTGACTATATTCCCTTCAGTGATTCATCCTCCAGGAGTAGTAGCTAGCTATAGGTCTTTTATGATTTTTCTCAGTTTTTCCAGCTCCAAGTTATATATTACTACATGGGATACCCACTGTATAGTTATTCTTTATACTGCTGTAGGTTTGACCTGGATGTGTGAAGTTAAGAAGCAGTCTTTCTAGAGATGATTTTGGGCTTGTAGCATTTTTGTTTGAGATGATTATCCCTGTCTCTTGGCTGGGAGCATATACCCCATGGCTTGGCTGCATATGATGGACTGACACCATGTCATGGGCATTAGTGGTTTACTTACAGAAGATACTGGAAGTAGTTTAGTAAAAAGGCAATACTCACCACAATAAAATGGCTTTGCAAGCTTATCCCAAGAATCCTCTTCTTTAATTTTAGGTCCGTTACTCACAGCGTCATCTAGTGGTGCTCCTCTGTATAACACAGAGAAGTCCTTGGTCAACTAGTCAATCAGATTCTCCAAGTATCATGATCTCGGTGAGTGTCAGGTGGATTCATGGTAGATGATTTCCATTTTCCTATATGAAATGCATTCTAGTTCCTTCAGCCACTCTTCAGGATGATCCAGCATTAGTTAATTTATAAATAATTTGAGTGGTTGCCGGGCAAAGGGTACTTCGTTTCTTTATTCAGCTACAATGGGTCGTCTTGCCATTGCACCTCCTGTTATTGTTTCTCTCTTTGTTTGCCAAGCCTACAGTACTTTCAGTTCTGGAACATTGCTGTACTATTTCTTATCCTGTATTTTTTTTTCTGTCTTGTGTTTTGATCTGTTGGAGATATCTCGAGTGCATTGTTTATTCTTCCCTGGCAACTTACATCGAAAAGTGCTGTTGTTGATATCTGAAAAAGACCAGTTTAAGACACTCTCACTAACACCCCTTCCCTTCCTTTCTCTCTCTCTCCTCCCCCTCTTTGCTGTAAGCAGATTTTTGTTTATAAATGACGCATATCTCCCCCCCACCACAAGTAAATCTGCAGCCTCTGCAGATGAGCTCCCACCCACATACTTCCAGCTGAAAGTGAAACCCACTACGGTTTTGATACTCTCTCTCCAGTTTTGCTTTCTGACAGCTGTGTCTCTCTTTACTTCACACCTTCTTCAGGATTTGCAGAAAGGGGTGATAAGAATCCTCTCTGCTTAAAAACAGAATTACTGCAATCGAAAACTTACTAAGCACATCAAGGAAAGGTTTTTTTTTTTCTTTTAATTATTTCTGTGTAATGAAAGTGTCTGCGATAGCGTGTGTCCTGTTTTATGTTCTGAATAATCCAACACAGAAAAGAGTCAAAAGATCCGTGGCGCCATCTGAGCTCAGTGATCACATGTACACGGAGGCGCCAAAAATCTCTAAATATTATACAAAAATTATATTATAGGGACACTCATAAAAATGGGACCGGGTAATGTTGACACCATCCCCAGCTTCTAGTGATTAGGTCCCAAAATCCAAAGCTTTTTTTTTTTTTTATACATGCAAACAAGTGTTGAAACAAGACCAAAAAAGAATTATTTTATACTTTCCAGCCAAAATCTCCAGCATGGTCTGTGTTTCGAGGAACTCTGCCTCAGGGTAAAAGGCTTCAGTGTCCCCAGCTTCACCTTCAAAACAGAATCAGTAATTTTCACAGTAGGCAAAACTTTCAAATTGTCACAAAGAAATCCTGTAACCAATGCCAGAGACACAGATGAGTTCATCAATCACAGTAAAGAAGGAACAGTCCAACATGAAACACCAATGAGAAGACACTTTATAAAAAACATTCAGATCTGATTAGCATAGCACAGAGCATGGGAAATATGAATGAAAAAAAGCTTTTTGGAAATCTGGATCAATGCAAGTTGAATCACAAATTGGTGTAGATGAAAAACTGGAAAAACAAAAGGTCATTCCAAAAAAGTTGCACCACTCCGTATTGGTGTTCATGTCAGAAGGGAGGAGAGACATAAAATCTGCCATTGATCCAAACGGTTCAAGTGTAGCACATGGTTATTTCTTCTCCAGATCACTGCCATATGGTTGATCACAGCGAATAAGAAATCGTATGGATGGTGTCCCACAGTGGTAAAACGAGTTACACAGTGAGCCTGTTCCAGCATAGTCAAGAAACAGCAGCAGCAGCTGCAGATTGAAGTATGAATATTGGACTTTTCATCTTGTTACAGCTTGAGACAGGGAGCGAGTAGCATCTCCTCAAAGAAGGATCAGCAAGGGTAGCCACTGAACAGAAAGCAGCTAACAATCAATAATTCAACCCCTGAAACAGAACAATGCCATGCGTTGACCTTACAACAGATTGCAGGCTTTCACTTATTGCTGTTGTACGTCTCAACAAAGTGTTCCATCAAAGGGTTTTTTGGAATCAGGGCAGTCCTTCTGGGGGTGGGGAGGTAGAGGTTGTGAATAAGAGTGACCTCCCTTGACCCCGCACTTTGGGGACCCCCATGTCAGCATGGTAATTGCATCCCCCAGAAAAGTGTAATTTCCTCTCAGTGGTGGAGCCGTGTACAGCAGTGTGCCAGGTTCCCACTGTAGTTGATACGCCCCCAGGCTCTGCACACTCCTAAGGTCAACCCTGCTTGAGTTCTTAAATATCCGCAGTGTTCCTAATCTGTGTAGGCAGCATGCTCTTTGTTTGTCCTACCTATAAAAGAGGGCACCGACACACAATTACATAAATCACAAAAGAAATGGTACAGTTCGTAGTGTGTTGCAGAGCAAATATTTCTTCAGAAACTGGATGAGCAGATAGAGCATGAGCCATGGCTAGCGTCCCTGGGAACCCACTGAACTTTGATGCCCTGTCAGGTGCAAATTATATGAAACCAAACAGTACCCTAAGTTGTCCCCTGATCCCTGAGAAGTGTGACAGAAAGCATAGTACCTGATCAACCATGTCTAATAATTTTGCACACTTGTGAACACAGCGGAGAAAAACGTAATGCACACCTCATCTGATCGTCTGCGACCTTAGCTGCATGTTGCAATAATAGAGTGGTCAGTATTGCTGAATTTAAAATTCAAATGCATCTTTTGAACTTGATATTTTTGCAACAGGATGATCTGTATAACTGTGTTGCCCCTAACCCTGCAAAAGAGCTTCATTCATTGACTGCCCTTTATTATTACAACGAAAAACTGGATGACATGTGTGTGGTGGTATTATTTATTTATTTATTTATTTATTTATTTATTTTTAGTTTTTATATACCGGTGTTCCTGTATAAAATACATATCACACCGGTTTACAAGGAAATGAAACAGACGCCTCGATGGGCGGTTTACATTGAAACAAATAACAGGTAACATAATGAGGCATAAAGGAACTTAGAAGTAGGTTACAGAGAACAAAACATGTCTGGAAATTGCGATAACGAACTATTCAAAAAACCTTTGTACAGGAGAGGATGGAGGTTCAAAGTCTATACAGGTATTGTATTCTTCTAGCTCTTAGATCTCTGGGAATGCTTGTGCAAAAAGCCAAGTCTTTAGCTTCTTTTTGAATGTAATATGGCACGGTTCAAGTCGAAGGTCTGGGGGGAGCGAATTCCAGAGTGTGGGACCCGCTGTGGATAGTGCGCGTTTCCTCAGGGAGGTTTTCGCCGGCTGGGTGAATAGCATGTTTCTGTACGCACTTCTCGTCGGTCTGTTAGAGATGTGTAGCTGAAGTTGAAAAGTTAGATTGAGAGGAGAGATGTTATGTAGGGCCTTGTGTATCATCATAATGGTTTTAAATTGAATTCTGTATTTGATCGGTAGCCAATGCAGGTGCTGGAGGATAGGGGTGATATGATCCCTTTTCTTGGAGTTTGTGAGAATTCTGGCTGTGGCGTTCAGGACCATTTGAAGAGGTTTGGTGTTGCTAGCGGGAAGGCCCAGAAGGAGTGAGTTGCAGTAGTCTAGCTTCGGGAGTATGATGGCTTGTAGAACTAAGCGGAAGTCTCTGTAGAGTAGTAGTGGTTTTAGTTTTTTTTAATACTTGCAATTTAAAGAAGCATTCTTTTGTGGTGTTGTTTACGAACTTGTTGAGGCTGAGTCTGTTATCTAGGAGTACCCCAAGGTCTCTTACTTGTGGTGAAGTGAGGTCTTTGGAGGTGACAGTAGATTGGCTAGCAGTTGAAGTGATAGGTGGGACATAATTTTCAGGAGCTATAAGGAGGATTTCAGTTTTGTTTGTGTTTAGAACCAGGTTGAGGCTGTCGAGTAGGTTGTTGATTGCTGAGAGGCAGTTATTCCAATATGACATAGTTTTGTGTAGGGATTCCGCTATAGGGATGAGTATTTGTATGTCATCCGCGTATAGGAAGTGAATTAGTTTGAGATTGGTAAGTAGGTGACAGAGAGGGAGAAGATATATATTAGAGTGGGTGAAAGGGATGATCCTTGTGGTACCCCCATCTTGGATTCAGTGGGGTGAGACTCTTTGTTATTTATCTTGACCTTGTAAAACCTGTTTTCAAGAAACGATTTGAACCAGTTGAACGCTGATCCTGTGATGCCAATGTCGACTAGACGCTGTAGGAGGTACGAGTGGTTCACGGTGTCAAACGCTGAGGAGAGATCCAAAAGTGCGAGGAGGCAAGGTTGACCTTTTTCCAGATTAAAGAGAATAGTGTCTGATAGCGAGGCTAATAGCGATTCGGTGTTCCGGGTCTTACGGAAGCCGAATTGGTTTGTGGCAAGGATGTTGTTTTCGTCTAGGAATTCTGAAAGTTGTCTGTTTACAATTTTCTCCATGATTTTGGTGATCATTGGAAGATTTGCTATGGGTCTGAAGTTGGCTGGGTCAGCTGTGGAAAGGTTGGGTTTTTTGAGGAGAGGCTTGAGCATTGCCAACTTGAGTTGGTTAGGGACATGGCCTTTAGCGAGCGAGCAGTTAATGATGTCTGCGATGGGTTTTGCAATGATATTAGAGATGGAGCTCAGCAGATTGGATGGAATGTGATCTAACGGATGGGATGATGGTTTTATCTTCTTAAGGATGTTCTCTATCTCTAAAGTGGATGTTGGCTCGAAGGTGTCAAGAGCTGCTGGGGTTGTGATATGTTGTTGGGGGGTTGAGTGCCCTGTTTGGGAACTGGAGTTGATTGAGTAGTTCGGAAGACATCACGGGTATGTACAATGACTTGGTCCAGCTTTAGAAGGGAGTATTTCTGGAATGGGATATCCTGCTTGAAACCATTGAACCAAAAATTTAGTAGCTGACTTGATGGAAGTTCCAGCACCTTTAATCTTCACTGGGCCAATAACTAAACTGCTTGCATTGGTACAAGCACCACGGGCACCTTTCACCAACAGGGTTTTTTCACCAGTAAATAAAGCAAAGTTACATGCAGGGTTTTGCTTTGGTTATTGTCCTGGGTGCAAGCTGGCCACGCTATTTGCGCCTACATGTTTGTGCAAGAGAAAATCTAAAGGAAAATAACCCACATAGATTTGAAAATGCAATCTACATATGTCATTTCCTCCCCTGACCTAACACCCTGGGGGAGCACCCCCTGACAATGCGGGTGAAAGGATGCACCCTGTAGAACATCATGTGCATTTTTTCAAAAAAGCTGATTATTTTACCCGCAGAGATCTGCCTTCAAAATCACCCTCCTGTTTGCCCTTCTCTGGGTTTTCAGATGCTGATGAGTGTTCAAAGCCAGTACTGAAACAGTGGCTGATTTATCCTGCCTGCAAGATTAAGCAGCATCCCTGCTTGTTTTTCTTCTGCTTGTCAAAGGACCAGGCTGAGTGCACAGGGGCTTAAAACCCACAGAATGCAGCTGACAGAATGGGGAGTCTGGGCAGGATGGTTCTGGAGCATCTACCCTCCACAAGGGTCCTGCAAATTCTAGGTGGCGACCGTAAAGCTCTGAGGCACCCCCAAAAAAAAACATTTAGAGACCAGAGAGATTGTGTGTGTGTGTGCGCGCGTTTGGGTAGGAGGAGATGGCAGGTGAGTCCTGTTTTAACTGACACCAGAGGAGAATATCATTACACAAAGAGCTTCTGACTGCCTTTATCCCAGGAGCCCTGAGTTTTGTAACAGGACCACAAAGAATCGGCTGCACACAGATGGTAAAGGACCCACAAGCACGGTCATTCTTGCGATAACGTTGCACTGCAGCGACTAAACTGATTCTTGCACCTGGGCCCCTCAGCAGTTGTTCATTTACAAAGTTTGGTTTTCGGATGTGTGCCCTGTGCCAAGTGTGAATATAACTGAAGGTTAATCCTCCATAAAAGTAGGAATCGCTATGCAAATTAGTCTAACCTAGCGATTTCATACCCACAAGTGATTTACAAAATTGACTCTGAAACAAGTCATTTATTTATATTCACGCTTCCAGGGCTGCTGTATATCCTTGATTTTTTTTTTTTAATATAAGTTGAGGATATTGTAGTAAGATTTCGCAATAATTTATTTTAAAATATTCATTAATCATGATATGCTAACCCTGTGTAAAACTTGCCTACTCATACGGGTGGATTTTTTTCTCTCTCTTTCTCTCTTTTTTAAATAGTTTGAAATAAAAGTAGTAGAGAGGGGGGGTTAGGATTTCTCCGTAGACTGTTCTTAGGAATATTCTAGCAATGGGAGATTCCAAAGGAGTAGTGATCATCACTGAAGAGTGGCAGGTGGGTCCATCCCCAAAGGGTGGCTCAAGAGACTGATGATAAAAAAAGGTGACTCAGTGAGTCACTGAGGGAGTGGAGTGAGAGTTCGTGGATAAAGGAGCTGCTTGCTCTTTGGGATAGGGGAAGGCGTGTGGCCTTGTCGCCTGTCCCTTTGGCGAGTGTACTAGCAGGGATTTTCCAACTAAAGGCCTCTGTGAGGTTTCTTTCCCTAAATTCCTAAAACCAGACAGGGAGAGTTGCATGGAGGACTGAGTGCACTAACCTGGTATTTGTCATTTGTTCAAGTGAGAAGAGGGCTTCCTGAATCCTGAGGGTTTTTGAGGAAGAAGGGATCTGTGGGAATTATGAGAAAATCAGCTTCTTGCCAGTATACCGGAGGTTCATGTGGAATTTGTATTTGCAATCTGTAAATTGGAGAAAGACTGTCTATTTTTTGTACTTCTGCTTTATGAGGAATTATCACTAATACTCGTGCCATGTTGGACTATATTTTAATCAATATTTGTTTTGGAACTCAGCCTTTAACGTGAATTGTTTTGTTCTGATTCCCTGGGCCTTACAGGTGAATCCTTACATTTTCCAGACACCATGCTGCCGAGTGATAAAGAGCTCAGCAGTCTCTGAAGGTGACCTCCTTGCCAAAGGGAGGGGTACAGTAGTTTTAAGCGCACTTACGGCATTTAGTTTCTTGTTTAGATGCTGCAGTTTTATTTTTCTATACTCTATTTTTTGATGCTTTTTTACTCCTGTGTCATGTGACTTTTTAATACGTATACAGTAAATGTTCCCTTTTGTCTCATAGCTCCTTGGTATTCTTGACTGCCATCCTCACCGGTACAACCCTGAGACAAGGTGAAGCTCAGGAGAGAGAAATTTCTGGTTGTGAGATTATTATTATTATTATTATTTTTTAGAGAAGTAAGTAACAGCTGGCAAAGCAGATTTCTGAAATCAATGGAAGAATTGCATTTGAGAGGCTAATGGGGAAATAGGAAGAGCCAGAACCACTACTGGAGCAACAGAGTTCGTATACATTTTTTTCTCATTGATTAAAGGGATCTGAAAATCTTTATCTGTACAGTATATTAGCAAGTAAACCTGTTAGTGGCAGCAGTGTTATCTCTGGCCCTGTAAATTGTGGGTTCAGTATCCAGATTTATTTATTTGTTCTATTTATTTGTAAGTTTTTTATATACCGAAGTATTGGTGTTGGCCTTCACTCCGGTTTACATTTGTAACAACATTTTACATTCAAATCAGAAGACGTCTGTGATAACAGTATACATTAAAAATCAACAGATAACTGTAACAAGAGTTTTCATTCAAAAAGATATCAGGTTAACGAAAGAAAACCGTTATTATGAAGAGAACATTTATTCAAATGTGGCAAAGGGGGTGACTTGAGTTGTGTTACTAGGGGGGGCATAAGCTGGAGTTATTGTATAAATAGATGAGAGGAGTTGGGGGGCTTGATCAGAGAGGAGGGGGGGATTTTGGAGATGGTTAAGGGAGTGTGTGCTGTGCAGATGTTAGGGGATCCCCAAATTTCTGCCCATTTTTCACTTCTAGTGGTACAGTAGATATGCTGGGGGGGGGGGGGGAGACCCAGGGGTGCTACTGCCTGGAAGTGTTCTGAAAATGTTTGGATGTTTGACACAATAGCTATCACAATTACACTGAAGACATTCAGTTTTATGTTAAGATTCAGTCATCTTGGTCTGATACCACTGCCATGCTAGCTCTTTTCATTTCTACCATCAGGGCACGGTTAACTCAAAACAAGCTCAGTTTAAACTTGAAGAAAACAGATTTACTGGTTGTTCACCATTTAGCCAACTCTACTATTTCCTTATCATTATGTATCAATGACACTATCCTTCCAATTTCTCCATATGTAAAAAATCTCAGTGTCTGTATTGATTCTAAACTTTCTTTTCAACCTCAAATTAAGGCTGTTATTAAATCAGGTTTTTACAAACTTCAAGTAGTATATGGCTTAAAACTTCTATTATATCACTCAGGTTTCCATACCATTGAACAGGCATTACACTTCCATTGCTCGATTATTGTAATGCTGTTTTATTAGGTCTAATTGTATGCAGTTTAAAAGCACCACCATTACTTCAGAATTCAGTGGCTCATCTCAACACTGGTATTAGTATTCGGGAGCATATCTCCCCGGTATTGAGAGGCCTACACTGGCTGCCCATTCAGCAGCGTTTCCTCTAAAATAGCTGAGATGGTGTACAGTCTTTTAAAATTGGATTCATTTCTTGGGTGAATTCCTTGCTGAAGATCTATGTGCTCACTCATGCTCTTAGACCCTCAAAATAGAGGCCTCCTTGATAAACCATCTCATAAGATAGCACATCTGGATACGACATGAGAGAGAGCATTTTCTGTGGCTGCCCCTGAAATTCAGAACAGTTTGCCTTTTGAATTGAGGATGGTAACCTGCCCAAAACAATTTAAATCTCTTTTAAAGACATATTTATTTCATTTAGCTTTTATGTAATAGTTTAAAAGAGCTTTTGATTACCTGCATATATAACTCTTGTTACCTGACATTTGAGTAATATATTGATTTTATTTTTCATCTTACGCTGTTTGTTTATCGTTGTATGATTTTTATGATTTTATTTTTTAACTTGTGTTGTTTTATGTATTCTTATTGTGAATGTTTTAATTGTAAATTGCCTTGAGCCTCAGCACCAGATGACACATACATTTTTAATAAAGATAAAGACACTGCGGTTCTTTAGATCGACCACTAGATGGCACTTAATATCATATTGGGTAACTACCTGGTTTAGGGAAAGGTATCTGAGTGATGGTGTGTTGGATGGTGTAGTATCCCCTTAAGTGACATGAGAGTTTTGATTGTTCGGAGGTGTCCGGGGGATGTATAAAGCCTGGGTCAATTTGGCAGGATTTGCCTTTTCTAGGTTGAAGTTTGAGAGAGAGGGACATCCGGGATGTAGTTGCCCTGGAATAGCCAGTCTGTGGGCTGATGGGGCCTGAGGACACTTCCAGGCAGAGTAAGTTCTGCAGGAGCTTTTCTGAGGCTATGGAGTAGGAGCATGGTGGCAATCCCTCCCTCTGAGGAAATGGTTAGAAGGAGAGACCTTTCTTCCCACCGAGAAAGAGAGTGCCTGGAGAAAGAGTTCTAAGATGAGGGGATCCCTGGGAAGGATACGAGCAGGAGTGTGGGGAATCCTGCACATTGTCTGAGTGAGAGGCCCAGGATGAAGGGAAAGAGGTTCCTGAGGTCATAGTGGTGTGAGTAACCTTGGGGTCTGGTTTGGGTGACTATAGGGGTATTGGTGATATACATTCTGTGTCCCAGAAGAGATGATGAGAGATGGGAAAGTAATAGGAGTGAAAAAGATCAAGTTGCTTTTATGTGTGGTATGGAAGAGGTATGAGGAAGTGAGCTCTTGTCCCACAATTTGGAGTCTGGTGTTTAAAAGGATGAGGAATCTGGACATAAGTGATTCTTGGGTGCAGAGGGGAGCTTGCATTTTGGAAAGACTCCCAGGTACCTGAGTATTAAGGGATATAAGCAATATATTCCAGTAAATGGTGTGTGGGAAAGAATTAAGCAGTGAAATATGGGAGGATTGGAAGTACTGTTCAATTGAAGACTGAGAAAGTGGTATCTTGTTTTTAGGTACCAAGTAGGGTATTATTATTCCTGGGGGAATTCTGCGCAACTGTGCAGCACAAAATTTGTGCAGAATTCTCCTCCTGTGCAGAAATGTAACATTTTGTATAGAATTTGGAGAGAGGCCCAGTGGGCAGCGAGCAGAGCCCATTGTGCTTGTGGCCAAGGATCCCCACGAGCAAAGCCCATCCTGCTTATGGCTGAAGATTAGGCGGAAGAAAGAGAAGAGAGAGGCCCAGTGAGAGAAGGATGTGTGCCTGTGTGGGTGTGAGGGGGAGGAGCCTGTGTTACGGAGTGTGTATATGAGTAAGAGATTGGAAGCCATTATGCATGAATGAGAATGTGTGTGTGTGTGTGTGTGTGTGTGTGTGTGTGAAAAAGGGAGCCTGTGTGAAGGGTGTGTGTGTGTATGTGTGTGCGAGAGAGAGAGGGAGCCCATGCAAGGCTGGGGGTGTGTGTGTGTGTGTGTGCGAGAGAGAGAGAGAGGGAGCCTATATGAGGGGTTGTACAAGAGAGGGGTCAAACTCTGGGGCTGGAGGGTTGTGAGGCTGGAGATAGAGTGAAGGGGTTGAGCCTGGGGGGGGGGGGGGGGGGGGGAGAGATAATAGGGCTCAGAGGAGTTGGGGCCTGAGAGGGCAGAGTGAAAGGGATCTGGCCAGGGGAGTAGGGGGAGAGGGTAAGGTAGTGAACTTTTAGGGGAATTCTGCTAAAAATATTTAAAACTCATCTTTGAGTAATAATTTTTCTGTACTACATTTTACATTAATTACTCAAAGTCTGATATATATTGTTATTTTTACCAATATAATTTTGCAGAATTTTAAATTTTTGTGCAGAGATTTCCCCAAGAGTACATTATCGTTGATGCTTGTTCTGACGGTGCATCCCATGAATTCTTAGTATTGAGTGTTGAAATGCCCACCCTATATGGAAGTGTACACAGTGACTTGCTGTAAGACCAGAAATAAAGTTGAGAGTTTTGGTTTTGCCTGAGAGTGGTTTACAAGCCTTTGTTTTTGCCAGCACTGATATATAGCTTGAGGGGAGAGCACTGAGGTTCACCCAGACCAGTTAAAGGAAGGTGAACTACCCCTGCTGTTTCTATCTGGGTCCACTTCGCTATCTGCATGACCCATAAATTGTAGCGGAGGATATATCCGCCTTCCTTCAGGGACAATATCTCTCAGCTTTATTACCCTAGATTTTTGGGTTTCACACACACACACATACACAAACACACACATCTGCTCATATCCTATGCCAGCACAGTATTTCTGAAGGATGGGTAATATATGCAAGCTATTGGACACATGCTGTGTAAGCCCCACTCCCATCCTCTCAGAGTTGTGCCAGCCAAAGCATCTCTCTTCAGGAATGGCTCAAGATCAGAAAAGTCAGTGGTTTTTTTTTTTTTTTTTTGCAAGCCAGTATTATAATTTGCATTGGTAATTTAGTGGTTGAGAGCAGATTGTAGAATAGCAGGTGGAGGCACAAGTCCAGATCGAGATGGATTTAAAGAGCTGGCTTGCACGTAGTAAGAGATTGATGCATGTTCCCTGGATTGTGGAGCCAGTGGCATTGCTGTGTTGGGAGGGGAGAGGCCCAGTGCTGGAATGCACAATGTGCTGTAGAATAAGACAGAGGCGCAGTGCATTGGCAGTCAAGTGGAAAGGGACCAGAACTAATGTATTGTAAGACTGGATCGAGGTGCATTGGCAGAGGTGTGTGAGAAAAGCTTGCCCAGCTTCTCTGCTGTATGTGAGTTGGTAAGCAGCCAACAATGCTTGAGTCTGGCCATGCTCCATTCTCCCTGATATACCAGAGGACAGCAAATGAAGGAGAACTGTCCAACTCGAGAGGATAATAAAGCAGTCTATAGGAATGTGCATTCATTTTTAAACAAAATGAATAACACAACAAAAAACCTTTGCATTTTGTTTTGTTTAAAAAGGAAATAAAATCCTCCCCTGAAATCCATATTTTTTTTCTATTGACTTTCTTTTGAGAAAGGCAATGAACCCCCTCCCCCGACATGTGAAATCCCTCCCCCAGGTTGCCTTTAAGCCTCCCTATTTCCCACCTGGACTATGCTTAGCCCTTCTGCAGGGGTCTTCAATGTAGAAAGGAACAGGCGCAGTCCTCAGCTGTTCCTGCCCCACAGGCTCCTGGTTTGAAAATAGCACCGGCCAGCCATGATGCTGGCACCATTTTGTTTTATGGCCATGCAGCAATAGCATACGGCTGTAAGACAACATTTCAAATGGGGAGCCAGTGGGAGAGGAGTGACCGGGGATCACTTCTGCCCCTTCCTACACTGGAGGCCTTCTCAGAAGGGGTAAGCATGGTTGGGGAAGAGGGGGGGAAAACATTTCTTTTTATAATTTGAATATTTATTTCGTTTCAGCAAATGAAACAAATTGAAATAAACAAACCTGAATAAGCACCATCTTTACCTCAAAATGAAGACAAAAAAATGCAAAATACATTTTTTTTAAATGTACATTTTATTATGTTTAGTTACATCAATGAAAAAGATATGGGTAATGGTTATAAAGAGAAAACAATAATACTAATCATATATATTCATATACCACATCATAGTCCACATGACATACGGGGGGGGGGGGGGTAGGGTAAGAACATAAGAACATGCCATGCTGGGTCAGACCAAGGGTCCATCAAGCCCAGCATCCTGTTTCCAACAGAGGCCAATCCAGGCCATAAGAACCTGGCAAGTACCAAAAAACTAAGTCTATTCCATGCTGCTGTTGCTAATAATAGCAGTGGCTATTTTCTAAGTCAACTTAATTAATAGCAGGTAATGGACTTCTCCTCCAAGAACTTATCCAATCCTTTTTTTAAACACAGCTACTCTAACTGCACTAATCACATCCTCTGGCAACAAATTCCAGAGTTTAATTGTGCGTTGAGTGAAAAAGAACTTTCTCCAATTAGTTTTAAATGTGCCAAATGCAACTTCATGGAGTGCCCTCTAGTCTTTCTATTATCCGAAAGAGTAAATAACCGATTCACATCTTCTATTTCAAGACCTCTCATGATTTTAAACACCTCTATCATATCCCCCCTCAGCCGTCTCTTCTCCAAGCTGAAAAGTCCTAATCTCTTTAGTCTTTCCTCATAGGGGAGCTGTTCCATTCCCTTTATCATTTTGGTCGGCCTTCTCTGTACCTTCTCCATCGCAACTATAACTTTTTTGAGATGCAGCGACCAGAATTGTACACAATATTCAAGGTGAGGTCTCACCATGGAGCAATACAAAGGCAGTTTAATTGATTGCCGCACATTATCCTGCTGTGATTTATCTAAATGTGTGTGCTCTTAACTCCGCCCCCCTGTGTATATTTTGATATTTAGAACACTTTCCACTATTTTTCCTGGCACTGAAGTCAAGCTAACTGGTCTGTAGTTTCCCAGATCGCCCCTGGAGCCCTTTTTAAATATTGGGGTTATATTAGCCACCCTCCAGTCTTCAGGTACAATGGATGATTTTAATGATAGGTTACAAATTTTTACTAATAGGTCTGAAATTTCATTTTTTAGTTCCTTCAGAACCCTGGGGTGTATACCATCTGGTCCAGGTGATTTACTGTTCTTCAGTTTGTCAATCAGGCCTACCACATCTTCTGCGGCTTCTGCAGAAGATGTGGTAGGATATTCTGGGTGGATATTATATTAAATGTTTACCCAAGATTTATTATCCAACATCCTTATCATTTAAGAAAAGTCTCAAGATGTAAGGGAGCAGTGAATCCAAAGCTATTTTTGTGATAGGTAACTGGAATCTCTAACTGGTTCAAAGGTTGGGAAACAGTAGTCTCAGAGAACGTCTGAGGGTTCAGTCTCTTCAGGCTCCGTTACTCCAGCAAGGGCCCTGCCGTCCCTGAGCCAGTGCATGTCATTTCTGCAAATGCCTGGATCTTTTTGGCATCGATGGACAGGCCACCTGGTCTTGAGTGTCCTGTGAAGGACTGTACAGCTGCTCCATTCTGCTACTGCACATCAGTAATAGTCTGGCCAAAAGAAGATCATATGACCGTAGGAGCAGTGATAGTCGGTAAATGCAGTATTTTAAAATCTGCTTTTTCCACCCCTGTGGTTGGCATTTCACATTATCAAAAAAAAAAAAAAAAGAGTCCTAGTACCATGCTTTAATGGAGGCTATTTCAGTTTATTTGACTTTGTGTGAGAACATGACCTCTAACATGCAATAATGTTCTATAAATATTCTACATTGTCCTTGGGTCTCTAAGATAAACATTGTTAGGAGATGCTATAAATGGTTGAATGGGAGATTGTATTTACGACTGAGAATGCACAAACGGTGACCAGCTATGACGGCTACTTGTCAATGGAAACTCTTCTTTCACTGATGTGGCACACACATCTCTTCTGATTCATTATAATGGAACACCTGAACCCTGTTGCAGAGTCCACAACCCTAATACTTCCTGAATAAAATCCAGCAGGGGCCTCATGCATTATTCACTGTAGCAATATGTTATTAATAACGCACAAAATATCAGAACACAAAATAGCATGTCATCAGCAATGCAGTAATTCATATTATCACAGCAGACAATGTTTGCCTCTACTGTAATGTGCATAACATATGCTGGAGTGACTTCCATGCAGTGCTGCAGTTGGACCTTGGTGAGTGTAGGCAGTGCCTACCTAATTATTTTCACCAAAGATGTAAGTTTATAGGCACAGTCCCAGTCTGACTTCCTTTCTGTCTCTCAGATCCACACTTAGATTTCCCAGATTAGTAATGACTGTGGAGGCAGTGTGCTGACAACAAGCAAATAGCCTACACCATGGAGACTCTGAAAGAGCATACAGGCTCATTTTTCTCCTTAGTAACCAAACCTCCCCTTTCCCCTTCTTCCTTTGGTCCTTCAGGTTCAGACAGGAAGCTTGAGTAGGCACTACAGGGAGAGGAGGAGAAAAGATTACCTCAAGGACAGCAAATATGTATGCTCTTTAAGAGTTCCTGTGGCCTGTGTTTCCTGCCCCTAAGCAAGTCCTGCTGCTCAGGGAGACTTAGGCTTGGACTGCTCACTCAGATGAAAAAGTGAAATAGTCAACCAAAGTTTGGAGAGAGGAGAATGAGGGGATAGCCAAAGTGCCTTCAGGTGGGGAGTTGAACAGGAATGTAAGAAAATGGACTCAAGGCCTAGGTTTGGTCCTGGGGCCCAGCCCAAGGCCTGACCCCTCACTTAGGCCGAAGCCTAGTCCCAATACTAGAGCCTGTCTTATAACTCCTTATAACTTCTTTAACTTTGAGAAATGTTTCTGTCTGCTTAAAAGACGCACTCCAGTGACATTAATGCGGTGCCTTCCTGTGGAGCAAATGTACAGGCATACATCAAAATGATGACATGTGTTCTGGAGGTGGGTACCGCAGTAATGTCAGTGCAGCATGTCCTTCAAGCGGATGGTGGCATTTTATGAAGATGAGAGAAGAAAGAAGATATTAGGAAGCCCAGTGCTAGGCCTAAGTCTTGGTGACAAGACCAAGCCTTGGGTTGGGTCTTGGTGTTGAACTTAGGCCTCAGTAATGGGACCAAGCCTTGGGCTGGGCCCTGGCGATGGGCATAGGCCTTGGTGATGTGACTGGGCCTCGGGCCTGGCCCTGGCACCTGGACAGGCCTGGTTCGGGGACCAGGCCTCAGGCTGGACCCATGTCTTGATGATGAGACCTGACCTCAGAAGGGTCCTGATGCCAGGTCTAGGCCTTGGATTGGTCCTCGATGCTGAGGCTTGGTCCTGGTGGAGATCCTGTTTTATTGAGAGGGGAGGGGTTCTTTTTCTGTTGTTGAATTATTTTTTTTATTTGGCAAATGAATCCAACCCAAAAAAATGTAATTGAACCAAATCTTACCAAACCTCCCCCCCTCGAAACCAAAAAAACTAAATGAACCAATTATTTGGAGGCTGCACATCCCTACACTCCACTAGTCTCTGTTTTCCACTGGAAAAACTGAACATTTACTTCCTATCTTTTAATCAGTTACCTGTTTACAGTAAGACAATGCCTCCTATTCCATGGCTTTTTATTTTTCAGATTGAGGAACTTTATCAAATGCCTTCTGAAAATTCAAGCACACTATGTCAGTTGACTTACCTTTATCCATATGCTTATTACACCTTCGAAGAATTCTAATAGGTTAGTAAGGCACGACTTCCCTTTGCTAAATTATTCATGTGACCAGCAATTCTGCTTTTAGAGTTTCCACCATTTTTATCAGGCACTAACATCAAGCTCACCCTAGGAGTCCTTTTTGAAAATCGGCACTACATTTTGTACCCTCCAGTCCTCAGGAATAAAGTGGGGTTGAATGGTAGATTACAGATTACCAGTAGTAAGTCTACAGTTTCATCTATGAATTCCTGTATAACTCTGAGATGAATACCACCAGGTCCTGCTGATTTGCCTCTGTTTAATTTGTCAAATTGCTCTAGTACTTCTAGATTCACATGGATTTGATTCAGTTCCATCGAGTCATTATCTAGAAAAAATGGTTCAGGTGAGGGTATTTCCCAATCCTCCTCCTCTGTAAAGAATGAAGTGAAAAATGAGTTTAGCTTATCTGCTGTGGACATATCCTCCCTAAGTGCCCCTTTTACTCCCTGGTCATCTAGTGGCCCAACTGATTCCCTTCTAGGTTTTTTGTTTTTAATGTACTTGAAACTGTTTTACCTGTTTTACCTGTTGCCTCATTGGAAAGTTTCTCCTCAAATCACTTGCTGGGATTTTGCGAATTGGAAGAAGAGCCCAAGAGAAATTGCTTCACCAGATTAATACTTTATTGGGTTCTCTCCATTCCTTACCTTCTGCTGGAGACGTTCAGACTTCTTCAAAATATGTTCTTCAGGCAACTCAAATCTAGAAAAATTTGTCAATTCAAATAATTTTGGATTTTCTTAAAAGCCAAAGCAGATTTTTGGACCCACTTCAGAGGTTTTGAGATTTCCTTCAAATTTTACCCATACCCATTGAAATTAAAGCAAGTGGAAATCCATCAGCTTCGAGTTTCAAGTTTTGGTGAATGTTTTGCCCTCCAGTCCCTGGCATTGATCAGAAGACCACATCACTGCTTTTGATGCTGGTCTTGAGTTGTGCTGCTGCTGCCTTGCCATTATTAAGGGGTTCACTGGTATCCATATCCCATTACTGCTAAGGTGAGTTCTGAAGAGACTGCTGCTGTATGCAAAATTTGTACAATGTTAAGATATCCTTCTTCTTCTTCTGCCAGCATGTCCTAAAGCCAAGGCTTGAGTATTGGCTGGTATTTTAACTGGGAGCTGGGGTTTTCCCTTTCTACCCCTTACCCCCATCCCCAAATTTTCTCTTTGCAGACTTGACCTATGAACAAATGAAATTGGGTAAGGATGGGAAAGGATCAACTACACAGGTATCAAGTTGCACCTGCTTCCTTGCGAGACAGGAGTTGTCTTTGTTTCTGGAGTATTAACTGTAAATTTAATCAAGATCCTATGTGAGGAAAGACTATGAGGGCAACAATCAAAGGCATTTCCGCTAGAACAGTGTTTTATACTCAGAAGTGGGCTCTATGATTATTGCCGCCCTGTATGCAGGAGTGCATGGATTGTTGAACAATCTACATGCTGTGGAGGTGTTCCCTGGGGCAGAGGGAGGGCAGACAATGGAACGATGCATGCGGTTTTGATTACATAAATTTACACTAATTGTTTTCTCCAGAAAAATTACCTGCAGAGAAAGCAGGCAAAAATTTCTGCAGGTAATTTTTCATTAGACAATAAGCAAAGCCAAACTACCAATGTAGTGTTACTTTGATTACTGCTGTAAATCCTGTAGATAAAAGTACCCGTGGAGTTTGCACCACTGTTGGTACTTCTGAATATTATCCTCTTTATACTTCAGGAGGTCCATATTCAAAGGCATTTAGCTAGATAACTCAGAAGTTATTCATCTAAATGCCGACTTTTGAATATTTTGGACAAGTATTCTGGCTAAACTTTAGCTTTATATCTCATTATCCAGCTAAAATGTAGCCAGATAATGTAGGGATGTTCTGGGGTCATTTCTGGGAGGAGTCAGGTTAGCCGAATAACATATCTGGCTAATCCTGGTATTGCTGTAGAGCTGTCCAAAAGTTAGCCGGATAAACTTGCTCTGCTATCCTTAAGATAGCCATCTATATTGAATAGTGCAGTTGCACTACTAAACACCCCTCCAAAGTTTATCTAGCTAACTTGGCAATCTGACCAGTGACTGAATATTACCCTCCCTCCCCCTTCACCAGACTTTACTGCAGTGCAAATCTGCTTTAAGCCTTTTCTCCTAACATGTACTTCAACATTATTCTCCTACCCCCCCCCCCCCCCACACACACACCTCCATCTGTACTTAGAAATACATTGGGGTAGAGGGATATCAAATTTCAAGTAGGCCGCATAACCACAAAGCCAGACCATGGGTAGTTTCCCCTTAAAAATTTCCTGAAAGGTCTGTGGACTAAAAGTAACCCAAGGATTTTGAACTTGGAATTTGTGTGGGCAAATGTTTACTGGAAAAAAACGTGCATGGATTTGAGAATCAAAGGTATACAGGGCCAGTGCTTCCATTAGACAAGCTAGGCAGTCACCTAAATAAAACAAATAAATAAATAAAAAGTCTAGAGAGGTGTTGTACTACTGCCAAATATCATCAGAGAAGAAGGGAGTGCTGTGCTGGAGCCACTGCAGCTGGTATTTAAGTGTTTGTTTGTTGTTGTTGTTTTTTTTTTTTTGGGGGGGGGGGGCCTGAGGAGGAGGAGGTGAAGGATCAAAGTCTCACCTAGGGCACTAAATGTGTTTGCATCAGTCCTGAATCTATATTTTACTAACTCTCCTCTGCCCACCTTCCATCCTCGGGAACACTTCCCCCTCAATCCAGTTAAACTCATGTACCCTGTAGAAGCCCATGAGTACTTTTAGCTGGGGGCAGAGGAAGGCAATTTTAAGCCAGGTCAGTTTACCGGGGTAAATGGCTTTGAATGTCATCCTCTTATGAACACATTGTGCTACGCAGGGCTCGTTACTCGCCAGGCAGGAAATTCTGTGTAAGCGATCGGACAGAAACAGGAACACAACAGCACCTGCAAAGGAGAAAGCTCGGTGAATGATCCCTCCGCAGGTTGCACACTGCAATTCAATGAGTGACCTTTACAAAATGGAGCCATTTGTGTGCATTTGGGGATGGAGGCGGGGACTGTATCCATTTTCCATCTCTGCTGACCGTAGCGTAGCAAATTTACGATGTGCATAAGCCATCTGTTTATTGCTTGGCAGTTCAGCTTTTCACTGACTTTATGTTTTTCTTTTATTTCCTTTCATTTCCACCATGGCTAGGCAAAACCTTAGTGCAGATTAGATTCCCTTGGAAGAATTTTTATTTGTGCAGTCCCCCAGTGTAATAAATGTCTGCTTCACTATTTGAGTCTGGAGGTAACTGTATAAGTTAAAAGTCAGCTCTTGAGAATCTTGCTTGCTAAACTGAAGCAGCCTTCATGGCTTTGCCAGTGGGACAAGAGGGAGCCGATGCGGCTAGGGGCAGCACCCCTATCTGGTGGTTCATAGTGGGGAGGGAGCTGCCATTGTGGAGAGGTGGGATGAGCAGGAGGAAGATAGAGGGAGAAGAAGAGGAAAAAGCTGGAGGGAGATAAGAAGGGAGTGGAAGCAGGTAAACTGGCTAAAAAAAAAAAAAAAAAAGGAAGAAGAGACTTGAGGAGAGAAATAAAACTAACCTAGAGAAAATGAGGACAACGAGCTTGTCATAGCAGCAGTGTGTGCTCTCTGTGGCAGCTGCAGGGGTCAGGGTGAATTGGGGGGGGGGGGGGGGGGGAGTGGCTAAAATAGCCCTGCCCCTCATGCTAGCAAAACTTGAGCTGTTGCTAATAGGATTTTGTGCATTTTCTTGTTAGAGCTGCACTAACTTATTCCCGAGTCATTATCTATGAATGGAATATGTGGTGCCGATGGTGGCTGTCTGGCTATATACACTAACTTCCTTGGTGCCATGTGATGCGAACAACAGTGATTGCTGTTGGCATTGTCTGAGCCAATGTAGATGAACCAAAGAGCATGCAGAATGTTGGAGGTTGTAGAGCGAGTTAAACTGAATGCTTCTGTTGTCTGAAAAGAGCCAGATGGCCTGCTTATTTTTATTATTTTAATCTTACCTCAGTTGTGTCATTACCCAGATTGACAGGTCAATCCAGTAAAGTGCGGCCGCGTTTACCCCGCTCCTACCCGCTTTCTACTCACTTTCCGGCCGCGTTAGCCCTTCCTGCAATCCACAATCCTCTTTAACCTACTCTTACCGCGTCCTTAAATCCCCGGGTAACCCCTTCCTCACGCGGCATGTATATTACATGTAAACGATCGAATTAGCTATTCCCTACCATCCAGTAACGCGCGCCCCGACTATCGCTTTTTTACCCTGCCGTTTTGCCGTGCATTTAACCTGCTAACTTACCGCCTACCCTTACCCCTGCGTTAGAGGCAGAGGTAAGGGTAGGTGGCAAACTTTCCCCCAGCCCCCGCTCACCTGCCCTGGCCGCGTCCATGGGTGCTGGTCTCCGGGGCAGCCCCAGTCCTCTCCCCTCCTCCCGAAGCAACAAAAGCGAAAAAAATCGAAAAAGTGAAAAAAAAAAAAAAAGCGAAAAAAAAAGTTGTGAGAGAGAGAGGGGAGAGAGGACGGGCAATCCTACGCTCGGGATTGCCAGTCCTCTGTCCCCTCCTCCCGAGGCAAGGCGCGAAAAGCAGCCTTGCTCCGGGAGGAGGGGAGAGAGGACTGGCAGTGTAAAGCGACTTTCTTTTTTTGCAGCCCCCCTCCGGAGACGGACATCGGCGAGGACGACCGCGGCTCCCCTGCCTCCAGCTGCCCACGAAGACAGATGCATCGCACGGGCGAAAGCGGCCCCTGTTCGTGCAATTGGGCCGCTCAAGGCGTGACGTCACGACGTTTGGCGTCACGGCATTAGGCCCGCGTTAGGCCCGCGCTAGGCCCGCGCACCCAGGTTACTGTATTGGCGCTGTATAGTGCTCTATACAGTAAAATGGGTTGCGCGGACCTAACGCTTCACGGACGCTTCTTAGACGCAGCTTGCATTTGCAAGCTATTTACATACAGGATCGAGCGGTAGGTGAGCTGGACTGTGCGTGCGGCAACCGTGGGTGTGCCGGGCACTAATGCAGCTCTTCCTACCACTCATTACTGGATTGACCGTGAGGCGAGATAGAAGTAGAGGTAAGACCATGTTGGTTACACAGGCCCTGTCACGGAAAATAACAATGACCCAGATAGTGAGTTCCCACACATGGTTGCCACCTCGTTACTGGCGCTAACATTTACAGACGAGGCTGACTATAGGACAAGCCTATCACTCCTCACAGGGTGTAGATGTATAGTTGATGATGTGCTACCTTTTTGTATATTCTGATCTGTTATTGATTTAAAATCTTATTCTTGACGCACGCACAGGTATGTATGCGCGTACTTCCCGGCTTCTTAAAATTTGCATTGCTCGCGCGCGGCTCTCTTACTCATGTATAGGGCTGTTTTTTGCACGAGCAACACTTTTAAAATCTACCTGTTAAGGGGTAATTTTCAGAAACCTTTTTAGGGAAGTAAATGGGCATTCATCCATGTGAAAAGCTTGTCTGAAAAATTCAGGCTCTCCCCACCACTGTGGATAAAAGTACACGTTCTGTTCATGGGGGGGGTGGGGGGGGGAGTGGTGAGGGGAGGGTCAGGTAAAGTATACTTGGGATTTCAGTTTGAAATCCCTGTGCATGCTTTCACATGTGCACACTGCTACAAAGTACCCATATTATCCCACTGGTCCAAATTTTCCAAGGGAAACTGTGAGGAGTTTTGCTTTGAAAATGAACTTGCTGACAAATTGCCCCCCCCCCCCCCCCAATAAATATTAACAAAGACCATGTGAAGCTGATGAAGAAAACCATGCAAAGATTATGCAATATACAAATGGCTCTTTGCAGAATACTTACTATATCCAACTCTGGAGGCTTGTGTGCAGGAATTACACCTTGTTTTGTTGCTGCCTACACTGAACCTATGCGATCTCTTAATCAATGCTAGCGGTTTTCTTCACTCCAGTTTCCCATGTACTAAAAAAAAAAAAATCCCCCTGGCATAGATTGGTAGAAAAATTTCAAGGTTTTTTTTATTTGTTTGTTTTTATTTGTCTTCTGTCTTTCCCTCTGATATCTCTACAGAGCCCTGTTTCAGCGGCACAGGACCATAACAGATAGAAGCGGGCTAATATAAATTCAAGAATTAACTACCAATTAAGTTCCTGGACACGAATCACTACACAATCCCCAGCCCTTGGATTTGTCTAATTGACTGAGGCAATAGTTTGAATTGGGAAGAACATTACTATTCATTAGCGTTCAAATGAAGTGCAAATTATAAAACTTGAAAACCTGGTATTAGCTAAGATAAAAGCTTTATCAGAAGTCAGAAACAATACATGTTCATATAGAGAGCAGAATGAAAGAAAACAAAAGTAATGTTTATGCTGAAACCTGAGGCAATTGTCTGCCTTGGTTATCTGACAGGTGGACGGATTTCTCAGACATGGGGTTTTTACTTTCAGTGTCCTGGAAGGTTTTATGTCTTGTACTTGGATCACTGCCTTGGCCTAATTTAAAAATAAAGTTTGCCTTATGTCAGTAGCTTTCTTTTAAACTGCCTAAGCTCATGGGTCTTTGGTAGCTCTATGGGATACAGACTACTTTAAAATGAGTGTTTGGAGGGTCACATCGCTATTGTTTTTTTTTTTTTTTTTCATAGCAGAGAGAGAGATCAATTTAAATTGGGATATTGGACAAAAGACAGTTTGAATTTAGTTTTTTTTTCACAAAGGGGCTAGCCTGCTATGTAGCTGACATCCAGGGTATACTTATTGGCTATTGCTATTTTGACCTGTCAGAATTGCCAGTTCAGCTTTTTCCAGTGGTCAAACACTAGAAATGTGGAGAGCTGTGTGCTGCAAAAAAAAAAAAAAAAGACTTCCCCGGTGAAGATGTTCTCTGGTAACATCTAGAGCCTATGCAAGATAGGCTCAGCGCGCGCAGGGGGTGGAAGGGGTAGCTTTTCAGGGGTTACGTGCGTATCCTTTTGAAAATTTGCCCCATATTTTACTTTGAAACTTGCTGAGGGTACAAAGTGCCTGCACACTTTTGCACCTACTTTTTGTGTAGGAACTTGTTTTTTAAAAGAAAATAATGCATGCAGAGTTTTAAATGCAGTCTACACACACACTGGAGGTGATTTTCAAAAACTGGGTTTTACATGTGTAAATGGACTTTTTCACACATAAATGGAATTTTGAAAATTGCTACAATGAATGCCACTTTTATGCACGTAACTTCTCCGAAAATTGCCTCTATTATTTTCCTCCCCTGACCTAAATACCTCCCCCCCCCCCCAGGGATGGACATTTTTAACCATAGTATATGATGTGTAGTAATCAGAAACTTATAACCTGAAAAAGATTGTGCACAAATGAAACAATGTCCGCTAGGTTGGTCTGCCTTGGTTATAGATTGTACTGGGGGAAAAGAACAATATTTGGAATGAACCAGCAACATGTCATGTAGGGTATGCACCCAATGAAAAGCCAAAATTGGTGCCTTTTGGAATACAGAATCTGCACCCAAAACATGCTTTTATTTTTGGATAATCTGGTGCACATAAGTAGCTTCCACCAACACCACCCCCCTACCCGCAACATGCCACATGGTTTGATTGTTCCTTGGAGATAGGGTTTAACAATAACTCCTGATTAGAAAATAGTGCTTTCTTATAAGCTTCCTTCACAACCCTCAAAAGATAAAAATAATTAATAAGGCAAGAGGCCATGACACATGCTTGCACTTTAAAATATTGTATATCTGTGAATATATGTCATCAGAGTCGCAGGTGCCATCCAGCAAGGGTGCCATCTCTCTCAGTCCATACAACTTTGGATTCTCAAGAGCTGAACTGCCAAGGGGAGAATAGCTGCTGCGCCTGCTCTTGGTGTCCCGAGTACATTCAGGGCTGCCATTTAGGTGTGACAGCCCAAATTGGGACAAAACAAATGCTGCTGACTTCTACTTCTGCCTGCATCTGCGATTCCAAAAGCAGCAGCACCCACTCTGCTCCGGTAGTTAGAAGTGCGGCCCGTGCAGGGGCAGAAAGCAGCATTGGCCCTCCCACTCCACCCCGGCAGTTAGAAGCACGGCTCGTGGAATGGCAGAAAGCAGCATCAGTCTCCTAAAACTGGAACCCAAGAGGAGCTTGGTCTGTGTTGCAGTGTTGGCCTCCTTCAGCCCTCCACCCACTCCATACCTGGCATTAGGAAGACAGTGGCCTGGGGGGCTAAGGAAGAAACATTTGCCTCCTACTCCTCCGCCCCCTGCCAGACAGGAGGAGCAAGTACATTGCTGTGTGTGTGAGAGGGAGAGCAGAGGAGCACAAATGTGTGTGTATGATTGAGTATATATCTGTGTGAGAGAGCAAATGAGTGAATGTGTGTGTGTAAATGATTGAGAATGTGTGAGAGAGCACAAGAGCGAAATAATGTGTGTATATGATTGAGCATATGTGTGAGAGAGTGTAAAATACTGAATGTGTGTATATGATTGAGAATGTATGTGAGAGAGCAAAAGAGTGAATGGGTATGTATATGATTGAGAATGTGTTTGTGAGAGAGCAAAAGAGTGAATGTGTGTGCATATGATTGAGAATGTGTTTGTGAGAGAGCAAAAGAGTGAATGTGTGTGTATATGAGAATGTGCTTGTGAGAGAGCAAAAGAGTGAATGTGTGTGTGTATATGATTGAGAATGTGTTTGTGAGAGAGCAAAAGAGTGAATGTGTGTGCATATGATTGAGAATGTGTGAGAGAGCAAAAGAGTGAATGTGTGTGTGTATATGATTGAGAATGTGTTTGTGAGAGAGCAAAAGAGTGAATATGTTGTGTATATGATTAAGTAAATGTGTGAGAGCAAAAGAGCACACGTGTGTGTATATGATTGAGAATGTATGTGTAAGAATAAAGGAACAAATGTGTGTGGTATGACTGTGTATATGAGCTTATCTGTGAAAGAAAGCAAAGGAGTAAATATGTGTATGTGTATATATTGAGCATATATGTGTGAAGCAAAGGAGCATGTGTGTGTGTGTATGTGTGTTTGTGTATGTGTGTGTGTATATGATTGAGTATATATGTGTGATTGAAGGCAAACGAGCACATGTGTATGTATATGATTGAGAATGTATGTGTGAGAGCAAAAGAGTGTGTTTGTATATATATGATTGAGCATGTGATAGAGTGAACGAATGTGTGTGATTGTACACGTATGACAGCAAACGAGACTGTGTGTGTATGAGCATGTGTGAGAGCAAATGAGTGTGTGTATGATTGAGCATGTGAGAATGAGGTTGTGTGTATGATTGAACATGTGAGAGAACGAGCGTATGTGTGTATGACTGAGGATGTGAGAGAGTGAATGAGCGTGTGTGATTAAGCATAAGAGATAGTGAGAAATTGATTGAGAATGTTTGTGTGTGTGTTTATGACATTATGTGTGAGACAGAACAAGCATTTGCACATGAGTGAGAGAGAGCAAAGGAGTGAATGTGAGAGAGTAGGGATGTGAATCGTTTTAGGACAATTAAAATTATCGTCCGATAATTTTAATATCGTCTTAAACCGTTATGGAACACAATACAATAGAGATTCTAACGATTTATCATTATAAATCGTTAGAATCGTGAGCCGGCACACTAAAACCCCCTAAAACCCACCCCCGACCCTTTAAATTAAATCCCCCACCCTCCCGAACCCCCCCCAAATGAGTTAAATAACCTGCGGGTCCAGCGGCGGTCCGGAACGGCAGCGGTCCGGAACGGGCTCCTGCTCCTGAATCTTGTTGTCTTCAGCCGGCGCCATTTTCCAAAATGGCGCCGAAAAATGGCGGCGGCCATAGACGAACACAATTGGACGGCAGGAGGTCCTTCCGGACCCCCGCTGGACTTTTGGCAAGTCTCGTGGGGGTCAGGAGGCCCCCCACAAGCTGGCCAAAAGTTCCTGGAGGTCCAGCGGGGGTCAGGGAGCGATTTCCCGCCGCGAATCGTTTTCGTACGGAAAATGGCACCGGCAGGAGATCGACTGCAGGAGGTCGTTCAGCGAGGCGCCGGAACCCTTGCTGAACGACCTCCTGCAGTCGATCTCCTGCCGGCGCCATTTTCCGTACGAAAACGATTTGCGGCGGGAAATCGCTCCCTGACCCCCGCTGGACCTCCAGGAACTTTTGGCCAGCTTGTGGGGGGCCTCCTGACCCCCACGAGACTTGCCAAAAGTCCAGCGGGGGTCCGGAAGGACCTCCTGCCGTCCAATCGTGTTCGTCTATGGCCGCCGCCATTTTTCGGCGCCATTTTGGAAAATGGCGCCGGCTGAAGACAACAAGATTCAGGAGCAGGAGCCCGTTCCGGACCGCTGCCGTTCCGGACCGCCGCTGGACCCGCAGGTTATTTAACTCATTTGGGGGGGGTTCGGGAGGGTGGGGGATTTAATTTAAAGGGTCGGGGGTGGGTTTTAGGGGGTTTTAATGTGCCGGTTTTGCGATTTTTAGATTTTTAGATTTTTCACGATTTTTCACGATATTTTACCCCCCCAAACGGCAACAATACGATTCCCTCCCCCTCCCAGCCGAAATCGATCGTTAAGACGATCGAGGACACGATTCACATCCCTATGAGAGAGCATGTGAGAGAGTGAATGAACATGTGTGTGTTAGAGAGAAAGGAGAAAGTTTGTGTGTAACAATCCCCTCCCCTCTCCCAGTTAATTTGCGACAATCTCAGGGCATCTGGAAATCAAAGGTTCAAATGTATGGACAGCAGGAGATTTTGAAATCCTTAGTTTTAATTGTAGGATGTTATTTGATGTATCTGCTGTTTTGAAATATTTTATTGCCATTTGGAAAAGTTTTATATGAGTTTTTAATTATTGGATGCTGCTCTGATGTTTTATGAGGACTGGTGATGTTTCTGTTTTTCCTTTGTTGCACTGCATACAGTGTCTGGTTTGTTGTGGTGTCCAGTTCAGTTTTTCTCTGCATGTTTTTTTTTTGTTTAATTCTTTATTTATTGCTTTCAAATTTATTTATTGCTTTCAAATTATATAATCATGAAAAAAAAAACTAAACAAACTGTCAGTCATTTCAAAGTAGGTAAAACAAAGTGACTTCTATTTACTAATAAGCGGATCAATCTGAAGAAATAACATAAATGAAAAATTTTTGTATTACTAATCCCTCTTTCCTTTTAATACCGGTGTTTATATTGCTAGAAGATCCTTAAGATCATCAGGATCCATAAATATATAGTTCTTACCATCTATTTTTACATTACATCTGCATGGATACTTCAGCATAAAATATCCTCCTTTATCTAACACTTGTTTTCTCATATTCAAAAATTGCTTTCTGCGCAGTTGAGTAGTTTTTACAAAATCTGGAAAAATCTATATTCTTTGGCCATAAAAAGTCTTAAAAAAAAGACTTCATTATATTATCTTTATCAGTACTGAATGCAAGCTGTACTAATAGAGTCCCCCCTACTTTTTACCTCCAAATCTTCCTGAGATTTTTCCAATAACTCAGATAGATCATTTGTACTATTAGATGGTTTCTGATCTAACATCTCGTTTTCTTTCTCCTTCTCATCCCTTATTAACTTATCTGGTCCCATTTCTTTATTTCTAGTACCAATTCCAATATAGAATGCTCTAACTATAACCGAAAAACATTTATCTGAAAATTTCAAAATTTGTATTAAATAATTTCTGAATAATTCTATAGGGTTAATCTTCTTTATTACTGGAAAATTATTTACCCTTAAGTTTAATGATCTTATAGAGTTTTCAAGATTTTCTATCCTTCTGTTAAGCTCTCCTTCAACACTTATCTGATGGTTTTGGATTTTCTCTATTTGTGAGACACGTTTTTCTATCTGATTTACTTCTTTTACTTGCTCTTCCAATTTTACTGTATTTTGTAAAGAGGAATTAGTGGTCTTCATTACAACTTCCGTTAATTTATTAATTGACATATCTAGTTTGGCTAAATAATTCCAGACACGTTCTAAAATTATATTTGTTGGTCTCATCAATAACAAATCGGTCTTAATCACTACTTCAACATCTTTCTGTTTCTCAATTACAGATTTAATTAATCTTGGAGTACTAGTTTCTTTAGGAGTATCACATGGGTTTTCCAGATTACTCAACTGCATATCTTTCACCACTTGTTCTGATGTTTCTGACAAAATATCATTTTGCTCAATACCATTTTGTGAGTCTAGAGATCTCAAGGTTTCTTCTTGATTATTCCCTGGATTCTTTGGGGTAAGTACCCCCACAATGCCCGGTGGAGAAGGTGTTTCCGGTGCCCCAGGGCTTAATGATATTTCTTCGACCAGAGGGGGGGTATTCCGCTCTGATACCCTTCCCTCAGCGGTCTGCCCAATGGGGGTATTACATGGGGAGTCTAACCATTCAGACACAGTCCTCTGTCCTGTTTCTGCCAGAGCCAAACCAATCGGGGGCCTCACCCTGGCCTTCCTTTTGGTATGTGGCATACTCTTCAAACAAATAAAAAGGAAAAAACCAGGCAGTAGGATAGGGTCCAATGGAGTAATGCACAGTCGATAATAGATTTCACTTTGGGAGGTTTAGAGGAGATAAGGAGACTTAAAAGTTTGTAAATTATTACCTGAATTGATTGAAAGATGTCCAAAGCAAAAATCGAATAGCAAATCCCGGCTAAGCCCGGCCAAGCCCAACTTAGCCGCGAGCCCCTTAAGCGCGCGCGGCTGTAGCGGAGCGCCGGCGTCTGCTGCGTGCCGCAGGCAATCCGACTATATAGCCCTACTTCTGGGTCCCACCTCCGGAGCACGCCCCCAATCCGGAAAGTCAGCTGGTGAGTGTAGAAACGCCGTCGGGGCAAGAACACCGCTTACCCCCGGAGATATCAGCTGTAGACAGGTAATGTTTGCTCCCTCTCCTCTCAATCACAGGGAGCAAAACTTGCAATTCGGCTATATAGCCCGACTTCCGGGTCCCGCCTCTGGAGCATGCCCCCAGTCAGTAAAGTCAGCTGGTGAGCTGCATGTTTTTATTTATACTTTATGGTCTCTTTATTCTGTATTCAGTGAGAGTCTGTCTGTGCTTTACATGTTTGACAGAGGTGACATATTTGGATTTATAGCAGACCAGCTTGTTTTGTTTTCCTAATAGGAGGTGTATTGGTGTTTTAGGACTTGGTGTAATATTTGCAGTATTGCCTTTTCATAGATTGGGTTGTTATTGTTTGAGTGCTGGCAATTAGTGTTGTTTTGAAATTGATGATTTACTATATGGTAATTGTAATCAGTTTACTCATGGCTTTCCCAGGGCCAAGCTCACACCCAAAACGTGTTACCATAGGCCTAATACCATATGGTCTCCAAATGTCTTTTTTTTTTTTTGTAGGGTATTCTGGTTGGTACTACAGTAGTGTATGTAAATATAATATACATGTTAAAGTTGATATTTTTGTGCAGAAAGGGTTTTTTTTCATGTGAATCTGTTATAAATGCATAATTTGTAATTGTGTGTGGGGAGGGCATGACCTGGGAGAAGGGGGGTGCAAATCTGAAAGCTTCACCTGTCTAATACCTGTACACTAGCCCTAGGGAAGGGTGTAAGTTATGGTTGGCTGGAAGATAACTGTGGAAGATGAGAGAGGAGGAAGGAGAAGGAGGATTTGGGGGTAAGGAGGTTTCAAGAGCAAGGATTCAGCTGTTCAGGGATGGACAGGGGGGCCAGAGAGCTGGAGATGGTAAAAGGAGCAACTCAATAAGAGGCAGATGGAGGACTGAGAGGAGAGAGTTGGCGAGGTGTAGGATTGGATCAGAGAACTGGAGAGAGAGAGAAGGGGATTGAAATGTAGATGAGTGGATGGAGAGGAAGAGATAAAGAGAATGAAGAAAAAGGAGAAGAAAAGGGAAAGATCAATATTAGACAAAGATGTAGGGAAGCAACTGAAGAAGACAGAAGGAGAAGATGAAACCGAAAATGAACAAGAGACCCTGTAAAGGAGTTAGGAAACCAACAAGAGGAAAGCAGTATAAAGAGAAGAAAAAGATCCTTTTCATATCACAATGATGACATCTGTGTAACAGTGCTATACTAATAGCTTTTCCTTTGATGGTGAATTATAGACCCAAATATCCTCAAACTGGCCTAGATATAAATTGACATACCCAAAATTAAACAAAACCACTCAGTAGTTAACCCAGTGTACAAGAGCAATATTGGATCCATATGCTTCATACAGTAAAATCTCGGGGCCAGATTTCTAAATCTACCTTTTCATATCATATATGAACATATAGCCGCGCGCATGTTACAAAATCCGGGATCGGTGCATGCAAGGGGGTGCACACTTGTGCAACTTGCACGCGCCAAGCCCTAGGGGAGCCCCGATGGATTTCCCTGGTCCCTCTGAGGCCGCTCCAAAATCGGAGGGAACTTTCCTTCCAACCCCCCCTGAACTTCGTTGATGAAGTTGCGCCTGGCCAGCGTGTGAGCCCCCGGCACGACCGCTGTGCCGGAGGCCTCGGTCCCACCCCTGCCCACTGACTCCCCGCCCATTTTTTCAAGCCCCAGGACATACGCGCATCCTGGGGCTTGCACGCGGCAGCGGGCCTATGCAAAATAGGCTCGGCGCGTGCAGGAGCGGATTTTTGGGGTTACGTGCTTAATATACGCATGTAACCCTTTGAAAATCCGCCCTTCGGGGTTTAAATGAACAACTGTATTGGTGGTCTTTTGTCTACAAAACAAGATAATTGTCTCATATATAGTCACATGGTAGCATATTTAAATAGGTATGGAATGGGAAGACGATGGTCCGCCATTTTGTTCAAAAAATTTGGTTCGATAAACATTGCAACATGGAGGATGCTGATACCCCTGAGAAAGGACATTGTCTGAAACTTGGCCTTGTTGGGATAACTCTGCAGCTAAGTATACTGCAGTTGTGAAGATAATTGAGAGCTTGCTAACATAGCATTGGAGGAGTAGTCCCTGTTTATACAGTTTGGGCGGATACAAGTAAAGTCTTGTTAGAAACATTTTAATAGAACACAAGTCACATAACAAAATAATGTTTTGATGGCACTGCTCACAATAGGGTGTGTTGATGATCATAATATATAAATACTATTGGGTAACCGGGATGGTACCGATTAATAGAAAATATATGAAACTACCACCTTCCACTTATTAAATTTATTAAAGTGAAAGTTTTTAAAGAGAATTGAGCAGATTAATCCATCATCTAAAGGTTATTCACTAGATATAAATTGGCCACATCAGGGGTGATGGTGGTACCCATAGCCAATTAGCCATGCCTTTAATCTGCAAATAAAATTCTTCATCAAACATAAAAAAAAATTCTCTGTAAAGTCAAAGATATCAAAATCCATAAGATTGAGGTAGGTGTTTTTCTAGGAAAAGGTCGATGCTCAAGCACATCAGTGGTGATGTCAATACCCTCATTATGTAAAGAGATCCTACATCAATTGTAACCAGCAAACATTCTGTCAAATTTCCTAAAAACACATGTTACACAGACATTATATCGATGAATCACAGATGTAGGAAGTAAGTTGAGCCTCATAAGGTCTAAGGAATTTATAAATGAACATGGACAATAGTTCAAGAATGGATCCCTTAGAAGAAATAATGGGTGTCCCAGGAAGGTTAATAAGTGTTTTATAATTTTCACATAAACTGTTTGGAGTAAGGTGTATGATTATACCTTAGCACTCAATGGCCCTCAGGCCCGTGCTGAATTTTCTCTTAGGAACTGTTTCTGCTACTTCAGTGTAGCCTCCTAATTCATTGCGGAAGACCAAACTGGTAGAGGGGAGACACTCAGTCCTGGGGCTAAATCCCAGTTCATTTGCACCAATCTTTTTAACTCCAGGATGTGGATTCTCTTGATTGGGGGGGAGGGGGAAGAGCCTTAACCTCCAGGACTCAAGGTGTAGTAGGGGGATAAAAGTATTTTTCTCTTGTACACACTCTAATAGTGAATACACTGACTGGTGTACTCACTATCCAATGACTTCTCCTCCCAACACAGCCTTAGTTCCCAGTACCGAAGGATTCACAGGATATGCAAGAAGGGTGTTCCAAAATAAACTTTACTGCAATGAAATATTCAGAAGTAATTTCTGGAAGCTTCTTATTTAAATTTCCAAATCCCAGTGTGAAAAATAATCTCAGTCCAAATTCTCTATGTGAGTACCCCTCAGGATGGCAAGGTACCAGGATATCCTTATCCTTTACTTCCTAGGGTGAGTGCCATGGTCCTAGTGAGGGATACTGGGTCTCCTGGCTATCTCCTATTTCTCCAGATACCTCTCTGGTAGAGAGTCTCAAAAAAACACAATGTCCTCCTTAGCTTCTTCTCCCAGGCAGGAATGGGGGGTAAAATTCTTCCCAAAAGAAAAACTCTTCTCCAAGAATATCACTCTATTTTCCGCTGACAAGACACTGCTGTCCCTCCTTTTAGAGCAGGTATGGAAACACAGCTCTTTTCTGACTTCCTCTAGGCTGGGGAAAAATCCTCTCAGAGGCAGGATCAGAGTCTCTCCACAAACCTTAAAACAATATTTCTTGTTTCTCTGAGACAACCCCTTCCAGACCAGTTGGGTTCCAGAAAGGGATCTGCTTCTTCCCTTCTACTAGGTACCAGGCTGACGGGCCTTAATTTGGAACAGGAGGAACTCCAAAACCGCATGTTCTTCCTTCCACAAATTTAAGTGAACACTCCCACACTGATTTCCTGCTTCGCCTGCTATTATACAGGCTGGCTGACCTATCAAGCACCTCAGTGGAGGTACTTGTCATGGCATGCAGATCTGCAAAGACTCCTAGTGGAGACCCCCTTTCTTCTTCCATCACACAAGAATCTGTTTGTGGAAGGGAACTGTCCTTCCCTTGAGAGGGCTCACTTGTTGAAGCATGGATATTCTTCTGTGGTGATTGCTACCTTGCTCTGCGCTCAAAATTTCTCCACTTCCTTGGCCTATGTGCAGGTTTGGAGAGTGTTTGAAGCCTGGTATGAGGATCAAGGTGTTCTTCCTCGTTCAGTTAAGATCCTGATTATTTTGGAATTTTTGCAGGATGGGTTAAATAAAGGCTTGGCCATTAATTCATGAAGGTACAGGTTGCAGCTCTTGCCTGTTTCATGGGTCAGATGAATAGTGAATCCTTATCATCTCAACCTAATGTAGCGCATTTTTTGAAGGGAGTGAAACATCTTCAGCCTACCTCAAGGTTACCGGTTCCATTGTGGAGTCTTAAGGGCAGATTTTCAGAAGGCCACGCGCGTAAAATCCGGCCTTTGTGTGTGGCCGGGCCTGGCACGCTGAGCCTATTTTCAAAAAGGCCCGGCCACGCGCATAAAGGTCGGTACGTACATAAGCGCAGGCCTTCCTGAAAGGGGCAGGCTGGGGAGGGGTGGTCCAGGGTGCCGGGGCAGGGCGAGACTAGAGGCGCTGGGTACAGCAGCCATTTGCCGCTGTGCCAGGGGATCAAGCGCTGGCAGGGTGCCAGCATGCACAACTTGCTCCTGCTCCTTGGCAGGAGCAAAAGGTAAAATAGAAAAATTAGGGGTAGTTAGGATAGGGGGAGGGCAGGATAGGGGAAGGGGAAGGGAGGTTAGGGTAGGGGGTTGGGAAGTTCCCTCCCAGTCCGCTCCTTAATTTTTATCAGGTAAGTAGTAATTTCTCCATGCTCTGGATCAGAAGCTTCTCTCTTGGCTCTCTGTCTCAGTTTCTGTGTCTCATAGCCCCTGAAGGACTCTGGCACCTATCAGGATCAAATTCAGAAGTCAGTCCGAAGGAAGGCAGGGAGATGAAGCAAGTGGGACTGAGGAGATGAGGCAAGGCTGGGCTAGAGAGATGAGGCAGGAAGCAGGAACAGAAACCAGGAGCAGCAACACACACTACACACAACTATGCAAGAGACCCATTGCTGAGGCTCTGGAATTTGTTGCCAGAGGATGTGGTTAGTGCAGTTAGTATAGCTGTGTTTAAAAAAGGATTGGAAAAGTTCTTGGAGGAGAAGTCCATTACCTGCTATTAATTAAGTTGACTTAGAAATTAGCCACTGCTATTACTAGCAACAGTAGCATGGAATAGACTTAGTTTTTGGGTACTTGCCAGGTTCTTATGGCCTGGATTGGCCACTGTTGGAAACAGGATGCTGGGCTTGATGGACCCTTGGTCTGACCAAGTTTGGCATGTTATTATGTTCTTATGTTCTTATGAGGCAAAGAGGAGATGTTCAGGGATCTTTTACATAGAGCAATCGATGGTGACATCATTCAAGGATGTTGTGGCCTTTCCCACCTGGACCCTTTGAGTACTGTAAGGTTGACCCTTTGAGTACTGTAAGGTTGAGCACACATGTGCCTAAGGAGGAACAGCAGAGGCAGCAGTCCTGGTGGCATCTTACCACATGCACCAGTTCTGGTGGGTCCTGCCAGCAGGGGAAGGTCCAGCTGTACGTGGCTTCAGAAAATGAGTGCGGTGGCTTTGGCGAGCAAACCGCCAAACATACAGCAATATTGTATTTGGTTTATGTATTGTAGGACTGCCTGAAGCTGTACTTAGATAGGTGGCATAGGAATATACATTTTACATAAGTAAATCTGCAGTGAGTTCTTCAATGCAACACATTTTTTGATCATTTTGTGATGACTGAACCTGAGTGGCAGAATGTAATCATCTGAGAAGTATAATGGGATTGCTGGTATTGTGTTTTGGGATTTTTAAAAAATTGATTTTATTTTATTTTTCCAGATTTGTGGTGCCACTCCAGTGTTCTACCTGTGTGCTATAAATTGTTATCCTAATACTACCTCCTTGTTCTACCTCTTAATTTTACAGTGTCACATTTGATATTTGTATTTTTTATGTAAATCGCCCTGGGCCCTTTTTTTTTTGGAGGAGGGCCACATATTAATGTGACATGAAATGCAAATCCTCTCCTCCCTCCATATTTCATGCAGATGCAACCAGTTGCCTCTTCCTCTAGGGCCCTGCTCCTTCCCTCGCCACCTTAATAAAACTCTTTTCTCTTCTGCCTTGGTTTATCCCACTGATGAATTTGTCATCACTTTCTTTCCCTCAGTCAGTTGATGACTGACTCGTTTTTGTACCTTACCTTGGTAAAGGTGCCATAAAAATAAATGCACTTTGGGCAGATAGCAGCCAAAGCTGCTTTGTAAGAGTGACCTTTGCCGTGATGGCCTTCTCCCAAGCACCTTTCAATAAAATGAAATTCTCTTTATATGTATTCCAGCGTGCGGAAGAATCAGCCCTAGTGAGAAATGCAAAGGGTTCATTTTCTGCAGGGCTGCACAGAGTCGCATTTGTGTGGTGTCTTTGCACTGTGAATAGTGAGATTGTTGTCGACAAGGACTTCCGATCTCCAGGCTCGCTAAAGTCAGATTGGAAGCTCCACCTTCTCGCATGTCGAGAAGCAACAGTGATAAATTGCTACAATTTTACACTTAACCTGCACCTTATGTGTTATCTTAGAAGGTCCACTGAGGAGGGCTCCGTAAATAATTGGGAGTCAGTGAATGGTATTTGTGTACATGGATACAGTCTGATGGGATTAAGCCTACCGTGGCAATTATGCAGAACCTCACACTGCGCTCTTTTATGATTTCATGGCACGCATTCAAACCCTATTCAACCTATTTCCTTACAGGCTAAATAGATTGTTTTGTTTTTCGTATCTTGAAACAGAAACCCTCCCTTTGTTTTTTATTCATCCTGCCAGAGAAAGTTACTATGGTTCAAAAAACCTAATGGGGTCAGGGACCGGTGACAGAATAAGTATTTAATCTTTTGTTTCGTAGTCAGGTTTGTTCTTTTTTTTTTTTTAATAGCATTTGAGTGCATGCGTTAGAAACCCAAATGAAATGCAGTTCAATTTATGGGAGGAT
The DNA here is from genome assembly GCF_901001135.1 of Rhinatrema bivittatum. NCBI lineage: Eukaryota > Metazoa > Chordata > Amphibia > Gymnophiona > Rhinatrematidae > Rhinatrema > Rhinatrema bivittatum. Next base: position 53,739,126 of record NC_042622.1, on the reverse strand, counting down.
AAGTTAAATGAGGACTGTGCTGTAGCTATCTTTGGGATTCACATGTTGGAAGGTGTACCATTAACCTGCCAATCCTTTCTCGTCAATCTGCAGTTGCTGGTTGTATAGAGTAATGGTACTTCAGTCTTGTCACGCAGGAAGTCACGTTTATAGCAAGCGAGCAATATCTCAGAACATCTTATTCACGTATTATCTTCTTTATAACCCCTCATATTTATTATGTACTCCGCTGACAAATCCAGTGATCTAAATTCTCTGTCTTAAATAGCTACCATAGGTTACAATATATGTGCTGTATTCAATTAAACTGGGTTTATTAGTTCCTTACATTGATATTGAGCTAGACACATCCATACATTTTGAAGTGAGCATATTCCATTAATCAATGGACTGCTGAATTGTTCATCTCTGGTAACATTTCCAGAGGGGTAGCCATGTTAGTCTGTAATAGCAAAACATGCCACAGAGTCTGGTGGCACCGTATAGACTAACAGATTTATTGAGGTATAGCCTTTCAATAACAAGATACATTTGATGAAACTTGTGCCTCAATAAATCTGTTAGACTAAAAGGTGTCACTAGCCTTGGTGTCATTTTCACCTACAGTGGTAAAACCTAGAATGTCTACAGTAAGGAAATAACCACAACACCACATGGAATTGCATTGCTCCTGAATGAAGGAATCTGGTTTTAGGCTTTGTTCTCGCAGTATTTTTCAGTTGATATTTCTAGGAATGATGACTAAAGGTGTTTGAATACAGAGTCCATTGTTACAAAATAGATGCATATGATCTAAACCTACGCAGTAAAAATGTGTATCCATTCATACAAAGGATAAATCCCTCTGAATGGGTCAGTTCTTCCAATATTATTAATAAATAGAATCAACTTAATCAAATGAATAATTCTATCCATAATTTTATTTGTTTCAAAATTTATCTATATCTCAGACCAAACAGAAAATATCTTACCGAGTATGCAGGCCAGGCTTTGCTAACAGAGGGGCCAATGCAATACAGTGCACTCAGGTGAGCGGGTTGAATAAGCGCTAATGAATCCCCTAATGCAATAAGGGAATTTGCGCCTATTCAACGTGCATCCAATGCAGAGTGAGTCTAATAGTGCTAATCACATGCAAATGCAGTGACTGAGGCTATTAGCATTCACTCCAGATGCAAAAAAAAAAAAAAAAATGTGTGTCTAGGATGCACATTTAGCGCTCAGCAATTAATGCCTGCCTGGAGCAGGCGTTAATAGCTGAGCGCATTTAAAACAAGTACAGAAAAGCAGAAAAAAAATGCTTTTCTATACTTGTTTTAAATGCTCAAAGAAACTGTACTTAAAAGACGGCCGAGTTAGGGAAATCGATGTCGTTAAAACCAGCGTCGGTTTTCCAAACCGGCAGATGGCCGAGTTAGGTAAACCGATCGGGGTTGCATTAGCAAGGAGGCGCTAGAGGCTCACAAGCGACCCTAGCTCCTCCTTGCTAACGCGACCCCCTAATTTAAATATTGCATGGCGGCCCCCTTGGGGGGATCTGGGGTGTGTTAAGAAAGCGGGCGCTGACTGTTGAGCTCTCGCTTTCAGCGCACTTTTATTGCATTGGGCCCAGACTGTGCAAACTGCTTCCTAAATTTGCAGCTAGTAGCACAGCTTAATGGAAGCCATCTAAGAGACAGCAATGGCATCTGGGAACCAACACCTGCTCAAGCAAAGTCAGAAGGCCTTGGAAAATTGCTGAAAATGAAGAAACAGTTATAAGGATAACTGACCCAGCATTTAACATGAGTATATTATACATTTTGTTCCACTACCATAGACCTTGTGGCAGGGGGGGGTCAATAGACTTGAATTGGGTGGGGAGGAGGGGGAGTTTGCTTTATGCATTAATATAGTTGTTTCAGTATCCAGTAAGTAGGCCATACATATATACATAAGAAATAAGAAGCCTGTGTCTTATTTAATCTGTTTCCTGTAAACCGATGTGATATCTCAGATCAAATGGTATATAAAAATAAATAAACAAATAAATAAATAAATACATATATTGTAACATCAATCACTAACTTCACTTTATAATTATGTATATACCGAATCACAGAGACTTTCAAAACTGACATAAAATTATAGAAAATGTGTGTAATGGGTATAAAATGTGGGAAAACAAAGCAGCCAGGAGAGGGAAGGTAAAATTTCCTGATGAACTAATTAACTGAGAAGGCTGAGAGTAATGGACGGCCGGTGCCATCTTTAAAAATGGCGCGGGCGATACAGTGCTCCTACCATGTGACAGGGGCTGGCCAATGGCACGGATACCCTGTCACATGCTAAGGGCAAAGGGCCATTGGCGCCATTTTGATTAGTGGCAGCCGACGGCCTGAGAGCGGGAGATCGCTCCCGGGACCCCCGCTGGACCACCAGGTACTTTAAAAAAGTTTTGGGGGGGTCAGGAGGGTAGGGGATTAGAAAGAATTAAATTTAAAGGGTCGGGGTGGGTTTGGGGGTTATTTTTAAGGGCCCTTTCTTCCCACCCCCCCAAAACGGTAAGAGAACCCCAAGAAAAATTTTGTGGGGTTTTTCCTATCGGGTTCAGGGGCTCCCCGAATTCTGACGAGTTTGAAAATATCTTCCGATATTTTCAATTGTCAGAAAAGCGATTCACATCCCTAATATATATATATTGAAAAGCATTGTTCCAGGTACAGATCCCTGAGGCACTCCACTGTTTACCCTTTTCCACTGAGAAACTTGACCATTTAATCCTACTCTCTGTTTTCTGTCTTTTAACCAGTTTGTAATCCACGAAAGGACATCGCCTCATGACTTTTTAATTTTCTTAGAAGCCTCTCATGAGGGACTTTGTCAAACGCCTTCTGAAAATCCAAATACACTACTTCTACCGGTTCACCTTTTATCCACCTGTTTATTAACCCCTTCAAAAAAATGAAGCAGATTTGTTAAGCAAGACTTCCCTTGGGTAAATCCATGTTGAGTGGGTTCCATTAAGCCATGTCTTTCTATATGCTCAACGATTTTGATCTTTAGAATAGTTTCCACTATTTTTCCCGGCACTGAAGTCAGGCTCACTGGTCTATAGTTACCTGGATCGCCCTTGGAGCCCTTTTTAAATATTGGGGTTACATTGGCCACCCTCCAGTCTTCAGATACAATGGATGATTTTAATGGTAGGTTACAAATTTTAACTAATAGATCAGAAATTTCATTTTTTAATTCCTTCAGTACCCTAGGATGCATACCATCTGGTCCAGGTGATTTGCTACTGTTTAGTTTGTCAATCTGGCCTACTACATCTTCCAGGTTCACAGTGATTTGGTTCAGTTCATCTGACTCATCACCCTTGAAAACCATCTCCGGAATTGGTATCTCCCCAACATCCTCATTAGTAAACACAGAAGATGTCATTTAGTCTTTCTGCAATAACCTTATCTTCCCTAAGAGCCCCTTTAACCCCTCGGTCATCTAATGGTCCAACCGACTCCCTCACAGGTTTCTTGCTTCGGATATATTTTTAAAAGTTTTTATTATGAGTTTTTGCCTCTATGGTCAACTTCATTTCAAATTCTCTCTTCAACTGTCTTATCAATGTTTTACACTTAACTTGATAATGCTTATGTTTTATCATATTTTCTTCAGATGGATCCTTCTTCCAGTTTTTGAAGGATGTTGTTTTTGGTTAAAATAGCCTCTTTCACCTCACCTTGGAGGGTTATGAGAGAGAGCATGTGTGAGGGTACTTGGAGGAGGATAAGAGAGAGAGCATGAATGAGGGTGCTTGGGGGTAGAGAGAACATGTTTGAGAGTGCTTGGGGGCTGAGAGAGAGCAGGTGTGAGGGTGCTTGGGGGGGGGAGAGAGAGAGCTTGTGTGAGGGTGCTTGGAAGGGGATAAGAGAAAGAGCATGTGTGAGGGTGTTTGGGGGGAGAGAGAGCATGTGTGAGGGTGCTTGGGACGGCTGAGAGAGAGAGAATGTGTGAGGGTGCTTGGGGAGGGCTGAGAGAGAGCTTGTGTGAGGGTGCTTGGGGTAATTGACGGTAATTGTTTTGCCTTCCTTCCACCCTTCTTAATGTGTGGAATACATCTGGACTGAGCCTTAAGGATTGTATTTTTAAACAATGTCCATGCCTGTGAACACTTTTAACCTTTGCAGCTGCACCTTTCAGTTTTTTTCTAACAATTTTCCTCATTTTATCAAAGTTTCCCTTTTGAAAGTTTAATGTTAGAGCTGTAGATTTACTTATTGTCCCCCTACCACTATTGCCAAGTGGACCCACCACCGTTACCTCTCTCACCAAATCCTGTGTTCCACTTTTTAATGCTCTAAAATTTAACTTACTTTTATCATGGGTTTTATTACATTGGCTCCTTATCTTGTGAACTGTACTGTCTAGGCATATGCTGATGAGCAAAAGGATACTTTATAATGAGTATGCTAAAGTTAATAGCCTAGTCACTAAACAGATGCTGATTTGTGACTGCACGCTAATGCCCAAAATTGATCACCCGCTTTGGACCACACATTAGGGATTGACTGTGCACATAAAATCCACCTGCTGGCCAGGGGCAATTTATGGGGAAACATGGAGGCATTTCAGCTACTGCTGCAGGAAGTACTTCAGCAAGTAAGGGTTAGAGACTGAAGACAGGAGAGGAGCAATAGAGAGAGAGTGAGGGGTGAAGGGAAGAGAGAGAGAAACGGAAGAGAAGAGCGGGAAGGTAGCTGCGTCCCTGGATTTACAGGCCCAGGGCAATCTGCTGCTGGCAACAATGCCATTCATCTCCTTGATGCCAGCCCGGCTGGAAACCTTGCATTGGCCCTTTCTAACTTATCAGGTCATGGTAGGGTACAGGGCTGCTTTAAGCACTTGAAGAACCCTGGGCAAACTTTTATATTTTTTTTCCATATTGATCACCACCCTCGCTCTCCTCCCCAATCCCAACACACTCCTTCTTCCATCTTGCCTGTTAATATGATGCTTCCAGCTCAGTGCCCCAGATTTCCTCCTTTGTGCTGACTAATAGGAGACAGTCTCATGCCACCTCTTCCTCCTGATCTGTGTGGATTGACTCAAGTATGCCTCTACCCTTTTTTAGCTGACCTAAGCACATCTCTACCTTCTTATTCCAGTCAGCTTGCCCATGGTCCTTTTAGTGTGCACAGTAAAAAAAAAAAAAAAAAAAAGCTGAAACTTTTTTTCTTTTTTAGGTATTATGTGCCCTATATATCATCTAGTGAATCAGATGTTAAATGTAAATTTAGCATCTATAGTAAAAAGTTAGTGCTTCAGCACTCTAAATTATTTTGTATACATTTAAGTGAATTTTCCCCATAGCGTACTATGAAAAAAAAAAGAGAAATATTGCATTATAGCCTTATTACTCCTGGGGGAATTCTGCGCAAAAATGTTTTAAATTCTACACACAAAAATTTAAAATTCTGCAAAATTCTGCATACTTTATATTGGTCAAAATAACACAATATGCATGTCAATCTTTAAACAATTACATTTTAAATTAATTCAGAAACAAGTTATTACTTAAAGATGCAGACATTTAAATATTTTGAGCAGAATTTCCCTAGAAGTTCACTGTAAGAGTGTCCCTTCTACTCTCTCTCCCTACTCCCCTGGCCAATTTGCCCTCTCAGGCCCCAACTCCTCCACCTGCCAGTATCTCTCCCCTTCATCTCTAGGCTCAATCCCTTGCACTCCCAGAGTTTGACCCCTCTCTCAGTAATGCCCCTCACACAGGCTCTCTGTCCCTCTCTCTATCTCTCTGATACACAGGCTCCCTCTCTGCACATACACACCCCTTCATACAAGCTACCTCACTTTCTCTGTCTCTCACACACACACATCCCCTCATACAGGGTTCCCCTCTCTTGCATACACACCCACACAGGCTCCCTTTTGCTCATACATACACCCTCATACAGGCTATCTGTGCCTCTCTTTCACACACCCCTTCACACATTATCTCTCTCTCACAAACAAGCACCCTCACATATACCCAATCCTTTGTTTTCACACACACCAGCTCCCAATCTCTAGCACACATCACAGTCCTTCAGTCTCCTCATATAAGCTTCCTGTCTCTCCCCCCAAACACCCTCACACATAAAATCTCCCCCCAAGCACCCTCACACATAAACTTTCCCCCCAAACACACTCACACATGCTCTCTTTTCCCCAAGCACCCTCTCACATGCTCTCTCTCTCAGCCCTCCCCAAGCACCCTCACACATGCTCTCTATCCCCCCCCAAACACCCTCACACATGCTCTCTCTCTCCCCCCCCAAGCACTTTCACACATGCTCTCTCTCTTATCCCCTTCCAAGCACCCTCACACAAGCTCTCTCTCCCCCCCCCCAAGCACCCTCACACATGCTCTCTCTCTCAGCCCCCCAAGCACCCTCACACATGCTCTCTCTCTCTCCCCCCAAGCACGTTCACACCTGCTCTCTCTCTTATCCCCTTCCAAGCACCCTCACACAAGCTCTCTCACTCCCCCAAGCACCCTCACACACGCTCTCTCTCAGCCCCCCAAGCACCCTCACACATGCTCTCTCTCTTATCCCCCTACAAGTACCCTCACACATGCTCTCTCTCTCGCCCCCCAAGCACCCTCACACATGCTCTCTCTCTTATTCCCCTCCAAGTACCCTCACACATGCTCTCTCTCATAACCCTCCAAGCACCCTCACGCATGCTCTCTTTCACCCCCCAAGCTCTCTCTCTCACCCTGCCCCCCTCCCAGGCTCACAATCTCACACACAAAACACACACACACACACACATACACCCCTTCTACACACACTTACTCTCACCGGAGCCATCATGTTTACTGTGAGTGGGATGAGCTCCACTCTTGGCACGCTGGGGTCTCCTCCATCTTTGCCATTTTCTGCGCAGAATTTGGCAGTTCTGCACAGGGGGGGATTCTATGCAAATTCTGCGCTCTGAAGCAGGGCAGAATTCCCCCAGGACTACCTTATATAGTTGCAACTCAGTATTGTAACAAAGTTGCCTACAATACAATGTTTTTTAAATTTAACCGCAGCTTCATATATTCTGGGAAGAAAACCATTTCACACCTTCTCAGAATAAAAATGTGCCTTTATAAATATACATGAGATTAGTATTGTGGATGAATCATTTTTTTTCAGTGCTCAAAAACTACCTTACTGAATGTCTCTTTCCTGCAGGCAGCTCTTGTTGTGAACACAGTCTAAAAGTTGTTTTGTTAGAGGGGAAATAAAACAGAACTCAGAATGTGTCCAGACAGAGTACTCATGGGTAGAATTTAAAACAGATATATTTTAACAATATATTTTTTTAAACACCTTGCTGAAGTCACTGACCTCATTTTTAGAGCTTGTACAAGAACAGCCTTTTACAACATGCTCTCAAGCAGCATCAACAGAAAACCAAACCCTTGGTTGAATCCTGGCACGGAGAGGTTACAGATGACAGTAGAAAAACCATAACAACAACAAAACTGAAACACGGAGCATTGAAGGAGGAAGCTTCATTCTCTGCCTGTAGTAGTATATTTCAGCCCATTCTAAACTCCCAAACACCCATATTAATTTCCGGTTCAGGGAGCAGCAGTCTTCCCTGAAGCGCTCTGCTAGTAATCTATGAGCTTGTCTAAATGAAAGACAGCTCTGCAAATTCAGACTAGTTAGCCTTCGTCTTTTGCCCCTTCCCATATGGTTGGAAAAAAGAACATGTATAGTAACCTGGTTCTGCAGCTCTCTGGCTACAAAGCTGCAGATTCTGCGGGTGATCTGCTGGTAGCTGGGAAAGTTACCTTGAATGACGCCAGCCACAGGTGTCAGCTTTACAGATTGTACAGATTTCACGTATACTATACACTATATGCATGCACGCACACATATGTATTTGTGTATGTATGTATAAATATATTGACAGAGATACACATATACATACATTAATTCTGTGTATTATGTATGTGTGTATCTCTGTCACCTCACCTCATCCAAACACTTAAAATTTGTGTTGGGAGAATGTGATTGCTTGTATGTCTGTGCATACCTTGTTTCAGCTTTGTTCACCTCTTTCTTCCTCTTGTTGTCAGCGGTGGTCCATTCCTCAATGAAACGGTGCAACAGTGGGAAGCAGGACAAGTTTTGTAATGGGGAGGATGGAGAAAGGGAGCCTCTGCCACATGTAAAGTTTGCAAAGCGCCCTCTGTAGCTTTAAGTCAGTTGGCTGTCTGCAGAGATAGCAGGGATGGAGGACCACATAATAGGTGCCTTGCTGGGTTTTCATTCACAGTGCTCAGTTCTCTCTGTTGCGTCTATCTGACACAGATCACTCTTGCTGTCTGTATGTGTCTCAGGCTGGGGGCTCTCTCCTCTCTCTCTCTCTCTCTCCCCCTCCCTGCATTCCTTCCTTCTCTGTGTGGTACTAAAGGCTGCTTTTTGGGGAAGACTTGAAAGGCTTGTATCCAGGCCCTAGAAATGCATCTCCTGCCTGGGCCAGTCTCAGATCCCAGGTACCACCTTATCGTTCCTCAGTTGCCCAAAGAGAGGGCAGCCTTGCAGAAGGCAGAATGTGCTGGTGATACACTGCAGGGTGATCTGGTTTCTTTCTTTAGGCAGTGTTCTCTGGCTCTGAGCAGCAAATGTTTTCAAGTGTCACAATAGCCACAATTTGGTATGTGTGCTGGGGACTGGTGACCCCCTGCTGGAAAGGATTGTTACAGATCTATCCCTCTGGGACCATACCTTTTTTCAGTATTGCTTTTGCCACAGCAAATGAGGACAGAGATGCATTACCTTGGTCCTAGTAAACCACAAAAGGCCTGGTTTATTTATTTAAAAACTTTTCTATGCCGTCGTTTAGCAGGATATCCACAAAGAATATTATTCTGGCATATCTGAAGACTTTTGGTCTGAGTGAGCAGCAAATTAACTTGTATTGCTTTCATGGTCACCTGGAAAAGCAGATCTGAGCTGAATTTTTTTTTTTTTTTTTTTTTTTTTGTGGACTCTGCTAGAGGCCCAAGTCCATTACTTAGCTCCAGTGAGCAAGAAGCTTGAATCCAGTCTGTTTCTTGGTGCAAATCAATCTACCGATGAAACCCCCAAAACAGCAGTAAAAATATACACACAATAAAATAAAAACATAAATCAGCTAAAAATAAAATAACCTACAGATAAAGATTCCTTTTGCCATGTTCAGCCCCAAAGACTAACATTAGCCCCAGAAACGTTATGCCACCTCTGACCAGGAATTAAATTTCCAGCATTAAGAAATCATGAATGAAGCCTACGCACCTTTCTGCATTGGAGAGTTATAGCTAATGCCTTGAGTATCAAGGGATTTGCAAGGGGGAGCACTAAGCTGAGGGCACGGTTTTACTCATATCGGTGCACACATTTTTGTGGGCCTAACTTTTCATTAAATTGGGGGTAAAGCCACAAAACTGAGCATTAACGTGTGCACCCAGCCGAGCGCACCTTACTACATCAGGGCCTCGGTTATCTCATTTTAGCTAAGCAACGCAAAGTGCTCTGTGCTGACTTGGCATGTGAGAGGTATCTGTGGAGGAGGCGAGCAGGATGTCCACAGTAAATATTCTGTGACACGTTTGGTCCAAGAACTAGGATGGTCTGCATATTTGGTCACTCTGAAAACCAGAGCCGTGTGCTGCCCTGGTAGACCAGAGTTGAATGTACCTCAGCTGTATGTGGCGGATAACCTGTAGGTGGCCTCAGCAGTTGAAAGGAGACACGGCAGGCATTTCCTGGCCATTGGCAGACAACAATGTAAAGTCATCTTTCTGCCAATCTGCTGTCAGTAACCCGCTTGCTGATTGCTGAGCATTGATAATTTTCTTGCCAAGCAGGGAGTCACTGATGTAGGTCGGCAGGCCTGCTTTTGTGTACTTTTCTAGGTCTGAGTTGAAACAGTTGCGCAGAGAGACCGTGCTGGGCAGAATGTGAAGGGAGGGGAAGGAAAGAATAGGGACACCAGAAGCCACAGACCTGCATGCGGTTTCCATTCAGGCGCAGAGAAAGCGACGCTGCATGGCATGGAAGCGACTCAGTGTGTGCAAAATACCAAATCCAGGGTGGCTTTTCTAATGCTGCTGAATAAAAAGTCTCTGCCCGGTTCTTCCGCAACATATAGGACCTGGAATTCAGAGTAGGACGGTACTTCCAGATTAGAAAGAGAGCTTATTCCTCCAGCAGGAGGCACTGCATTCTCCCAGCTGCCATGCACTCTGAAGGACAAATCTTTGGTATGCTACAGGCACTTGCCTTTCTTCATCAAAGAAAACAAAAAAAAAAGCTTTGACTCCTCTCTAGGGAACAAGGACTAACGCACAGCTCTCTGAAGGCATATAGCAAGCATACAGCCATACTTCTGTATTTAGATCTGCCCCGTGTATCTTCAGACAGCTGCATGCTGACTCTCTTTCCCAAGAGAGGAGTCAAAGCTTTTGTTTTATTTGATGCAGAAAGTGTAACTGCTTTCTTTGTGGGTTTTTTTGTTTTTTTTTGCTTTCCTCCTTGCTCTCTGTTTATATTTGTTTGTCCAGTCCTCATGTGGAAACTGCCATCATGGGAGCCCTAGAGAAATCCATAGTCTTTCGTTTGTCCAGCCATGCAGTAGCAGAGCTTATCCCTCCCTCTACCCCCCATTCTCTGTTAATGACCTCTAGATCTGTTCCTGAGAGGGGGGGGGTGCATCTCTGAAAGAGGAGGGGGAAATTTTTTTATCGGGAGAAAAGCATGATGGCATAGGCCTGCGACAGGCAGGAATACTGCAGGGTCAGGCTGTGATTCCTAGGAAAAACTGTATTGCAGATCCCAGTGCTAGAATAATTGGGTGCCGCGGTTCCTTATCCCAGTTCTGTGCTCGTTCACTGTTTGACTAGCTGGGGACTTTAAGGGACGTTTTGAGCACAGCTGCACTCCGAGCCTGGTCACTAGGTGTCCCAGTTGTTTGATGGCTGGGATTTCCTTCCCTAGATGCTATGAATGCTGTCTCCACAACTTCCCCATACTTTTGGCTGATTGTTGTCTGAATAAGGAAGAATTTTATTTATTTTTTAATAACTGATTTCCTGCCTTGCATCAAAAAACATAGATGTGGGGCACAGTCATAAAACCAATCGTAACAAATAATACATACACCAAATACATTAGCATCAGCAATAAAACAAGCATTCTGGCTAGAACAAACAAACAATTAACATCTGCTGTAAGACCATCATGGAGATCCTATTCATTGGCCCTTGGTCCTGCCCTTAACCCAGACCCCTAGAACATTCATTGGTTGCGTATACAGTTCAGGAATTCAAACCCAAGAACAGGCTTTGGCTCGTTTCCTGAACTTCAGATCACCTGCTTCATTCCCTTATTAACTTCAGTGGATTTGAACTCCAAATAAGTAGCCCAAAGTAGCTAAAAGCTGTATACCATGTCACAGATAGCTTAGCATTTACCAAAGAGGAAACTAACAACAGGGATTGCTGAGATGAACGAGGCACTCTATCAAGTTAGTAATCCCAATGTAAACATTTAAAAATCAGAATCAAAACCTTAAATTGTATGCTGGCTTCCAGTCACAAAGAACTGGCAAAACATGCTCATGGTTATTTGCTCCTGTTAACAACCTAGCTGCAATATTGTGGAGCAGGTGGTTGCAGTCTGGTCCCAGGTAATTCATGGTATAAAGACATAAAATAATTAATTCTTCTAGTTATTGAATAGTGAACCAGTGAACTAGGTCCCTGAGCACTAAGTAAGGATGCAGCTATCCAATCAGTCTTAGACAACAAAAAGAGGTGTGTACTACTGATGATATTGCTGCATCTGGAAGTAAAACATTTCTTGACTAACTAAATATGGAAAACCACAGTGTCATGTTTGTTTACCAGCATACAAATAATATGATCTAGCTTCATTCAGTATTGTTTATGTCAGTAGTGATCTAATGGTGGTGGAGGGTTGGTGACTTAACATACTGTTTAGATAGAAATGTCAGATAAGAGCAGAATATCTTGACCTGTCCACATTCATTCAGAGGTAAAAATTGAGTATTTATTTTTAACACACATAAAGCAATATTTAATAGAAAATCCTGTTTTCCTCTAATTCATTTCTTCCAAAGCATGTAAGGGCACTAATGCTCTGTCTTTGAAAATTAAAGGATTTTTGCATCATGTTAAGGCAATCATCACTGCGCTGTTTTTCAAATGGGTTGATGCCTCTGCTTAATCTATCTGAAGTAGTCTGCAATCATTCATGTAGAAGAAAACATGGTTTTGAAATACAGTTAGTCATTTTCTTTATGTTCATGCAAATAATTAATGGAAAAATGTTTTTATTTTTAAGAAAAATGTTAAGAAGGAAAGATGTTGCTATGAGCAGTGGTAGGCAAATTCCAAGGCTATTTCTGCACTCACAGATTTGCACAGATTGAGTTGTGAACTACTGCATTAGAACAGGCTAGGGTGAAATCAGGGGTATAATGTGGCTAATGTAGGATGTACAACTTAAGTGAAATGCAGACAAAACCGATTCTTGAGCGTTACAAACAGATCTGATTTTCACGATATTCACGAGTGGGCAATTTTCAATCCCTTGCTACAGGCTGCAGGACCACAGGTACTTTGTACCCATAGATTTACAAGTTCATTTTCAAAGGAAAACTCCCAGTTGACATTCCCTTTGAAAATGCTCCAGCATGCAAACCAGAGGTACAAAAGTACCTGCAGACTTTGCAGCAGGTGCAAAGTACACGCAGTCATTTCAAAATGGAATGAGATATGGATTTATATTCTTGTGTTTTGGAAGAGGAGAGCCCGGAAAAAATAACACCACAGGAGGAGACAGCAGATATAAATGGGGCAATTTTCAGACTGCCTGAGAAGCCTACCTGTTAATTTTCAAAGGGAAACTCCCCGAGGTGTTTCCCTTTGACCTAGCGGGAATCGCAGGCAATAAAGTACCCACAGAATTTGCAGGAGCAAACTCCCCATTGGGAAGTAAACTCAGAGTTCAAAATAAACTCCTGGTGTCACCATATCCCTGCCCCCTTTCCCCTCTACACTGCAGGGTGATAATCTTCAGAAGGCGTGTTTCCTCAAGTAAACACTCATTGAAAATTGTCCTCCCCACAGGCAAGATTTTATTAATCTATAGCACTACAGATGTAATAGCCTTTCAATCAGCCAAGCCATTGAGAAGTTGTGGAGGCAAAGATCACAGCACCTGGGGGGAGGGGCTTTGGAGCAAATCCCTGCAATCACACAGTAATGGCCCCTGCTGAACACACTTTGGGTGCACATGTCTTGGGCTCCAGAGGGAGCTATAGTTTGTCATCTTGGCTGAGAACTGTCACTTCCTTGGCTGGGCTAGATGTGAAAAAAGGAGAAAACTCTAGGTATAGTAACATTGTAGATGACAACAGAAGAATGCTAAGCTGCCACCAATCAGGTGTGAATGCCTGCCCAGTCTGGTTTACAGGACATATATCCTGAAATCTGGACTGGCCAGGTGGGTCCCGAGGACCAGGTTGAGAAACATTGATCTCATGTGGCTTCAGGAAATTGAAAGCATTTTTTTTCCCCTTCTCTTGTATGGAACTTGATCTCTCTGTTTATGCGTAGCCTCTTGTGTGTAAAGCAGATGATGAGATTTCACAGGCTGCTCATGGAATTAAAGGGCAAATTTCACACTTTGTTGCAGATTAAAAGAAAAGGGACATGAAAATTCAAATGAGGTCATTCATGTGATTAGACAAGGGGAGAGCCAAAACAAGATATTTTACAGTGAATACAAATAACCACAAACTCAGTACCAGACAGAAAAACTGGACTTTAGATTCCTACAGATAGTGGGGGAGAGAGGAAATGAGATGGTCCTAATGATGAGAGACCCTGCCACATGTCTACTACAATCCTTTCAGGCAAGGAGGTGCAGTCCCCAAAGTTTTGCTTTGTTTTTTTCCCCTGGGTTTCATGTTGTTTAATGTTCATTTCTGTTCAGTTTGTTTGTGGAACCAAAATAAACATTTATAAAAAAAAAACCCAAAAAATCAATATGGCTGAAACTGATGAGAAAATTCAGATTATTGCCACTTTTTATTTATTTTTTTTGAATTTTGTCAATAAAAATGATTTAAGTATATAAAAAAAATATGCCCAATGCAAAACAAAACAAAAAAAATACAAACTGAAATAGAGCTCCTCCAGGTCCTTCTGACCCCTTCTCATCACCCTCTGCACCATCCAAAAAAGCTGTCAAGGTCAGAGACCTCCTCAGCCCCCACTTACCTATTCTGTGGGATCCTGATTTGTACCATTGGCATCTCTTGAAAATGGTGCCAGCTGGCCCTGAGCACAGCGCCATAGTGACGTCAAAATGGACAAACTGGCACCCTTTTTAAAGGGATACCAGTGGGGATTAGAGGTGAGGCCTGGGATAGACCTGGACCAAAGGTCATTGGCAGAGGTCTTGGGAGGTCCCCGGGGAGCCTCAGAGAGTCCTGGGTAGGCCCAGATAACATTTTATTAAAATGTTGTTGTTTTTTCTTTTCTTCTGTTTTGAAAGCAAAATGTAATGAAGTAGGAAATATATTTTATTCTTCAAATGAATGCACATCCCTATTCTCAAGTAGTTATACATGCTTCTTACAATTTTTCCTTGTCTTTCTTTTGTACCAGTGATTTTCTTTTGGTTCTTTGCACCACGTTAGTATTCTCAAAGGTGTAGATTTTCCACTGTGCGCGCATGTCCATGTACGCGTGCTTCCTAGCGCACACACATGGACGCACTGATTTTCTAACATGTGCGTGCCGGCACGCACATGGTAGAAAATCCGTGGGCTGCTTGCACACGTGCACCGGATTTTATAATCCACGCACATATGTGCAGGTGGCGCACACAAGGGGGTGGGGCTTTTGCAAGTTCCATGCAGTGACGCATTCCGGCGTTCCCCAGTTCCCTACCCCCCTACTTAAATTCCTCCCTCTTCCCCTCGCCTCCCCACCCCCTAAACCATACCTTTGTGGGGGGGGGGGGGGTTCTTTGTTCACAACTTACTTCAGCTCCTGAGATGAAGTAAGTTGCGCGCGCAGGCCGGCTGCCGGAGTGCGAGTCTTCGGGGCAGCGAACAATGGTGCTGTCCCAGCCCACACTCCCGCCCCGCCCCTTCCCGCCCAGAACACATTCTCCAGTCCACCCCTTGTAAGAGGCCCGGCACTTATTCATATACCAGCGTTTACGCCCGTGGCCAGCCCTCTTTGAAAATTCGCCTGGCGCGCGCAAGGCCTTTCCATGAGCGTAAACGTCAGGTTTTGCTTGCATAGGGCTTTGAAAATCCACCCTTTAATGTGTATTGCTCAGTGATATGGAAGCTGGGCAGTGTTAACCCACTCTTTTCGTTAGAGAGGCTCATACGTTCCTGTGATTCATGAAATTTCTTTCCCTGCCATATGAAGCCAATGACAATTTTGTTCACTTCTTTAAAGAATTATTTTGGTAGTATAATGGGATACATATCAAATAGAAAAAGTATTCTGAAGAGAATATTCGAATTAGTAGTGATATGTGTCCAAAATATTAAATAAGGTATCCATATATTTAGGTCCTGCTTGAGGAATGGTCAACAGAAAAAAGATGATATTGCCCCTGTATAAGTTCGTGGTGAGACCTCACTTGGAATGCCTTCTACAATTCTGGAGACTGCACCTTCAAAAAGATATAAATTGGATGAAGCGGGTTCAGAATGTGGCTACTAAAATGGTCAAAGGTCTTTAATTTAACGCATATAGAGACAGACTTAAAGATTTGAACGTGTATTCCCTAGAGGAAATGCAATAGGGGTATTTAAACCTCCAAGGTATCAATGCACAGGAGTTGGATCTCTTTCAAAAGAAAGGAGGCTCTAGAATGAGGGGTCATGGGATGAGGCTGAAAGAGGATGGACTCAGGAGTAATCTAAGGAAACGTTTCTTTACAGTGAGGGTGATGGATGCGTGGAACGGCCTCCCAGTGGAAGTGGTAAAGACAAGCACAGTATCTGAATTTAAGAAAGTATAGGCTAAGTGCAGGGGATGTCTGAGGGAGTGGTAGGGATTGCAGAGCTGAGTACTTGGTGTGGATGGCAGACTAAATAGGCCATATGGTCTTTTTCTGCCATCACGTTTCTATTTTCCACACGGATAGCATGCACTAAAAATGAAAATGCCATAAATTAGAACATTTTATTAGTGTTTCTTTTTGTTTAGTTTTCAAATGACAGAAAGTGAAATAGCTTGTTTTCGTGTTTTTATGAAAATGAAAGCATATCTTACTTTTTCCGACAGCCAAAAGTACATGTGCTGTTTATTAGAAAATGTACACATTTGGGATCTTGGCTTCTTTCCAAAAGTCATCAAGTTCATTTCTTGCTCATAGATTTATCATTGAATTCCTCAGTTTCTTCCTGGCACTAGTTAATAGAAGTCAGATCAGATGATACTTTCTTCCATTATAAGTGAAATTTATGGAGAAAGGAAATCCTCAGCATTATTTTGTATCTTTGGATCCCCATGTAGAGGTGAGTAAAAGCTGCTTTTCCAATGAGCTGAGGTCTGCTGCACCAGATGAAGGAAGATTTCTCTTCTCTCTCCTTTCTGCATTATTTGTTACTTTCCATTAGGATCTGCTTTGCCTGAAAAGAGGGAAAGTAAGGTGTTATTGGTCTTGCTTCATTGGAAGACATTTCTATAGATATGATGGGCATGGTCCAATCTGCCATTATTACTGCTGTCCTTGCTCAGATTACAGTTCTCACTTTAGCCATCATGACTTCTGTTCTCATTTTCAGGAACTCCCAGGATTTTCGTTTGATCTCCTCTCTCTCTGTCTTCCATATCCTCATTCCTTCCTTTCTTGTATATCTTGCATGACTAGATGGTGAAAGCTCGCCGTGATATTTAGAAATATTAAGGCTGTGCATATCTATTACCATCAGTGATGGCTAGGGATGAATATGAATACCATTCGGTATTCATATTTATGGGGACCCAAATCCATTGCATCCGTTCTCGGGGGACCCTGATCCGCTCATTAGTTACATATATGTTTGTTTCCCAAAAGAAACCTCCTCCAACCCTTTAAATTTAATTAACTACAACCCCCCTCCCTCCTGACCCCCCCAAGACTTGCCAAAGGACCCTGGTGGTCCAGCGGGGGTCCTGGAGTGATCTCCTGCACTTGGATCGTCGGTTGCCGGTATTCAAAATGGCACTGATAGCCTTTGCCCTTACTATGTCACAGGGGCCACCGGTGCCATTGGTCGGCCCCGTCACATGGTAGGAGCAATGGACGGCCGGCGCCATCTTGTGCTCCTACCAGGACCCCCGCTGGACCACCAGGGACTTTTGGCAAGTCTTGGGGGGGGGGTCAGGAGGGTAGGAGTTTATTTGTTAGTGATACGTTGTATTCATGGGGGTTCGCCATACGTTTCGTGACCCCCACGCATACAACGAATATGGCATATATGTTGCGGATTGCCAATATGTTGCAAACGAATGCACACCCCTAGTGGTGGCACCTCCTTAACATTCAGAAGACCATCTGCTCAGTCTTGCATTTAAATACCAGGGAAGGAAAGTACTGGCTGTTGGACTTGATGAAATTCCCCTGCCATTTTCCATTACCCCAACCTATCTGGGGGTAAAATTGTATTGATAGCAACCTGGATTAACTTGCAGCAGAAACTGTGCAATCATATTTGGGAAGCAGCCTTTACTATATTAACTCTCTTCTGTCCTGATACTTGTGTATACTCCTGCTGAGTACTTTGTGTCTGCCTGAGGAAGAGAAGCACAGACTTCCAAAGTGGATACAGAACTTAATTTTGCCTTTTGTATGACAAGCAGCGCCCTTCATCCGATGCCAATTCAGAATTTTCACAATTTGGGGCCTATGCAATAAACCTTACCGTGCATGCTAAAAATACTAGCATACTATACAGGAAGGCCTTACCAGGATCGGGAAAGTGTCCTTACAGAAATTTGTGCAGGCTTACAAAAATTTGCAAGCCCATGCATGCAAATGAAGGAGCATCATTTATAAATTAGAGAGGTTTTATAAAGTTTACTCTAATACTGTGGTAATACTGTGACTATGTGTGTATGCAACTCTGGAAGTGTGGGGGACATGGCTTTGAAAACGCATTTTGATGCTTCCGTTATTTTTTTCTTATCTCTGCCTGTGGGCCAAAGATGCTGGGGGGGGGGGAGAGAATGAATTAGAAATGGTTTTTTGGGGGGTTTTTTTTTTTTGAGGCTTGATGAGTAAAAACATGCTTTGTCTCAGTGAGGACATTTTGAAAGTCTTCTCCCTTAAAAGTATTCTTTTAGCACTTGCATTTTAGCTTCTGTCATGAGCCAGTAGTAAACTGCTAGCCTGCCAGTTCTCCAGGAGTTTGAATGTCGCTTCATCTCCTGGCTTTATGAATTAGCGGGGAGATTAAGCCGTTATGAATAAACTGTGCTGCAGTAATGCAAAGGCAAGGGAGGCATCTTCCTCCAAGCCTACATCAGAATGCAGAGCACATCAGTCTCCTGGCACTTGGAGTCCATGAATGATGGCCCTCTGCCATCACAAATCTTTACTATTAATTTATTTTCTCTTTTGGACAACCCTTAAAGTAGCAGCCTCTTTTTAGTGTTGCCAAAAGAACTTCTTGTTATCACATATCCCTTAAAGGAGAGAAGGGATATGTTAGAACTATTTCTATACCTTAGAGCTATAAAAATACTGCATATGAGAGGTGCTTACTTTCTCACTGAAAAATGCTTAAGTTCAGATGCAGTGTCCTAGGTGGGCATTGAGAACTTTGCCTTCCTCCCAGTTTTGACTCTATAACCCCACCCCAGTCCCCAGGTCTCTTATGGCACAACACCCCCCCCCACACACACACACACACCCACACCCACACATACAAACACTCCACATCCATCACCACCACCAGCTGGATGGAGGAAAGTGGAGTTTCACATCTTATCAATCTCCTCTGCTTGGGATTGTGGTTTCCCTTAGGCTCACTGGACCTGCCAGCACTACACATTTCCAACCATGAGAGTGAACTCAACTGAAAAAGGAGGCTGATGTAGCTTGAAACTTTGCTTTCTTTCTGCCAACTGGGAGGTGGGGAGAAATTGGGAGATAGGATCAGATTAAGAGAGAAAATGGGGTGTGTCCCCCATAGCTTTCATATTGACACTGGCCCTGGTAAAAAACAGAAATCAAATAGACTCTGAAGTGTTGCAACAGGAAGGGACAATGGGCGGACTAGATGGCCTTGGGGTCATTATCTGATGTCATATTCTCTGCTGTCAAATCATAAGCTGCAAGTTTAGTCCTGGATTTCCCAACTCCCAGTCTGTCTCTTGCTGCTCTGTAGCCTATCCTGAAGACAGGAATTAGAAAATCAGGATGATTCAAAGTATCATGATGGAATGAAGTTGACTAACACTGCCGTAGTTCCTCTGGTTATTAATAGAGCAGTGTTGTATACATATACTATTTCCTTGGGCAATTTTCAAAATAAAAGAATGTTCAGAGATTTGCACCTGCTTTATCTGTGGAAAACTGGGGATGTGCAGAAGCAAAGTATTTGTTTTGGTCTGTTCATTAATTTTGTAGATCATCTACATTCATTTGATGTGAAATAAATAAGAAAAAAAAATATTGTTTATTGTACTATTTGTTTTCATTTTCCAGTGAAGTGAATGGGGGAAGCAAGTCTTAGGCCCCATTGACATCAATGTAAAAACCAAATAAAATGGACTTGGAACAGAAGCTGGTTCCTTGCACCGATGCCTAGGACCAAGGTCAGATCCCATCATTAAGACATGGGCCCATTTCAGAGACCTGGCCAAAGACCTAGGCCCGGGCCCAAGCCTGATGCTGGGGTCCGGCCGAGGCCATGTCTTGTCATCAAGGCCTGAACCTAAGCCTATGCCTAGGCCCAGGCCCAACACCAGGGACCAGTTAAGGCCAGGTCCCTTTGCCAAGGCCTGGGCCTAGGCCTGAGTCTAAACCAGGGGCCCAGCTGAGGCAGGGTCCCTTTGCCGAGGCCTAGGCTTAGGCCTAGCTCCAGGTTCAGGTCCAGGCATGGGCCCAGTGCTGGAGCCCGGCTGAGTCTGAATCCTGTCGCCTAGGCCCAGAATCTGAGGCCCAGGCCTAGGCTTAGGCCCAACTCCAGGAACTGGCTGAGGCTGGATCCTGTTGCCGAGGTTGTAGCTTAGGTCTAGGACTAATTGAATTCCATACAAAAAAGCCAGTAACTTATCTGGTAAGGCAAGAGCCTTGTAACGTTTCCTGACATGCATCCTGGTCATTGACTATCCACTGATTAGCTTGTCTATGGATTACAAATCTCCCTGAAGCAGACCATAACAAAAGATGGAGTCACGTTTGATTACTTTACAAGGCTCTTGCCTTACCAGATAAGTTACTGCGTTTTTGTATGGGTTTTAATTTGGGTTTCAGCTCACTTTTTGCTTTGGGCATTTAAATTACGTTTAAATTTTGATACAAGTTTTGAAACAACATATTTTATTTGCAATTTTGAAAATTCAAAAAATATTAAAAAGGGACCTATCTTTTCTCAATCCTTAAGGAGCATTTAGGGTTGATTTAGGGTCATTACCTTACTCATGTTTTTTATAGTTTCACCTATCTTCTAGCGAGACTTTTTTTCTTTGGTTGGTTAACAAACATTTTATTCCAGGATTTATATAGCATATGGAAACTGGATCACGACAGTTTGCAATGTAATATTTCAGAAACATGAACACAGCCAACTCCATGGCAGAAAAATGGCTTCCAGGTTTTGTGCTTACTCTATAGCTTCCAAAGGAGAAGAGAGAGGAAAATATTATTATTATTATAACTGTAACCCAATTGCAATCAACTAAATTGAGGTATGGGGAGAAAAAGGAAAATGACTTACCCAGCTTCATACACAAGCGAGGGACAAAAAAAGATTTGAACTTTTATTTTTCTGACTCATAGTTTGGCTTCAATCACTGGACCAGTGCTCTTCCATCATTTTTAAGCAAAAGCTACTTCTGCAAAAAAAAAATAAAAACATTAAAAAAAAAACAAAAACCTGCCATGTGGGATCTGCATCAGCTTTATTACTCCTTCATGGTGCAACATTATCGAACACAACAATTAATCCAGGTGCCAACACTGACTCCAAAACCTTGCAATGCAGAACACAGCACTAGATCATGCTTACCGCCCTACAAAGAGTTGAGTGCCAATGGACTAACAATTCCCAACAATGAAATGTTCCACAGACACTGAACTCTGATATGCTGCAGGAATGGAATGCAAGGTTTTGCTAAAATATTGCATGGCTTTCAAATCAAAGATACAGGCATGCTTTTATGTCAAAAATTGCTATGGGAGCAAAGTATCCATTGATATCTGCACCTGCTTTTTATTCTTTTATTTTTATGCAGTTTCACAACTTTTTGACACAAAAGACATGTCACGGAAATTGAGACTATACAACATCTTCAAATATAAAAGAAAAAGAAGAAAATAGCAATAAGAATTATATAGATGATCAGCCCATTGATTCAAAGATATATGGGAGGTCCAAGGATAAAAAATGAGCGAAAAAGATGAAGCAATGTGAAAAAGAAATATGTGCACCTGCCTTTCTGTAGGTACTTTTTTGAATGCAAATACTGCACATGGATTTGAAAGTGTAATCTATGTGTGTTACCTTCCTTCCCCTGCTGGGAATGCCGTCTATTAATGTGACTAAAAGTAGGTGCACTGTAGAACAGCAATTATTAGTTGGCCAGTGTATGAGAGCAAATTGCTATTTACCCATATAAAATAGCTTTGAAAATTGCCCTATTAATTTACCTTCTGCAGTGCAGGCCTTTGTATTTGGCATTCTAATGATTAATGAAGACATCAGCATGGGATGTATCTGTTTAGCATATACTAGCATATTAGCTAAACAGTGCACTTTTTCTTAGTTGGGAGCTATTGTACATAGCACATTAATGAATGCACATGCTAAAATAGGTTAATATGCATATGAATTGTAATGCATTTTTAGGTAATAGGCCCCATTGACACAGTAAAGCTGGAATCTACAAAAGAGAAAAGAAACACGGTGGGACAAAGGTCTGCCCACAAACTGTATATTCTGTATGTGACAGTGATTCACACTGAAAACAGAGAAAAGCCAGGAGGGAGGATGCCTTGCTTTGACCACTGGACTAGCACAATATTGTTAACTTGGCCTAGGTCTATCTGAAAAATAGAAAGGAGGAAAGATCATTCAGGTCATTTAGCAAACCATAAAGCCACTATTACAGTTTACTGTCACTCTCACAGTGCACATTGGATGCATCAACAATGCTCGAGAAATCTAAACTTCACACACACACGAATAATACTATAGAAATAACACTGGGATACTTAGCAGAGCATGAAGACCTGCCAGTGGTTGGGCTCAGAGTCATGGCACTGGTCTGGGTAGGTCACGTTCACTTATGTTGCCATCTCAGCTTTTAGGCAATGATCAGGAACACACAGTGCAGTGGCAGCTCTCGGGCTTTGCAGAAAAGTTACTTGAACGAATCGTGTCTGTGCTCACTCGGCGTACCTGAAAGACACCCTGTGCTTATTTCTGATACTGGACAGCAGCCTTAAGGGGCACAAAGAGAGAGCGGCAGCAGCCAACCTTCTGGCTCTGGGATTTATCCAGGTGAGAAGGGCTTTCTTTTCATATAGCTCATGTTTCCCAACATGAGGGAAGGATGAAGCATGCAAATTCCCTAGGTCCTGACATAAGCGATATGTATGAAGGCAGAGCCTCCCCCCCCCCCCCCCCCCCCCCATGTGAGTCTAAGTGTGCTGGGCATGCCCTGCAAGTAGCGATACAGAGATGGAGCTCTTATGTGAGGCTCCTTTCCTAACAGTTTTAGAGTATATTTAAATGAAACTGTGAGCAAATATTTTTGGCTTCTTGCACTTAGATCATGCTGACATCACTCTGTGAGCATGCTCCATACAAGTCCTATACCCACCAGCTTAGCTGCTGCTGAACCAGTTCACTTGTTCATGCTCCGGGGTCTGGTGGCTTGATTTGAAACTTATTAGTTTTTTGTTGCTGAGTTGCTCACATGGCTTACTGAGCTTAAAGTCATGTAAATCACAAATAGATGTTGTTTTGCTGTGGGTTAATAAACCATTCTTTCTATTTAAAAAAAACAAAACAAAAAACAAAAAGTGTATTTGTGTAGTGCCATTTACCCTTCACTTTTTCATTTCTAACCTTCTCCTCTAGTTTGACCTCTTATGTTCTTTGTCTCACATAGCCTCATGTACTTGAGTCAGGATGAGAATTGCAAATTTAGATTTATTAAAATTAATAAATAGACTACATATATGGAACTAGGCGATGCACATATTAACAAGCATAAAAAATTATCATACAACAAATCACAGATTTGTTGGCTTAGTTTAGAAAGCATTTCAAATCTAGTTATGAAGCCAGACAAAACCTGGTTGTATTCAAACACATGTCAGGGAGCATGGAGGGGAAGAGGGGAGAAGCATATAGTCAATCTCACAATTCTGTTTCTATCATTGCTCTCCGTATCTGTTCCAAGCATATCCAAAATCTGTTACAGCACTGATCTCCACTACCTCTGTATGTAGGCTATTTCAGACATTGTCATCTTTCTCTTTGCATTTTACAGGACCAATGCTTAATCTAAAATTTAGGCTCTCTTCCGAGTCTTACCAACAACTTTTAAAACAATCAGCTGAGTTACCAGAATTTAACAGGAGTTATATTGATTGAAACTGCGATCCTAGGTGTTGAAGCCTGGAAGACACAGGGATTCTTGTTGAGAAAGAACTTGTGAGGTCTGACTATAAGCCTGAGACATCTTTGCCGATCCAACAGTCTTTGAGGATTGCTTTCTAGAAAATTGCTGTTCATCTGGTCCAGTCTCTGCTTTGTCTTTCATTCCTGCTTCATGCCGATTTCACCCTTTCACCTCCTGCAAGCCTCCCCAGCTTAATCATCTTTTAAAAGCTCAAGGGTACAGGAGGGTAGGTCAGGGTATGCCTGGGGGTGCAGGGGGTGGGCCCACTGAAGCCCAATGATTTTACTTACCAGCTTTGGGGGGTGCCCAGGGGGTGCAAACTATTCTCTTCCATTATCTCAAATTTGAGTGCCAAGTTCCAGACTCACCCTGAAGTTCAAAGCTAATTTATTGACCTGCAAAATTTTGAAGAAAAAAATCACTACCAATCAAAGTACAAGACTGTGATGATGTCAGTAGAGTCCATAGTGATTTTAAAATTATTCCAAATCAATGAATAATGATATTCAAATTAATGAATACCATTCGATCCTAATGTTGAGACCCTGAGGAGTGATAGTGTTTAATTTGTTTAGCCAGTGTTGTTCACAGTAGTTGAGTCTTCTTTGACAGCCATCCCTACATTCTGAGGGAATGATTTCATCAATCACCCACCATTGTAAATCATTCAAAGTATGTTCTTCTTGGACAAAAGTGTTGAAGCAAGGGTGCTTGTAACTTCTTTATTGAAATGCAACTCTTATGTTCAGTCATACAAGTGCGTATCTTCCTTTTGATACATCCCACATATAACAGATTGCATGGACATTTATTAATGTAAATGACATACTGACATGAGCAGTCTGTATTGCCAGAGTTAGGGTCCTGCCACATACGTGTGGAGATTATTGTCGTGATATTATTATCATTTCTATAGTGCTACCAGGCATATGCAGTACTGTACTGACACACATAAGAGACAGTCTCTGCTCCCTGGAGCTTACAGACAGGCCAAGATAGACAGAGAAGACATACAGACAAATAGGAGGATTTGAGTTAAACAGTATGTTCTTAATTGGGAAGAACTAAACCAGGTGGGTAATAGGTGGTATTAATTGTGGTCTTTATTTCAAAGTCCTTTAATCCACCCACAGAAGACTATGATTTTGTGCCAGGTTTATTTTCCAAATATTAATGATCAAAGTCTTTTTGATACATCTCAGCAGCATCCTCCTGTTCTTGGAGTGTGCCCTCAGGTGCTCCAACCCTGTTTATGTTAAGATCTAAGGAAAGTGCTAGCATGGATTTACATCAGCACAAAACCAACAGGCTTTCTTTGTAGGTGGTTTCCATTAGCACAATCTGCTGATTTATCTTCTCTTCTGTGTGCTCACTTCAGGTACAACTGAAAGCTGAAAAAGCTGAAAAACTGTCAGTCACTTCTTGCGAGTTGGAAGTGGGGGGGGGTCACGTGACTTTCTGACTATGTGCACACTTCACATTGTCACTACATCTCTAGTCTTTTAAGGATAAGTACTTTGTAAATGTAATTAGTAGTAATTACAGCATAAGAATAATCTCTATGATCTCCAAAGAATCTCATATTCAGGTCTCAAATTGAAGGCGATTCAACTACACATCCCTGAAAGGATTCTTTTGTTAAACATGCCGCTTTTATGCTTCCATATCATTTTGGCATAGTTTATCGATATTTATGGATTCTTCTGATGTTCCCATTGACTTCTGCAATGCTGAAGAGGGGACTAGAGAAAGAAATTAACCTGGTACTTCACATCAAGAAAGCCTTTCTTGTAATCTATTGCAAAATAAGAGATTGAATCCATACTTGGAGAAATTTTAGTTTGGGCCTGATGGAATAAGGTGCCTAGAAAAACTGTGTGCTGAAATTCAGAGCAAAATGTTGTAACTTGTGTGGGGGAAAAAAAATATTTGCTGCTGATACAGTAAGCCAAATGGTATTGTAATGCATTGGTTGTTAAAAAAACCACACAATCCTGAGTTAAAAAGTATGCTCGGCCTTTTGCATAGGCTGAGCAGCCATTTTAATTCAGAAGGTGAGAGGGAGGAGTTTATGAGCGGGGATGGGAGTAAGATCCAACACTGTAGAAAAAGAAAACACAGGGCAGAGGGAAAGCTGTTGTCCTTTCCTTTTTATGGCATAAAGCATGTTTTGTGCATAAAATATGATTTATGTGCACAAAAATGTTTTCAGTGCTGAAAACATTTTTTGTGCACATAAATCATGTCACAAAGTATTTTTTTTTTCTATCTACAGATCCCAGCACCAGAAATTCAGCTTGTGTCCATTAGCCCTGGAAACCTTACTCCACCTCTGACTAGGAGTTAAATTTCCAGTGCTAGGAAAACATCAGTTAAGCCAGGACACCTCTCTGCCCTGGGAGTAATAGCTAATGCCATCATTAACATAGGATTTGCATGAAACAGCAATAACCTGTACACTCATTTTTTGTGCTGCATAGGCAGCGAAGTTTGCACACAAAGAAATATGCACACAACTGGGTAAGCGTCATAAAGCGTGCTTTGGTGCTTAACATCTGCCAAATGCACCTTAGTACATTGGCAAAAAGTGGACCCTATCAGTAGTTTAAAGACGTGGAAGAAATGAAGTAAAAATAAGAAGTAGCTTTGTAATAGTAGGGAGACCTTTGCAATTCTTTATAATCATGGATTGGATTTTATAATGGTAATACTTTCAGACTTGGGGGGCTAAGAAGGCGGGGATAGTCATAGCAGCTCCTCAAAAGCCATATAAAATGCTTTTGAGGAGCTGCTATATTTTGTTTAGTTGAATCCAATGTGTACTTTTATTTGAATGGACATTATAAGGTGACATTTATATTTAAAAAAGAAATAGAATTACTCGATTAATAGTGACTGGTCAGAACATCATTTGCAGGTTTGGTTTATGCTTACAGTTTTACCCCTGTAAAGGCAATAAAAATAGCATAGCACAACTGCTGCACAAGCTGCTCCAAGGAGTTTACTTGTAGAATGGGAGTTGATGGGATAAAAAACAGGAAAGTTGTTGGATTAAAACCAAAACAATTTTTCTGATGCCAAGCAGATGAGGAGCGGTAAGTAATGCAGCCTTTCGGGGTGCATCTGGAAGGAGGAGTAAACGTCAAAGAAAATCTTAGTCTTATTTATTTTTTTCTAATTGGATCAGGATCTACTTACATGGTGAGCATTAAATTTGAATAATTTACAGTATTTGGGATTGGATAAGATTGAAAATGATGACATTTGAAAAGGTGAAGAAAAATCACATGACTGTGCAGAAGATCAGTTGAACTTTGTGATACCAATTTGGAGGTCATGTGATGTAATTTTGTCCGATGGATGGCCATCGGATTGGGCCCATTTGTGAAAGCAAGAAATGAAAAGAAAAGAAAACTGATCAAAATTTGATAAAATATAATAAAAAAAAAAGTCTAATGTTTTCAGGAGTTTTGAAAGTGTTCCCAATCTCATTATTCGTTCAAATGTGAAAAGCACTGAACCAATTATAAACTATTTTTAAACCTGGAGACATACAGGTGCTTCAGAGCTGTGACATTCACAACAGATTATCTTTTTCTAACCTTTGTATGCTGTCAGTGACTTTAGAACACAATGCTAAGAGATTGACTGTAACATTTTTCAACTCACAGAGAAAAGAAAATCTACAGAATAACACATCAGATCAGATGCAGGTATTTAGCAGGAGCAACTGGATCTAAAAGCATTTGCTGATGGGACTGTCTTGAGGTAGTGGAAGGGTGGGCTGGGGAGAAGTGGACTAAAAATATTAGCTAATGCTTATTTGGCAGTTCTGCATGTGGTTCAAAGTCCTCTCCAGGACCATGGAGAGCTACAGCAAAGCATAAACTAAAGGAAATATACTTAAACTTTGCTGAGCAGATAACCGCATAACCTTACCTAGTTATCTCCAGCCTGATACCCAGCTGCACCTACCCCAGCTAAATATACTGCCAAATGTCTACCTAAGTTCAATTGGTCAAATATTGACTGGCTAGATATCGCAAACGTGTGGGGGTCATTCATTAAGCCATGGTATTTTTCCCCACGAGGGTAAAATTCTGTGGGATTCACCAAGCCACAGTAAATTAACCTGAGGCTTGGTGAATTACCCTGATATTTGATGAATTTCATGGTATTTTCCCGCAGAGAAAAATACCGTAGTAGTGAAAGCCTCCCCCCCCCCTCCTCCTAGTATTCTAGGCCCACACTGCACCACCAATGACTTTTATCAAGTAAGGAGGGGTCGGGAGGGTCGACTAGGGTGCAGTTCTGAGGCCTCAAGACTACCAGGGAGGCATATTTCTGTGTGTGTGTGTGTGGGGGGGGGGGGTTCAGGGTATGGGGGGGGGGGTTTGAGTGGTCCTCTGGACCACCAGGGGTTGGGGGTGGGGCTTCCACCTTCTGGTAAACATACTTTTCTTTTTAACCTTCCCTCAACTATGGGCTGTCTGCAAGGGAAGCAGGGGGGAGGGGGGGTGCATCTAAGCAGACCCCCAGGAGTTTTTCCAGTTTGTGGAGGGGAGGCATTCTCAGGGCTGAGTGGTGCCTTTAAAGCTAAGTCATGGGTGCCTCGGGACGTAGATTACCATCCTCAGGCACCTGCGGGATATTAGCTAGAACTCCTGAGTTGTAGCTGATTCTACTCAAATAGCATGGCTTGCAAATTTTTTTGTCAAGCTGCGTTATTTGGTTAGCATAGTTTAGGGTAGTAATGAACTCATTAGCAAAGCTTTGCATGCCAAGCCTGGAATACAGCAAGATATTTCAAATATCTCGTGCTATCCCTGCGTTAGGCCATATACCACGTGAAAGCCAGCGTTTTTCGTGCGGTGAATGGCCTGATGCGGTTTAGTGAATGAAGGCCCTTGGCAGGTTAGCACTGCCAGCATTGTTATCAGAGTAATGAGGGATGCAGAGCTGGCGGGAGGGAAGTGCAAATCCCTCTTGCTAGCTCCAGTTAAGGTGACTTTGGCGGCATTCGGGGGGGGGGGAGGGGCAGGCAGAGAGCACATATTTTTTGTGATGGGATCTGGAGAGTAAAATCAGTCCTCCCTCATTTTCTATTTTTTTTTTGTTTTTTATAATCTGGTGTCAGCAGGAAGGGCGGTGGATCTGGGTGTAGGGAACTGATTTGTAACCTTATACAAGGATTTCGGTATATAAAACTGTTAAATAAATAAATAGGGAGGAAATGCATTTTTTCAATTGGGTGCCAGTTGGGAGAGAGGAGGATCAGGGTGCAAGGGGGGGGGGTGGGTGGGTGCATATTTGGGGGTCTTATTTTCTTTGGTATCCATCGGGAAGGAGGGTGAGATTGGGGACCTTATTTTTGTGTAGCGCTCTGAGATAGTTGGCTGGATAGATTTAGGCCTGTTATTACAGCTCCTCTCTGTGTCCAGCCACATATAGACAGGTAGAGTTGAACACTGTGTTAACTGGCTAAACTGCAGGCCCCGCACCGGCAGACCTCGAACCCTGACTAAATCTCACAGCTACTGTATTTTGTGCACCCAGATTTAGCTAGTCGGGGTGGGGGTGGGGATGGGAGAGTTCAAACCAGACAGATTTGAGTGATTAACTGGCAAAGTTAAATCTTTTGAAAATTGACCTCCGGTGGGACTTTGTTTGCTCAGTCTTTTGATGGAGGGAGAATATCAAGGGAGAAATGAAGAAATGTAAAAGAAGGTACTGAGGGATGTATATGAAAAGAATGTTTTTCACAACACAAGAGAAGATTTCTCAGAGCTCTCATGAGGAAGAATCACCATGGATGTCCATTAACACCCACAGATCAGCCCACAAACACCTATTATCCTGAATTTGTACGTGACTTTACAGTTCTAATGTCTCTGCTGCCTACTCTATGACTGACTAAGGCTCCCTACTTATTTGTGCCTGATGTCTAACTGTTATGATGCAATAATTCTGTCTACTTGTCCTTTATACGGTATTCCAAAAAGCATAACCCTTTACAGTGCTATAGTCATGCAAACTGAGATGTGTATATGAACAAGGTTACCTGAAAATCAATTATATATGCCTCTATAAGCTGACTTAGTTTACATACTAATATGAATGTTAAAATATTCATATAGTCTTATGTTAGCAATTCCTTCAGACAAAAATTTGTTTAGATTCATTCAGCCTACGGGCAAAGGATAGAGTTGGTTGGGGAGAGAAATGGCAAGGGTAGAAGAAAAATCATGAGGGGGGGATAAGAATGGAATTGAAGTTAAGAGAAAGGAGAAATGAGAACAGAAATGGGAAAGTTAATTTAAAGACAAGGAAAAAAAAGGTTTTAGGGGAAAAGTGCAGCTGAAAGAGGAAGTGAAAACAAGGAGGCCGATATTCAGTGCCACTTATCGGACAAGTTCTGACTTAACTGGTTTAAGTGGCGTGTTTTAAATATTCAGCCATGGACAACGGCTGCCACTTAGCCGGCTAAGTGGTGGGAAGGGAATGGGCACAACAGAGAGGAGTTAGCCGGTTAACTCTGGTCGCCCCATAGAACTGTCCTAAAGTTAGCCAGGTAAACTTATCCGGATAGCTTTAGGATAGCCGTATATATTCAGTGGAAGGGGGCCACACCGCCAAATATATAGGCTGCTAGCCAGATAAATTTATCTGGCTAACTTGCCGAGCCACACAACAGCTGACTATGGTACTCAAGATGTCTTTTGCTCATTTCTTCTTATCCCTCCTGCTTCTCTCTCTTTTTACCTCTTTCCATTTCTTTCCCCTTCTCTCTAAAACCAACTTTGGCTTACTGATCTTATTTCCCAACTTTGTATAAGTATTCCTAACCCTACTAAACTGTTGGCACTTCAAGAATATTTTCATGCACTCCTTTTACAACTGAATTCCATGTGTTTTGTCTTTCCACATGCCACATATGTTGAATTCCTCATAGGGTTATTAGTCAAATTTAACACAAATTACCTTATTAATCTTGTATTTGTAAATACGGCTTTAAAAAAGAAGTGAATTTTTATATTCACACATCCCTCTCATTATTATGGTAATCACTTACAATTTACAACTAATTAATTCTGCTACAT
This sequence comes from Rhinatrema bivittatum, assembly GCF_901001135.1. Taxonomy (NCBI): domain Eukaryota; kingdom Metazoa; phylum Chordata; class Amphibia; order Gymnophiona; family Rhinatrematidae; genus Rhinatrema; species Rhinatrema bivittatum. The sequence goes on along the minus strand of NC_042622.1, from coordinate 53,708,103 downwards.
ACATAACCCAGCCCCTTATTAGCTGAAGCAAGTGGGAATTATCTTGGTTTATGAAAGGATGCTAGTCAGTTTGTCAACAGATGTGCTACCTGGAAACAGATGCCTTGTATAATATGCTTTGGAAGATGCTTTCTCTTTCCCTGCCACTACTGATTGTTTTTATTTTTGTTCTTTTTTTCTTGCTGTCAGTTCTCGAGAGGGAGATATATTGAACTGAAATCCTTCCGTGGCTTTGTTTTTCAGCAGTGCTGAAAAAGTTGCACTTTCATAGGAGTGAGTGTGTGTGTGTGTGTGTGTGTGTGTGTGTGTGTGTGCGCGCGCATTGGGGGAGAGGTAGGCTGCTGAGAAAATTGCATTGTACAAAATTTGAGGCTCAGCGATGCTCTGTGATCAAATGTTGGCTAGAATTCTGAAAAATCTAGAGCACCTAGCAGGTGACATTTTATAAGCCTATAGTATTACCAGTGAGATTTTGCCATAACATAATCAATGTTTGTCTGGTGAAATCTATGGAAAAGATGCCAAAAATATCTTTTAATAAAACATGCTTCTTGCTCCTCCATGGTGATAATCCAACTTCTTGAAATTAATTATCCCCTATGTTTTCCCTAAATAACTTCTTTATCAATGGGACACTGAATCATCCTGCTCAATGTAATTCTCATGACTTTAGGCAAAATAGGAAAGTACCTTAATGAATTGCTGGAGGGATGGGAGAATAGAGCTGAAGTGGAAGAATAGTGGCTTGTTAAAGGAGCTACAACAAGGGCAACAAAGCTTTCTGTAAGGAAGGCACATAAAATCAATAATATGGCTCTCCAAAGTAGTGGTTGAAAAAAATAAAGTGCAAAAAAATTAGCATTCAAAGGATTTCAAAAAATTACCACCCAGGAAAAAGATCTGGGTGTCATAGTGGATAATACATTGAAATTGTTAGCTCAGTGTTTTGCAGCAGTCAAAAAAGCAAACAGAATGTTAGGAATTATTAGGAAGGGAATAGAGAACAAAATGTTGAATGTCATAATGCCTCTGTATTGCTCCATGGTGAGACCATACCTTGAGTACTGTGTACAGTTCTGGTTGCCACATCTCTACAAATATATAGTTGCACTGGAGAAAGTTCAGAGAAGGGCGACCAAAATGATAAAGGGGATGAAATGGCTTCCCTGTGAGGAATGGCTGGAGAAGAGACGGCTGAGGGGGGATATGATAGAGGTCTACAAAATCACAAAAGGACTTGAACAGATAAATATAAAGTGATTATTTACTCTTTTGGATAATACAAGGACTAGGGGGTACTCCATGAAGTTAGCAAGTAGCAAATTTTCAACAAATCAGAGAAAATTCTTTTTATTCAAAGAACAATTAGGCTCTGGAATTCATTGCCAGAGGATGTAGTTAAGGCAGTTAGTGTAGAAGAAGTCCATAAACTGCTATTAAGGCAGTTAGGGGTAGATTTTCAAAGATGCGCGCATGCATTCATGTGCGCGTGCTACCCGGTGCGCACACATGGATGCCTGATTTTATAACATGCGCACGCAGGTGCGCGCATATTATAAAATCAGGGGTCAGCACATGCAAGGGGGTGCACATTTTTCGGAGTGGACTGGGAGGGAACTTCCCAACCCCCTACACTAACCTCCCTTCCCCTTCACCTAGCCCCCCCAATCTTTATTTTACCTTTTGCGCCTGCCGCTGTGCTGGGTGCCTCTAGCCACACCCCAGACTGCCCCCTCCCCGCCCCTTTCCCGAAGCCTCGGGACTTACACGCACGTGGCCGGGCCTTTGAAAATAGGATTTACGCATGTAGGTTTTTTAAAATCTACCCCTTAGAGTAGATTAAGTTCATGGAGAAGAAGTCCATAAACTGCTGTTAATCAGGAATAGTCATTGCTTGTTGCCAGCATTAGAAGTATGGGATCTGTTTAATGTTTGGGTACTTGCCATGTACTTGTGACTTGGATTGATGGACCCTTGGTCTGACCCAGTATGGCATATCTTATGTCCTTATGTAAGAATATTTGGAAAAGTTGAAAGGGACAAAGAAAAACATTTGGATGGCAAAAGCACGAGTGGAAGAAAACGTTTCTGAAGAGGCAAGTTGACAAGATTCTTTTCAGGCATATCAGAGAAAAGATGAAGGCCAGAGGTGAAATTGTAATTCTCATAGGACAAGCAGGATCGTAGTCCTTACATATGGGTGACATCATCCGATGGAGCTCGGTATGGAAAACTTTTTTTTCCAGCATGCCACTATCAACGTGTCCACATGAGGTCCCCCTTCTGTCTCTCTTTTTCCGCTGTGCAGTTGTTTTGCAGTTCTTGGAGCTCTGCTTCCTTCTCGTTATTTGGTATCTAAATTGGGAGTTTTTCCCGTTCCATCGACAGGTCCCCCTTCATGGTTGGTACCTCTCTTCGGCATGGTAGGTAGAAAACATCTTTTTCTTCTTTTTCACGGTCGATTCCTGGCATCCCACTTCTCGGTGGCCCTTGGTCATCAACTCCGTGCTGGTTATTTTTCATGGTGTCATCCAGCTTTCATTGGTGCCCCCAGTGCCCGTGGATCATGTTCATCACGGATCCGTATAAGGTCTGTATCCTCTGCCTGGGGGCCTCGCACAGCATATGAGGGTGTCAGCTGTGTGACCAGATGACCCCCAAGGACCGTCGCGCATGCCTTGACAAAGGGGAGAAACTTTTCGGGCCCAAAATTTCCGCTCCATCCACACCCGCATCAGAGTCCTCAACACCTGGATGTTGAGGGGAAGCACTCGATACGCTCCCTTTTGTTACTCCACTGACTACATCTTCAAAAGTCCGAGATTGGTATTCCATGATTTCACCAGTTTCCAGGACATCGGATCCTCCACTTCCTCGGCCCGGGGAAAGACTGGGCCAAGCACCATGGGAGATCCGGCAAGCATCTACACCGGTTGCTGTCAGCACGTGGCTCCAATTCCGGTACGATAACGGCGGCTGCAGACTGCCACCGAAGCAACTCCTGGCTCAGAGGCCCTGTCCTCTGATATACTGGGGAGTCTAGGCATTCCCCACCAATATTGATGCTGGGCACCGTGCTTCTTCAGAGTACTGAGGAAGCGTCAGTAACGCCTTGTCCACTTCCCTCAGTCCTGGCTTCACTGGACTTCCAGGAGAAGTTGGATTGCAGGGTGCAGAGCGCAGTGCTCCGAGCTCTGTGAAGCATTGAGCCACCTCCGCCACCAGTCCCCACGCCAGTGCCGGAGCCTCTGCTATCTTCTGGCGCCGCTGCTCAAGCATCTGGACATCCTTCTCGGTGCCCTCCCAATGAAACTGGTGCTCAAGGGACCTTCTATTCCCCAGCGGCCATCGATGCCCCCATTGGGAGTGATCCCCATTATTGGATCCTCCAAGGAGGAAGATGCAGCCAGTGCCGCATTTCTGAGGCTTCGGTTCCCCGATCCTTTGCCTGGGCCCTCTGGTCTCTTGCGGCCCCCGGTCCCCCCATAACCGGGGAGACCATCAATTCCCACAGTGCCATCGGTGGCTTCACAACCTTCGGAGCCCAGGGCTAGGGTTCTCCACAGGCCTTGCTCGTGCCAGCCCTGCGATAGCCTTAATGAAGAAGAAGGTCTTTATGACCCGTGGGGAGATGATTCCTCGGATGATCCCCTCTTCGAACCTTCCTCACCAGAGGAAAGGCATCAGTCCCCCCCAGCAGACCTCTCCTTTCCGAGGAGAGGTCCGCTGGGGGGACTTTCCTTTCATCAGGGCCATGGCTGAAGCTATTCCTTTCAACTCCTCACAGAGGAGGATGTGTGACATAAGATGCTGGAAGTACTCTAATTTGTCGACACTCCAAAGGAAATTGTGACAGTTCCTATCCATGACATCTTTAAGGATCTTCTCCTTTGGATGTGGGAACTGTTACAGAAGGGGGAGCGCTAGGAGAGCGATCCCATCTTGAGGGGATTGTGTGCCCTTGGGCCTTGGCACGACCCCAGAGAACTCTGAGGCAGCTCCGAGGGTAGACGAGGCATGTCCCAGCATGGGTGGAGACGGATGGTCTGACCCTCTGCCGGACCTGCATGCTTCTGGAGCAACACAATAGTGTTGGTTATTAAACAGTCCTCCGACCGTTCCCAGCCCTTTTGGACCTGTCACAAGGAATGACAAGAAGCAGCAGGCCGGACTACGGATGAGGGCAGACAAAGTCTCTGGAACATAGAGACTCTAGATGTAGACAAGGAACTTGGAAGTAGAGACGAAGACTCACTTGAGTGCGCAGACAAAGACTTGTGCAAAGACAAAGGTTCAGAAGCAAGGACTGCAGGCAAAGGTATTCAGGAGCAAGATCAAGTACTGGGTTGAGACTATGCCGCAGCGCACCCTACACAGCCACTACCCATGGGCTGGTCGCGGACCACTCTTGCATACAAAGCAGGCTCTAGATGAGGTGTGGAATAGATGAAGCTGGAACATGGCGAAGATTCGGTAGAAGCCTGTACCAAGGCGCGCCCTACACAGCCCATCCTAGGCTGGTCGCGGACCACGCTGGAATGGCACAGGTTCAGTCAGAGTCTTAGGCATGGACGGACGTGGTGTAAGGAACTCCGAAGACCGGGACGGAAGCAAGCAAGGATTCAAAGACAATTCAGGACTGAAGCAGAAGTCTTCCGGAGGCTTGTACTTGTGCAGGTGAAGAAGGCCCTGTACCATGAGCGCCCTACACAGCCACTACCCATGGGCTGGTCACGGACCACAACATGGCACGCCAGGAAAGAAGGCAACAAGGAACCTGGGGTACAGGACATCAGGAACAGGCGAGGAACATCAGGACTGCATCAGAGACATCAGGAACAGGCAATGGATATCAAGACGAGACATGGAGCTCCAACGAAGAACAAAGGCCTGACAGAGCACTGGAAGGCGAGACTGAAAGAGAAGTCCTTTTATAGTGCAGGAAGAAGGCAACTCCCTGGGAGGAGTTTAGATGGGCCACACCTGGCTGGCCCTATAACTAGAGAGAAGAGCTGCGGGCAGGCCCCTTAGGAAGAAGGGGCGAGGCCCAAACCAGAGAGTCCAAGAGGAAGCAGTGCAGGCCTTAGGCAGGCCCAGATGGCAACAAAGGCCTCCCAGGCCATGGAGCAAAACCAGGATAGACTGTCCAGGCAAGGCCCCGGCTTCAGTGCGGCGTCCAGAGAAAAGGTGAGAGGCCTCCTGTGGCACAGCTACAGGAGGAATCATAACAGGAACACCCAATATCCATATCTCCAGTTAATAAGAAGGTGCAAACCAAGGATCTCCAACGATCATCTATGAAGGTTCCAAACTAGAACATCAATTATGTATTACTGAACCCTGTATATAATTCTCATAAATTTCACTGCAATGTATACGTATACAAAATCCTCTTAAATCATGTTAAAGTGAAAGGTAGTGATTTCATGCGCTCTTGTGGCAAGAACCATCCAGGTTATCCCATCCTTTGAATTTAATCATTAACACACCAACATTCCACCGCTTTTTTAATATATTATGTCCAATATATTATGTCCATATATTTGGTACAGCAGGCCTTGGGATTTAAGAGGTGTCACCTCCCTCACCAGTCAGTGGTCGTGGAGTCTGCTCTCAAGAAGGCCAAACGCTCCTGCACCCATGCCTCTGCCCCTCCAGGGCAAGAACATAGGGAGCTAGATGGACTGGTTAGAAAGGTCTTTCAGGGTGCTATGATCATCACCCGTATCACCACCTACCAGTTGGATATGACCCAATACAACTGAAATCTGTGGAAGCAGGTGTAGGAGCTCACAGAGAGCTTGCCGCAACAGCAACAGGAGTCACTCTCTGCCATTGCTCTGCAGGGTCTGGAGGCTGGCAAACACGAGGTGAGATCCACCTATGATGTGTTTGAGCCAGTGGCCCGAGTTGCCGCCATGTGCATCAGTGCCCATAGAATGGCCTGGCTCTGGGTGTCTGACCTCCGTCCAGAGGTGCAGGAGACGTTGGCTGACCTCCCATGCACAGGTGACAATATTTTTAGGGACAAGGTCCGAGATGCGGTAGCTTAGTTGGAGGACCACCATGAAACCCTCCAACAGCTCTCTGCTAGCACTTCAGATGCTCCCTCCTCTGCCAGGAAATCTTCCAGGCCAAATTCCAGGAAATACTTTTACAGGCAGCAGAAATATTATCTCCCTGCCTCTCAGATGTGCACACCATCACTAGCTCCAAGGGACACTCCCGCCAACAGGGGACACCTAGGCCCCCAGCCAGTGCCCCAGCGAGGAAGCACGAGTCTGCAAAACATACACCGGCACCAGATCCCCCAATAGGAGGTAGGCTTATCAGCTTCACCCACCACTGGAGGACCATCACTTTGGACCAATGGGTCCTTACCATAATCCGCCAGGGGTACCAGCTCAATTTCAGATGGCTTCCAGAGACCTCTCCCCCTTGTCCATTATGGGGTTTGACCACTCAGCAGGTCATACTTCAGACAGAATTCTCCACTCTTCTCACAACAGGAGTGGTAGAGCCCTTTCCTCTCCCTCAGCAGGGCCGAGGGTTCTATTTCAGGTATCTACTCATACTGAAGAGAAATGGAGGCTTGCACCCCATTCTCAACCTCAGGGCTTTGAACAAATTTCTCTTAAAAGAAAAGTTCAAGATGGTTTCTCTGGGCACTCTGATCCCCCTCCTCAAAAGAGGAGACTGGCTCTGCTCCCTCGATCTCAAGGAAGCTTACACTCACATAGCTTTCTTCCCTGGCCACAGAAAATGCCTCTGCTTCATGGTGGGGAAGACTCACTACCAGTACAAGGTGCTGCCTTTTGGGTTGGCCTCCGCCCCTTGCGTTTTCACCAAATGCCTAGCAGTGGTGGCTGAATACCTCAGGCATTGTGCGGTACACATCTTCCCATCCCTGGATGACTGGCTGGCCCCTGGCCCTCTCGGAAAGTGTCTTCTAGGTGCTGGTGGCTTCTAGAAAGCCTTCCACCAGGAAGTCTTATAGGTCAAAATGGGGAAGATTCTCCACCTGGTGTGTGGGGCATGGCTTGGATCCATTCACATGCCCCCTTCTCAAGTTTTTGGACTACTTGTGGCACCTTTCTGGGCTTCCAACCAGCTCAGTCAGGGTTCATCTTAGCACTGTTAGTGTGTACCATCAAGACGTCGCTGGCATCCCATATCAGTGCAGCCTTTAGTTGGTCGCTTTATAAGGGTCTGCTTCAATTGAAGCCCCCTCTTTGGCCTCCTGTTGCATCCTTGGACCTCAACACTGTCCTGGTGTGGCTCATGCATTCTCCCTTCGAGCCATTGCGCTCCTGCAATCTGAAATTCCTTATCTGGAATGTTATATTCCTAGTGGCAATTACTTCGGCTCGTAGAGTCAGCAAGCTTCAGGCCTTGGTTAAATACCCATCATACATGAGGTTTTTTTCATGATCATGTGGTCTTGTGTAAGCACACTAAGTTCCTACCCAAGGTCGTGACTGATTTTCACATTAATTAGTCCATTGTTTTACCCACCTTCTTTCCCAGGCCTCATTCCCATCCAGGGGAACGGGCTATTCATACTTTGGACTGTAAAAGGGCCTTGGCTTTCTATTTACAATGCACAGCCGGTTACAAGCAGTCCATTCAGCTCTTTGTGTCCTTCAATACCAATAGATTGGGAGTGGCAGTGGGTAAATAGACTCTATCCAACTGGCTGGCAGATTGCATCGCCTTCTGCTATGCACAAGTGGGCCTTCAGCTGGCAGGCCGAATCAAGGATCACTCTGTGAGTGCCATGGTGATGTTGGTGGCTCATCTGCAAGCGGTTCCCATCTCCAAAATTTGCCACACAGCAACATGGAAATCCCTTCACACACATTCAAGCCCACTACTGCTTGGACAAAGATGGTCGACAGGACAGTGCCTTTGGCCAGTCCATCCTGTGCAATCTCTTCCAGAATTAAACTCAACTCTGCCTGCCTAGAGCCTCTGGTTAGAACCAGGCCATCCTCTGCTGGCCAATAGTACCACTGTTGTTGTTGTGCTCACTGGCAATTTATTTCGGTACCGGTTGGCTGCACCTGGTTGTCGGGGACAGCCTGGAGCTTGGTATTCACCCATATGTGAAGACTACCATCTGCTTGCTCTAGTAGAAAGCTCAATTGCTTACCTGTAACAGGTATTCTCCTAGGACAGCAGTATGTTAGTGTTATGGCCGCCGGCTGCGGCGGTCCACGACTGGGGCCAGCCACTCTCCCCTGCGGGAGGACTGCCGCTGAAGTGCCTGCAAGAGCAGGCAGCCGTGTAGGATGCTTTCTTCGCGGCCATTCCAGCCGCTGCTGACCGGGCCGCGTCCTTCGGCATGTCTCCCCTCTGTTGCTGGCTCCTCCCCCGCTGGGCCTGCTTAGAACCGCGCGCGCGGCTGATCAATTCTTTTAAAGGGGACACGACAGGATTTGCCGCAGCTCCTTCCGGGGGACTTCTCCTTCAGCATTCTATTTATGGCAAGGTCTGCTCCTCAGACCTAGCCTTGGTTTCTTGGCTCATGGTTCTGGATTGTTCCTGAGTTCCTGATCCTGAGTTCCTGTTCCTGTTTCCTTTGCTCCGCTGCCTGCCTTCCTTGGACCCGCTCCTGTTCTCCTGCCCGGCTCCTGCTTCCACTCCCTTCCTTCTCGGACGGATCTTTGGCTTCTGACTTTTGAACTGGCTTCTGACCATTCTTCTGGCGCCAACTTCTAGACCGGCTTCCGACCATTATTCTGGCACCCACTCCTGGACCGGCTTCCGACCATTCTTCTGGCTCCGACCCCTGGACCGGCTTCCGACCATTCTTCTGGCACCAATTTCTGAACCAGCTTCCAACCTCCCTCAGATTTCCGACCTCGGACTGTACATTGATTTTTCTCCTGCCTTCACGGATGTCCACCTAAGTCCAGCTGGCCCTGCTTACTCAAGGGCTCAACCGGGGGGGGGGGGGGGGGAGGACGGGGCTGGTACTGGTGAAGCTCCATCCGGTGCTCGCTTCAGTACTGCCTCACCTTCCGACGGTAGGGACCTGTGAGAGTCTTCTCTCACAGGCAGCGCCAACTCTACCTCGGACTAAGGATCCACTCTTCAGTACCAAAACAGTAAACCAAGGCCATGGATCCGGCGGAGGCGTTAGCCCTGCAAGCCATTCCAGGTCTGGCCCAGAGGATTTGAGATAGGGTCCTGTGATGGGATACTAGCCCAGGGTTACATAAATAACTGGCAGAAATTAATGCACAAAATTAGAGGGTCACAGCTTGAAGCTACAAGAAGATACATTCAGGAACTACAACAGAAAATATTTTTTCATGAAAAGGGTGGTGGATGCATGTGTCTACCACCTCCTGTAGACACAAAAGAAAGCAGTGGAATTCAAGATATGTGGGTAAATACATAGGATCCCTTATTGGCCAAAAAAAAAAAGGAAACAAAACAATTGGGTAACCTGCATGGAGCAGTAGTGCAACCCAAAACCACATTGAAATTATTATATCGTCCTTCCAAGAATGTCATGGAGGTAACCTGGCAGCAGATAGGCATGCGGTGTGAATCCTGAGACAAAACAGGAAGAATAAGGCTGAGAAAATAGAAGAAAATAAAGGAAAAGGAGTAACTGTCGGGAAAAAGAGAATGCCTAGGAGGGACCAAACTCTAACTCGGCCTTTTTACAGGCCTAGAAAAGAGGAGATCAGAAGCAGAGTGACGTGCAGCTGGCCCAAGCCTCAGAGGGGAAACCAGAACCAACCAATCATTACCCCCCTCCCCACCAGAGGAGCTGAATGATTGTGTACCCAGACCAGAAAGGAAAACGGCCAGGGGGCAAGGTAAATCTCTGCTAGGAGGGCTGTAAGGCAATCATGTGTGTATTTGATCCACTTCTTTCAGTGTTGTTGAAAATGTTGCCAGATGATCTGATGGTAGGTTTGTTGGAGATTAACTTCACTTTACAAGAGGGTTATCTACCTCTCTTCCTGAAATGTTTGATTGTAACTCCTCTACTGAAGAAACCCTCGTTGGATGCAGTTATTGACTGGTTTTGAATATCCCCTTTTTGGCTAAAATATTTGAAAAGGCTGTGACTATACAAATGAAGGCCTTTGTAGAAGTCTTGATCCCTGTCAAGCAGGATTTAGAGCAGGACAAAGCACAGAAATGATTTTGATTGTGATATATGTTGAGTATTAAATTGAGGGATACGCGGCAGCCAGTATTTTTGATGCTGTTGGATGTATCAACTGCATTTGATCTTGTGAATCATGAGATCTTGGTGGAGCAATGTAAACAGCTGGGTATGAGATGGGAAGTATTGGAATGTATTTCTTCCTTTTTGACTGATAGAATCTTTTGAAAATTGTGGGGTAGGGTGTCCAGCTTAAGTGTGATGGGGAGTGGATTTTTTCAGGGATCAGCTCTATCTCTCTTTTTATTTAATATTTTCATGCAGCCCTTGGAAAGCATTATTAGGAAGCTTGGATGGTAGGATATAGGTATACACAGTATATCTGTGTAGACGATGTACAGCTGCTGGTTCCAGTGGGAAAAGATCCCACGGTGTCAATAAGTCTTTTAAAAGAGCATTTATAAGAAATTGTTCAGTGGTTCTTAGTTATCCAACTGGCATCAGATAAAGGTAAAACAGAGATTTTGTTTATCAATGGAGGCAAGCTGGTCTCACCTATGATAAACTGTCAGTTAAATGTGACCAAGTTAGTTTATGTTGACCAAGTGAGAGACTTGGCAGTCCTGCTTGACTGGAGTTCAGAGCTGGATGGCCATATCTCCTGGATGACCAGGAATGCATTTATGAATACTGAGACAGATAAGGAAGTTGTGCCCATTGTTGAACTTGGAGTGGTTCAGAGCAGTGGTGGACCATTGTACCTTGCCAGTTTGGGATTATTGTAATGGGTTGTTTATGGGCATTAGATTTTTTGTTAACTGCAAGGAATTCAGACAATGGCAGCCAAAATGATTTTTGGCTGGCCATGTAGAGCTAGGGCTTGTCTGATTGTGGTTAAATTGCAGTGGCTGCCTATTGAAGACTGGGTGCAGTGTAAGCGGATGACCTTAACATTTAGGGCTTTAATGGCAAACGAACCATCTTATCTACAAGAAACATTGAGGAGATATCGGCCAGGGAGGGAGGTAAGAGTGATATATGGAGGACAGATGTGTGTACCTACCTTTAGGGAGGTATGGAAAATTATGCATCATCTTAGGACATTTTCAGTGACTGGTCTCACTCTGTGGAATAGCACTTCACTGGATGTTAGGATAAAGCAGAATTACCTGGATATTCAGGAAGAAAGTGAAGGTGTAGCTGTTCCCCCCCCCCCCCCTCCACACACACATACCTGTAATTGAAGGGGAGCTTTGGGGACCTGGTTTGTTCTGGTTTTCTGCAGTTCGCCAGTATTTTTTTGAGTGTAGGGCACTTAATGGTATGGGATGAAGTGTGATTGTTAGGGGTTGGAGAGGTATTGGGAGTTAGGATTTGGGCTGGCTAAAGTGAATTATTCTTTTTATTTATTCCTTGGTTGTTTATTTGAAGGGTCTAATAGGTTTAACTGAAGCATATTAGGGGGTTTACTATTGTTAAGTATTCAGACAGAGCTCTGGTAGAGCTAGATTTTATTTTTATACATTTGGAGGATCTGTCAGCTACTGTGGCCTAGAGCCCAGAGTCTTGTAAAATAAAGCATCTATTAAGTCTGGCAGTGTGGAGCTGAATTTCATCTAGCCAGTGGAGGAAAGAGCATAATCCGGACAGTTAGCATTCACATACTGTAAATAATTTTCTTGGAGAAAGGCTTCCAATGGATGTGGGTCACTTATTACCCCAATATTGACAGTCCAGACCCAAGGCTGTCACCAGAAGCAACTTTATTTTTTAAATGATTGTAGTTCTAGCTACAGTTTCAGTGAAAATAATGAATTATGAGGAAGAGTCTGATTAGATAAATGCATTTGAGTAGAGGGTAGAAGAGGGAGGTCCAGAGTTTAGGGTGACACAATGAAGTTTGCATGGTACCAAAAGGAATCAGAGGAAGCAAGATGTCATTTATTTATTTATTTATTTATTTATTTTTTATTTTTATATACCGAGGTTCTTGTATCAGATACAAATCACTCCGGTTTACATAAAACAGGATAATACATGTCAAGTAAAGTAAAACTAAACAAGCCAATCTGCTCCTGCCAATGTCTTTTATACCTTAAGATACTTTTGTCATACTAATAGAGCACTCTCTCTGAGCATTTATTAGCAGTTGCTTTTATTTATCTTTATTATGTATAGGCCATGTTTTGCTACCTCATTTGGTTGCATCATGCTCTATGTGCACACACATAGAACTCCATGACAAAAATCCCTTGAAAATAAAAAATAAAGACACATAAGAGTTTGTCAGTTTTAAAACCATATTTCAGCTCTATTATTTTCTAAGTTTCTTCATGACCTCTACTCTTCCTTGATAACACTGTACTCTGATTACCTTTCTAGTGAATGCTCCTCTAGCTCTCCTTGCTCTTCTTGCCTGTGGTTATCTCTTTATTCCCCCTTACTTGGTTTCCTGCCTTTTTGATTCCATTTGACCTTCCCCCATCTGACTCCATCTGCTTCTTCCAGCATCTTTTTCTTCCCTATTTTTAATTCTCTGATGCTTTTCAACTTCCCTGCACGGAAATCATACAAAATCCCTAAGCTTCCTCTCAGCTTCTCACAAGACTGTGCCGAAAGCTGAAATGCCGTACCTCACTGTACAATCCAAACTGATGAAGTGACACCAAACTATCTTTCCTTTGCTAGTGCCGCTATGGTTATGATTCTGATGAAACCTTGCTGGGATTTTAAGAGCCAAAGTCCACAGGCCTCTTAAAAGCTTGAGCCTTTGGTGAAAACCTTCTCTTAACCGAGATGATAGTTACGGAGAGGTTTTTCCTCATAGACCCACAATTTAACAACAAAAATCCTTCACACATCTGGCTGGATTTTCTTAAGAATGTTTCCTCCACTCTTCTGTATGGCTTATGTCTATTGCTTATATTTTTTTTATTTTTTTGCTCATTTGTTGAAAGGAGTCATCAGTGTTTTCTTTTCTTACTCTCTTTTTTTTTTTTTTGTGATCAAGTAGTTTGTTCTTGCTCCTTTGGTGCCGTGAGCCATTTATTCACAGCTACCCGGTGATTTTTCCCCTACTTAATATTCCTTCCCAATTTAGTTTAATCCAGTTACTGCAAGAATGGTTTTTGGCTAGTGCCCTAAATGATTCTTGCAATCATGGGCCTTAAATCTGGCCACTAGGTGTCGCTGTAACACAATAATAATAAGTTTATTTTTAGAATGCCTTTCCAACACTTGCTCAAGGTACTTGATAGCATTTTTTGATGTACAAGTCCTTATCCAAAGCTTATAATCTAAGTGGGTATCTAAGGAAATGGGAGGAACAAAGCATAACAGTTGCTACTCCTTCTCTCTGGGGGAGCAGAGCACAAACAGATTGCTACGCCTTAGCAAGATCCGTAACAGAGTGCTAACTCCACCCCCTGGCGGGGTGATCGCTAACAGATTGCTAACTCCTCCTTCAATGGGAGTATCCAGCAGCCAGATTCATAACAGATTGCTAACTCCTCCCCTCTGGGGGAGCAGATCTATAACAGATTGCTAACTCCTCCCCTCTGGAGAAGCAGATCTATAACATTGGCCACTCATACCAGGGGAAAATTGGCTTGTCAGGGAATCAGGCATCTCCTAGTGGGCCGGTTGCACTGGTAACTTGGTCTTCATCTCAGCGTTTGCTGAGAGGGGTGCCACGGAACAAGCCCTTTGTTGTGGCTGCAACGGAATCCACCCCGTTGCGGCCCGAGGGAGGTCTCGGCAGGGCTGCAATGGAGCCCAACCTACCATGGCCAGAAGAAAGACCTATGGGGTTGCCAGAAGGATGCATTTGGTAGTTGCAGGGCTGCCTCCTCCCACTTCCCCTCCAGCAGTAAATAAGGAGCAGCACAGGTGTGGCCAAGGCCCAGAAGAAAGGAGGATGCCTAAGAGGGGTGAGTGTGTGTATAAAAGAAAAAGAGCCTGCATATGTGCATGTGAGAGAGAACGCCTGCATCTGAGTGAGAGCTGCATGTGTGTATAAGAGAGAGAGTGCCTGCATGTGTGTAGATGAGAGAGTGAGAGCCTGCATGCATATTTATATTGAAGAGAGAGAGCCTACCTGTGTGTATGAAAAAGAGAGCCTGTGTGCATGCGTGTATGAAAGAGAGATCCTGAATATATGCATGGGAGTGAGCACCTGCATATGTGTGAGAGAGAGTGCATGTGTATGAGAGAGTGCACGTGAATGTCTGTATGAGAGAGCACCTGCATGTGTACATGAGAGAAAGAGAGTACCTGCATGTGTGTTTGAAAGAGAGAGAGTGTTTGCATTGTGTATGAAAGAGAGAGAGCCTACATATGTGTATGAGAATGCCTGCATGTGTATGAGAGAGAGTGACTGCGTATGTATAAGAGAAATTGCCTGCAATGTGTGGGGAACATTTGGTCTCCCACTAGCTGGCCCTAGATCCTTGCCTGGTAGGTTACATTTAGGAAGGACAGACCATTCCTTGCAGCACCTTCCCTTGAGGATGCCTGCAATGGTTCAGTCCTTGACCAGAAGGGGGAGTTGGAGCCTTAGTGAGTGTGATCGGTTTAGTTTGGGTTTTGTTGAGAGGAGCTGGTTTTAGCTCCTGCGCTGGTTTTGTTGGGAGACTGCCCAATTCCATTGCACCTTGCCTGGTAGGGGCTATCCCTTCCTGAGAGTAAAAAGGACTTTATTGAGGAGATTTTTTTGTACCACCCCTCCTCACTGTGTGGCTGGACTGTAAAAGCCCTGCTGGTATCCAGAAAAAGACCTCTTCCCTAAGAGGTCAAACTATAGAAAAATTCCAGAGGAGAAGAGTTTCTGATTAAATTGGAAACCCCAACTGGATCTCCACCCTGGGGAATGCAGGACACAAGCTGGGAACATCTGGGATTCTGTTAAAATGCAGGTATGAGTCTTTTTTGGGGGGATTTAGGGGACTCCCTTCAATAGGTTTCCCTTCCCAGCTGGGACCCTTGCCCTGCTGACAGGGAAAAGGGGGTGAGCTGCTCCCAGAGAGTAGTACTAAGGACACCTGCAAAGAGTGAAGACCCACGAGTGTATGACCCATGAATGAACACAGATGTGAAGTAAGACAACCCATCTATTGGACATTTATTTAATTTCTGCAAAACAAAGTAAAGTTTTTCTGAACACCCACATCGTGCCCTGTCTGTTTATACAGCACTAACATCATCAAAGGGGATAGTAACACACTTTAGAGAGGATTCCCGTTCACCACCTGGGCCTAAAAGGTTAAGCCTTTCCCCCATAGAAAGAATCCACTCCTTGGGACTTGTAAAAATTGGGGAAGTGGCAGAAGGAGATAGTCCTAAGAGAAATTCTTTTGTGTGCCCCTGGTCTATCATAAAATCCAAAAAAGGGTTAGGGGGTAGATTTTCAAAGGGTACGCGCGTAACCCCGAAAACCTGCTCCTGCGCGCGTCGAGCCTATTTTGCATAGGCTCGTCAGCACGCACAAGCCCCGGGACGCGCGTATGTCCCGGGGCTTTGAAAAAGGGGCAGGAAGGGGGCAGGGGCGAGGGCATGGCGCCGGTCCGGGGGCGGGACTGGCACAGCGGCTGATGAACAGCAGGCCGGGAGGCAGATGTTCAGGTGGGACGTAGATGCTCTTCACCATGGAAGCTGGTGCTCCCCCGGGAGGAGCCCGTAGGAGCCCAACCACTGGGACTTAGGTGGCTTCACCCTTGGAAGCCGAAGCCCCCCCCCGGGTTGTGGATCAGGACAGGTAACTGGAACCAGACTAGCACAGTAGTGATACTGTAACTGGGTACGGGTTCTGGAACCAGGCAGGAACTGTAGCAGGGCTCGGGTACTGGAACCAGGCAGGAACTGTAGCAGGACTCGGGTACTGGAACCAGGCAGGAACTATGCAGGGACTGTAGCAAGCAGGCAGGAACCAAGCAAGTACAGTAGCAAGCAGGAATGGAGCGACATAGCCAAGCGGGTCACTCCGAGGCGCAACACAACAGGAAACCAGAATGCTAACCCGTTGCAAGGCAAAGGCTGGATGGCCGCAGCCAGCTTATCAAGGCCGCGGCGTCTGACGTTAGGAATTGGGTGGTGTCGGCACTGGCGGGAAATGGACTACAAAGGCGCCAAAGTGGCGCGCGCGCGTGCCTAGGAGCAGGGCGTCCACCGGCACCTTCACGGTGGCGCTGCCCGAGTGGGGACGCCGTCAAACAGGCCACAAGCCAGGACTCCGGAGGCGGGAACAGGTCCGGGAATCAAGAGGTAAGGGCCTGGCCGCGGTGCTCACGGCCAGGACTGCAACAGTACCTCCCCTCTTACGCCCCCTCTTAGCAGGTCCGGGTTTACTGGGGTGGTCCAAATGAAACTGCCATAATAAGTCCTTGGGGAGGATATTACGGGCTGGTTCCCAAGAGTTGTCCTCGGGTCCACAACCCTCCCAGGCAAGCAAGCACTCCCATCGGCGTTGATGAAACCGGACATCCAAAACTTCACGTACTTGATACGTAACCTCGTCCGGCACTGAAGGGTCCGAGGGTTCAGGAGCCCTGGAGTGGTATCTGGACAATACAAGAGGCTTCAGCAATGACACGTGGAACACATCATGTATGCGCATGGAGGAGGGTAGGCGTAGATGATATGAGACCACTCCCACTCGTTTGGCGACTCGGAAAGGCCCACAGAATTTTAGAGCTAGTCTTCGAGAGGGAATACCTATCTGTAGATTTCTGGTGCCAAGCCAGACACAGCCTCCTGGGAGGAAGATAGGTGCTGGTTGACGATGCCTATCTGCCCACTTCTTGGCGGACAGGGCGGCTTTACGGATCTTTTCCTGGGTAGCGCTCCACAAAGCACGGAGCTGACGAGCTGAGAGTTGCACTGCCGGGAGTGCAGTGCACTAGGTTCAGGCGAAGGTAGGGGCGGTCGAAGTTGCTTCCCATAAACAATGAGGAATGGGGAGCTTCCCGTAGCAGCATGCGTGTGATTATTATCCAAGAACTCCTCCCAAGGGAGTAGTTTGGCCCAATTATCTTGTCGTTCGTTCACAAAGACACGGAGAAACGTCTTCAAGGTTCGATTGGTTCGTTCCATTTGCCCATTGCTCTGAGGATGGAATGCAGACGAAAGACTAAGTTGCACATTAAAGCACTTACATAGGGCTTTCCAATAGCGGGCTGTAAACTGGGGTCCTCGATCAGAGACGATATCCTGCGGAAGGCTGTGAAGTCTAAAGATGTGCTGAGCGAACAGACCAGCTAGGTCAGGGGCAGAAGGACATTTTGGCAAGGGAACGAAGTGTGCCATCTTGGAAAATCGGTCCACGGTTACCCAGATGACCGAATTCCCTCTCGAGACAGGAAGATCCACGACGAAACCAGTGGAGATATGTGTCCAAGGCTCCACCGGGATGGGCAATGGTTGCAACAAGCCCCTGGGCTTCCCAAGGAGTGGCTTTTGAACTGCACAAGTAGGGCATGAGCCCACAAAAGCTTGGACGTCTTGTCTCACCGTTGGCCACCAGTAGAAACGGTTTAACAAGTCTAACAATTGCTCACATGCTGTTAGAAATCTGCTGCTCAGAGTTAGCAATCTGTTATCGAGCTCCTCCTGTAGAGGGAGGAGTTGGCAATCGGTTATGGATCTCTTCCTGAAGAGGGAGGAACTAACAATCTGTTGCCAATCCCTGCTGCTAGGAGTAGCAATCTATAGGAACTGCTCCCCAGGGGAGGAGTTAGAATCTGTAATACCTTATCCCGCCGCGGGGAGGCATTGGCAATCTGTTATAAGTCCGTCAGGGAGTTAGCAATTGGTTATGGATCACCCTGCCAAGGGGAAGAGCTAACAATTGTAATACTCCGTAGGCGGAGTTAGTGTTCTGTAGTGGGTTGGCTTCCCACAGAGTGACAGTCATATAATACTGCTCTAGTAGTGTAAGGAATGAACACTTGAGGTAAATTAGTGAATCCCTGGGCCGATGGCAGATGACAGCACTCTCAAGAGGATTTCCTGAGAGGAACCACCGGCTAGGCTGGAGTATGGAGACAAAAACAGAAAGTTCTTTATTAGGCAGGAAGTGAAACCACCAGAGGTGGCAGTAGTGAGCTGATGTGCCCGGCTGAGCTGAAGTCCTTCTTATACTGGAATTGCGGTCTCTGGGTTGCTGAGCTGTAGAGAGAGACTATAGATAGTGAGTAGCCAGGGTATGCTGGATACATAACCAGTAGTAGATGATACACTCACAATTGAAGATATCTGTAGTGGCTTCTATGCAACAGAGAGTCTTCAGTATATTCAGAAACAGGAGCCGCAGGCGAGTGCTGGTTCCTATGTGCAGTCTGGAATGAGAACTCACAATATCTGTGTATGAGATGGCTTATGGAATAGAAGAGAGTCTTTGGAGGGTTTTAGGAACATAGGCCCTCGTGGAGCGAGTACCGGTTCCTATCTGCAATCTATAATAGTAATGCACAGATATAGATATATGATAGCTTCTGATATAGAAGAGAGTTGAGAAGGGATTTAGGAACATGGGCCCTTGTGGAGTGAGTACCGGTTCCTATCTGCAATTTATAATAATGACTCACGGTCTCCATACCTGCGATAATGTCTTAGACAGAAGGGAGTCTTTGGAGATTAGGAATATAGGCCCTCGTGGAGCGAGTACCGATTCCTATCTGTAATAGAACTCACTGTGTTCACGTTTGCGATCGCTTCCAGGTTCTGATCGCTTCTGAGCATTCAGGGACGTAGGCCCTCGAAGAGCGAATACCGGATCCCATCTTAGCAATCTGAAATCAAGAAGAGAGAGCGGGGCCCCCGAGGAGCGGGTACCCCTAGGTAAGGTGGTGGAGGCAGAGCAGCGGAGGATGAAGTGGGTCGGAATGATCCCCGCAATCAAACCCCAAGCTCACTCAACTCGTAGTTGCAAGCAAAGACCTTTTAAGGTGGAAGCAGATGACGTCACTACGGGGGGACGCCCCCGAGGTTCGCGCCCTTGCCGCTACAAACTGTGGAGAGCGTGCGTGCGCACCCTTACATCATCAGAAAAATGGCGGATCTGCAGCGTCAGGCCATCCCGGGGATTCCAGGAAGTACGGCGAAGAGAAGCCGTAGCAGCATCTGTCCGTCAGACCCGAAGGGAGTCGCCTCTAAGGTAGAGAGGGTGGAGCGAGGGCGAGAACAGGCACAAACACAACACATGCTCATCTTAGAGGGAACTGAGGCATGTAGTTTCTGTGCAGGGATTTATAACAGCTTGACTTGTTCTGTTTTCCTAATAGGTGTATTGGTGTTTTAGGGTCTGATGTAATATTTTCAGTGTTGCCTTTTGAGTGCTGGCAGTTAGTGCTGTTTTTGTATGAAAGGATTACTATATTGCTCCTACAGTTTTTCCAGTCTTGCTTGGACTGATTTTTTTTTTGTGTTACCTTCTAATTTCCTTATCTTCTCTCTTTCCCAGCCCAAAATCTAGCAGAATCACTGCTTAGAATGACTTTCATATAGGTGGTATAAAAGAAACTGCAACGAAATATTTCTTTGTTAGCTATGTATTTATTTTCCACCTTTCAGCACATTACATTCAGGTACTGTAATTATTTCTCTATCCACAAAGGGCTCACAATTTAAAGTTCTACCTGAGGCAACAGAGAGTAAAGTGGCTTGCCCCAGGTCACAAGGAGCAACACTGGGATTTGAACTCTGGTCTCCTTGGTTCAAAGCTTGCTGCTTTAACCCCTAGGCTACTGTATGTAAATGCTTATCATACTTTCACCTCTTCAGTTCCCTCCAAGACTTACCATTTGATTGTTAGGTAAGCTTGATAAAGTGTCTTGACGTAGTGGTCTTGACTGTGTCATTTTTGTATACTGGACTGTCTACTGTGATACATCTATATGAAAAACACAGTACAATTAAATGATGATATATTGCACTGTGTCGTGCATGGTGATCCAAAAAGAAAAAAAAAACCTGGTGTAGCTTTAACTTATCATGATCAACATGTAGGTGCCCCTTCTTGACAGCAATTAGACAACTGGAACGAATTCTAGGATCAATTTCTTGTCAATTAAAATCTCAGCTTCTGGGTGTCAAGTAATGATATTAACCACTGGCTATTCATCCAGCTTACTTTGCAAATGTTTATTGACATACAGGCCGATTCAGTAAAAGTCGTGGGAGAGCGGGTGAGTGCCCGCTCTCCTGTGTGTGATTCAGTATTTAAATGAGGGCCTGCGGTAAAAAGAGGCGCTAGGCGCATCCCTAGCGCCTCTTTTTTGACAGGAACGGCGGCTGTCAGCAAGTTTGACAGCCAATGCTCAATTTTGCCGGCGTCAGTTCTCAAACCCGCTGACAGCCACGGGTTCTGAAACCGGACGCTGGCAAAATTGAGCATCCGGTCGCGGGTTAACAGTGTGCTCCGCCGGAGCGCACTGTACTGTATTGGCCTGATTGCTAGGAGTGCTATATGGTGTATGCGAACTTAGCACCACCTTCTGAGATCAGCAGTGTCCTTCTCAGAGACTGAATTCCTAATTTTTAGCATATTTTCCAAAGGAAGAAAAGGAGGCTTATGAGAGCACCATGAGTATGTGCGTCCATGTGTCTGTCGTTCCCTCCCCCCCGACAACTTTTGTATTTGCTGTCCTCTCTACACCAAATTTTCAGAATGTCAGGGGGGTTCCAAGAGGATCCTAACTGTGGTATTTTGGAGAGATTCACGTGAACGTGCATGCGTTTCCTGGAAATTAGACTCCTTTGGTTCTGTGTGGAACTTCTTGTTTCTTGTCTGAACTTAGAACTCTACATTTTATGGAAAAATGATAAGAATGAATAGGTCCTCTACTGCTTCCAAATAAAATCCTTGAACCAAATTTTTGCATGCCATTTTCAGGTAGGTGCCTGAGATAGAGAGAACATTGGAAGTGCATTAGAGTGGATTTTGGAGCAGCCCTTCAGAACTGCAGATGCCGAATACATATGGCCTGGGTTCTGTTTGTAACTGGGAAAAGCTCTAGATGTCCTGTCTTGAATTCTAAGAAGGGCTATCAGATCTTGCAAGTACTTTACTAGTGCTTCGTGCACTTGTGCAGGAAGTCACATTTTCACGAAAATTCCAAAACATTGGCAGCTTTGAAAAGGCTCAGCACAAACCTTAATGGGAAAATCTCAGCCCCAAAGTCAGAAACTGGTGAAATGTTTCAACTCTATGGATTTTTTAAATGAAAAAGAAAAAATGGAGTAGGGGTTTGTGAATTTTGCCACTTTTTTCATGTTTTGCCCACAAAATTCACAATAACTTTGATGGCAAAGATATTTGCTAAAGTGGAGATTTCTTGGAAACTTTTCTACAAAGCCATTCCCCACTCCTCCCCAGCCCTCCATTTGTACTCTAGACATATTTACACCTCTTCACTAATTTTTTGAGAACTTAGCATAACATTGCATACCCGATTTGTTTTCTTTTATTTAAGCAACTAGATCACCAGCACATATATTGCAGTGGTCCATATCTTGTGAGAAAAGTTCAAACTAGAAACAAACTCCATCAGCATTCTGTGGTCTTCCTAGCTGCTAATTATCTAAGCATCAGAGGAACTATATGAATAAAGTAATCCCATGCATAATACCCTATCTGTTTGAATCCTATTTCTAGGTTTCTTGTAAAACAGTTTTCCATTTTTCACTGTGTTCTGCAGCAGGCAGCCCATAATCTTAATCATTTAAGTGCATGCAATACCGCTCCAACTTTAAAAGAAATGAGACAAAGACTCTCACCGCAGACTGAACACACAGCCTGCTAATAATCTGTAATGTCTACAAAGAAAAAGTCAAACCTAGACTATTCTCTAGTTTTCAGTACATTCAAATAGAATGTATAGGTTAAAGTATTTTCCCACCTTCATGCAAATTTTCCCATTTTTTTTACTATTTTTTTTAGTCTTGGTAGTTCACCAAGGTTTTTGATAATTTTAAACAAGACATTAGGCAATATTGCCAAAACATGGCAATATCAGGACTCTTTTGTTGTTTTGATGATATAATTTGATGCCACTCCTGTGATTTTTATTTGATTATCACTCCATTTGGGGTTTTTCTTTAAGCTTATTTAACATACTTATATTCCCCAGCAAGAGTGGCCTGGGAGAGCCTGAATATGTTAAGATCAGGCCTGCTTAGTACCTGGATGGGGGTGCAGTAGGATGCAGAAGGCAATGACCTCTGGCGTGTCTTCCCAAGAAAAGTTCACAGAACCCATGGACACAATTCCACCTAAGCTGTGCGTGTGTGCGCAGATATGGCAAACATAGTGCACACAAGAAATCCCAATAGTATTTCCATGTTAGTATTTACTGGCTCTTAGCACATAAATTTGAGCTCAGCTTATAAAACGTTGCACAAAAGAAAAGTTTAGTCCATACAACCTTTCAAAAAGAGGGAACATTACCCATGGTGGGCTGTGGTGGTGGATAGGAGCAGCAACTGTTCATATTAAAATTAGCTTTAATGCGTTTCAGTGTCCTTTTGGTTCCATTATTTTGATGGCTTATCTGTACACTAAACATTACTAAGCTCATTTTATAAGCTTGTATTTCTCCTATTTAGTCCCACAACTTATTTTTCCTCTTTATTATAACCTTGTGGTGGCTTTGCTCTTTTTGTTTTAATATCCCATCATATGTGGCTGGTCAGCCACTTTTAAGCACATTACATTCACTTACAGTAGGTATTTTCCCTGACCCTAGAAGGCTTACACAATCTCAGGGCTTCATTTATTAATCATTTTTCACATAGACACAGAATGGGAGAAAAGCCTTAGTAAATCAGGCTCTAAGTTTGTACCTGAGGCAACGGAGAGTGAAGTGAGCTGCCCAAGTAGGGTTACCGGGATTTCAACCCTGTCTTCCCTGATTCATCACATGTAGCTCTACCACCTAGGCTACTCCTGACTGGGATGGGTTAGTGCTCTTGGGTCCCAACTATCCCCTTCTGTTTTTCTTTTTTTTTAACCAATATTATTGTGGTCATTTTGAAATTGATTTGGTCTGACTCTGGCAGAGGTCTGATATATATTGATGGCTCCTTTTCAGAGCCACTGTCAAAGCTAGTGATATCTGTGTAATTTTCTTGAGTGTGGAAGATGCTTTTCTCCTGAAGGATCACAGTTTGATCTTCTCTACCAATGAATGACAAAATTGCTGGGGATCTTAATCAGGAGGATTAAGAGGAGTGTTTGAATTTTGATGAGGCTCACGGAAACCGAGTTCAGTGAGCTTGACAGAGAGGCCAAAATCTATTTTGAACCAGTTGACAGGTGGGTCGTGTAGCGCTTCTCAGAAATTCTGCGAGCAAATGAGCAGTTTTGAAAGCTCGTAAGGGAAATGGGCTCCTCTGGCAACTGCTGTTCAGCGAGGAAATGTTACCTGCATTCACACAGAACAGCTGATCAGAAAAGCATCTCCCCCTGTCCAGCCCACACATAGCAAATGGAAATCTCTCCGGGGGATTTGAATGCTGCATTGAATGCGTTTTGACCATTTGTCTGAAGGCTGCCGGCTGCTCTTTCTCTCCCATTTCAAAGGCTGTGCTGCAGGTGTCAGTAATAATATCATGCAATGTTTAGACTTGTAATAATAGGTTAGAGAATATTAAACCCCCCTCAGTGGACTGTATGCATAGCTTGGTACTAACTCACGAGGAATACCGTGGAGAAATTTGATAGATTGCTGCTTTAGTGCTCCATCCTGGCATATAGCTTGTTTTGGACTGTCAGTGGCTGACAGCGTGACAGAAGTATAGGGCACCGCTAACAGCTTTTTAAAATGCCGCTCTGGCTTTCTCCCAACAAGTTTCAAGCTGAGAGAAGCTGGGGCTGGGCTGAGGAGGCATTCTGAACATCTTTGATTGAGAAGCTCTGAGCGTACTGGGATAAGGATGAAAACTTTCCAGGACCTTCGCCACGCCGCAAGGCTTTGAAGGGACAAAAGGAAATGATTGCCTATTTCTTTTTAAAAGCAAACTCGCCGACTAAAAAGAATTTTAGGACAAGACCTTTGATTCGTGCTGGTTTCTGTTTCATCGGTAAAAAGTGCTAGTGCAGGGCTTCCCAAATGTGTCTGGAGGACCACACAGCCAGCTGGGTTTTCAGGATATCCATAATGAATATGCACGTGAGAAAACTGTATTTGCTGCAGTCTTACAATTTTATCTCATGAATATTCATTGGCTGTAGAGTCCCTAGGACAGGTTTGAGAAGCCCTTTACTGGAGGATGGACCACAATCTGAGCTCGTAGCGTTTGCTGCATGCATAAGGATCAAATTGTCTGAACACAGAAAAGTCCATACATAAGGAAGAATGATTTTCAAAGGTATTTTGGTGGGCAAAACAGTGGTTTCCCCGCAGAAATGGCCCGTTATGAAATTGCCTGCCTGATGTGCGGGTAAACTCCCATGTGTATGATCTGTTCATGCATAAATTTACCTGCAGCGAGCAGAGGTGTTTTCAGGGGCAGGGTTGAGGAGAGGTTTGCCCTACCTTTTCATTAAAAAAAAAAAAATGACATTAATGCTCCTTCACAAACTCTGCACACAATTTAGCAGAGTAAGGTGAAGCTACAAATGACTTGTTTATAAACAAATTCTCTGATATAGGAACCCGTTTTGAAAAAAAAGTTCGTATTCAAAAAGGTGGGCAATACATGCAAGTAATAAATAAACAAATGCATTCATACCAAGCCTCTTTACAGATCTGCGTTATACAGTTCTCTGGGTTAGGGTGAATACCCAAACTCATGCCCAGACTTCTTAGAATGGCCTTAAGATCTGGCAGATCAACCCCATCTTTAATTAGTATCAAAACCTCTATTTTGAGGCATTCCTGTTTTTCATGCATTTCAGAAATTGGAGCAGTAAGTAGATCCCTCCTCCCAATCTGTGCAGGACATCAACTTCCACTGTACAATGCATACAGATTTATAGCCAGAGGGATCACAGGCAAGCATGTAATTGAAACGTAATGGAAATGTGACAAAGTTTTAGCTCTCCACAAGCGGCTGTTCTGCTGAAAACTGATGAATTAAAGCTATCGTACCTTTTTTTTCTTGTTGCTTTCAAAGTCATGCAAACTCTTGTACAATTAACACCCCCCCACACACCTCTTTCCTGTCCACGTCTTTATTGACTGAATTCATTATAGCTTGGTTCCCCACTCTTCTTGAAGAGTAAATCACCATGGGCCTGTCAGCTGACGGTATTTACAGATGTGCATTTCTTGTGCACCCATGCCAAACAGATGCAATATTAATCACCAGAGTGCATTAGCATTAAGGTTCTGTAATGCAATGACAAAGAACTCCTGCAATTACTGTGCAGCTGGATCTATATGTTGGGGTTAGTATCAGTGGATGAGCTAGACTGATACATATTTCATACATATTTGTATGAAATATGTAGGGTTCCAGGGCTATAATAACAGAAATTTCTGAAACATTGAGGCATATGATAAGAAACTGTGAACTGAAAGAGCACAGGGTCTAGCATCTTAATGAGGTATCAAAAAGTAAGACACTTGCATTTAAATATAAAATATTGAATTAAGCACAAAGTTCAATAAGGCATACAGGTTAATTTAATTAAAGGACCATCATAACACCGAGACGGTTACTTGGTAAGATACTTTTCTCCATGAAAACGGTCATAACTAATCAATGTAACAAAATTGCTCATTTATTAAATTGCTTTATGGCATTTTTGCATGTGAAAAATGCCTTAACGCATGCGAAAAGCCCCATAATGCATGGTGCGATGCCAATTTGGAAACGGGGAGGAATTTGTGGTGGGATTTCTGGCCAAGTGGGCTGGCTTTGCTAAGCCATATCACACAGTTAATAACTACATCTTTTTCATTAAGCTTGTGATATGGCTTTATTATACTTTGTGATGTTTTCAGTATATGAGAGAAAGAGAGAGAGTGAGAGAGAGAGAACCTAGCTACAAGGCCCTTATAGTACTTAGGTATTAATACCTCTATATGAGGCCCACTTAGTAACTCGAGGTGAGGTTTAAGTAGTAGTGTAGGAGTTAGGGTCCCCTTTGACATGCAGAGTGAGATGTATGAAAAGAGCAGTACACTCTTGTGAAGATTTGATGACCTTCGGAGTGAGGAAAATCACACAGAGATTAGATTTGTGCAATGTTCTCTCAATCTAGCTTGATGTTACCCAGGTAGAGAGTCCATCAAGCTAGGTTGAGAGAACATTGCGCAAATCTCATCTTTGGGTGAGTTTCCTCACTCCGAGGGTCATGAAATGTTCAAAAGAGATCACTGTATTGTTCGTACATCTCACATTGAATGTCAAAGTGGCCCCTAACCCCTACACTAATACCTAAACCTCACCAGGGGTTACTAGGTGGGCCTCCCATAGAGATATAAATACCTATCTAGGGTCAGGGTATTATGGCTAGTCTCTCTCTCTCTCTCTCCACACATAGGTATTAGCACAAATTGTGATAAACTCCCTATTACCATAAAACACACCCCTTTTCCCATCACATGCGATATTTACCACATTTTGATAAATCCAGGCCATAGATAGCTACCAGATCCTTGTGACCTGGATTGGCCATTGTTGGAAAAAGGATGTTGGGCTTGTTAGTCCCTTGGTCTGACCCAGTATGGCATGTTCTTATCTACTAGGTCACACTCCTTAGTAGGGATCCCATTGGGGCCCTACATGGAATTTTTCATTTAGACCTTTTTTTAAAATACTTTTATTATTAGAATTGTCCATCAGAGTTTTTCTAGTGTGATTTTACTGGTCAGGCTCACCATTTATGAGGTATTCTCATGTTTTTATATGTTTTGTATAAGATTGTATTCTATGGTTTTTTTATACTGTACCTAGTACAAACCATTTCAGATTGGTAGAATAAAAAATTCCTGAATTGAAATAAACATCGATCTGTAAATATTCCCATGTCCATTTTAATCACATATAAACAAAAATATCTTCTAACTAGTGTCCAAAAAATCATTTTACTTTATGATTCTTAGAGACTGCAGTATATTTGCATAGTGTAAGGCATTTGGGACTAGGATTTAGTACTGCTCAATGTGGACAGAAGTTGCTGGCATTGTGACTGGGATTTACTATCTTCTGAAGCAGATGGGAGCTGCTGGTGTTTGTGGATTATCTTTGGACAATATTTTTGTTCAAAGATAATCCATTTTAGGATAAGTATTTTCTCATGTATTGCTTGTTTGTGTAGGTATTAACTGATAAAAATGTATATAAACAAAATAGCATTTTTATTATTGTTTGAAAAGGGGATAATTTAGACACTTTCGCTTTAAAAAAATATTTATGGACCCTGGTTGCATGATTATAATGAATGGCTCAGCATAACTTGGGAATGATTTAAGGCTGATGTGTATGATCTTGCCTTATACAGTTGGGTTTTGCTTTATTTTTTATTTATTTCAAGGTAGTACAATCTAGTTTTTCTTTTTTGCTTCAATATTTTTGATAAAATGAAATTTTCCATTCAGGATTTAGGTACATTAGCAAAGTTGTGTGGGTTGGAAGGCTGAGAATAGACAAAAAACTCTAGTCAAGGAAGAATTGCATTTGGAAGAGCTGTGTACATAGGGAATCCCTCTTTGGAGAGTTTATTGTGTTTCTGTTTTGTAGCTGCTAAACTGGAGAAGGTTTTTCAGGGGGTAATTGTGAAAGGCACTTCTATGACTAATTGTCAAAGGGACTTGGCACAGAAGTGGCCTTTTACAAAATTGCCCACCTCATATGCGCACCTGAAGACAGAATCAGGGTGGAGTTTGGATATTTTTGCATGTAAATTTCAAGAAAATTGTGTGCATCCCAAATGACAGGTGTAACTTGTGAGAGGTAGATCTGGTGGAAACATTTGCAGAGTGGACTTATGCATGCTTTGAAAATTGGTATAATTTAGGCACGTATTTGTGACATACAGGGGTAGATTTTAAAAGCCCTATGCGTAGGTGGGGTTATGCATGCCAGGCCTATTTTACAAAGGTCCGGCGACGCATGTAAAGCCCCAAGACTCATCGAAGTCCCGGGGCTTTGGGAAAGGGGCAAGGAGGGGCGGGCGGTCGGGGCAGGGCGGGGTGGGGCCAGAGGCCTTCGGCATAGTGGTCATTTGTCGCTGTGTCGGAGGATTGCTTGCCGGCCAGGTGCCAGTGCGCGTAACCTATGTCTGCCCCTAGGCAGGCATAGCAGGTAAAATAATTTTTGAGGGGAGATTAGGCTAGGGATAGGGGGCAGGTTGGTTAGGGGAAGGGAGGTTATGGTAGGGGGTTGGGAACTGGGGAAGGCCGCGGGCGTCGGCGTGCTCAGGGTGCACAATTGTGCACCACCTTGCGCACGCCGACCCCCAATTTTATAACATGCGCGCACCTGCATGCGCATGATTATAAAATTGGGTGTCCATGTGCGTGCACCAGGTAGCGCACGCACATGGACGACTGCTGACAGCTTTATAAAATCTACCCCACATTGTGCAGGATGTTTGAAAATTGCCCTTTCTATATGGAAAAAAATCAAGAGCCAAGGTTGCTTAGCTGTGTAGCACCAGCATTAAATAATTCAAATATTTGCTCTGGCAAAATTGCAAAAATACTTTTCTAAATTTTGTATGCCTTTTATCATAGAGCCTCCTTAAAATAAGTATTCATTGGGAAATTCAGAATAAAATCAACAAAAATTAAAATGTTCAATTAGTTTTCTTGTGCAGTTTTGAAATGGCACCCTATTTCCCCAAGGCTCCAAGTTCCAAGAACAGGAAAACAATTCTGCAAAAGCATTGCACCGGCAAAATCTTCCACAAAACCCATGACCTTTGCCCAAGGTTTAAATCAAACCAATGTATACAAAGCTTGAGTCTTTTGCCCTTTATGTTAATGAATATAAACCTCTCTCAGCCTAATATTCATTAATGGACACTTTCAAAATGATTTTGTATGCAAGTAAGTCTTAGGAAAAACAAACCTCTTTAATCTTTCCATTTCTTCTCCCGTTATTGTTAAAGGATTGATTTAGACTTTTGAGTTGATTAACATTCACAGTCACTGTTCGTTAAGCTTGCTATCATTTCTTTGCATACGTGTGCAAGCAAGGATTACAGGAATGTTTACAATGGCCAGAATTTTGAGCGTATTTCTTTTTCGTTGGCCTGTTGATACGGTCACAAGCAACGGTATTAAAAGAAAATCACCTGATATCACTGCTGAGATCTCAGCTGTAAATGCATGTTACCACTGGTTGCAGTAAAGATATGTATGGACTCTGAATCTGAAAGGCGAAGGAGGGAGAACAAGTGTCTCCAGGTACTGTACATATTTTGTCAGGATTATTTAGCATTAAAAATGGAAATCAAAACTGTCTGGATTTTAGAAAAGTTTGGTTTTATAAAAATATTCCAGTTGTGTTGGCTTTCACTAAACTGTATTGCAAATACCAAAGATGCCACTATACAATTTTTTACATCTTTATTTACAAATGCATATTATACATTAAAAAAATAACCCTTCCCCACTAAAAAAATATGCTAGCATAAAACCCGACTAGGACCCTAGTTTCAACGGTCAATTATAGTCTTCATCAGAAGAAATTGCACAGCATTACAAACATCATACCCTCCCATAAATACAACTCTAATCACTTAAACATTTTACATTCACAAATCACATATATAAACTATATAAAATCTTTAATTAATCC
Organism: Rhinatrema bivittatum; assembly: GCF_901001135.1. Taxonomy (NCBI): domain Eukaryota; kingdom Metazoa; phylum Chordata; class Amphibia; order Gymnophiona; family Rhinatrematidae; genus Rhinatrema; species Rhinatrema bivittatum. Next base: position 53,678,228 of record NC_042622.1, on the reverse strand, counting down.
AGATCCAAATATTCATAAAGCTGCCAATGTTGCTGGCTGTAAAAATAGAAAAGAGAATTAATATAAAAATATATAATGACTATTCTCCAGTCTGTTATCAGTAATCACATGCTAACATCTTCCCCTTACACAATTACTTCATACTAAAAAAATTGTATTAAGACATAAACCATTAATATAATTCCCTGTGACTTGGAAATAATTTCTAAAACACTTTAAATATATAGAAAAAGCCTACCTTCCTCAATTTTTCACATTTACTCCTTTATTCATTGCATAGCATCTTATTAATTGAAACTGTAACAAACCAACAAATATTCAAATTGTCATCATTATGCAGTCTTACAGTGCTCCATTTTAACAAATACTTATTGAAAGATTGTTACCTTACAATTAATAAGGGGCCAATATGCCCACTCCTTAAATATAAGATCACAAAACTGGATGTCGTTTAACTACTCGATTCACCTTCACAGAAGTGCACCGAGCACTTTCAATGTATTTAAAAATTCTATCATTAGAAAGAAACAAAAATAATAGTGCCAGTCAGATTACTCATTCAGTTTAGCACAACAGAAACTAAAAAATTAATATTTACATATCATGCCAAACATACAACTTACATAGTGCAATGGTCACTATATTTACTGCTTTCTTACCACAAATAAATCGCAAAACCTGTGACTTCCCAGAAGATATCTATAAATTTGCCCAATTGGCATACAGTAGAGGTGTGAATCGTGTGATCGATCGTCTTAACGATCGATTTTGGCTGGGGGGGGAGGGAAATCTTATCGTCGGGTTTTTTTGTTATAAAAAATCATTAAAAATCATAAATCGGGGGAGGGCGGGAAAACCGGCACACCAAAAAAACCCTAAAACCCACCCCGAACCTTTAAAAGAAATCCCCCACCCTCCCGAACCCCCCCAAAATGTTTTAAATTACCTGGGGTCCATTGGGGGTTCCCGACGCGATCTCCCTCTCTCTCTCTGGCCACGGCTGCATTGAGAAATGGCGCCGGTAGCCCTTTGCCCTTATCATGTGACAGGGCAAAGGTAGCGCCGGCGCCATTTTGTTTCCTGGCTCCCGACGTCACACCTGCTGGAGATCGCCCCCGGACCCCCGCTGGACCCCAGGGACTTTTGGCCAGCTTGGGGGGGGGCCTCCTGACCCCCACAAGACTTGCCAAAAGTCCAGTGGGGGTCCGGGAGCGACCTCCTGCACGCGCGCCGTATTGCCAATCTTCAAAATGGCGCCGGCGCTACCTTTGCCCTGTCACATGATAAGGGCAAAGGGCCACCGGCGCCATTTCTCAATGCAGCCGTGGCCAGAGAGAGAGAGGGAGATCGCGTCGGGACCCCCCCACTGGACCCCAGGTAATTTAAAACATTTTGGGGGGGTTCGGGAGGGTGGGGGATTTCTTTTAAAGGTTCGGGGTGGGTTTTAGGGTTTTTTTGGTGTGCCGGTTTTCTCGCGCCCTATTTAACGATACAATACAAATGCCCCTGACGATAAATCGGGGGCATTTGTATTGTATCTGCACTCTAACGATTTTGGACGATTTTAAAATTATCTGACGATAATTTTAATCGTTCAAAAACGATTCACATCCCTAGAATACCGTGCTCTTTTCTATGCCTTTTTAATACATGATTTTGTATACCCACGATCCTGAAATCTACACGAGTTCCTCTGCCCTATTTTTAAACTTTGTAACTGTAGAACAAATCCGACGGAGTCTTAAGAATTGCCCTATGGGTATATTATCTTAAAGCTTTGTGAATGATAAGAACATGCCATACTGGGTCAGACCAAGGGTCCATCAAGCCCAGCATCCTGTTTCCAACAGTGGCCAATCCAGGCCATAAGAACCTGGCAAGTACCCCAAAACTAAGTCTATTTCATGTTACTGTTGCTAGTAATAGCAGTTGCTATTTTCTAAGTCAACTTAATTAATAGCAGGTAATGGACTAACGTGTCCTCCAAGAACTTATCCAATCCTTTTTTAAATACAGCTACACTAAGGGTCGGATTTTAAAAGGGTTACGCGCATAAGGTAGGCATAAAACCTTTTAAAACCTCCCTGGTCGCGCCCAGCCTATATTGCATAGGCTTCCGGCGCACGCAAAGCGGGACGTGCGTAAGTCCCAGGGCTTTGTTGGGGTGGGCGTGTTGGGAGGCATGACGCGGATGGGGCGTGTCGGGGGGCGTGACGCGGTTGGCGCGTCATCCGGGGGCGGTGCCGCGGGTATGGTTTCGGCCCGGGGGCATGGCCGCCGCCTCCGGATGGGAACACAGTGCACGGCAGCCTGCCCGGCACGCACAAAGTTACGCCTGCTTCGAGCAGGCGTAACTTCTGCGACAGTGGTAGGGGGGGTTAGATAGGGCTGGGGGTGGGGTTAGGTAGGGGAAGGTGGGGGGAGGTGGAGGGAATGGGTAGCGCGCGCAGGGTTTGGCGCATGCAAGTTGCACAAATGTGCACCCCCTTGTGCGCGCCGACCCCGGATTTTACAAGATACCCACGGCTACGCCCGTATCTTATAAAATCCGGCGTACTTTTGTTCGCACCTGGTGCGCAACCAAAAGTATGTGCACACGTAGAATTATAAAATCTACCAGTGACTGCACTAACCACATCCTCTGGCAACAAATTCCAGAGTTTAATTGTGCGTTGAGTGAAGAACTTTATCCGATTAGTTTTAAATGTGCCGCATGCTAACTTCATAGAGTGCCCCCTAGACTTTCTATTATCTGAAAGACTAAATAACCGATTCACATCTACCCATTCTAGACCTCTCATGATTTTTAAACAAATCTATCATATCCTCCCTCTGCCGTCTCTTCTCCAAGCTGAAAAGTCCTAACCTCTTTAGTCTTTCCTCATAGGGGAGCTGTTCCATTCCCCTTATCATTTTGGTCGCCCTTCTCTGTACCTTCTCCATCGCAATTATATCTTTTTTGAGATGCGGCAACTAGAATTGTACACAGTATTCAAGGTGGGTGCTCACCATGGAGCGATATGTAGGCATTATGACATTTTCCGTTTTATTCATCATTCCCTTCCTAATAATTCCCAACATTCTGTTTGCTTTTTTAACTGTTGCAGCACACTGAACCGATGATTTCAATGCGTTATCCACTAGGGATGTGAATTGTGTGCCCGATCGTTTTAACGATCGGGTTCGGCTGGGGGTGGGGGGTGGGGGGAAATCTGATCGTTAGAGATGTGAATTGGGATCGGTTCCGATTCCAATTCACATCACTAATTTTTTTTAGTGAGGCCCGCGCCGATAAAAAAAAAAACCCCCACCCCGACCCTTTAAAATTACCCCCTTAGTCTCCCCTACTCTCCCGACCCCCCCTCCCCAAAACTTTTTACACATACCTGGTGGTCCAGGGGGGCTGCAGGGAGTGATCTTCCGTTCCCAGGCCATCGGCTGCGCTAAAAAAATTATGGCACCGATGGCCCTTTGCCCTTACCATGTGACAGGGTAAAGGTAACGCCGGCGCCATTTTGAATATTGGCAATACGGCCTGAGTGCAGGAGATCGCTCCTGGACCCCCGCTGGACCCCCAGGGACTTTTGGCCAGCTTGGGGGGGCCTCCTGACCCCCACAAGACTTGCCAAAAGTCCAGCGGGGGTCCGGGAGCGACCTCCTGCACTTGGGCCGTATTGCCAATATTCAAAATGGCGCTGGCGCTACCTTTGCCCTCACTATGTCATAGGGGCCGACGGTCGGGGGCACCCGAGTGAGCGCAGGGCTTCTTCCCTGCTTCCTGTGGCGTTTTTCTCCTCACCGGGCCCCCTTCGCGGCTGCCCCTCCCCCTCCCCCGGCTGCCTGTCGGCATGCCGCGGCCATCCCCTGCTCTGCCTGCAGTGAGCCGGGGTTGAGAATTTCGAGGGAGGGAGTCTGTGCTAGGTGCCTCCCTGGTGGGGAGGGCACCTCCGGGCTGCTGGACCGCGCTCCAGGCTTCGGGGGCCGGCCCCTTTGCTATCGGCGGGAACAGTGGCCATTTTGAATTCTCCCGAGCAGTCTCAGCATTCATCAGGAGAGGACAAGAGAGGATTCCGATGAGAGAGAACCGCCGACCCTCACTCCGATTGGGGCCCCAGAGGCCCAGGGCCCTTCGGATGTGTCACCCTTCGCCCCCCCCCCCTCGGGGTCCACATCCTTTTTCCCCTGAGTTCATTGTGCTAATGCACAATGCTTATCTGCAGTGTCTGGAGGTCCCTAGGGCCTCCAGTCCGGACTCGCCTCCCACCAAGGCGCCCAAGTTAGTGGAGTTCTCGCAGGGGACCCAAGATTCAGCAGGAGGGGGGACGGGACCTGCCCACGGGGCTGCCAGGATCCACTTTGCTCCTCTCTTGCCGGGGGGGGGGGGGGGCGGGATCTGTCCCAGATTCAGGGAGGGATCCCCCGTCTCATCCGGATGATCTGATCTCGGAGGCACAGTTAGAGTGCGATGATCTGCGGGTCCTGCGCATCTTTCGGAAGGAGGAGCTGGAGGACCTTATTCCGCAGATTCTCCAGGAGCTGGACCTCGACCCCCCGCCCGAACCGCCAGCACACCCGGTTCCCGTTGACACCTCGTCCACCAGGAAAGGGGATCCGCTCCTAGCCGGCTTGCGCCCTCTATCCCAGGACTTTCCCACCCATCCCACCTTTCTCCAATTGTTAGCCAGGGAATGGGATACTCCTGAGACGTCCCTGAAGGTCGGATGCGCCATGGAAAAACTTTACCCTCTCCCGGAGGATTTCTTGGAGTTGATCAAAGTCCCGAAGTTGGACTCGGCTGTGTCAGCGGTGATCAAGAGGACGACCATACTGGTTACGAGTGGCACTGTTCTGCGTGATCTTCAAGATAGGAAGCTGGAGGTCTATCTCAAGCGGGTATTTGAGGTTTCAGCCCTGGGTATTCGCGCCGCCATCTGCAGCTCTTTGGCTCAGAGAGCAAGCCTCCGCTGGGTACAACAGATTTTGACCTTACAGGACTTACTACCCGAGGAAGCGAGACAGGCGGACCGGCTAGAGTCCGCCATAGCCTATGGGGTGGATGCCCTGTATGATTTGTCTGCGTCCTGATGAGGTCCATGGTCTCCGTGGTGACTGCACGGCGCCTCCTCTGGCTTCACAATTGGTCGGCCGATACCTCATCTAAGTCCAGTCTTGGGTCTCTACCTTTCAAAAGCACGTTCCTCTTCGGTGAGGATCTCGACCAGATCATCAAGTCTCTGGGGAAGAATTCAGTCCACAAGCTGCCGGAGGACCGTCAGAGCAGTTTCAGGCCTTTTACTCCCTCCAGATCCCGCTCCCGGGCGCAGCATCGCTACCGAGGCTACAAACAACAAGGGTCTGGACTCCGGCTTCCCGGTCGCAGTCCTGGCCCCGTTCCTTTCGCAGTTGCAGGCCCGCTCGGGAGGGGATGAGCCAGGGGACCTCCTCCAAGCCCGCCCAATGATGCCGAGCCCACCCACTCCTCGACCCTGCGTATCGGCGGAAGAATCTCTAACTTTTACGAGGAGTGTGTTCGCATCACCTCGGATCAGTGGGTTCTAGACATCTTAAAGCACGGCTACGCTTTGGAATTTGCCCGCTGCCCAAGAAACAGGTTTCTCTTCTCGCCTTGTGGTTCGAGCCTCAAGAGACTGGCAGTGCAGCAGACCTTGGACAGACTTCTGAGCCTCGGGGCCATTGCCCCCATCCCCTTCGGAGAGGTGGGCTTGGGCCATATGCTGGGTTCTGTATTGGGAGTCATTGCCCAGGAAAAAGACCTTGAAGTCCTAGTGGACAATATGGGCCGGATTTTACAAAGGTTACGTGCGTAAATCCGGAGGTCTGTGCACACATGTTATAAAACCGGGCCTATATGTGTTCACGCCGGGTAGCGTGCGCACATGTATGCCCGCGCACTCCTTTTTAAAATCTACCCCTATATTGAAATCCTCTGCTCAGTGCATGGTGGCAGTCAAAAAAGCAAATAGAATGTTAGGAATGATCTGAAAAGGAATGTAGAATAAAACAGAAAATATGATATTGCCTCTGTATCGAGTCATAGTGTGACTGCACCTTGAGTATTGTGTGTAGTTCTGATTAACCCATCTCAAGTAAGACAGAGTGGAATTAGAAAAATGATGAAGGAGATGGAACAGATCTCCTTTGATGAGAGGCTACACAGGTTAGGGCTTTGAGGGAGACTGATAATTATAAAGCTAAATGAGTTGGGTGGGTTGGCAGATTAGATATGGCATAGTTCTCTGTATCTATGTTTTAGCTTCGAAGAAAAGATGGCTGAAAGGGGTCATGATAGAAGTTTATAAAATCATAAGTGGGTTTGAATGGCTAAATAAAGGATACTTGTTTACCCTTTCAAGTAATACTAAAACAAGAGGACTCTCATGAAACTAACAGATTCAAAATAAATCATAGACAGTACTTTTTCACTCAGCACATTATCCAGCTGTGGAATCTGTTGGCAGACGAAGTTATCATTGCGACTAGCATAATTGGTTTGAAAGAGTTTTGAACAATTTCCTGGAGGAAAAGTCTGTAACACATTATTAGCTAGTTAGGCTAAAGAAAGCTATTGCTATCCTTGGGAGTGAATATTAAGAATTAGATGTACTTTATGGGATCTGCCAGGTATTTCCAATGTAGATTGGCCACTTCAGAAACAGGATGCTGGGCTTGATGGACCTTGGTCTCACCCAGCATGACAGTTATATACTTATATTCTTATGCATGGGTTATAGTTTCATACCATGAAGGCAGTTCATGCAAATATGTTTCAAATATTTCCTGTGAATACCTTCAAAAACCAGAGTATCCAGGTAAGTCCAGTGGATTGAACTGACACCTATTAGTATAATTAACATTATCTGGGAGGCATAAAGGAAATCTGATCCTTATGACATAATTTGTTTAAGATTTTACTCTCTAAAATTAGTATGTATGAAAGAATGGACATTGTTAAAAAAAATATACCATCTTAGAAATACAGTCCAGATGTATTCCATGCTTTAAGAAAGGTAGAAGGAAGGCCAAACAATTACCAGCATGGGTACAGAATGAGGTGAAAGATATTTTAGCCAAAAGACCTTCATTCAAAAATTGGAAGATCCATCAGAATAGGATAAAGCATAAGTATTAGCAAGTTAAATGTAAGACATTGATAAGGCAGGCCAAAATAGAATTTGAAAATAAATTGGCCACAGAGGCAAAAACTAATAATAAAAACTTTTAAAAATATATCCGAAGCACAAAGTCTGCGAGGGAGTTGGTTGGAACATTAGATGATCAAGAGGTTAAAGGGGCACTTAGAGAAGATAAGGCCATCGCAGAAGGACTAAACAAATTCTTTGCTTTGCTATTTACTGAAGAGGATGTTGGGGAGATACCCATTCCAGAGACTATTTTCAGAGGTGATGATTCAGATGAACTGTACCAAATCACAGTGAATCTGGAAGATGTGGTAGGCAAGATTGACAAACTGAAGAGTAGTAAATCACCCGGACCAGATGGTATACACTCCAGGATTCTGAAAGACATAAAAATGAAATTTCAGACCTATGTCAATTAATTTGTAACCTATCATTAAAATCATCTGATGTACCTGAAGACTGGAGCCAATGTAACCCCCAATATTTAAAAAGGGCTCCAGGGGTCATCCAAGAAACTTTAGACCGGTGAGCCTGACTTCAGTATTGGGAAAAATTGTGGAAACTGGTATAAAGAATAAAATCACAAAACATTTAGATAGACATGGTTTAATGAGACACAGCCAGCATGGATTTACCCAAGGGAAATCTTGCCTCACAAATCTACATTTTTTGAAGGGGTGAATAAACATGTGGACCAGTAGATGTGGTGTATTTAGATTTTCAGAAGGCATTTGCCAAAGTCCTTCATCAGAGACTTCTAGGAAAACTAAAAAATCATGGGATAGGAGGCAATGTCCTTTTGTGGATTGCAAACTGGCTAAAATACAGGAAACAGAGAGTAGGATTAAATGGTCTGTTTTCATAATGGAAAAAGGTAAACAGTGCAGTGCCTTAGGGATTTGTACTTGGACCAATGCTTTTTAATATATTTATAAATGATCTGGAAAGGGGTACAATCAGTGAGGTGATCAAATTTGCGGATGACATTAAATTATGCAGAGTAGTTAAATTTCAAGCAGATTGTAATGAATTGCAGGAGGACCTTGCGAGACTGGAAGACTGGGCTTCCAAATTGCAGATTAAGTTTAGCGTGGCAAATGCAAAGTGATGCATATAAGAAAAATAACCCTTGACGTAGTTACACAATGTTAGGTTCTATCTTAGGTGTTACCACCCAGGAAAGAGATCTAGGCGTCATAGTGGATAATACATTGAAATCATCAGCTCAGTGTGCTGTGGTGGTCAGAAAAGCAAACAGGATGTTAGGAATTATTAGGGAGGGAATGGCAAATAAAAATGTGGATTTCATAATACCTCTGATTGCTCCATGGTGAGACAGCACCTTGAATATTGTGTGCAGTTCTGGTCACCAGGATCCTGGGCTTGATGGACCCTTGGTCTGACCAAGTATAGCATATCTTACGTTATTATTTTCTTATATTCAAATAGTATGACCATCTGTAATAAAGTTAATTGTATTTAGAATGCACTGGTAAAATGGTGCAGAATCTTACAGGTAACCAATAGGGAGTTTGCCGAAATTCAATAATTATTAAGGAACAGGACACATAATTACCCATACATATTTGCAAATTTCTGACAGAATTCCACAACAATTTGCATTTTAATTTTCTTCTTTATGATTCTGCATAGTATGGCATGAGCACTTTTGATGTGACTCAGGATGGATGATCATTCCTTTATTACAAGACAGTACAGTCAATTGCATCTCGAAGTTCTGGTAATAACATCACATTAAAAACAGGAGCAGAAAGCACAAGTGGTTTATGATGTCATTAGAACACCAAGATGAAACTAACAATGACTTATTTTGCTTGTTTTTTGTGACTGTGTGTGTGTGTGTAGTGTGTGTGTGTGTTTGTGTGCATGTCATGTATCACTTAATACTTTTTATCCCTCAGATTGCCAAGTGTTTTGTTCAACTGACACTCAAAACGTGGTAATACTATTATTGATAATGGGAATCTGAATGCCAGCAAATAGAAAGAAATCTATCTTTACATGGAGCTTCCTATATGACTGGTGCTGGAGGTTAGAAGATCAGTAGGTCATTGGATGCTACGATTCTACTGCATTGCATCGTTGACTCCAGAGTCAAAGTCAGACACTGGAAAAGGAGAAAAGCATCGAAACCCTGTCCCAACTAATCACAGGATTAAGATGATTTGTTTCTTTTTACCCCACTGTCTTGATGTGCTCCTTGAATGTAAATTACATCTTTTGCCAACTGCAGCTTTGACAAGACAGCTTCCCGCTTACCATAATTTTCTATACCCCTTTAATTTATCAGTTGCCGGTGCTCCTGTTTTGATAGCCTGAATGTGTAAAATGAATAATAAGCACATTGAGCCCAAAATCCTCAGTTGGGGTGTTATTATACCGATAGAATAATCAGAAGTATTCAGAGTTTATTTAGTATTTCAATTTAAGGAAATTGCTCTACTGTTTTTAAATGCTTTGCTCATAGGCACAATTCTTCTGCTCTATACAGCCTGAACAGAGAATAATTTGATAAATTTCACCCCTGTTTTTTATGCTTTTACTTTGAAAAAAAGCTCCTTTTACCCTGCATGACTTCAGAGCTCAGTGTTGGTAGCAACATTTGCCATCTGTTAGCTCTTCTCAGAAAAAGGTGACCAGATTCTCCTAATGGAGTGGTATCCTGTGTTTTAAAGTCCTGGCGATGTCAACATGTGAGATCCTGTATAGAGGTGTTGCTCGGTGCCTAAAAGATCTGTCGTATGGGTCCATAAACCTTCCTTTTCCCGTCTCACCTAGATTTTGATAATGAATTCAGTCATAATCAGTAGGGATGTGAATCATTTTTCTGACGTTTTGAAATATCGGTACGATATTTCAAAATTCGTCAGATATCCGAGCCCCCCCGAAACAGATAGGAAACCTCACGAATGGTTCGTGTGGTTTTCATATTTGTTTGGGGGGAGGGGAGAAAGGGAACACATCCCAACCCCCCCCCCCCCCCCCAAAACCTACCCTGATGCTTTGGATCTAATTGTTTAGCATCCCCCACCCTCCCGACCTCCCACAAACTTTTTTAAAGTACCTGGTGGTCTAGCAGGGATCCCGGGAGCGTTCTCCCGCTCTCGGGCCGTCGGCTGCCAGTAGACAAAATGATGCCGATGGCCCTTTGCCCTTACCATGTGACAGGGGCTACCTGTGCAATTGGTCGGCCTCTGTCACATGGTAGGAGCTATGGACAGCCGGCACCATTTTTAAACATGGCGCGGACCATTGCTTCTAACATGTGACAGGGGCCAGCCAATGGCACCGGTAGCCCCTGTCACATGGTAAGGGCAAAGGGCCATCGGTGCCATTTTGTTTACTGGTAGCCGACGGCCCGAGAGCGGGAGATTGCTCCAGGGATCCCCGCTAGACCATCAGGTACTTTAAAAAAGTTTTGGGGGGGTCGGGAGGGCTGCTGGACCACCAGGTACTTAACGTTGTGGGAGGCTCGGGAGGGTGGGGGGATTCTATAGAAATGGATTTTAGGGGTCGGTTGAGTTGATCGGGATCAGTCGCAGCCGATAAAAAATGGCTACGATTCCGATCCCAATCCCACGATTCCGATTCCGGATACGATTCTGGACACAATTCACATCCCTAATAATCAGCAGGTTCCCCCCCCCCCCCCCCCAAGAACAATCCTGCAAAAATACACAATTTGATATTACAGAAATGATCTCTGTTCTGTGTTCCAGAAGAACCTTCTAAGTGACAAAAAAACCCCTATCTAGTTTCAACCATCTAATAAAACTACCACTAAAATTATTTGAGAGCATCAATCAATAAAAAATCTTCTATAGGGAAGTGAATTCTGGGGTCTATAGAGGGTGGGGCAGAATCTCAATATCAAACTTGCACCTCAATTTCTACAATACCCTACATTCACAGACTCCCCCCACCCAACAAGGGGAGCAGATCAGAACAAGGACATTTCTTCTTACCGCTCACCATAGAAAAATAATATTCAAATTCTTTTGTCATCTCGGTAATAGCAACACAAACTCCCTCCACTATGAGGAACATCGTGTAATACAAAATTCTGCAAAAAATGTACTCAGAACCTATAGGGGTCCGTGGTGACCTGATGTATCTTTTCTTAGGCGACTATAGGATGGGATCCATGGTGGCCCCACCGGGCCTTTCCTTTTCTTTGTGGCCTAGAGCTGCTGAAAAAGACAGAGGAGGAATTCTGGGCATGAGCCCCATGTCACAAAGCACTTGAGTTTAAGAAAGTGCTGAGGAGAAAGAGATCTCTGGTGTCTGCTCCTGATAATCAGGGCATAATTTGTGGATAAATGGCCTGGAACAGATTTCCACTACTTTTTTACTTAAGAAGCAGAACAGTGGGGATCTGCTCCAGCCCCTTCCTTCCAGGCAGTCTGAAAGTAAAGAGAAGGGTGGGGAAGAGCACTGGTTTGCATAGGATGGCTGGGGGTTGAGCATAGTGGGGGCTAGGAATGGAGGATCATTGTGATAAGGAGGAAGGGTGTATTGGGTATATGTGTGAGAGAGTGTGTTTGGGGGCAGGATTGAGAATTCACACCAGGTCCCTGGTCCCTTGCACGGTTCACACCCTTCCTTTCCCTACCACCATTCCACAGTTCCACTTCCTTTTTGTCTAGATTCATCAAAATGCTAAAATATCGCATGGTAAGAAAAAAGGGCATGTTTCTGGTAATACTGCACCTCATGCTAACATAGGTAGTGTGTTGCGGGGGGGGGGGGGGGAGAGAGAGACAGACAGACTGTTTATAAAGCCTTCCTAGAAGTCAACTATTTATATCACTATAGGAAGGCCAGCTAATAGCGTGAGGTGAAGTGTTGGTTTAGGGACCAGTTTCACATGCAGAGTGAGACGTACGAACAGCACAGTACACCTTGGTGAAGATTTGACATCATTTGGAGGGAGGAAAGTCCCACCTATAGTGATATATATATAAATAGTTGAATACTGTGAAAGTCTCCTCAGAGGTGCTCTCTCTCTACTCCACTCCTCTCCCTCTTCCCTCTCCCTAAGCTCAGAAATGGCCAAAATGTAATTTGCAAAATTTAAAACAAATTACATTATGACCATTTCAGGCATATTGCACAGCTTAATGCCAGGAAAAAAGATGTAGTTATTTCTAGCATAAAAAATGTGCAATAGCATGCATTATGCTATCGCACAGTGCGATATTGCCCCTCATTTTCATTATTCCCACCCAAACCCCTCCCCAATCCTGCTCCTTCAAAAAATTTGCATTTGCACCATGAGGTAACATAAATATTGCATGCGTTATGCCTTTAATCGTGTACATTAATGCCATAACGCATTTTGATGAATAACCCTATAAGCCCTGTTGATAATATTATGCGATCCTTAGCATGTTCACCTAGCAACTAGGTTTTTTTGTGCTGTACAAACAAAGCCCCCTAGGAGTAATATGAGGATGGTTGTATATAAGTTCTCCATCATATAGGTGTTTCATCTGATACTTTTTGTCTAAAATGTAAACCAATATGATTAATATTTTAATGTTGGTATAGAAAAGCAGATAGATAGATAGATAGATAAATAAATAAATACTTCGGTTCAGGAGCTGAGCAAATATCCAATTCTATAGGGAGAATAAAGATGCTGCTGGGAATCCCAGAAAATGAGTTAGACCTTGACTAAGCTCATAGGAATAGGGACTGCAGTGCAACCAGATGATAAATCCATATTTGTGTTATGAGACTAGGTCTGGTTGGTCACTTGGATTTCTAAATATTTACTCTACCTGAATGTAACTTGCCTTGAGCTATCAATGAAAAGACATGACCTAAATACACAATAAAATAAAGTATATGAAACGATAAATAGACAGACTGCCAGGGAATGAATTCTGCAATTCTGTGCTTATGTTCTCCAAAATAAAGAACTAACTGCACTGTGATAGGTGTGGAAATGGACCATGTAAGAATTTACTTTCTCCTATAAACAGACTTCATTGGCATCACATTCATTATTTACAGGCTGCTTTATTCCCTAGATACGAGGAGTTTATTCTGATCATGTCTTTTTTTTTTTTTTTTACCAGTTCGAGGAGAAGATGCATCCTTCCTCAGTGGTGTCTGTTGAGCCCTGTTCATGATAGCATTTTCCCTCAGTGGTCTACTACACCTTTATTTGACTAATGACAATCTACTTGCAACCAGGGATGGGGATTGGAACCCACCTACTAAACATACATTTTAGATATATTTACATAACTTTTTTCTTACTGTGAATTAAACAGGCATGAAAGGTGCGAGATAGCCCCAGAAACTGAAGGACTCCGTTTGCTAATAAGTGGAGCAACAGCACAAGCTTTCATCATACAGCCCTCCCAATCTATGTTAGCCTGGCTCTAAAGGAGTTATCTCTAAGGGTGAAAAGATAATTCAGATTCCACTTCTGGACAATCTATTGCAAAGACTTATTCACACTAGAGTCAATTAGTGTCAAATTTTGTCAATGTTTTTTATGACATGGTCAGCTGTCCATTGGAAACTAAAGTAATTATTTTTCTCATTGCCACTCGTGGCCAATAAATAAAATAAATTGCCCATGAAAGGGAAGTCTCACCAAGTAGTAGAATAAAGTGATAACTTTTTTACCTTCTGATTATAGGGCTTTCAAACTGTCGCATCCTGATAAATCATTGCTTGTTTAGTCTATGAAAAACAATGAGAAAAAAATAAACCATAATCTCAGCAGATATGACATATGAGAAAACATTCCTTTAATAATTTTGTCCAAGTTTCTTTATTAACTATTTAGCAATAAGAAGAGCATCCTGTAGCATTAATGAACAACAAAAGGCATTACAAGAAGTAAGTGCCACAAAATGAATTAAGTGAAAGTAGAAGGCAGCATGAGAAATCTATAAACCCACATATTAATCTGGTCCACAAATTTCTTTTTTTTTAAATTATTTTAAGTATGAATATTTCTACAAAGTTTCAAGCAAAGCATTTTGAAATAGAAAACATGGTGAAATAAAACGGCAATTAAAGAAAGAAAACACAGAAATAATAAATAGTAAAAATACTCCTGCGTAAGAGGGAACGGGAGAATCAGTAACAGTAATATTAAGATTGCAAATTCCAAACGAGTGGATAGCTCCAATAAATATGCTTAAATAATATTTATCTAAAGTATTACATGCCACCCATTGTCAAGGCCCTTTTTACAGATTGATTGGAAAAGGATGTAGAGGGTGTCCAAAAGACTCACATTCCTTGATAGTTTGGACCTTGCAGTAGTTCTCATTGGCAGCTGAGAAGATGAAACTTAGATCTACTCTTGTGGCCTCTTTTGCACTAGAGTCTGATAGAAACTGGACGCTTAGATTATTTTTCAAACGTAACGATGTATTCCATGGCCAAAAGGTTTATATTTTTCTTGCTTTTTCTAAAGCTACTCAGAAAAGGTCTTTCTGACTATGTGCCAGCAAACAAGCTCAATAAGTGTCAGTTTCTTCTTGTAAAATTTCCGGGAGTGTGGTTTTATTTTATGAGCCATATTAATCAGAGAAGTTTCTGAAGGAACATTCACCAACTCCAGCAGTTAGCTCAGAGACTGAATAGCATACTATATTTATAGGGGGCAAAAATATTTGTTTTCATTTTTATATTTTTCAATTTTGGTTTCCAAATTTCTACCATTTACATATACTGTTCCTTTACTGCAGCAGCCTCAAAGTTTTGAACCATTCACACAATATTCTACTAATAATTGACATCTAATGCTGCACTATCCTTTCAGTTTGTAAGAATCATCTTCATTGCTCATGACAGCTAAAGATCTTGCAATTTTCTTTAAGCAAATGAGAGGTGCTGTTGGAGGCACGAGATTTCAAAATAAAAATTTAATATGTAAGATTACAATCTAGTTTTAGAATATCAGATCTAATTTCTTTAACTTTATTTCTAAATAGATGTACATTATTATAAAACTTAGGCCTGGATTCACCATTCTATCGCAGAATGGTGAATCCAGCGAAAATGGGGGGCGGGGGGTGAAGGGGGGCGGGCCTGCGAAAACTGGCAGCCTTCGCACCACTGCGGTGCGGTGTTTTCGCTGTCGGCTTTCGCACCCAATAGTGCCACTGTGAAAGTTGGTGCTATTGGGTGTGCTACTGGTGACGATAACGTTGCTTACCTTATTGCCGCCAGCGAAGACACCGCGGAGTCCGCCTCCTCGCCACCCCGACTCCTCCCCTTGCCACCCCGACTCCTCCCCCAGCATGCTATTGCACACGAAAAGGGACTTTTCGCATGCAATAAGCGTTTGAAAATGACCCCCTTAAGCAGATGTGAAAAAGATGAATTACTAGCATCACAGGACCAGCATTTATCGTACTGCACAATCCCTGTTTTAAGAGAGCTTCCATGTAGCCCAGTGAGCCACAAAATACATTGAGTTAAACTGGCAGATAATGATACTCTAATAGATGCCCTTCAAAATTTTTCCCATTAAATAAGTCTAAAGATGGCTTGCAGTCCAGATCCCTCTCCCACAATAATGTTTTATTATAATAATATGAGGGTTCTGCTGAAAGTGAAAATGCTGGATGAATCTTTAAGGACAGAATTTGCAGAATACAGGCCAACCGAATTACAAGTAGACTCTAGTGAAGAGTTCTTGTAGACATATTAGTCCTGTAGGCTGTGAGTTTTGGTTTTTTTTTGGGGGGGGGGAGGGGAAGGAGACGACTACCATAAGAATTGTTTAGAAACAATAAGGCACGTGAATTTTTAGACTAGATGTCACCAGCAAACTCCAATATCTGGGCAGGATCTCACTGACTCGTCTTTTTTCTGGGCCTGATTTTAATAAGCATTTACACTGAGTTTTACAAGTGTAAATGCGCTTTTCCTGTGTAAGTGGGCTTTTGAAAATTGCTACAATATGCACCATTGAATTGTCAAAAGGTTTTACCCGCATTAAGTGCACTTAATAGGGTGAAATAGATTTTGAAAATTGCTATGTTAGTATGTTAGATTTACACGTGTAACTCCTTTGAAAATTCAACCAACTGCATTTCCTGAGGGGAAGAGATTTTACTAGTGTCTGTTCCCTCACACAAATAGTTGTGCAATGTTATTGGGGTAGATCTTAAAAAAATACGCGATCGCGTACTTTTGTTCGCGCACCAGGCGCGAACAAAAGTACGCTGGATTTTATAAGATACGCGCGTAGCAGCGCGTATCTTATAAAATCCAGGGTCGGCGCGCGCAAGGGGGTGCACATTTGTGCAACCTGCGCGCGCCGAGCCCAGCGCGCGCTGCCTGTTCCCTCCGAGGCCGCTCCGATTTCAGAGCGGCCTCAGAAGGAACTTTCCTTCGCCCTCCCCCCACCTTCCCCTCCCTAACCCACCCCCCCGGCCCTATCTAAACCCCCCCCCCCACCTTTGCGCGCGCCGGCCGGCAGCCCCGCTCCGTGTTCCGGTCCCGGGGGCTGGTCCGGAGGCCTCGACCATGCCCCCGGGCCTGCCCCCGAAATGCCGCAGGATGCCCCCGAAACGCTGCGTCGTTTCGGGAACGCCCCCTCCCCACCCCTTTCCCAAAGCCCCGGGACTTACGCGCGTCCCAGGGTTTTACACGTGCCAGCGGCCTATGCAAAATAGGTGCGCCGGTGCGCAAGTGCCCTGCGCGCATAAATCCGGAAGGATTTATGCGCGCAGGCCTTTTAAAATCCGCTCCATTGGTTTTTGGAGGAGTTTGTCTTTTTTTTTTTTTTTAACTACACATTTCAGTGATTAAATCTAGGTTATTGACAGACTGCTTTAGTCAGAAGATATTCATTTGAAGAAAGATTTCTGTCTGGAAGTTGAGGACTCACAAAGTGCATCCATGAGCCAAAATTGCCACTGAATTCTGGCGAGTAGCAGCTGTGAACTTGACAGTACAGTGTTTCATAAGTTTTCCCTAAAGTCTTTTAATAGCATTTAGCATCTGTGGACCACTCCAGGTTGCCAAGTTCTTACAACCCCTTAATGAGAAAGTGCATCCATGATGGATGTCCCCTTTTAGTAAGTGAGTTCTTCAGTCTTTTGTTTTCAACACATTTTGGCCGACAAGTAGGCAAACTTGCATTGTAATTTGGAAATGTGCTTTTGATTGCAAGTTTTATGATCTGTTACAGCACGCAGTATACCTTTATATCTATATATCCTGGGCTGGCAGCATTGCGTGACACAGCTGGCAGTGTAGCTCACTGGTTAGGAGTGCAAAACCCATAAAATCTGAAGATCAAAAAAAGGCTATGCCACCTTATGGAAGTAATTCTGCTTTCCCGTGCAACCTTTTGCTCTGTTTTCCTTTCTTTTCCTCTTCTAATAATGAAACAGTAGGGATGTGCATTCATTTACAACAAACGGAGATCCTGAACCAAAACAGCCCATTTTTGTTTTCTTCATTTTCCCTAAAATGAATGCATGATGCCCTCAAATTTCCAACTTTTGTAATTTATTAATTTCAGTAGGTAGAGTGCACTAGTAGCAAATAATGCTATTTGCTGAAACAAATAACCCCCCCCCAAAAAAAAAAATGGGAGCAAAAAAGCCCCCAAAATCAAATTTGGCCAAAAAATGGGCCAAAAACAAAAAAAAATTGAACCAAAATGAAAACATTTTGCCTGCACATCCTATAAAACAACACTGCTTGCTTGATCTCTACTCATTTTTTTTCTTTTCCATAAAAATTCTATGGGTTTAAAGTTTAGAAAATCTCTCATTTCTCTTCATAGTTTATCTGCCAATCAAGCCCATAGAAAATGCTATTTCTCCTGCAGAAAAAAGGAGAAAAGAATTGCTGTTGTGTTGGTGGAATTGATGTGACTGGTTTGACTTTTCAGATCAGCATCCTTGAAAAGAAACATTTTAAAAAGAAGATGCACATAGGGAAGAACAACCCGAATTATAGCTACACAATGCAAGGTTTCACATTGGGAATCACCACACAGGAACAGGATCTCTAGGTGACATTGTGGATAATACGATGAAATCCTCTGCTCAGTGTGTGGCAGCAGCCAAGAAAACAAATAGAATGCTTGGAATTATTAGGAAAGCCATGGAGATTAAAACAGAGAATATCATAATGCATCCATATCTCTCCATAGTGTGACCACATCTTGAGTATTGTGTACAGTTTTGGTCATTGCATCTCCAAAAAGATATAGCAGGATTAAAAAAGATATAGAGAAAGGTGACCAAAATGATAAAGGGGATGGAATAATTCCTCTAAGGAAAGGCTAAAAGGTTATGGCTCTTCAGCTTGAAAAAGACAGGACCGAGGGGAGATATGACAGAGGTTTTTAAAATAATGAGCAGAATGAACCAGGTAAATGAAATTGGTTGTTTATGCTTTCAAAAAGTACAAACACTAGGGGACATGCAATGAAGTTACTAAGTAGTACATTTAGAATGAATAGGAGAAAATATTGTTTTCCTCAATGCATAAGCTCTGGAATTCATTGCCAGAGGATGAGGTGGAAGCTGTTAGTTTAGCTGGATTTAAAAAAAGGTTTTGGACAAGTTCCTGTAGGAAAAGTCCATAAACCATTATTAAGATGGACTTGGGGAAATCTGCTGCTTATCCCTCGGATAAGCAGCATGGAATCTGTTTACCTTTTGTGATCCTGCTAGGTAATTGTGACCTGGACTGGCCATTGTCAGATCATATAATATGACAACAGAAAAACTACTAGGCCCAGGCAATCTGCCCATTACAACAGAGCCTACTTGATCTCTGGTTAAATATGTTATAAAGTATTAAAACAAAAAATTACTGTGGTAGCCCATTTGGATAAATACAAATCATAATGCCAAGTATTTATGTCAGAGTTAGACTATGTGTGGTAGTTACAGCCTTCTACTATTATGTTAGTGTGATATAAAAAGTAATGGAGATACTTAGTATTGTATTTTATAAATATAAATTGTAACAGGAACACTGAATAATAGATCCAAGAGAGAAAATGGCACTATAAACTTACTAGTTTTATCATGCATTGTGTTAGGGAATGTTTGCAGTACGTAAAAGCTTTTCACTATTGACTGAGTTCCTTTCTCTCTAGCCTAGGCTGGGAGAGTCAACATGCATGTGTGCTGACTTTGTTCTTGTCATCCCCTACAGTAATGCACATGAAGTACATGCTTGTTGCCTACATGTTGTACATATATAAAAGATATTAAATAAATAAATAAATAAATATGCATTTCTTGTTGGGGGAGGGGCTAGGCCCAGAAATGACTCACCAATGTTTTCTGCCTAGTTCTAGGCTTTGTAGCCTAGACCCTGACTTATCTATATGGTTTCAGAACACTCTCTGGGAGCCAGGAGATCTATTTAAAATTTTGATGAAAATGCAGGGAATATGACCTATTGAGTTGGGTCAAGGGCTGGTTCAGAATTGCAAATTGGGACATTCCAGTATAGAGTAACATTAGAAAAGATGCAATCTCATGTGGATATTCTGAGCCATATTTCTTGCTTTGTTCCAAATCGTACCTAGTTTGGATGGATCTTGATTTCACTTAAAAGAAAGCTGAACCTTTTGGGCCTGATTTTTAAAAGCATTTGCATGCTTAAAATTGGATTTTGCATATATAAATGAAATTTATTTGAGTATGCGGGCTTTATAAAATTTCTACAATAAATGCATTGACATTGAATTGGCCATAGGATTTACATGTAAGTGTACTTTATGTGTGTAAATGGCTTTTGAAAATTGCTACGATAGCATGATACATTTATGCATGGAGCTCCTTTGGAAATTACGTCCTTTGTGTACTATGCAGTTTTCAAAAGTATATATAGCAAGCTATTATTTTCCCTCTTCTTTTTTTTATAAATGTAATTGTGCAATCATATTTTAAAGTCTTAAGTTGCTGAGCTCAAAGGAGCAGCTTAATAAGCAAGAGAGGCACAGATTACCGTACCTTACACTTACTAGATCTGAGTCTATATTCCCTATGAAGTCATGAACTGCTTGATACATTGCATGAGCCAATCAGATCCCATTGCAGGTGAAGTTATTTGGGTCACAGTTCTAAACATTGCTGCTCCATAGGGATGTTTATGAAATGCAAGCATAGACTGGCAGTGGATGAGAAGTCAGTAGGAATGTGCATTCATTTCAAATGTATGGATAATGCAAACTGAAATGGCCCATTTTTGTTTCGGTTCACATTATCTGAGACAAATGTACACAAATGTCAGTGAAAACCTTGAAAATGTTTGGGTGTTTTTGTTTTGGGAGATAGAGTACTCTATTAGCAAATAGCATGCATTATTTGCCAAGAAAGGAAAAAATTGAGGCCCTGCCAAGATACTGGGGCCCAAGCCTACCTTGATTGGCTGAGCCATTCACAGCTGTGGCCTTTGTGGCCCCCTCCCCCCCCCCATCACACAAATCCCTTCCACCTCCTGTGGGGGTCCTGCTCCTTTCTCCTTGCAGGACCCCCACAAAAAGGGGGCAGGAACAATTTCCCCTGCAGTGACACCAAAATGACATCAAAATTGTACCAGCATCAGGGCTGGTAGGCACCATTTTCTTGTATGACTGTATAGAGGGCCCCAGGGAGGTGCCAGCTGGGCTTGGCTCAGACCAGCTAGATAGGCTCAGACCCCAGGTTCTTGGCTGGGGTTTGGGGTCTATTGGGTTGGAGAGGTCCAGGGAGATCCTGGGATGTCTGAAAGGTGGTGGTAGGGACTTGGGAGGCCTCATTTCAGGGAGGGGTTTTTTTTGTATTGCTTTGGATTTTTCTTGTTTTTAATATGTATTCCAGTTTGGCAAACAAACCTAAATTAAATAGAAAAAAAATAAGACTCCTCTGCCCCAAAATGGAAAACAAGCCGAAATGAAATTATATTTGGCTGCAAATCCCTAGAAGCAAGGATTAGTGCTACCCTCCTATTATCCAGGTAGGAGAAAGGGGACAGGGAACAAGGATTGGGATTCAGTGTAGAAGAGGTAGAGGAAGAGAGAACTGGAGATTAAGATGGTGGAGTTGCAAATATGCTTAACTGCTCTAGGTGATAAAATGCCTAGTTATGATTTTGGTATGCCCCAAGAATACCCTTGAAGTAATAAACCCATACAGTTGGGTTTAAGGTGTAACTAAGTACTCTGTGAGAAAGATCTAGAGTATTTCTTTAGAAAAAGAAATTAGTAAAGAAACCTGCAGACCACAAAAAGGAGAAGTTGACATGGAAAAGACCAGTGCCTACTGAATCCTTGACAGAACTGTTCATGTCCAAGGGGAGAATCATTACCTCCAGATAAAGAAGCTCTGGATCCGTAAGGAATATGATGAGTCCATGGGTAAAAGAGAATTCTGAATCATGTAAATTCTCAGGATTTGGATATCTGTTAGAGATCAGGCTATTGAAAATAAAGCTCCTGTAGATGAAAGGGATCATTAAGGAGGTTATCCTGAGATTTGAGCTAGCTGCTAGTATTGTGGAGCAACAATGGAAACCACTCTTGAATAGTTTAACCAATGACAAAAGCATCCTTCTGGAAATCTTGGAGGAGGACCCTTTGGAGTCAATTTAAAAACAATGCTTAGTTTCTAAATTGTGCATCTAAATTTCAGAAGATTTTCAGCTTAAATTTTGACCTTCAATTCATGGGACAATTTTCAAAGGAATTTCTGTGGATAAATGAGTATTTATCCTTGGAATACTTCCCTTTCATAATTACCCTCCCACTTCCACAGGAAAATTATGAGTGAAGTGCTGAAAGGTGGAATATAAATCAAAATCAAATAAATATAGAGCCAGGGGGTGGGGCAGTGTTGTGTTGGTTGAATTACATGCCAAGATTTAATTTTGAAATCCCAGCATATTCTTTATCCAGCATATTTTGCATCTGCAAAGTATGAGGGTTATTTTCTAAACGTTTATCGCGCGTGTTAGGGCCTTTTGCAGGCCTGCCCCCCTTCGCCCTGCCCCCTTATTTTGTCTTGCTGGTGACCACGGGATTTTCAAATGGAAATTCCATGGGAAGATTTCTTTTGAAAATTAGCTTACAGGCCTGCGAGTACAAAGCAGTTGATTTTTTAAACTTAATACTTGTGGAATATTACTGCTTGTTGTGTTTATTTTTGCAATATAGAACAGTATGCAGAAGGTACTAGGGATATGCACAGAAAAAGGTTTCTGTCTGATTCATTCATTTGGTTCAGTAATTTGTTTTGTTCAGTTCAGGGCCAAAAAGAATTATTCACTTATTCATGTAATTCAGCCATTTGTTTTCAATTAAAGTCAACAGGGGAAACAATGCATCCTGTTTTGGACTCTAGAATTGGGGGTTTATATCCAAGTTTAGTGAAACTTGCAGGAAAGCATTAGCAACAGAGGGGCGAGCACTGCAAAATACCAAAGCGGGACCAAGTGTGGCATGAGTAGCCCAAGGCAGTGTTATGGAGCAAAGCAGACAGAGACATCAATACCCCAATGTACTTTGAGAGGAGCAAAGCAGCACCAACAGCGGCAAGAACACCCCAAGGCTCCAATGGAGGGGCAAAGGGCACCAACAACAATGGTATAAGGAACCCAAAGCACCCCCATATGAGAAAGGACACCAACAACACTGTCACAAACAACCCAAGGCTCCAATGATGCCAAGAATGGCCCAAGGCTTCCAAGAAGAACAAATGGCACCAACAACAGTGGAAGAAAGCACCACAAGAAGGGGAAAACATCACAATTATCTGAAACCAAAGAAAGCTCTGGAAAATATCTGCAGTGGTCCTAATGTTCAAATCAGTCCTCAGGTCTCAGTATAGGTCAAAAGACTAATTGAACTATCTAGAAGCAGGAAGATGATAAGCTTCCTATCCCTAAGCAGAGCGAAAGCAGAGGAAATCTCTGGAAGAGTTCCATAGTGGTCCTGATGTAGGAATCAGTGGGGAAAGGGACAATGGGTCATGTTTGGAGATTATATTCCCCTTTGCTGTGCTTATGCTGAAGTAAAAACACTTCAATGCCAGAAGTCAGCCAAGTGCCAATTCCACTCCCAGCTGGTGGGTGGAGGAAGCATACAGACAACCCGCTCCTTGATGCCACTCAGGTGTCTAAATCCTTCAGATAGCTGATATTAGACCAGTAGTGGCCCTATGGATCACAGGGATCAGGCCTTGTCTTAATTGATTTGTTTGGGAATGCAGCCTAAAATGAGTGGTGGTATCCATCAAAGGCTAAACACTGAACAAGACCAATAGTCAACGAATCCCATAAGGGAATTTGAAAAGATCTTTGAAGACAGCAGGAACAGAGGAATAAAAAAAATACCCAAGAGAGGTGACGAGCAGCAGAGCTCTGGCTTTAAAACCCAAACTACAGGTAGAGAGCAAAACAGCAAGAAGAGTGGCATTAACACCCCAGGGCTTAGAGAGGTAGCTAGGGGGGGATTTGTATTAAAATAAGCCCAGGAGTGTGGACACACACACACTCACAGCAGTCAGTCACATTTGTTAGAAAAGAAAGCACACAGAGGTATCCACACTCTCAGGCATTGGGAGAGCAGGAAGAAGAGTGCATCAAAACTCCAAAGCAGCAAAAGAGGGGGTCAGTGGTACCAACAACAGTGCCAAAAGAGTGGCAAAAGCAGCACCAGCCATGACAAGAATTCCCCATGGCCTCATGAGACAGGCAAAAGGCACCATCAATAGTGGCAAGAACACTCCAAGACATTAAAAGAGGGATAGGAGTAGATCAGGAAGTAACAGTGGCAGAACAGCACAGCAAGGAGCAAGACAGAGTAGGAGGAGAAGATTTTTCTTTCTCAAATTTTTATGTTCTGGGAACCAAAACACCTCAGTAAAACCAAGAGAAAGGCAAGGTGGGAGGAGCAGGCAGGGCAGTAACAATGGTACAACAGCACAGTAAGGAGTTGAACCAGGAGAGAAGTAGGGCATGAGGAATAGGCTGAGCAGCAGCAACATCGGCAAGTGGCAACAACACAGCAAGGAACTAAAGGCAAAAACTGCGGGCATTGATTGACTATAGATATGCACTCAGTCCTCTTGCCACTTGCATGGAAATTCAGGGAAACATAGGAGCAGGTGGTTTATTTATAATAAAAAAAATTTAAAAAAAGACCAACATTTCCACAAATTCTGGTGCCAGGCATGAACCACGATGTCCCCTGCCATTGATGATATCAGTTCACTGGGCAGACTGATTGATGGGTAGGAAAGAAATGCAAGGCCACATTGGCTAGGTTTGGCCAGACCACAGCCTTAAGTGCCCAGTATACCAACAGGTTTGTGGCCATGTCCTTGATGGGCTCCGTGATGTAATGCATGACAGAAATTTGTGCAGAACAGTCTCCTGTTCTGAGGTGATAACAGTCTAGGCTTCCAACCACTGTAGTATGTCTGACATAGTCCATTCTTTGGTGACCATGCATGGGAGAAGAGCGGATAAAAGTGGTAGCTGACAGGGTGCTGCTCATGCTGACACTACCTTGTGGGATGCCTGCTCTTTCCTGTGTTGCAACTTTACTGCCCCTCTGCCTCTGGTGCACCCATTCCTGAATTTTAGCAACTAGTGTGTCCTTCCATTAAATTAGAATGGAAGTGTGGCTAGCATGTAAGTATTCTCTGAGTTTAAGCCTATTTTGTAATAGGTGCTGCAAGGTGCAACATATGTGATACCAATCCTATTCCTGCAAGAAACCCTTTAACTTCTCCAGGAGAAGGGCTTCAGGACCTTTACTATCTGCCCAATGTGTAACCAATCATGATGCCCTGGGGGGGTGATCCACATCTATGCTGGTTCCCAGAGATAAACGGGCCGATTCAGTAAAGTCCGCGGGAGAGCGGACGAATGCTTAAAATAAAATGTGCGGCTTGGCGGCACATTTTACTTTCTGTATCGCGCGGGCATACCTAATAGGGCCATCAACATACATTTGCATGTTGAGGGCGCTATTAGGTGCCGCGGGTTGGACGTGCGTTTTCCACCCCTTACTGAATAAGGGGTAAGAGAAAACGGCCTAAAAGTTATTAAGGGTTGGGAGTTGCTCCACTAACCTCTGCACCATCATATAGGTGGAACTCCACCTGGTGCCAACATCTTTAATGAACTGATATAGAGACTGCTTCCTGTCTCAGCTGCTTCTACCTTTCATGCTCTAGTGAAAATGCCCTGCATCTCTCTATCAGTTCCTTCAGGACTGAGTTTTTGCATTCCTTGGCCCCCAGCCCCAGGGTATCTCTTACTGCTTGGAGCCACAAATATGCAAAGCAACAGATTCCCTCATGACCCCAACTTCCATGGCGGTTTTCATGTTTATTTATTTATTTAAAATTTTTATATACCGTCCTTCTGATTTTATCAGGATGGTTTACAACATTAAAACGTACATGAAATCAGCAATTAAATAATACAATAGCAGAACACAAAAGTGAAATCAACTGATGATTATCTATTTCTGAGTCTCATTTGATCTCATAAGCAGTTCTAAATAACCAAGTCCTTAACTCCCTTTTAAAGGCTTTAAATTCAGCAGATGTACACTGTGCTTTTCGCATTTCATTCCATATCCTAGGCCCTGCCGTGCTTCACTTAAATGTGTACTATATACTGAACGGATAATTAACAACCCTTTATTATTGATCTCAATGGTCTTTGTGGCACATGAAAGAACCGACGCCGGCAAAATTGAGCGTCGGCTGTCAAACCCGCTGACATCCGCTGCTCCAGTCCAAAAGGAGGCGCTAGGGACGCGCTAGTGTCCCTAGTGCCTCCTTTTGCCTGTTTTTACTGCCGGGCCTAATTTAAATAGTGAATCATGCGCACAGGAGAGTGGCCTATGCGCGCACTCTCCCATGGACTTTTCTGTATCAGCCTGTAAGTGAGTCAAGTGATACACAGTACACAAAGCCTGAGACAACTAGTATTACATTATAGGAACCTAATCACCCAATAGTTGGGACACACACAGGTGATTCTGTGTGCTTCTTCACTAAGTGACAAACAATACACAAAAGAATGAGAGAAAAAAAAGTCTTCTATTGTGTTTCTGTCAAACTGAGCCACAATGAAATACAAAAGCTCACCTATTGTATTGCAGTGCAGATACACAGACACACTGCATTGAATCTGTTACTGTAATCCTGTCACACAGTGACAAGAGTCACTGTGTGACGAATCAGCCTACTTTTTTTTCCTATCAAAACAGTTCTGTAAACTTTTTTTTTCACTCTAAGAGCTTAAAGTCTATCCTATCTCTCTCTCTCTCTCTTTGAAATCCAAGAAAAGAATGACTTTAGAAAATGGAGACTCTTCACTAAGTCCAGCTTTTTTCAGTTTCAGGTTAAAGAAATGAGAAGGTGACACTGGGATAGGCTGGTTCAAAAAGTACTTCACCTTGATTGGTTATATTCCTTCCTTGTCCATTCTCATCCTGGTTCCATTTTGTCTAAATTCAAGAAAAAAAATCAGCAGTTTTGCTTGCCTCATAGACTTTAATTAGGGACCTTCGTTTTCAGTTTCTATTTTATTTTTCCCAGGAATTTATCAGTGTTTGTTAGTGAACAAAAATGGAGAAAACCCAAGAGAAAGGAAATGACTCGCTGTTTTCCACAGAATTTCTCCCATTTTTATTCATTATAATAAATACTGATATTTTCCCAGAAAAATTAAAACTGAAAACGAAGGTCCATAATTTTAATGGATCTGAAAATGAATACTAATTTCAATTTTCATTATTTTCAGAGGGTCCCTCCATTTGTTTTATTTGAAACACAATGAACCAAAACTGGACTCATTTGTCAGGTTTTATCATTTTGTTTCAAACAAAAGCACATCCCTAGAAGGTATGACTTTCTTTTTATTCCAAAAGCTCTTATCTGTAAAATATAATAAACTCGTGTGTGGAAAAAAAAAATCACTGTCAGTTAAAGCTCATCACAGAGTGTTCTCTCAAATCTGAAGGGAATTTACTTATAATACTTTTAAGGGTAGAGCTGCTTCCATAATTTAATTTGTTTCCTTCTCAGGATGTGATAGTCTAATAGTATCAGAGAAATGTCATGCATATTAGACAGACTTGAAATGCAATTACAAATGTTTACCTTAGAAATGATTCTAAGTTAACATAAACCTTGGCGATTGACACTACTGCTCACATGTTCCAGGCTTTTGATAATTCAACCCCTCCCTTATGAGTATGCTGCCATGTGTCCAATATATGCACATAGATTTCTCTGTTAACATAAAAAATAAACTTTCTACCAACTAAGAATCCCTCTCTCCTCCAAACAAATCAGTCGCAGCCACTACAGCAAGACACTAAGCCTATATCAACAGATTTTTAGTATCTTCAACTTTTATAAGTTTGTTCATATTTTCCCCCTTAATTAGTTTCACTTTCAAAGCAAACATAGCCCTGAAGAGAAACATAAAACACTTTACATGCTGTGAAGAACAAAGACCATACATATGCATGCCTGTCACTCAGATTGCTTTGTTCTGAAAAAAATGTGAATTATGCTGTTTTAGCATATATAATTAGACCAGGAAATGCACAAAATCACTTAAAAGGATGCATCCATTAAAACAGCCCATGCTGCCCAGCAATTCTGCGATAGAGGAGGACCAGACACTATCACAAGTGTTTGATTCATCCTAGTGGTGATGCATGCCATAGTAATTGCAGTACAGAGTTCAGGAAGCCTGAAGAAAAACCAGGTTCCTTGCAAGCAACATTACCTTGGTGTTAGACCAGTGATCCCTAACCCAATCCGAGAGGACCCCCGCTGCTAGTCTGATTTTCAGGGTATCTGCAATAAATAGGCATAAAATAAATTGCTTGAGCTGCCTCCCATTGTATGCTCATATGTCTTGTCATATAAAAAATTTACAATCCAAATAAAAAACAACCTCCCAGCTAATTGCGGCTGTGGGAGGGCCTGGCTTTTATACATCTCCATTGAGCAACTTTCAGTTTCCAATTCATAGAGCAGAAAGAAATGATATGCAACACTTCATCTTTTATTATATTTATTAGAGATAAAATTCTATTTGGCTATTCCTGATCTGCCCCTAGCCCCCAGGCTCACCTCTAATATATTTTATTAACAGAGCATGTAATCAATCAATGCGTCATTCCCTGATGACAAGCATTCTTACATCACTTCATTATTCTTATTGACACATAATTGGGCCAATCACAGACCTAATTTAGGGTCTGCTGCCGATCATTTATTGTCTCATTGTAACCAAGTCTGAATACTGAAACAACACCCATTTTTCATACATACTAGGTATCATCAATTATATCATGCTAGGTGTCAGTTGCAAAGTCTCATATACCATTGCACAATCCATCCTTCAAGTTAGCAGGTAGCCCACTCCATATTTTGACTATAAGATGTCCAAACAAAATCCAGCAGTACATTCACTACTTGAAATAACAGCAAATCAGAACATAACATGCTTGCTAAACTCTACAAAATCTGAAAATATATTTTTCTTATAAGAACGTGCCATACTGGGTCAGACAAAGGGTCCATCAAGCCCAGCATCCTGTTTCCAACAGTGGCCATCCAGGCCATAAGAACCTGGCAAGTACCCAAAAACTAAGTCTATTCCATATTACTGTTGCTAGTAATAGCAATGGCTGTCAACTTAATTAAGAGCAGGTAATGGACTTCTCATCCAAGAACGTATCCAATCCTTTTTTAAACACAGTTATACTAACTGCTCTAACCACATCCTCTGGCAACAAATTCCAGAGTTTAATTGTGCGTTGAGTGAAAAAAAACTTTCTCCAATTAGTTTTAAGTGTGCCACATGCTAACTTCATGGAGTGCCCCCTAGTCTTTCTATTATCTGAAAGAGTAAATAACCAATTCACATCTACCCGTTCTAGACCTCTCATGATTTTAAATACCTCTATCATATCCCCTCTCAGCCGTCTCTTCTCCAAGCTGAAAAGTCCTAACCTCTTTAGTCTTTCCTCATAGAGGAGCTGTTCCATTCCCCTTATCAATATGGTTGCCCTTCTCTGTACCTTCTCCATCGCAATTATATCTTTTTTGAGATTCTGTGACCAGAATTGTACACAGTATTCATGGTGTGGTCTCACCATGGAGCGATACAGAGGCATTATGACATTTTCCGTTTTATTCACCATTCCCTTTCTAATAATTCCCAACATTCTGTTTGCTTTCTTGACTGCTGCAGCACCCTGAACCAACAATTTCAATATGTTATCCACTATGACACCTAGATCTCTTTCTTGGGTGGTAGCACCTAATATGGAACTTAACTTTGTGTAAATATAGCATGGGTTATTTTTCCCTATTATGCATCACCTTGCACTTATCCACATTAAATTTCATCTGCCATTTCGATGCCTAGTTTTCCAGTCTCACAAGGTCTTCCTGCAATTTATCACAATCTGCTTGTGATTTAATTACTCTGAACAATTTTGTATCATCTGCAAATTTGATTACCGCACTCGTCATATTTCTTTCCAGATCATTTATAAATATATTGAAAAGTAAGGGTCCCAATACAGATCCCTGAGGCATTCCACTGCCCACTCTCTTCCACTGAGAAAATTGTCCATTTAATCCTACTCTCTGTTTCCTGTCTTTTAGCCAGTTTGTAATCCACGAAAGGACATCACCACCTATTCCATGACTTTTTACTTTTCCTAGAGGCCTCTCATGAGGAACTTTGTCAAACGCCTTCTAAAAATCCAAGTACACTACATCTACCGGTTCTCCTTTATCCACTGTGCTCTCCATATAGTCAATCCATCAAATATAGAGACCTTTAAGAAAATCAAACTGGAAGAGCCCCTCCAGGACTGGGTGATTAGACCAATAGAAGGTATCCAGATTATAAAAGGACCATATGTGTTTTGGAAAGCTCCTGCACAACATCTTTGGATAATTTTTATGGCGCTATCAAAGGTATCATTGTGTATGGACAATTAGTCACAGTAGCTGAAAACTTGTCTTGATGTTTGTGGCAGGATTGCTGTGGTTTAATTTGCCCTACCATGAATAGAAGTTATTGGTCTTTGTAAGAACAATGGCTTTCATTAACGTCAGATTAGTGTGTTATGTCACCAGGTACTGTGCAATGATTAGTGTCATTGCAACATAAGAACATAAAGACGTGCCATGCTAGGTCAGACCAAGGGTCAAGCATCCCGTCTAAGACAGTGGCAAATTTGGATTATTAGGAAGTACCTAGCAGATTCCAGAGGGTAGATCCATTTCGTTTTGCCCACTCCCGGGTATGTGTGTTAAATTTGGCTGCTCACGAGATGGCCCGTGAGCTGCCTTACTCCCCGCTGATGCTGGCTGATCAGTTTTGTGGCAAGAACACTGCCTCAAAGAGCCAATGTTGCTCCGTGCAGCACAGGATGCCACCAGCGCTGCTCCCCTGGACTTCCTGTGATAGTGCACATGCGCAAAGTGCCCTGCCTTAAAGGGCTCGTGGCAGGAAACCTACCCCGGCGCCTCCTGATGACGACATTGGAACTTTCATACATAAGGTTCCTTCAGAGGAACTTCAGATGCCTCAGCAACAGGTCACCCCCTACCTTGTGTAATGCATGTTGCCAGCATCCTTTGTCTCTCCAGCTCACCTTGCCTCATCTCTCCATCCTGTCCTGCCTCATCCAGCCTTGTCTTGTCTCTCCAGTCTGTACAGCCCTGTCTCATCCAGTCTTTTCACCCACCTGCTTTCCTTCTGTGTTGGTCCTCCCTGTCTCTTCATTGTTTTCCTTTTGCACTGATCACAGGATATCACCCTTTGCCTGGACTCTGACTATTCTGATTGCTGCCTCTGACCCTTGCCTGGCCCTGGACCTCTGTTTATGTCATTCTACAAGAGGCCTTCACCTAAGTCCTGCTGGCCTTCAGAACTCAAGGGCTCAAACTGGGGGGAAGAGGCTGATATCGATTAAGCCTTAGACCAGTCTTTTGCCAGCCAACCTCTGCCAGCTGTCATTGTGGGCCTGCGAGGTTCGCCCCATAGGCTGTGTCAACCTCATCACAGCCACAAGGGTTCACAACGCTTACAAAGCGATAGCTTTTCCTAGGTTTATCTAGCTGATAACTGTTTATGGACTTTTCTTCCAGGAACTTGTCTAATCCCCTTTTAAACCCAGTTATACAGTACAAGATACCTTGACCAATTGCTCCATGAAGCAGTCAGTTATGGCATCTAGGAACTTAACCTTCCTGACATGCTCTGAGATATTCACCCACTTGATACTGGGGTATATAAATCTCCCATTAATATTGTGTTTCCATGTTTTTTAGTCCATCTAAACTCCATAAGCATTTCATAATGAGTTTCACCATCCTGACTGGGGAAACAATAGTAAACCCTCACGGCTATTCTCCTCCCTGTCACAGATAGAATTTCTATCCATAGTGATTCCCAGGGAGCAATTTGTCTCCTGCAGAATTTGTATCCTAATCAACTCTCTGGAATCCTTATCATATAGGGTCACACCACCACCAATTTTATTTGCTCTGTCATTTTGATGTAGTTTATATCTCGTATCAGCAGTCAAATTGGTTAACATAAGAACATAAATGCCATACTGGGTCAGACCAAGGGTCCATCAAGCCCTGTATCCTGTTTCCAACAGTGGCCAATCTAAGTCACATGTATCTGGCAAGTACCCAAACATTAGATAGATCACAAGCTACTATTGCTTATTAATTACTGTCATAGCAGTTTATGGATTTAACATCCAGGAATTTATTCAAACCTTTTTTAAACCCAGTAACACTAACTACTGAAACCACATCCCCTGGCAATAAATTCCAGAGCTTAACTATGCGCTGAATGAAAAATAATTTTCTTCGATTTGTTTTAAATGAGCTACTTGCTAACTTCATGGAGTGCCCCCTGGTCCTTATCTGAGAGAGTAAATAACCGATTTACATTAACTTGTTCAAGTCCTTTCATAATTTTGTAGACTTCTATCATATTCCCCCCTCAGTCGTCTCTTCTCCAAACTCAACAGCCCTAACTTCTTTAGCCTTTCCTCATAGGGCAGCCGTTCCATGCCCCTTATCATTTTGGTTGCCCTTCTCTGCACTTTCTCCAGTGCGGGTATATCCTTTTTGAGATGCGGTGCACACAATATTCAAGGTGCGGTCTCACCATGGAGCGAAACAGAGGCATTATGACATCCTGCGTTTTATTTTCTATTCCCTTCCTAATAATTCCTAACATTCTGTTTGCTTTTTTGATCACCTCAGCACACTGAGCCAACGATTTCAATGTATTATCCACTATGACCCCTAGATCTCTTTCTTGGGTGATAACTCAGGAACAATAGTTGTCCTTTTTCTACTAGGTTTCTATTATGTCTGTATCTTTCTCACAGGACAAGCAGGATGGTTGTCCTCACAAATGGGTGACATCGAGGATGGAGCCCACCACGGAAAACTTCTGTCAAAGTTTAAACAGAACTTTGACTGGCCCCTACTGGGCATGCCCAGCAAGGCACTGACCCTGCAGCCAGCAGGGGTCTCCCTTCAGTCTTCTTTTTTCCGCGCAGCAGTTGCCACGCGGTGAAAGGAGCTCTCTAACCACGTTCCTGACAGGAATTTGGAAGTTAATTTCCTAAGAAAATTTGCCCCTCAGGGGTCTCCCTTCGACAAATTTTTAGTCATCTTACGGAACCCGGTAAGTTTTTTGCCTTTTTTCCATCGACTACCGTCGAATTTGGCCCTTGAGGCCTGTTGGCACTTACCGATCCCCAGCCTAAATTTTGGCTTCAGGCCATGGCAACGGGGTTCCGCCGTTGTCCGGATTGTACCCGGACTATGTCCATCACAGACCCCCACAGGGTTTGTGTGATGTGTTTGGGTAGTGAGCATGATGTCCTGACTTGCACCAAATGTGCCTTAATGACACCCAAGGGTCGCAAAGCCAGGATGGAGAAGATGGGGCTCCTCTTCCATGCACCCACCCCAACGCCATCGATAGCATCGACGTCATCGGAACCGGCACCGTCGAAGTTGTACCATCATCGTCAACCCTCCGGTGACCGTCCGCCATCGATCGCTTCTCGGCCGTCGACTCCCGTCCCTTCCCCGGATGGGCGAGGGGATCGGAAGGAAAAGCACCGCTATCGACGGCACAAATCTCGGCCTGTCGAGGATCCACAGCCATCGACCTCTGCTCAAGCCGAGCCACCGACAAAGAAGCCGCGAACAGACCGGACACCCTCCACGTCTCGTTCGCAGGCATCGAGGAAACCCTCACCCTCCCGGGGTGCGGGGGCCGTGATCCCACCGGTTACGGTGGTCCCTCCGGCCCTGCCTCAGCCTCCCTCTCCCGTCGAGCCGGGTATGGTTACCCCTGGTCTCCGGGCAGAACTGGACCGGCTGGTCCAGGAGGCCATCGAGAAAGCGATGAAGAAATTGCAACCTCCATCGGCACCGTCTCCGGCACCGGTTCCAGTGCCGCCCCCGGCACCGACACCGGCACCGGCTTCGCCACCGAGGAGGGAACCGACCACCGAGCCGTTGATACAAGCGCTAGCACCGCTACTGAGCCGCATGGAGGCGCTCATGACGGCCCTTCCATCGGTGATTCCAGTGCCATCGACAACACCACCGTCTCCGACTGGATTTTCATCGGCAGGAGAAACACCGTTCCGGATTCCCCCTTCCGGGGTGTTTCCATCGGTGCCTTCTGGTATATCTCCACCGATATATCCTTCGGTTCCATCCATTCCACGCCAGGCACCGATTCCATCGACAGCACCGAAGCCATCGATGCCATTTCTGGTTCCACCTACGGCACCGATTCCACCTCGGTTTCCATCGATGCCTTTAGAGCCTCAGCCAGGTCCATCAGGGTTACAAACCCCACTTGATCCCTACGATACCTGGGGTGATGATGATGATACATCTTCTGACACGGATTTGCCTTCGCCTCCATCTCCTACAGAGAGTAGAAAAAGATCTCCTCCTGAGGATCTATCTTTCATTAATTTTGTGAAAGAGATGTCAGAAGTTGTACCTTTTCAACTACAATCTGAAGCTGATGACAGACACCAGATGATGGAACTCCTTCAATTTCTGGATGCTCCAAAAATCATCGCTTCCATCCCTATACACCAGGTGTTTTTGGATCTGCTCAAGAAAAACTGGGAATCTCCTTCATCAGTGTCCCCAGTTAACAAAAAAGCTGACTCCACCTACCTTGTCCAGTCAGCACCAGGTTTCCAAAAACCTCAACTGGATCATCGCTCTGTTGTGGTTGAGTCCGCGCAGAAGAAGGCCAAGCGTCTTAAGCCACACTCTTCTACCCCACCTACCAGGGACAACAACTTCCTAGATAGTGTTGGACGGAAAGTCTATCATGGAGCTATGTTGATTTCACGCATAGCTTCATATCAACTTTATATGACTCAGTACAACAGAGCCATCCTTAAGCAGATGCAAGACTATGCTGACACGTTACCAGACCAATACCAACCGCAGCTTCAAGCCCTTCTTCACAAGGGATTTGAGGCAGGGAAGCACGAGATTAGGACTGCCTACGACATATTCGATGCTTCCACAAAAGTTTCAGCCACAGCCATCTCAGCCAGACGTCCAGCTCGATCCTCTACTAGGCCTCAGCCGCGTCAGCCTAGGAAACAAAGGCCTACTGTAGCCCCTCCTCCTGGGCCTGCGGCTGGCCTTTGACTCCCCTGTAGGGAACACATGCCAAACCCCTCTTCCGGACATCCCTGTAGGAGGTCGACTGTACCATTTTCTACAACCTTGGTTGCAGATCACCTCAGATCAGTGGGTGCTAACAATTATCGCACAGGGTTACCACCTCAACTTCATAACTCTTCCGGCAGACTCCCCGCCTCTTCAAGCGTGGAGTCTATCCACCCATTTGGCTCAATTACAACAGGAAGTATCCCTTCTTCTGCAATCAAATGCTATAGAACCTGTTCCTCCCTCTCAACGAGGCAAGGGATTCTATTCCAGATACTTCCTAATACCAAAGAAATCGGGGGGACTACGTCCCATTTTGGACCTTCGAGCCCTCAACAAATACCTTCAAAAAGAGAAGTTCAAAATGGTAACCCTAGGCGCGCTGCTCCCTCTGCTACAAAGAGGGGATTGGCTGTGCTCTCTCGACCTCAAGGACGCTTATACCCACATTGCGATCACACAATCCCATCGCAAATATCTGCGGTTTCTAGTTGGCCACGACCATTATCAATACCGTGTCCTCCCTTTCGGTCTAGCTTCTGCCCCACGAGTCTTTACCAAATGTCTCGTAGTGGTAGCAGCATTCCTAAGGAAGGAAGGTGTCCACGTCTACCCATACCTGGACGATTGGCTAATCAGGGCCTCCACCCAACAGATAGCTCAATCCTCCCTAAAATTGACAATTCAAGCACTCCTTTCCTTAGGGTTTCTCGTCAATTACGAGAAATCTTGCTTAGTCCCGTCTCAAACCTTATCCTTCATTGGGGCAGACTTGGACACCTTACAGGCAAAGGCTTACCTTCCTCTTCAGAGGGTCCACACCCTAATGTCCCTGGCTCGCCAGCTCCAGTCTCAGAACACTGCCACGGCTCGCCAGTTCCTCATTCTCCTAGGGCACATGGCATCCTCGGTTCAAGTCACTCCCATGACCCGACTAGCCATGAGAGTAACACAATGGACTCTACGACACCAATGGATTCAAGCTTTTCAGCCTCTGTCCTCCATAGTCACAGTCACACAAGCGCTGCGCCTATCCTTAACCTGGTGGACGACTCAGGTCAACCTCCTTCAGGGCTTACCCTTTCTTCCACCGGATCCGCAAGTAATCCTAACCACCGACGCTTCTCACATCGGTTGGGGAGCCCATGTGGACGACTTTCAAACCCAAGGGTTATGGTCCAAACAGGAAGCCGAACACCAGATCAATTTCCTGGAACTTCGAGCAATCCGCTATGCGCTCCGCACTTTCAAAGATCATCTCTTTCATCAGATAATCTTAATCCAGACGGACAACCAAGTGGCCATGTGGTACATAAACAAGCAGGGAGGCACAGGCTCCTTCCTTCTGTGTCAGGAAGCTGCGCAGATCTGGGCGGAAGCCCTCTCCCACTCCATGTACCTCAGGGCCACTTACCTGCCGGGAGTAGACAATGTATTGGCAGACCAGCTGAGCCGTGTCTTCCAACCGCACGAGTGGTCACTTGATCCTCTGGTAGCGACCTCTCTGTTTCACAAGTGGGGTTCTCCCCGCATAGACCTCTTTGCGTCCCCTCTCTCATTCGGAGCCAGCACTCTCGGCCGAGGGATGCATTCTCCCTCAAGTGGACAACCGGTCTGCTCTATGCATTCCCTCCACTTCCTCTTGTGTCAAAGACTCTCGTGAAGCTACGCCAGGACGGGGGAACCATGATCCTGATAGCACCTTACTGGCCACGCCAAGTATGGTTTCCAATACTCCAGGATCTCTCCATCCGCAGGCACATTCCTCTGGGAAAGGACCCGCATCTGCTCACTCAAAACGACGGATGCCTCCTCCATCCCAACCTCCAAGCCTTGTCCCTGACGGCATGGATGTTGAAAGGTTAGTCCTTCAGCCTTTCAACCTTTCAGATTCCGTTTCTCGGGTCCTGATAGCTTCACGAAAGCCTTCCACAAGAAAGTCTTACTCATACAAATGGAAAAGGTACACATCATGGTGCACTTCTCAGTCCCTTGATCCCCTTTCCTGTCCAATCTCCAAATTCTTGGACTATTTATGGCATCTCTCTGAATCAGGTCTTAAAACCTCTTCTATCAGAATGCATATCAGTGCGGTAGCCGCCTTCCATAAAGGTGTACAGGGTGTCCCTATTTCAGTACAACCCCTAGTAACACGTTTTCTTAAAGGCTTGCTCCATCTGAAGCCACCCTTACGTCCTCCGGCCCCATCTTGGGACCTTAACCTGGTTCTTGGTCGTCTAATGAAACCTCCTTTCGAACCTCTGCACTCCTGTGAGTTAAAGTATCTCACATGGAAAGTGTTATTCCTTTTGGCTATCACTTCAGCTCGCAGGGTTAGTGAATTGCAGGCCCTAGTTACCTATCCGCCTTACACTAAGCTCCTGCAGGACCGGGCGGTACTCCGCACTCACCCTAAATTTTTACCTAAGGTAGTTTCTGAGTTTCATATTAATCAATCCATCATACTACCTATCTTTTTTCCCAGGCCCCACTCCAACTCCGGGGAACAGACTCTGCATACCCTAGACTGCAAACGAGCTCTAGCTTTTTATCTAGACCGTACAGTTGCTCACAGGAAGAGCACTCAATTATTTGTCTCTTTTCATCCTAACAAGTTAGGACATCCTGTGGGTAAGCAGGCTCTTTCCTCCTGGTTGGCGGACTGCATTTCTTTTTGCTATCAGCAAGCTGGCATTCCCTTTCAAGACCGTGTGAAAGCACACTCTGTGAGGGCCATGGCGACGTCAGTGGCACACCTTCGATCGGTGCCGCTTCCTGACATCTGCAGGGCTGCAACCTGGAGTTCTCTCCATACCTTTGCAGCCCACTATTGTTTGGACAAAGCTGGAAGACAGGACTCCATCTTCGGCCAATCTGTCTTGCGTAACCTTTTTCCAACGTGATGTACCAACACCCTTCCACCTTCCCGGTAGGGTGCGGATGCCCTTTACCAAATTCCACCCCAGTTGTAGTGCCTGTTGCACGTCATTGGGTGCGTTTGGTGCAAGTCAGGACATCCTCAGCTCGGTACTCACCCATTTGTGAGGACAACCATCCTGCTTGTCCTGTGAGAAAGCAAATGTTGCTTACCTGATGTAACAGGTGTTCTCACAGGACAGCAGGATGTTAGTCCTCACGAAACCCGCCCGCCACCCCGCGGTGTTGGGTTTGTTTTGTTTTTCCTTTTTAGGCACTGCCTGTAGCTTTGAAAATCAGACTGAAGGGAGACCCCTGCTGGCTGCAGGGTCAGTGCCTTGCTGGGCATGCCCAGTAGGGGCCAGTCAAAGTTCTGTTTAAACTTTGACAGAAGTTTTCCGTGGTGGGCTCCATCCTCGATGTCACCCATTTGTGAGGACTAACATCCTGCTGTCCTGTGAGAACACCTGTTACATCAGGTAAGCAACATTTGCTTCATATTCTTTAACTCTCAGACTTCAGGCATTTGCATACAGACATCTAAATGTATTCCTTTTCATAACTTGCTTTCAGTCAGTTGATTCAAGTAACTTGATGTTGTACACCACCAGAATTGAACAATCTGGGCTAGATTTTAAAAGCCCTGCGCGCCGGCACGCCTATTTTGCATAGGCCGCTGGCATGCACAAAGCCCCGGGACACGCGTAAGTCCCAGGGCTTCATAAAAGGGGCGGGAGGGGGAGTGTCCGGGGGGCATGTCCGGGGTTAGGGGGTGCTCCGGGGTGGGTCCAGGGGCGTGGCGACGGTTCAGGGGCGGGCCGGGAGGGCGGTCCCGAGTCCCCCAGCACTGCGGCCTGTGCAGGGGGATGCCGAGGCAGCGTGCGTAAGTTACGCCTGCTTGAAGCAGGCGTAACTTGCATAACAAAGGTAGGGGGGGGATTTAGGTAGGGCTGGGGGGTGGGGTAGATAGGGGAAGGGAGGGGAAGGTGGGGGGATGCAAAAGGAAAGTTCCCTCCGAGGCCGTTCCGATTTTGGAGCGGCCTTAGAGGGAACGGAGGCAGGCTGCGTGGCTCGGTGCGCAGGCTGCCGATTTTGCGCAGCCTTGCGCATGCCGATCCCCGGATTTTATGATACGCGCGGCCAAGCGCGTATCTTATAAAATACGACGTACTTTTGTTCACGCCGGTTGCACGTACTTTTTAAAGATCTACCTCTCTGTGAATTTCCAGCACATAAATTCTTTACACACAGGGTATGTGGGCTTGCCACAAAAGTTTGCCTTCAGTCACATAACTCTAAATTGTTTAAGCACAGTTGCAAAGAAGGAAAGTTCTTCATGAAGAAGAATGTTCTGTAAGATTCGTGAGCTCTTGTTACTGTGGTAAGGTTGGCTCAACCTACAGGGAAGGCCAGTAGGTCCTTACCGACAGCTGGCAGAGCTACACAGGGGAGAGATGAGTCTGGAACTTCATCTATACCAACTCCTTTCCCCTTGGTTTGTGCCCTCAGGTTCCAGGGACCAGCAGGTCTCATGTGAGAATCCCTTAGGAAGTCATGGGAGCATAGGTCCAGAGTCAGGCTAGGGTCCGAGGCAGGTGGCAGGCAAGAATGGTCATTATCTAGGCTAGGGTTGAATCCAGAACTCAGTCTGAGGGCTGGAGTAGGAACAAGGAGAAGGACTGATACAGCAGAGCAGGGAGGAAGGCAATGGCTGGATGAGACCAGGCTGGGATGACGAAGCAGACTGGGCTCAGGAACGCAGGAAGAAGCAGGAACGCACACTACAAGAGAATGTAGTCAGCCTGTTGCTGAGGTGAAGAGAGGAAGTCCTAGGAAGCCCTATCTAGGCCTGAGGTGGTGCCATCACAGGGGGAGGGGCCTCAGGTACTTTACTGTGTGCACGGACCCCTTAAGTAGTGAGTGGTCTGGTGCACACTCGCCTAGAATGGCCCCAAGGGGCGGTAATGATGACTGCATCCCAAGCCACAGGCAGAGAGTTCAGCAGTGTCCCACCACGATGGCCAAGCCAGCAGACACAAAATGTAACAGGTTCTTCCATTCCTGTCCTGAGGATTTCACAACCAGTCGACTTTTCAGGATTTCTATTGTGAATATGCATGAGATCTATTTGTATATACTGGGTTTTCCATGTATGCAGATTTATCTCATGCATACAGACATTGTGGATATCCTGAAAACCTGACTAGATTTGGAGTCACCCAGGATAGGTTTAGGAAACTTTAATCTAAAATCTTAGGATGACTGTGCCTCTTTCACTCCAAACCAGAACTGCTGTTCATTGAGGTCATTATCACTGTGGATTTTGGAACGGTGCAAAGTTCAAACAGCCAGATGCATCCAGAGGAAAAAATCGATTATTTGCAGGCTCTAATGCATTTCATTGGGTAAATAAGAACATCATACCCAGATGTACTGCGATGTTGAGGCCACATATGCCTCGTCTACAAATGGGATAATCTGAAATAGCAGTTTAATCATGCAATTAACATTGATTTTAATTTTCATTTATCAAGATTCTCTGTAACGCTTCTAAGTGTTCACCAACTCTAAAGTCACCTTCGCACAACCCTGGTCCTCAAAGGCCAGAAATTATTCGGGTCTGGTTATTCGGGTCTGATTTGCTTGGTAAGCAAGTTATGCAGAAATTAAGCTTCTTCTCAGTGCAAGCTCATATAAACATGCCTGATGAATATATTGGTTTGGGGATATCCTGAAAACCAGTCCTGCGTGCACCTCTGCCTTAAAAATAAAGCTTGGGGGAAGGAGATAAGCTGGGAGCCAAAGATGTGACATTTGTTTTTGTTTTTTTTTAATGTTTGTATGTACTTTACACAAACATAGAGATAAAAAAATAGAGCTGTCCAAATGGAGCTTACCTCAGACTTTCTTCCCCTCTTTTCCCGCTGGAGAAAGAAGGAGAAGAAGAAGCAGAGATAAGCTCCGTTCGGACTGCTCTTCCCTTAAAAGCTGCCACTTATTCAAAACGTTTACTCATTTATTCATAGTTTGAGTCGCTGTATGATTGTTTAATTTATGTTATAAAAAGTATCTGTTTTTAGATGGTGTTAACATGCTTTTGTAAATTTTTGATAACGCTTCAGAGCAAGAATATAATGCTGGGTTAACAGTTTAATTTCAAACTTATCCTTACATGAAAAAGTAAGTTTATTTCAGTTTTTAATTCTTTGTGGTTTGACATTATTTTTGAGTCTATGAAGTGTAGAAAATTCTTTTATTATGTGATTACACTATAGCCTTTTTGAATCCTTGACATGATTACTACCTCCCCTCCCCCTCGAGGAAGCCATCATCGGCGAAACGAAGGTCCCTTGTCGGGGAACGAGGAATCTCTTCAGTTGCACATTGTTACAAGATGTATAAAGACTTTCACTAAATTTTCTAAGTCTATTCATCTTTTGGATTGGAAGATTTTTCCATTCTGATGCAATTTGTTTAGATTTTCTTGCAAAAAAAAAAAAAGTGTGCTCAGATGGTGGTGTTTTAAATTTTGATATTATAATAAATGTGGATTATCTTGTATCATTTGTATTTTTTGTATTTGTTTATATTAGCTATCAAAATTAAAAAAAAATATATATATGCATATTTATTAGCTATTTGCTTAAATCTAATTAAGATCAGGTATCAGTTCCATGTTGCTCTCAGCGACTTGGTTCCATTCTATAGGAAGTACAGAGACTCACATTTACAGCCTTGTCAGGTGATATCCCTGTAGGCTATTTCCAGGATAATCAGCCCAAAAAACCCACAGGAATTACTACACTGCATGCAACAACACTTATAAACAAATTGTTACCAGATACAGAGACCTGGAGCCAGATCCTAAAAGAAAAAATTCTGCTTCTCTGCTCTCTGGTCCTTGTATAGGGACCCTGTGGGACTACTAGAGTGAATTGCTTTGGTAAAAGGTAAATGCATCCCCTGTTGTAGGGAACGTACTCCCATAGAAAGATGCACTAATTCGTTTCTGCCAGTAGGTAGGAGTGCAGAGACCCCTCTGTAGGAATTTTTCACTCTTGAGCTTGTCCTGGAAGAAATATGAAGCAGGTTCCAGTTTACTAGTACAGAAGATTTTGCTTTCTGGCATCACTACTACGCCAAAAGAATAGAACATTTGTAAAACTATTATTCCCCTGCTGCCGAAGCAGTGCTCTCTAACTTGATTTCTCGGTCCATTGCAGGAGAAACGTCTGGGAGCATGGGTCTGAGGAGGACCGAGTGAGTAGAGAAATGTCTGTGTTTTGACCTAAAGATAGTACCAACACAGGCCCTGTTGTAATAAGATGGAAGTAAAGAAATGTGCATGGAATTTTCAGCGCACATTTTCTTTCCTCACATGGTAAAAAGGAGTTAAGTCCCAATGCGGAAAAGCTAATTGTGCTCTAATGCAGCGGGAGTCTACAAAACAAGTGCTAACCCAAAAATATTTGAGCAAACATGAATTAGGTGCACAAACCATGTTCTCTGCATAACCTGGATTCTGAGTGCATGAAATATGATTTATGATATGGGCACAAATCCAAGCACAGGACTCCTGCACCTGGAATTCCAGGGTCAGCTCCACAGCCCCTGAAACTTTATGCCACCAGTGGCCTGGCATTCATTTTCTAGCATTAAGAAAACATAAGAGAAGGCATTGTACCTCTTTGCCTTGGGGAGAAAGGGTTTGTATGGAGAAGTGCTAATTTGGGCACACATTTTCGCTCACGTTCATGTGGGATCATATTTTGTACGCTAAACTCCTTATTAAATCGGGAGGAAAGTTGTGCACAAAAGAATATGTTCCCTCCTGCACAATAAGATGTACGCAAAGCCGAGCACAGCTCCGTTCTTTTCCGTGTGATTTTTTTTTTCATTCAAATGAACTTTACATGGAAACCTTTACAGGTGGAAAAACGGCTGAAATAACATCATTTTTGCCACTTTTAAACACTTTCTTTTTCCCTTCTGAAACTATAAATCTGGCAAATGCTTTGCCATTTTTCTACCTTGTGTGTTAAAACCTAGGCAAATATTTGTGAAAATTTGCAAATTATGCAGAATAATCACTAAAATACTTTTCAAAGGAGACTTAATCCAGCCTCCTTTAGAATATTGCAGGCAACAATTTTTCATGGTTTAAGCTAAAGAAAGAAATACAGTAACTATGCTGTCAGTCCTGTTAGTTTCATTTAGGTAAAAAAAATGCATACAGTAAGAGGCAGATTTTAAAATGTACGCGTGTGGCGTACATTTGTGTGCGCAACCCGGCGCGCACAAATGTATGCCTGATTTTATAACATGTGCACGCAGCCGCGCGCATGTTATAAAATCAGGGGTCGAGCGGAGCCCTCGGGGAGACCAGCTGGCTTTCCCTGTTCCCTCCCCTCCCCACCTTCCCCTCCCCTTCCCCTACCTGTCCCGCCCCAGCCCAAAAAAAAAAAACATACCTTTATCTCACAAGTTATGCCTACTGGCCAACTGCTGGCATGCGATCCCCCGACCCAGCAGCCTTGAGGAGGCCTCTGGCCATGTCCCCGGACTGCCCCACCCCCACCCCACCACGGATCGCCCATT
This sequence comes from Rhinatrema bivittatum, assembly GCF_901001135.1. NCBI lineage: Eukaryota > Metazoa > Chordata > Amphibia > Gymnophiona > Rhinatrematidae > Rhinatrema > Rhinatrema bivittatum. Next base: position 53,634,781 of record NC_042622.1, on the reverse strand, counting down.
TTTTCAAGCTCCGGGACTTACACGCATCCCGGGGCTTTACGCGCTCCACTGGGCCTTTTGAAAATAGGTTTGGCGCGCGTAACCCCCTGACACGTGTACATCCAGGAGGATTTACGTGCGTAACACTTTGAAAATCTGCCCCATGTGCTACCAATTGGCAAGTCTTACAACAATTACTTGGAATTTTTAAATCTTATTTTTTGTTTTAAAGATATTGCAAGATGCAGGAAAAATGTAAATCATGGTAGTGGAATTCAGTTTGCTAATCTGACATTATTCTTAAAATGCTATTCTGCTTTCCTGAAAAAAATATTTGTTAATGAATTTTTCATTCCCCCTCACAGTATCTGAGGTATAAGATTATGCTGAAATCTCTACTTGTTTTACTACACTGCACTTGCATTTCACTGCCTGATCCAAATTATAACACTGCCATGCTAGCATTGGGCCTAGCTGTGGCCCTTGTTGTCTGGGTGCTACAGTTTTATTTTCCAAACTTAGGTTTCTCTAACAACCATCCCCCCAGCCCCCAGCAGCCCCAAAACGAGTGAAATCCAGGATTCAGTCCACTGCGGCCCAGGAAAAACTAGGAGGCCCACAGGGAGACCTGCACTCATTCACAACAAAAAAAACCTAGAGGTTTCCACCAAAAGTGTTGTTCCAAGCAGATGAAGGATTTATTCAAGGTCCAAAAAAATATAAAATAAAGTCCAGACAGAGCAGATTAACAGTAGAAAAACAGCTTCAATAGCACAAGGCCAGAATAGAAGTAAAGTAGCTTTCTCACAGGACAAGCAGGATGGTAGTCCTCACATATGGGTGACATCATCAGGATGGAGCCCAATCATGAAAAACTTCTGTCAAAGTTTCCAGAACTTTGACTGGCCCCTACTGGGCATGCCCAGCATGGCACTAACACTGCAGCCAGCAGGGGTCCCCCTTCAGTCTTCTTTTTCTGTGCAGCAGTAGCCTCGCGGTCTAGGAGCTCTGAAGAGATTCCTGACAGGAATTTTCCTCACGGAGTTAATTAAAATTAAATTGCCCCACAGGGGTCCCTCCTCTAACTTTTCTCAGGCCGCAGTACTACGGTAAGTTTTTCACCGTTTTTCGTCGATTACCGTTGAGTTTGGCCCTCGCGGCCTACTGGCCATCAACCGTACCGTGGCTTGATTTTTTCTATCGCCATGGTGTCGGGGTTTCGTCGGTGCCCGGACTGCACTCGCACCATGTCTATCACAGACCCTCATGGAGTCTGTGTAATGTGTTTAGGACGTGAGCATGATGTCCTGACTTGCACCAAATGTGCCCTCATGACACCAAAAGGTCGCAAAGCCAGAATGGAGAAGATGGGACTCCTTTTCCGTGCTCACACCCCGACGCCGTCCATCGCATCGACGTCATCAGAACCGGCACTTTCGAAGTCGCACCAGCATCGACAACCGTCCGGTGACCGCCCGCCATCGACGTCTTCATGGCCATCGACTCCCGTTTCTCCCCTCAAGATCGAGGGTATCGTAGGGAGAAACATCGCCATCGGCATCGTAAGTCTCGGACCGTCGAGGGAGCGAAATCATCGACCTCACCACCGTCCGAGCCACCATCGAAGAAGCCCTGTCAGGAATGGCACCGACCACTCCTGCGACCGGGACATCGAGGCCACCCTCACCCGATCGGGGTTTGGGAGTCGCGATTCCGCCTGTAAAGGTGGTCCCTCCGACTGTGCCTCCGCCTCCCTCTTCCGTCACGGAGCCGGGGCTGATTGCCCCAGGTCTCCGGGAAGAACTGGACCGGCTGGTCCAGGAGGCCATCGACAAGGCGATGCAATGATTCCCAGGTTCCTCCGGCACCGACACCGGCACCGAGAGTGGAACCGGTCACCGACCCGATTGCAGCAGTGCTGGCACCGCTGCTCTCCCAGATGGAGGCACTCATGACTGCCCTTCCACCGGTGATTCCCGGGTCTCCGATGGCTCCGGTGTGCTCCCCGATGACAGCTTCATCGGGAGGAGAAACACCGTTCTGCATTCCTCCTTCGGGGGTATTACCTCAGCCATCGAAGCCATGTCGTCCCTCGCCACCGATTCATTCAACGGGGGCGATACGCACATCGGCACCATCAATGCCTTCGATGCCGGCACCGATACCCCCCAGGGCGTCCACGGTGCCCCCGGTGATTCCTTCGATTTTCTTGGAGCCTCAGCTGGGCCCTTCGGGTATCCAACCTTCTTCTCGTCCTACAGGTCAGCCTGCTGATCCTTATGACACCTGGGGTGATGATACTTCCACAGACACCAATGACTTACCTTCACCTCCCTCTCCTACTGAAAGTAGAAAGCGTTCTCCTCCAGAAGACCTCTCTTTCATTAATTTTGTGAAGGAAATGTCGGAATTGGTCCCTTTTCAGCTTCAGACGGAGCAAGATGATAGGCACCAGATGATGGAGCTTCTCCAGTTCCTGGATGCCCCTAAAGTTATCACTTCTATTCCCATTCATCAAGTTCTTCTTGACCTCCTCAAAAAGAACTGGGAAAACCCTGGATTCATTGCCCAGTACACAGAAAGGCTGACACTACCTATCTAGTACAGTCAGCCCCCGGCTTTCAAAAATCTCAGCTCGACCACCACTCAGTTGTGGTAGAATCAGCTCAAAAGAAAGCAAAAAGGATGAAGCCTCACTCCTCTACCCCTCCTGTCAAGGAACACAAGTTCCTAGACAATATTGGTCGATGAGTGTTCCAAGGGGCCATGCTCATCTCCAGAACTGCTTCTTACCAGCTGTACATGACCCAATACAACAGGGTCATTTTCAAGCAAATACAGGACTTCTCCGAAACCCTGCCTGACCAATTCCAAGAACATCTTCAAATTCTTGTCAACAAGAGGTTTGAGGCAGGAAAGCATGAGATAAGAACAGCTTACGATATCTTCGACACCTCCACTAGAGTGTCTGCAACTGCCATTTCGGCAAGACGCTGGGCCTGGCTCAAGTCTTCTGACCTTCGCCCAGAAGTACAAGACAGGTTCTCTGACCTGCCCTGTATAGGAGATAATCTGTTCGGTGAACAGATTCAGCAAATAGTGGCTGAATTAAAGGACCATCATGAGACCCTCAAACAGCTCTCATCGATACCTTCTGACTTCCCTTCTAGACAGCCCTTCAAGAAGGACTCCAAGAAGTCATTCTTCCGCCCAAGGAGGTACTATCCTCCACCAACAAGGTCCCGAGTTATGAGGCCTTATCAAAAATCTCAGCCTCGCCAGCCCCGGAAGCAAAAGCCACAAGCAGCTCCCTAGCCAGGGCCTGCTTCAGGTTTTTGACTTTCCCTTGGAGAGCAGCAGCCTGATTCCTCTGCCAGGCATACCAGTGGGAGGTCGATTGTGCCACTTTCACGGCATGCGGCAATCAATCACAACCGACCAATGGGTGCTAGCAATCATTGCTCAGGGTTACCACCTGAACTTTCTTGCTCTTCCACCGGAATCACCACCTCTACAAGTGTGGAGAGTAACCGACCACTCTGTCCTTCTGGAGCAGGAGGTTTCCCTTCTTCTCCAGTTAAGAGCAATAAAACCCGTTTCTCTTTCGCAAAAAGGCCTAGGGTTCTATTCCCGGTACTTTTTGATTCCCAAAAAATCCGGGGGGCTTCGTCCAATTCTGGACCTACTTGCCCTCAACAAGTACCTTCACCGGGAAAAGTTCAAGATGGTAACCTTGGGCTCGCTTCTACCTCTTCTACAAACAGGAGACTGGCTCTGCTGTCTGGACCTCCAGGACGCATACACCCATATTGCGATAGCTCCAGCTCATCGCAAGTACCTCAGGTTTTTAGTAGGCCCAAGGCACTTTCAATACCGGGTGCTTCCATTCGGCCTAGCATCGGCACCACGAGTCTTTACCAAATGTCTCATAGTTGTCGCAGCCTTTCTCAGGAAAGAAAGTGTTCACGTCTACCCCTATCTAGACGACTGGTTAATCAGGGCCCCAACCCAGCAAGCCGCTCGATTGTCCCTGGATTTGACCCTACACACTCTAATTTTTCTAGGATTTTTCGTCAATTACGAGAAATCCTATTTAGTCCCATCTCAAACCTTGTCGTTCATTGTGGCAGACTTGGACACCTTACAGGCAAAAGCCTTTCTACCTCAACAACGAGTGCAAACCCTAGTGTCCCTCGCTCACCAGTTGCAGTCTCAGTATACAGCAACAGCTCGGCAATTCCTTGTCCCTCTCGGACACATGGCGTCCTCAGTCCATCTCACACCAATGGCCTGCCTGGCCATGAGAGTCATGCATTGGACTCTGAGATCACAATGGATTCAAGCGACTCAGCCTCTGTCAACCAATGTCCACATCACCGACGCACTCCATCTGTCTCTTGCCTGGTGGAAAGATCAGAACAATCTCCTCCAGGGACTGCCTTTTCACCTACCAGATCCTCAACTCATTCTCACCACCGATGCTTCCAACCTCGGGTGGGGAGCTCATGTGAACGATCTACAGTCACAAGGATTTTGGTCTCTAGAGGAAGCCAAACACCAGATAAATTTCCTGGAGCTTCAAGCAATGCGATATGCTCTCAGAGCTTTTCAGGATTGCCTATCAAATCACGTCATCCTGATTCAGACGGACAACCAGGTGGCTATGTGGTACATCAACAAGCAGGGAGGCACAGGCTCCTTCCTTCTGTGTCAGGAAGCTGCGCAGATTTGGGCGGAAGCGCTCTCCCACTCGATGTACCTCAGGGCCACCTATTTGCCGGGAGAGCACAATGTCTTGGCAGACAAACTGAGTCGTGTCTTCCAACCGCACGAGTGGTCTCTCAATCCCTCGGTAGTGACCTCTCTCTTCCAGCAATGGGGTCATCCCCAAATAGTCCTCTTTGCGTCACCTCAGAACCACAAAGTGGACAATTACTGCTCCCGCATTCGGAGCGAGCGCTCTCAGCCCAGAGATGCATTCTCCCTCTCGTGGGCAAGCGGTCTGCTTTATGCATTCCCTCCACTTCCTCTTCTCTTGAAGACTCTCATGAAGCTCCGTCAGGACAAGGGAACCATGATCCTGATAGCACCTCACTGGCCACACCAAGTGTGGTTTCCCATACTCCAGGATCTCTCCATCCGCAGGCACATTCCCTTGGGAATGCACCCGCTTCTGATCACTCAGAACGATGGATGTCTACGCCATCTCAATCTTCAGGCCTTATCCTTGACGGCATGGATGTTGAAAGGTTAATCCTTCGACCACTTAACCTTTCAGATTCCGTTTCTCGTGTCCTGATTGCTTCACGGAAGCCTTCCACAAGAAAGTCTTATTCCTATAAATGGAAAAGATATACATCATAGTGTTCTTCGCAATCCCTTGATCCCTTTTCCTGTCCAATCCCAAGGTTTTTGGACTATCTCTGGCACTTATCGGAATCAGGTCTAAAGACCTCTTCCATCAGAATGCATGTCAGTGCGGTAGCCGCCTTCCATAAAGGTGTCGGGGTTGTCCCTATATTGGAACAACCCCTCGTAACACGTTTTCTTAAAGGCTTGCTCCATATCAAGCCACCTTTACGTCCTTCGGCCCTTTCTTGGGACCTTAATCTGGTTCTCGGGCAGCTCATGAAACCACCATTCAAACCTCTTCACTCCTGTGACCTAAAATATCTCACATGGAAAGTGATTTTCCTTTTGGCTATCACTTCAGCTCGCAGGATTAGTGAGTTACAGGCCCTAGTTACCTATTCGCCTTACACTAAACTCCTGCAGGACCGGGCAGTACTCCGCACTCACCCTAAGTTTTTGCCTAAGGTAGTTTCGGAGTTTCAATTTAATCAATCCATCATACTACCTATCTTCTTTCCCAGGCCTCACTCCAACCCAGGGGAACAGACTCTGCATACCCTTGACTGTAAATGGGCTCTAGCGTTCTACCTAGACCGTACAGTTGCCCACAGGAAAAGCACTCAGTTATTCGTCTCTTTCCATCCTAACAAATTAGGGCAACCTGTGGGTAAACAGACTCTCTCCTCCTGGTTGGCGGACTGCATATCTTTTTGCTATCAGCAAGCAGGCATTCCTTTCCAAGACCATGTTAAAGCATACTCTGTAAGGGCCATGGCGACTTCAGTAGCACACCTAAGATCGGTGCCGCTTCCTGACATTTGCAGGGCTGCCACCTGGAGTTCTCTCCACACTTTCGCAGCCCACTATTGCTTGGACAAAGCCGGAAGACAGGATTCCATCTTCGGCCAATCTGTCCTGCGTAACCTATTTCCAATGTGACGTACCAACACCCTTCCGCCTGCCCGATGGGGGTTAGGATGCCCTCTACCAAATTCCACCCCAGTTGTTGTGCCTGTTGCACGCCGTTGGGTACTTTGGTGCATGTTAGGACATCCTCAGCTCGGTACTCACCCATTTGTGAGGACAACCATCCTGCTTGTCCTGTGAGAAAGCAAATGTTGCTTACCTGATGTAACAGGTGTTCTCACAGGACAGCAGGATGTTAGTCCTCACGAAACCCGCCCGCCGCCCCGCGGTGTTGGGTTCATAACGTTTTGTTGTTTATTTTTTCGGCACTGCCTGTAGCTATCAAATAAGACTGAAGGGGGACCCCTGCTGGCTGCAGGGTTAGTGCCATGCTGGGCATGCCCAGTAGGGGCCAGTCAAAGTTCTGGAAACTTTGACAGAAGTTTTCCGTGATTGGGCTCCATCCTGATGATGTCACCCATATGTGAGGACTAACATCCTGCTGTCCTGTGAGAACACCTGTTACAGGTAAGCAACACTTGCTTTCTACTTCCAATCTCCACACAAAAGTCAGTTTCTCTTTATTTTGCAATTTATGCTCTTGTCATGGACTCTCCCATTCCAACCCCACCAAGATCCTTTACTCCTCAGGACCTTCAATGAAGCACTGGATTCTCCTCTCCTCTCACACCTCTGTCCCAAGTTGTGGGCTCCCCAAGGAGAAACAGCAAAATCCCTGACTACTGAGTGATTTTCTTTTCCCTCTGGACCTTCTTGGGAATCTTTCCCTCTCAAATCTTCACCAGTAATAGAAATACTTCTCACACTCCCACCAAGGCTGCACCAAGAGGCCTCTTGACTCATGGGAGTCTCAGCCATCTGCTTCTCAAACAGCTCCAGGTCACTTTCTCAAACCACAACCTCTGGTCAACTCTCAAGGCTTGCAGAAACTAGTCACTCCACAACTTGTGCACACCTCTAGAACCTCACAACTCTGGAAAGTTCCTCTTTTTACTCTGTAAAAAGGTATTCCACATGCCAGTTCCCTCATATTAGTGAAGTGTGAGAGGATGGGATATCTCTTCTGTCTCCTTGTAAAATTTATGGTTTGCAGCATTCAATCTCAACATTGTCCGAGATGGATAACATTGGGGCAAACATCGGGGCAAAACTGGCCCATGGGATATCTGTTCGACTCCTTCATCCACCTTCAACAGCTCCCAAAAGAATACCAAGCCGACCTTCAAGGTATATCATATGTCCTGAAGACTGGCAGAACTAAGCCAAAAAATCTTCAACATAGATTTCACATTTTTTCCTAAATAACTAAGAATTAGAGCAGTCCCTCTTCCATCCAGGCAATTGGCTGGAGCCCCCACAAGTTTGGTTACATCTCTCATATATATATCCTGGATTTCTGGTCTGGTGTTAAATCTCTTGCCAACCAATCAGCTCTTGGTTGGCATTGAGGCAACCACTCAGACATACACTCTCTCTTTGTGTGGGTGTAACTTTGTCTGTGTCCAAGAGCAAGAAAGAGTGTCAGACACACACACACACACACACACACACACACACACACACACTTTGTCTACATCAGAGAGTGTGTCTTGTCGGTATCTTTCTCTCTAACACAGAGACACACATACTCGCTCTCCCTCTTAAGACACACACATTCTGCTGTTCATGTGCTCATATAGTGAGTGCCCCAGCCCCAGCACTGCTGCATCACTATGTAGAGTTCTGCTTGCTGCCAGACTTTCTCCAGCATCCCCCCCCCCCCCACACACACACACACTACAATCTCCAGGAGACTCGCTGGTTCCACAGCCAGCTGCCTCCTCAGAGCTCAACCCAGTCACCTCAGACAGAAGCCTCACCAATACTACACTTCCTCTTGGCCTACCCCTTCTCTTTCTGTGATTGTAGTTTGCCTCCACTTCTCCATTGCAGCTGCCACTCCAGCACTGTCTCATTGACTGCATGCTGTACAGAGTCTGCTGCATTTATGGTTCCCCAGGCTCTGTTCTTCCTACCTACTGCAGGGGCAGGGTACCAGAAGTAATCCATGTTGTTTCTCTGTGGCTTAAAAGAAAAAAATTAAGCCCTGGGGAGAACCACTGATCCAAAGCAGCACGGGTCCAGGTGGAATCCTGCTTTCCCACATATAGCCAGGGCTGGTGCAAAGGTATTAGGCGCCATAGGCAAACCTTACAGTCTTGCCCCACCATGGCCTAGCCATCTCCACACACACAAATTCAGCAGAGCTTGAAGGCAGCAAATCTTAGCCTTCCTGCTGCCCCTAAATGTTTGTTGCCCAAGGCACAGGCATAATGGGTGACTGACTATTAACAAATTCAGGTCTGAACATGCTCCCTGACACACTCATACAGTCTTGGTCATGCTCACACACATGCTCCTTGATGTACTCACATGGTCTCAGTCATGCTCACCCACATGCTCCCCAATGCATTTACTTACACTGGTGGTCAGTGGGAATCCAGTCTGGGCTCCTGGAGAACAGGGTCTGGATGGGCGTTTGTGTTAGGAGGTGGCCCTCTTGATGTGGGAAGGTCGGCCCTGATGCCTTAAAAAATTTTTTGTTGCTGTGACCAGATGATGAGGGGGACAGCAGCACAGGCTGGAAAACTAGGAGGGTCTCGATGACCTAGAGAAGGAGTGGGTAAACTGGTGGAATAATTGGTAAACTGGTTAATTTCATTGTGTATATGTTGGGTTTGTGGCATGGTATGGACTCTTAGTCGCTGTGGCGATAACTCCTCCCACGGGGAGGGGCCCCGTGGGGAACCACAGCGATAGGCTAGACTCAGAGAGCAGACACTGGAGATGGAAAGCTTTATTGTACTGCTGTAGATAGATGGTACTAGTGCAGGAAGCAATGGCACTGAAGTCCAGCAAGGTACCAGTACGTTCAACAGTCTCAGATGTAGAGTCTCACCCAGATGTTCAAGGTTGGTAGTATTCCGCAGAGCGGGACAAGCCAAACCTGGTGGGTGGAAATGGAGAGTTGGATCATAGAGGTACTCACTGAAGAGTAGTGCAGGAATCCTCCTGGTAGATGATGAACGTGGGACCTGAGGTCCATGGTGCAGGATATCCTGAGCTGGTAGGCCCTCGAGGAACAAGTACCTGGATGCGCAGATAATCCTGAAATGAAAGAAAGAGACCCCCAAGGAGCAGTTGTCTGAGTTAGTAGAAGAAATCCCGAAGGGTAGGTGGAAGCGAGAGGCCCCCGAGGAGCGGCTGCCCAGAGCTTCTTCAAGAGCGAGGTACGGTCAGATTAGCTAAACCGAAGTCCTTGCTAACTGGTTTGTTAGGAGCAGAGCGGAAGCTTAAATACCTTGCGGTATTGACGTCATGCGGTGGGGACGCCCCCGAGGTTCCCGCCATGACGTGTAGATAAGTGTAGGCAGCATGCGCGCACGCTCTAGGAGGCCAAGGGAAGGAGCATGGCAGATGGGGATGCCCATGCTGAGTTGGAAACACAGAGGGTTTCGGCACTCAGCACCGGAGGAGCCATCTTACCCATGGAGGAGGAGAAAGGTAAAAAAGAGGTGAGGCAGAGCGGTCGCAGCCATCTGCGACCGACCGGACGCAACAGTATATTTTAAAATTTCCTGACTTAAACGTGTGTAAATTGGGTTTTATGTAAGTCTTACTTAGTTTTCACATGCAAAATATATATTTCATATATTTTAACAATAGACAGGAAATGTACGTGCTTTCAATGCATTGTATATATTTGCGCACAAGCATACATACATGCGTATGTTCCGAGATATACATTTTATAACACATGCATATTTGATGCACACATAACAACATAAGATATGCCATGCTGGTTCAGACCAAGGGTCCATCAACCCCAGCATCCTGTTTCCAACAGTGGCCAATCCAAGTCACAAGTACCTGGCATGTACCCAAACACTAAATACATCTCAAGATACTATTGCTTATTAATTAATAGTAGTTTATCGATTTTTCTTCTAGGAACTTATCCAAACCTTTTTAAAACCCAGTTACACTTACTACCATAACCACATCCTCTGGCAATGAATTCCAGAGCTTAACCATGTGCTGAGTAAAAATAATTTTCTTTGATTTGTTTTAAATGAACTACTTGCTAACTTCATGGAATGCCCCCTAGTCCTTCTATTATCTGAAAGAGTAAATAACTGATTTACATTAACCTGTTCAAGTCCTTTCATGATTTTGTAGACCTCTATCATATCCCTCTTCAGCCGTCTCTTCTCCAAACTGAACAGCCCCAACCTTTTTAGCCTTTCCTCATAGGGCAGCCATTCCATGCCCCTTATCCTTTTGGTCACCCTTCTCTGCACTTTTTCCAGTGCAACTATACCTTTTTTGAGACGTTATAAATGTTATAAAATATGTAGCTATATGCTACTGTGCATAGTTGCTTGAAGGTTATCCTCCCTGTGTGGGCTGATATAATAAGCCATGTGTTAAGACTGTGCGCTGAAATTCAGTGCACCATTTCTTAATGCATGAGCTAAACATTTATCTCCCAGTGAAGTAAGCAAATAGTATGCTAATGCATCGGGAGTTTAAAAAGTGTGCAAACACAAAAATGTATGCAAAAATCTGAGTTAAAACGTGAGCATATTTTAACTCAGGCAGAAAAAAGAAGTCTCTCTCTACACACTAAACAAGCACAAATCATTGTGTTATGTGCATAGAAGTCTTTTATGTGCACAACACATACTTTGTGCTTGTGTTGTGTCCACAGATAATGAGGCAGGAGAGGGGAAAGCAGAAGTCTCCTACCAAAACGGTGCAGCTTCCAGAAAAGGAGGGTTTCCCCTCTCTTCCATCCAAAAAAGGATTTATCCTCTTTTGGGTGGGGGGATCCTCGATTTCATTGCCCCTTTTTGAGGTGAATTTTAAAAGCCGGCTGCGCACCAAAATTGGGAGATGTACGTGCATGCGGGACATGCACGTGTCCACCCGAATTTAAAAGTCCCCTACACGCGCACACATCTCCTGTTACACGAATATCTCACTTGAAACGAAAATGGGGTGGGGTGTGGGTGGGGAATGGGTGTTCTAGGTTGGGGTCCGGGAGCTGTGTATGGAAGTACCTCTGAGCACGTGCCCATGCCCAGTGCCGCGTAAGTTTACCTCTACTATGGAGGAGGTGTAAATTAAAAAAAAAAAAAAAAAAGCATACATCCCTGAGGGGTTTAATGTGTTCGGTGTAATTGGGGAGAGTGCAAGCTAAAGAACTAGGGGGGTTTGAGGGCCTAGTTCTAGACTGGGAAAACTGGTGGATGAACTAGTGAAACTGGTCATGGCATGGGCGCGTGCCTATTATAAAATTCCCCCGCTTGCACGGCTCAAACCCGATTTACACTGCTGGGCGGGCACAAACTTAAATTAGGCGCACAGATGCGCCCGCTTGGGCCGTTTTATAACATGTATGTGTACGTGGGCATTAAAAAGTGCCACGCCTCTGGGTGCGCACTGACACACGAGTATATTTGCGCCCGCGTGCTCATTTGAAATGTGCTGGTTCCCTGGGAAGAAGCTGCTGCTTGGCAATGCTTTGAGAGTAGGAGGAAAGGAGAGGCTGAAACTTGTTGGAGGGAGGAGAAGAGAAGTTTTATGCGCACAAATCACCTTTTGTGCATGCAAATCCAGAGCGGCCTGGAACATCCCATCAGCCCCATACTAACACTGGCGCCGGAAACTGACCAGGAGTTCATTTCCCAGCTCTAAGAAAACATGAGAAGTCAGCAAACGTCTCTGAATTATGGGGTAAGAGTTAATGGCATCATTAGCATGTGATGTGCATGAGAGGGCGCCAACCTGTATGCCCATTGCTATGTACAAAAACCCCTTGCGGCATCAGCATTACATTTTGCGCACCAAAAATGTGCGCACAACTGCAGGTTAATCTATGCGCTTTGCTAAGCGCCCCTTATTACATTGGTCCCCGTGTCCGTTTGTGTGAGAGGAAAAGAGTGGCTTCCTTTCTGAATGTTCATCTTTTTCTCAAAATCAAATGTAATTCTGGAAAATGTATTTGTATAAATACTTCAAGCTTCATGATTCAGCTGAAGGAAGCGTGGACCCTCCATGCAGCTCACCCTTACCACCCCTCAGTCACTGCAAATTAAAGTTTTACACTGAAGTGAAGGCACTACGGTTTTAAGGAAGACGGTCAGGTATAAAACAACCTTGGAATTGTACCCCAGTGAACTTTAATTATACTGTGCTGCATTACCTATGGGGAATCTGCAGTACTGGAAAAGTAGGGAATTTAGCAAACTGGGTTTATGGAGATCGATTTATTTAGGCTCACACACAGGGTTGCCAGCTGACTCCATTTTGTTACCGACAAGGCGATCCACTTAGGGTACTACCCCCTCCTCACTCCCACCCTTTGCATGCATGGACTTGCACATCCGAATTCCCTCACAAAAACAGAGCATATCTCTGAATGCACAGTGGGGCAAAACCAGAGGGGCATTTATGGCCCCTGGCTGCCCTCAGGCATGTGGACAGCTGCTGCCCCCCTCCCCCTGCCCCCCACCCCCCACAGTCCCACAAGATGGCAGAGCACGCAGCTGATTATGTAAAATAAGTGACTCTCACAGCAGAGGACTGCCCATAGGCTCTTGCCTACTTTGCCTATTGAGAAATCCACCACTGGGTAAAATCAAGACTGAGTCAATTCAACCTCGTTGTAAAAAATCAAAGCCTTAACATCTGCAGTGCTGAAATTTGGGCTTCACACTGCTCCGCATACGTCCTCTGAAATTCCAACTTCACTCTCTACATCAGGGGATAGACAAGAAAATCCTGTAGCTGAGATAAACACAGGCTCTTCTGTTTGTTTCCTTTTGGCATTACTACCCAAGGACAAGTGAATAAATATGCTATGCCAAGAGTCAGTTTGCTTTTGGGAATTTCAGTGTAAGAAGTCAGCGGGCTGGGAGAATTTACCATAAACCACTAGTAACATTTATTGAGAAAATCTCATTTTTTTCCCCCTAGCATATGTCTGTCGAGACCAGTATTTGGCTATATATGTGGCCTTTCCAGATCATTAACTTTGCTCCACAGATTTCCTGTGTTATAGTGAGCTCGGAAATAGTTTATTTGCTGCACCAAATTATCTTAATAGCTGGTGGACCTGAGTAAAGTACAGACTTTATTATGAATGCCTTCATATTACTAGAGTTAAAAAATCTTCATATATTGATTTTATGCTTTCTCAGTGTTTGTTCCTCTGGAGCTTTTGAACAAACATAAACATATTTAAAGCAAGTGAACCTAGAAACAAGGAAACAAGGAAAAGTAGGGGATGCCTAGTCCTTGCAACATATTTTGGCAAATATAGGCTGGAATCTTGGCTAGGAGGGTTGGGGCATGCCTGGGAACTTTAGCGGTGTGTTCACCCTGAGATTGGTATTGACTAGTAGGGGAAGGGAGTTTAACACATCAACTTTCTGTCTTCCACACACTCTCTCTCTTTCACTCACACATACACATTCTCTCTCTATTTTTCTGTCTCCCCTGGCTTATGCTCTGGGTGTCTTCATTCTCCTCCCCCACTCCAGAGTTCTGGAATCACAGAGAGAGGCTGCCCCTAGGCTTGCTCCAGCTGCTCCCCTTCTTTTCCTCTCCACATGCTGCCTGTTGATACAGGGGCAGGAGGGGAGGGATTGAAGTTGGGGGCAATAGATCGGAGCACAAACCAATGGCTCTGCTTCCTTCTCCAGCCCTGCTCTTCCTATTTCTTGAAGGCTACCTGGATGGGAGGGACTGGCGTAGTAAGCAAAGCAGCTGCTTTTTTTTTTTTTTTTTTGCTAATGACCTGAGCTTTCCTGAAGATTTGATAACTTCTTCACATTCCTTGAGTCTTTGATTTAAACCTAGAGAGTTCCCAGGTGGCATGCAACTCCAGTCCTCAAAGGCCAGAAAACTGATTTGGTTTTCAGGATATCCCAAGTGAATCTACATGAGTGAGATCTTCATGCACCTCAAATCATGCAAATCTATCTCATACATATTCATGAGGGACATCCTGCAAATGAGACCAGTTTGCAGCCCTTGAAGACCAGAGATATCGGATAAAGGACGAAAACAGGAGGAAAAAGTTATTTCTTTCCTTCATGGAGATTTATTCAGCATACTATACTGCTGATTATCAGGGACGTTCTGTTTCACTTTCAGAAGCTGAAGAGCTGGATTGTGGTGTACTACAAGGATCAGTGTTGTCCCCTTGGGTCCTTTAGCAATGTTTATTCAAGCGCACCATTTTAGCTGTTTCATATATGCAGATGACATACAGATTGCTGCATTTGTGAATTCTGAGAGCTCAGAGCAGTTCCTAAAATGTAAGGAATGTCTTGTTAAAATTGCAGTTTTTCTGTTTTCTGATAGACTGAAAGTAAACCCTAATAGGTCAGAAGCTCTTTGGAGTACTAGGAAAAATACTAAGTTGACGATTTCCACAAATGGCTGCAACTCAAATTCTGTGAAAGAAGCAGTAGCTATTCTTGGATTCATGGCTGACGAAAAACTTTCCTTCTCAAATCAAATTTCTGCCTTGGTAAGGAAATCATAGAAACAGAAATGACAGCAGAAATGGACCAATTGTCCATCTAGTCTGCCCAGCAAGCTTCTCGTGATAACATCTGCTATGCCGTGTAGGTTACCCCCATGTATCAGTCAGTGCTGCTTGATATGCTTTGCTTATGGACTGTGCTTTTTCCTTAATGTCTGCGTATCAGTACCCCAGACTGTAAAAAAAAAAAAAAAAAAAGTAATGGCTTGTGTTGGTTGTCTCTGAATCCAAATTCCAATCCCTTCTACCCCCACCCCACTCTTTGAAGCAGAGAGCGATGTTGCAGTTGCATCAAAAAATCTTTCTTTTATTTGAAATATATTTGTTGCCTTTGCTTACATTTGAGTCAATATGATCTCCAGATTTGATTCATGCTTTTGTTTTGAGCCGGCTAGACCATTTAATGCCCTCTGTCAGGGTTTACCTTTGTAGTTAACTATACTACAGTTGTTATAAAATACAGCTGCAAAAGGGATCTAGAATGAAAAACACTGATTCAGTTAGTCCTGTTTTATGGGATTTACATTGGTTACCTATTTTGGTAGGATGAAATTTAAAATGTTATGGCTTGCTTTTAAAAGAATTTGCTCAGGTCATCCGTCATATTTGGCTAACCAATTAAGATGATCTTATCTGATAGAAATTAGATTGTAATTGACAGGACAAATTTGCTTTGCTTATCAGGCACCAATGCTTTGGAATGCCTTACCACTTGACATACATTATGAAGTAAATTATCAGAAATTTATGAAGGCTGTAAAAATGTGGCTTTTCCATAAGGCATATGATGATTTATTAATCTTCTTTATGATTGCCTCAGTCTGAATGTGGGGTAAAGTATTGTTAGGTTGGGGGTTTTCCTTGATTGTATTTGTTTTGATTTATTGTTTGACATATTGCTTTATGTATTGTTTTTATATTTTCTTTTATGCCTTTGTTTTAATCTTATTGTGTATACTTTTTATGATGTTCACCATTTTGATTTAAAAGAAAGGTGGTTAATCAAAACTAATCTAAACTGTTGGTAAGACTGTACGGTACTGTAAAATCTTCTTCATTTCTAGTATCTGCGATAAAACATCCTAATGAGAATTCAGCGAGCTTCTCTAGTCCTGCATGAGGCGAATCCTTATAGGTTACCTAGGGTACATTTTTCATTTCCTGCCATGGCTCTGTCACTTCATACTTAATGAAAGTAGAGCTGCAGAGGGCTATGCAGTGAAGAGACCAGGGCAAGGATAGTAAGCTAAAATGACTTGATGTCCTATATTTTCACATATCAAAATTGTTGATGCATCTAAGAGGAGCAATTCAGTTGTAAAACATTCAGCAGGACTGTTTTGCTGAGAGCCATGCAGAATACAAGAAGGCCACCTTGCAGTCACTCTTTAACATGTATGCTGTGTAACTGCATTACAATGGTTCATTCTAGATTAACAGAAATGTATATAATTTTTGGATAAGCATTTGGTATAATATATGGTACCTACATGTATGATCTGGCATGTGTTAGCCCAAGCCTATCTTTGCCGACCATGTTGTGTTGATAAAGAAAGTTTGGCTGTGATTCTGGAACTGTATTCATTGTTTTAATGGAGTTATAGTAGTAGTTCATGTATATTGTTGTTTTGTCTGTCCTCTTATTTTATGATTGTCCTTTGGTATTCCATGTAGAACCCTGGATAAAGTAGATTATAAATGCTTTAAATATATTAATTAAATTATCCTCAGACAGCTTTATGAAATAGATAAAATTTAATAGCTCCCTTGTTCTTCATCTGAGGAAATCCAAAATGAATTTTGCATAGTTCTGTAGTGGATTTCCACAAATACTGGCCTATTAAAAAAAATGTATAAAAGGTTTGTAAACCAAATCAATGGATTTTACATGGGCTTATTGACTTGGTTTGTATGAAGAAGTTTGCCCATCCCTAGTGGAAAACAAGAAACAGCGAGAGCAGCATCCCAGACACAGAATCCATTAAAATGCAAGGGTAGTACTTGCTGCTTCACCGGGAGATTTAAGAGCCCTCTGGCCCAGTGTCTATAGAAACTGTAACTCTTGCAGATAGTTATCAAAAGAGATTTCTCACCCTGTTTCTTTTGAGTGCAGTGCGCTGACTTCGTGAGCTGTGAGTGAAGTCCATCAAGTGTAGGCTGCACTAAAGACTTGTCCGATTTGTGTGTCGCATTGATCTACGGCCCTTAAGTTACCTTGACAGATTTACATTACAAAAAAGAATGTTTTATGGTATGTGCTGGGTGAGGTAATGGGGGCGGAAAGGAAGAGCGGTGGGAAAGAAGGAAGAATGAGGGTTAATTGCATTGAGAAGCAGTTGCGTTGGAGAACGATACTTGGAGGGAAAGAATGGAAATAAGCTTTTTCTGTTTCGTTTCTTTTAGCTACACTAATAGAAACAGAGGGATCAACTTTCAGCTGTTGTCCAACCAGATAAACTGTACTTTTTCCCTCTCTCATGGGGATTCATTTAGCATACTATACTGCGGTCTACTTTTTGTATTAAGCCTACTACTTCTAATTATCTTTTCTAAAATACTGCATGATGTATAAGTGTTGTACAGATGTACATGAGAGACCGCCCTTCTCCGTTGAGCTTACAATCATGAAAAGCATGCACGACAAACAAGAGCTAAGGGGAATCTGTTTATTACAATGAAGTGGTAAAGATTTAGCAGCAGCAACCTAAACAAAAATAAGTTTTTAGACTGGATTTCAATATGGCCAGTGAGGGAGTATGAAGCACTGACTCGGGAAGTCTGTTTCAGGCATATGGCGCAGGAAGCTGTCTGTTTATAAGCTGTTAAACTTTCCCATGCAGTCGATGGAGACCATCAAATGGACAGCTTTTCCTGCACTCTAAAATTCCTTGTTGAGGCACAGAAAGGTGCACACAGGTATGGTATGTAGAAAAAGCCATGTGGTTGAAGTTGGCATCACATGCGAAAATCCCCATTGTTTAATTTGTCCCTGTTGTTTTTCACCCCCCACACGATATTTTAGTCAAGACATTGCCACCGAGCACAGAACTCTGAATAAAAACAGAATAATAACAATGTTGCAAATGTTATATACAGCACAAATGCCAAGACTAAAACAGGCGAGGTAGAGGATATATAAGGCAATATTGTTGCACTTGGAGGTGTACCCTTGTCCTGGAGCAGTGGAGAACAGCTCCCTGGTAGGGACCAGGAAGCACCTGCCCCCAGGGGGTGGAGCACAGGAGGAGACAGAGGCTAGGATGAGCTTCACCACTGGAAGCCGCGGTCCCCCCCCGGGTGAAGCCCGTAGGGACCCGGGCCGCTTGGACTTAGGTGGGCCTCGCAGGGTCTGCCGGGAGAGGTAGTAGAGAGGCATGCCCACGAGCAGCAAGGAGGTGCGGTCGGTCACTAGGCTGTAGGTCTGGAGAAGCAAGGAAGGTCAGTACAGCGTAGGCGATGACAAGGCAAGGGACAAAGCCAGAATCAGGAGACATGGTCAATGGCAGCCGGGGTCAGAATCCGAGGATCAGTCCGAAGAGTAGTCAACAAAGCAGGGGTAAGGTTCCAGAGGTCAGACGAGGTCACAAGGCAGGCAGAGTTCAGGATCCAGGCAGCGAACAGAATGGTCAAGGAGCAGGCCGAGGTCAGTACCAGAAATCAGTCCGAGGGTACTACCTGGGGAGACAGGATGGACAGACACTGGAACAGAAGGACGCTGGACAAGTAGGACGCTGGAACAAGGCTGGAAAAAGACTGAATGCGGAGGCAAACTAGTACACTTTCAGTGCCGACCCGATTGACAAGGCAAGGAAGTGCAGGCAGGGATTTCCTTATATTGTACGTTCAATCAGGGCGCGCCGCAGAGCTAGGACCCGCCCCTGGCCCTTCAAGAGGCCGAGCGGTCTGCGTGCGCCGTAGGGGCGTGGCCAACGCCACTGAGGATGCCAAACTCCGGCGTGAGGCCTGGTGCACAGTGGAAGGCCCAGCGACCGTCGCCGCGGGATGCCGAGGCCTGGAGGAGCTCGCGGCTGCCGCTGGGGAGGCCGACCCGTGACCTGCAGAGGAGATAGCGAGGTGAGGAGGCCCATGCGCGGACGGGGCACACAACAAATATAATATGAGTATCATTCTCTTCAGCAAGAGAAGATGGTGGAAAAGGAAAGGAGGTGTAGCCACAGGTCTGAAAAACCTTTCATTTTTATTATTATTTAAAAAAAAAAAAATCCATTTTCCTTTCTATTCGTTCTTTCTTTTTCTTTTTTTTAAATCAAATCCCAAGATTTTTTTCTTTTTTCTTTACAACTGCAGAAGTATGCCCAGTAATGGAATTATAAAGGTAATCAAAAATTATTGTTTTCAAATTCACTTATCTCAATCTCGTAGTCTTTTTTGCCTCTGATTTTGATTGGAATCTAAAAAACGCAGGCGTTGCCAACATTTCACAGTTACTGCGTCAGGGCATTAAATTTGTTTGTTTTTTTTCACTCTGTTGTCACATGTAGTCCTCTCTTGTTATGTTCCGTAAGTCTATATGGGCGGTCCTTGACAACTCCTGCCAGTACTGAGGTCTTTTTGTCTCTTATATAAAAATAGTTCATTATTAAATGGTTTTCAAAAAAGAAAAAAGTTATTAAATATTTTAAATACTAGCCATTTTTTTTAATTGATAAGTTGTATGCTAATGTTTCCCTGAGTGGTGTTTACATATGAAAAGAAAAGTAGGCCATTGGTGGGACCTTCCAGTTATCACCAATCGGAAGATAAAAAGAGCACAATCCTTCAACAGGTTAGCATCATCATGCATTCTGGCGCTCTGTACACTCAACAGCTATAGGGCTCAGTAGATGGCCTCCGATTACATAAAATGGATTTGCCAGCTCCAGGCCTTTCATTTCTTGCTTGTTGCCCCAGATACCTAGGTTCCTGTAAGTGAATGTGGTAGATAAGAGCAGTCAAAGCCTGCCGGAGAGTGAGGCTGAGGATGGGGATGACTGCTGTCAGTCTGTCTGTTGTTTCTGATCAGATTTCAGCATTATTACACTGTCCACAGATTTCAGCAACATCTGCATCCAAAACACAGAGCCTTGAAGACTTTTCAAACTGTTATTCCGGCACCAGAAAGCTAACAGTGGCTAGAAAGCTGGTAGGATCTGATGGCGTGACCCTCCGTGGTCTATGCAGGATGAATCCACCAACATATAAATGGGATGAACAATAGGGGCCTGGTGCAGGAGTTAAAGCAAGAAGAATCAAGCACGTTATTAAAACAAAAAATCTCATGTTTTCCATTGACACTTGACACATCTCTTTCAAAGTTATCATGATTCTGCAAAAGGGTTCACATTCAAAGCTAACCATCTTACTTACAGATGGGCACTGCCACAGCCACTGGATCTTGTTAAGGGATTGTAAACTAATGACCAGCTGTCTTGTCATTCTGTTTTTCCTGTTTTATCCAGGCCGTGGGCAATTCCAAAGATGTCACAGAACTTTTAATCCTCAGTGCCTTCTTGGAAGCTTGATGCTGACATTTACTATTTTACTATAATAAAGCCCTACCACTGCTGTTGTAGTTGTAGTTGTAACCACCATTCTATGCAGGTTACGTTCTTGGAAGCTAGACACAATCTTGCCACTGCAGTTTGGGTCATAACTACTGCTCCTGTACAGATTATCCCAGTGATGACTTAGAAGCATAGGCAGTAAAGGTCATAACCTAGAGGAGGAGAAGTGGGAGAAAAGCAGGACAGGACATACACTAAATAGTGTTGGGGTACTAAATATACTTCAAGCACATGAGCTTTTCCTAGGCAATCTTTAAGTTCCAGCAAGCATGCACAATGAACTTTTACCATGCTCATTTAAATATTTGGCCTTTTTTTTTTTTTTTTAGTGATTATCTTAGTGAACAATATGTTAACTATGATTTTAGCATGCATGTTTAAAAATATACTCCATGCAAGCCAAGACATTTTAAGCGTGAAGTTTGATAAATCAGTTCCATATGTATGAAGCATTATTAAAAAACTGCTTATTTTTTATTTTAATATTTTTTAGTGGGCACCCATAGGCAACTTGGAAGATGTGTGCACCCTTGCTGCTATGGTGAGGTTGGCTCAGCCTATGGGGTAGACCCCGTAGGCCCTCACCAACAGCTGGTGGAGTTATGCAGGAAAGAGACTGGACTGGAGCATCACCTATTCCTATACCCTTTTCTTTTAGGTTGAGCCCCTTGGTTCCAAGGGCTGGCATTTACTCCTGGGGCAATTCTGTGCAAAACAATTTAAAATTCTGCGCACAAAAACTTAAAATTCTGCAAACTTTATATTGGTTAAAATAACACAATTTACATGACAGTCTTTAAGTAATTACATTTTAAATTAATACAGAAAAAAATTATTACTTAAAGATGCAGAATTTTAAATATTTTGAACAGAATTTCCCTAGAAATTCACTGTAAGAGTGTCCCTTCCACTCGCTCTCCCTACTCCCCTGCCCTCTCAGGCCCCAACTCCTCCACCTGCCAGTATCTCTCCCCTCCACCTCTAGGCTCAACCCCTTCCACTCTATCTCCACTCCCAGAGTTTGACCCTGCTCTCAGTACTGCCCCTCACACAGGTTCCCTATGTCCCTCCCTCTCTCACACACATGCTCCCACTCTCTCACATACACACACCCTCAAACAGGCTCACTCACTCTCTTGCACACACACACATCCCCTCATACAGGACCCTCTCGCATACACACCCACACAATCTCCCTTTCTCATTCACACATACATCCTCACACAGGCTACCTATGTCTCTTTCTCACGCACCCCTTCATACAGGCTCTGTCTCACACATACACAATCCCTTCACACAGTGTAGCACCCTCAAATACACACAATCCCTTTTTATACACACGAGCTCCCAATCTCTCACACACATACACACTCCTTCACAATCTCCTCATATAGGCTCCTTCCCTCTGAAATCCACACTCAAGCATCCCCCCCACTCTCTCTCACACCCTCCTGCTCCCCTCCCCCACACCCCCTCCCCTCATATAGGCTCCCTCTCTCTGAAACCCACACTCAAGCACCCCCCCTACTCTTTTACCTCCCATGCACTCTCTCTCACTGTCCCCTCCCCTCTCTCACACCCATTCTCCCTCACCGGGACCTTTATCTTCACCGTGAGCAGAGCGCGTCCTGCGGCACACGTGGGCCTTTGTCTTCATGTGCTCCTTTTGCGGCATGCCGGGGTCTCCTTTGCTATTTTCTACGCAGAATTTGGCAATTCTACATAGAATATGGCGATTCTGTGCGAGGGGGGGGGGGGATTCTGTGCAAATTCTGCACTCCGCAGTAGTGCAGAATTCCCCCAGGACTAGCTGGCAGGTCTTTGGCAAGAGTCCCTGTGGAAATGGTGTAGGCATTTATCCAGGGCCAGGCTATGGTCAGAGGCAGGCAGCAAACAAGAATGGTCAGTGTCCAGGTAAGGGTCAGAGGCAGGTGGCAAATAGGAACGGTCAAAGTCCAGGCAAAGGTCAAGCCAAGAAATCAGTGTGGGGGAGGCTGGAAAATGAAGAGCAGGACTGACATAGCAGGGCAGGCAGATAGGCAGAAGGAACTGAATAAGGCGAAAGCAGGACAGGCTGGAGAGAAGAGGCAAAGCTGGGTTGGAGAGACCAGGCAGGAAAGAGGAAGCAGCAATACACACTACATACAACAATGCAGGAGACCTGTTGCTGAGGCAAAGTAAGTAAGTCTAGAGGGTCATTTTATAGGGCAGTGGCTGGTGATGTCATCTAAGGGCACCGTGGCCTTTTCCCGCCACAGGTCCTTTAAATCATCAGATGCCAGGTGCGCGTCTAAGGGGAAGGGCAGAGGCAGTGGTCTCAGCAGCGTCTTGCTATTCCCGAGAGCTTTAATGGGGTCCCTCTGCAGAGGGGAGGCCCAGTGGTTCGCGGCATTGGGGATAGGTGCAGCAGCCTATGGGGATGTCCCGCAGGCCGCCAAATGTAACACAACTCCATTGTTTTGCATGCAGTTGCTGCCTGCAGATTATCACAATAGTTGATAGCTTTCTATAATGCTCTGCATATATGCAAATAACATATTGAAATTCATGAAATAGTAATTAACACCATAGATTTTACCAATTATGGGGTCCATTTTTAGCCTCTGTGTGGCCAGCTAGTTAACTGGATAACATTATCCAGCTAACTATCAGGGTTTATTCAGCAGGATGGTTGCACTATTAAATATAGCCGGATACCAGATAGTCGGATAAGTTTATCCTTCTATCTTTAGATCAGGTCTGTGAGCTGACCAAAGTTAGCCCTATACATTATCCAGTTAATGTTGAAAGTCAGCATTAGCTGTGCCTACGGGAACGCTTCCCACCCACTCCCGGAATGTTCTCACTTATCTTACCAAATTTAAGTGGCTGAATATGCCAGTTTTGCCATTTAGACAGATAACTTGTATTTGTCTAAATGGCTTTTGAATATTAACCACATTGTGTTTGTTGAGACAAAAATATTAAAAGATATAGGGATGTGCATTTGTTAGAAATTGCAGTACATAGAAAATGACAATGAAATTTCCTATTTTGTTTCATTTCATTCTCAAAATTAAACAATTGAAAATCTGATGAAATTTAGTGGTTTTCATAGCTCGTTTTGAAAATCAAAATGGCTGTGGCTTACACCTGAGCACAGTGCCGAGACCTCTGCTGATAGCCGAACAAAGACCCAGGCCCCAAACATTTTGCCGTGGCCGGGAAGATTCCTGGCCCCTGCTTACCAGGCACTGGCCCAATGCCGGGGCCCAGCCCAGAGGCTGGGTATGTTTGGGCCTCAGCCTAGTCCAAGGCCTGGGCTCAGGCCCAATGCCGAGGCTGGGTCCCGACCCTGGGCCCAGGCCCAGGCTGGAGCCCAGGCCTCATATGCTGACATCCTCTTCTTTGTTCTATAAAATGACAGCTTCCGCTGAGGATGCACCAGAGTTAATTAATTTCAGTGCCTTCTTCCTCAGCGAAAGGCACCAGTTTGGTGTACGTAAGTTTAAATGAATTACCATACACAAAAATGGTGCCCTCTGCTGAGGGGGAAGGTGCTGGAATTAACTCTTGCATGTCCCAGTAGTAGAGACGATGGCATATGAGGCCTGGGCTCTTGTCTCCAGGCAGACTTGGCCTGGGTCTAGGCCTAGGCCAAAGCTCCAATGTCAGGACCAGATCTCTGGGCCAGGCCTTAGCATTGGGACCTTGCTTCCGGATCAGGCCCTGGGGTCTGGCCACAGCCTCCAAGCCTGGCCTTTGCATAGGGCCGAGGCCGAGGTCACAGCAACCTACGACAGCTTAGGCCTACTCAAGGCCGAGGCTTCAGCGGCCTATTCAGCGGATCCTCCCTGGACTGAGTAAGTGAAGTCACGGATGATCCTGACTCCAGCATTTTTCCGGGTGGGAGGGATGAGTGGTGGGGATGTGAGGCTCTGTTTCTTTTTTTTGTTTGTTTTTTGTTTGTTTTATTTTTGTGTTTATTTCAGTTTTGTAAACTAAAGAAAATTAAATAAACATTAAACAAAATGAAATTCATGAAAAAAACACCCTGGTAACAAAATTTTAAAATTAGCAATTTTTTTTCCACAAAACATCCCTAATAAGTATGGGCACTCATAGGCGTGGCTCATATATTACATTAGCTTAAACAATGCTCTCGGAATACTTTTACCACTTACATATTATAACCAAGTCCATTGTTTTACATGTTTTCCCTTTTTGCATATAAAATATATTATTAAACCTGACACTTTCCTTTAGAGATGCCTGAATTTTATAGCAAGAGTGCAAATATGAAGGAGTAAAACAATATTTGATTCAGCATTTTTTTGTTGTCTTTTCCTTCCTTTCCTTTCAGAGTTTAATATAGTCACGTTTTGGCATAATGTACACCTGCTGTGATAAATTCTTGATATATCATTTTATGAATTTCCCAATGATTTTCACTTCATTGGAAAATTCATAAAATGATATATCAAGGGAGGAAATATTGTTCTACACATGACCATTTAAACAGCATAATGGAAGGTGTTTCTTTTTCTGACAATGAGATGTCACAACAGATTCCAATCCAGTGGGAAGAAGTTATTAAGGCAAATAAAACACTCATTCATACTGGGATATATCATGGCATGCTTATCAAATAGTGTAGACATCATAGAATCCCATGTGGTCTTCACATATTAAAGGAACCTAAGCTATATAGTGGATGATGTAGAATTTTTCTCAAAGCTGAATGCACTACTTACTGGAGATGTGCATTCATTTGAAATTAAATGGGAAATTGTGTTAATCCATCCTGTACAAAATGGTGCCAGCATGAACATGGGTATGGCTGGTACCTTTTTGTATGGAATAAATTAACAATGGTGCTGGTCTGAGAGGACAGAGTTAGGTGCAGTGTACTTGGATTTCACACAGTTCTGCATAGGTGACTTATAAACAAACTGAGCGCCTACGATATGGGCCATAAAGTGACTGACTGGGTTAGAAACTGGATGAGTGCAAGGCGACAAAAGTAGTGGTAAATAGAGTTCACTCCAAGGAGGGGATTGTTACTAGTGGTGAGCCACAGGAATCAGTCCTTGCAAGCAATATTGTGGAAGGACTATTAGGAAGACTTTATCTTTTTGTGGATGATACCAAAAGATACAGCAAGATAGACATCCAGGAAAGTGTGGAAAACATAAGAATGAATCTAGCAAAGCGTGAGGAATGGTCTAGAGTCTGGAAATTAAGGGGTAGATTTTAAGAGACGTGCATGGTTTCTGGCGCGCACACATGGACGCGCCAATTTTATAACATGCACGCACGTGCATGGCTGATTTTTATATCGGCGTGTGCAAACGTGGGCAGGTGGAGTCTCGCACGCACAAGGGGGAGGGGATTTTTTTAAAAACACGCGGCAACGCGATTTGACCATTCCCAGTTCTCTCCCACTCCGTGCCAATTAAGGAGCAGACTGGGAGGGAACTTCCTTATCCCCTTCTTACTCTGCCTCCCTTTTCCCCTCTCCTCCCTTACCCCTAAAACACCATTTCCTCCATTTATTTTTTTTTTGGAACTTACTTCATCTGAATAGATGAAATAGGTTCCGCGTGCTTGCAGCTGGCCGGCCCACACTTCCCCGGGACAGGGCCTAATGACTGCTGTCCTGGTTGACCCATGCCCCATCCCTGCCAAATGTGCTCGGCGCGCATGGCCCAGCCACGCGTGCATCTCCATTTTTTTGTGTGCGCCGGTCTTTTAAAATTTGGGTTTAAGATTTAATGCTAAAAAATGCAGGGTCGTGCATTTGGGCTTCAAAATTCCAAGGGAGTGGTACAGTATAGGAGGTAAAATTATATGCACAAAAAAAGAGGGAGATCTGGGAGTGATTGTACCTAATGATCTCAAGATAGCTAAACAGGTGGATATGGCAATGGCAAAAGCCAGAAAGATGCTTGGTTGAATAGAGAGAGAGGATAGTTAAAAGGAAAAAGGAGGTGATATTACCCATATATAGGTCCCTGGCGAGAACTGTTTTGGATACTGTGTATAATTCTGGAGACCTCACATTTAAAAGGATATACACCGGATAGAGTCGGTCCAGAGGGTGGTTTCTAAAATGGTTAGTGGTCTTGGTTGTAAAATATATGGGAACAGACAAAAATCTAAACATGTATACCCTAGAGGAAAGGTGAGATAGGGGGATATAATAGAGATTTAAATACATCCAAAGTATCAATGTACATGAGATGAGTCTCTTTCAGTGGAAATGAAGCTCTGGAGCAAGGGGTCATGGGATGAGGGTGAAAGAGGCTACGAGTAATCGAAGGAAATATTTATTTATAGAAAGGGTGGCAGATGCATGGAACAGCCTCCAAATGGAGGTTGGTAGAAGCAAGGACAGTATCTGAATTTAAAAAAAGCCAGAAACAAACATAAGAGACCTCTAAAGGAGTTACAGAGATTGTAAAGCTGAGCAGTTGGTGTGGATGGGGAGAGTAGGTGGCCATGTGGTCTTTTTCTGCTGTCATGTTTCTATGTTATACAGAAGAATGACCTGATTTTAAAAAGCATTTACATGCATAAAACTGAGTTTTGCTCAAGTAAATGCACTTTATTCGAGTAAGAGGGCTTTCAAAAATTGCTACAATATATGCCATTGAATTGTCCATAGGATTTACTCAAGTAAATGCACTTTGCTCAAGTAAATGGCTTTTGAAAATTGATATACTACATTTATGCTCGTAATTCCTTTGAGAATTACCTCTAATATAATAGCCTATTTGTAATCGTTTTTTGAACATATGTGGGCTAAGTTCCAAACGTAAAGTAGGAGGCAATGAGTTCCAAATTGTGGGTCCTGCAATAGATAGACAGTTCCGCTTTCTGTTTGCCATTTCTATTTAAAATTTATGGACTATTTATTCTGTATTTGCTGTGAGTCTGTCTGTTCTGAATGTGTGACTGAGATAAGGCATTTTTCTAGTGTGTAGTTTCTGTGTAGGAATCTGTAGCAGCCTTGCTTGTTCTGCTTGCCTAATAGGCGGTATATAGGTGTTTAGGACCAAGTGTAATATTTGCAGTGTTGCATTTTCATAGGTAGGATTGTTACTGTTTGAGGGCTAGCGGTTTGTGCTGTTCTGGTATGAAAGGTTTACTGTATTGTAATTGTAATTCAGCTTACTCATAGGGGTAGATTTTCAAAGGGTTACGCGCGTAACCCCCGAAAACCTACCCCAAACCCCCCCCCCCCTGTGCGTGCCGAGCCTATTTTGCATAGGCTTGGCGGCGTGCGCAAGCCCCGGGTCACGCGTAAGTCCCGGGGCTTTCCTGGGGGGGGCGTGTCGGGGGCGTGTCGCAGCAGCGCGTCATCCGGAGCATTCCGTGGGAGTGGCCGCGGGTGTGGTTCTGGCCTGGGGACGTTCCAGGGGGCGTGGCCGCGGCCTCCAGACCAGCCCCAGGAATGGAACCTGGTGCGCCGGCAGCCGGCCTGCGCACGCGAGTTATGCCTGCCTCAAGCAGGCGTAACTTTGGGAATAAAGGTAGGGGGGGTGTAGATAGGACTGGGGGGGTGAGTTAGGTAGGGGAAGGGAGGGGAAGGTGGGGGAGCTCCGATTTTGGAGCGGCCTCGGAGGGAACGGGCAGCACGTGCAGGGCTCAGTGAGTGCAAGGTGCACAAATGTGCACCGACCGACGCTCACGCTTTTTTATAAAATGTACCCCATACTTTTAGAGGACTAAGCCCACAGCCAACATTCATTACAATAGGTCTAATACAATATGGGCTTCAAGGGTCTTTTTTGCTTTTTTTTTCAGGGTTTTCAGGTTGGCATCAAAGCAATGCATGTAAATATAATATGCAAGTTGTTATCAGTGATTATTTTTAACTTAAATGTCCTTTGTTATGTAAAATAAAATAAATGCATAATTTTTAATTGTATATGCAGAGGGCCGTGGGAGGAGGGGGGCGGAGAAGATGAAGGCCAAGGTTGTATGGTTCATTTAGGATGCCTAATACCCTTGCATAGGCCTTGGTGTGAAATATCCTGGGATCCAGTTCAAAATCTCTGGGTTTGGGACATCTCCCATACAGAATTTATATCGTTTGGATTTTTTCCTCACCCTGGATTTTGTTGGCTGAGTGAATTTTTCTGGTAAATAATGAATTCCATTTTATAGGACATAACCCTCAGCCTTGAGGCTTTGTATTGGGATTGAAATATTTAGTGGCTTCAAAATTTAAAACTTCATTGTATTTATAAACTATATTCAGACTATGTTATAGACTATGAAGTTAGAGTAAGGCAACCAAATTTCAGATGTGCACATTTAGGACATTTCTTCCCCATAGTGCCAATTGTGCGCAAGTAGCTCATTTATGGATAGGAGTGATTAGCTGGTAGACCATACCCATGGAAAACTGTAATAAACTATTCTCAAAATATACCTATAAGCACATTGTTTTTAAATTTTGAAGCCACTAAATATTTCAATCCCAATACAAAGCCTCAAGGCTGAGGGTTATGTCCTATAAAATGGAATTCATTATTTACCAGGAAAAAAAACGAAGCCCTTGAATCCTCCATTAGAATCTACCTTGGATTGGTGGTGGTGGTTGGAGGGAGGGCCAGCACAGGAAATGTTGGCACAGGGTAGCCAAACAGATAGCACTGATCCTGCTGGTCTCCTAAAACCCTGTTCCTCTGCATTCCTAGACTGTAGTCTCTCCATTATTTATTTTAACAGTAGAATCTCAAAAAATGCAATGACTAGGTATGGAAAGAAAGTTTAAAGAAACCCAGGACCAGATCAGGCTGCCATCTTTGTCTTGGGTCAGATAACACCACCAGGCCAGGATTGGTAGTTTTTTTCTTAGTCCCCAGTAGTTCCTGCTTTCCCCTATTTCTTCTAGCTCAATCAGAAACAATCCTGGGATCCTGATGCCATGAGCCTTCATTCACAACTAAATCCTCCTCCATGCTTCTAGTCTTGCTATTGCAGTAATGGGTCCTGAGGCCAGTAGCCATGCACAAGGGCTTCTAGAAACCCTGTTTCATGGGATCTAACTCCTGCCACCATGTGTTGTTTTGACTGAGGATCATCATCCCCTCCTTTGTAGAAACCCCCCCCCCCCCCCAGTGTAGGAATCGAACCACCACACACAGCATTGCCACCGAGCCACTGGGTCTACTGACAGCAGTTTCTTATGCTCCTTGGTGATGTACACTGGAATAGAAAATCAGAGT
Organism: Rhinatrema bivittatum; assembly: GCF_901001135.1. Lineage (NCBI taxonomy): Eukaryota > Metazoa > Chordata > Amphibia > Gymnophiona > Rhinatrematidae > Rhinatrema > Rhinatrema bivittatum. The sequence continues at coordinate 53,605,145 of NC_042622.1, read as the reverse complement.
TTGACTTCATGCCCTGGTAAACGGAGCAGTTGGGTGAAATCTGTGGAAGGCCACATTTTTCTTGACTCACGCTCCGGTAATGATCCATGGAGGTGGATCATAGTTCAGTTCATCCACCCTTCACAAAGACACCTAGCAGATGGTCTGGCTGCTTGTCTCCTCCAAGCCTGGCAAAGAGAAACTGTTTAGCACATTATGGAAATACTCTTTATGGCTTATCTATTCTCGCTGCAGAAAATTGCTCCTTTACAGATTCAGTGCTTTCAGCTTTGGTGTATTAAATAAAACTCCCTCCGTGCAGCATATTAACGGGCCGGTTGGATCCTGTTCATTAACCGATGCAGCATATTAAACACTGGATTATCTGAAACAATGAAGCGGTGACAGGTCTGAATAAAGACGCCAGACTGCGTGCGCTGGCTCCTATCATTTCAGAGGTTTCAAAAATGGCATGCCGAGTTTTCAATCTGCTTCACCTAAAGGACAAATTCTATTCATCTAAATAACTGGACTTAGGAATAGAAGACTGACTAATAATATCACCATTATGAATCGTTTTGATTTACTGCATTGCTATTTTGTGGTCTGGGTTGCAGATTGTCGCACTTTGTGCTGAATGCTTTAATATTCTCCCTGCCCTCTCGCTCCTGGCTTTGTCTTCCTATCTCTTTATTTTCTCCCTCTCATAATATTGTTTAGATTGCTGGCCTGTATATTTTTCCCTGTGACCTCCTCCTTACTGCTATTTCTGGGCTCTGCAGCACACTAAAGCTACAATGCTGGCCACTGCCCAGTTGTTCTCTGAATGTCTTCCAGGGGTTTTTAACTCTGATCCTTCGGGGGCTGCAAACAGCTTTGGTTTTCAGAATAACCAAAGTACTGTAAGTACACCATGGCATGCAAATGCATTTTATAAGTATTTACTTCAAATAGCCTGAAAACCAGATTTGTTTGTAGCCCTTGGAGATCTGAGCATGAGAGATTAATACTAGGTAATGGCTTAACAGTTTCCATGCTGTACAGCAGGAATGGGCAAACCTTTGTTCCCAAGACAGGCACTGAAGGGAGAGGGAAGGCTGAGGACTGGGCGATATCACTTGTGAGTGCTAGCCGCCATGGGTTGGGACCCATCATACTACTATGCACCAGATGTAGCCCATGGGCTTTAGTTTGTCCACCTCTGCTGTAGAGCATAACACCTAATATTTGAAAGCAGTAATGAGAGGGATTTTCAGTGACATGCTAGTCATTTCTTTAGAGCTGATGCCACCATTAGGCAAATTAATTAGTCACCTGGAGTGCTAGAGATTTTCGGGCAACATGGGGGGGGGGTGACTTTCAGCTGGTATCTGAATCTCAGGCAGTAGAAAGCTGCTTACTGCTTCAGTGCTCTCCCCTTCCCTTCCCTCCTCCCATCCCCCCCCCCCCCACTGCTAATAAGACAATGTTCAGGGAAAAGGAGGAGAGGGGATGAAGCTGGAATTGACAGAACACAAAACAGAGCAAGAAAAGATATTGTAATCCCTAATCCAGCCTCATCCCTCCTGTTCTTTACATTCTCCTCCTGTCCTGTGTAGGGGACAGCAAGGGAGAGGGTGAGCCTGGAGCTGATGGAGACAAGATCTTCCCTGCTCCCTAATCTAGCCCTGGGCGAGACAAGGGTGAATTCCTGGATGGCATGAAGGGGTGAATGTTGGGAGAGATAAGGAAGGGTGAATGTTTGGTGGGGGGATGATGGTGTGGAAAAGAGGTTGAATGCTGGGGGAGAAGAAGAAGAAGAAGAAGCAGGGGTGAATGCTTGGGGAGGAACAATGTGAAAGGGGTGAATGTTGGGAAGGAGAGGAAGGGGTTGAAAGCTGGGGGAGCATGAAGAGAGGCTGAATTCTCTCTTCTCACAGGACAAGCTGGGGGTGAGGGTGAATCAGAGAGGATGATTGGTTGGGGTGGGGGGAGCATGAGAAGAGAATTTTGGGGGGTCAGAGAGTCAGACTGGGGGGATGGGAAAACACGAGGTGAGTGAAATAAAATGTTTGGGAGGGGTGAGAATAAGATGGATGTTAGTGGGGGAGAGAGAGTCAGTGTGGGGATAATTTGGAGTGTGAGAGAGCCACGGGGGGGGGGGGGGGGGGGCTGCTGAGGGAGAAGAGAACCAGATGGCAGGAGATTGATGGGGGAGAGCATGGTGAGGGAGAGATGGAGGACTGAGAGGGACAATGGAAATGAGAGTTGCGAAGGTAAAGTATTGCAACATTAAGAACTGGAGGCTGAAAGAAAGGGAAAAGGAGGGGTGAAATCTATGAGTGGATAGAGAGGCAGAGGAAAGAGAAGTGAAGAATGCCACCACCCAGATGTTATCTGGCTGCTGCCAGAGGGAACAAATTATCCCAACCTTCATGGACTTCCACTAGCTACCAATTCCCTACCAGGCCCAAATTAAAGCCCTATGCATTGCATTCAAATCACAAAAAAAGGACTAGAACCTACCCTTTTGAAGGACTCCCTGTTCCCCTATACATCTCCTCATTGGCTTAGGTCTGCAACAGAAGCTCTTCTATGGCTTCCTGCTCCTAAAGACTCCAGGTTGCCCGATCCTATAGGCGCACATTCTCCCTGTTCATCCCCAGGCTCTGGAACTCTTTCCCAACAGAGGCCAGACTTTCCATCCATATGTTAGTGTTCAATCTTATGGTTAAAACTTGGCTCTTTCACAAAGCCTATCCTTTCTAGCTGGCATATACCCATGGATGCCTTCAGTGAATTATCGTACTAGCCCCCAACTTTACCTCCTTCCCCCTCTGCTCTTCCCCTAGACCTCCATTTTCATGTGCATTGGCCTTTTACTATGCTGAATATGTGTACTACATCCAGTGTATTACATAGTATCATAGTAATGACAGCAGAAAAGAATCAAATGGTCCATCCAGTCTGCCCAGCAAGCTTCTTATGGTAAGATCCTCCGCGCCATGTAGGTCACTCCTAAGTTTCTCTTAAGGGTAGTCTGTGCAGTTACCCTAATCATTATGAAAAGTATAGTAATATTTACAAACAGTTGTCAAAACCATAAAAAATTACTGCTGGCAACATTTTTACTGGGTGAGGAGTCTTCCTGAAAAATTAGGCAATGCCGATTTGCTTTTCTTTCGGGCTTGGCTGTAGAAGCAGTCCTGTGCTTTTTCCCTTATGTCTACATATCTGTATCCCAGACTGTATAAGTCAGGGCCCGTGTTAGTTACCATTTGAATACAATTTCCCTCCCCCCCACACTCACTGTCAAAGCAGAAAGTGATATTGCAGTTGCGTCAAAAGTATCAAGGCTTATTGGTTGAGTGTAGTAATCCCCATGCTCCTGCTAAGAGTAGTAACTGTCTCACAGAGTGGGTTACCCTCATGCACTCTTTTCTTCATTTCTATCCTCTAGCCTTTAGGGACCCACGGCTTTTATCTCATGTCCCTTTGAATTCTTTGACTGTTTTTGTCTTCACTACCTCCTTCGGAAGGGCATGCCAGGCATCCATCACCCTCTCATGAAAAAATATTTCCTGATGTTGGTTCTGAGTCATCCCCTCTAAAGTTTTATTTCATGACCCCTAGTTTTACTGTTTCCTTTACATTACATAATGTTTACTTGTCTTGTATAATATATATTGCATTCTTTCTTTATCTTATAAATCATGCATTCCTTTCTTTGTCTCCAATCTATTATTTTGTCTTCTCTGTTGTAAGCTACTCAATAAATCCTTGTAGTAAAAATATAAATGAAAAAGATGGAAAGGGAAAAATCAATGTAGGAGACAGATGAAGGGAAGAGGTGAAAATGACAGGAGGAGAGAGAAGAAATGAAAAATGGAAAGGAAACCTTTAAACAAGGAATTATGAGAAGACTGAGAAGAGAAAGTCAGAAAAAAAGAGAACAGAACCAAGACAATTAGAAAAATAAAATGTTCAGAAAAAAAATCATCATCATTTATCTCATGTTTTTCCAAGTCATGACAAAGCAGTTTACAAAAGAGAAAAACCAAGAAATAAATTGTAAGTCTTACCTGGGGTGTTTAGTCCCAAAAGGCACACAATCACATTTAACTCTGGAGTTGTTCCGGCTAGCTGACTCCTTCCCTGCTTGACTCTTGATCCCTGGGGGCGATTCTATTGGGGGGAGACTCTGGTCTATGGCCCAGACAATGAAAGAAACATTAGTGTGTCCCTTGTGTAAATTTGTAGCTGTGGCATCCTCTGTAAATACCAAATAGGACCAGGTGCTGGGTGTTGAATAATAATTTACTGATTGGTTTAAGGCAAATAAAAGTCCATCTTTAAATACTTGTGCAGTTACAGATGATGTCTTTACAGACAGAGTGTTTCACTGTGGCTAGGTGTCCTTTTCTTTCAGCAGACTGGTTGAGCTTCCCATGGTGATGTAAATTGTGTATTCAAAGCTCCTCAGCGGCTTATCCAGGATTCGTAGGTCAGGGGTCCCCTGCTAACATAATAAAAATCCTACCTTACAGTCCAGCATCTTCCCCAACACCAGCCTTGTGTCCTGGTCTCAAATTAGTGGAGATCCGAATGGGGTCTCCTCGCTCTTCCTTGATGCCATTAAGCTTCCCTGAAAGGGCAAATCCTCAGGTTGAAAAATCTTTGGGAGGGAACCTGCTGATCCAGCCAGGCTCCCAGTGAAGATGGGTGGCTTAAAACCTCTTCACAACAGAAAAAAGTGTATTTTCCTTCTTGAAAAACAGGATATATTTCGGCCATCAAAAATCTCACTCAGAAAGATCTGTCGCCGGTCTTGCCCTCCTAGGGAGTAGAGTGGTGCTCATGGATTCTTCAGTCCTCTGGCTTGAGAGCCCTTTTACCCCAAAGGGAAATCTAGCAAAAAGCTATCTTACTGAACTAAATACTTAGGGATCCTCTGGCAAGTTGTGCACAGAGGCCAATCCCCTACAAAAATGGGGAAACCTGATGAGGCAGGAGGCCTCATAAAATCCTACATCTTGCTTCTCTGGTGTTTCCTCTAAAATGAAACTAGCTACACCTTAAACCACAAAATGTCTGGTTATAAATGGCATGAGTAACCAATCCCTGCTCTCCTAGGTGGGAGGAGGGCAAGAGGGGATGGATAGCTCAAAATGTTTTAGAAAAGGGAAATGAAACTAAGACATATGGTGACAGACTGGGGAGGTCCAGTCACAAAATCATACACCAATTGAATTATATATAGATAAAAAATGTAAAACGAGAACATTTTTAAAACATATTTTAAAATATATGTATCAAACAGATACAAAACAAGTCTGTTGTTCTAACATTCAGGCTCATAGGTCTCTATGGACTTACTGGAACTTGGGCACCATCAACCTGCCAGCACTAAACTGGTTGCTTTCTGAGGAGCTGTAGCCCACTGCCACCAACCCAGCTACTCCATGACCTACAGTATCGCTGGGTTGGACTGTCTTTCTCATCCCTTTGTTTCAGTTTACTTTCAGGTTAGTGACTTATCAGCTTGGGAATGCGAATCTCTATTTTTGTATATTGCTCAACAAATGAAGAAATGCATTTCTGGCTCTCTTTATCTGGTGATGTATTGCATGCAGAGACTGGCTTCTTGGGGGTTCCCAGTCCAGTTTTTGTTTGCATATTTCTGTTTATAATTTGTGGTCTTTTATTCTGTATTTGGTGAAGGGCTTTCTGTGTTCTGCTTATGTGACCGAGGTGAGAGATTTTACTAATGTTTAAATTTCCGTGTAGCAGTCCTTGTATGACTAGTTTCTGACTGTAGCAGTTCTGCTTATCCTGTTTTCACTATAGTGGTAGTATTGGTATTCTAGGACCTGGTGTTATATTTTTCATAGGTAGGGTTGTTGATGTTTGAATTCTGAGACATGGTGATGCTTTGGTTTGGTGGGTTGGCTGTATACCATGGAAATGTATTTTTAGAAGGGTTTTGTATTACTTTACAAAGTGCCAAGTAATGGAAGAAGTTTGTGACCCTGTTACTTAATTTTTTTAAATGAATGGTGAGAGTAGTAAGCCGAAACCTCTTTGTGTAGTCCTGCCAACCATTTTAGAGATTACTTTCAGCAAATGCAGCATGAATTTCTTCTCATTTATAAATTTATGCATTTCTTGATTATTTTTTCTTGCAGTCTACCCCCAAAATCACAAGGTGCACCTTCATCAGACACTGTGACATGATTTTCTGCAACATATTATATGTATGAAATGTAAAGTTTAAAGTTTAATATTTCAAAGCATGATGGAGCTTAAGCTGTTTACTTTGGTATTTCACTGAGCAATGAACCTTCCTATCTAGAAAATAAGTTGGGTTAGCGAGTTTCAGAATGGGAACTGCGATCTAACCAACAACTTTTTTGGAGGGTTCCTTCTGTAAGGAGATGGGGAAGACATGTTTGAAAGCAACAACGCTGTCTGTAACTGGTCCATTATTATTGAACAGGCTGCCACCACTTATAAGGCTGAAATGAAATGATTTAACTTTCAGAAAAATACTGGGTTATTTTGTGAGGGATTGAAGTACCTTTCCTCTATGCTAAAAAGGATGGGTGGTAAGGTTGGTTAGTGGAATAAAATATATTCCCTTGGAGGATGGGCCGAAGGATTGTCTTTTTATTTTTCTATTTCTATTTTACACTTAATATCCTGGCTGCCAAAAGAGGATAACAACAAAATTCAAGCTACAATGTACAAATTACCAAAAAGAATAAAGAGCATATAAAATACAATTGCAAAACTAGCATATACATACAATAAATATTAAGAGGTGAATTTTAAAAGCCCGACGTGTGCATTAGGGGATGCGCAAAGAAGTCTGGCTCGGGGAGAGCATGTTGTTTGTCTGTCTGCATAGTGTTCCATCCTGTGCCCCCTGCCACTGCTGAAGACACCTGAGCTGTGGAGAGAGGGGAGAGCTCTTGGTGACGTCATCTGCTGAAGCCTTAAAGTGCAATGTGCAGCGGCGCGCCACTGCTGCCCCTTTGCATGCATTTGCAGTCAGATTTCCAATACATTGGGCCAGATTTTAATACCTACGCGAGGGTGTAGATTTGTTCGCGCAACCCAGCACAAATTTACGCCCGATTTTATAACATGTGCGCGCATGTTTACCCCTTCCCTAATCTAACCCGCCCCCCCAGCCCTACCTAAACCCCCCCCCTAACCTTTGTTCCATAAGTTGTGCCTGCCTCTGGGCAGGCGTAGGATGCGCGCGCCGGCCAAGTGCTGGCGCACGATCCCCCGGCACGGCCGCCGTGCCAGAGGCCTCGGTCTTACCCCTGCCCTGCCCCGACTCGGTGCGCGTAACCCCCCTACACGCGTAAATCCAGCTGGGTTTACGCGTGTAGGGCTTTTAAAATCTGCCCCATTGTTTTCTTCATAGAAACATTTTTTAGTGGGTAAAAAGAGGAAAGGCTGTGTGAGGACATTACCACCATGTCCTCCTTCTGTCCCTCTGCATCTCAGCCCACCCAGGAGGTTTTTCAGTATATTAGCCAAAGTGTTGCAGTTGCTGCTGAGCTTAGACCTTCAGGTTCTGTTCTTTTGGAGGTGTTGACCTCCCTTACCCCCGATGGACCTTTCCCCCCCAGGGTTAGGACCTCAAGTTAGCTGGATTTGCAGGACAAGGCTGCAAGTTTTGAAAACTCTGCTCCCATTGCCCCAGATGGGGCAAAGCAGCTGTGTCTTTTGGGTTCCTCTACTCCTTTGAGCCATCTGGAAAAGCCTGATACAATATTGCTGGATTCCCTGTGGGTCACAATCGGAAACTACCCTGTCATCCAGGTTTGATTCTGTGATGAACTCAATGGGGAACATGTCTGTGTTACTTAATGGTCAAGTTCAAAAAACTGAGGAGCATGCTGAGAAACTGACTGTCCTAGACAGGAGTTCATCTGTTACTGAGCAAATTGTTAATTAAATATTAATTTACATAAAAGATTAGAAAATCAGGGCAATTATGTCAGAAGATGTAATTTAAGGATGCTGAATATTCCTAGATGTTCAGTTGTTTCCCCTTTGGAGATGCTCGAGAGATTTTTCCAAGATCTCCTTGGTATCCCTAAAGAGGCTACTCCTTCAATTGTTAAAGCATATTACTTGTCTTTTTCTACTGAGGTGGTGGCAAGTATCCCTAAAGAAGATCCTTTTGATTTGATGGGTTTCTTGGAGAATTCAGATTTTTCGATAGAGGATAGAGCAATGGTTTTGGTAGAGTTCTCTAGGGAATCTAATAATTGGTATTGAAGCTTTTTTTAGCTTAAAAGAATGTGTTTTCTATGGTCAAAAAATGTCTTATTTTTCCTGATGTAACTAGAGACACACAGCAACGCCGTAAATTAATCTTGGCAAAAAAACAGAAGTTTGTAGATATTGGAGGATCTTTTCAACTGAAATTTCCTTGTAAGAATATGCTTAAATATCAAGGCAACAGATATGTTTTCTATGATGTGGTTCAACTGGATAACTTCCTGTTTAACGAAGTGACTGTACATGGTGGGGCTTAAACACACAGAGGCAGATTTTAAAAGCCCTACATTTCCGAGCCTATTTTGCATAGGCCTGGCGACGCGCGCAAAGACCGGGGCGCGCTTATGTCCCGGGGCTTGAAAAAAGGGGCAGGGCGGGCGTGTGGCCAGAGAACTCCGTAGGGCTGCTAGGCCGGGGGATCACACGCCGGCACTTGGCTGGTGTGTGCAACCTACGTCTGCCCAGGGGCAGGCGCAACTTGTAAAATAAAGGTTAGGGGGTTAGGTAGGGGAAGGGAGGGGAATGGGGAAAGCCATCGTGGCTCCCCTAGGGCTTGATGTGCACAAGGTGTCTGGGGTCGTGCTCGTGCCGACCCCGGATTTTATAACATGCGCATCAGACTCAAGCAAAAGTACGCTGGATTTTAGTAGATACGCGCGGAGCCGCGCGTATCCACTAAAATCCTGGATCGGCGCGCGCAATGCTATCGATTTTGTATAGCCTGCGCGCGCCGAGCCGCGCTGCCTCCCCCCGTTCCCTCCAAGGCCGCTCCGAAATCGGAGCGGCCTCGGAGGGAACTTTCCTTTGCCCTCCCCTCACCTTACCCTCCCTTCCCCTACCTAACCCACCCACCCGGCCCTGTCTACACCCCCCCCTTACCTTTGTCGGGGGATTTACGCCTCCCGGAGGGAGACGTAAATCCCCGCGCGCCAGCGGGCCTGCTGCGCGCCAGGCCGCGACCTGGGGCGGGTACGGAGGGCGTGGCCACGCCCCCGGACCGCCCCGGGCCGTAGCCACGCCCCCGTACCCGCCCCCAAAACGCTGCCGACACGCCCCCGAAACGCCGCGACGACCGGGCCCGCCCCCCGACACGCCCCCCTCCGAAAACCCCGGGACGTACGCGAGTCCCGGGGTCTGCGCGCGCCGGTAGGCCTATGTAAAATAGGCTTCCCGGCGCGCAGGGCCCTGCTCGCGTAAATCCGCCCGGTTTTGGGCGGATTTACGCGAGCAGGGCTCTGAAAATCCGCCCCACTGAGCGGATTTTAAAATCTGTCGAAATACGTGTGTATCTCCCGCAGTGGCATATCTCGAAAGTTTTCAAAAACTGGCGAGGCATGGGCACAGTGTGGGCAGGGCATGAGCATTTTGAGATATGAACCTTAGATGTGTGTTTAATTACTGACTTGACCTGGCGCGCATCCGAGGACCCCTGCCGCGTAACTTTACTTCTGCTATGGATGACGTGTAACTTAAAAAGAAAGAAAACTAGGCAGATCTGCAGGGTTTTAAGTGTTGGGCTAACAGGGGAGGGAGTGAAGGCTATTAAACTAGGGGGGTTTGGAGGACTTCTCTCTTTACTGGGCAAACTGGGGATGAAGTTGTAAAATTGGGAATAGCGTTGGCGCATGCCCCTTTTAAAATTCCCCAAGTTACATGGCAGAAGCAGCATAAGCATGCACATGCATGCACCCACTTAAAATTTGTCGCATTTGTGCGTGCGGCCAGGCTATTTTATAACATGCATGCACATGCGCGCGTATGTTATAAAATGACCGCGTACATAAATGTGCATGCTGGTTTGAAACTTATCATTCAGTTACATGGATTTGGAATGATGTGGTTTGTGTGTGTGTGTGTGAGGAGGGGGGGGGTTGAGTATAGGTGAGTGAGACAGAAAGATTGGATTGTTTAATGGAATATCTTTGTGCGATTTGCATGTGGGGCATGGGCTGTAAATGTATTCTTATGATACTGTTGGGCTTATGACAAAATATCCTAGGGCCATCTATGTACATTGCTGATTGGCTTTTGGATCAATGGGATGGCATCATGAATTAGAAAGATTGCACAGAGTAGTTAAATCACAAGCAGATTGTGATAAATTGCAGGAAGACCTTGTGAGACTGGAAAATTGGGCATCCAAATGGCAGATGAAATTTAATGTGGATAAGTGCAAGGTGATGCATATAGGGAAAAATAACCCATGCTATAATTACACAATGTTGGGTTCCATAGTAGGTGCTACAACCCAAGATAGAGATTTAGGTGTCATAGTGGATAACACATTGAAATTGTCGGTTCAGTGTGCTGCGGCAGTCAAAAAAGCAAACAGAATGTTGGGAATTATTAGAAAGGGAATGGTGAATAAAACGGAAAATGTCATAATGCCTCTGTATCGCTCCATGGTGAGACCGTACCTTGAATACTGTGTACAATTCTGGTCGCAAAAGATTCAAAAAAGATATAATTGCGATAGAGAAGGTACAGAGAAGGGCGACCAAAATGATAAGGGGAATGGAACAGCTCCCCTATGAGGAAAGACTAAAGAGGTTAGGACTTTTAAGCTTGGAGAAGAGACGACTGAGGGGGATATGAAAGAGATGTTTAAAATCATGAGAGGTCTAGAAAGGGTAGATGTGAATCGGTTATTTACTCTTTCGGATAATAGAAAGACTAGGGGGCACTCCATGAAGTTAGCATGGGGCACATTTAAAACTAATCGGAGAAAGTTCTTTTTTACTCAGCGCACAATTAAACTCTGGAATTTGTTGCCAGAGGATTTGGTTAGTGCAGTTAGTATAGCTGTGTTTAAAAAAGGATTGGATAAGTTCTTGGAGGAGAAGTCCATTACCTGCTATTAAGTTCCCTTAGAGAATAGCCACTGCCATTAGCAATGGTAACATGGAATAGACTTAGTTTTTGGGTACTTGCCAGGTTTTTATGGCCTGGATTGGCCACTGTTGGAAACAGGATGCTGGGCTTGATGGACCCTTGGTCTGACCCAATATGGCATTTTCTTATGTTCTTATGATTATTTGAATTTTTTAATTGTTGTTTTATTTTGTGATTGTAGATCACTCCAGATTACTTTGGCTGGAAAGGTGGTTTAAAATGTCTACAAATAAATGTGTTTTTACAGGATCATTCTGGGACAATAGTGGAAAGGATAATCATGATTATTGAGTTTAATTATCTAAATTGGGAGGGGGTGGCATGCAAGGTTGAGGTGTATTAATCTAGATTAAAATGTCTTTCTGGTATGATAAAAATATGGTGCATGGCCTCTGGCTGAGGACTGTGGACTAAAGCAAGTTGGGAGGAGATATCAAATAGGAGAAAACAATCCCCGGTAGTTGTGAATGAAGCGCCAGAACACAGCCCTGCTTCTGAATGAGCTGGAAATCCAAAGGAGCAGGAGAAAACTGGCAGATAAAAAAAAAAAATCGCTATGCTATACATTGTTTCCTCTATGACAAGGAGTCCCCATTGTGGTTTTTTTAAGCTTTTGTTGTTTACCTTGTCATACCAAGCATAGTTATTATAAAATATTTTAATTTCATAATAGCAAATGATCACAAACCTATATGATCAAAACCTAATCTTAATAAAAAATATAGGCCATAACTGGAATACATGATGTCCGGTGCTGAAAAACCTGCCATGATGCGTGCTGTCTAGTTCTGTTTAGGATAATATCATAGTTCAGTTTATTGAACCACTCTGTGTGTACTGTGGGTCTCTCACATGTCCTGTGACTTCAAACCAGCAAAATATGTAAATCAGAAATCAGTGTAGGGAAACTTCACTAAGCATAACCAAGTTCACTCTCTCTTTCTCTCTGCAATTCCCAGCTCCTTCTCTGGCCCTGGAAGTATACGGCTCTCTTGTATCTGCAGCACCCACTCAGGGAGCTACGTAGAAATATGTTTGTTCAGTAAAAAAAAAAAAAAATCCAAAAAAACTAATGGCACAGCTGAGCTGAACAGGTCCGCCTCTTGCTTGATTTGTTTTGTGTATTTTCAAGTGGTGTGTATGGATAATTATTATCAGCACACATGAAGCAGGAGGGATGCAAAGTAGTAGTTATGGGAGCTTTTGTGAAGTCCCCTCCTCCCCCCACAATAACATTTTTAAATACTTTCCCTCCGATTTTATGGTCATGGAGCAGCTGTTATCAGCTCTACCCAGAGCACAGAAAAGCTCCACGCAGGCAGCAGCATCGTAAATGCAAGAAGGCGTGAAGTACTAGAAGGAAAGCACCCAGCCAAGGAGGGAGCTAAACATATAGGGGGAGAAAATTGCATAAACGGCGTTAAGTACAGCCTGCTCAATACTGAACTTTCATTTACTTTTTCAATCCCTTTTCATGCTTGTACTATTTAGACAGCATTCCAACGTTGTTGAAGACGGGTTCAATTTGCGCTTTGTGGTGAAGGTTTTATGTAAAGCGTGCGGAGAGCTCCATGCCTTGAGGGACAGGCCCGGCCAGTCCTGGTTCTGTGCACTTGTAGTTCCGATTTCTTTAAGAAAGGAAGGACCACAAGTCCATGAATGCAGTGGGATAGAATCTGGAGTGATTTATCCTGTCTTCTATAGCTGGAGGTATGTGGACAACTATAGAAGCGGTGACAAAATGGGAACAATTGATTAGGGAGCTGACTAGATTATTACCCCTCACCTCCCCAAAGTTTTGCTATTTTATAAGCAATTTTTGTTTGTAAATCTGGTACCTTTCTAGCGTATATTTACTCCTGCTCAGTATCAGGAGTAAGTGATCGTAAACATCTTAAGATTGAAAAACTGGGTGATTGTTCAGTGAGAAATAAAGGGGACGTCAGGCTGAAGGGTCTTCACGAGCTGCAGATGGACTGGACAAACCGATAGACTAATTGATAAAACTGGTTATTTCATGCACACGTTAGAAAATCCTTTGACTTATGGATGTAAAAGCCAACTTATGGGGGTAATTGTGTCTGAAAAATGTGAGTAAAATATACTCCCATATCCCTTTAAAATTTAAAGGACAAATACACGGTTATATCATTTGCACACTTATATGGCTAAATTCCGACTAAATAATGCCTTTTCCGCTACTTTGATAGACAAATTTGAACTTATCGGATAAGAAGCTCTTTTTTTTTAGACCTTATCCAGCTATCTTACATACCTGGATAAGTCCAAAAAAACACTACTTAGATGAGCAAGTAGCGCTTTTCAGACAAACTTGCACAGGATTTGTGCGCCAAACATGTACTTGTATTTTATAACCTCTGATATCGTATCTACGCAGGTTATAAAATACAGTAGTGAATTTACATGTGCCTGTATACACATGTAACTGGATGCACGTGACAGTTTTGAAAGTTATATTTTTAGGGCCCATGTTCAGAGGCCACTGCAAGGGCTAAATTACTTTTATGTACCCGTTAAGGTTTAGCAAGCTGTTTATGACAGGCATAACTTTATGTCCCATTTTGCAAACTGCATATCTTGACTTTCAAACCCAGTATAGGTGGGCACCTTGTATTTGAAAACCACTTTGTTTTATCCTTGCTTAACATTATATGCAGTACTTTCAGCTGGGCACACCACTGAAAAATTACCCCACAGTGTATAAGGTGATGTGATTGTCATGTTTGTCCAATTAGATACATAGAAATAAAGGTCAGCTAAAAAGATGCCAGGGAGACCTTTTTATTGGACAAACTAAATATATTTGTGACAGCAGTTCCGGGCGTATAAAGCAAAGTCAGTCTCAAAGGCATTGTTAGCCCAATAACAAAGTATCACCAGCAACTTGTTACTTTGACCTTTTGCTTCTGGTTTTTTGTTTTGTTTTTTTTCCATATGTGATTATACAAATTTCAAGGTAGCAAACTTGAAATAAGAAAACAATAGGAAAAAGTATTCAAATTCATAATTTAACAGAACACATAAAATACCGCTTAATATGTATTAGCCAACAACAGAAGAAAAGGCAAATACAAATAGAAACAAGAAAAAGGAATCCGTATATTTACAGGGAAATTGGAGCTTAAGCACATTCCCAAACATCATGGCTTGATCCCTTAACACCAACAACTTGTTTCATCTTGATTGAATAACTTTGTTCCATTCAGAAAAGACATGCTTTATTTCCCCATAACTAAAACATCTGTACTAGTATAGAAATGTTGCAACGCCCAGTCTCTGTCCATTCTCAATACAGAGGACACCAAGAGAGTAACCCTAGTCCTGAGGCAGCATTCAAATATGTGACCATGCATCCAAATTTTGCACCCGTTTGTTTTTTTTTTAACTTCCAAAACTATTTTCTTAACCTTCAGGTCACACAGTAGCCATTCCAGTCATATAGAATGAACCCAATATCACACACGGAACATTTAGCAATGATTTAGTGGTTAGAAATCTGGGACACCTGCACACTCATCTAGGAAATAAGTCACTTTATCAACTTTAGCACACCCCCACCCCCAGTTTTCAGCCAGTTTCAAGGTGTAATTTGATAATATGAGTCTGGCACCTATTGCACAGAAAGGGGCGGATTTTCAGAGCCCTGCTCGCGTAAATCCGCCCAAAACCGGGCGGATTTACGCGAGCAGGGCCCTGCGCGCCGGGAAGCCTATTTTACATAGGCCTCCCGGCGCGCGCAGAGCCCCGGGACTCGCGTAAGTCCCGGGGTTCTCGGAGGGGGGCGTGTCGGGGGCGTGTCGGGGGGCGGGCCCGGTCGTCGCGGTGTTTCGGGGGCGTGTCGGCAGCGTTTTGGGGGTGGGTACGGGGGCGTGGCTACGGCCTGGGGGCGTGGCCGCGCCCTCCGTACCCGCCCCCAGGTCGCGGCCCGGCGCGCAGGAGGCCCGCTGGCGCGCGGGGATTTACGCCTCCCTCTGGGAGGCGTAAATCCCCCGACAAAGGTAAGGGGGGGTTTTAGACAGGGCCGGGCGGGTGGGTTAGGTAGGGGAAGGGGGGGGAAGGTGAGGGGAGGGCAAAGGAAAGTTCCCTCCGAGGCCGCTCCGATTTCGGAGCGGCCTTGGAGGGAACGGGGTAGGCTGCGCGGCTCGGCGCGCGCCGGCTATACAAAATTCATAGCCTTGCGCGCGCCGATCCAGGATTTTAGTGGATACGCGCGGCTCCGCGCGTATCTACTAAAATCCAGCGTACTTTTGTTTGCGCCTGGAGCGCAAACAAAAGTAGGCTATTCGCGCGCCTTTTAAAATCCGCCCCAAAGTGCGTAGGCGTTAAAGGTACCGAAAGGTTTAATGGTAAAAATGCAGGTTTCCTCTTTATGGGAGCCTTGAGAGGTTTTAAACAGCGTGTCAACACCAGTTGGATGTACACAGGATGTGTATGGGGCAAAGGGTTAATTTGGGGAGCACTGCTTGAGTTTGGAGAGTGTTTTTTTATGCAGAGTGTTCTCAGCCTGGTACTGCCCCTGCAGGTTATCCTGCCCCCAGCTCACAGCACTATCTCAGGACAGTAACTACAATACTCCCTGAGGCTGGGAAGGTGACCCCTGGCGTACTGGGGGTCACATGGGTAACAACATTTGGTTCTTCTTCTAGCTCCTCCTTCTTGAAATCAGATTCCAGGCCATAAGCACCAGAAATGACTGCATGCATGTCTCTGAAGAGATAACCCTTTCAAGTGAATTGTGATTCTTTTTAAGTGAAAGGTGAATATTAGCAAAGGAATACTCCTAAAGTTAACCTTTTTTAGACATACATACTTACTATGTCATGTGTTCTGGTACAAATATTTCAGCCAGGATGAAGTATGATTTTTAATAGATATTTCTACTGTATGTAGCAACCAGAGTAGGATCTTTAACATAATTATAATTTGATGATATATTTTTCTATGAAGGAAGCATAAAGTAAAAATGGCAAGTGCTTTCATGTTTCACACGTACCTTGGCCATTTACATTATAGGTATTATACTTTAATGGCCAAATTTTAAATCCCCTGCATGAGATAAAAATGGGGGTTACGCACGTGGCTGGGCCTTCCGCGCGCATCTTCAAAGAAGCCCGGCCACGTGCATAACCCCCATTACGTGCCAAAGTGCCAGGCACAGGTAAAGGGGTGGACCGGGGGCAGGGGAGACGGTTGGGGCTGGAGGCGGCCGGTACAGTAGCCATTTGCCGCTGTGCCGGGCCAGCGCACACAAATTACTACTGCTCCAGAGGAGCAGCAACTTAAAAAAAAAAAAAAAGTAGGGTAGATTTAGGAGTGGGGTGGAGAGGAGAGGGGAAGGGAAAGGGAGGTTAGGCAGGGGGTTAGGGAAGTTCTGTCTGCTCCTTAATTGGAGCAGACTGAGAGGGAACTGGGGAAGTGCCAATTGTGTCGCTGTGTGGACTTGCAAAAGTACACCCCCCCTTGTGGGCACCACACGCACATGCGCACGTGGATTATAAAATCTGGCACGCATATACGCACGGCCACCCGATTTTATAACATGCGCGCGCATGTACAACAATACAGTAAGGAAGAGAACCCAAAAGAGATGAGGTGAGAGAAGAAAAGTGTATTTTTTTCCTTTTTTCAAATTTTATTTCTGGGGACAAAATACTCCAGTATAACCAACAAAGAAACAGGGTTGGGAGAACTAGGCTGGATTTGTAGAGGGGTAGAACAAATTGAAGAACCAGAAAAGAGGTGGGGTGGGAGGAGATACATGTACTTTTTTTCTTTTTCACATTTTTTTTTTTCTGGGGACAAAACACCTCAGTATAACTAACAAACAGGTCGATCCAGTAAAGTGTGCTCCGTCGGAGCGCACTGTCACCCTGCTCTGGACGCGTGTTTTCCCTTACCCCTTATTCAGTAAGGGGAGGAAAACACGCGGCCCACCCGCGGCACCTAATAGCGCCCTCAACATGCAAATGCATGTTGAGGGCCCTATTAGGTATTCCCGAGCGATCCAGTAAGTAAAATGTGCAGCCAAGCCACACATTTTACTCTAAGAAATTAGCGCCGCCCAAAGGTCGGCGCTAATTTCTTCCGGCGCCAGGGAAGTGCACAGAAAAGCAGTAAAAACTGCTTTTCTGTGCACCCTCCGACTTAATATCATAGCGATATTAAGTCGGAGGTCCCCAAAAGTAAAAAAAAGTAAAAAAAAAAAAAAAAAACATTTTGAATTCGGCCCCGCGGCTGTCGGGCCGAAAACCGGACGCTCAATTTTGCCGGCGTCCGGTTTCCGAGCCTGTGGCTGTCAGCGGGCTCGAGAACCGACGCCGGCAAAATTGAGCGTCGGCTGTCAAACCCGCTGACAGCCGCCGCTCCAGGCCAAAAGGAGGCGCTAGGGACGCGCTAGTGTCCCTAGCGCCTCCTTTTCCTCGTTTGCACCGCGTCGCCTAATTTAAATACTGGATCGCTCGCACCGGCGAGGGGCCGGTGCGCGCGCCGGGAGAGCGGGCGTTAGTCCGCTCTCCCACGGACTTTACTGGATCGGGCTGAAACAGGGTGGGAGAACTAGGCTGAGATCCAAACAGAAAACAATATGGAGGCACCAAAACCCTATGCTGGTACATAATAAGCATGGCAGGTAGGCATAAAAGCAGCATTACTGTCAAGGTGGTATATAAGGGGCATTGCAGGTTGGCATAGTAGCAGGAAGACTTAAGTTGATAGATAAAGGACATGGCAAGTAGGTATGTGGCAGCAATACCCCCTAAGGTGGTATATTAGGAGCATGGTAGATGGGTAGAATGGTAGTAGCCAGAACCCTAATGTGGTAAATCAGGGGCTTAGCAGATAGTCAGAGTAGTGGTAGGACCCCTACAGTAGTAAATAAGTGGCATGGCAAGTAGGCATGTGGTAGCAAGACCCCTATGGTGGTATATCAGGAGCATGACAGGTAGGCAAAGTGGCAGCAAGGCCCTCAAGGTGCTTTCAGTTATCTTGCCACTCGCATGGAAATTTTGGAAACCCAAACAAAAGCAGATGGATTTTCAAAAAGACCAGCTTTTCCATTAACCCTGGTACCAGCCTTGAATGAGGATTTATAATGTTCCCTGCCATTGAAGACACATTTACTGGGCATGCTGTTTGGTGAGTAGGAAAGACAGTGCTGAGTCACTTTGGCTAGGTCTGGCTAGACAGCAGATTTTATGCCCAATATGCCAGTGCATCTGTGTCCATGTCCTTGATGTGCTGTGTCATAGAAATTTGTGCTGGGGTCTCCTTTGCTGGGGTGGGCTGAGGTTCTCTCTCTTTCTAGTTGCTTTATCTATGACCTGTGTCAGGACTGATGGTTCTTTGCCGACAATGTTGCTTTGGCGTATTGAGGTGGGGGAGGAAATGGTAGGTAACAGGGTGCTGCTCCTACTTGCACTACTCTGAGGTGGTCTATTTTTTCCTGTGCTATATCCCCATTGTGCCTCTGGTGCATCCTAGTTACCAGCATCTCCTTCATGAACGTGAGATGCTTGGACTGGTGCCTTTCACCCATGGATCATTTTGAGGATATCATTCAAACAAATGTGCATGACAGAATATATCACCACAAGTAAATCCACCAAGTATTTTATAACCTGTAAGTATGCTATACGTGCATTTTATAAAATATGCATATCTCTACCCCGCATCATATATGCGTATGTGTGCTTAAGCACAAATACACCACTTATATCATTGAATCCACCTCTGTCAATACACTGAATGTTTGTAATTTTCCTATTTTAAAAATATACATGGATATGTTTTATGCACAAATGTAAAGTAGGACTTACTTGCATAAGAAACAATTCATGCACATAAGTCAGCCAAGTTTAAAACTTGAATGCATAAATTAAGTTGACATTTCATCAATTACTTCACAAGTTCGGCCAGTCTTTTTCCAGGTCATCAAGACTCTCCTAGTTCTTCAGCCTGAACTCCCCCCTTCCTCCAGTTCACCCAGACCTCCCACCGTGACAGTACTACACAATAAACACATTTAATATCACTTATACCAGATAATTAGCAGGTGTAAAAGTACACGAGTAAGCTGGAAAATGTATGTGTGTGTCTTATAAAATAGCAACTTCTGCAAATAAGTGTTGGCCGCATCGGATAAATGCCCCTAGACCACCCCTTTTTAAGTGCACGTATGTAAGTGTGAAAGTGAAAATACATGTGTATTATCAACTTTTATAAAATATGGAATATGGGAGTAGATGTGGTGAGTATATGCTCATTTTTACATGTTTAAAGATTTGAACATTTCCCATTCCTTCTTGCTCATGGTTTTCCTCTAGAATATTTACAGTAGGGATGACAGCACCCAGGGTGGGCAGTCCTTTCTGTCATCTTTGAAGGGCTTCAGGATTTGTAGCAGTTGCTTCATCACTTCCCAACAACAATGCCCCAGTGGCAATTGCACGCTTATCTCTTTTCCCAGAGACAGATCGTGCAGGGGTGTCTGCTGCGCCACTAAGGTCTGCAGCGTCAGATAGGTGAAATTCCAGCAGGTGCCAACATCATGAATCAGATGTTTGTGAGGTATCCCGAATTCTTCCTGCTTCCTGCAGAGACACTGCTCCGCTTTCACTTGTCTGTGGAAATGCCCTGCCTTTTTTTTTAATATTAGCGTCTAGGTGTTTCCATTGCATGATGACTATGACTGCCTCCTCATCACTGAGAATGCTGCCTCCACAGCCTTCCCAGCCTCGCTGACCCGGGAGGCAGAACATCTGAGCTGGGAATCAAGCCTTGATCCTCCTGCCACCAAGCCGGTCCATTATCTTTGCAATTTTAATTTAAATGTTTGTTTTTAACCATTTTCTGATTTCTTTACTCTTTAGCTGGCACCAGACACTGCTGGGCTTTATCAAAGCTCAGTTAACAGAGCTCAGAATCCTTGCCAGATCTTAAAGGGGCTAACAAGCTACGATGGAGTAAATTAAAATTAGGGGGAAAAATATTAAATATTGAATTGGGCATCTGATACTGAGATGCTTCATATACCGTGATCACCTTTTTCCTCAACTATGTCACTGTTTTAACTCTCCCCCCCCCCAAAATGAAATTGTTAGGCTAGCATGTGGAAAGCAGAAAAATACCGTTCCAGGGAGAAGGACGAAAGATGCCAGATAATTTACTAAATCTGGACAGAAATGGGAATGTATGTGTTGAGAGCACTGGGTGAAATGAATGTAAGAATGCCAAACACATGTAGAATTGTGCCTCCTGCTAAGCAAAGCCTTTTGTCTGGAAAATGCTAATGCGCTCTTTCTCTCTCTCTCCCTCTCTTATTGTATAGCCCTTTTTACTGTTAGAAACAAACAAACAATAAAGATTGCTCTTAAGAGTTTGAACAGACTTACTCTGTGCTCACTTTGTTCCACATAGACATACATTTTGCATGCTAGAAAAGAGACCGTGACACGCTGAGGGTGTCGATAGAGTTCACACGTTGTTATTAAGCACTCAGCTACGAAATCTTATTAGAATAATTTTCTTCTGCTTTGTTGGTACATTTAAAGCAGAAAATGGCTTGAAGTATATTCCGTTTGTCTTTCATACCTTGCCAGTAGGGATAAGAGATTTAGCCGGTTCTGATACCCTGGGTTATAAGAGTGCAAATGCAATAAAGGGGATAAGGACACAACTTACTACCACATTAATAAAATATCTATTTCTCTCTTCTGGTAGGATGGTGGTTTTTGAATATGCTGCAATTGAACGTTTATTCTCTGATTTGCAGGGGGTCTTTTTGTCACAATCTAATCTCTAGGACGCTAAACTGCTAAACCCCATCCTCAGGAGAATCCAGGTGGGGTTTACAGTTGCGATCCTTAATTATGATTTTATTTTATTTTTTGGCTCAGCTCTAAATCATAGTTGCTGAAGATGGGTTTTGAGGAGCGCAGAAGTGGCACTATTTCAAAGACACCAGTTGCTGATAAATAATTTGCTCAGGGTTTTAAAGAAATGAGGTGGCAGAGAGAAAGAGAGATGTGCACCCAAGTTGTGCATCCAGTTTTCAAAACTCTACTCTACGTCTGCAGGACTCTTTGCAGAATGGAGTTGTTTAGACTGCAGTCTATTCTTTGCAATGTTAAACAGGCAGGTAACTGACCTAGCCACTTGATCCCATGGTGTGCAGTAGCTTGAATGAATTTCCTTTAATTTATACAAGTCATTCATGAGATTGGTTAAGGCTCAGCTCTTCACAAACTCTTATGAACTTTCACATTGTAAACATACTCATCATGCAGGTACATGATTTAACATTATTTAATAGGAGGCTTAATCTTCCTGCTATGGACAGGGCCCAAATGGTTTTGTTCCCAATGGGGCATGAGTGAAGTGACTCATCCCCCCACACACCCCTCCCCCCCAAGATACGTGCAGATTCTTAAACTCAGCCAGCTAAACTCGTGGCTCAGACCTAACCTTTAAACTTAGTCAAAATAAGCCACACTTGGGACATGAGTAATGGTAATGATACTACACTAATCCCGAGGGGCTTGCAGCTCTTACAGTAACAAACAATAGTATATGATGGCAGATAAAAACCAAAATGGCCCAGCCAGTCTGCTCAGCCAGGTGTTTAGAGTTGTAACTGCTACTCTGTTGAGGTTGTTTCTGCCACTCCATGCAGGTTACTCCCTCACCTTCGTTTTAGGTTTGCGACTACTGCTCCACTCAGGTTACCCCCTCACTTTCTGTTTAGGGTTGCCTGAGCTTTGCGTCTACATTTTTTAATGAGTATAAATGTTAATTTCACGATCACTTTGTCCCTCATATCTATTGCTCAATCACTGGACTTGGGTGAACATCTTTCTTTCGTTGGCCATTCCTTGCTCTAGTATGTAAAAGAAGGAATGTGCTGTGTTGTGTGGTGGGATGCTGAGTCAGGGTAAGGGTTGAGGCACCCTTTGATTGGTTATCAGCAGTTGGTCAAGGTTTCATCAAGTTCACTCTGACCCTTTCACACTATGGAAATGCCAGCTGATTTTCAGGTACCATTGAATGATAAATGAGGTGTCAAAAAAAGCTTTGTGGCAGATTACACTCGGGAGGTAATGTGTAGCTTTGCATGTCAAGTAAATCTCTGCCAGGCTGTGCTGGGAGGTGGAGAGAGAAGAGGGAAATAGGGTGGGGTGCAAAAACCAAAGACAGAAGCAATATGAGGAATTTCTGCATCAGCAATAATTATCAGAGTTAACTAAATCATGTCTTCATGGCAGCCTTGATACCCAAAATCAGTATTCAGGAAATAAGTTTGCATGCCATTGGGTCTGAATAGTGTTAAAGGTGAATTTTAAAAGTCCGATGCATGCATGAATCGGAGGATGTGCAAATAAGTCAAGCTTGCTTGTGCCAAGCAGATTTTAAAAACCGCAGAGATACGGAGCGTGCACATCTAGAAAGTTTTCAAAAAGAGGCAGGGCATGGGCATGGCAAGGGCATGGCCTGGGTGTTTCGAGGCGTGAACCTGAGATGTGTGTACACAAAGGCGGATTGTCCTATCGGGAGATTGGGCTGGACACTCCCATCACGTGATTTTTTTTTTTAATTTCCCGGCATACTTGGGAGGGTGGCAGCAG
The DNA here is from genome assembly GCF_901001135.1 of Rhinatrema bivittatum. NCBI lineage: Eukaryota > Metazoa > Chordata > Amphibia > Gymnophiona > Rhinatrematidae > Rhinatrema > Rhinatrema bivittatum. The sequence continues at coordinate 53,582,355 of NC_042622.1, read as the reverse complement.
CAGCAGGAGAGGCTGCAGAGCAGCGAAGACCTGCCGAAGCAAGGCCGCCACGGGAGCCTGTCCCTATGGTGATGAAGAAGGGGTTTTCAGTGAGCCCGGTGCGTGCATGGGAGCATGGGCGCCTGGGTATGTGTATAAGAATGGGAGCCCGGTGCACGCATGTGAGAATGGGCGCCTGAGTGGGAGAATGGGCGTGTGTGTATAAGAATGGGAGCCTGGGTGTGTGAGTGAGAGCTTGTGTGTGTGATAGAACATGTGAGTGTGAGAGCTTGTGTGTGTAAGAGAGTCCTTGAGAGAAAGCATGAGCCTTTGTGTGTGTGTGTGTGTGTGAGAGAGAGAGGAAGGAAAGAAGATAGGAGAGAGAAGAAGCAGAAAAAGAAAAGTGACCCTGGAGAAAGAATTAGGAAAAGACTGACAAGGGGAAAGTGGAAAAAAGAGACCTGAATCAACTGGTTAGAAAAATAAAAAGAACAGACAACCAAGGTAAAAAAAAATAAAATTGAGATTTTAGCAATTGGAATATGCCATCTTTGGCTATATACATTTATTATAATTTTGTGTTTTGCTCTTTAGCCTTCCATTGTTCAGAATCTGGTTTCTCAGGCTTTCTATTTCGGTTTTGTTTGCATGTTTTTATTTCTAATTTGTAGTCCCTTATTTCTGTATTAGGTAAGGGTCAGTGTGTTCTGCCTGTGTGTGACTGAGGTGCAGTATTGCTGCAAACCGTAGTGCCTTTGTAGAGATTGTTCTGTTATTCCAGTAGGTGGTGTATTAATTTTCTAAGGCCTGATGTAGTAATTGCATTGCTTCTTTTTCATAAGGTTGCTGTTATTTGAGTCCTGAGAGTCAATTCTTTTATATGGTATGGCAAGGTTCTAGGCACCTTTTTTTTTTTTTTTTTTTAGGGGTTTGTGTTACTTCACAAAATGTTTAGCAGTGGATGGGGTCTTTTTTTTTTTTTTTTAGTGAGGTGACCCCAGAATTTGAATATAGCTTTTTTTTTTTAGGTTAGGTTATTGGGTTTACTACATTGTTGTTGCACTGCAGGTGGACCCTTGGCCTGGTACAGGATTGGTACAGTTCTCTGGTCAGACCCAGAGAGTGCCTGCCACCAGGAGGCGGAGTACACAAGGAGACAGAGGCTAGCTGGAGCTTCGCCAATAACAGTTCGGGGTTTCCGCAGGTTGAGCCTTGGGTACCCGGACTGCCTGGGCTTAGGTGGGCCTCGGATGGTCTCACGGAGAGGTAGCGGAGGGGTGTGCCCACCACGAGCAAGGGTGCGTGGCTGATGCAGAGAGGATGGACCAGACCCAAACTGGAAGCTCTGGAGACCTCAGGGAGGTAACAGTTCAGGAAGGTTCTCCGGGTGAGGCAGGCAGCACCTGCGGGTCTAGTCAGGTGAAGGCCACGGAAGGATTCCAAGCAGGTTGGTCTGGTAGTCAAAATAGGCCAGAAGCGCAAGGGTCAGAGCCAGAGTGTCAGTCCAGAGTGGTCAGCCAAATCAGGGGTCAATACCAAGGTCAATCCAAGCGTAGTCAAGGCATGCAAGGGTCAGTTCCAGGCAGCATATGAAGAGAGTGGTCAGGCAGGCAGTGGTCAGTTCCAGGCAGCAGACAAGAGAGTAGTCAGACAGGCCGAGGTCAGTACCAAAGATCAGTCCGAAGAGGTACTACCTGAGTAAGGATACAGGAACACACAGAGACGCTGGAACAAGGATACGAACACAGAGTTAGGCAAGCTTACTACACCATGGTGTTGAACCGATTACCAAGGCGAGGTCCTGGGGACAGGGCCTCGCTATATATAGGGCTTTCAAGTGATGTCATCAATCTGCGCCCCCATCAGTGTTCCCGCACTTGGCCCTTTAAATCAGAGCACGTCGGCCACGCACGCGCCTAGGGGCGAGGCTGAGGCGGTCGAAGACGTGGTGCCCCGACAGGAGCTCCACTGCGAGGCCAGCGGTGTGGAAGAAGCCGGAGAGGGCCGTGGTGAGCGACGGGGATGGCGGGATTGGCAGCAGCGGTGAGACCAGAGCTAGTCGAGGGCGCACGAGGTGAGCAGGCCCGGTCGCTGCACCTATGCAGCCGGGACGCACAACAATTGTAATGGTAATTCTGTTTATTCATGGCTTTCTGGCCCACACCCAGCACACATTACAAAAATGTAATTCTATAGGAGTTTCGAGCGTGGGTTTTTTTGCAGGATTTTCTGGTTGGCATCACAGCAGTGCATGCAAATATAATATGCATGTTATAAGTGATATTTTGCCTCAGAAGACTGTACTTTTGAATGTTCTTTTTTCATATAAAATCTGTTATAAATGCATAATTGAATTGTGTGTGTGTCTGTAGAGGGTGTCTGTGTGTGCAAGGCTGTAAGGTTTGCTTAGGATACCTAATACCCTTTTCTTGAGCATGGGTTCCGTTTGGGGAGGTGTAAGCTTTTAAAAATATAGATTGCTGGAGGAGCTGGGCTTTTTTTGATGGGCACGGGACAGAGACTGAATGATGCCAGGGGTGGGGGAGGGGAGTGCAGTAATTGTTCGTACAGGACAGCAAAAAAGCTAGCATTAGCCCTGGAGGCCTGCGAGGCCATGGCAGGACCCATCCTGCCATGGCCGGAAGATACATGTGCTACAGGGAAAGTACATGAGGGCGTCAGATACCCCCATGGACCAGTTTTGAAAAAAATTCCCCAGACCAATATTTTCCTGCCATCTGCCCCTGTGTGTGTAAATACTTACACAACTTGATGCATGATGAGGTGCCTGCCACTTAAGTTTATTTCTGCTATGGATGCCATGTAAGTTAAAATTCAAAGAAAGCTGGGCAGTTCTGCTGGGTTTTAAGGGTCAGGGATAACTGGGGAGAGTGAAGGCTATTAAATTAAGGGGGTTTGGAGACCTATCTCTTAACTGGGTGAACCGGGGATGAACTGGTAAAACTGGGAATAGCGTCAGTGCGCATCTCTTTTAAAATTCATTGATTTATGCAGCAGAAACTGCATTTGCATGCACATGTTCGCACCCACTTAAGATTTGTTACACATGTGCGTGCAGCCAGGCTATTTTATAACATGCATGCAATTTTATAACATTTTATGTTATAAAATTGCCGTGTCCCTAGGTGCGGGCCAACGTATGCACAGAAATGTGCGCATGCGCGTCTGTTTGAAAGTTACCATCTTAATTTGCATATGGCCAGTTTGACCAAATCCTGACACTAAGAGGGTCATTTTCAGTGACGGAGGAGGGCTAAAGTTTGTATGTGTATACAAAAGTTTTAGTTCAAATTTACCCCCATAAGTCTGTTTTGAATATTAGTGGGATTGCATATGCATACACACTTAATTTTTGCTCATTAGCAGGTATGTTCATAAATGCTATTCCTGTTCCAACATGGTCCCTCCAAACCCCCCCCCCCCCATCTAACCCCCCCCCCATAACACCTCTTTCTAGTGTACATAAAAAGCATATATGGCATCGCCTCTGCATGTACTTTTACACACTCAACCTCCACTCCTCCCCGGACATTCTCCCTCCCTTTACATGCATAAATCCTTTTGAAAATCAGGCTTTAAAGAAATGGAATTGCTTAGTGTATATAATGTATAGCAACAGGGCCAATTGTACGAGGTCTGAAGTACTTGTGGTGACCTAAGAGGACCCAAACAAGTGAAAAAAATATATTTTTTCTAGTTCGGTGATAGACAATGTGAACTTCCTCCACACTGTTAAGCTGATGTGTCACAATTCTGTTCTAGAGGATGAAGCCACACTTGGGACATTTCATCTAAGGATGAAATGGTTATTTAAACTCCATGTCTGCTCTCTCTGCTAAAACCACCAACAATATTACCAGTTAGTGGCAAAGGGTAATTTTTATGTTTATTTATTTGGTGATGTTTGCACCTGTCCACTGGGAGCTGAATTAAGATGACAACTCATTTCACACAGGATATCAAATCAACTGTAAGATGGCCATGAGAAAGCATCAGAATGCATAAGGCTAATCCTACACTAACTGTACTGACTCACGGTAGAGAGCAGAATAAAATTCAAAATCCTTTGCTTCATTTTTAAATGCATAAATAAAAAAGGACCCTGATTATCTCTCTAAACGTCTTTTCTCCTACACCCCTACAAAACAACTAAGATCCTTCCAAATGGTCCTTACCTGCTCCCTTCCTCTATCTTTTGCCAGATTGACCTGTACAAGACTTTGTGCTTTCAGCTGCTATGCACCAAAAATTTGGAACAAGGCACCACTACTCCTGCAACTTGAGCCATGTCTTCTCACTTTCCAGCAACATAGTAAGGTGTGTCTGTTTGAACAGGACTTCCCTTAGATTTCTCAGCAGAGCCTTTCTGTCTTATGGGTTGACTACTGGACCTGTCAATCAAAAACTGTAACTTAGATACTTCAGGGATTTTGTATTCAAGATCTGTACTTCATCTGCAGCAGATCCTAGCTTTGTTGTTAATATATCTCTACTCTTGTGTATTCTCTATTTTGGTCAACCTAAAAAGATTCTTGATTCCTCTTAGATGTTACTAATACCAAGTTGATGACTCATGATATCCTCCCTCTCCTGAAATATTATACTTCTTCAACCTAATTAACTACACATGAGAAACCTAATTATTAACCTATTTGTACAAATGCCCTACCATTGTTCTTGTTCACAGAACAAGAAAATGAGTAATGCTACTGTAACTGTAAATTTAACTTGATTATGATTACAAGTGACCTTGCAACAAGTGACCTTTGTATTGTTACTAAAAGTTTGACTTAAATTTGACTGTAATCCCCCTTAAGACCATTCTTTGAGAAAGACAGACTATCAAATGTTTATAAAATATAATAATAGTATAGAGAACTTTATTTTCATGCTTGAAACCTGAGGGAGCCTTTACCTTTGCTGTCTATTTAAATCTGGGTTTTTCCTTAAAGACACAGTCTGTAGGGTTCATTTTAGTGTAAGAACTGAACGAGAAGAAACAAACTGTAAAAATAAAAATGTAATAAATGAAACCATTAGGAATGGGTTTCATTTTATCATGGAAATAGTTTTCTTTGAAAGAAGACTTAATTTATTTGGGAATGCCTAAAGTATTATTACGGGTGTTAATATAAGTTTGACATTCAGCAGCAGGAATAACAGGGGTCCGATTCTGGGAAAGTATTACACCTAAGCTGAAGGAACTCCATTGGCTCCCAATCCTACAGAATGTCTCATTAAACGTTTTGATGCTACTTCATAAAATAATTGGTCTAACTTTGAACTCCATTCTTTAGCTGAGATCTGCGCAATTCCTCCAGCAATGAAGGACAGTTTTTGTCCTTTTAACACCTACTCAAAGGCCCTGATTAAATTGCTAAGAGCAGAATTGGGCAATATCATTCATGCCATAGTGCATGTCTCTTTGTCTCAAGGTCTTTTACTTGCTGGCCTCAAATCAACAGTAGCGCATTCTTTTTTGAAAAAAAAAATTATGATGTGTCTGACCTCTCCAATTACTGCCCTATCGGTAATCGAATATGTAGTTCTTCAAGAACTTCAACAATACTTAGACAACAACAATCTGCTGCATGAGGCCCAATTTGGTTTCCGTTCATGTTATAACATTGAACTCTTACTTTTATCATGCTTGGAGGGGGTTTTGAGCCTAGTCATCAATATGCTTTGGTGTTACTAGACTTGACTGCTGTGTTCAATGCTATTAATCACATGATAAGAACATAAGAACATGCCATACTGGGTCAGACCAAGGGTCCATCAAGCCCAGCATCCTGTTTCCAACAGTGGCCAATCCAGGCCATAAGAACCTGGCAAGTACCCAAAAACTAAGTCTATTCCATGTTACCGTTGCTAGTAATAGCAGTGGATATTTCTAAGTCAACTTGATTAATAGCAGTTAATGGACTTCTCCAAGAACTTATCCAATCCTTTTTTAAACACAGCTATACTAACTGCACTAACCACATCCTCTGGCAACAAATTCCAGAGTTTAATTGTGCGTTGAGTAAAAAAGAACTTTCTCTGATTAGTTTTAAATGTGCCACATGCTAACTTCATTGAGAGCTCCCTAGTCTTTCTATTATCTGAAAGAGTAAATAACGGATTCGCTTCTACCCGTTGTAGACCTCTCATGATTTTAAATACCTCTATCATATCCCCCCTCAGCCGTCTCTTCTGCAAGCTGAAAAGTCCTAACCTCTTTAGTCTTTCCTCATAGGGGAGCTGTTCCATTCCGCTTATCATTTTGGTAGCCCTTATCTGTACCTTTTCCTTTGCAATTATATCTTTTTTGAGATATGGCGACCAGAATTGTACACAGTATTCAAGGTGCGGTCTCACCATGGAGCGATACAGAGGCATTATGACATTTTCCGTTTTATTCACCATTCCCTTTCTAATAATTCCCAACATTCTGTTTGCTTTTTTGACTGCTGCAGCCCACTGAACTGACGATTTCAATGTGTTATCCACTATGACACCTAGATCTCTTTCTTAGGTTGTAGTACCTAATATGGAACCTAACATTGTGTAACTATAGCATGGGATATTTTTCTCTATATGCATCACCTTGCATTTATCCACATTAAATTTTATCTGCCATTTTGATGCCCAATTTTCCAGTTTCACAAGGTCTTCCTGCAATTTATCACAATCTGCTTGTGATTTGACTACTCTGAACAATTTTGTATCATCTGCAAATTTGATTATCTCACTCGTCGTATTTCTTTCCAGATCATTTATAAATATATTGAAAAGTAAGGGTCCCAAAACAGATCCCTGAGGCACTCCACTGCCCACTCCCTTCCACTGAGAAAATTGTCCATTTAATTCTACTATGTTTCCTGTCTTTTAGCCAGTTTGCAATCCACGAAAGGACATCGCCACCTATCCCATGACTTTTTACTTTTCCTAGAAGCCTCTCATGAGGAACTTTGTCAAACGCCATCTGAAATCTCTTGGCATTTCATCAGTTGTTCTTTCATGGTTCTCTTCATTTCTGGATAAATTCTCTTATGAGGTTGCTATTGGTGTTTCCTTCTCAAAACCTTTTCCTCTGGTAACAGGTGTTCTCCAAGGATCCACACTTTCTCTGACTCTATTTATTATATACATGCTTCCATTGTTTACATTACTATCTCAAATGGCTTGAACATTTAAATATATGCAAATGATATCCAGTTACTAGTTTCCATCTCTCCATCCATTGATGCCATGTTTGACAATTTATCATGTTGCCTCTCTAGGATATAAACCTGGTTCACATAAAATAGCTTGGTTCTTAAGTGAAACTTAAATTATTGTACTTTCCTGCAATCTTGTTCCTTAAGATCGACTCTTCGCTTTCCTTTCATCCTCAGATTCACTCAGTTGTACAAATTACATCTATGTTCTTTAAATTTTTTCTAAATGGACTTCCAGATTGTTACTCAAGCTTTCATTCTCATTTTACTTTATTACTGCAACTTTCTATATGTGGGTCTTCCAAAATCATCTCTAAAGGCATTACAACTTATACAAAATTCTTGCGCACATCTCATTTCTGGTTAAGCTATACACCTGCGCTGATAGACCTACATCGGCTTCCGTTTCATGGTGCATCAAATTCAGAATGGGTTATTACTGCAATGTTTTCTAGAGTTGCCAAGATACTGCTCTGCTCTTTTGCTACAATCTTCCCATAGACATCTTCTTGTTGTAACTTCACATAAGCTGTTTTGTCTAAATGAATCCCGAGAATTGATGCTTCAGGTTGTTGGTCCCACCCTTTGGAACAAGCTTTTTTAATTTATAAAGTTGGAAGATGATTATCTACACTTCAGGAAATTACTAAAGACCTTTTTTAACTCTGCTTTTAGTCTTCCCTTGGTTGGCGAGAAATAAATTCCTTGGACTCTGGGCTTGGCATGGTAGCTCAGTTCAGCTGTATAAGAAGTCTGGAGTAGACATGGTGCCATTTTATTGTTATCTAATTTCATGTTGATGTGACTTTGTTTTTGTCAATATTTTATTATGAATTTTGTACTGTTGCAGTTTGAGAATTGTAGATCAGCAGGTTACATGCTTTTCAAAAAAACAAATACATAATATAAAGACAAGATCCCAATGATTTGTGTGATTTTGTTAAAACCTATATTGTTTCCCAGGCACTATGCTCAAGGGATCAAAATGTTTTGGAAGTTCCAAACTTCTGAGCTTGTAGAATGCAAGAAACTCATAACAGAGAGTTCTCATATGCAGAGCCATCATTGTAGAATGCCTTTCCAAATCATTGCAAACTGAAATGGACTATTGAAAATAAAAGCTAATTTTTTCAACAAGTAAATGGATAGATAGTGAAATGATCCTGTTCACTTTTACATTTTTAAAGAAATTTTAATGCAAGTTTTATTTTATAGTGATTTTATTTTTATTGTATATGATTGAATGGTTTGAATATATCACTTTAATCCACATTGAACTGTATTGCTGGAAACAGCGTAATCTAAGTCTTTTAAATAATAAATAATAAATGTTATATAATCATGTTTTTCTTATTGTGAGGCTAGGAATTGCACTGTGCTAGAATTAACAGAGATGGTTCATGAGCTATTCCCACTCTTGCTTTTTTCCTATTTAAAAAAAAAAAAAAAAATTGGTTTTCCATTGACTCTGAAGGCCACAGGTGCAGGCCACAGACAACAGCTCCTCAGTATCTGCAGTCTTCCTAGTCAATGTGTTTCATGATCGTTCTGCTTTGCTGCCGCTTCCCCCTCATCCCACTGCCACATGTTGGCACCTCCCAGGGGTAGGGGTGCTGTACAATGACAACAGATGCCAGTTTCCATTCTTATTGGACTTTTGATAATTAAAACGCAAAAATCTTCAGGCATGGAGGCCATTTTAAATGAAGGTAACAGATGCTGAAATGAGGAAGAAAGGAAGGGCATCTGCAAAATAGAATTATGTTTTAGACACTCGTCAACTGACGTGAATTATTTGGGGACTAGAATTGGGAACTCACTCTGATAGTTTCCAGAGTGTTTGAATTTAATGGATCCAATTATTTGCCCTCATAAATAAGATTTAGAAACTAAAACAATGAACCTTCTCTGAGGCAAGAACATTAAAATATATTTAAAATAATCACTGGTAATTGGAGCATATCAATATTTAATCCCACTCCTTTTTGGTTTTTGTTTATTTCTAAAGTCAGCTTAAGGACTTGGAGCTTTTGAGAGCATATCTTTTTCAATCCCCCCTAGCATGAATCTGTGAAAATCAGAGTGGTCCATCACTGATATATCCAGAGAACTTAATTATAGTTGATAGGCGAGCATGGTAGGGGGGATTAAATGTTTCAACACTTGGTATCCCTCAAAGGAGCAAAACTGGAAGTAGGTTCTGAAGGGGCCACATCCTATTCTTTTGGCCACAAATACTACCACTACGCAAGCCTCTAGCTGAAGATATGAAAGAAAAAAATTATTGGAAGCTGAATCCTAGTAAGAACCGCAAAAATAAAAATAGAGAGGATGACAAAGAGAAATTAAACCTGGACTAAAGATTTAAGCGATTGTTTCTTCTAGACTGAATCAAAACTCAAGGGATTGGGATGGAGGAAGATTATTGCAGAACTCGCTCTGATTGGCTTTCCCAGCCTAGTGTTACCAACTCTCCCAGTTTAGAGGAAACTGTGTTATTTGGTTAAAACATGCACTTGTTTTCCTTATTCTGTCTCAAAAAATTCCTTCTGCAAAGAGTTTTAAGGGCAGATGAAAACATCTTCTTTAGTACATTAAAATTACATGCTTAAGGGCTTTGAAACATAGGTCCTCATTTAGGAAGCATTTTTCCCATAGGCACAGAATGGGTGAAAAGCCTTAGTGAATCAGGCCCATAGTTCCTCCCGTGATAAATCAGGTTGAAGAACTGAGTCCATTTGGATCAAATGACCAAAATCACTTTTTATACATTTTCTTTGATTGATCGGGGATTGGGAGGGAGGGGGGGGTGAAGTTGTACTTTTGTCCTCCTGATTAGGACAGTATCAGCTAATCTATGGATAATTTGTTTGATGTCATGAGCAGGTAGAACACAGTTTGAATTTCATTAAAAAAAATATGAAGTGAACATGTATGACCTGGAAATCATGGGCTGTACACACAGCTCACAAAAAATGCTCATTTTTAAAAAGCAACTTTTATCATCCAAGGAGCACGTGAATACCGTTTATTTCCATTAGATATGTGCATTACTTTATTTCTGCCTGCAATTCTTTTTGAAATTGCTAATCTTGAATTTTCTTAAAAGGATATAAAATAAACTGATGTATTTTAAAGTGCAGTTTTGTTATAGAAAATGTAGACTATTAGTCCTTGTTTGGATTTTCCCACCTATCTGTTTGCATTTGATAATCATAATCAGCAGGAAGGAATGGAGCAGACTGGTCCTAAATGCATTTGTCTGGTGTCACCCTAGCCTCCTCACAGCAAGGGTTCACAGCTCGAGTCTGAAAAAGGGCAAGAAATAATTTGGTGGTCTCATTCATATCCCACACAAACTCAGTACAGAAGTAAGCCTAAAAGCATTGAATATTGGCATCAAATATGCTTATGCAATGCCCCTGTGCTCATTTCTTTTATGCCCATTGTGTACCACTGTGGGACACTTTCTTATTTTTGACACCTATCTCTTTCTCCTGTGAGCTCTTTTCAACTTAAGCTTTGACTACTGTAACAGCCAACTAGTTGGGCTCTCAAATTCGGCCCTCTGTCTGTTCCAAGTACTCAAACTTTAACCCCCCTGACTACTTTACCAGTTACCTTGCCACTCTCACATACCGCCTCTTCTTCTTACAGATGTGCGCTGGGCCGTGATCAAGCATTGCACTTCATATTCACATTTGTGTTAAATGTTTGCAAGGGATGCATTGTCATTTTTAAACAGGGAAATCACACCAACATTCATTTCATTTTGTGTCATTTCCACATCCCTGTTGCGTCCGTCAGTCACAGACGGCTGCGACCGCTCTGCCTTACCTCTTTTCTTTTCTTCCCTTTTCCTCCTCTTTGGGCAAGATGGCTGCCTCTGGTGCCGAGTGCCGAAACCCTCGGGGTCTCCAACTCAGCATGGGTGTCCCAGTCCGCCATGCTCCTTCCTGTGGCCTTCTAGGGCGCGTGCGCGCACGTTGCCTACGCTCAACTACACATCATGGTGGGAACCTTGGGGGCATCCTCACCGCATGACATCTATATCTCCGGGTATTTAAAGTCTCCACTACGCTACCATCATTGAGTTAGCAAGGACTTCGGTTTAAGCTACTCTGACCGCTCTAAGCTGCTGGCTTAGACGCCTCACTACCCTCTGGGGATCTCGCTCCTTACGAAGCTCTAGGCATCCGCTCCTCGGGGGTCTCTCGCTTCCAACTACGCCTGCGCACTGGAGCTTTACACTCTGAATCCATCTCATTTCTAGTATTGGAAAAGGCCATGCATCCGGTGGTATTGGGACTACCTTGGCTTCAAGATCATATGCCACAATTTAATTGGGCCACGGTGGAACTGTTCCGGTGGGGGCTTGACTGTCATGGTCGGTGCCTTGCTGAGGTTTCGCCACTCATTTGCATGCCCACTACACCATCATTACCTGGCTTACCTCCTCAATATGCCTCTTTCCAGGATGTTTTATCAAAACAAGCAGCTGATGTACTTCCACTGCACAGAGTATTTGACTGCGCCATAAATCTGAAGCCTAATTCAGAACCTCCCAAAGGAAGAGTTTCAGTAGCTGAGACTAAAGCTATGTCCAGCTACATACAAGAGAACCTACAAAAGGGATTCATCAGACCCTCCAAATCTCCTGCTGGTGCAGGCTTCTTTTTCGTAGGGAAGAAAGATGGCACCTTACATCCTTGCACCGATTACAGGGGTCTGAATGAGATTACCATCAAGGACAGGTACCCCCTGCCCTTAATTTCGGAGCTGTTCAACAGGCTCCAAGGAGCCAAGCTATTTTCCAAATTAGACCTTAAAGGAGCTTACAACTTGGTGCTTATTCATGAAGGAGATGAATGGAAGACTGCTTTTAACACCTGCGATGGACACTTCGAATATCTCACCATGCCCTTCGGTTTGAGTAACGCACCTGCAGTCTTTCAAAATATGATGAACGACATCTTACGGGACTTACTTTATCAATGTGTAGTAGTATATCTCGATGATATATTGATCTTCTCTCAAGATCCGCAAACTCAACAGGAGGATGTTAAAGAAAGTCTTACGACACCTGCGTGAGTACCACCTATACGCAAAGCTTGAAAAGTGTGAATTCCACAAAGAGTCTTTACCCTTCTTGGGATACATTGTTTCTAAGAAAGGGTTTCAGATGGACCCCAAGAAATTAGAGAGTATCCAGGACTGGCTTCAACCCACAGGCCTGAAGGCTCTGCGCCGCTTCATGGGTTTCACCAATTACTATTGATCCTTTATTAAAAACTACTCATCATTGACAGTTCCTCTAACTGCTGTGACCAAGAAGGGAGCCAATCCCACCAATTGGTCTCCAGAAGCCATATCAGCCTTTCTGATGCTCAAAGAAGCTTTTCAAAAGAAGCCGTGCCTCCGCCATCCTGACCCACATTGTCCTTTCATAGTCGAGGTCAATGCATCAGACGTTGGTGTGGAAGCAGTTGTAAGTCAACATAATGAATCTAATGTGCTCCATCCTTGCTCCTTCTTCTCAAGGCTGTTCTCGCCTGCCGAAAGAAAGGATGGAATCAGAGACAAAGAGCTACTCGCAATCAAGCTGGCTTTTGAAGAGTGGCGTCCTTGGCTAGAAGACGCACAGCACCAAATAGTAGTCTATACAGATCACAAGAATTTGGAGTACCTCAGACATGCTCAACGACTCAATCACCGTCAAGCAAGATGGTCTCTGTTCTTTAATAGATTTGACTTCCTTCTGAAGTATCGTCTGGGAGAGAAGAACACTCGGGCTGATGCCTTGTCACGATCCTTCTCCCCTCAGGATGTGCCAGATGAACCCAGTCACATCATTGATCCCGAAAGAGTGGTCCTCGCAGCCATTCATGCGGTACCCACCGGGAAGACTGTGGTGGCCAGAAATCTAAGGAAGAACCTGTTGAAGTGGGCGCACGATTCCCGTCTGGCAGGCCATCCAGGACAGAGTCATACCCTAGCTATGAAAAAGGATGTAAAAGCTTATGTGGGTTCCTGTGCTGTCTGTGCCAAGCAAAAACCACCAGCCAGATGTCCTTGGGGCTTGTTACAGCCTCTGCCATCGCCAGATGAACCCTGGACACATATAGCTACCGATTTAGTGGTAGACCTGCCACCATCTAACGGAAACAACACCATTTGGGCCACTGTTGACCACTTCTCCAAAATGGCACATTTTGTAGCATTACCAGGATTACCCTCTGCTATAGAGTTAGCAAAACTCTTTATTAAACACATCTTCCGCCTTCACGGGATGCCTAAGTATATCCTATCTGACAGAGGAGTGCAATTTACTGCAAAGGTTTGGAGAGCTTTATGTAAAAAATTTGAGATTGCCTTGGACTTAACCTCCGCCTACCATCCTCAGTCTAATGGTCAGACTGAGTGTATGAATAAAACACTGAAACAATTCCTGCGCTCTTATGTCAATTCTAGACAGAACGACTTGGCTGAATTACTGCCTTGGGCAGAATTTGCTATCAACTCGCATCCTGCTACTCTATGGGATCTTCTCCCTTCCAGCTCGTCTACGGACGACAACCGCTGCCTCCTCTGCCAATTCCACTATCAGTGCTTCCCCCTGCCTCGCAGACCACCGCAGCAGAGTTATCCCAACTTTGGAAGCAAGCGAAGGAGCTTCTCCTCAAAGCTGGACAAAAGGCAAAAAGAACCTACGATGCTCATCGAAAGGCACCACAGTTTCAGCCTGGAGACAAAGTCTGGTTAAGTACTAAATATAACCGCCTTAAACTTCCTTCAGTACGTTTTGCACCTCGCTATGTTGGACCCTTTGTTATCCTTCGGCGATTAGGGAATCTGACGTACAGTCTGAGACTACCTCCGTCAATGAAGATACACAATGCATTCCATGTCTCTCTGTTAAAATCCGTGATACTCTCTGAGTTCTCCAAAAAGACCCAAGAACCTACTATTCTGGGCACTGAGGAAGACATTGAATATGTCGTGGATGACATCTTGAATGTCCGTAAGAGAGGCAAGACATGGGAGTATCTCATCTCATGGGAGAACTATGGTCCAGAAGAGAACTCATGGGAACCGCTGGCCAACATCCCAGACAAGGACATGGTACGTCAATTCAACCTGGCACACCCATGAAAACCCAGACCACCTGGAAGAGGTCTTGGAGAGAGCCCTTTGAAGGGGGGTACTGTTGCATCCGTCGGTCGCAGATGGCTGCGACCACTCTGCCTTACCTCTTTTCTTCCCTTTTCCTCCTCCTTGGGCAAGATGGCTGCCTCTGGTGCCAAGTGCCGAAACCCTCGGCGTCTCCAACTCAGCATGGGCGTCCCAGTCCGCCATGTTCCTTCCTGTGGCCTCCTGGGGCTTGCGCGCGTGTGCAAGTTGCCTACGCTCAAATACACATCATGGCGGGAACCTCGGGGGTGTCCCCACTGCATGACGTTGATACCTCCGGGTATTTAAAGCCTGCACTATGCTACCATCGGTGAATTAGCAAGGACTTCGGTTTAAGCTACTCTGATCGCTCTAAGCTGCTCGCTTAGATGCCTCGCTACCCTCTGGGGATCTCGCTCTTTACGAAGCTCTAGGCACCCGCTCCTTGGGGTGTCTCGCTTCCAACCACCCTTTGGGGTTTCTACTAACTAGACAACCACTCCTCGGGGGTCTCTCTCTCTCTCTCTCTCTCTCTCTCTATTTATTCCAGGATCTTCTAGACTATTGGGTACTCGCTCCTCAAGGGCCTACCAGTCTGTGTATCCTGCACCACGAACCTTCGGTCCCACCATCATCATTCCAGGAAGACGCCGCACTACGCTCCTGTGAGTACCTCTACGATCCAGTGCTCCAACTCCACCCACCAGGCTTGGCTTTTCCCACACTGCGGGTTCCTAGCTATCTTGAACATCTGGGTGAGACTTCTACATCGTAGACTGAACGTATTGGCACCTTGCGGACTTCAGTGCCTTTCCTTCTTGCCTCATACCTTCTATCTACAGCAGTACAATAAAGCTTTCCACCTACAAGTGTCTGCTCTCTGAGGTTAGCCTATCGCTGTGGTTCCCCATGGGGCCCCTCCCCGTGGGAGGAGTCATCTCCATTGCAACTAAGGGTCCACACAATGCCACAAACACAACAATCCCAAACAGCAGAAAAAACAATGACATTTTGTTTCACTTCATTTTTGCATGTAGTGTGTTGAAAGACCTTTAGTGTGTGCTCAAATGATTTAGTTCAGAGTCCTGCAGTGCTGGCAGAACTCATGTGTGTTTGCAACTTTCCGTTGAGAACACAGAAATACTGCCTTTGCCTGCAGTCCTACGTTAATAAATAGAGACAGTGCTGGGGGTGGGGTTGAGCAGGAGCAATGGGTAGGAGTCTGAGAGGAGGATTCTGGAGAAATGACAGAGAGCAGTGGCAGAGCAGGGCAAAGAATGGGAACAGTACTAGGTAGGTGGGGCTAGTGGTTAAGGGGCTAGTTTGCTGTGACTCTGTAGCCAGAAACTTTTCTTCATGAAAACTGTGGGCTTTTGCTATAAATATGTTTATCACGAGTGTGTTCTCAATTTCTGTAGATGAGCAGCACGCCAGGAAATAAGCATCAAGATTAAAAAAAAAACACAAACCACACATCATTAGAGTGAAGCAGGAGGGTATGGTAATGGTCTGCATGAAAACAGACTTTGACCTTGATGAAAATGTCACATATTCTGTCAGTCATGCAAAAAAAGCAATATCAATAATAGAGTTTTAGATTTTACTTTGGGACTTAAAACTATTTAGGAAATGCACTATAAGGTTTTCTAATTAATTTTCTCTGCCATAATCAATGCCTCTAAGAGCCCTTGCAGCCTTTTTTAAATTTAATAATATTTTTTAGTTAACATTCTTAATGTTCTAGCTACATACAGGAGAAATTGTATGGTCATAAGGTCTCTGTTCTGTGACCTTGCAGTGTGAACATAGGAAGGTATTATAGACTGGGACTGGGTGCATGTGCATACAGATGAAATTACACCAGGAAACAGATTACAGAGGTATATTGTGACTGGTAAGGCCAAACTAAACTCAGTTTATTTGGCAAAATAAGGAGGAACAAAAATACAGCTCCTTATCAGCAAAGTAACCAGAACACAAATACCACTTCCTGTCGGCATTAAAAAGGATTTCAGTGTCCTCGGAGGTATATAATACATCTGCAGCTTTCAGGAGCCTGACAGCCTCTTAGGGGCCTATTTACTAACTAGTGTTAACGTGCATTAAACATTAGGGATGTGAATCGTTTTTTGACGATTTAAAACAATCGTCAGATATATTTTAAATCGTCAAAAATCGTTAGAGCCGCGATACAATTACAATTCCCCCGATTTATCGTCAAAAATCGTAAATCGGGGGAGGGGGGAGGGCGGGAAAACCGGCACACCAAAACAACCCTAAAACCCACCCCGACCCTTTAAAAGAAATCCCCCACTCTCCCGAACCCCCCCCCAAAATGTTTTAAATTACCTGGGGTCCAGTGGGGGGGGGGGTCCCGGCGCGATCTCCCACTCTCGGGCCACGGCTGCGTTAAGAGAAATGGCGCCGGTGGCCCTTTGCCCTTACCATATGACAGGGCAAAGGTAGCACTGGCACCATTTTGGTTCCTGTGACCCGATGTCACGAGTGCAGAAGATTGCTCCCGGACCCCCGCTGGACCCCCAGGGACTTTTGGCCAGCTTGGGGGGGCCTCCTGACCCCCACAAGACTTGCCAAAAGTCCCACCCCGACCCTTTAAAATAAATCCTCCACCCTCCCGATCCCCCCCAAAATGTTTTAAATTACCTGGGGTCCAGTGGGGGGGGGGGGTCCCGGCGCGATCTCCCGCTCTCTGGCCACGGCTGCGTTAAGAGAAATGGCGCCGGTGGCCCTTTGCCCTTATCATATGACAGGGCAAAGGTAGCGCCGGTGCCATTTTGGTTCCTGTGACCTGACGTCACAAGTGCAGGAGATCGCTCCTGGACCCCTGCTGGACCCCCAGGGACTTTTGGCCAGCTTGGGGGGGCCTCCTGACCCCCACAAGACTTGCCAAAAGTCCAGCAGGGGTCCGGGAGCGATCTTCTGCACTCGGGCCGTATTGCCAATATTCAAAATGGCGCCGAAGCTACCTTTGCCCTCAATATGTCGACATAGTGAGGGCAAAGGTAGCGCCGGCGCCATTTTGAATATCCGGGAGCGATCTCCTGCACTTGTGACGTCGGGTCACAGGAACCAAAATGGCACCGGCGCTACCTTTGCCCTGTCATTTGATAAGGGCAAAGGGCCACCGGCGCCATTTCTCTTAACGCAGCCGTGGCCAGAGAGCGGGAGATCGCGCCGGGACCCCCCCCCCCCCACTGGACCCCAGGTAATTTAAAACATTTTGGGGGGGATCGGGAGGGTGGAGGATTTATTTTAAAGGGTCAGAGTGGGTTTTAGGGTTGTTTTGGTGTGCTGGTTTTCCCGCCCTCCCCCCTCCCCCGATAAAACGATTTTTTAACCTAAAAAACTAAGACGATCAGATTCCCCCCCCCCTCAGCCAAAATCGATCGTTAAGACGATCGATCTCATGATTCACATCCCTATTAAACATGCATTAACATGAGATATTGGTTACATTCGCATGAGTGTTATCAATAATATTGAAAAATTAGGACAAGCGTGCAGGAAAAATCAACTTTGTGATTTGTGATAAGCCTTGGAAAGTTAACTATACCTCTAGAGAGCAGTGACAGGTTAATGTGCCTGCTGATACTCTCCGAAACCTCCCCTAGGTCACAATCCAAACTGGGGTAGGTACAGAGAAGGACAACCAAAATGATAAAGGGGATAGAACAGTTCCCCTATGAGGAAAGGCTGAAGAGGTTAAGGCTGCTCAGCTTAGAGAAGAGATGGCTGAGGGGGGATATGATAGAGGTGTTTAAAATCATGAGTGGTCTTGAACGAGTAGATGTTATTTACACTTTCGGATAATAGAAGAACTAGTGGGCACTCCATGAAGTTAGCAAGTAGCACATTTAAGACTAATCAGAGAAAATTCTTTTTCACTCAACGCATAATTAAGCTCTGGAATTTGTTGCCAGAGGATGTGGTTAGTGCAGTTAGTGTAGCTGGGTTTAAAAAAGGTTTCCATAAGTTCTTGGAGGAGAAGTCCATTAACTGCTATTAATCAAGTTTACTTAGGGAATAGCCACTGCTATTCATTGGATCAGTAGCATGGGATCTTCTTGGTGTTTGGGTACTTGCCAGGTTCTTGTGGCCTGGTTTGGCCTCTGTTGGAAACAGGATGCTGGGCTTCATGGACCCTTGGTCTGACCCAGCATGGCAGTTTCTAATGTTCTTATGTTCTTACTTAAGAGTACACCTTCCATCCCCCACAGAGTGAAACATGGCAGAACCCTCCATTGGCACACTCTTCTCCACTCTTCAAATATACACCTATCCTTGCAAAGATGAGTCCCTCCCCTTTCAAATAAACCTCAATTCCCTCGGAATAACTCTAAAGGCCCCCTTGCTTTAGCTACTCTCCCCCTTCCCATGGTCCCTGTGGATATTCCCTTTTAAAAATAGACTGAGAGTAATACCTCAGGTCACTAGACTGCTTCAAGCAGGAGAACTACTAATATTTAAAAGTATAAGTAAAGTATTTCACAACAGACTAGGACTTCTGCTTATCTGAAGCTGTTCTGCTTGTCATCAGCACAGTTAGTTGTTGCAGGTGTGGACCCTTGGACTGAGGTGGAGTTGGAGCAAGCTGCATGATGGAACCCTGCAGGTCCCACCATTGGCAGACGAGCTGGCTGGAGCAGAGGCCCAACTGGAGCTTTGCGAATACCAGCCCACGTTCGCCTTAGATTGAGCCCTTGGATGCCGGGGCCAGCTGGTCTTAGGTGAGGGCCTCTGTGAAGGTGCTGATCCATCGCAATGAAGACATTGCAGGCCAGCATGAAAAAAGAAGCAAAGTCGGGGCAAGCAGTCAGACACAGTCAGACAGGCTGTAGTAGGAGGCAGGTGGAGTTCGAAGAGTGTCAAGATACAGGCAGTTGTCGAGGCAGGTGGGGTTCAATCGGAGATGGTGAGAAGGCAGTGGTCAAAGGCAGGCGGATGTGAAGCAGTGACATGGTCCAATCCGAGGGTCAAGCTAGAAATCCAGACCAAGGCAAAGCCAGAGCCAGTCCGAGGTCAAGCCAGAAGTTCAATCCAAGGGGATGGAGAATGAAAAGGAGGAAGGGGACCAAGGGAGCAGGAAATATTGAAGACAGACCAGGAAAACTGACCATGACGATAAGAACTCAAGACGAACTGGACTGCCAAATAGGAATGGGAATGAGACACAGGAACTCAGGGACACAGGGCAGAAACAGAAGCCAGGAACTAGGAACAAGAGTCAGGAACAGGAGCACAGTGGCAAAGCACTTTTCAAAGCGAAATGACCTATTGCCGAAGCACTGGAGGGTTCTCCATCTCAGCCCTTTATAGGGGTCACGTCTGGAGGTTTCCCACTGCTGGCCCTTTAAATTTAGGGCAGTTGTCATATGCACCCTAAAGGAGTGGGGCGTGCCTTGAAGATCTGGCAGTGATCTGTCATGAAGAGAAGAGCAGTCGCGGCGCGGCCTCCCGCCGTGCTCCAAGGAGATCCCGACACCAGGGAGCAGACAAGAGCCTGGAGGCAGCTGCAGCAGGCAGCCATGTCCCAGAAAGCTGGTGCAGCTTCGAGAGCTGGAGATGGCTGCCCCAGCCTGGTGGTAAGGGCAGCGAACTATGGGATAGGCTTGTGGTCTGCCGAATGCAACATTAGTCATTAATATCTTTTTTCATTAAGCATAGAGAGAATGCAAATTCAATAAGCAGTTTACATTTTGATTATGTATTTCTTTTGAATCATATTCTTATGCCGGTTGCTTTGACCTAGTACCAATCACAAATCATGTCCAAACATCCCCACCCCAATCTAATGATGCTACATTAACTTAAATTATAAAACAAAAGCACGTCCTCCTAAATGCCATTTTAGACCAAGTACCCTTTATACCTCCATCTTAGGAAAAAGATCCTAACTTGTAATCATGTTTTTCTCCCTAAAAAGAGGAAGCTTTGCTGTTTCGCTCTTGATAAGAGACAGATGTTATTAAAAAATATCCCATGATTTCAGAGAGTACCCTTGATTTCCCAATCATATCATATACTTTTAGAAATATGAAGAAACAACTAAATGCTGATCTAAGCTATACTTGCTCTGCTGTGTCTCACTTCTGCTAATGGAGATCTAAGACCTTCAGAAAGGGGCCTAATTCTAACTCAAATTTCACATTAGAACATAAGAAAATGCCATACTGGGTCAGACCAAGGGTCCATCAAGCCCAGCATCCTGTTTCCAACAGTGGCTAATCCAGGCCATAAGAACCTGGCAAGTACCCAAAAACTAAGTCTATTCCACTTTATCATTGCTAATGGCAGTGGCTATTCTCTAAGTGAACTTAATAGCAGGTAATGGACTTCTCCTCCAAGAACTTATCCAATCCTTTTTTAAACACTGCTATACTAACTGCACTAACCACATCCTCTGGCAACAAATTCCAGAGTTTAATTGTGCGTTGAGTGAAAAAGAACTTTCTCCGATTAGTTTTAAATGTGCCCCATGCTAACTTCATGGAGTGCCCCCTAGTCTTTCTACTATCCGAAAGAGTAAATAACCGATTCACATCTACCCGTTCTAGACCTCTCATAATTTTAAACATCTCTATCATATCCCCCCTCAGCCGTCTCTTCTCCAAGCTGAAAAGTCCTAATCTCTTTAGTCTTTCCTCATAGGGGAGCTGTTCCATTCCCCTTATCATTTTGGTAGCTCTTCTCTGTACCTTCTCCATCGCAATTATGTCTTTTTTGAGATGCGGCATACCCCACGTTATGTCTCTGGGTCCCCTCAGGACAGGAGTGATGCTCAGTTGTTCCTGATCTGCTGGTGCTGAATTTCAAAATGGCACTGGCTTACCCAATGCTCCCCTTTGTCCTGCACATCCAGTTTCTAGAATACTGTGTCTTTCTTCAGTAAATAAATAACTCTGCTTTTCTCTTCGGCTTTACTAATTTGTTGCACATGGTATAAACTCTTTGGTTAAGGCTAGCACTGAAGAGATAAAAAGTAAACTGTCTCCTCTTTTTCTACCTTTTTTGTTCTATCAGATTCTCTGTGGAAAACTTCTGCATTTGTTAATTTTCCAAGGGCATAGATTTAAGTGTAAAATAATGCTTGCTGCACTTACAGTCAAGTAATTGCATCACAATAAGTCCAATAGAAATTCAACACTATAGAGGTGTCAGACATGGGGTAGCTTGTTAGCCTGATAAGTTTTTCCTGGCAAGGTGCACCATACTAATAATTTATAATCATCTATACTTACTGTATATTCGGCTGCTTTATCATGGTGGAATCTCAAACAACTTTGCAGATATTTATGCTGAACGCACAGTCACATCTGCATGGAATGTATTGAGACATGAATGAACTATACTGTGACTGAACAGACCCACACACAGAGTAAGGCAACTTATAGACCATGTGACTAAGGTTATACACGTGAACAAATTTTGTTTCATTTTTTATTTCATTTGTTTTTTTCATTTGTTTTGTTTTTTTTAGATGATTCTTTTCTTTCTTTTTGTTTAACTGAAATGAAATAAAGAGAAAAAAGGGAAACTTAAGGGGCCATGTTCCCCCTGCTTCCACCGCTAAAGCTGCCAGTGTTGCTGAAATACAAAGTGACCGTCCCCTTCCCCCAAAACCACCACCACCACCAGTTCTTTCCCTATGATCTTATCTTCCCTGGATGCATTATTTTACCCCGTATGTGGATTAAATAAGTCAAAAATGGGGCAGGAATGATCCCTAGTTACTCCTACTCTACAAGTACCATTGTCAAAATGGTGCTAGCTGTATCATCTGTATAATAAAATAGTGCCAACCTCATGGCAAACTGGTGCCATTTTGGCGATGGGACCTGGCAGGGCAAGGGCAACTGGGAATTCCTTCTATCCCATTTCGACTTATTCAACATTTCCAAATGGGGTAAAAATAGTGGAAGGATGGAAAAGGCCTGCAGAGGGGAAGTACATTTTTATTGCAGTGGCACTGGGAGATTTTGGCAGTTGTAGTGGCAGGGGTGCATTTTGAAATGAAAGGAAAAACCCAACAAAATTAATTTAGTTTTGAAATAACATGAAAATGGAAAGTTTTGTTGCATTTTTCAAAAGAAATGCACACTCATAATGTACACAAATGTGTTCATGAGTTGAATTTTCCGCCAAGCCTTCCCGCAACCTTCTGAAGCACACTAACGGCCCTTAGCCACAATTCACGAACTCTGGAATTAGAAACCCCTAAGCAGCCAAAATATACATATTCTAACCTGTATTGTTATTATGTTCTCAGCTATTTGCCTCCTTCTAGTCTTTTTTCCAGCTACCTATGCTTCCAAGTTTATCCTCCTTGTTGATTGTAACTTTGCTCCTGCTGTTAAATGATTATTTATTATTTATTGTTAAAGTTCCTCCCTGTTCTATGTAAATCGACTTGATATGGTTATTACCATGAAGGTCGGTATAGAAAAATGCTAAGTAAATAAATAAATAAATAAATATGAGGCGTATTTATGATTTAGATGCAAGCTCTGCTTACGGGAAGACAATTTCTCTGCATAGGTGCTTGCAAAAAGTCATTTGCATAGCCTGTAGGTAGTGAGTTCATTAAAGTGTAGTGTGACTGATGATTTAGAAAGGATACACATTGCATTTTTCTGTGATTAAAAACAATATAAAAATACATGAAGTAGTGTATATCAAAAATATAAGGGTTTGCATTTTCCGGAAGCTAATTAACATAAAAAGTTTACATTTTTAGCCAGTAGAATAAATATTTTAGCCAGCAGAATAAATATTTAGCAGTAGAATAAATATTGACTGCAGTTTAGCATTGAACCTATGGGTTCTGGTGACAGCAAAAGTTAAATTGCCATTGCCTAGTGTTTACTGACTAGAACTTGTGAACTGGAAATATTTCTTGTCATTCTATTGTATCAAACCCTGGATGCAATGAATTTTATGTATCTCAGAACTAGCTCATAACTGAGAAATAGAGATGAAAACCAGCCAGGTGAAGCTCTTCATTATTTTGATCATGTTTTTGAAGGATATAAATGTGAAGGTATTTCCATTTCATTGGATCAAACAGCACCCACAGGTGGTCTCTGATATTTTTGAAAAATGTCTTTACCCAGGGTCCCACCTACTGAATCAACCAGCCAGAAGTCATGGTTACTTTGGCATTAGATAAGAGGAATATGACTATTTACCAGTACGACAACTGTAGCTAGATATATCATAATGCTATTTTCTATTGTAATTAACAAAATGACCTTTGTTAACAGTGTTATATCGGGTAATATCTGGAATTGCCTATGCATGAGATTTACATGCACTGCCTCCATTGCATGTAAATCTGTCACATGCATATTTCATTGTGGATATCCTGAAAACCAGACCTGTTTGTGGCTCTTGAGGAGCAGAGTTGGTCACCCCTGCCTAATTTTTAACATATGTACACAATGTATTAGTGGGATGGAAAATGAGTCACTGTAATTTTTGATTTTGTGTCATTTGAAGTTTGACTTTTGTATTATATCCGTTACGGGACCGTGCCGTGCCCCGGTCCCTCCTCCTACCTCAGAGCCAGCCCGGCCCGCACGGAGCTCTCCTTGGCCGCATAGACCCGATCCCCAGCCTGCCGCGGCTCTCCCTGCTCAAGGAAGACGCCGGCGACTCAACGCTCTTGGCCCTGCCCCCTAGGCGCGAGCACGTCCGGGGGCTGAGGCTTTAAAGGGACCTGCGCGGGAAATTCAAATGGGACACCCCTGATGATGTCAGACGCTGCAGGGTATTTAAACCCTGCAGCTTGAACAGGACGGGGACTTGCAACAAGGTTCCTGAGTTGTCTGAGTCTCAAGTTGCTGCTGTATCCCTGGATTGCCTCTGTCTTCTGGATTCCAACCCGGCTTTGCTTCCTGACTTGTCTTCAGCTTCTGCCCCTTGGTTTTGGTATTGACGTCTGACTTCTGGCTTCCGACCAGGCTCCATCCCACGACTTCGTCTCCAGCGTCGTCCCTGGCTTTGGTTTGGATCTCTGACTCCTGGCTTCTGACCCGGCTTCGGCTTCTTCATCACCTCAGGTATCTGGTACTTGCTGGCCCAGAGGATTCTCCTAAGTCCCAGCGGCTCGGGCTCTCATGGGCTCCTCCCAGGGGAGCCACGGGCTTCCGAGGGTGAAGACTCTTCAGCCACCTGGGCCCAGCCGTCCTCGTCTATCTCGTCGGCCGCAGCCTGGATCCTTGGTCGCATAGGATCCCACCTAAGTCCAAGAGGTCCGGATCCCTATGGGCTCCTCCTGGGGGGACCTCGGACTTCCAGTGGTGAATCCTCATCCAAGTCTCTTTTGTGCTGCCTCCCGGCTGTGACGCTCGCTGTGGTCCTCCACAGCATACCATCCACCGCCTCAGCCGGCCCAAGGGTCCACTACCGTAACAATATCTGATAATGGATTTTGAAATATTTTTATTTTTACCCTGCACCATGTCCTGAGTGCTTATGGCTAAACAGCAAGGAAGAAAAAATGTAAATGAAAAAATCTGATACTGAATTCAGCATTGCCTTATTAATGGATGATTACCTTATTGATAGAGAGATGTGGATATTTTATTATTATTTACTTATATAGAGAGAGAGATGTGGATATTTTATTATTATTTACTTATATATTTATTTATGAACATTTGATATTTGATATTTTTCCAAGTTTTGTCTTAAAGCGGATTACAGAAATTCAGATTTAGACTAGTATAGCATGGTTAATGTAGTCAACACTGAGTGCCATTTTATGGCATGAGGACCAAGTGTGGGAAAATCTTTAATTTTCCTAATGAGCTGGCTGGGGAAAGGCCTGGCTCAATATTCTTTTTTCTGGAAAGCGAGATAATCTGGTTCCTGGCGGATGGGTAAAGGAACCTCATGCCAGATCCTGGAAGCATAGCAACTGAATGCTTTTAGTCTTATACAGTTCAATTTGGCAGAAGTCAGACGGGAAGGAAAGAAGGGCCTTGTTTGAGAATTTGAGCCTTCTAGCTGGGCTGTAGAAGGCAAGGAGACAGATGAGATACTCCAGAGCCTGTTTGTTCACACATTTGAAGATGAAGCAGAGGGTTTTGAATATAATCCTGGATTAAATTGGTAGCCAATGTAGTCTGTAGATGATAGGCATTATATGATCTGCCAGTTTGGCCCCTACCAGGATTCTGGCTGCCATATTTTGCTTGAGTTGCAGTCGTTTCAAGCAGTTCTAGTAGATACCATTCAGGAGAGAGTTACAGTAATCTAAGCTACTAGTGATTAGTGCATGGATAACTGATGCAAGGCTGTGCTGACTGAAGTAGTAGCACCATTGCCATATCTGGTGGAGGTACATAAAGGAGGCTGTGGAGATGTGGACTTTGGAGATGTGGGCTTCTATAGTGAGGTTAGGATCAAATTGGACCCCTAGGCTTCATACAGAGTCTTTGAACTGGAAAGGGTGTTTGATAGGGAGGGAATGGATCCTAGGGGGTGACTTCGCTGGCTTAATCAGAGGAGTTAAGATTTGGAGAAGTTTATTTAAGTTTATGATTGTTAAGCCATTGGAATACTGCTGTCAGACAGTTGTTGAGCTTGGCAAAGGGGGAAGACTGGTCAGATCCAAGATTAACACCCAGTTGGATGTCATCCGTATATAGTTAATACAAACACAGAGGGCTAATGTTAAATAGGTTCTCTATATTCAATAATTTTGACCACACTACTAGAGAACACTACATATCATATCACAGGACACTTAAATTCAAAAATACAAAAATGTTCTGTAGTAGTGTGGTCAAAAAAATCCGCATATAGTTGACATTCAGTGTTGAAGGATAGAATCAAGTTGCAGATAGGATGGATGTAGATTAGGTAAAGAACAGAGATCCTTGAAGTACTTCACAAATGAGGTTTTTAGGAGTGGATTGTTCATTGGCCCATATGACAGATTGAGTTCTGTTCGACAGAAAAAATTAGAACCACAATGCCAATATTCTCTAGGTGCTGAATCAAGAGGCTGTGATCAACTACACCAAGACTCTTTTCAGAATCCTTCAACCATGGGCCCTAAATGTAGCCACTAGTTGTTGCTGTAGCACAATACCTATGACCTCCTCTTTTTGTGGGCTGTGAATGCTGCCTCTGCACCATTCTCAGCCCTGGTCAACCCAAGAATCATGAAACCCTAAGATGGAAATCAAAACTAGGTCTCTGTCTGCATGGAGGTACTCACAGTGATACAGAAATGGGTAACTCCACCTAAAAAAACCCATCAAACACACACAACTGTAAGGTGGAAAAATGATGCTCCCAAAGAAATCAAACTTTTAATTAAAAGGGGACTGTGTCAGTGTATATAAATGATGCAAAAGGCTAATCTGTAGTCTTTTTCCCGTAATGGGCTTTAGACAATAGTCATAGCTTACATCAAGATGTATCATCATCAACAATCACGTTTTTTACTTACTTCTTTGTTATTATAATTTATTTATTTATTTATTTATTTATTTATTTATTGTTTTTGTTATACCGAGTTTCATGACTGGCATCACATCAACCTGGTTTACAATTAACAATGTGTGAAAAGCATAAGGTAACGTGATAACAATATTCCCAATAGAACTGTGAACTTTAAATACAGAGAATCAATTGAAGGGTGAGAAAGTTACAATAAAACAATAAAACAGGGAAAATTAACTTGGAGCTGGAAGAGGGGAGAGATTGAACAATGCAATATTTACATTTCAGCCAATTAGTGTAGTAGTATAGCGGAGTGAATAAATAAGCCTATGTGAATAAATAATTAATATTGACCTCCCACACAAATATTACTTATCTTTAAAATGACTGTAAGAAGTCTGAGAACGCTCATAAACTGCTCACAAGAAACCCCGACATCACTGGTTTTGGCACCCGTGTGCTTGCCTCAGGGGAACATGAAACTATTTTTGTTACACATATCATTAATTAAAGCTATATTTTAACTTTGATTAATGATATGTGTAACAGAAATGGTTATTTATACACCGACACAATCCCCTGCTAGTTAAACGTTTATTGCGTTGATTTATTTGGGAGTACTCACAAGTGAGCAACTGAGCTGGACCCATCAAACTTTTTTTCCAATAAAAATTGCAGTGTGGATTCCTTGAATCAGCAAATATGCATCAGAGTTTGAATAAATTTGCCTGATTCATTGGGCCCAAAGTGGGCACAGATTATTGGTGAATTCTCATGAATTAGCAAACTGGTGGCAAATCCACCTTGAAAATGACCTCAATTGTCGTAGTGAATCTGCATTTCCCCAGTGAATTTGTGGAAAATGCAAAATTACCCTGAAATCCTGCTGGTTCAAGTTCTTCATCAGATGTTCTTCTGCATGCCTTGGGTGACTGTGGAACAGATGATATGGAAAAAGCAAAGACTGAAAGTGACTGCTATAGAATGAGAATGTTGACCTTCCCATCTATAAGCCTACAGTAATATCTTTGTACAAACAAACAAATAGCAACACATGAATCCACATTTGATTATTGCTAGCTTTAATTAAATATGCTCTGGCAGTAAACTTGGTTGTCTTACTTGGCTGAGATTAATGGCTTCGCCTTACCAGTAGAATCAAATATTTGTGGGTCTTAGTGACAGGAGATGCAAATCAAGAGTGGAATTAGATGCTGCATTAAAGTTTCCCTTTTTGTTATTCATCATAGGTTTGATGTGGGAAATCAGCATTGTATCACTTGCTTTATTTGTAAGGAATTTTAAAGGAAAATTATTTTATTTGTAGACTATAATCTTGTGTGTTAAGTAAAATAATGTTGATGCAGTTAAACAATGGAAGTACAATTTTCTCATTTTTCTCTCTCCCCCAAGACTATTTTTTTTATCTATTCAAACCAGTATGAAATTAGGGATTAGGGACATGCAGTCCCAAAATTTTTGTTTGGTTCATTTTTTTTTTTTTTTGTTAAATTGTTTAAAAAAAAAAAAAAAAAAAAAAGGGCCTCAGTAGCTCTAGCTGAGCCTTTCTGGCACCAAGACTGGACTTGGGCCCAGTGCCAAGGACTAGGCCCGGGCCAGGCCTGACACCAAGACCTAGGCCCTGGCTTGGCTCAGTGCCAAAGTCTAGGCCTGCTGCTGAGGCTTAGGCCTGGCATCAAGGATTAGGTCTGGCTCTAAAGCCTAGGTCTGGACTAGGGCAGCACCTAGGCATAGCCCAGCACCAGGATCTTGGCCCAGTGCCAGTTCCGGTGCTAAGGCCTAGGTCAGGACCAGGGCTGGAGCTCTCCTGCTTTGTAGTTGCTGAGATTGGGGCATTATCACCCTGGCCCACACTTACTCCCTTGCCAGATCGAGTCAAAATGGGCAGGAGCGAGGCCCAGTCATTCCTACCTGGGTCCCGGTACTTTAAAAATGTCACCAAGTGAAGTGACTTTACTTTGGTGCCTTCCTCTGGTGTGGCTGGCACCATTTTGTTGTATGGCCTTACAAATATATGGTTGTACAAGAAAATGGCACTAGTTGCACCAGAGGAAGATGCCAAAGTGATGTCATTTCAGTGCCATCATCCAGATGGATGGTGCCATTTTTAAAGCACTGGATCAGGGCAGGAAACTCTGGGTCTCACTCCTATCTGTTTTTACTGGATCTGGGAAAGGAGTGAGGGCAGGGGTGGGAGCTTCATGGTACCAGCAACTACAAAGCAGAAGTGTCTTTGATCAGCAGCGGGCCCAGCCCAATCCTTGGCCTTGGTGTCAGGCCTAGGTCTCAGTATTGGGTCTAGTGTCAGTCTAGACTAGGAAACATGCCTGGGCCTAGGCCTTGGAACCGGGTCCAGCTTGGGCCTAGGCTTTGGTGCAGGGCATAGGCCTTGAGGCTGAGCCTCGACCCATGAATACAAAAGTGCCCAAAAATGCTCTGATATTTCTGAGGGAAGCTATTTTCGGTTCATTCCATTCAGAAGAAATGACCAAATGGACTCATTCATTGCATTTTTTGCATTTGTTTAAAATGAATGTATATCCCTAATAATGGTGCTAGCAATATTTGTCATTCTATTGTCTGACCTTCCCATATGCCTATGTGATGGTTTCGCCTGTATCAAAAATGATGGTATACCTGGTATCTCTTTTATATAACTTATTCAAGCTGTCTCACTTCAAAGAGTATATTTTGTAGGACCACTACTCATGGAGACAAGGCATTCAACCAGACTCTCTTTATGGTCTCAGGTCCATTTTACTTTATATATATTTTTTTATAATTTTTTTACGTTTTATCATAAATATTTTCTTCCAACAACCTGATGAAAGTTCCAAAATTCAAACAGTCTGATACTACTAATCAGAGTCAGATAACAACAATGTCACTTTTTCAATGTAGATTCAAATCAATTCAGCAGTGATACACATCTGCACAGCCCAACACGATCGCATTTCGGACCCCCACCATCAGGGTCCTGCTTCAGGGGAAGAGTCCTTTGCACTTATTCCGTGACATCCAAAGGGCATTCATCAAGCAAACATTCATAATCGCCAGCAGCTATTTTAATCCAATAATGCAGACGCGGTCCCGATTTGGACTCGCCTTTCTTTCAAACACAGCAAACAACTGGATCCTTTTAAAGTACTCGAACCACAAGTTCCTGAGGTATAGATGTTCCCTCCGAGGCCGCTCCGATTTCGGAGCGGCCTCGGAGGGAACTTTTCTTCGCCCTCCCCCCCCCCTTCCCCTCCCTTCCCCTACCTAAACCCACCCCCCCCCCGTTACCTTTGTCGGCAAAGTTACGCCTGCTGAAAGCAGGCGTAACTTTGCGCGCGTTGCCGGCAGCCCTGCTCCGTCCTCCGGTCCCGGGGGCTGGTCCGGAGGCCTCGACCACGCCCCAGGGCCGGCGCCATGCCCCCGGGCCCGCCCCCGAAACGCCGCGGCACGCCCCCGAAACGTCGTGTCGTTTTGGGGACGCCCCGGACACGCCCCCTCCTGCCCCTTTTCGAAAGCCCTGGGACTTACGCACGTCCCGGGGCTTTACGCGCGCCGGCGGCCTATGCAAAATAGGCGTGCCAGCGCGCGCGGCCCTTTTAAAATCCGCCCCTTACTGCACACTATTTTTCAATTTAGTGTGTACTATTGGACTTAGTGTACATTATTACAACCCAAATAGAGCACATTAACTCCACAAGTGTGCACTAAACACAAAATTTTATAAAACAAAAGAAAACCTAATAAAAGAAAAAATGGAGGAGGAGTGACACAAAACAAACTGAAAGTTTAATTGATGTCCACCCCTAATGTGTGCTTTGCTAATTGTCATTTTTAAATTTGCAAACCATATCAAGCAAACCATGTAAAGAGTAGTATATAACATTTTATAAAAATAAAGATAAATATTAGAACCTTCCAGATGAGCATGACACAGATACTTTCAAAATATAAAGACAGCACATGCATCAGAAGAGAAACTGAATTGAGGCTGTTGTTATGTCAAAGAAATGAAAACATATATAAAGAACAAAATTTCTCAGTGGCAATGTTGTGCACTACCATGTGGAAGGTCCTCAGTTTGATCCAGAGTGGGATCTTATGATTTCTAGTAGTGGTGTGCATTCATTTACAACGTATTGGCAAAAGCAACATATATGCCATATCCGTTGTATTCGTGGGGGTCATGAAACGTATGGCGAACCCCCACGAATACAACGTATCACTAACGAATAAACCCCCACCCTCCTGACCCCCCAAGACTTGCCAAAAGTCCCTGGTGGTCCAGCAGGGGTCCTGGAGCGATCTTCTGCACACGGGCTGTCGGCTGCCGGTATTCAAAATGGCGCCGATAGCCCCTGTGACATAGTAAGGGCAAAGGCTATCGGCACCATTTTGAATACCGGCAGCCGACGGCACGATTGCAGGAGATTGCTCCAGGACCCCCGCTGGACCACCAGCAACTTTTGGCAAGTCTTGGGGGGTCAGGAGGGTGGTGGTTTATTCGTTAGTGATACGTTGTATTCGTGGGGTTTCGCCATACGTTTCGTGACCCCCACGAATACAACGGATATGGCATATACGTTGCTTTTGCCAATACGTTGCAAACGAATGCACACCCCTATTAGAAAGCATAAGATCCCACTCTGGATCAAACTAAGGACCTTCCACATGGTAGTGCACAGCATTGCCACTGAGAAAGTTTGTTCTTCATATATGTTTTCGATAGCCTTTGCCGATAGCCTTTGCCCTTACTATGTCACAGGGGCTATCGGCGCCATTTTGAATACCGGCAGCCAACAGCCCGAGTGCAGGAGATCGCTCCAGGATCCCCGCTGAAACACCAGGGACTTTTGGCAAGTCTTGGGAAGGTCAGGAGTCCCCCCCGAAGACTTGCCTAAAGTCCCTGGTGGTCCAGCGGGGGTCCTGGAGCGATCTCTTTCACTCGGGCCGTCGGCTGCCAGTATTCAAAATGGCGCCGATAGCCTTTGCCCTTACTATGTCAAAGGGGTTGACCAATGGCACCAGTAGCCCCTGTGACATAGTAAGGGCAAAGGCTATCGGCGCCATTTTGAATACTGGCAGCCGACGGCCCGAGTGCAGGAGATCGCTCCTGGACCCCCGCTGGACCACCAGGGACTTATGGCAAGTCTTGGGGGGTCAGGAGGGTGGGGGTTGTAGTAAATTAAATTTAAAGGGTTGGGATGGGTTTTTTGGGGGAAACGAATACATATGTAACTAATGAATGGATCGGGGTCCCCCAAGAATGGATGCATTGGATTTGGGTCTCGACGAATACAAATATCGAATGGGACGAATCCGTCCCTGCTGCACATCCCTACTTTCTAGATTGGCTGGAGTAGGCCTGGATTTGCCAAAATCCACACTAGCTCTGTGCCTAGGATGGACAAAATCTGAGGATGCAGACAAGCTGATTTATTGTTTCCCAGCTGCTCTAAATCTCAATCAGCAGAGAACAGCCCTCTGTTTCCTGCTCTAGCCCTTCCCCTCCCAGGCAGCCTGTAGAGAGCAGGAGAGGAGGGAGTAAAGCTGGAGCAGACAGAGCAGATCAAAGAAAAACTGCTCTGCTCACTAATCCTGTTTCTTCCTTCTTGTCTTGTTCAGAGCAAGGGTAGAAGGGACAGGGTGGGGTAACAACTGAATGTCTGAGCCGGTTAAGTCTGGGCGGGCCAAAGAGTTATCCTAAAGTTAGCCAACTGAAGTTAGCTGGCTAACTTTAAAATAGCCAGCTATTTTCAATAGTGCAGCTGCACTTTGCTATCTGGATTTTGTCTGAATATGGACCTCTGTATATATTACTTTGCAACACATGTATAATCATCATGCCAATAAAAGTAGATTTTAAAAGTGTTGCTCGCGTAAAAATGCCCAATACGTGTGAGCAAATGGATTTTAAAAAGCAGTGAAGTACGCGTGTATATACTGGTGCTCGAGTCAAAAATAAGAGGCAGAAAAGGAGTGGGGCATGGGCAGAGCATGGGCATTCCGGGGCTGGGCCAACAGTTATGCTAGAAACTCTGTATTTTAAAACTGGAAACCGTGGTGTGTGTTGGCTTGTTACCTGCGTACCTTTAAGCTGCTCCAGATGAAGAGCAAGTCTGTAGATCTCAGATTTTGGGGCTTACAGACAGGGTGAGGGGTCAGAGTCAACCAGGGGGCGTGAGGGATGAAGAACCAGAGGAGTCTGGAATTCCTCAATATTAACTGGACAAACTGGTGGACTAATTGGAAAAACTGGATTGTCCCTCATGCAAGCATCTTTTAAAATCTGCCTACATATGCATGTAAGTCGACAAAGTCCTATGGAAGACAATGCTAGCTGTGCCCGAGTAACCCTTAAAATTAGAGCATACTTATGCATGATTGGTGTATTTTAGAATGTACGCACTCAACTGCATGCATGATTTAAAATTCCAACTTATCTTTGCTCACGCGCTGATATTGTGTGGCTTGCACCTATGGTTTCTTTGATCAGATGAAATGGGAGCATTTATCTAACTATCAAAAGGGAGAAATTCATCCTTCTACTCTAGAAAAGATTATGCCCAAGCTGGGAGAAGGAACCATATATTCTGAACAACACAGTCAGTGGAATTTGGTAAACCCCTTTAGATGAGTGCCAATCTGACTTCATTCGTAAAGCCATCAGGACTTTACTGTTTCCAAAGAATCTCATTTGGTATGACTTAGTCCCTGAGGTATTCCATTGCAAGATGGCAGAACATCTTGAAGGCCATGATAGTGTAGTGACTTACATGAATGTCAAGTTAGTCTATGGCACTACACCCAAGGATCATGACTGCCAACTCAAAAGATACTTGAAACAATAATGTCCTTGGAATTGAAATTAAGCAAAGAAAAATGTCAATTCAGACAGTCTGAAATGGAATTCCTAGGACAACTCAATGGAAAGGAGGGAATAACCTTAAATTAAAAAAGGATGGAAGCTTCCAAATCTGGAAACTTCTCACAATTCTAAGCTCAAATGTTTCCTTGGGATGGTGAACTACGTAAGGTGATACTAAAACTGGTTTCTTCAAATGCTCAACCATTAAATGCACTCCTAGAATCTGAGAATAGATAGATATGCAGATCAACCACAGCAAACAGCTTTTGAAGCTCTGTAGCAGATGGCATCTGAAATTGTTATAGGGTTCTTCTTCAACCCTAATCTGCCAAAATGGTGAGCACCAATGCAAGCAGCTACAACTTTAACCAGGCTCTTATTTAATCTTAAAGAGTTCAAGAAAAAACTAAAAACCCATCTATGCCTCGTTGTAGTTGGCAGGTCAACAGTAGCTTGATTCCATCCAACTCCCTCTATGAGACCTATAACTTTTTACATTTCCTATTTTGTTATGACTTTGATTTGTCTGTTTTTAATTTCATCTGCTCTATGTTTTATTATTATGAATATTTTTACCTTGAAAGCCGCTTTGACCCACACCCATTGTATAGGCAGTATATAAAAGATTTTAAATAAAATAAAGTGTAATCAATTAAATAGTCAATCCATCATTAATGAAGTAGATCCTGCACTAGTCCAAAAGCTGTAGCCAGACCTTCTAAGCTAAGCTCGCTCAAAATAGTAATCAGCACAACATTGTGACCACTATATCAGAACAAATAGGGAAACCTACTATTAGATTGGATTTATAGTCTATCTTTCATATGACAGTATACTCATTGTACCTAGGATTGTTTAGAAATGTTTATTTGTTTTGTGGATTATATCATTTTATTTATCTTAATGTCTTAATTTTTTCTTTTATGTTTTAAAGTTATTATAATTATGTGTTTTAATTTGTAATCCACTTACAGCTATAGTAATTGGGAAGATTATAAGTACCTTAAATAAATTAAAAATAAAAATAAAATGTGATAGTGCTCACAAGAGAAAACAGGGACAATTTGATGTTTATATAATGTTCAGTTAAAGTCTGTGTTAATAAATTTGTTAGCAAAGGTCATGGGACTCCTGAGGGCAATATGGAAATAATAAAGAAGGCAAAAAATACAAGAATACAATCTCTCAACTACATACATGATAACAGCCCGTGAGAAAACTCAATAAATATCACGAATACATTTTTCACTGTTGCCAAAAAATAAAAGTTAAAACTTTATTTAAGATAATGAGTTCTCTCATTGGTTATTATCAAATAAAAAGGTTCACTGTTCATATTCGGACTGTGTGATTCAGTCTTTTTGTCATGAAGCCTCTATACCTAAATAATCAGTACATAGTCATCTAGAATGTGACACTTGACACTTTTACTTATCATAATAGTTGCTGCAAGAATACTGTGACCTGTTGTAACCAAATATTTATTTATTCAAATTTGTCAACAGGAAAGTTGAGTTAAAATAAAATCTTTGATTTCAATCCCTCACTTACAATGAGTAAATCAGTTGCATAGAATGGTGTTACTCTATGATACATTTTGATTAATAAGACATTATTGCAGCAACTTGTCATATACTATGGTGCCATTATAATGGCATCTTTTGACTTTTTTTTACTTTTGCTAGTGGATCTTCAGTTCTTTCAATTAAATATATTGTAGAAATAAGAGTTAGTTGACATCTTAGTGCACAGTTAAGTTTAATGAAGTAAAGATAACTAATTTTAGAAATGTAAACTCTTGTTAAGCAGGGTTTCAGCAGACTGCAGTATGCAGGAAGCCAATCCAAATACAGTTGTAAAACATACAAGAGGAATCACAGTGGTCACCAGAGATGAATACAAATAAACATCTCTCCCAATCAATGTTAATGTATTTTCAAACTCTCTATCGCTGGAGATTAAATGAAAGGGCTAGTTGCTTTAGGGGCAATCCCTATCATTAAAGATTTACCATTTGCCATGTAAGAAAAAGGGTTTTCTCAAAAAGATAAGTCTTCTTCTTTTGGCAAAAAGGTTTTCAAAATGTGTTAACATTGTTTTGGAGAGAGTGTTTTTGCTTTGTCTTACTAGTGAGTGCCATATTACTCTATTCTTCTCCTTTCATGGTTTTTTGTGGCATTGCATTCAACTACATTAGCTAAAATCTATTGTTTTCCCAGGAAACAATGAGTTCCGGTAGTGGTAACTTGATTTAGTACAGCATCACAAAATAAGCTTGCACTTAATCTGTCCTTTTACTACAAATTATGACTCATTTATTAGGCACCATGAAGCAGGAATACAACATGATCTGTAGTAAAAAGTCAGTGCAGATTTGTTATTTGAATGAGCATATAGTAAATTAACACCAAAACATGTGATTCTTCTTTTAAGAAATCTTTATCCTGAGCAAGAGACTGCAGTAAGGACAGAATCTGGAGAAGCAGTGAAGCAAGGATATATCTCATATCCAAACTTGTTTATTCTGTACAATAATAAATCATGAGAATGGCTAAGCTGGAAGAGGCGAAGGCAGAAAGAAAAATAGGAGGTAGAAACTCACCAGACTAAGATATGCAGATAATATCACTATGAAAACTTTTCATGAAAGTGAAAGAAAAGGTGCAGGAGCTGGTCTAATGATGAACATCAAGAGAAAAGTCACGCCATCTGGATCCTCTTTGAAAGTTCCTGAAAAGCAGAATATAAACCAAATAAATAAATAAAGTGAATGTTAAAAGAATTCGAAGTAGGTAATAACCAAGTGGAGAGAATGGATATCTTCAGCTTTCTGGATTCCTGAAGGAACCAGAAGAATACTAATATTGGGAAGAACAGTAATGTTAAACTTTAACAAGGTAAATAAAGCAAAATATGTTACTGTAACAACAAAAATAAGAATAGTAAAATCAGTTAATTTTCAGTAGCAACATACTGATCTAAATGGTGGACATTAATGAGCAGATAAGAAATTTGTTATATGATTGTGGAGAAAATTGCTCAAGATTCTGTGGACATCAAATGGTTTGAAATCAATCCTTCCCAAGCCAAATAAAGCCTCGAGGTCATGTTACAGAAGAAATTGACATTCTTTGGATGTGATGTGGCCAAACAATAAAATAGAGAAAACCATCATTCTTGGTCAAGTGGAAGGAAAGAGGACAAGAAAAAGATGGGTAGCAAGGTGGATGGGATGATGGAAGACTCTATTGTCTCTGCAACAGCTTCAGAAAGCGGTTGGCAGCGGGGTTTCTTGGATACCGTTAGTCCATTGCATCCCCAGGAGCCAACACCAACTTGATGCCACATAACAACAGTAGAAAAGTAAAATAATATGGATGTCATCAATAGTAACATCTTACAAAATGAAAAAAATTTAGTTTGACTACTGTTTGGTTGCTGTTGTTGATTACAGCTTAGGTAACTTAATTTTTGGATCTTTGTATATTTTCAGTGCTTGGGTGAATAAATAACAACAGCTTGGTCAGCTAAAGTGATATTAGGTATCAAAAGATGTAGAGCTAAGTCAAATCTCTAGTTTATATTTGTCATATAATGTTTTCCAGTATAACAAATATAACAGCTATGGGATAATTTTGTAATGGCTGGCATTGATTCAAAGTCAATTACGTGTAGACTTTACACCAGTTTTCAAGGGGAAAGTACTTACATTCTTTCCCTTTGAAAATTATCCTATAAAAATTAACCACACCCATTTAAACTTTATAATTTGTGCAGCTAGTTTTTCTGAGACAAATTATGGGGTAGATCTTTAAAAACTACGCGATCGCGTACTTTTGTTCGCGCACCAGGCGCGAACAAAAGTACGGGTGCACATTTGTGCAACCTGCGCGCGCCGAGCCCAGCGCGGCCTGCCTGTTCCCTCCGAGGCCGCTCCGATTTCGGAGCGGCCTCGGAGGAAACTTTTCTTCGCCCTCCCTTCCCCTACCTAACCCACCCCCCCGGCCCTATCTAAACCCCCCCCCTAACTTTGCGCTCGTCGGCCGGCAGCCCCGCTCTGTTCTCCTGTCCCAGGGGCTGGTCCGGAGGCCTCGACCACGCCCCCGGGCCGGCGCCACTCCCCCGGGCCCGCCCCCGAAACGCCGCGGCACGTCCCCGAAACGCCGCGTCATTTCGGGAACGCCCCCGGACATGCCCCCTCTCTCCCCTTTTCGAAAGCCCAGGGACTTACGCGCGTCCCGGGGCTTTACGCGCGCCGGCGGCCTATGCAAAATAGGCGCGCCGGCACGCGAGGGCCCTGCGCACGGGCCTTTTAAAATCCGCCCCTAAGTGCATACATTTGAATATTTATTTATTTATTTGCTTTTATATACCAACATTCGTTTTCGCATCACATCGGTTTACAGTATAACAAGTGGAAACTGAAAGGAAGTTTCATCTGAACAAATGTCTTAAAGACTTATCGGTAATAAAGGGCCAATGAATAAAATAAGGTTAGAGAAAGGGTGTAGATTGAGGGTAGTCAGAGAACAAGAACACAGTAACAATAATTTTAACAGATATAGAGTGCCCTGTGCGCTTAAATCCTCCTGGATTTACGCGCGCAGGGCACTCTCGCGCCGGTGCACCTATTTTGCATAGGCCACCGGCGCGCGCAAAGCCCCGGGACGCGTGTAAGTCCCGGGGCTTCGTAAAAGGGGCGGGGGGGGCGTGCCCGAGAGGCGTTTCCGGGGGGGCAGGGGGCAGTCCGGGGGCATGGTGACAGTTCGGGGGCGGGCCGGGAGGGCGGTCCCGAGTCCCCCGGCACTGCGGCCTGTGCCGGGGGATGCTGGGGCGGCGCGCGCAAGTTACGCCTGTTTCAAGCAGACGTAACTTGCCCAACAAAGGTAGGGGGGGGGATTTAGGTAGGGCTGGGGGGTGGGGTAGATAGGGGAAGGAGGGGAAGGTGGGGGGAAGCGGAAGGAAAGTTCCCTCCGAGGCCGCTTCGATTTCGGAGCGGCCTCGGAGGGAGCAGAGGCAGGCTGCGCGGCTCGGTGCACGCAGGCTGCTGATTTTGCGCAACCTTGCGTGCGCCAACCCCGGATTTTATAAGATACGCGCGGCAACGCGCATATCTTATAAAATCTGGTGTACTTTTGTTCGCACGCGCATATGTTTTGAAGATCTACCTCTATGTGTAACAAGAAAGAAACAGTAATAATTCTAACGTGTATGGTCTCACATCAAGGGAATAAGTAAAAATAATTTTGAAAGTTGTATATTAATAATCATGGTAAGGGAAGAGAGAGAGTACTTTATGCAGGGGCTTAAGAGTGTATGTGGGGACTTGTATGCATGGCAGTAGGGGTGTGCGGGGGTCATGTGAAGGTTTTCAGTTTCTTTTTGAAGTTTTGAGTGTTTAGTTTTAGCCTTAGTTCTTGTGGCATGGTGTTCCATAAAGAGGGGCCGATGAGAGATAGAGCTCATTCCCACGTTGCGGTGAGGTGTGTAAGTTTGGGTGTGGAAATAGGTAGGGTTCCGTTAAGGGCTGATCTGGTTTTTCTACGTGGGCTTTGGAAATGAAAGGCGGAGTTGAGCCAGTGTATGTCTTTGTTTTGCAGAGTCTTGTGTATGAGTGTTAGACTCTTATAGCGTATTCTGAATTGGATCGTCAGCCAGTGGAGGTCCTTTAGAATGGGGGTAATGTGTTCATTTTTACGGGTATTTGTAAGGATTCTGGCTGTGGCAGTTTGTAACATTTGCAGGGGTTTGAGGGTTGCTGCAGGGAGTCCTAGTAGTATGGAGTTGTAGTAGTCTATTTTGGAGAAGATTAGTGCTTGGAGAACAGTTCTGAAATCACTGTGGTGGAGGAGGGGGTCTTAATTTTTTAAGAATGTGTAATTTGTAATAGCAGTCTTTCATTGTTGTGTTTATGAATTTTTTAAGGCCTAATTCGCTGTCTAGGACTACACCTAGGTTTCTTACAACTTGAGTAATGGGGTGTTTAGCTTGATTGGAGGTTATGTCTGCTAGGATTTTGTCGTTTAATTTGTGACACAGTATTAGGAGCTAGGTTTTGGTAGTATTTATTTAGCGCTAAATTTATTTGCGTGAGTAGTTGGTTGATGGTAGTTAGGTGTGATTCCCATAGCTGGAGTGATTTGGTTATGGATTCGGTGATGGGGATTAGGATTTGGACGTCAATGGCGTAAATGAAGTTCTAGGTCAGTCAGTAGTTCGAATAAGGGGAGCATGTATATGTTGAAGAGTGTGGAGGATAGGGAGGAGCCTTGTGGTATGCCTTGAGTGAGACTAATGGGCTCGGATTCACTGTTGCCAATTTTGACTTTGTAGTATCTGTTTTCTAGGTATGATTCGAACCAGTGAAGAGCATTACCATTTAAGCCAATTTCTCTTAGTCTGACAATTAGAATTCTGTGGCTGATGGTGTCAAAGGCTGAGGAGATATCTAGCATCGCTAGCATGAAGGATTGACCTTTGTCTAAACCTAAGAGAACTGTGTCGGATAGTGAGATTAGTAGGGTTTCAGTGCTGAAGAACTTGCAGAAAATGCAGAAATGTATGTAATATGTATGTAGTATGTATGTAGTAGCAGAAGTACGCACATAAATGCAAACCTCTCCCTAATCCCAACCCCGGGAACACCTCTTCTCACTGTCGAGAAAAGTATGTATGTAGACATCCTGCATGCATACATTTATACGCATATAGGGGCTGACGCAGTAAGATGCATGGTAAAAACAGATGCTTGTATTGAGTGCCTGTTTTCCTATCCTAACATCAAGCCACATCCCCTGAGGGCTTGATGTTATATTAAAATGAGATGGTGTGGTAAAAAGGACACACTAGGTATAAATTCTACATCCTTAGCGCTCAAAAGCATCAGGCACCCAGGAGCCATGTCTGTGCGTGTGTCTCTTGGAGGTACTTGCCCTCCATTCAACATTGTTCAAACAAGTAAATAAATAAATAAATAAATAGACTGTATAGGTTATTCTTGTTTGTAATAATAAGCTCTCTTCCTGCCTTTAAAGCTTCATCGTTCCTTCTGGTTGACCTGAAATGTAACGAGGCTTTACAAGCTGCTCTGACCTTCTTGAATGCTTAATGGTGCCTTTTCTTTGAGAAATTTTTCTTACTACAGAGAATTAATCTATTTTGTAGCAAAAGCAGTATTTTTTATTTTTTAGGAGACCTTGACTCACAGTAGGACTCAACGCCAGCTCCAGGGCTGGCATTAAATTTGCCACGTTATAAAGGGTGCGTTGGGCAATTGGCAATTTTCTGCTTCAGGGGTTAATGGCTAATAGCCTCATCTATGTGGAATTTACATGTGATAACATATTGGCTACACGTTTGGACATGTGTTTTGGATGCGCTAATCCCTTTAATGCATCAGAGCTAAAAAATTCTAACTTATCCATATCAATTAAAAAGCAGAATGAAAATACAAACAAAAAAACAAACTTTGAAATGTTTGTATGCTAATGCCAGAAGTCTAAGAAGTAAGATGGGAGAATTAGAATGTATAGCAGTGAATGATGACATAGACTTAATTGGCATCTCAGACACATGGTGGAAAGAGGATAACCAATGGGACAG
Source organism: Rhinatrema bivittatum (assembly GCF_901001135.1). NCBI lineage: Eukaryota > Metazoa > Chordata > Amphibia > Gymnophiona > Rhinatrematidae > Rhinatrema > Rhinatrema bivittatum. The sequence goes on along the minus strand of NC_042622.1, from coordinate 53,541,021 downwards.
TGCTATACCGGGGTACAAATTATATCGCAATGACAGAGAGGAGCACCCGGGAGGAGGTGTGGCGCTTTAAGTCCGGGATGGCATAGAGTCCAACAGGATAAACATCCTGCATGAGACAAAATACAAAATTGAATCTTTATGGGTAGAAATCCCTTGTGTGTCAGGGAAGACTAAAGTGATAGGGGTATACTACCGTCCACCTGGTCAAGATGGTGAGATGGAAAGTGAAATGCTAAGAGAAATTAGGTAAGCTAACCAAATTGGTAGTGCAGTAATAATGGGAGACTTCAATTACCCCAATATTGACTGGGTAAATGTATCATCAGGACACGCTAGAGAGATAACGTTCCTGGATGGAATAAATGATAGCTTTATGGAGCAATTGGTTCAGGAACCAACAAGAGAGGGAGCAATTTTAGATCCAATTCACAGTGGAGCCCAGGACTTGGTGAGAGAGGTAACAGTGGTGGGGCCGCTTGGCAATAGTGACCATAATATGATCAAATTTGATTTAATGACTGGAAGGGAGACAGTAAACAAATCCAAGGCTCTCGTGCTAAACTTTCAAAAGGGAAACTTTGATAAAATGAGAAAATTTGTTAGAAAAAAACTGAAAGGAGCAGCTACAAAAGTAAAAAATGTCCAAGAGGCGTGGTCATTGTTAAAAAATACCATTCTAGAAGCAGAGGGTAGATGTGTTCCACACATTAAGAAAGGTGGAAAGAAGGCAAAACGATTTCCGGCATGGTTAAAAAGGGAGGTGAAAGAAGCTATTTTAGCCAAAAGAAGGCTCCAACAGAAGAAAATAGGATAAAGCATAAACATTGGCAAGTTAAATGTAAGACATTGATAAGACAGGCTAAGAGAGAATTTGAAAAGAAGTTGGCTGTAAAGGCAAAAACTCACAGTAAAAACTTTTTAAAATATATCCGAAGCAGAAAGCCTGTGAGGGAGTCAGTTGGACCGTTAGATGACCGAGGGGTTAAAAGGGCACTTAGAGAAGATAAGGCCTTCGCAGAAAGATTAAATGATTTCTTTGCTTCAGTGTTTACTGAAGAGGATGTTGGGGAGGTACCCGTAATGGAGAAGGTTTTCATGGGTAATGATTCAGATGGACTGAATCAAATCACGGTGAAACTAGAAGATGTGGTAGGCCTGATTGACAAACTGAAGAGTAGTAAATCACCTGGACCGGATGGTATACACCCCAGAGTTCTGAAGGAACTAAAAAATTAAATTTCAGACCTATTAGTAAAAATTTGTAACTTATCATTAAAATCATCCATTGTACCTGAAGACTGGAGGATAGCAAATGTAACCCCCATATTTAAAAAGGGCTCCAGGGGCGATCCGGGAAACTACAGACCGGTTAGCCTGACTTCAGTGCCAGGAAAAATAGTGGAAAGTGTTCTAAACATCAAAATCACAGAACATATAGAAAGACATGTTTTAATGGAACAAAGTCAGCATGGCTTTACCCAGGGCAAGTCTTGCCTCAGAAATCTGCTTCACTATTTTGAAGGAGTTAATAAACACGTGGATGAAGGTGAACCCGTAGATATAGTATACTTGGATTTTCAGAAGGCGTTTGACAAAGTTCCTCATGAGAGGCTTCTATGAAAAGTAAAAAGTCATGGGATAGGTGGCGATGTCCTTTCGTGGATTGCAAACTGGCTAAAAGACAGGAAACAGAGAGTAGGATTAAATGGACAATTTTCTCAGTGGAAGGGAGTGGACAGTGGAGTGCCTCAGGGATCTGTATTGGGACCCTTACTTTTCAATATATTTATAAATGATCTGGAAAGAAATACGACGAGTGAGATAATCAAATTTGCAGATGGCACAACATTGTTCAGAGTAGTTAAATCACAAGCAGATTGTGATAAATTGCAGGAAGACCTTGTGAGACTGGAAAGCTGGGCATCCAAATGGCAGATGAAATTTAATGTGGATAAGTGCAAGGTGATGCATATAGGGAAAAATAACCCATGCTATAATTACACAATGTTGGGTTCCATATTAGGTGCTACAACCCAAGAAAGAGATCTAGGTGTCAAAGTGGATAACACATTGAAATCGTCGGTTCAGTGTGCTGCGGCAGACAAAAAGGCAAACAGAATGTTAGGAATTATTAGAAAGGGAATGGTGAATAAAACAGAAAATATCATAATGCCTCTGTATCGCTCCATGGTGAGACCGCACCTTGAATACTGTGTAAAATTCTGGTCGCCGCATCTCAAAAAAGATATAATTGCGATGGAGAAGGTACAGAGAAGGGCTACCAAAATGATAAGGGGCATGGAACAGCTCCCCTATGAGGAAAGACTAAAGAGGTTAGGACTTTTCAGCTTGGAGAAGAGAATGCTGACGGGGGATATGATAGAGATGTTTAAAATTATGAGAGGTCTAGAACGGGTAGATGTGAATCGGTTATTTACTCTTTCGGATAGTAGAAAGACTAGGGGGCACTCCATGAAGTTAGCATGGGGCACATTTAAAACTAATCGGAGAAAGTTCTTTTTTACTCAACACACAATTAAACTCTGGAATTTGTTGCCAGAGGATGTGGTTAGTGCAGTTAGTATAGCAGTGTTTAAAAAAGGATTGGATAAGTTCTTGGAGGAGAAGTCCATTACCTGCTATTAAGTTCACTTAGGGGTGGATTTTAAAACTCCCGCGCGCGCCTATTTTGAATAGGCCACCGGTGCGCGTAAAGCCCTGGGACGCACGTAAGTCCCGGGGCTTTCGAAATGGGGAGAGAGGGGGCGTGTCCGGGGCGTTCCCGAAACAACGTGGTGTTTCGGGTGCGGGCCCAGGGGTGTGGCGTCGGCCCAGGGGCGTGGTCGAGGCCTCCAGACCACGCCCCCGGGACCGGAGGACGGAGCGGGGCTGCTGGCGACGCGCGCAAAGTTACGCCTGCTTTCAGCAGGCGTAACTTTGCCGACAAAGGTAAGGGGGGGGTTTAGATAGGGCCGGGGGGGGTGGGTTAGGTAGGGGAAGGGAGGGGAAGGTGGGGGGAGGGCGAAGAAAAGTTCCCTCCGAGACCGCTCCGAAATCGGAGCGGCCTCGGAGGGAACAGGCAGGCTGCGCTGGGCTCGGCGTACGCAGGTTGCACAAATGTGCACCCCCTTGCGCGCGCTGACCCCGGATTTTATAAGATACGCGCGGCTACGCGCATATCTTATAAAATCTGGTGTACTTTTGTTTGCGCCCGTGGCACGAACAAAAGTACTGGTGCACGTATTGTTTTAAAATCCGCCCCTTAGAGAATAGTTAGCCACTGCCATTAGCAATGGTAACATGGAATAGACTTAGTTTTTGGGTACTTGACAGGTTCTTATGGCCTGGATTGGCCACTGTTGGAAACAGGATGCTGGGCTTGATGGACCCTTGGTCTGACCCAGTATGGCATTTTCTTATATTCTTAGATGTTATGCTAGCACGTCCAATACGAGCATCCAACCGAGCACTAACCTGGGTGCTGGACTGAGCACACTTTATTACATCAGCCTCACAGGGCGGGCAATTTTCTAAATGTCCATTTCTGCTGGTATAACAAAAAAAAAAAAAAGACTTTGAAAATTACTCTTCCAAATGGTATTTTTATGTATGGTGTAGTAGACAACATTAAATTTCCCTTCTGTTGCACTGCACAGGCCTTTGTTAACCATAGTGTATCACCTGTGAACCCCAATACTTTTGGCTGATGCTTCTGGCAAGTAATAAGATATTTTGTGATGTGCCCATAATGAAGTCTTAACTTCTCTATAATAGCTTAGGCTAAGGTAGATCAGAATTTTCCAGCCCATGGGAATTAATCTTAGAGTGGTATCCCTACACATTGTAGCTGACCATAAACTGATTATGCTGAAATATACAGCTAAGGATGCAGATAAGCAATGGTGGCTAAAAATAACTTCATAATGATGTTACTGCATAAAAGTCATGAAGAGCACAATGCTTGATGCTCAGTCAAACTTCATATAGGAAACATTGTCATATTTTATTATGATAATGAAACTTCTGCTGCTCATGGTGGAAATCATGGATTGTACCAATCTACTTGTCAATGCTAATAAATTCTGTGGAGGGCCAGTTGCCTATGTAGAACTTCTGTATTTAAAAAAAAAAAAAAAAATCAACTCTACTTGAGGGACCGAGGTCAAACCTTAAGGGCTATTATTAGTTACTATTATTATTGTTTATAACTTGATATCCTGCAATTCCATACACATAAAAGCAGGTTGCAGTCAAAATTCTAACAAATTCTAACACATTTAAAATCCCGTCCCTTGCCCCTCCCACCACTCAATCCCATCTCACCCTACAAATAAGAACATATTAAACCCCCTCATCCTAACCTGCCCCATTAACCACAATTTTTGCACACCCTAATCCTCTTTTTGTCAAATCCTTTACTATTTGCCTAAAAACTCCTTAATCTGCCAACAACTAGGCCTCCTTAACCTACCTAATCATTCTCTCAATTGGCATCACAACCCCTGCACCATATTTTTACCTGTAGCCTGGGTTTAGTTCTGCAGTAACCGATGCTCTGCACCCGGCTGTGGAATCTGTGGACAGCTTCTAAGCAGCTCCATGTAAAATAATGGACCATCCTGTGGGTGCCTATTAGTTGCCTCTAGGGATCTTTAGCCTTTTAATGCCCTGTGACATAGCTGACTCAGGACTGGCTTTGTTGGAGGGCACTTTTAACAACTTATTCCAGACATGATTAGCATTTGCAGAGGAACTAATTTTCTTTGAAAAAAACAAGCGGAGGTGAAAAATAAGGAGAATTTAAATGAAGACTGTATTATATGCTCATTAATTGCCTGACTATTCATAGAAGAATAACATCTTTTTCATTAGTTTGTTAAATCTTGCAAGTAGTAAATGATACAGTCTCTTATCTTGGACAACCTTATTTTTATTTGTTTAAAATTTTTGTTAAAGAGGCTGGGCTTGGATTAATAATTCTAAACTTTCTGAACAAGGTTATGGATAAAGTAGTGCAGCTGCCCTGTTAGTTCACTTGAATGTACATAAATAAAGGTTAACCATAGAAGGTGACACATATTTATTGGACTATAGTGCATTTCTTGATAAGCTTTCAGAAATTGTCATTGTTTGCTCATTCTGTTTTTGGACCTGAGAAAGGGAATGTCAGCTCCCAAAAGCTAGATAAGAAATGTATTGTTAGATTTCACCTTATATTACTTTTTTTGCTGGTTAACCTTTAGTTCAGAAAGTTATAGAAACTGCAAATGAAAAACAGTAATATCCTTTGCTTGCATATCATTAAATGGGTATTTTCTGCTCTATGCACTCATGGTCATGTTCTCTTTCTGTCAACAAGTGCTCATAAATAATGCTATCATGTGGACAGTGAAAGGGCTGGGTACCTTGTCCTTATCGTACAGAACTGGTCTACTAGAAACATTTGTGTCTTAAATAAAGGACCCTGTTATAAAGGACCATTTGGGCCTTCCATCCTCTTCATGTAGAGAGGGTAATTTTCAAAGGCATTTCTGTGGGTAAAACAGTGCTTTACCTGTAGAAATGTCTTCTTAAATTGCACCCCCCTTGCGCCCCCCCAGTATGCAGATAAACTGACATGTCTTCACATTTTACCTTGACTGAGTGGGGGCAGAGTTGGGGAGGGGTTTGGATGCATGCGTATAGTTTTAGATTTTCAAAAACATGCCCACAGATTTCCTTGAAAAATATCTGCATACGTAATAGCAAGTGCGATTGTGTGCAGAGTTTTGTGGTGGGGTATTTTCAAAGTTTACTTTGAAAACTGGTGTAACTTATGCATGTATTTGTTGACTTGTTTGTATACAGGCTGTTATAAAATTTCCCCCATAAAGACAACTTATGAACTTAAAAACAAAATGTTAATGGAGGAATCTAAAGCCAGTGTTGTAAATTAGAATACACAAGAGCAGCCTTTGAAGCTAGTTCATATGAACTATTTTCACATGTCTTAAGTAAGGATATACAAAAAGCACAGTTTTTGTTCAGTATCTGAAATATACTGCAGGGTTCACATATATGTGATGTAAAACTATTCACCATAGACTTTAACAGGATAATGATATCCTTTTTATCCTATGACTCAAAAGTGTTATCAAATCTAGACCTTTTTGTGAATTTCTTTTCTACAAAGGTGAAATCCCCTAGTTTTAGCCATTTTTTTGCTTTTGGGTTTTTGGGTTTTTTTGACAAATCTCTAGCATATGTTTGATGGGAGTTTGGGTATTAACTGTTTGAACACACCTCCGCTATGGAAATAGAATCCATACTCAAAAAAGCTAGACCATCATCCCACCCCTCTGATACCATCCCCACAAAACTTCTCCTTACTATACCAGACCTAATAGCCCCTCCTATCTCAAAGATAATCAATGCCTCCATTGATTCTGGTATTGTACCTTTCCCATTAAAACAAGCTATCCTTAAACCCACCCTAAAAAAACCTAAGCTCGACCCCGCTGATCTGACCAACTACCGCCCTATCTCTAATCTTCCTTTTATTGCACAAATTTTAGAAAAAACTATTAACTGTCAACTTAGTAACTACTTAGATGAGCAAGAAATCCTCTCTCCGTCTCAATTTGGCTTTCGTAAATTACACAGTACAGAAACCCTTCTCTCACTTTCTGATTACCTATTGCAAAGTTTAGACAAAGGATTATCCCATCTACTAGTTATACTCAATATCTCGGCTGCGTTTGACACTGTAAGCCATCAGATTCTTCTCAAGCGTCTCTCTGATATAAGTATAACCGACCGGGCCCACAAATGGTTCGGTTCCTACCTCAGCGACAGACATTATAGAGTTAAATTTGGCAACCATGAATCTAAGGAAATTCCCCTTGGACAGGGAGTCCCCCAAGGCTCCTCACTTTCATCCACACTATTCAATATTTACCTCCTACCCCTCTGCCAACTCCTCTCTAACCTTAAGTTACCACACTATTTGTATGCTGACGACGTACACATTCTTTTTCCTATCACTGATTCTATTCCGAAAACCCTGGAAATCTGGCACTCTACCCTTACCTCAATTAACAACCTCTTAAATTCTATCCAGCTTGCCCTAAACGCCACAAAAACTGAACTCATGGTTATCTCACCTCCTACACCCCTACAGGCTACACCCACATCACTCATTATCCCATCACACACACATTTCTCCCAACAAGTCTGTGATCTTGGAGTTGTATTAGACGATCAAATGTCTCTCAAAAAATTTATTAATGCTACCCTCAAGGAGTGTTTTTTCAAGATCCATACACTCAAAAAACTTAAACCATTATTACACTTCTCCGATTTTCGTACTGTGTTACAAGCCATGGGTTTTTCTAAAATTGATTATTGTAATGCTTTGCTTGTGGGCCTGCCTAAAAATGCCATACACCCACTACAAATCTTGCAAAATACTGCAGCTCGTATCCTCACGAATACGCCCACAAAGGAACACATCACTCCCACACTTAAGGAGCTACACTGGCTCCCCATCCACTATCGTATACAATACAAGATATTATCACTTATCCACAAATCCCTTCACAACCCAGAAATGAACTGGCCCTCCAACCCCTTTCAATTCAATAACTCTAACAGGCCTACTAGAAAACCATACATAGCCACCCTGCAAACCCCCTCACCAAAACTTTTCAAATACGCATCCACCAAAGCTCGTGCCATATCCCTAGCAGGCCCCATTCTATGGAATTCCATGCCTACTGATTTACGTCTTGAACTGTCCCCAAAAACCTTTAAGCAAAAACTCAAGACATGGCTCTTCACTAAAGCCTACTCATGACCTTCACATGTTCCTTCTCAGCCCTATTTACCCTCCCCTCTCTACCTCCTCTATCTTTTATCCTTGAAGTTTAGACACTGAAGACGACATCCTACCTCCCCGACCCTCACTCCTACCTCCTTCTTACAGCAGTCAACTCTAGCTTCGTTCCCACCTTTTTCTTCCTTAGCTCCTTCCTCGCTATTTATAAAACCGAAGAATTTGCTGTTTTTAACAGCCTTACATGTATATAATCTCTTCCTCCTACACCTTTTTCTCTTCTTCCCCTACTTAATCTCTTACCCCCTCCCTCCGTTTCCCCTCTACTATTCCCCTCGATTCTATAATAAATTGTAATATTACAACCAATCCATATAACATTATCACTATATATCTATCTATATTTTATAAACTGCTTTATTGTTAATGCATTTAACCATTTTAATGTAAAGTTTCTTAGTTGTTTTATTAATGTTTATTATTGTTTTATGTACAACGCAATTGCGGATTCTTGTTCTATGTACACCGACGTGATATCTCTGATGAGCGGCGGTATATAAAAACCAATAAATAAATAAATAAATAAATAAACTGTCAAGCACTATAGATCTACTTAATTTGTAGTACAGGCATTGCCTGTGGGAAAGATGTTGGGCTTTCAGCTCTTGATAATCCCATTTTAGTTTAGTTCAAAAATGGTATAAAAACAAAATGTTGCATTTCCATTATGGAAACCTATGTTTCCCTTTGACAGTAGATTGAGCTGCTTCAGTTCCAGTTTTAATATATTATTTATTTATGGGGATTAGAATAGCTGAACGTTGTGATGCCTTCAGTCATCATTAAAACAAATTGATTTTGGTCGTTTCTGCAACAGACATGCAAATAAGTAAAGTCTTCTCCATGGAGAATTTTCAGGGGCACTTTAAGGACTCCTGAAATATGGTGCACATACAACGTAAAGTAAGATGAATCAATAGCAAAGGAAAGTGAGAAAGAGAGAGTAGTAAGTTAAAAGAAAAATGAGCAGATGTTAGGCGGTACCTTAAAGAAACTGGTAATTGACAATCACGTCTTCTTAGTGTAAGCGGATGGCATCAAACAAATTTATACCCCTTAATGAACTAAACAGTGTGCTTTCCATGGTGAAACATGGCCTGGAAATTAGCCTGGCCCCCATGGGTTTAGATTACTTCTGATTTGTCATTGGCTGCGGTCGACTGGGGCTGTTCTAAAAACCATGCAGTCAGCATAGTGATCGGTGGTGACAGATGGGTTTAAGGGAGTGATTTTTTTTTTCTGATTTCTGCATGCAGGTTAAGAGGAATAAACAAAAGGGGGGTGCGGGGTGAGGGAGGGAGAAGAGGAGGGGAATGAGGAAAACAGAGAATTAACAAGAATGTTCGGTACGGAATGCTTTTTAGCAAGGAGCAGAGGGAATAGTTGTTACCGTTCTGCACTCTGGACCACTGACAATACAAATGTTTCAGAGGCTTCTTATTGGATTCTTTCACCGCCAGATCCAAAGCATCTCAATGAAGGTACGGTAATTGAATTTGTGCTAAACATTTCAGGGCCTTTTTCTCTACCTGCAAATCATGTTTAAAACTGATGCATCAGCTGAGAAGTGAGAGTATCCTGCTGCACTCCCTCAGGCGCGCCATGGGAAAACATGGCATAGGCCAAAGATATTAAATGAGGGACAGACACAGTCACCATTAACGGAACGCTTTTCTCTTGTTTGTTACTTATTTTGCTCTGTTAAGTTTAAAAGTGAGAAGTAAAGCCTGAGCAGAAGCATGCTGAATGAACAATTTAGGGACCTGACCTGTGAGCCAGGAAGAAGGCAAACTTGTTTTGTTTAATTTAAATATGTCTCTCCTGTCCTGTACAGTAGATCCAGTAAGTAGGTACAGATTAAGCAAGGACCTCATTTTACTTTTTTTTCATCTAATTCGAACATTGGCTGAATGTCATCATTTGATGTTTGTTTGTCCATTTAAATCTATACATAATATTTTTTATGTACGTGATTATTGTAATTTGCACTGAACAACATAATGGAAGTAGCGGAATATAAGACACATTAAATAAATAAGTCATAGGTTTATAGATTAATCTGCATAAATCAGTAAACATTTTTCTGAAAGTGTCAGACCTATTCTTATTTGTTGGCCAGTGGCCACTTGTTCTAGCATCATGCTTGGAAAAGCTTAAACATCCATGGTTTATAATATGGAAGAATAGCCTAGTGGTTAAAACTACATTCGGGGAGTCAGGGTTCAAATCCTGCTACTGCTCCTTGTGACTTTGGCAAGCTACTATACCCTTCATTGCATCAGGTATATTTACTAAGCCACAATATTGTGCCATTTACAAAATAGCTGCTGGACAGGCAGAGGATGCTCACAGTCCTGCTGGACTTAATGTTAACCCACTGGAAGGCTTGGGTCAGATGGGGGAATTTAAATTTTTTACCTCAAAGAGGATGGAATTTAGGATAGGCGGAGGGAAGGCCTGGTGACGATCCTGCCCCAAACTCATAGGCTATACTGGGTCAGATCAAGGATCCTTCAAGCCCAGTATCCTGTTTCCAAAAGAGGCCAATCCAAGTAACAAATACCTGGCAAGTACCCTTTAAACTTCTGCCTTATTTTTAATATTTTGGCTGCCTCAATAAGCTGGGGGTGAGGGGGTACAGAGGATCTCACTAGACCCCCCATTATTTTGACATGACTCTGGAGGGTGACGTCTCAGGCCCGGGATCTTTAAGAAGATCCCTGGAACATTGGGACATGCATTTATATCCAGATGCTCCCAGGAAAAGTTAGCTACAACTTTTGAGTTGCAGCTAACCTTCCATAAAATAACACAGGTTGCGAATATTGGTGCAAGTCAAGTAATTTTATTTGCATTTTATTTACTAGCATTAAGCAGATTTGCATGCATTGTGCCGTGTTTTTATGGGTGAGGATAATGCACAAAATTTGATATACTATGCATCATCACTTCAGTAGGACATTTATCGAGCAGTAAACACTGTTTACCCTGCAGGAAAGCCCTTAATGCAGTTTAGTAAATCACCCTTCAGATTCTAAGCCTTCTGGGGCCAGGGAAATACCTACAGTACCTGAATGTAATCTGCTTTGAAGTGGCTGACCAGTCACAAAAGGTGGAATACATTAAAACAAAATGATATGAGCCTGGAGGAGACATAGAGTCTAGAATAATATAACTCTGCACAGAAGGTATGATGGATGCATGCAACAGCCTTCCAGTGCATGAGCCAAATACAGAGGACCTGTACCTGGGCAGAAGCAAGGGTAATGCTTAAGATCAGCTAAGGTTGGTAATATTTGGATTTGATTACTCACCTTTGTAAACTTGAGCTCCAGGCAAGTTCCAATCAGTTACAGTAGATAGTTCCCTTCCTCAGAGGGCTTACAATCTGTATGTTTTTATGAATGGTGGTTTGTAACTCGCCCAGAATTTGAGATGGAGTGAGCAATAAATATTTTTAAACTTTAAGGGCTAGATTTACCTATGCTAGCTTGTGCTAATGGACCCGGACATTTTATAATATATGCGTGCATGATATTAAATAGGCTGTAAGTGCATACATGTGCATGCAATTTTATATTGGCATGTGCATGCAAATGCCGTCTGTACCACATAAGTGGGGGGGATTTTGGTATATACACCCGCCAATGCAATTATCAGTTTCTCTAGTCCATTCCCAGTTCACCCAGTTAAAGGATAAGACCTCCTAACCTCCCTACTTAATAAGCTTCCCTTTTAGCCCCAACCCTTAAAACATTGCTAATCCCTTTAGTTTTTTTTTTGTTTTTGTTTTAGGACTTACACGCCATCTATAGCAGATGTAAAGTTATGCAGTTGGGGACCCTGGCGTGCGCATAAATTCTTAACGCGCAGATTTCATTGACAAATCTAGGAATGCCCATGTCCCACCCAGACCATGCCCACACCCTGCCCCCTTTTTGCAAAACATTTTTTGTGAGCATACCGGGAGATACACGCATGCTTGCACTTTTTAAAATCCATGCAGTGCACTACAGCCTGACTTCTGCACGTATCTCCCGGCTTTGGCGCACGTAGGGCTTTAAAAATTCGCCTTTAAGGCTTTTCTCCCAAGGTGTGTTTATGGGGAAAACAGTTTAGCAAATGAGGCCCTAAGTTTGTACATGAGATAATGGAACATGAAGCAACTTCCTCAAGATCACAAGGAGTGTTAGTGTAAGAAGATGGATTTCAACTTCAGCTTTCCTGGTTCTCAATCTGCTACTCTAACCACTAATGCAGTGGTTCTCAACCTTTTTCCCATCGCGACATACCTGACGGACAACACTCAAATGTGTGACACACTGCTCATTTCAATCCATGATGGAAATTTTTTAAAAAAGGGTCCCATATTACTTTTATTGTTAAGAATGACAGAAGGGAAAGATAATAATACTCTCTCTGAACAGAAATTACATAAATGGTAAACCTCCAATATCAGAACAGCACCAACTTCCAGCACTCAAACAGTAACCACCTTACCTAAGAAAAGGCAATACTGAAAATATTACACCAGGCCTTAAAACTCCAATACGCCTCCTATTAGGAACACGGAACAAGCCAGACAGCCCTATACAGAAACTACATGCAGCAGAATACCTCATCTCAATCACATGTGCAGACCCTCACCCAGGGGCGGATTGGCCTATCGGGGGATTGGGCATCCCCCGGTGGGCCAGTTGTGCTAGTCACGTGGTCTGCAGAGCACGGCCGTGATGGTGCCGCGCTCGGCAGACCACATGGTATCTCTTGGGCCGGCCTGGACAGCGAATCCCCGAGCCGGTTTTCATCGGGAATCCGCCGCTGCCCTCACCTAACAAAGAATAAAAAGACCATAAAGCATAAATAGAAACATGCAGACAAAAACTGAACTGGAAACTGCAATAAGCCAGAAACTCTGTATGCAGTGCAATAAAGGAAAAAGAGAAACATCACGAGTCCTCATAAAACAAATCAAGAAATATAAAATCAATAGCAGTAAAACCATAATAATAAAAAGAACAGATTATTTCAAAACAGCTGATGAGTGGAATACCCAATAATTAAAAACTTATGTAAAAAATTTATAGACACCAATAAAATATTTCAAAACTGCAGACACAAAGACCCAAGAATTAAAAACAATAAGGATAAAAAAATGCTCTGCTCTCCATACCTGGGAACATTGGATTTGCAGGTGCCCTGAGATTGTTGTGAATTAGCAGGAGGAGGGGAGGGGAGGGGAGATGGAGGGTTTGCTAGCAACTTTCTCCTCACAGTCACACACAAGGTCTCTCTCACTTACATAGACTCTCAGTCACATATACATGCTCTCTTTCACTTACACATACAGGTTCTCAATCACACACTTACATACATACTGTCTCAATCACACACAGGCTCTCAATCATACACATACATGCTGTCTCTCACACGCACACACTCACACACACACACACACACATACACACACAGGGTCTCAAACACATATGCTCGCTTGCTCACTTACTCTTTCTCTCCACCCATGTCCCCCCACCCACCAAAGAGCAACTAGCGGGCAGTAGCAGCCTTCTCTTCTTACAGCCCTCTCGGCTCGAGAAAGGAGTCCCATCGGCTGTGGGGGTTGAGGCTGCTCCGGGCCACACTGCTCTTCTCCTTTGTGCTGATGCTGCACGTACATGTACCTTAGCATGGTCTCTTCTTTCCGCCCGCATGGTCGCTGTACACCACTTCCTCTTCTGGGCTGCAGGGGTGGGAAGAAGTGAGCATGCTGCTAGTGCTGCTGACTCCAGCTCTCTTGCTGCATTTTGCCCAGGCCATCAGCATTTCAAGCCCGGGTGGAGGAAGAGTTTGCATCTTGCTGGGGCAGGAGGAGCAGCTGTGCCAGCGGGGGACCTTGAAGTATGGCGACACATCTATATGTGCTTGAAGACATACTGGTGTATCGCAACACACTGGTTGAGAACCACTACACTAGAGTATTTGCTATGCCCTCAACTCTTGATGTCCAGCATGAGTGCCTAGAAAGTCAACTAAACCTTTTCCCCAGCTAAATATATCAGATAAATTCAGTTCTTGGTTAATAAAAATATTTATTTGAATGAATAACAATTCAACACTCACAGCAGATGAGAAAGTCCCAAGAGTAGCCACACAGATTGAAGAGACTGATACTGCTGTAACGAGTTTTCTCTGAAAACTGACAGTAGCTTTGGGTTAATAGTAAAAAGATGATGCTTCTCAGATTTCAAAAGAGGATGAGAACAAGCTGTTAGCTTGCCAACTGAAAGTCTCTGCAGGAAGTAAACTGTTCTAGGCACTCCAAGGGTCAAGGGACCAATAAGAAGAGGAGAAAGGCATAGAAAAAAAGATGTAGCAAACAGGAAGAGATCCAACAAGAAGTTCAAAAACATTCAAACAGCAACTAGGAAGAGCCAATCAGGGCAGGGGCTTAAAAACTCTGCAGAGAATCCAAGCTGTGCAATATCACAAGACGACACCAGGTGACAGCATAATAAAGAAGCTTATACATACAGGGGTTGCGCATGGGCGTACATGTGCGCGTGCTACCTGGCGCACCCACATGTACACCCGATTTTATAACTTGCACGCGCAAGGGGGTGCACCTTGCGTGGGCCTTCCCCCGTTCCCTCCCCCTTACCTGACCTTCCCACCTCTTCCCCTAACCTTTCCCCTCCCAGCCCTTCTCTAACCCCCCAAAAGTTTTGTTGTACCTTTTGCGCCTGCCTCCGATTGCCGGCACGTGATCTCTGACACAGCAGCAAATGGCCACTGTGCCAGGAGCCGCTGACTCCGCCCCTTCCCGCCCCTTTTTGCAAGCCCCAGGACTTACACGCATCCAGGGGCTTTATGTGCGCCGCCGGACCTTTTGAAAATCTGGCCCACACTGTGGAGGCAGAACACTATTCCTCCACTCAGACTAGATCAGGGGTCAGGAACCTTTTTGGCTGAGAGAGCCATAAACGCCACATATTTTAAAATGTAATTCCATGAGAGCCATACAATATGTTTAAAACTAAATACAAGTAAATGTGTGCATTTTATGTAAGATCACACTTTTAAAGTACAATAAGTCTCTGAAAATATTACACCAGGCCTTAAGACACCAATACATCTCCTATTAGGAAAACAGACCAAGTCAGGCTGCTATAGAGTCCTACACAGAAACTACACGCCAGCAGAAAACCTCACCTGAATCACGTGCTGTCCCTCACCTAACATAGAATAAAGAGACCAAAACGCATAACAAGAAGCATGCAGACAAAAACTGAATTGGAAACTGCAACAAGCCAGAGTCTCTGTATGCAGTGTAACAAAGGGAAAAAGAAACATCACACATCCTTATAAAACAAATCAAGAAATATAAAATCATCAGCAGTAAAACTGTACTAACAAAAAGAACATATTTCGAAACAGCTGATGAGTGGAATATCCAATAATTAAAAACTCATATAAAACATTTCCAGATACCAACCACATATTTCAAAATAGCAGACACAAAGATCCAGTAATGAAAAATAATAAGGATACAAAAATTTTTTTGCTCTGCATACCTGGGAACGTTTGATATCCAGGTGTCCTGAGATTGTTCTGAATTAGCAGGAGGTGGGGTGGTTTGCTTGGAACTTTCTCCTCTCTCAGTCACATACCAGCGCTCTCTCTCACACTGGCTCTCAATGACACACCTATACACACATGCTCTCAGTCACTCACATATACAAATGTTTTTTCTCTCTCACTTATATAGGCTCTTAATTACACATTTACACACATGCTGTCTATCTTTTCACGCTTACACACACACAGGCTTTCAATCACATAAATACATGCTGTCTTTTTCTCTCACACACAGACTCTCATTCACATGCTTACAAACATGTCCTCTCTTTCTCTCATTTACACACAGGCTCTCAATCACATACTCACATGCTCCCTCACCTAAATCAGCTCTCAATCACACACAGACACACATGGTCTCTCTCTCTCATTTAAACACAGGCTCTCAATCACATACTCACATGCTCCATCACCTAAACCAGCTGTCAATCAGACACAGACACACATGATCTCTCTCTTACTTATACACACAGGCTCTTAATCATACATACACATGATCTCTCTCACACACAAAGGATCTCAATCATACACACATACTCTTTCAAACAAACAGGTTTTCAATTACAAACTTACACATACAGGTTCCCAATGGTAAACTTACATTCATGCTCTCTCTCTCACAGGCAGGATCTCAATCACAGACATACTCTTTTTCACATATACAGGCTCTCAATCAATCATTCACATACATGCAATCTCTCACTCACACACACAGGATCTCAAACACACATGCTTGCTCGCTCATTCACTCTCCCCCCCCCCCCCCCCGGAACTCGCGGCAGCAGCAGCCACCTCCCAACGCTAACCTCCTTCATTTTCAGCCCTCGCGGAGGCAAAGGCGGAGTCCCATCGGCCGCGGTTGAAGATTTTCATTTTCCTCCGAGCCGCGCTGCAGTCTTCTTCCCGCGCAGGCACCCGATGCTCTCCACTTCCTCTTCCGGGCCGCGGGAAGAAGAGAGCACCGGCGTGCTCTCTTCTTCCCGCGGCCCGGAAGAGGAAGTGGAGAGCATCGGGTGCCTGCGCGATGACTCCAGCGCTGGCACCCGGCTGACACCCGATGACTCCCGCGCAGGCACCCGGATGACTCCAGTCGGCGTGCTCTCTTCTCCTCCCCCCCCCCCGCGGCCCGGAAGAGGAAGTGGTGAGCATCGGGTGCCTGCGCGGAAGAAGAGACCACGCTAGTGTGGTCTCTTCTTCCCGCGCAGGCACCCGATGCTCTCCACTTCCTCTTCCGGGCCGCGGGGGGGGGGGAGGAGAAGAGAGCACGCCGGTGCCGCTGACTCCAGCTGTCCTGCCGCGTTCCGCCCGGGCTGACAGCATTTTAAGCCCGGGCGGCGGAGGACCGGGGAGCAGCTGGGTCAGCGGGGAACCGCGAAGTATGGCGACACTTGTCTGCGAGCCAGATGCAGCCCTCAAAAGAGCCATATCTGGCTCGCGAGCCATGGGTTCCCGACCCCTGGACTAGATGGTCCATTGTATACCATCATGTTTTATATTTCTACGGAACTTCATTGGATGCTGTCAAGGTCAGAATAAACTTGTGAAAATAGATTTAATGAAAATATTAAATGTATTTCTCTAGCTATGTACTTATAATGGCTACCTACTGCCTATCCAGTGAAAACAAGTATGAAAAAAATTGCTAACTGAGTGCTGCTATTGCTTATAACTGGTTAGTGATGTGTTATACATTGTGGTTGTGTGTTTGAGAAAGAGCTGACAGTGACTTGTTTAACAAATAAGGCTTTTTTCTCTCATACCATGTCTATGGCAAAAAAATGCTTAGTAAATGAGGCCCTATGTATGCTGACTATATAGTAATATAATCTGTATGTTGGAAATATAAACTTTAAATTCTAAATTTATATATTCATAATTGAACTTTGATATAACATATATGCAGTCCATATTTTTACATAATTGTGAGTCATAGCATGTATGCATATCTCTATATATACAGATCTATATATGATACACCAACTGGTTTAACGCTCTGGTAATCCGTTTATTTCCAAGGATATGCCATTGGTTACCACAACAGGGCCACTATAGTATGTGTTGCTGCTCTCACATGACATCCCCATGGATTGCTGGAGGTATAGAACAGTTAGTAATGTACCAGTTAATTTTTACTTTTTGCTATCCATGTGTATGTCAGGATCTGTGTTGATGTATGTACCTTTATCTCTATACTAATAGCTCTCTTGAAAGCTTGCTAAATGTGAGCAGCCTTTAAGGTTTGGTATGAGGACAGGCTTTAGTAAAGAGAACTACAGGCAAGACACTGGAGAGAGATGAAGATGGAGAAAGAAGCTGGAGAGGTGGGGCAGATGGGGGGGAGGGCAAAATAAAGGGGGAGGGGTAGAGCAGAAAGCTGTGGGAGAGACAGATAAAGGTGGAGAGGGAAGATTGAGAGAGGTCTGTGGAATGGATAAGCTGATGTGACTGTTACTACCCTTAACCAATAAGCTTTGATACTTTTGATGCAACTTCAACATTGCTCTCTACTTCAACGACAGAAGGGAAAGGGGAATTGGATTTAGATAGCAACCAATGAGGACCTCGACTTTTAGGCTCTCGGGAACTGATAAGCATTTTTCTATTAAATGTATATCCCAAGTTACACTACCCCTATTTAGCTAGTACCCATATTTATCCACGTTACTTTGTCGAGTTACTGTTGCTTATGTAATATTTATTGATGTTCCTATGTTCAGAAACTCTGTTTATTGTAACGCCTTAACCGCGACAGTTTTGTTCCTTGGAAACCGACCTGATTTGATACTTGTATTAAGAAGGTCGGTATATAAAAATCCTAAATAAATAAATAAATAAATAACCTGCATGGAGCAGCAGTTATTACCCTTAATAGAAGGCATGGGATTGCTACCCTTAACCAATAAGCCTTGATGCTTTTGATGCAATGCAACATCGCTCTCTGCTTTGACAGGGGGGAGAGGGGGTTGGCGGGAAAGAGGATTTGAATTCAGAGACAACCAACATGAACCCTGACTTTTACGGTCCAGGGTAGTGATGTGCAGACATAAGGGAAAAAAAAACACACAGGACTGCTTCTACGGCTAAAACCATAAGCAAAACACATCAAGCAGCACTGTCTGAATTTTCAAGAAGGCTCATCACCCTGTAAGAACCCTTAAGAGAAACATGGGGCTAACTTGCACGGCAAGGCAGATACTACCATAAGAAGCTTGCTGGGCAGATTGGATGGACCATTTGGTTCTTTTCTACTGTCATTTCTATGTTACCATGTTATGTTACCAACAGATGGAGTTTATGGGGTTTGTAGGAGAATAGCTGGGAGAAGGGAAGATAAATTACTGGTAGGTTCTGTCCTGGAACAATATGTATTCTTTCAGGGGCAGTACAGGGGTCCGATGGGTGAAGGAACATTTTTACAAGGGAACAGAGGTGAGTTGGGGTGGGGGGAAGCTGCCTGTATGGTAGTACTGGCAACGTGAGCCAGTAAAGCTTGAATAGTCGCTAGTATGATTTTGGTAGAATTCTGAAGGGTTGAATGCAAGTATTACATACATTATGACTGACCAATTGGATTCCTTGTGATACAATTAAGGTCTGATGGAGATATGCGATACATATATAAATATATATATATACATATTTATGTGTATAAATAAAACCGACAGTGTTATCGTCAATAGAAAAATTACATTAACTACAAGAAGATTCTTTGTGTAGAGTTCACATGATCTTGAGCTTCGATAGCATGGAAGAAAGGAAAATCTAAAAGAGATGGTCCCTACATCAAATCATTAATGTGAATGCATGCAAAAATTATTGATGTCTGCTACATGTAAAAAAAGTGAACCATGACATGTAGTGCTTCATTCCAGCTGGCAGCAGGGAAGTTCTTAAGCTAAACTGGTAGTGCAAATTACAACATTTAGCCTGATAACAGCAGATGGCTTTTATTTTTAGCTCTGATCTTTCTCTTTAGCTGAGCGTTTCTGAGAGACAAACACAATCCTGCAGCCTTTTCTTCTCCTGAGACGTCTGAGCATCCACAAGGTAAAGGCCCCCCCTTACGGCTCTATCTTTTTATGGGTTTTGTCTCGGTGAACTAAATGTGCCACGTCAGAACCCTCTAACGGCTTATTCCAGCTCTTCCTTTTCCTCTTTCCCTTCCGTGTCTGCCTAATGAAGCTCAACGCATTAGGCCTGGTGAACACTTCACAGAGCCAGCCTCAAGTGTATTTTCCTCTAGGGGCAATATGCAACATCACTGCATCTTTGATTTCCTTTAAGACATTTTGTTTTTAATTAAATGAAAAAGAAAACAAAACAAAACAGTGAGGGGCAGCACTGTATCCTCGTGTGGTGATGCTCCAAATGGGAAGATGAAACGACTGCTGTTCCTGGGTTTCTTTTGTCTTTGGGGGAATGTCATAGTATGACAGTTACTCAGCTGTAGGTCTGTGACTCGTATGTGTGTTCTTGGATACACCCATTGGTGTTATCTTTAAAAATTGATTTAAAATCTCCTATTGCAAAGAGTGAATAGGTCAGCTGTGGTTGACATTGGATGACTTTCTTAAACATTTTGCTAATTGAAGGAGGGTCAGTTACTATGGTGCGATGTTTTATCGCGGGAGGGGCAAAATATCACGGGGGCATTCCCGAAATATTTGGGCCCTCATTGGGAAAATATCGTGGCAGTTTCCATGTGATTTTTTTTTCTCACTAAAAATTTCTGCAAGAGGAAATATCACGGGGAAAGGCTGAAAATCGCCTGGAGCCGCCATCTTCTAAAGGGGCTATGTGGCCCTCAAAAATCCCCCCCCCCTCCTAATGTGTCTGAGTAGACTCCCACTCCCCATCGCCTGTAGAGGCAAATCTAAAGGGCGATGTTCTGCTCCCCCCTTTCATAAACCCTCTCCTTTCCTAACCAAACCCCCCCCCCCCCCCCCTTATCCTAAAAGCACCCCCTAGGCCTCAGGCCGGTCGACACCACTTTCCTAAATGGCGCCGGCTTTTTATAATATAGAACTAAAATTATCTGGCTAAAACTTAGCTGGATAAGTTTGAGGTATTCTAGGACAGAGTTATAACTTGTCTTGCTAACTCTAATATTCAGAAAGCAGGCCTAAAGTTCCACTGACTATCCAGTTGTTCTGTCAGAACAATGCTGGAAACTGCTGGGCTAATGGTATGAGTGTACCACAATCCCGGAGCAGAAAGGGTGTTGCAAAGGTACCAGAGGGAGGAGGGAGGGGGAGGAGGGGGAGTTGATGTAGAGGTGGGGGAGGGGAGGGGAAGGTCAGTGAGAGACTGATGTTACTTTTTTTTTTTTTTTAAAGACTATTGCCACATAACCAGCTATATTATTTGGAATATAGTATTTTATTTGTTTATTTAAAAACCTCTTGTATACCGCTCATACAATAATAAGATCTAGGAGGTTTACAGATAAACATACACAATTTAAAAGGCAATCCTAAAGTTATCTGGGCACACATTTCCAGATCTGCTTCTGGAGCTGGCCAGAGTTAGCCAAAAATCATATTCGACTGGCTCTGAATATCAAAGTTAACCAGATAAGCTCCCTGGCTAACTTGTCCCTAGCACAGAACATCCCTGAAATGCCCATTACCTATTTGGCTGAGTTTTAGCCGGATACTGACTTACCTGACTAAAAGCCAAATAAGTGCTAGCTGTATTGAAAACTCAGCATTCAGCCTGATAACTTGTGAGTTATCCAGCTAATTGTCTGTGAATATCAGCCTCATATGTATTATACTGGTGCTAGTGGGAACTTTTAGGAAGCTCTCTGATAGTTATGTAACATCATCTTACCCCAATCTCAGACCTACCTGGCAGGTCACATCTGGGTCATTGCTAGGAATATGTGGCCTCTTCATGCAGCTCGACCAGTCCTGTCATCACACAGTAAGGTTTGATGAATGATCTATCTTAGCAATGTCTGGCACAGAGAAGGGGTAGTAATAAAGTATTAGCCTGGTACGCCTTATTGATTTTGTGGAATGGATTTTATACAGTTCTGTCTTTAAAATTATAGCTTTTGTTTTTGTTTGCTGCTTCTAAATGAAACAACTTTACTGCTTAGGATTGTTCTATAGTACTTATCTGTCTCTATACCCATTAATATTTTTATTACCCCAACACATATCCATTCTGTTCTTAAATGTCTGTCTAAGAAATGTCTCAAACAAATCTGAGGCAATGTCATTCGAGGCATATTACTTGGAATGTGAAGATTTCCTTGATTTTAAATTATATTTTAAATTGAGAGAGATACATGTTGTGACTTTGGGTAAGCCACCTTATCCTTTATTTTCTGAAATACCAGCTATATTTTAAGCTCTTTGAAAGAGGGACTCACTGTGCCAGTATATAATTCATTGTAATGTGCCTCAGATTACGATGCATGTAGAGCTGCAGAAATTTTAAAAGAAGTTTGTCCATAGGAGTCTGTTCTATTGTTTCCTGCAGTATTTCTTAAGCCAGTCCTGGAGAATCCCAGGCCAGTCTGGTTTCAGTATATCTTCACTGAATATGCATAAAATAGATTTGCATACGCTGCCTCCAGTGCATACAAATCTAGCTCTTGCATCTTCACTGTGGATATCTTAAACGCCAGACTAGTTAGGGGCTACTCCAGGACTGGCTTGAGAAATGCTGGTTTACTACTTGCTCCCAGTTATGAGTTCATCTCAGGATCTAACTTTGAATAGTACTCACACTGACAGGCCGATGCAGAGAGGTATGCTAAGCCAAACACACAGCTTTACCTAGATATTTTTTTTATTTTGTTTCCTGTTTACTAGTTTCAGTAAAGACCTTATTTTTGAACAACAGATTTTGGAATGGAGTGTGTTTTTGGTGTGTCTGAATAGCTGAGTAGAGGTGACCAAGAGAGACCTTGAAAAGATAAATCTTTCCTCCCCTGTGTGGGAACCCCAGGAGGTCATGGGGCTTTGTATGGTCCGTGACCCTCCCCATGTACTCCATGCTTACGAGCTGACTGGGTGTTAGTGGTTTTGGTGATTGATAGGAGGGTCCATCCCCCAAAAGGGTGAGTTGGTAGTCAGGGGTTATAAAGACGACTCAAGGAATCATGGAGGTAGTTGCCGGAGATGTCTTCCAGGGGATGTAGAGGAGGTAGCCAAGAGGCTGTGTTGTTCAGAGATTCAAAGGGGGGAAGAATAGTTGCCATTCTTGACCGTCAGAGGAGGAGTGCTCTCTTTCCTGTTCTTGTGAGGAGGGCAGTCCAGGAAAGTTCTCACTCCAGGTCTCATGGAAAGGGAATTGATCTGTCCACATCCAATACTGAGGTACTTGAGAATTGTTTTTGAGTGGAAGAAGAGAAATGTCTTATTCCTAGTGGGGCTTCTAGAGAAGAAAGAGCCTTAGGGAGAGCAAGTGGAGGGTCCCAGTCTTTACTATCTGCTCAACTTATTTAGAAAGCTGTTTTTTTTGTCTTTCTGTACTACCGGACTGCTTATTTTGGACTCGGTAAACTCTACTTTTGTTGTGGAACACAACATTCGATGTGAGAACTGTTTATTTTGTCTTTATTGTCATCTCCAGGGCTGAGCCCCCATAGCATGAGTCCGTGTGATCCCAGGCACTGCATTGCGTTGGATAGTGCTCAGCAGTCTGAAATATGGCTCTCCAGTGAAAGGGGGCATATACTATATAAGCTGTTATAATTTTTTGTTGTTGCTATAAAATAATATTTATTTGCAACATCTGTGGTTTAGAAGTTCCATATGTAGGGAATGATTAGTCAGACTTGCACCAGTGAACCGAACTCATAAGCAGGCAGATGCATCACTGGGTAGGCTGTTAAGAAACAAAGGTAATGAGTCTAATTAAAAAACAGTCCTGTCTTTAAAAAAAACAACAAATATTTGATAAAATAAAAATAGGAGGTAAGCTGTCTAGAAACCTTTCTTGTATATCCAAAGGCATTTATGAAAACTTAATTGAGCGGAAAACGTCTTTCTTCTTTTCCAGTGTTTGTCTTAAACTCACTGATGTAGATGAGAAATGTGCAATAATTGGGCTAAGGTGTTTATCTATCTTTTTCTTCTCAGGAGGCTGCTCGTTTGATGAGCACTACGGAAACTGTGGCTACAGTGTAGCACTGGGAACCAATGGATTTACCTGGGAACAGGTCAATACGTGGGAGAAGCCACCTATGGATCCGGCGGTGCCAACGGGTGAGTGCTTAACCTCTACGTCCAAGGCTGGTGAAGTCTCTAGAAGAGACGCACAGAACTTTTTGAGGGACACTGCACAAGTGTTGAAAGCTAGGTTTTCTACTTCTTGCAGGGAAAATGGAGAAGTACGGTATTTTTTCACAAGCTTGCAACCATGTTCTTTTCCCCAGTGTGGTTGTATGGTGGGTGGGTCAGTAGATGACTGTGCGCTTCACCTCAACTGTAAAATGATTTCCCTGCTGTTTTTGAAAATAAATGCATCCATGCCTTTAAGGTCACTCCCTTACATTGCAGCTTTGAATACAATGTTCTTCTGAAATAAGGAAAACACCACTTCCAGAGAACCAACTCACAAGTTGATAATGTTGAAGAAAATTCTTGATGGTAGCATTTCTGCAAGCACTTACCCTAATCCTGTGCCCCTGGGGAAGGAAGCTCTGAGCCTCTAGTGTAATCTAGTGATAAATATACAGAGGTAAAAAAAAGAATCTTTTACCTCTTTAAGCTACATGTTACAAACACACTACAAACCCAAAGGGGAACACTTCAGGATGATACCCTTTCAAATCAGGTATGCTGACATTTAAGGAATTAAATGAATGGTTTTGTTTTCTTTCATCACTGGTACTAGAGGTAACAATATTTAATAACTTGAAAAATGAAATTATTGACTATATGTGGTGTCGCAGATACATATGGTGTAGACAGCACTGTACATAGTGAACAATGTAGCATGTAGACATACATTAGGACTGATTTTCTAAAATGGAGGCAAACCTTAAAGAGGTTCTCACAGAATGCAAAACTCTGAGTAGTTGAAGAACAATGGGCTAAACTAAAAGAAGCTGTAGTAAGGGTTACAACTCTTCATGTTAAGAAAATACATAAGAGAAAAAGGAGATCTAATGTCTTTGTGAGTAATATTATAGAGGAGTCAGAAGGAAAAGCTTGCCTTTTCATGGATGGCACTAAGATCTGCAACAGAGTGCAGACTCCTGAAGAGCTAGACAGAATGAAGTGTTGATATAAGAAAGCTGAAGAAATGAGCATGTGCTTGGCAGTTACAATTCAATGCAAAAAACTGCAGAATCGGGCATTTGGGGTGCAGAAATCAGGGGGAGTGGTACCTAATGGGAGGGTGAGATACTGATGAGCACTGACCAGGGGAGAGACTTCAAGATGACAGTGTCTGATAATCTCAAGGTGGTGAAACAATGAGATAAGGCTGTGGCCAGAGCCAGAGAGATGCTAGGATGCATAGGGAGAGAGGCATGACCCATAGAAAAAGGGAGGTAAGCACTTGTCATCGGTGAGAACCCATCTTGAGTTTGTCCAATTCTGAAGGCCTCATCTCCAAATGGATTTATAAATGTTGGCAGCAGTTCAGAGAAAAGCTACCAAAACGGTACAGGGTTTTCATTAAGTGTCCGGAGATGACAATTAAGGATCTAAATATATTTACCCTAGAGGTCCACAATCAGCAAGCTACTGAGTGGATAAGTTGTCCTGCTAAAGTTAACTGTCCTGTATACACAGTGGGATAAATGCCCCACTAAATATCTCCGGTTAAAGTTATCCAGCTTTAACCGGATAACTTTAAACCTAACTGGCCATGTTTTGAAAAGGGCAAGTTAGGTCTAAAGTTATACAACCTGGTGTGACCAAATAACCAGCCACTTAACTGGTTATCTTCAAAGGATATCTGGTTAAATGGCAGCCCTGTATCAAAAAAAAAATGTACTGCAGGCCCCCATCCCAATTCCCATTCACTTCCACCTCAAATGTAATAAGATCCCTCCCAAACCCTTTCTATACTAAAATCATGGCGACGGCCTTCCAGGCCACCACCCCCCCACACACACACCAGGGAGAAAACTGAACAAAATTGGGCAAAGTCACCACCCTTCAATCCCCCCAAAATGATACCACCATCCCCCACAATGCCTCTCACCTACCCAGTACCTTAAAATATGCCCTTATGTGGCCCCGGATGTCAGAATGAGATGATCCCGGGCGCTTCCAGCATAGCTCTTAGCAGCTGTGGTGATAGCATAAAGTATTGGCACAACTGTTCAACAGCTGGCTAAACAGTTACGATACTTTAAGCTTCCAGCCCTGCTGCTAAGAGCTATGCTGGAAGCACCTGGAATTGCCACATAAGAGCATATTTAAGGTACTGGGAGGGTGGTAGGGGGGGAATGGTGGCATGGGAGGAAGGTTGGAGGGTTGCGACTTTGCTCAGTTTTGATCAATTTCTTTTCCCTGGGCGAGAAGTGGGAGGCTGTGATTTTGGTGTAGAAAGAGTTTGGGGGGAATCACAGCCAGCAAGGGCTCTGTTATATTTGATATGGCGGGGGGTGGGAATCGGGACGTGGATCCATGGTGATTATTATCATTATTTTTTTTGTATAGAACTGTCACTGAGCCGGTTATCTTTTGAAGATATCCGATTAAGTGCCTGGTTATCCAGTCACAGAAGACCACATAACTTTAGACCTGCTCTGAAGCAGGTCTCATGTTATCCAGCTAGTTTAGCCGGTTATAATTAAAAATCGGCTAAGCTAGTCAGATAAGTTAGTCATGCCCTGGAACGCTTCAAATATTTAAAAAGTTGCCATTTAGCTGGATAAATTGCGAGTTATCCAGCTAAATGTCTTTGAGTGTGGACCTCCTAGGGAAAAGGAGAGACAGCGGGGATATGATAGAGACAATGAAATGCCTCGAAGATGTTAATGATGCACAAGATGTAAATTTGGTCAAAGGAAAAAGGACTCTAGAACAGGCGGTCAAGATATGAGACTTCAGGTGGCTAGACATAGGAGCAATGTCAGGAAATATTTCTTTGCAGAAAAGGTGGTGGAGACAGAAGCATACCATGACAAAAATTCAAGAAAACACGGGATAAGCACAGAGGATTCCAGATTGTGGAGAAGAGAAGAAAAATCCAGAAATCAACTGGGTTCTATGACACTGCACCAGAAATTAAATTGGGTAATCTACTAGATGGACCTTAAGGTCATT
This sequence comes from Rhinatrema bivittatum, assembly GCF_901001135.1. NCBI lineage: Eukaryota > Metazoa > Chordata > Amphibia > Gymnophiona > Rhinatrematidae > Rhinatrema > Rhinatrema bivittatum. The sequence goes on along the minus strand of NC_042622.1, from coordinate 53,514,270 downwards.
TTCTGAAATCATATTCTTTATGTTTGTAGGTATTGCAATTCTAAACCTTCTCTTTCATATAAATGGAGCTCTGCTAGGGAAGTAAGTCACTGGATGAGAACTATATTGTTGGGATCAGCCATCATAGAGACAATTTTCAGTCTCCCCATGGAGCTTGCAGGTACTTTATATCCACGGATCTGCTAGCTCTTTTTCAAAGGGAAAGTCCCTGCAGAGCTTCCCTCTGAAAATGTGGCTTGCAAAGTGCCCCATGGGTACAAAAGTATCCACAGACTGTGCACCTGCTGTTTGTACAGTTCAGGTCTATGGGGGAAAAGTGGGTGCAGATATTTTAAAGATCAGATCTCTGTGCTTACATTCACTATCCTACCCTCCTTCATCCCTGTGAATGCACCTTTTCCCGGTGGCAGGTAGAGGTGCGCGTGCTGTGAAACGGCGCACGAGCTCTTACCGACACAGAAGCTGGGCAGTTTTCCAAAGGCCTTTTCACGTGGGTGATGTTTACCTGCATAAGATGCTTTGAAAATTGTCCTCCATATCCTTAATAAAAAGGTGTGCTGACCAAACAAGTATACATTCAATGCAAACGGCTATGAATGTCTGTGCTCAAATACCCATTAAGGTTAAATCATGTGTCACCTACAGTGCTTCAGAGAGCCTTCTCCGGGCTGCCCATGGATACTGTTTCAGCAGGAAATTTATGTGGTAATGAAATTATTTGAAATGGGTCTGAAAGGATGGCTGCAGTGAAGCCTTTAATGGCCCTGAATGAATTACTTCTGCACTGCACGTTTCCCCAGCACCCAGCTGTGTTAAACCATGCACTTGAACTATTGCTAGTTTCTCCCCCTTCTTTTTTTTTTTTTTCCCTGTGGCTCCCCCCTTGAAGAAAGCAATCAAGAACATAGCACTGCTGACTGTGAAGGTTGACAGTGCCTCATTATCACTATTAGCCCTGTAACAATAACAAGGGCATTGCATTAATAGATTGGGAGAACCCATCTGGCAGGACGAGTCAACAGATTCTCCTGATGAATAAATCCCCAGCAGAGTCTGATTAATCATCTCGCCCTCGGCATACCTGTCCTCCGATCCACTCTGCTGTACACCTAGAATGAGACACCATGTGAGTGCATCCAGTGAGCAGTAGCGAGACAATTTTTGAGTTCTAATTAAGCAAGCTCCAAGGATTGGCCTTTAATTCATTCTTCTTAATTTCAATGTGTCTTTCCATATGGTACTGAGGGCATAATTGTTTTCTTAAACAGCTAAAGCAAATTTTTTTTTTTAAAGCAGAAACTAGGTAGTTATATGTTGTAGAGCTTGTTTCATATCCTTCCCTAATCTCTGTTCTCTCCTTACTCCTTGCCACCCGGGCCCTCTCCGTTCCTCCCTCCATGCAATCTTATTAGGGAAATACCATTCATGGTTTTAGGGATGTGCAGCATTCTTTTTGTTTCATTTTTACTGTGCACTAATTTTAAGTTAGTACGCACTAATGAGAAGTAATGGCAGTAATGGGCATTGATGCAAACTAAAAACGAAAAGAAAAAAAAAACAAAAGTGGGCAAAAAATAACAAACTAAACAAAAAATATGAAATTATTTTGGCTGCACACCCCTAGATGGTTTGTTTCCTGTATTGTGTCAGCCAGATATTGCAGTGGCCTCCATTGCGGCAGAGAGAATAGGATACGGTTTTATGAAGAGCTACTTCCACTGGTGCTCTCTTGTCCATAAATGCAAGATCAGTTTTTAATTCCCGCTGCAGGACAGTGTTTCTCAGAGTAGAAACGGGGAACCAAATGTGTCTTCATATTGCAATGGATGGTTTCTTTACATCACAAATTGTTTAAAACAACAGAATAATGGGTAGTATGTTTGTGATGATGAAACTAAGTTTTAAATGTATGGCGGCTGTACCCTCTAGAATATGTTCCTAGAGGGTTTGGATAAGTTCCTATAGGTTAAATCCATAAACTGCTATTACGGTAATTAATAAGCAATAGTAGCTTGTGATTTATCTAATGTTTGGGTACTTGCCAGGTACTTGTGACTTGGATTGACCACTGTTGGAAACAGGATGCTGGGCTTGATTGACCCTTGGTCTGACCCAGTATGGCATATCTTATGTAGTTTTTCCAGGAAGGATCTACAGTAGTTTGCTACCCACTCAGTTGCTACATTGTCATTCATAATGGATGGTTTTACTTAAAATTTGTTCCCCTGGCTCAGGACATCACTGGACAATCACTGTACCAAGCTCACTGCTGCTCTCTTGAGTAAGAAGAAGGGCGGTGGACCTTCAGAATTGTTCACATCGTAATAAATTATTGTGTGAACAGATTAGGCTTTAATGTTTTAACTAGTTGCATTTGAACCAGGCAAATGTCAGCTTGACTCAAGTACAAAGCAGTTTCCAGATTTTACCCTGATTTGCTGATTTCCAGCAATCAGAGCTGAATTGACTTGCTGTCGCCCTGTGAATTAGTCAAATGTGCTATAAATCTGATGCTGATTCAGCAATATGAGGGATTTGGGGTGTCAGTCAGATTTTCTTTTTTAAAGTTTTGCCTAATTTGACAAATCATATATAGAAATGACAGCAGAAAAGGACCAACTGATCCACCTAATCTGCCCAGCATGAACTACATGCGGGATTATTGAATTAGTTCACAAACCTTTTTTTTTTTTGCACATCTCTATCTGGAAATCATAAAGCAGTCACACACATACACATCAAGCAAAAATCCTATTTTCACAAGCTGAGTTTAACAGAGTGAGATTTAATTGTGATTCTTGGCTGAATGACATCTTTGTTTTACATTGTTCTAGGGACACCTGTTCCCTTTCAAATGTAAGCATGCTACTTTGCCCCCGCTCAGCTGCCTGCACTAATATAACACTGTTTTTCTTATGAATATATGAGTATAGGTTTTATATGTTATGAAATTCGCTGTAACAAGTTATTTTCTCTGTAAACCACAGTGAAGGCCTGTACCAAACTTTGGTATATAAAAACACACAAATAAATAAATAAAATAAATAAAATAATAAGAGGGGGAAGGTACACGGGTTATTTTTTTGGCTCATGTATTTTGCAGCTGCTGATTTCCAAAGGGAAACCATGTGGCTTGTTTCCCTTTAAAAATTGGCAGCAATGTACATGGGCTAAAAGTGACCCAGGTATATTGCAAACAATATGGGATATTTAAAATTGTCCACAGAGCATCGGGAGGCAAGAAAAATGGTCCTATTATGATTTGAATTCATTTGTTGCAGCAGGGATTTAGTCTGGCTTTCCAGGTCAGCTGCAACCTGGCTTAGATCGAAAAGTGAATTTTATGGCCTGTCTCAGATTTGCCTGGCTTGTTCAGTCACAATTTGAGGCAGTAGTTTCCTATTATAAAGTGAGCATTCTTGCAGTTAACACACATAGGGGGTCATTTATCGAAATGCGCTAAGGTGTTTTCGCATGCGTTAAGTACCTATCGCATGCGTTTCGCATGCGATAAGCCCTTACCGCATGCTAAAACGCCTTAGCGCATTTCGATAAATGACCCCCTATGTGTGTTAACTGCAAGAATGCTCACTTTATAATAGGAAACTACTGCCTCAAATTGTGACTGAACAAGCCAGGCAAATCTGAGACAGGCCATAAAATTCACTTTTCGATCTAAGCCAGGTTGCAGCTGACCTGGAAAGCCAGACTAAATCCCTGCTTCAACAAATTAATTCAAACCATAATAGGACCATTTTTTCTTGCCCCCCGATGCTCTGTGGACAATTTTAAATATCCCATGTTGTTTGCAATATACCTGGGTCACTTTTTTACGGAGAGAGGAAACTCACCCAAAGATGAGATTTGTGCAGTGTTCTCTCCACCTAGCTTGATGTTACCCAGATAGAGTGTCCATCAAGCTAGGTTGAGAGAACCTTGCACAAATATCATCTTGGAGTGAGTTTCCTCACTCCGAAGGTCATCAAATCTTCACAAGAGACCACTGTTCTGTTCGTACGTCTCAAGTTGAATGTCAAAGTGGCCCCTAACCCCCTACATTAAAATCTAAACCTCACCTCGAGTTACTAGGTGGGCCTCCCATAGGGATACAAATACCTATCTAGGGAGAGGACATTATAGCTTCTCTCTCTCTCTCTCTCTCTCTCTCTCTCTCTCTCTCTCTCTCTCTCTCTCTCTCTCCACATGGTTGTATGCAGGTCAATTCACATAGGTAATTATTGCAGTTTTACTGTCTATTAGCATCATTTTGATAAATCCAGGCCATAGACCTAAGCTCAGATTTTAAACGCCCTGCGCGTGTAAAATCCAGTCTTTACGCACATGGCTGGGCTTTGCGCGCGCCGAGCCAATTTTCAAAGGAGCCCGGCCACGCGCGTAAAGCCTGGTATGTGCACAAGTGCCAGGCTTCTTCGAAGGGCGGGGGCGGGTCGGAGTAATGCCATTGTTCACTGTAGTAAAAGGTAAGGTTTAGGGGGTGGGGAGGAGAGGGGAAAAGGGAAGGGTGTTTAGGTAGGGGGTAGGAAAAGTTCCCTCTCAGTCCTTTCCTTAATGGGAGCGAACTGGAGAAGGCCGGAATGCATCGCTGCACAGAAATTACAGAAGTCCCCCCCTCGCGCACGCTGCCTGCACATATGCGCGCGGATTATGAAATCCCGCGCACACGTGCGTGCAGTCCATGTATTTTATAAATGTGCATGCTGGCGCGCAAATGTGATAAAATTGGCCTGCACACTTTATAAAATCTGACCCTTATATTTTAATGTGAGCACTTTCATGTTTTAATGTGGTCTTTCTCTGCCAGCATTCACTATGTTACTATGGGGGTCAAGATTTTAAAAATCTAGGTGCTTGCCAGGGGTCTGTGTACTAAACTGTGGTAGTTTTATAGCAGGAAAATCTATCATGGGATTCACTAAACTGCAATACCGAATACAGCAATTCAGCAAATCCTGCAGTGCTTTCCTGTGTGTTGCTGTGGCCAGGAACATTGTTCAGAAGGCAAAGGAGCAACAGGGGTCAGCTGGTGCCATTTTGAAAAATGGTGCCAGCAGGGTAGGAGTAAGTGGGGGTTGCTCCTGCTCCCTCTAGATCATCAAGATTTCTAATAAGCTTTGAGGGAGATTCTGGGGGTAGGTGGCAATTTTGAGAAGGTATAGCATCTTACCTGGAGGCAGGGCCTCATGGTCCTTACTTAGGGGTAGATTTTATAACATACGCACGCACGTCTAAGTGCGTGTGGTTCCTGGCGCTTGCACATGGATGCATTGATTTTATAACATGCGCGCAAGGTCTACTTATCACTTAAGTAATGGAAGCATACCATGATCGGTCGATGGATATTACTCGAAATTTTCTTCACCATTGTTCTGTGCACTCTGTTGTTTTTTAAATCCAAACTTTGGTCTGGATTCATAACCAACCTGAATATCTCCTTAACTATTTCTTGTAAACTTTCTACTCCATCTTTTTCTAGTACCCCCAGAATATGTATATTTGATCTCTGCTGCCTATTTTCAAGATCTTCATATCGATCTTCCATGAATTGTATTTTTTGTTCCAATAAAGTAAGGCACACATGCTCACCAAGATGGATTTCTGTGATTTCCATTTTCTCTTTAAGATTTTTAACTTCTTTTTGTAAAGTAGTAATAATGGATCCAGAGATTTCTGTGTGTAAAAGTTGGAATTCATGTATTAGGTCTGCTATGTCCCCTTTAGTAATTGGATCTGCTGAATTAGCAGCTATTTCAGGAGGTGAAGCAGAATTAGATGGCTCTATTGGAGAATTTTTAATAGGATCTGGATTCTTCAGGGTGTTTTTGGACTTAACCAGTGCTGCATCATAGTTAGGCTTCTTTTTTTTTTTTAATCTTTTATTTATGAATTTTCACAATACACTTCAAGAAATAAATTGGAATTTGCAAGCAGAAATAGGAAAAACAAACAATAATAAAGAAAATAAACAAATATAAGGTAATTGTTATTCTGCACATTAGGTTCTCAAAGGCGGATCCAATCACACTGAGAGGCATTTTTTAAACAAAATAGGAAAAATAGGATTTGAAATACAGGAAGCTATTATTTATGATCGAGTAAACTACAGACATATATGTACTCACTCAGGAGCTAATGGGGAGGAAGTAGAGAAAGATGGCACTTTCTCTATCCAAAAATTAGAAAGCTGTTGAGGAGTAAAAAATACGTATATATGTATCATTCCGATATTTGATTGCACATTTACAAGTATACTTTAATAGGAATAGGGCATCCAAAAGTAAAACCTGGGATCTTAATTGAAGAAATTGTTTCCTCCTCATTTGAGTAGAACTGGCTAGGTCTGGAAAAGCGCCAGCTTTCAAACCCAAAAACATCTCAGAGCGATGACGAAAACATTCGTAGGATCCATGCTTTGTCCGATTCTAACAAGAAGGAGACGATCAGTGTAGCTAGTTTAACTTGATCTTTTTGAGTAGTCTCTAAGGCCTGGATTTATCAAAATGCACTAAATATCACAGGTGATAGGAAAAGGGGTGTGTTTTATGGTAATGGCCTATTTATCACAAAGTGCACTATCTTAGCACTTTGCATAGGTATTACTGCTGAGTGTGATAACTTTTTCACACTTTGCGATAAGTACTACAATTGTTGCAGTTCCTGCCTACAACCACTGGGGGAGGATGGCGGAGAGAGAGAGACTAGCTATAAGTCCCTCATAGTAGTTAGGTATTAATACCTCTATATGAGGCCCACCTAGTTACTCGAGGTGAGGTTTAGGTAGGCGTGTAGGGGTTAGGGGCCACTTTGACATTCAGAGTGAGATGTACGAACAGAACAGTACACTCTTTTTTTTACTTTTTTTGTTACTTAATTATTTAAAGCAGAAATTAGTAGTTCCTATCAATCATTAGGTCCTTGTCATGGTTTTAGAGCTACACCATATGTGACTATCTATTTAATCAACATTGGTCAATTAGCTAATTTTTATATAAGGATCTAACGATGCAGTAACAGATTTTTGGATAATGGACAAAGATTTCTTCTTTTATCTCGGTAAAAACTTTTTTTTTTAGATATTTTATACAGCTCTCGGAAAACGTTATCCACTTTTCAGATCAAACCTTCATAAGATAATTTACTTATTAATACACGTCTTTTTTTTCTTCTTCTTTTCTTCTTCTTCGTGTATCTCTTTCAGTCTGGTTATATTTTTAATGCAAAGAATTATACAGTATTGTTATTTCATTAATGTAACATGTCATTTTATTATTGAAACATTATTCAATTACATTTATATATGTTTTAATTTGGTGTTTAAATTATACAATTGTATTGATGGTTCACCAATCCAACATATGTATACATTTCATATTTATTTTATTTATTTATTTACAGCCCCAGACACAGCCTTTAATTAAGGCAAAACTCGGCCAGAGTTGGGCAAGAGCATTTTATTCAATTTTGTGCTTATTAAAGACCATTTTATAGAATGATTGGTCTCACCCTAGTTTTGTTGCTTTCTACATTACAAGACCGTCCTCTGCTTTTCTTCATTTGGACTGACCACCCAGGTAGAGAGTCCATCAAACTAGGTTGAGAGAACTTTGTACAAGTCTCATCATTGTGTGAGTTTCCTCACTCCGAAGGTCATCAAATCTTGTAGATAGTCTCGTTCTCTCGTTCTCAAATGCACTTTGCATAGTGCACATTGCACATTGCGATAATTAGGCAATTACCATAAAACACACCCCTTTTTCTATCACATGCGATATTTACAGCAAATTGATAAATCTAGGCCTTAGATTGTAAGCCCTTTGGGGATAGGGAAATACCTACAGTACCTGAATGTAATCCACTTTGAAGTGCAAAATGCAGAACATAAAAATCTAAATAAATATTCGAAAAGTTTTATTTTCTTCCACCTTTTTTTCAACACTTTTTAGCTTAGAATCCATATTATTAAGAAAAGAAGCAAGTGGATTTAACTGTTGAAACAAATTAGCATTGAGAGTGTGAATCGCATCCCAAATAATGTCAAGAGAAATTACTTCAGGTCTCACCAGCTCTTTCTTGAGTGGAAAAGGAATTATAGGCACCTCCCTCTCTAGTTGCCGAGTGTCTGTGCTGGCTGCAGCATCTCCATTACCGGCTGGCTCTTCGGGAGACTGCAAGGGGCCTCCATGATTGCTTCTGCTCTCTATGCTCAAACTGTCATCCTCCTCTGCCCATTTGCAAAGTGGGAGGATGGCTGGTCAGTCGCACCACCACCAAATTCAATGGAGGCCTCCAATCTACCAGGGACAAAGTTGTCTGAAGTTCCTGCGGGGTGGCAGGTTTGACTTCCTCTCGCTCACCCGGCTGCAAACAAACTCCCGGTATGAGAGCTTTCCGGAGGACATGGGCGTCCATCGGGCCTTGAAGAGGTAAACCCAGGAAAGCGGATTGAGCCTCATGCTCTTTGGCTTACTGCTTCCTCGCTGTGGGGCGGATTTTAAAAGGGTTATGTGCATAATATACTATTTTGCATAGGCCAGGTGACACACGCAAGCCCCGGGACGTGCGTATTTCCCAGGGCTTTGAAAAAGGGACAGGAAGGGGACATGGGTGGGGCGCCGGTCCGGGGGTGGGACCGAGGCCTCCAGCACAGCGACCGTACCGGGAGATCGTGCGCTGGCAACCGGCCAGCGCACACAAGTTACACCTGCCACAGGCAGGCATAAAGAACAAAATAAAGGTAGCGGGGGATTTAGGTAGGGCTGGAGGGTGGTTTAGATAGGGGAAGGGAGGGGAAAGTGGAGGGAGCGGAAGGGGCACACCCTTGTGCGCGCCAACCCCGGATTTTATAACATGCACGTGGCTGTGCGCGCATGTTATAAAATCGGGCGTAGATTTGTGCGTACCGGGTTGTGCGCACAAATCTATGCCCACGCGTAGCTTTTAAAATCTGCCCCTGTATGTGGCATATCGAGGAAAAATAATATTTTAATTAAGGACCGAGAGGAACAGCCTTATGCGCGTCTGGTCAGATCCGCCATCTTGGATCTTTGTGATAGGCTTCTTATCCATTTCCAAAAATTATATATTATTACTTAGGCTGTAAAACTTGTGAGATGCTAGTAAAATAGCTCTGGAATCACCATAACCTGTTTGGTCAGAAGCTCCACACTAGTGCTGGAGATGTTATATTAATATTGTAGTATGCTTCACAGTTTTATTTTAATAACTGTCTTAATATGCAAGCATAAACTATAACCAGTTATAACCAGGTATTATCTGGAGGATCTGTGAGTCAATCACAAGCCTGAGTCACTTGCTTAAATTATATTTGACTTTCACTAGTTTTCTTCTCAGCAAAAGCCTTATAAATCCTCAGTAGGAAAGCTATGATTCAATTAAAGGCAAGCTACCTTCAATGTTTGTTAGTCTAAAGTAAGCAGATAAATTCTCTGTTAAAAAAAAATCGTTTTATCTGCTCCAGCATAAAAAATAATGTCTGAAGTTTTCACCACAGAAGAAACTGTCAGAATTTAAATACTGTGAGGAGAATCAGTATTAACAGTGAAAATCCAAAATTGTGCCCTTAAATTAAGTTTGTAATCTAAGTTTAAATCACAGCCAGCTGTTATCAGTTGGTTTGAATTTATCAAACACTTCACTGAAAATTTAATAACTGCCATAAAACGGGGTGTGTGGTTAATTTCCCTGCTACTGCATCACAGAGGTAATTTCTGCAATGTACAATCCACTTTTTTACATCAACCGAAAAGATTTTTATCATAAGAGAGAGAGAGAGAGAGAACACCTCTGTAGGGACCAATCTGTGGGGCCAATACAATAAAATTTGTGGAAAGTGGGCGCTGACTTTTCAGCGCCCGCTTTCTTAGTGCATGCATGGCGCCCACAAGGGGAGCGCCATGCAATAAACAAATTAGGGGGTCGCGCTAGCAAGGGGGCGCTAGGGTCGCTAGCGCGACCTTAGCGCCTGCTTGCTAACACGACCTCGCGGTTATGAACACCGATGCCGATAAACTCGGCATCGGTTTCCATAATTGCAGTCAGCCGGTTATGAAAAACGACGCCGGCTTTATTGGCGTCGGTTTTCACTACTACAGCTGGCGTCGGTTTTCATTACTGCATATCGGCGTCGGTCTTCAAAGCGGCTGGCAGAGTTATTTTTTCTTTTTTTTTAACTTTAAACTTTTTTAACTTTAAAAAAAGTTTTTTCTGCTTTTCTGTACTTTTTTCCAGTGCACTCAGCTATTAACGCCTGCTCCAGGCAGGCGTTAATATCTGAGCAATAAATGTGCGTCTGAGATGCACATTTATTTTTTTGCATTTGGAGTGAATGAGTAATAACCTCATTCACATGCATTTCCATATGATGAGTGCTAACTCATTCATTCCGTGTGGGACACATGTTAAATAGGCTCTAATCCCCCTATTTCATTAGGGGGTGGATTAGCATGGATTAGTGCCTATTTAACCTGCATCCCACAGCAGGTTAAACAGTGTGTCGGCCCCTGTCACTGTACTATATATACCACTGTAATAGGCAGCACTATTAACTCAGGGTGAGGTTTGGGGGGCTGGAGTAGATTTTGGATACAAAGTCAGAGGTTATCAACAGCAAAGTTGAAATCTGTGAAGATTTTGTGTCCTTTGGAGTGATGAAAGGTAAAAGAGGAGTTGATTTGTACAATGTACTCTCTACCTAGCTCTCTCTCTCTCTCCCTCCCTCCCTCCTGAGCTGCTATTTGCCATAAATCACACTGCTTGTTTCCCCCTCCCCCCCTCAAGCTCTCTCAGCAGGAAAATTAGCATCTCCAGCAGGGAGCCCTGCAGTAAAAAAGCTGTTTTAAAAGAACATCTACCCTGAAATAAAGTAATCTCAAGTCTTTAACTTTTTTTCTTCTGAGCTGAATAGAGTTTCATTTCAGATCAACAGAGAAGACATTAATAAAAAGCAATTTTCTAGACTGGAAAGAGAAAAGATGAGGCAGTCATATCCCAAATAGCTCATCAGTGCCCCCCCTCAAAAGAATTAATGAAAAAAATATTTTGAAAAATTGGAGTTAGTGGAGGGGATTTGCTCATAGTCAGACTACCCGTAAGACGGTACCAAATTTCATCATCGCATCCCCTTCCAACCAGCCCTATCATTTCAAAATATTTTTATATCAAATGCAATTAAAAAATATCTGCTGAATTTTAAGTCACCAGCGCTTGTAAAATACAGGGTTTATGCACGTGGCCGGGCCTTGTTACGTGCACAAGCGCCGGGCCTCATTGAAAGGGTGGGATCCTTAATTGGAGCAGACTGGGAGGGAACTGGGGAAGGCCTCGATGCGTTGCCGTGCGGAAATTGCAATTATCTACCCCCCCTTGCATGCATCGCCCGCACATATGTGCATGGATTATAAAATCTATTGCGTATGTGCGCGCAGCACACGTATTTTATAACATGCGTGCAGACACGCAGTCATGTTGTAAAATTTGCGTGTCCATGTGCTGCGCCGGGTCCCACTCGCACATCTTTAAAAATCTATCCCTATATGTTTCAATGTTCAGCATCTGCTTTTGTTGTGGATATGACATCTATTACTGTGTACTTGCTGTCTGTCTATCATCTAATAACATATATTTTAAGGATGTGCAGAAGAAAAAAATAATTTCAGTTTGTTTATTCATTTCATTGGTACCCAAATTATTTTTATTAGCTTCTAAATGAAAAAAATATATATAGTTCATTCATTCCATTAGTTAATTTATTTGCCATTAAAAGCTATAGGGGAAGCATTGCAGTCTATTCTGGGCTCCAGAATAGTGTTTTTCTTATCAATTCTATTGAAATTTGTGAGAAGAAATCATCAGAATGGGAATAGAATTGCAAGGAACTTAGACTGTGGCAAAGTGGGATCAAAAGTGGTATCACCAACCTAAGGCACCATGAAGAGGGAATGAAGCAGAAAACACGGCAGGAAAAATCCCAAGGTATAGATAAAGGGACCAAGAATCAGAAAGAGTGGTATCAAGATTTCAAAAGCATAGGAGAGGTGAGCAGCAGCACCCCAGATTGGTAAGAAGGCCTCAAAGTGTAAGTGCTGGGGTTTGGCAGGAAAGTACAGGCAGAAAGAAGAAAAGAACAGCAAGATGTAAAATCTGCACATGGCAGCAAGGCTGAGCAGCACGTGGATCCGAAGGTGTAGGATGAGGGGCAAAGTCTTAGGGCAGAGTGGAATGGGAAATGCCAGTCATTCCATTGGAGTATGCAGACAACTGTAGAGGGGGATGCCTCTCTGTGTCAAACGTATAGCTGCACTTGGACGAGCCACCATTCCAGTAGGATATGTCTGTGTCACAGAGTAAGCCGCATACATCATTGGTAGGTAGGTACCCAAGTGCACAGTACAGTGGTACTGCAAGTGGGCCATAAAATCAGTTAATGTTCATGGAGCGGTGCAGCAAATGGGCGGAAGAATGGATAGCCATGGCAAGCAGGTGAGTACCATAGATGAAGAATGGCATTAAAATCCCGAGGAGTGCTTGCCAAACAATATATGGCTAGGACATGACAAAAAGTGGGCAATTACTGTTGGGCAAGGGGATTTGGCAAGAGCATTGAACACAGCTAGAGTAGGAGGAAGCACCCTCAGATACCAAGACTACATTGGAGTGGTATATATTAAGAACTGGAATGGTAGGAGCAGAGCAACGCGGTGAGAAGGGTAGCTGTAACATCCCCAAAAGCATTTGCCCGTTATTGCACATACGCGGTGCAGTGGAGCAAGCAGGCACCATAATGTGGTAAGAATGGCTTGGAACAGCAGCAGCAGAAGTGGTTTCGGTTAATAATTTTTAAAAATTGGAATGATAGGAGTAGAGCAATGTAGGTGTAGCATTCCCAGAGCTGTGGTGTTGTCATTGTCAGGTCCATGTAGCATTTGAAAAATATATTTGTAAGCAGAAAATGTAGCATTCTTAGGGACTGCAAAGTTTATTGGAAATTATTAAGGATCCTGAGTCTTGCTAAGACTGTTTTGATATGGTTGAAGCATGGCATGCTGAAGGTAGAAGTGTCAAGTTCCAGGGGTTGTGATTGGAACAAAACACGCTTATGCAGGATATGTCAGGTGTGAGTGAATATGGTGGAGCAAGGGGTGCTGCAGCTAGAATTCCACAGTGGTTAAGGTTGGAGTAAGGCATGCTGCAGCTGGAAGTTGCAGGCCACAGTGGTTATGGATAGAGCCAGGTATACTACAGTTGGAATTGTCAGGTCACAGTGCTTATGTTTGGAGCAAGTCAGGCTTTTGCAGGATACGTCAGGCCACAGTGGTTATGGTTGGTGTAAAGCACGCTGCAATTGAAAGTGTCAGGCTACAGTAGTAATGGTTAGAGCAAGGCGTGCTGCAGCTGGAAGTGTCAGGCCAAAGTGCTCATGGCTGGAGCAAGACAGGCTTATACAGGATACATTAGGCCTCAGTGGTGGTATTTGGAGTACAGAAGGCAGAGGATCTCAGTAGAGTCATGCCCAGTGGAAACATGCCCCAGTCATGGTGTTTTGGAAACGCCACCACTGAAGCATGACTCTACAGACTTCCTCTGCCTGCTTTGCCAGAAAATCTGACACCACTGCTGAGGCATTACTCCATTGAATTCTCCTGCCTGCTTCGCCCCAAACAATGTTTGAGGCGAAGCAGGCAAGGGAGGTCAGTGGAATCATGCCTCAGAAGTAGTGCTTGACAAATACCACACACTCAAAGCAACAGAACAAATAATGGCAAACCTGACACTGGCTGTGTTTCTGGAATTCTTGTCCCCTTCCTCAGGGGAATTTCTTCCTAAGATCTGTGATAATAATGATGTAGCTTCTCATTTATATGTTCATTTTAAAATTTCAAAGTAGTCTTCAAGCAAGTAGCATTTTTCACTGTCAACTGTGATGAGTATCTGATGCCAGTATTGTGAAGGTGGTACTCGCAAATAAATTTTGAAACAGGTATGACATTGGTACTTAGGAAATAACCAGTCAAGGTGTTTCTTAGATAATGCTCCATACTTATTGATCAAAAGAGTTTCCTGCCATAGTATTCACTGGTAGAAATTCTATTCGAGCAAAACTCAAAATTATTACCAGATGTACCCTAAACCAAACCAAGGAGGACATTCTAATTCTTCATTTAATCCATGAGGTATCAAAGCATCTAGTATAAAAATCCAAAACTGTTCACAAATGTAGTCAAGCTTGGTGATCACCTTCTCTCATAACTTGTGGAACCTGTTTAATTGTAGTCCAATATCATTGCACAAATGTATGTTTGTTGATACAACTGTATTTGCTCGATGAGCCTTGTCTAAATGCATCTTTTGGAGCGACCAACATACATTTTTGGACATGGGCAAATGATAACATAAATGACATAACCAGATGTACAATCAGTCATATTGTATCTGGTCACTTTATAATTTGTCAAGGGATGAAACCACTCATGTCCTGCAATAGTACTACTGAAAAAATCACAGTTTTGACAGGATGTATGCATATTGCATGACTGTTACCTTGATCCAGCTGCAAATTGAACCTATTTGAATGATTTTATCTCAGATGTTAGTGCCCCTAGAGTACACGAACATGGGCATTTCTTTAAACAATGAGTGAAAGGCCAAAGTGTGCCATTCATACTGGGTTCAATTTGCATTTGGATCAAGGTAGCAATTATCCAGGTATGCATACAACCTGTCAAAATTGTGATTGCAGGACATGCGTAAAACGTGATCAAGCTGCACCATAGTGGCTCAGGTGGTTCTATAGGAATAAATAATTAAACAATGTAATTTATTTTTTAAAAATATCACTTTTCAGCTATTCATTCCAGTTATTCTTTAGGTAAGTGGCTACTAGTATGTAGGTTTCCACTAGAAAACACAATAGTAGCCAGTGTATTTGATTTCTAAGTTATTATTCTTAGAATCCTCTCAAATGTGCTACACACTTCACAAAGATACTGGATCATACCATTCCATGCAAAATGATGGAATTGGTAAAGGAAACACTCTATGTAACAGGCACAAAAAGGACTTGAATTAATGCAAGCTTGAAACTTGTGAGCAGAAGCGCCAGTCATCAAGGCTTCAACCCTAGCTACCTGTCCATTCGTGCCTTTTTTTTTTTTTTCATGTACATTCATGGTTTAATAATCTTGAAAAAAAAAAATCTATATAAAGGGAAGTGTGTATCCTACATTTATGTATGCCACGCTTGAATCAGAGAAAGGAGACAAAAGGTAGGTAAAGGAGAAAATTTGGCCAGAAAACTATCCTTTACTCTTAAGGAGCCTGTCCTTTTGTTGAGAGAAGATTTTTGGTGGTATATACCACTGTGTATACCAGCTCTTCGATTTCCTGGGCCTGAGTGCTCAAGTTATCTCCATTAAAGATTTTTTTTTTTCACTATTTTAGTCTTGTGACCATAGATTCATGCTGAGCCTCTCTTTTCAGCACTCCTAGCCTTACCAGACAATCTTGACGGGGTTTTGAATGGCTGCAAAGCTAATCGGAGAGCAGATCAGTGGTTGTTTTTCCTGTCATTTGTGCTTCATGTCATGGAATGGAACTGTTAGCTATTCTCAAAATCTTTATACTGAATAGAAATTTCTCATTATTCAAAGCCATTTCATTTGTTTCTTAAAAGCTTGATACAAATACGACAGAACAACTGTGGTCATAAAAAAAAAAAAAAAAGCATGGAATATACAATATGGTTTGTAATATAGTAAATCATCTCTAGCATTGCATTTTCTCGACAAGAAAATAAATGTAATTATAGTCATGAATGTTTAAAAAAGAAGCAGAGATGGGCTTACAATTATATTACCGGTTTTTGAAATGAAATGCTGTGTTTGGTGAATTCTAATGGGCTGCTTCAACACTCAAGTGCACTCCCCCCCTTTGCCCTTCCCCCATTTCCTCTCTCAAACATATGTTTCCTAGCGTGATCTTTCTGAATTAAACAAGCATCTGTAGCAGACTACCCAAGTGATAGCAGAGGCAGACCAGAAAGGCAATCTGAGTGCTGCCCTCATTTATCAAACTCCACTGCTGCTCTTTTACCTATCCCATCATCAGTGCAGCGGTAATCGCTTATAGGCATGCCTGCCCATGGTTACAGCACAGAATCACTGCACCGAAAAAAAGTGGTCCTCCCCAGTCTGCCACCGACCCTTTGTGTGAACACTGGCAAGCTGCTTTATCTCCTTGGGTACTAATTTGCCCCATTGCAGTGGGATAAGCAATCACACTATTGCTTCTTCCCTTTGAAAGATGAGGGATGCATCAGACTGGCAGCCAGGCCATCAGCTACAGAGGTGATTGTAGGTGGATCACATTAGAATCTTGCTAAGATAAAAGGTGCTGTATCCATCTAAATTATAATAATGATGATTGGCATCATGCTGGTCACCTTGGATAGCCTCTCATTTCCCTGAACAGCCCTTCTGTCCAGGAGTTTTCTGTTATGTTATATTCCTTATGGTTTATCAATAAGTTGGAGTGGTAAACCCCTACACTTTTAATTCATAGAAAGGAAAATTTTCTAAAGGGTTTAGTTGCCTAACTTTAGGAATGTGGCCCTTGTGAAAACCGGTAAGGCTCAACACCCAGCTTTAAGGATGTATTTTTCACTAGGCTCCTGAAAGTAGACTGCAAAAAAGTGGACATGGCCAAAGGAAAGGTCAGAGCAGTTAGGAACTTAGCACTGATTTTCAGCACCAGGCATCTAACTTGGGTGACCAAATCAAGGCACTGTAGTAACAGACAGGTCTAAATCTGACAGGCCAACAATAACCAACCCTCTCTTTCCTATTAAGGGAAATTAAAAGTTAACTGTTGACCAACTGTGCCCCGTCTCATCCTCCCATCCACTAAAGCAAAACTAACCCATGGGATTGACAGCACCTACATCTCTTCCTACTACCCATGAAAGCAAAAATACCCCACAGGGCTGATTGCCCTTTGACACCCCTCACTCCCCTACCCCAATCCAAAATTTCCCACATAGCAGAACCTCTTTCTCCTCCTCTCACTCATCAGAAGTCCTCCCCCCCCTCAAACCAAATGATTGCCAGGTCTAGCCAGAAGGGCACAGGCATACAATCCTCCCCATGACATACTGTATTGCTTCTTAGTGTGTCCCATTGAAAACTGCCTTCAAGGTACGCAGATATAAAAAAGTTTCTTTGTTTTCAACTAGATCCTGGTATTACAGGAAGATAACATGTACTGCTAAAGGGTAAATGAAGTCTATGGCAGAGAGGAGTAATGAATTAATCTCTTAGGGCTTCTTCAGCCATTCAGTCTCACAGGGCTGGTGCAAGAGTATTTTGTGCCCTTGGCAAATCTTTAATCTTGTTCCTCCCACCCTCTGACTTACAGTACCTGCTGACAGCTGCAGCTGCTCCAGCTCAGCACTTCCTCTTGCCGGTGGCTCTGGTACAGCAGTCCATCTTTTGACAGCGCACAACATCCTCCGCTTTCTCCCCAACTCTCTTCCCAGCATCTGTCCTCCCGCATACTCCCCCCTTCCCCCACTATCTGCATTCTTGCCTACTTCTTGCATCTGCTCCCTTTTCCAGCATTCATCCTTCTTCCACCCACTTCCCCAGCAAGGTGGTCAACTTTGCCACAGACTTTGACTGGACACTGGCGGGGGAGGGGCCCCTCATTTGCATACATTTGCTCCCAATGCCCTTCAACCTGCAATCATACTAAGTAACCCCCAGTTCCTGCTATTCATGCTGTCATACACACAATCCTCTTTCTCTCTCCCTTTCACTCTCTCTCTCTCTCTTATTTAGACTGGGCCTCCCCATAGAAATTCACTTGCATCTGGTACCAAGACAGAAATGGTGTACAAGCCCAATGCACCATCACCTGTGTCTTCACAGCCTGTCTGCAGGTGTTCCTCCATGGCAACCCAACTCTATTAATCTCATGAACAGTCAGGCACATGAATTCCTAGTCCCGGTCTGCACCTCCTTCCATTGGCTGCATATACCATGGCTGATTGGCTGACACATCTGCCCCTCAAATCATGGATTGACACTTTCCACTGCTGATCTCAAGATGCATGGGTTTCAAACATTCTTGCGGTGCCTGTATAAAGCAATGGGGACTAAGCGGCAAAGGCTTCCGCTGCTGCAACCACTGGCAGATCTTCCATCTTTGCTGCTGGCACTGCCTGGGGATCCTTGCCAACTACTCTGCTGGGTCTGGTGGCTGCTCCTGAAGCTCTTCTGCTGGTAGACTCCATGCAGCAATTTTGCTGTCCTCCCAATTTTGGCACTCTAGGCTTTCACTCAATCCACAATTAAGCTCTGGAATTTGTTGCCAGAGGATGTGGTTTGTGCAGTCAGTGAGGCTGGGTTTAAAAAAGGTTTGGATAAGTTCTTGGAGGAGAAGTCCATTAACTGCTATTAATCAAGTTGTCTTTGGGAATGGCCTCTGCTATTACTGGCATCAGTAGCATGAGATCTTCTTAGTGTTTGGGTACTTGCCTGGTGTGGCCACTGTTGCAAACAGGATGCTGGGCTTGATGGACCCTTGGTCTGCCCCAGTTTGGCAATTTCTTATATTCTTATGTTCACTTTAATGGTAAAGCTGACCCTGCAATCTCATATTCACCATGAAACCACAGAACTATTCTTTACAGAAATGTTCTAAATTCTTCATGTGTACTCTGATTTAAAATTGCCTTAAAAAGCAAAATAAAGCTGTTAATCATATTTATTTCATTCCCTTCAAAAATTGTGATATATTCATTATGAATCAGCAATGTATTTTGCCAGAGGCTTTCTACCTTAGTCTTGTAGCCTTTAACCAAGTAATAGAAGCAGGATTTCAAAAACCAATTTACTTGTTTTCATTTCCAGATCTTAATTCTACAAGGGAAAAAATAAATGATCTGATCTAATTTAATTTCAATCTTGAAGAAATGGGTAAGCAAGCTGGACTGCAGCTGCTTCTCTGGGCCAGTGAGGAGTGGGCTGGCCTTTCTTGAGAAAAGTGTGGAGCTTTATGGGAGCTCCAGGTGCTATGCTAATGAGTCATGCAGCAAGTTTCCAGAACTTCCTCTATGAATTCTATTAATTAGCTTACTGTTTGCTAAGTCTGTTAGCTATATGAAGGAAAAAATATATTTAGCATTGCATATCTAGGTCTAAATGTCTGGTTATAACTGCAGGAAGAGAACGAAAGGAAAAAAGAGGTGTAGAAAGATCCTGGTTGTGAAAGTGTAATAATCTTCTCTGGTTTTTGGGTTCTAGTTTCAATGCTAATATTTTTTTGAATAAAATAATGTGGTTGCGTTGACCTGATGAAGGGGGCATATCTCTCAAAAACTACAGAGATATTAGATTACTCCAACAAAAAGGTATCACTTATAACTTACTTGACAATTATTCCCCTAATGTTTTCCTTGAATCTTTGGACAAGGTATTTTACTTTCCCAGACTTCATATGACATTATCTTAAGACAATATGAAGCACTGATATATTTTATATTCGTAGATGCTGCCATTTTATTTGGGCCTTGTTTGCTTTCATGAAACCCTTACAGGACACAGTTGATGATGACGCCATTTGTTCCATCCAGTCTGCCAGTTTTTCTTGCTATACTGCTAAAAAAGATGTACCCCAGCTGCAAGCTGTAGAAGCTCGGCTGCTTGTAGGATATCATTCCTTACCCAAGTCAGGTTTTGTTGTCTTCTCTATCATCCTGGGTAGATGAACATACAAGTTGCCATACTTGAGCAAATACCCAGGCTCCATCCTTCTTGGTTTCCCCCATCCATATCTTACCACCAAGTTATGTAATAATCCGAACAGCTACTGAAGCTAGTGAGGCTTTTGACTAAATATCCAGCTATCTTTGGCCCCTGTGGCCTTGCTGGACAGTATCCAGCTACCTCTGGCGCTGACCCGGTTCGTTTCTAAGGAGTTGTAACCTGCTGGTTCCAACCCAGCTGCCCTGGCCTGCGGCATCGCTAAACCGTCCTTCCTCTATCTGCCCCTTGTTTTCTCCTTTTCACACCTCCAAACCTGTTCCCGCCCCTGTCCTCTACATCTGTCCCAAGGAAGCTTGAATTAAATAAATAATTTATTTAAAAACAATTTAAAAAAAACTTATAAATGAACTAATCTCTCCATCTTAATATCAAAGAATAGACCTTAACATTTCACTCCAGGGCCTGATTAACCCGTATTTATTTTGGCCTCTGGAGGCTGAAGAGCAAAAAATAATCAAGTTTTACCAGCTGGTAATTATGCTTTGCAGGGAGCTTTTCAGCCCTCATGTCACTAATAAAGCTCACAGATACCATGCTAAAAAACTGCACGCAGAGCTGGGGTGGTCAGAGCATTAAAAAGGTCATGCTCAATGATGTCTTAACATTTGAACAGCATTTAGGTGTAAACATAAGGGTTGTACTTTATACAAAAAAAAATGGTGTGTTTTTTTTAAGACAAATGACAGACCTGAATTCCATAAAATTGTTTTTATGTTGCTACACAAAGACCATTTCTATGGTATATTAGATGTAAAAAGGTTCTGTGGTGAGCAAAATTTCAGTAAATTTTGCCAGAAGCCGTACAGTTACAATCACAATTGCACATTATAGTGCCATCTCTGCATCACAGCAACATGTATAGACAATGTTGGTGCACGATAGAGATGTCCTAAATGTAGACTGTATTATCGTTCTAAAGAATGTTTAGACAGGCATACAGCTCTGGCTTTAAAAAAAGAAGTTGAGTGCTTGTTTAAAATACTGTGTGAGAAATGTGAAACATATGTGGACAAGAGGCATAAATGTAAGGACAGAAAATATAAGCTGTGCTCTGAGCCCTTGACCGCTGGTAACTAACACTTGTGTTTTATGCCCCCTATTGATCAAGCACAAATATCTGAAAATATATATTTTATGATTGTGAGTGTATGCAGGAAACAGGCTGGCATATTCCCAATTACATATATGCAACAGATTTAAACAACAAAAGAAAATGGGAGTTCAAAGGTCTTGAGAGACTTCCTGCGTTTGTTAAGATTTTTTTGTGACAAAAAGTTCAAAGGATACACTTTCTTAGCACATAATTCTAAAAGCTATGATGGTTATTTTGTAGTTACCGAGCTGCTAAAGGAAAAAATAGATGTACATTTGTTAGCTCAGGATACTAAGCTCTTACAAATCATGATCGAAGCCCTGGTTATATGATTTAAAGACTCTAAAGTTCCTGCCCATGAAGTTTAGCTAGCTTCCACAAGACATGGGGTTTCAAAGAGTTATTTCCCTCATTTATTTTAATACTAGGGATAAACAAAATTATGTGGGCCCTATGCCTAGTGTTGAGTACTTTGGAGATGGGACTATGTTGCCTGGAGAAAGAGAAATATTTACAGTAGTACAAGGGCAATCAACACAGCATCTTTGATTTACAAAAGGAGCTTGCCTATTTTTGCCAGCAGGATGTAAACATTCTGAGGCAGGCCTGTATCCTGTACAGATCTGAAATCATGTCAATGACAGAGAGAGTGACAGTTGCAGAAGAGCAGGGCAGCAGATCTAAAACTGTAAAAAGATGCATGGATCCCTTCCAGTATATAACACTGGCATCTATGTGCATGGCCATGTACAGGTTTATGTTTTTAGAACCCAAGTCTGTGGCACTCGTCCCTCCAGACAACTATCACAGGCACACAAAGAGACATTCATCACCCTCTATCCACTGGTTGATGTATACAGCGTCCGCAGAGCAAATATAGATCACACATGCTTTACAGGGGGGTGGAAAGCAGATGGGTTCCTATTTTCCTGATGCTTATGCACTTATTGATGGGGTACAAACCATTTTTTAATTTAAGGGTTGTTTTTTCCATGGTTGTCTGAGCTGTTATAATGATAAAGACCAGAACCCTTATTTATTTAATTCTTTTTAATATACCGATGCTCAAGACAATGTCTTATCGTACCGGTTTACAATATAACTCGGGGAAACCACTTAACTAGGATAGAGAAGACAAAGTTACAATAAACAGGGAGTGTAGACATGGGCTTTAGAAGAGAAAGAAGAAGTTCAAATGAATTAAGAAAAAAGTAGTGAACAATTGATTAAGTAGCAGGACACTTATGGTTAACATAGAGTTGCTAAAATTCAGCAGGCAATTTAACAAGAGTAGCATGACAGTTCCTTAGAGTAGATGAGCAGAGGAGGCAACCGAAGGACAGAGGAAGGGTAGGGATTGGGATGGGGAAGGGCGAGGTGATGGGGAACGGGTGGGGAAGTAATGGTGGGGAGAGAGAGTCAGTAATGGTTGATTGAAGGCTCCTTCAGCGGTAAGCTTGGGTGAACAGCCAAGTTTTCAGTTTCTTTCTGAATGAGAGATGGCATTTTTCTTGGCGTAGGTCCGGGGGTAGTGAATTCCAATGGAGTGGTCCTGTGGTGGATAGTGCTCGTTTTTGAATGGAGTTTTGAACCAAGGATTTGTTTGGGGGAGCCTGGAGTGAACCTTTGTATGCAGATCTAATCGGCCTTGCAGAAGTATGGAGTTCTAGAGGGATAGAGAGTTGGAGGGAGGATTGCTGGTATATGGTTTTGTGAATAATGGTTAGTGTCTTGAAGAGTTTTCTATGGTGGATGGGTAGCCAGTGTAGGATTTTTAGGATAGGTGTGATGTGTTCCTTACGACGGGAGTTAGTGAGGATCCTGGCTGCTGCATTTTGTAGCATCTGTAGTGGTTTGGTAGATGAGGCGGGGAGACCGAGTAGAAGTGCGTTGCAGTAGTCAATCTTTGAGAACAGTATTGCTTGAAGAACTGAACGGAAGTCATGAAAGTGTAATAGCGGTCTTAGCTGTTTTAGGACCTGTAGCTTATAGAAGCATTCTTTAGTTATGGTATTAATGAACTTTTTGAAATTCAATCTGGAGTCAAGGGTGGCCCCAAGGTCTCTCATCTGGCTTGCTAGTGGTATAGTTGCGTTGCTGGCTAGGAGGTTATTGTCGCTAGGAGAGATGACAAGGAGTTCTGTTTTGGAGGTATTAAGAACCAGGTTGAGACTCGAGAGAAGGAGGTTGATGGAGTGCAGGCAACTATTCCAAAAGTTTAGTGTGATGGAGATGGGATCAGAGATGAGGATTAGGATCTGCACGTCATCCACATATATAAAGTGAGTGAGGTTGAGGCTATTGAGTAATTGGCATAAAGGAAATAGATAGATATTAAACAGGGTAGGGGAGAGTGATGAACCCTGTGGTACTCCTTGTTTAGAGGGTACGGGTGCGATTCTTTGTCGTTTATTCTAACTTTGTAGTGCCTGTTACAGCTACAGCATTTGGCTTTCTCAATTACAAAACATAATATAGAAACATAGAAGTGACGGCAGAAGAAGATCAAACGGCCCATCCAGTCTGCCCAGCAAGCTTTCAGACCTAATTGTTTTCATACTTATCTGTTACTCTGACCGCTGAAGTCAGGGCCCTTATTGGTACATTTTGGTTCCAATTCCCTTCCACCCCCACCATTGATGTAGAGAGCAGTGCTGGAGCTACATCTAAGTAAACTATCTAGCTAATTGGTTTGGGGTAGTAACCGCCATAATAAGCAAGCTCCTCCCACGCTTGTTTACCCTGCCTGTGCAATTCAGTCCTTGTTGGTTGTCAGAATGTAAATCCTCTTTACTTCATTCCCCCCTGCCGTTGAAGCAGTGAACTGCGCTGGATATTATTCCAAGTATCAGGCTTAATTGATTCGGAGTAGTAACCGCCGTAATAAGCAAGCTACACCCATGCATATTTGTTTACCCAGAGTATGTATTTCATTCCTTGTTGGTTGTTGTCTGAATATAAATTGTCTTTTCTTCATTCTCCATGCTCCCTGCCGTTGAAGCAGAGAGCTATGCTGGATATGCATTGAAAGTGAAGTATCAGGCTTATTTAGTTTGGGGGTAGTAACCGCCGTAACAAGCAAGCTACTCCCCTGCTTTTTTGAGGATGCAAATCCTTTTTTCCACATTTCCTCTTGCCACTGAAGCAGAGAGCAATGTTAGAGTCGCATTAACTGTGTGAATGTTTATTGAATAAGGATATTAATCTCCAGGTAATAGCCATCATTCTCACAAGCAAGCCACTCCCAAGCCTCTTCTCTTCATTCACATCCTCTAGACTTTATGGATCCACATTGTTTATCCCACACCCCTTTGAAATCCTTCACAGTTTTGGTCTTCACTTCCTCTGGAAGGGCGTTCCAGGCATTCACCACCCTCTCCGTCAAGAAATACTTCCTGACATTGGTTCTGAGTCTTCCTCCCTGGAGTTTTAAATCGTGACCCCTGGTTCGGCTGATGTTTTTGCAATGGAAAAGGTTTGTCCTTGTCTTTGGATCATTAAGGATGACATTCTTCAAACTTAATGTCTTAAAAAAACTCAAGCCCCTATTACACACACAAGACTTCTGCACAGTGATCCAAACCTCCCTTCTTTCCAAACTCCTCTTAGGACTCCCCTACTCTACAGTAAAACCTCTGCAAATGTTGCAAAATGCATCTGCCAGAATTATCTCCAACGCACGTAAAACAGACCACATCACCCCCATTCTTAAGGACCTCCACTGGCTCCCCATCCCCTCCAGAATAATCTATAAAATACTAATCACCATACACAAATCCATGCATTCTCACAATTCCCACTGGCTTGATATACCCTTTAGCCCTGTGCAGAATAGTCGACCCACAAGAACAGTCCATAAAGGAACCCTGCACGTACCTTCTCTAAAAATAGCACACTTCTCCTCAACCAGAGACCATGCCTTATCTATTGCAGGACCCACACAATGGAATGCCTTGCCCACGGTGCGCCGCCTAGAAGCTTGCCCAATCAAATTAAAAAAGAAACTTAAAACATGGCTGTTTCAACAGGCCTATCCGGACTAGCTCTACTCCTCCCCTCCCCCCCTTTGACTTTTGCCTTCGACACCCCCTAGCTGACCGTACGATCCTTTTATTACCTTCTTAGTCCTCACTAAGAGCCAACCTACCCTTTAAGATGTTATCTTGTTACCACTTGCAGTTATATTTTGCATTGTTACTCTTGCAGTTTGACCTGTACTTCCAGTGCTTTACTGAGTTGTCCCTTCCCTAACTCCCTGTTATGATGTATTTTCACTCCTATTGTTAAAAATGTGAACCGACATGATGTTTCCTACTAATGCTGGTATAAAAAAAGTTTATAAATAAATAAATAAATAAATTAATTAATTAATTAAAACCTTTCAAGTATCTGAAAGTTTGAATCATATCACCTCTGCTCCTCCTTTCCTCCAGGGTATTCATATTTAGATTCTTCAATCTCTCCTCATAAGTCATTCGATGAAGACCCTCCACCTTTTTGGTCACCCTTCTCTGGACCGCCTCTATCTTGTCTCTGTCCCTTGGGAGATACGGTCTCCAGAACTGAACACAGTACTCCAGGTGAGGCCTCACCAAGGACCTGTATAAGGGGATTATCACTTCCCTTTTCTTACTCGATATTCCTCTCTCTATGCAGCCCAGCATTCTAGCAAATCAAAGCAGATTTCCTGAAAAGACGAGGGTTTAAGGTCATAAGCTTGTGGGAACATGAATGGAAGAGAATGATAAGAGAAAATATCAAGGCTTGTACAGGCTTTCTGGCTATTTATTTATTTATTTATTTATTTGCGTTTTGTTTTTTTTTTATACCGAGGTATAGCTAGTTGCCTTCACTCCGGTTTACATCATCAACAACCATTACCTAGAACAGTGTGTGAACTCGAAAAATGTGAGAAAGATACGCATATTCCTTGTTACAAATAAAAACACCAAAATATAACATCTAACAGAATCTGATCTGATGAAAAAAGAAAAATAACAAGAAAAGAAGGGGAAAAATGTTTAAATTAAATTAACTCAAATGACTAAACAAAATTCCTCTATATGATTGAAAGATGTGATCAACATTACACATTATCCAGGGTAGGTTCGTTACACATATCATGTAAATAGGGGGCAAATGGGTGGGATCGAATCTGGGTAGAGCTCAGTGTGTTTTATGTATTCTACCAGATTCTATTAACGTGTTCATAGTTCTATCTTTAAGATAGCTAATTGCATACCCGATGAAGGTATGTAATTATATTATATTTGTTGATTGATGTTAGCCAATGCCATCCTTGCGTGTTTGCCTGAATAACCATGTTTTGAGCTCTTTTTGAAGGATTTAAAGTTGTTTTGAGAGCTCAGGTGTTCTGGTAGAGAGTTCCATAATTTTGGCCCAGCAATAGATATGGCTCTGTTTCTTGTTGTGGATAATTTGGTGACTGGGAGTGAAGAAATGACTAGATTTACTTTACTTGCTGTTCTGGTTGTCCGTTGTGCTCTGTGTATCTGAATGACATTGTCCAGTGCCGTGTTATCTACATTATATATTGCACTGTATAGTACTGTTAGTATTTTGAATTCAATTCGTTTTTCCACCGGAAGCCAGTGAAGGCTGTTGAGGACAGGGGTGATGTGATCTGTTTTCTTTTTGCCAGTCAGTACTCTGGCTGCTGCATTCTGCAGCAATTGTAGTGGTTTTAGGGTCGCTTTGGGTAAACCTAACAGGAGTGAGTTGCAGTAGTCGAGGCTGGTGCAAATTAGGGATTGTAGTACTGTTCTGAATTCTTGGTGGTGTAGCATTGGTTTTAGGTGTTTAAGAATTTGTAGTTTATGGAAACCTTCTTTTGTTTTTGCTGTGATGTGTTTTTTGTAGTTTAGATCGTTTTCAATCCAAAAGCCCAGATCTTTTACATTATCTTTACATTGCAAGCGGATGTTTTCTATATTAAGGGATGGGGTGGTTAGTGGTCCTGAGTTTGTTCTTTCCATTAGAATGCATTCTGTTTTGCTCATGTTTAGACATAATTTTAGTTGGTTTAGCATGTTCCTGATTGCATCTAGGTAAGAGGCTGCTAATGCTAGTGCATTAGCATTAGCATTAGCAGCTAGCAGGTTAAACCTGAACTACCTTTACTTACATAATAATTGCCTTTATTTATATTTGCTTATCTTTTCTTATATTTGCTTACAGCTGTGTGTTTTCTTTTTCCTGTTGTTTACATTCCAATAAAGTATGTTATAAAAAAAAAAAAAAAAAAGATCTGAACTACAGCAGCCATTAGTACCCAGGGATGCCCTTTTTGGTGGCAGAACCAATGCTGTTTGCTCATACTATAAAGCCAGACCTGGTGAAAAAATATATTGCTATGATTTTACCAGTCTATATCCATTTGTCAATAAACCAAGGAATATCCAATTGGCCACCTGCAAATCATTTATAACAATTTTGCCCCTCCCCCCCCCAAAGACTGTTTTGGGTTTATTAAAGTCAAAGTGTATCTATTTTACCCGTCCGTTTTGGTGGTAAGCTCATGTTCCCACTGTGTAACACATGTGCTGACAACCGATAGCAGGAAATCCCACTCGGATGAGGAGAGAGCCCTCATATGGATTTGGTGCACTCTGGAGATGGATGTGGCTGTTGCAAAATGGTATGTGGTTGCTGAAATATGTGAAATATGGCACTTTGAGTGTAAATCTGACAGTCTGTTTTCTGAGTACATAAAAATACATCTCCGTGAAAAACAGGAAGACTCTAGTTACCCTCAGTGGTGTACTGATGTAGAAAAACAAAACATGTATATATCTGATTTTTACCAAAAAGAAGGGGGGGGGGGGGTTTACGACCAGAGCAAGTTAGCATAAATCCTGCAAAGCGCCAAATTGCTAAGCTTTTCTTAAACTCTTTGTGGGGGAAGTTTGGCCAATCTACCCATTACAAGTATTGTGAGAAATCCTGATGATTTCTATAAGTATTTGTATTCACCTGAATTTGAGGTTTCATCGTGTGACTTTATTGATGATGAAACAGCCTGTGTGACATGGAAGCACTCAAAAGACTACAGCATGTTGTCAGGTAATACAGACGTCTTCATTGCCTGTTTCACAACAGCGTATGCTCATTTAGAACTGTACAACCTACCTGATAGCTTGCAAGAAGTTGTCCGTACCATGATACAGACTCTGTGATTTTTATAAGTTGGGAGGGTGACAAGAACTCTCCTTTGAGAGATTATTTAGGTGAGCTGATGAGCAAGATACCCGCAGATGAGCATATCACAGAGTTTGTATCGGTTGGGCCCAAAACATACAGCTACAAGCTGTCAAGCAGAAAGACCTGTATGAAATTGAAAGGGAATACACTAAATGTAGAAAATTATATAAAGCTCAATTTCACTAGTTTGAAAGATCTCGCCTTTGACTATAAACCTGAGGCTGTGGACAAGTCCTAAAAAGTTACAGGTACAACAATCCAGTATCATAATAAACAAGGGAGGAGGAATAGCCTAGTGGTTAGAGCAGTGGGCTACAAACCAGGAGATCAGGGTTCAAGTCCTGCTGTTGCTCCTTATGACCTTGGGCAAGTCACTTTACCCTCCATTGCCACAGGTGCAAAACTTGATTGTAAACCCTCTGGGGATAGGGAAATACCTACAGTACCTGAATGTAAACCAATGTGATATCTCAGATCAAATTTTGGTATATAATAAATAACAAAAAGACCTGGATGGTAGAAACTGGCCTACTTAAGAAAACACAAAGGGTTATATATGATAAAAGAGGATTTTAACACACTGTCCTATGGATATTGAAGTTGTGGATATGCATTGGAGGAACCCCTTTTCTTTCTCTATTTTAGCTGGATTATCAAATAGTGGAAAAGCTTCTTTGTTAAAAAGCTGTTAGAACATGCAGGACGTGTGTTGACTGACATGCCTAACAATATTGTGTGGTGCTATAGTTGTTGGCAGCTTTTATATCAAGAAATGTTGTGTAAATATCCTTTTATTACATTTATGGATTCTTTGCCTGATACTTTAATGATGATCAATTGTTTCTAACCAGTAAAATAAACATGGTAATTGTAGACGATTTGATGGCCTCTGCATGTAAAAGTGATGAAATCAAGAAAGCTTCCACTCAATACGTGCATTACAGAAATCTGAGTATTATATATATTGTACAGAATATTTTCTGTCAAGGCAAAACATGCAGAACTACAGCTTTAAATACAAAATATATGGTGCTCTTTAAGAATCATAGAAACATAGAAATGACGGCAGAAAAGGACCAAATGGTCCATCCAGACTGCCCAGTAAGCTTATGGTAGTTTGTTCTGTGCCGTGTAGGTTACCCCATGCTTATATGTTTCCCAGACCATAAAAGTTAGGGCCCTTGTTGGTTTCTGTTTGAATCCAGTTCCCCATTACACCCCCATGCTTATCTGTTTCCCATACTAGCCCCTGTTGATTACTGTTGAATCCAATTCCATGTTATGCCTTGCTGTTGAAGCAGAGAGCAATGTTTGAGTTGCATCAAAGTAACAGTGTTATTGGTTAAGGGTAGTAACTGCCTCATCAGCAAGTTTCTCCCATACTTGTTTCCCCAGACTGTAAAAGTCGGGGCCCTCGAATGCTGAAGGAATCCAATTCCCCTCCCCGCCGATGAAGCAGAAAGCAATGATGGAGTTGCATCAACAGTATCAAGGCTTATTGGTTAAGGGTAATAACCACCGCACATCAAGTTACTCCATGCTCTCTTTTCTTCATTTCTATCCTTTAGCCTTTAAGATTCCAAAGTATTTATCCTATGTCCTTTTGAATTCTTTCACTGTTTTGGTTTTTACCACATCTTCTGGCAGGGCATTTTGGGCATCCATTACTCTCTCTGTGAAGAAATATTTTCTGATGTTGGTTCTGAGGCCTCCTCCTTGGAGTTTCATTTTGTGACCCCCCCTTATTCTACTGATTTCTTTCCAACAGAAAAGGTTTGATGTTTGCACATCATTAAAACCTTTTAGATATCTGAAGGTCTGTAGCATATCTCCCCTGCACCTACTCTCTTCCAGGGCATACATATTCATATCCTTCAGTCTCTCCTCATAGGTTTTCTGATACCTACACCATTTTGGTAGCCCTTCTCTGCACTGCCTCCATCCTGTCTCTATCCCTTTTGAGATAAGGGCTCCAGAACTGAACACAATACATCAGGTGCAGCCTCACCAACTACCTGTACAAGGGCATCACCACCTCCATTTTCTTACTGGTTATCCCTCTCTTTATGCAGCCTAGCATTCTTCTGGTTTTAGCTATTGCCTTGTCACATTGCATCACCATCTTCAGATCGCCAGAAACTATCACCCCAAGATCCCACTCTTGGTCCATGTACATCAGCCTCCCCCCACCCCCCGCCAGTACCACTCTTTTGGATTAAGAGATAAGTTGCAAATTGCTGTTTTAGCCAGACAGATGTACCCTGGTAAGTCACGCTTCTTTTTAGAAGCTTTTGAGGATACCACCAGAAAGCCATACAGATATCTCATTATGGATTTAAATGCTATGACCCTGCAGTGTTACAGATTAAGGACAAATATCTTTCCACCAGACTCGACCATGGTATCCAGCCCCCATAAAAAGAAGTGAATATTTATTCTCCTCCCTCATATTTGTTTTGTGTGTCCCAGAGACCATGTCTGCTCATTTAAAGCAGAATCTGACCCTTTTAAAACTTTTAGTTCAAGCCTCTCCACAGTGAAGAAAAGCTATCCTAAACACGGCTTCTAATAATTTAGTGGAAGCCTTAGCGGAGATCGCGCTAAACACTCTGAAAGGTAATATTCCTTTATCACAACAGCAGATAAGCATCTTGAGAAGGAAACGTCAAGCCATAATGAATCTTGGCAATAAAAGGATGCCACTTAAAAAGAAAAAGAAAATGGTGAAGCAGTTGGAGGTGTTTATTGGGCCTCTGCTAGGTTTTACATTGCCACTCATCACAGGCCTTTTGAGCTAAGCACTAATGCAGTACACAGAAAAAATATATTTATAGCCTAGTCAACAACTTGATCGTTTGAGAAGTCCTTCAGTTCTAGAGGAAAATATTAGAACCACCACAGCTCAAAGACTAGATGAAGAAATTAAAGGTATACTTCAAAGTTCTATATCCGAATATTAAAAGGCCAAACATTATTCAGAAGTGCCACAGCGCTATCCGGTGCTTAACAGACATGGAGACATTGCTGCTGGATGATATAGCAGTTTCTCACAGGACAGTAGGATGTTAGTCCTCACATATGGGTGACATCACAGGATGGAGCCCAATCACAGAAAACTTCTATCAAAGTTTCCAGAACTTTGACTGAACCCTACTGGGCATGCCCAGCATGGCACTAACCCTGCAGCCAGCAGGGGTCCCCCTTCAGTCTTGTTACAAAGCTACAGGCAGTGCCGAAAAATATAATAAGAAAACGAACCCAACACCGCGGGGTGGCGGGCGGGTTTCATGAGTACTAACATCCTGCTGTCCTGTGAGAACACCTGTTACAGGTAAGCAACATTTGCTTTCTCACAGGACAAGCAGGATGGTAGTCCTCACATATGGGTGAGTACCGAGATGAGGATGTCTGAACATGCACCAAATGTATCCCAAAAGCGTGCAACAGGCACAACAACTGGGGTGGAATTTGGGAGAGGGCATCCTGAACCCCACCGGGCATGCAGAAGGGTGTTGGTACATCACTTCATAAATAGGTTATGCAATACAGACTGGCCGAAGATGGAATCTTGACTTCCGGCTTTGTCTAAGCAATAGTGGGCTGTAAAAGTATGGAGAGAACTCCAGGTGACAGCCCTGCAAATGTCAGGAAGCGGCACCGATCGTACGTGTGCTACTGAAGTCGCCATGGCCCTTACAGAGTGTGCTTTAACACGGTCGTAAAGTAGAATGCCCGCTTGCTGATAGCAAAAGTATATGCAGTCCGCTAGCCAGGAGGAGAGAGTCAGCTTACCCACAGGCTGTCCCAATTTGGTAGAATGGAAAGAGACTAAAAACTGAGTGCTCTTCCTGTGGGCAGCTGTACGGTCTAGGTATAATGCTATGCCCGTTTACAGTCAAGGGTATGCAGAGCCTGCTCTCCTGGATTGGAATGGGGCCTGGGAAAAAAGGTAGGTTGTATGATGGATTGATTGACATGAAATTCCGAAACTACCTTAGGTAGGAATTTAGGGTGAGTGCGGAGTACTGCCTGGTCTTGCAGAAGTTTAGTGTAAGGCGGATAGGTAACTAGTGCCTGTAACTCACTAACTCTGCGAGCGGAAGAGATTGCCACGAGGAAAATCACTTTCCATGTTAGATAGTGTAGGTTGCAGGAATGAAGAGGCTCAAATGGTGGTTTCATGAGCCAACCCAAAACCAGGTTGAGGTCCCAAGAAGGGGCCGGAGGATGAAGTGGAGGCTTGAGGTGAATCAAGCCCTTCAGAAATCGTGTGGCAAGGGGTTGTACTGATATAGGGACATCCCCGACACCTTTATGGAAGGTGGCTACTGCACGGACATGCATTCTAATGGAGGAAGTTTTTAGCCCTGACTCTGACAAGTGCCAGAGATAGTCCAAAAAATTCATGATTGGACAGGTAAAGGGGTCAAGGGACTGAGAAGAGCACCATGATGTAAACCTGTTCCATTTGTAAGAGTAATATTTTCTCGTGGAAGGCTTCCATGAAGCAATCAAGACATGGGAAACTGGATCAGAAAGGTTAAGAGGTTGAAGGATTAAGCTTTCAACATCCATGCGTCAGGGACAAAGCTTGAAGATTGGGGTGGCGAAGGCACCCGTCGTTTTGAGTGATTAGAAGCGGGTCTGTTCCCAAAGGAATGTGCCTGCAAATAGAGAGATCCTGAAGTATTGGAAACCACACCTGGCGGGGCCAGTGGGGTGTTATCAGGATCATGGTTCCCTTGTCCTGACGTAACTTCACAAGAGTCTTTGAGAGAAGTGGAAGTGGAGGGAATGCGTATAGGAGACCGGTTACCCATGATAGGGAGAATGCGTCTCTTGGTGGATAATGTTGGCTGCGAGTGAGAAAGCAGAAATTGCCTACTTTGCGATTCTGGGGTGATGCAAAGAGGTCTATTTGAGGATAACCCCATTTTTGGAAGTTGGTATTCGCTACTGAGGAGTTTAGAGACCACTCGTGCGGTTGGAAGGTGCGACTCAACTTGTCTGCCAACACATTGTCTACTCCCGGCAAGTAGGTGACCTTGAGGTACATCGAGTGGGAGAGGGCCTCTGCCTATATCTGTGCAGCTTCCTGACATAGAAGGTAGGAGCCTGTTCCTCCCTGCTTGTTGATGTACCACATTGCCATCTGGTTGTCCGTCTGGATCAGGATGACTTGATTGGACAGGCGATCCTGAAATACTCTGAGAGCATATCGTATTGCTCGCAGCTCCAGGAAATTTATCTGGTGTTTGGCTTCCTCTGGAGACGAAGAACCTTGTGTCTGCAGATCGGCCACGTGGGCTCCTCATCCAAAGTTGGAAGCGTCGGTGGTGAGAATTATTTGAGGGTCTGGCGCCTGAAAGAGCAAGCCCTGTAGAAGATTGGTCTGATTTGTCCACCAGGCGAGAGAGAGAGGGAGTGAGTCAGTTACATGGATAATGGTCGACAGGGGCTGAAGGGATTGAGTCCAATGCGACCTTAGAGTCCACTGCATGACTCTCATGGCCAAGCGGGCCATTGGGGTGACCTGAACTGAGGACGCCATGTGTCCCAGGAGGATGAGAAAATGATGTGCAGTGGATGAATGTTGAGACTGAAACTGATTTGCCAGAGACACGAGAGTGAGAGCTCATTGTCGAGGCAGGAAAGCCTTTGCCTGCAAGGTGTCCAAGTATGACCCAATGAACGATAAGGTTTGAGATGGGACTAAGCAGGATTTGTCGTAATTGACGAGAAATCCGAATGAAATTAGAGTGTTTAAGGTGAGATGTAGGGACGACAGAGCGGCTTGCTGAGTCAGAGCCCTGATTAACCAATTATCCAGATAGGGGTAGACGTGAACACCTTGAGTCCTGAGGAAGGCTGCAACCATGACGAGGCATTTTGTGAAGACTCGTGGTGCAGATGAAAGGCCGAATGGAAGCACTCGGTACTGATAGTGCTTGGGGCCTACTAGAAACCTCAGGTATTTGCGATGAGATGGAGTGATCGCAATATGAGTGTATGCGTCCTGGAGGTCTAGAGAGCAGAGCCAGTCTCTTTTTTGTAGAAGAGGAAGAAGTGAGCCCAAGGTTACCATCTTGAACTTTTCTCTCTGGAGGTACTTGTTTAGGGCTCATAGATCCAGAATTGGACAAACGCCTCCCGATCTTTTGGGGATTAGAAAGTACTGGGAATAGAACCCGAGGCCTTGCTGAAGGGATAGTACTGGTTCTATTGCTCTGGACTGGAGAAGGAGGGAGGCCTCCTGTTCCAGGAGCAATGAATGGTCGGATGTTTTCCACGTCCTTAGAGGTGGGGAATCCGGTGGGATAGAGAGAAAATTGAGATGATATCCTTGAGCAATTATCGCTAGGACCCAATGGTCTGAGATGATTAGTGCCTCCTGTTGTTGAAATGGCACAATTGACCTCCCACTGGTATGTGGGGTAATGGAAGCTGGCTGCTGCTCTCTATGCGAGAGTCAAAAGCCAGAAGCAGGGTCCGGCTGGGGGGCTGTTTGTGGCTTTTGTTTCCAGGTCTGACGAGACTGTGTTTTTAGAAATGGTCTCGTAGAACGTGATCTGGTTGGTGGTGGGGAGGACATCTTCGGACGGAAGAAAGACTTCTTAGAGTCCTTCCAGAAGAGCTGTTTGGAAGAGTAGTCCGAAGGTATCAGAGAGAGCTGTCTTAAGGTCTTGTGATGGTCCTTTAATTCAGCCACTGTCTTTTGAATCTGCTCTCCAAACAGATTGTCTCCAAATCAGGGGAGGTTGGACAATCTGTCCTGGACTTCAGGTCGAAGGTCTGAAGATTTGAGCCAGGCCCATTGTCTTGCTGAAATACCAGCTGCAGATACCCTGGTTGCAGTGTCAAATATGCCATAAGATGATCTGATCTCATGTTTGCCTGCCTCAAAACCCTTATTAAGTAGGGTTTGTAGCTGTTCTTGAAGTGGCTGAGGCATGGAGTCTGTCAGGTCCTGTATCTGCTTAAAAATGACCCTATTATATTGGGTCATATAAAGTTGGTAAGCAGCTATTCGAGAGCTGAGCATTGATCCTTGGAAGACTCGGCGACCAATGGCATCTAGAAACTTCTGCTCCTTTCCAGGGGGAAAGGAAGTGTGAGGTTTTGATCTTTTTGCTGTCTTCTGTGCAGATTCAACTACCACAGATTGGTGATCCAATTGAGGTTTTTGAAAACCTGGAGCTGACTGCACCAAATAGGTAGTGTCAGCTTTTCTGTGGACTGGTGTAATGGAGCCAGGATGTTCCCAGTTCTTTTGGAGGAGATCCAGAAGAACTTGGTGGACAGGGATGGAGGTTATTTCCTTGGGAGTATCAAGGAATTGGAGCAACTCCATCATCTGATGTCTATTGTCTTGTTCAGTCTATAATTGGTAGGGAACCAATTCAGACATTTCTTTCACAAAATTTATGAAAAAAAGGTCCTCTGGGGGAGAACGCTTTCTACTCTCAGTGGGTGAAGGTGGTGATGGCAAATCATCGGTGTCTGGTGAGGAGTCATCAGTTCAGGTATCATAAGGATCAGCACCTGTCCTTCTAGGAACTAGAGGGGGACGGGGTGGTTGGATACCTGAAGGCCCCGGTCTAGGCTCCGAAGGAATCGAAGGAATTACCGGAGGCACCGATGAAGGCATTGAAGGTCTCGGCACAGGCATCGAGGGCATTGATGGATGGCTCGATGGCGCCGATGGACGTATCGGCACTGATGGAATAGGTGGCGATGGCTGTATCAGTCTCGATGGCTGAGCCAGAACTCCCGATGGAGGGATGCGGAACGGTGTTTCTCCGGAACACCCCCGGGCCGAAACCACACCCGCGGCACTGTCCCTGGATGACGCGCAGACCGCATCATGCCCCCCGACACGCCCACCCCAAGAAAGCCCCGGGACTTACGCGCGTCCCGGGGCTTTGCACGCGCCGGAAGCCTATGCAATATAGGCTCGGCTCGCACAGGGGTGTTTTAAAAAGGTTACACTCATACCTTATGTGCGTAACCCTTTTAAAATCCAGCCCAATGTATGTTAGTTTAATTTTCACATCCTTGCCATTTATGAGCAGCTTTTTTTTGAATAAAAAAGATCACTATGTAAATGCCCCAGTAGCTTTACCTTGTGGTTAGTTGCTGTAAAAAAAGGCTCTTTCGTTAAAACCGACATTACGGGGCCCCAAGTCTCTCACTTTGTGGTTTCCGGCTGTGTCTTTATAAAACAAACCACTTGTAAACTATGTTTTGAGAGGTCCTTCATCAAATTGAGAAGCAACTCTATGAGGGCTCTGTAAGGGTAGCAGTTGTTGCTCTGATTAATGAGTTGGTCTCCGAGAGTGACATCCAGCTGGCTAAAAATAGAGGCTACTGGAAAGTTCACGAGCGCTACTTTGGACCCACATCAATATCTGACCCATCTTCTTTCACAGGTAAATCCAGGTAATCATCACCATGACCAGCTATATAAAAATCTAAATATGCTGTTTCTGACAAGGCAGATAATGGTGGAATTTCCACATAAATACTTTTTTTGATTCTGGTTTGAGTGGGGTCTAGTTGAAACAGATCCAGTTCCGATTTCAAGCATTCTTCAGACCCCTGATGTACAAAGCCATAGTGCTTTAGAATATATCTTGCTTCCTGATGGAGAGGTTTCTCTTCTTAACCTTGCGGTTAGTC
The DNA here is from genome assembly GCF_901001135.1 of Rhinatrema bivittatum. NCBI lineage: Eukaryota > Metazoa > Chordata > Amphibia > Gymnophiona > Rhinatrematidae > Rhinatrema > Rhinatrema bivittatum. The sequence continues at coordinate 53,477,421 of NC_042622.1, read as the reverse complement.
TTTTGAGACTTAGCACGTTTGGGCTTCTTTGTTTTAAAAGGTTCAGGAGGACCCCTATTGATTGGTTCTCTTTCTTTTAACACCTCTTCTAATAATCACTAATCATGACCCCTTCTGCCCTGTGTTGTTGTTCATTTTATTCATAACAGCTATTGTGACATGGTCCATAACATCTTTAGCAATGTTTTTGCTGCACTTTTCATGTGCAGTTTAACAATCTCCAAATCCCTTCTCAAAAGAGGTACTGCTTTTCTAAAGAGACTATGAAATACACCACCTATCCCTGCCCCGTACATGACCAGAGCCCCGTAATACCCTGAAAAACCGTGACTGGCCTGTGCTGCATAATAATTTCTGTATGCATCAGGGTCACCATAGCCTTTAACCATGACCATTTTAAAAACAGCTTTCTAGGATTGCAGGTGTAACTTAAGGATCACCTTCCCGTAACAAAATGAGATGTGTTGGTTTTGGTCTGTCTTTATTTCAAGAGTGATGGTGACAATGTGCTGCTTGTTCACAGGGACATAATGTAGCTTATCATAAGTGAATGTTAGAAACTCGTCCTTAGCCCCCTTAGTGAGAACACAGCAAAGTAGCTGCACAAAATGGTCTTCCACCAGCTGGTGCGCTACAATATCTGTGTAAAGGTCTAGGGTAATAAACCCACCCATGATCTCTGTTGGAAATAGTGAGCATCTTGTATTTGTTTTAGCTTTTATCCCCAAAATGATAGCTAAATTACCCTCTGTGGAAATTACTGCATTGTTCTCTGATTTTAATTTGATTTTTTGGGTATTGGGGGTCATAAATGATCCTCTGTGGTAAGGGCTTAAAGAGACTATTCATATCATGGTTCATTTTGCCACTAAATTTTGAATAGCCATGTAATGCCCTCTTCGTACAACAAAGTGATGCTCTGTGCTTCCTTCTCCTGAGGTGACAATGTACTTATGATCTTCTTTAATATTATCCCTTGTGTGCACATACTGTATTTCCACCAACCCCACTTCCCACTGTCCCTGTAGGTGCAAAGGCCTAGCTAATTGTATCATTAAATTAGCGCTGGTATTTTGTGGAAATATCCTCACAAATGCATTACTAGGCAGTGTTACGTAAAATCCCCCTTCATTCATTTTTTCTTTTTTATGATACAAGGTCTTTTCAAATAAAATGTCTTGAATCTCTGATGCTTTTATCCAACTGTTAAATTTTTCAGGCCACCCCTGCCATTTCACAAAGCACTGTCTGTTCATACCTCTCCCTTTTACCTTTAGAACCTTTTCAATGCGGTATATTCTAGCCTGTCGTGTTGACTTTCAGTAATTCTTCAAGATAAAAAGAATGTTGAATGGCTTCCTCACCATAATCTTGTATCTTGTACACTGTTTTCCGCCCCCTGTTTAAAATGTTTGTTATTATAAATATCTCATCTGTCCATGTTTGTTCATAACCTTTTTCAAATTTCCCTTTAATTGTTGACAGTCTAACATGACCCCCCTTTTTAAAAATGACAGCTGGTTCATGTTTGTTGATATTACCATAGATTATTTTCCAGAACCACAGAGTTTGAGGCTGTTACATTGATGGGGTGGGACTGTATTATTCTGTAAAAACTGTGGTTATAACTATTCACAAAAGCCTGAAGCACATATTCATATTGAAAAGTGTTGTGTGATGTAAAGTATCACCACATTTTGGATTTTAAGATTCTGTTAAATCTCTCCACAATTGCTGCCTTAAACATTGTTGTTGGTCACAAAATGATGAACACCTCTGTATTTTATTAAGTTCTTCACAGGGCTATTTAAAAACTCCTTACCCTTATCTGTTTGTACTTTGTTGGAAATACGGCCACCGCTAAATATATTTTCAAATGCCTTGGCCACTTCATGGCCTGTTTTTGTTTTTAGGATCACAACCCATGCATATTTTGACAAAACATCTATCACCATCAAGATATCTTTGTAGCTGCTGTTATGAACAGACAAGGCAGTCAGATCGACCAGATCAGCCTGCCATTGTGCATCCACGTCTGCCGCGATGGTTTTGTTTCTTTTAAAATGTATCCTAACAGGCCTGTGTAAAGAATAAACATCTTACTCTGTTAGTCAATCAGTTACTTGTTTTCTTCTCACAGTTTCATCATGTGCCTTAGCAGCGTTAAAAAGAGGATTTATTCCACCAAAAATTCCTACTATGCCTGGGTCATAATACATTGTTGTTAATAGCTCCCTGTGTATGGTTGTTTTGTATAGCCATAAACACAGAGGTCTGTTTTTTTGGGGTTTTTTTTAAAGTAAACTCAAGCCTTGTTTTATTCACTTTTGCAGTCCCCTAACCCCCAAGAACCCTCACACTGCTATTAATTATCCTTTTAGTATTCTATAAAAGGCTCTGCTTACATTTCAGTCTGTATACCTGCCACGATGGGACCATTGACATGAGTAATTACAGTGAGGGGAGGAGGAAGGAGGAATTTCTCCCTGTTACAATGCATAGAATGAAAGAGACCGTTCTGCTATGTCACAGCTAGTATCTTTTAAAAGGGAAGGGTTAGAAAAACTGGTTTCCAGCTCTGTCATCATTAAAAGTGACAGGGACATTTCTGATGACTTTCTAGGGGGAGTATTTTTTTTTGGGCGGGGTGAGGGCTGGTTTTCCAGTGATGTCATACACGTGACATCATAGGGAGTTTGGTTTGGGGTGAAGCATGAGAGGATCCAATCTATTCACTTCTATTGGTGGGAGGGGCATGGCTGGGGTTCGGGGCAGAAGTGGGCAAAGAGGGAGCAGGGCTTAGACCAGAAGTGAACATTGATTGACTGATACCAATTTTGCTTGACAGTGTACCCATAGACTACTGAGGTTAGAAGGCCATGAGTGAGGAGAACATTTGGTTTTGCTCACTTTTCTCCCCTGAGGAAGCAAAATGCTTTTGAATTATAGTATCTTCCCCCACCAGCTCAGGGAGGATGAGGAGAGTAGAGAGTTACATGCCAATCTGCTCTCATCCCCCAAGACGGAGGAGAGCCAGCTGATTCTGTCTCAAAGAGGAGGCCTGTGCCTTATTAGCTAATGAGGGAAGAGAGGAGTATTGCTGGAGGGAGTAATTTTGAAGGGGGAAGGACAGCTCAAAGACTAACAGGGATTAGGGGTGGGGCTTGGGGGGTCCTAGGACCACTTGGGAGAGACAATGACACTGGGGAATTCATGTGGGGGGGGGACTTTATGGAGGGTTAAGATTACTCAGGGTAGAGAGGAGGAGGAAGATAGAGAAAAAGAGCCTCACAATTCTCTATCCTCCTCTTCCACCTCATCCTAGTGATTCTCCATCCCCAACCCCTTGCAGAGCTCAGCTCTCTTCACCTACTAGTGCTTATTAAGTGAAGAAAGGCTAGGGGCTGAGAACTGCAGTGGGCTGGGACTGGGGATGGAGGATCATTGGGATAGCCAAGAAGAAGAGTGTTTTTGCATGTGCTTGTGTGTATTTGAGAGATGGAGGGAGTTCACACCTGGCCCTGCTCCACCTCCCCCCCTCTTCCTTAGTTCCATTTTCTTTTTCTCTACAAATTCTCATTTACTAAGCATTTTTTCCATAGATTCAGAATGGGAGAAAAGCCCTAGTAAATCAGGCCCTAAGCTTGATTAGATAACACACTGTCCTGTTTTAAATTGATGGGTAAATATTTTCATATGAAAGCCACTGTAAAGTACAAGGGCTGCTTTTCCCTCCAGAGACTACCACAGTTACCAATGTCTTTGTTGTTTTACTATCTATTGAATTTAGTAACAATTCTGCAACTGGGTTTGCGGTGTTGCGTCCATCGGTCTCAGATGGCTTCAACCTTTGTGCCTCACCTTTCTCTCTGCTCTCCCCGCTAGCCTTGGGAAGATGGCTGCCGCCGCGTCTGCGTGCCGCTCTCTCCGGCGTCCCCGGAACGGCTACGGCAAAGCCTCACGCCATGTTTCTCCTAAGGGCCTCCTAGGGTGCGCGCGCGCATGCCACCCACGTCTTGCGCGGGCCTAACGCTTCACGGACGCTTCTTGGACGCGGCTTGCATTTGCAAGCTATTTAAATACAGTATCGAGCGGTAGGTGAGCCGGACTGTGCGTGCGGCAAACGCGGGGGCGCCCGGCACTAACGCAGCTCTTCCTACCGCTCCTTACTGTATCGGCCTGTGAGTTAGCAAGGATCGAGAGACGGATCGTGAATGGATGGAAAGTCTCCGGTTTGAGCTACTCTGCCGCTTCCTTGCTGCCGCTGGAAGCTCTCTCTGCCCCTCGGGGTATTTCACTAACCTTAGGTACCCTCTCCTCAGGGGCCCTTTGCTCTCTTTCAGGTGCCTATCTGGGATCAGGTACTCGCTCCTCGAGGGCCTGCTCTCCCTGGCTCAGTGTCTGTATTCATCTACTTCTGCCTGCTGGAATCTTCACCCATACAGCTACCGACTTACGGGCCGATACAGTACAGTGCGCTCCGAGGGAGCGCACTGTACTGTATCGGGTTAACAGTGCGCTCCGAGGGAGCGCACTGTTAACCCTCTATTTGATGCACGTTTTGATGCGCTAGCGTTACCCCTTATTCAGTAAGGGGCCGATAACACGCGTTCAACCCAATTGCGATTGCTGCCACTGCTGGCAGATGAGCCAAGTTTCCAGGGACACTCAGGTGGAGGGGTGATAGCAGCTGCTGCACATTTTGTTTTCTGAATCACGCAGGAATACCAAATAGGGCCCGCAACATGCATGGCCCTATTAGGTATTCCTGCGCGATTCAGAAAACAAAATGTGCAGCTAAGCCACACATTTTGCTTTCAAAAATTAGCGCCTACCCAAAGGTAAGCGCTAATTTCTTCGGGCACCAGGAAAGTGCACAGAAAAGCAGTAAAAACTGCTTTTCTGTGCACCCTCCGACTTAATATCATGGCGATATTAAGTTGGAGGTCCTGAAAGTTACCAAAAGTTAAAAAAAAATTTGAAGTCGGCCCGCGGGTCAAAAACCGGACGCTCAATTTTGCCGCCATCCGGTTTCCAAACCCGTGGCTGTCAGCGGGCTCGAGAACCGACGCTGGCAAAATTGAGCGTCGGCTGTCAAAACCGCTGACAGCAGCCGCTCTGGTCCTGTTTTTACCACAGGGCCTAATTTGCTCTCCTGCGGACTTTACTGTATCGGGCCGTTAGTGAGTAATCTAACTATCTCAGGCTGTCTCATCTACAGCTCTGCTGCGCTGGGAACCTACACCTGGATCTCCCTATACCATCTCGGTGAGACGGGTTCCCTCTGCCGAGGGTCCCTGGACTACTACCTCTGGATCACCTCACTATTGCCACCTCTGGTGGTATACATCAGCTGTATAATAAAAGACAGAACTCTGTGCTTGTTCGTCTCGAGTCTAGCCTAGTACTGTGGCTCCTCACGGGGCTCCTCCCCATGGGCGTGGTCAACCCCACAGTACCCAAGAATCCACTCAAACACCTCAAAGCCATAACATGCGGATATGATTGTTCATTCTTCTTTTTACTGTTCATGTCTGTATTCTATTTATAAAAGTATTTGCTGTAAATGCCTTGCATGATGTTATATGAATTAGTCCTGGGGGATATCTGTGCTACTGCGGAATGCAGAATTTGCACAGAATTCTCCCTTCCCACAGATTTCTTCCCTCGCCTCGCAGAATCCACCGCATCCGCATGCTTCTCCCTTCCGACTGCCAGAAGAGTAAGCAAAAGCGGAAGCATCGCGGCACGGGCAAAGTTTGCTGAACACAGACAGTAGAGCCATCGCGGGAGGGCAAAATCATCACAGCACAGGCGGTTCGTATGGAGCGTGGAGGCATCGCAGAACTGGCAAAGTTTCTGCATGGACAGCAGAGGCAGCACAGCATGGGCAAGGTTAGCAAGCTGCACTGTGCTAAGCCCAGGACCCTACAATCAGAAAGTGAGAAAGGGGGAGGCAGAAGGGAGAGAGAGGGAGAAGGGGGAAGAGGAAAGACAGGAGGGGGAGAGGGAAGAGAGAAGGGAGAGGGAGGAAGGGGAAAAGAGAGGGGGAGGAGGAGGGAGGGAGAGGGAGCATTTCTAGTGGGGGCTCAAAGTATGAGGGGAAACCAGGTGAATGGGGATGGGGCAGAGGCAAAGGGGATTCATATTTCCATTTGTTCTGGGTCAAAGGTCTGCAGCCTTTGACATGTGGGCCCTGGCACTGGACAGCTGAGTGGACCCTGACTTCCCCCACAGAGGATGCAGTTAACCAAACAGCTCCTGTTGCACCAGACCGGCCCCACAGCAGCGGGAGATGTTTGATTAGATGCAACTCCTGCTGCTGCTTGAGAGGATTAGAGCTAGCTTTCTGATTCAGGTAAGGGCAGCAGTCGTTGTCTGCTCAGCTGTCCACTGCTGCGGGTTGCCAGCAGACCTCATCCTGCGGGCAGCTAAAGAAGAAACCCAGGCCCTGAGAGTGTATGCGTGAGCCCCTGTTTTTGTTGTGAGCCAGTGTACGTGGGTAGGTGTCTGGGGAGAGCCTGAGAGTGTATGCGTCAGCCCCTGTTTTTGTTGTGAACCAGTGTGGGTGGGTAGGTGTCTACCTGGGAATTTGTATGTGGGGGGTGGGGAGAGTGTGTGTGTGTGTGTGTGTGTGAGAGAGTTGTATGTTGGGAGACAGAAGATGTGTGTGACAGATGGCATGTGAGAGATAGCATATGTCTGATTTCATGTAAGAGAGACAAGTGAGCATGTTGGGGATTCATCCCTAGTCTCCCATACGGCAGTACGTGATGCAGCCATTGGAGAAGCCACTTCCACTGCAATCAGAGGTGGAGGTGCAGTTGCATCAGAGCCCATGCAGTGAAGGGTCCCTGGCATGGACACTTAGGTGGAGGGTAGCAACAACTGCAGCACTCCCTGCCAGCTTGGCTCATCTGCCAGCAGCAGCGATTGCTGCCACGTGCTGGCAGATGAGCCAAGTTTCCAGGGACACTCAGGTGGAGGGGTGATAGCAGCTGCTGCCGTTGCTGACAGACAGACAATCTTAGTGCCACTGAGTGTGTGAGTGGTACTGGGCTGAGATCTTTCTCAAATGAAGAAGGTAAACATTCTCTGTACAGTTTGGTACTTTCTGCCAGAAGGAAATCACTAAGTGAGAAAAATGTGAAGGCTCTTTGTTTTCTTTACTATTGTTTAAATGAAAATACTGGATTGCACTGAAATGCAGAATAATTTGCAAAAAATACTGTGTTATTTTGACAAATGTGCAGAATTTTGCAGAAATTAGAAAATGTGTGTGCAGAATTTTGCTTTTTTATGCAGAATTTTCAATTTTTTGCACAGAATTCCCTCAGGAGTAATGAGTAGAATAGACATTTTTAATATAATAAAGGTTAGAGGACATCACTTATCAGAAAAGGCAATCCCATCTCCACCCCATTTTAGCTGTAGACGCTGCTTCGGCATAGGCTTAGAGAGGTGCAGGGTTCAGTTTATTTTTTCATTTCAGGTTTGTTTGTTTTTATCAGTATTTTTTTTTTTTTTGTTCAATTCATTTGCAAAATCCAAAAAAACCCCCATTAAACAAAAAAACAACCCTCAAACAAAAACCAAACTGTTTAATAAAACAAAGAAAATGGTACTCCGGGGGCCCTGGCCTGGGCCTGCCCCGAGCCAGCCTGGTATAAAATCCTTCCTAAAATTGGGGTCTGCCCTGAGCTGGCTGGGACTGAGGTCTACCCAGTTCCAGGACCTTCCCAGAGCTAGCCTGACACCAAGGCCTGCCCCAAGCTGGCCTAGCACCAAGGCCTGCCTCAAGCCAGCCTGGCAGCGAGGCCTACCTAGTGCCAGGGCCTGCCCCAAGCTGGTCTGGCTCCGAGGTCTGCCTGGAGCCAGCCCAGGGTCCACTCTCTCTTCTTCCCCCCCCCCCCTTTAAAATTGCCAGGGTCAAAGAGTTCCCACCCTAGCCTCTTGCCAGATTATCCAAAAGGGCAGAAGTGATGCCCAGTTGGCTACCACCTGGGTCTCTGATGCTTTAAAAATGGTGCTATCTGCCTGGATGATGGTGTCGAAGTGATGTCATTGCAGCACATTCCTCCAGTACAGCTAGCATCAATTGTTAAGTTTGTAGTTATACATTCTCCACCTAGGCATGAATTCTCTTTTTTGGCTCACTCTTTCAACTTGTAGAGATGAGTGATCCAAAGTGTCATAGCTTAAATAGTGGTCATCTGCCACTCTGCCCATATTTTCCCTGGAAATAAAGTACAAGTCAATTTTGGAAAAAGAAGTTGTACATTAATGAAAAGCATGAGTATGCTTTTATGTTTGGGTTTTTAAACCTCCATACAACAGAATAGCCTATGGTAGTCATGGTGGCTGCTAGCCTAACATAAATTTCAGATTCCAGACATAGTCTGTGAGGCACAGGAGATCCTGCTCATGATCCATTACAGCATTAAGGTCCCTCAACAAATATAAATATTTCGAAAGAAAGTCTCTTCTGCACATATAACCAATTTATTAAGCAGCTCAACACACAGGGGAAGAGGCACATACACTTTATCATCAATAGTTCACCATTATAGAACTAGAAGTAATGAAATATTGCCCTGTGAAAGAATATATTAGAGAGACCCTCAGAATAACTTAAAGGATCAGCTCCAGTTATCTAGCTGGTCCACCTTAAGGAACACCCAGGAAGGAAGCCAAGACACAAGGTGGCTTCCTGGGGAAAGACAGTAAAACCCAAGGCCTAGGAGTGAGTAGAGAGGCCTAGGATGAGAGGAAGAAAGGATAGCCCTGTCTGTTCTATCTTCATGATAGGCTTAATTTTTGAGGTAAGCAGACTGTATGATGATTACTTTTTGCTGTATATAATAAAAGACTTTTATTTGAGAGAGGGGCTGACTCGCATTGGAGGACTGTTATTTATGTTATCTGGAAGGAGCAGGTGTGCTCTCATCCTTGGATGATAATTATATTGGGCCAATAGAAAGTATCATAGCCTACAAAGAATCCAATTTTGGACTAAATGAGGGTTTTTTTTTGCAAAGAACTGCCTGCAGTTACCAGTACTACAATCTAATTATACGCCCTTCGATGTTGGTAAAGCAATAATACATCATAAGCGTGATCAGCAGAGCAGTCAATTGTTCCTACATCTGGACACTTTTTAATTCTGGTCAATACAATCAAATACTTCCACCACACACACTTTCTAAAATGTCCTTCTAACCAGCGATTGCAAAGTGGTTATTCTATGGCACGTCAAAACAGGGCTTTAAATTCTCATATTATGAGACTGATTATTACCTATTGCCTATATCATCAAACAAGAAGGCAAGATAATCATGTGATCAGTTGTATACAGTAGGCAAGGCATTAGTATATTGTAATCATATGATCAGTAACATAAATACTGACAACATGCAATAATTTTATTAACTGCGTAAAACAAACCAGTATTATTACTGACAGCACATCAGAAGTGCTCTTCGGGATGGAAGAAGGCAGGTTATCTTGCTTCGTGTAACAAGCATACCAATTAAAATAAATAATAGGGCCGTGTGAATAGTTCAGCAAGGCCCAATAGCTGGTACACCGCAGTGCAGGGTGGGGTCAGACGAGAGAATGAAGAGTATCAGCTCCCACAGGGAAGCAAGGTTGGAGGTGGGAGAAGCATCAGCATGAGGAGTGGGGCAGAGGAAGAAGAGGAGCATGCCCACCCACAGACCCCTAAAATGTGCCGCTCATGTGTGGAGAACACTTTTACTACTTGTTTTTGTTTAAAATTTGTTTTAATTTTGAGAATTAACAGAGTTCTCAGTGGGGATGCCATTAAAAATTGCTGATTGGTTGAACTCTCAGCAGCTATCCAAATAAATTCCCTGGGAGAAAATCTGTGACTCTGTACACTTTTGCAGGATCCTCAACTTCCGTGCATTCAAACTCAGTCAGTAAACACATTGGGAAAAGTGCTTGATACCCTTAAGAACTAACATGCACTCCACTGTGAACACAGAATATATTAAGTACTGCAAGTTCTTATTGTTAAAATTACAGTCTGGTCTGGTTAGTTAGTATATGTATGTAAACTGATTTTTTAAATCTGTATTACAAGAGGAACAGATAATATTCTATACATATTAAAGTAATGGTTGTTGTCTGAGTGTTAGGCATGGCCAGAAATCTGGGCCAATCATGCATGCATTAAACAGTTCTATTATTAATAACTTGCAGTGTTTTACTGCTATAAAAACTTCAGAATCCAGGTCCCTACTGACCAATCGGCATGCAGGATTACCCAAGCCTATTTTCTAGTGCCTGATTGCTGGGCGTTCACTCCCTGCCAGCGCTTTCAAAGAACTCTGAATGGCAGAAATCCTGCTGCTTCCAAAATGAATTGCAGCTGGGAAGACTTTCTGTGCACTTTCTGTCTCCTGTGCTCCCTTAAACGTCTGCATCTCAAAGGGCTTTGAAAGCAGTAATAAAAGTTACCATTTAGCTATCTTCATATCAATTAAATTCCCCTCTCTTACCCCTCAGAACAGAGGAGTCCATTTACTGGAACATCTGGTGCCCTTACTGCCAAAGATGTTACTGTTGGTGCTGAATTGTGTACCGTGCTACCATATGATTTGCTCACTGTCTGTCAACATTATAGTCTGTTCAATGTGTTTCAAAATTAAAATGGAGAATATTCACATTGCACATTTCACAAAGCATTACAGGATGTAGGTTTCCAGTGATGCCTTATTTTAATGTCTGTTCTGTTCTTTTAAGGAATGCTTTATCTTCTATGCATTGTTGCAGGTGAACATAGCAAGCAGCAATGCTCGGCCTGTATCAAGTGAGCATTTTACTACTCGGAAAATATTTATACTGCCTTCTTGTAATTTGCCCTGATTAAAGCAGTGTCACAAAGATGCATCACACAGACCTGGATCTAATGCTATGTGATGTCATTAATGGCAAAAGAGACAACAGGGGGCCCACTGGTTCCAGTGACTCAGAGGTAATTTGTGACCTTTTTGATAGATGTAGGGGATTTGCACGGAAGCAGCGTAAAGCATTAATGAGTTGGAAAGTGCAAGCTAGAAGCATGACGCAAGGTCATGTTTCCTTTCCTCTGAGCATGTGAAAATCAGTACAGGGGATGAAGACTAAAAGTTGTCAGGCAATAGTAATATTGCACTGAAGTCACTATAGCTCCGCCATGTCTAATCTCCATTTCCCCTATGACAAAAAGGAAATGCAGTATGTTAAAATAAAGTCGATGAAAAGATGAGGAGGTACCATGGTGGTCAGGGGCTGTGCAATAGTCAATTTCTGACAAACAGAGGTGTGCATTCTGATGATCTGAATGTGAAAAATGTGACAAACGAGTTGTTGGTTTATGTTCCTTTCAAATGAACCAAAACATTGACTCAACTGAAGAGGTCTGAAAATTTACAGGTCATTATTTTTGGCAAATAGCTCATACTGAAAGGAATGATCCAAAAATTCTGAGAAAAGTTCAAATCCCCAGAAACAAATTTCAGCCAGAAATGGACTGAAAATGAAACAGCATAAACTGAGCGATATTTTTATTCGCCCCTGCACACCCCTATTGCAACTGTTGTTTGCCAGCCTGTAGTAAAATGACCCAGTCCCAGCAGTGGCAAGAGATTTTTTTCCCCTTATATTCTAGTAAATGTTGGTGCCTGGTGCTGTGTCTGTATGTAGAAAAAGATGAGAGACAGCTAAGGCACTCAGGCAGTGTATCATCAATCAAGCAGTATACATATAGATACCAGAGAGGTAGCAACAGAAGGAAATGAGAGAGCCTGTGGGAGAAGGAGGGAGGGATGGATTTCTCAAAGCTTTTATCAAGAATTGCCCACGGTAAATCAAGCCCATTGTGAGCAAAAATTCAGTAAACTGGGAAAAAAGAACTGCTGGAGAAACCTTAAAGTCAGCTTCTTCCACTACCTTATTGTTTTCAGCTGCTCAAAAAGGCAGATGAAAATGGGTTCCCATATTTTTACTTCTCACACAATTCCTCAAATTTAGTTATTTGCGCATAAAAAAAAAAAGATAAATTACTACTTACCTGATAATTTCATTCCTTTAGGGAAGAGTATGTCAATCCCAAAGAGTTGGTTATGCACCTCAGCCAGCAGATCGAGTCAGAGCAAAAGCTGACATCACAGTTATTTAGTCTAACCCATCAGCCCGCCCGCCAGTATTCTCTGGAAAAGCCAAATTGTGGACAAACCTGATTAAATTTGAACATTATTAGCAACAGGCAACTATTTGTTTTTCTCAACCAACCAAAAAGGATCTCAGCCAAAAAAAGGAACATATCTAGCAAACTAAGAGCTAGAGAAGCCACTTACCAGTTATGAATGAAGAGCAAGAATCATACACTGCATCGCTTGCCCTAAGAAGACTGTTGCAGAGAAGGTGGACCCTTGGGCTGAGGTGGGATTGATGCTACCCGTAGGGCAAGCCCTATGAGTCCCCACTGTCGACAGGTGGAGCTGACTGACTGACGGAGGCCGGTTGGAGCTTCGCCAATACCAGCCCTCATTCCCCGGAGGTGGAGCCCGTGGGTACTGGGGCCGGCTGGACTTAGGTGGGCCTCCGTCTGAGGTCTTCTCAGGGATGAAGAGGAGGTCAGCCAGGGGCCAGCAGCAGTAGGAGAAAGTGGTCTGATCTGGACGAGGCAGAGTCCTGGAGACCCGGGCGCTAATGAGAACAGGAGGCAGACAGAGGGTGCCCGAGAAAGAACAGGCTGAAGCCAGAGAGGCCAAGTCCAGAGTGAAGACAAGAAGAGCATCGTAAGGCAGGCCGAAGTTAGGGAAGGTGGCAGGCAAGGAAGAGTGGCAAGACAAGTGTGGGTCAATACCAGAAGTCAGCTGGAGAATGGTCAGGCAAGGCAAAGGTCAAACCAGGAGATGGGCAGAATTGTAGTCAGGCAAAGCAGTGAACAAAGCCAGGAGGCAAGCAGAAGCATGATCAGACAAAGCAGTGGTCAAACTGCAAACAGGGTAGCCACAGAACTCAGGAGCAGGAATGGGTACCAGGATCAGGAACAGGAATGTAGAAGAATCAGGAACACGGAGGAAACACAGGAACAAGCAACTAAGCACACGACTGGTGTGGAGACCTGTTGCCAAGGCAAGGAAGTACTGGCTGGGCCTGGCCTTAAGTACCTGGTGACACCATCATCCTGGGCCGCAGTTTGGATTCCTGCTGCAGCCCTTTAAAAGGATAACTGATGCACACGCCTAGGGAGGGGCGCAGTGCGAGATGAGTGGGATGTACAAAAGCTAACCCCGAAAAGGACAGGAGGCTGCCAGCGACCCAGTCAAAACCACCTGCACAAGCGTGGCATCCTCCCTAGTCCTAACATCCAAGTGGTAATGCTTGGAGAAGGTGTGCAAAGATGACCATGTTGCAGGCGACAACAAATGAAGCCCCACCCATGATACCGCCTGGGCCCTTGTGGAATGCGGTCAAATCTGTTTTGGTAATGCAACCTCAGCAGTCATATGCTGCCATAATGACCTCATTAACCCAGCAATCTTTGCCTGCGTCACTGGTTTTCTCTGTATATCTCTACCGTGGTGCACAAACAGGCAATCAGACTTCTGAACAGTCTTGGTCATCTCCAAGTAGCACAGTAAATGATGCTTGACTTAGGCCTAGATTCATCAAATTGCGATATTTCTTCTCAGGAGGCATCCCACTATGATGGGGGGGGGGGGGGGTTGGTGTAGTCGCGATAGAGAGGGCCCCTCCCCTGAAAACACATCACAGCTCCATGGCGTGTTCTTTTGTGTTACAACCAAACACGTGACACAAAAGAACGTGCTGAGCAGCCCTTTAAGGCAATGGTGGCCCCAAGCTCACGGAATCGCCATCTTAAAGGACCGCTGGCCATCAAAAATAAATGACCCGTGCCCAAACAGGGACATGGCAGAGCAAGATAAGGTCAGTGCCATTTTGAAAAATGGTGTCAAACGGGATGGGTGTGAGGTCACACCCTCTGGAGGGGGGCTGCCGCTGCATGCATTCTTTACCTTTATTTTTAGATTTGGGGAGTCAGTAATGACCCCCACTCAACTTTCCCGTTTGGCCGTGGGTTTTTTAAAAACATATTTTTTCCCCTGCCACTTTAAATGTGTGGCGGGAGCCTCTGGACCTGCCTTAAAGCCCCGGGCTTCCTGCTGCACATCTAACGCATAGCCAGGGAGGTGTAGTTATTTCATCTCGGCTGACTACCTGCTCGGTTGGCTACAATAAAATATTAGCATAGAATTGCCTAGTAATAACTGGTTTTGCAAGCATTTGCATTATTCATGCACGCAAATTACATGCAAAGAAGGTCATTATAATAGGAGAGGGTATCTGATCAGAGACATGCTAATTATCGAGTAGAACATGCGATATAGACAAGCGTTAGAGCAATTTATGGCGCCATAAGTCCCTAATGCCTTGGCAAGTTAGCTGGATATCTTTGCTCTGCCCCAGAACATTCACAGCCTGGCCCTGACTTATCTGGCTAAGCTTTTAGTAAAATTTAGTAAATCATTTTTACAGGGAACAGCTTTTAGGCTGTCTCTTTTTTTGAGCCACGTATAAAAGGCAAAGATAAAGAGGTGCCTTTTGGTTTATTATTATTATTAAGCTTTTAGCTCACCAGGTATGGTCAAAGCCCTTTGAATATGGAACCCATAGGGGTTACATTTATAACAGCCCACCCAAATTAGATGGCATATATGTGCATAAGTTTGCTTTGAAAATTATCCTAGCAAAAGTACTTGTACTTTATTACACATGCTCAGACAGTTTTGGGGAAATTTTACATGCATGCTTCTGAAAATGCAAACGTATTCACATGAGAAAAACATCTTCCTGCTCCCAGAAATGCTTTCGTTCAACATGGGTAAATTTAACGTGCATATGGGATATAACCATGTAAGCTTAGCCGCATATCAGGCTGGTAATTTTGTAACAAGCTGTTTTGTCAGGTAACACACTATAATAACTGCAGAAATGCCTTCAAATATAACCCTCCCCGATCAGGAATCTTAAGGACTGAGCCATCCGCTAATACAGTATAAATACTGTATGCAGTAAAACACTAGGAAGAGTATCCTTTAAAATGTAATCATGCTTTATTTTGAATTTTTGCATGCCGCCTGTGCTTTGTTACTCTTTTGCTTCTTCTTAAACATGATCACATAAATGACAAAAATTCAGCCTTAGAACTCATCTCTTAATGACATCTGTGTTCCTCTTGAAATCATTATCATTAGCTAATGACATCATGGATCTAGGCTTGACGACGATGTCACAAGCAGAGGCTTAGGAATGCCGATGAACTGAAGGTGGAAAAGGAATGTTCATGGTTAATAGCTAGTGAGGGAAGGAAAAGCCATAGAAAAGATATAAGATGTAAGTCAAATTGTGACTAAATACTACATTCAGTTTTCCCCTGAGGCAGTTGCTGACTGCTAAAGATCAATTTTACTTTTTTACTTACTAGAGATGTTGGGGAGAGAAGGTTTAGGAGGGGGAAGGGAGAAGAAAGAATGAGCAAAGTCTTTCCTGTAATAGGTTTGGCTGATTGAATTAATTTTTTTTCTCTCTACAAGGAGACGTTGGGCTCATTAGTTGCTCTTAGGAAGAGCTATGGAAAAAGATTAGGGACTGGGAAATTTCATCAGCCAGCAGATACAAGGTAGCATTTTACTAATTGCTTTTTACTGGTTTCTGGCAGACTGCATCACTTCTCAGTGCACACGGTCGGTCTTAAGAAGGTGGCAACAATTTATTAGGAAGAGAAAGAAGGGAACAAAATGTGTGCAGTATGGCTGCCTAGAGAGACAATCTCTGGGAGGAAAGTGGTTATTCATCGGTATGTGGAAGACCACTAATCGCCAAGAGACTCCTGTAACCTTTGCAGCGTTAAAACCAGTGGTGCATGCTCTACTGCAGTGCCATATTCTGGGACCTTCCAGGTACTTTGACTAGAAAGCCCCAAATAGAGAATCATTATGGATTGTTCTAGATGGGAATCTGCCTACCCTCTTCTAGTAAAACTGCATTGATTACCTGTGAAGTTATGCTGTAATTTTAAACTATTAGTACTCACATTTAAGATCCTGCATGGCACCTGTCCTCCACATATGTCTCAAAGGCTATGATGGAAATCATCAACCAGAGATGTGTGCAAACCATATTATCATTGACTTCAGCTTCCGCCAACAAGGGCTTTTCAGCATGCTAAGATGTAAAATAATTATTCAAAACAACATCATATTATACCATCAGTATTTGCCGTAGCCTGTTAATTAGCTAGATAATGAGACCTCATATATACTATGGCAGGGTACCGGTAAATTAGTCCCTGGGTGCCAATAGTTCAGTAATGCGGTGATAGACTCTGCGTACACCGTCACAAAGTTATAATCATAGGTCTCACTAGATGATCAGAGTACCGACAAAGTGTAGTCGGTTACTAGGTATTAAAGGCAGTAGAAAGGATAAACACTTATCGTAGCATGTTTGGCTGTTATTGCAGTCAGGGACTCAGTACTGGCGTGTTGGCCCGACACGGCTCGTGTTTCTGGGGAACCTTCTTCAGGGGCCGCAGTATGCCAGTGTATTTTCCAGACTGCCCGCTTCTTCTGCTACTTGGCTGCAGCGATATTTTGGCAGCAGGCAAATAAATAAATAAATAAATGGATGAACTGCGTGGCTTGCTGGGCAGACTGGATGGGCCGTTTGGTCTTCTTCTGCCGTCATTTCTATGTTTCTATGTTTCTATGGTGTTCTCTGCTCACCGGGCCTGCCATCGGCATTGCTCCTTGCTACTGGCAGACTTAATGTTGCATTTTGTGCTATATTCCATCTACCTCTTCATGAGCATATGGTTGGATGGAGTCAATACATTTAAGTTAAAAAACTCACTAAGATATATATATATATATATATCTTACTAGATAAACGAAGCTTGACCGACGTGCCGCAAATGCGCAGTAGAGACCAGCTCTACTGCGCATGTGCGGGCGAGCACGTCGGTCTGAGCCAGCTTCAGAAAGAAAAAAAATGGCGGCGTCCAGTGGCAGCAGCGGGCGGCGACGGCGGTAGCGAGCGGCGGCGGTACCGGCAGCGGGCGGTAGTGGGCGGCGGTAGCGGCGACGGCGGTAGCGGGCGGCGTCCAGTGGCAGCAGCGGGCGGCGACGGCAGTAGCGAGCGGCGGCGGTACCGGCAGCGGGCGGTAGCGAGCGGCGGTGGTAGCGGGCGGCGGCGGTAGCGACGGCGGTAGCGAGCGGCAGCGACGGCGGTAGCGGGCGGCGGTAGCGGCCAGTAGCGAGGGAGGGAGAAGAGAGAGAGAGGGAGGGACGGACTGAGTGGGAGGGAGGGACGGACTGAGTGGGAGGGAGGGACGGAGAGAGAGAGTGGGAGGGAGTGACTTAGTGAGAGGGAGGGACTGAGTGGGTGGGAGGGATTGAGTGAGGGGGAGGGACTGAGGGGGAGGGACTGAGTGAGAGGGAGGGAGTGGGACTGAGTGAGAGGGAGGGGGGGGGACTGAGTGAGAGGGAGTGGGACTGAGGGAGGGAGTGGGACTGGGAGAGAGAGGGAGGGAGTGGGGCTGAGGGAGAGTGAGTGGGACTGAGTGAGTGAGAGGGAGGGAGGAGAGGGGGGAGGGAGTGACTGAGTGGGAGGGAGGGATTGAGTGAGGGGGAGGGACTGGGGGGAGGGACTGAGTGAGAGGGAGGGGGGACTGAGTGAGAGGGAGTGAGTGGGACTGAGGGAGGGAGAGAGAGGGAGGGAGGGAGTGGGAGGGAGGGAGTGGGACTGAGGGAGAGGACGGAGGGAGTGGGACTGAGTGAGAGTGAGTGGGACTGAGTGAGTGAGAGGGAGGGAGAGAGGGGGGAGGGAGTGAGTGAGACTGAGTGGGAGGGAGGGACTGAGTGAGAGGAGAGGGAGAGTGGGGAGGAGTGGGTGAGGGAGGGAGGGAGGTAGGGGTGGTGAAGAGTGAGGGGAGAGAGAATGAGGGGGAGGTGAGAGACAGAGGGATGTAGCCCGTTTTAACGGGCTTAACGGCTTGTATATATATATAAGAGAGAAAATATTTAAACAACCAGTCCCCACCCACTACACAT
This sequence comes from Rhinatrema bivittatum, assembly GCF_901001135.1. NCBI lineage: Eukaryota > Metazoa > Chordata > Amphibia > Gymnophiona > Rhinatrematidae > Rhinatrema > Rhinatrema bivittatum. Next base: position 53,459,275 of record NC_042622.1, on the reverse strand, counting down.
ATAATATCACTATTGTAGGAACCCAGAAAATCTTTTTAAATTATATTTTCCTTTTATTATCTATAACACAATATTCAAGCATAATAAGAACACGTCCTTCCATAAATACATAAAAGAAGAAATTAAATTTTAAAATACCCATTTTCTATGGATTAATATCCAAGAAATAACTCACTCTTCTGCTTACAATATTTTTGAAACAAATAACTCTTTTACTAAGGTATAAATTCTCCAAATAAATTAAATCTCAGAGGCTAATAATATAATATCACAACATTTTCAGGTATATAGTGTCCCAGAGTCTCATGACAACACATTTTTCAAACTAAAAAAAAGGTCTTCTAAGGCTGTCTTCTACCTCACTGTTGCCATTAGGTAGATTTTCTACCACAACAATGGTATTTAGATGTAGGCCTAGATGTTTCACCGCACAAGCAGCTTCATCAGGGGGAGCGCAACCACTTATTCAGCATCTAGCAAACTGTTGCGGTCCTGGCCGCGAGCACCACGGCCAGGCCCTTACCTCCTTGTTCCCGGAACTGCTCCCACCTCCGGAGTCCTGGCTTGCGGCCTGTTTGGCAGCGTCCCTGCTGCGGCTGCGCCACCGTGAAGGTACCTGAGGACGCCCTGCTCCTAGGCATGTGCGCCACTTGGGCGCCTTTCTAGCCCGTTTCTCGCCAGTGGTGACTCCGCCCAGTTCCTGACGTCAGACGCCGTGGCCTTGATAAGCCGGCCGCGGCCATCCAGTCCTTGCCTTGCAACGGGTTAGCTTCCCGGTTTCCTGTTGTGCTGTGCCCCGGAGTGACTCGCTTGGCTTCATCACTCCGTTCCTGCTACAGTACCTGCTTGGTTCCTGCCTGCCTGCTACTGTACCTGCCTGGTTCCTGCCTGCCTGCTACAGTACCTGCTTGGTTCCTGTTTACCTGCTACAGTTCTTGCCTGGTTCCAGTACCTGAGTCTTGCTACAGTCCCTGCCTGGTTCCAGTACCCGAGTCATGCTACAGTTCCTGCCTGGTTCCAGAACCTGTTCCCAGTTACAGTATTGCTACTGTCCTAGTTTGGTTCCAGTTACCTGTCCTGATCCACAACCCGCCTAAGTCCCAGCGGCCGGGCCCCTACGGGCTCCTCCCAGGGGGGCTTCGGCTTCCAAGGGTGAAGTCACCCAAGTCCCAGAGGTTGGGCTCCTACCGGTTCCTCCCGGGGGAGTACCAGCTTCCAGGGTGAAGAGCATCTACGTCCCGCCTGAACATCTGCCTCCCGGCCTGATATTCATTAGAGACATTAACCATCTATTCCCAGTCTCCAGCAGGTCGGCCCAAGGGTCTACTAAATTGAGACTCCCATAACACAAACAACATGAAAAAAATATCTCTCACATTTACCCCAAGACCATTTTACACCCACTCATATTTAGGACAGAACACTACATACTCACAGCCTACCCGTGTATTCATCAAACATTTAGATTAGCATACATTTCTGGAAAACAAAATGTTTATGCAGAAATTCATTAAAATATACTCCTTAAAATATAAAGTTATCATGCTCTTTTCATAGACATCACAAAAAATATATATAACAAACATTTATCCGCCCAGAGTTTACACAAAGCCTTCCTTTACTGTTTGTAGGCAAGTCCTTCTCTCTCAAAATGGAGGCTAACTGCCACCGTTAAGCAATTGGATTTAAATACCCCAGACCATCTGGGTGTTTTACCAAATTCAAAAAGCCCAGGATTAGTCTCCTTAAAGGGGAGGAGATTTAAAAAAAAAAAAAAAAAAAAAAGCCTCCCATTCAATTGCCATGTTTAAACCATTTGGCAGACAAGTTTTCCAATTATATATCAATTCCTGTTCCCTACGTCTTAGCGCTAAAGAGATATCACCTCCACGAGGAAGCTTTATCTGTTGAATTAAAAAAAAGCATACATCCATTATCCACTGTATGATTTTTTAACAACCAGTGCTTAACCAATGGAGACTCAAGGTGTTTATTTCTAATACAGCTCTTATGTTGAATAATTCTTGTCTTAATCGCCAGTTTAGTATGTCCAATATATAGTTTTGAGCGAGGGCAAATGATCGCATATATAACCTGAATGGTTTCACGTCAAAATAAGCCCATAGAGAGTATTTAATGTAGGGACCAGAATGATAAAAAGTTTGAATTTGCAAAACATTCTGAGAAACTGTGCAGTGACCACATTGAAACTGGCCACAAATGTCCCTTGCTTTCCTTCTATGCCATGGCATCATTGACACAAGTCCTGACTTCCCCAAGACTTGCCAAAAGTCCCTGGTAGTCCAGCGGGGGTCCTGGAGCGATCTCCTGCACTTGGGCCGTCAGCTGCCAGTATTCAAAATGGCGCCAATAGCCTTTGCCCTAACTATGTCACAGGGGCTACCGGTGCCATTGGTCACTTACTAAAAGCCCAGGTGGTCCAGTGGGGTCCCGCGAGCGATCTCTCCCTCCGGGCCATCGGGTCTGCTACGAATCAAAATGGCACCGATGGCCCTTTGCCCTTACTATGTCACAGGGGCTACCGGTGCCATTGGTCGGCCCCTGTCACATGGTAGGAGCACAAGGTGGCGCCGGCCATCCATTGCTCCATTGCTCATGAAAAGGCAAACCCATTCCAGAAAACTTAATGTTATGACCTGAGCATTTGATCCAGTGAAAAAGGATATTTCTAAAATGTTAATGTCCTTTGTTCCAGATAATAAGATTACTGGAATCAAGCGTGAGCATTCTACTTATCTCAGAATTTCATTTATTTTCATAAATTAATGGTGTTCTCATCCTGGCAAGTAGTGTAGAGAACATGAATGTATGATGAAGACACATTCCTTACCTTGGTGCTGAATTCACTAGTAGCAATGATTTCATGGCATATACAAGAATTTCTGTGCTTGACGTTGAGGCTGTAATGACTCTGGGAAGATCCATGGGGTGATTATATTATAGCTTTACAGTCTGCAAAATATGAAGATGAACAGATTTGTCTTGGGGATTTATCTCCCACACATATTGTGCAAATCCAAGGAATATGAATTCAGATGCTGAATATTCAGAGCATGAGTAAGTAAAAATCATTACCTGTAATCGGAGAATTCCTTGGCTTCAGCATTTGCAACATTGTAACATTTCCGATCTTGGGATGTAAACTAGAAATGTTAAGAGAGGGTAAGAAACCAGCTTCAGACACAAGTTTTTTTCTGGAATTATATGCAAAATATCTGTAGCTATTTAACCAAGAGCTGCTCAGAATGGGAGTCTAACTTGCTTAACTAAAATATTGCTTGCTAAGGGGAGATTGATTGTGCTTTGAATTATATTTATTTCTGTTTAAGGGTTTTGCTTGATTGATTGTGCTTTTACTGCTGGTTCTGTTCTTTTCGAGATAATTGTGCACAGCAGGTCTGGGTAGGTGATGGTTGTTCCCCCTTGACTGTGGTTTCCTCTGGGGTTCCATAGGGCTCCTCATTATCCCTAGTGCTTTTTAGTTTGTACTTGGCTCCTCTCTGTCAACTGTTGGAAGAGTTGGGGTTTTTTTTTCATGGTATATGCAGATGATATCCAGCTGGTATTCCTGATTAATGGGCTGGTTGAGGAAACTCTCGCATGTATTAGAAGGGTTCTCAGTAGGATTAGAATTGGATAAGTTCAGTCCTTTGTTGAATATATCCAAGATGGAGATTTTGGGTATTACGAGGGAAATTGTGGATGTCCTACCAGAATAATGTTATATGGATGGTTTGCTCCTTCCTGTATCAGTACAGGTTAGAAATTTGGGGATGAGAACAGATGTTAATTTCTCTTTTCGGGATCACTTACAGGCAAGCTTAAGATCTGTTTTTTTAAGGCTTGGATAAAGACAACTCATGTTTATCATACAGGCTTTTGTATGCTCGATTTCAGATAATTGCAATACCTTATACATAGGTTTGCCTAAATGTCATTTAAAGGCTTTGCAATTTCTTTAGAAACACAGCTGTCTGTCTGCTTACTAGGACATCTCTTAGGGCACATACAAGCCTGATATTGAAAGCTTTACATTTACTAGAGAATTAAATTTCTATTGTTAACACTGACCTTTAAAGTCATGCATGGGGAGGGACCGATTTATTTAATATATTTATTATCCTGGTATACACCAGTAAGGGTGCTGAGGTGAGAAGGAGTCTCCTTGATAACTGTGCCTGGGGATAAAACTGCCAGATTACAGGAGACAAGGAATAGAGCTCTTTCTTGGGTTGCTCCTACCCTTTGGAATGGTCTCCCAGTAGAAATCCGGCAGCTGTGTGTTGAGAAAAAATCGCAGAATAGGTGGCATTGTCTTATTGAGATTGCAAACTAGTTAAAGGATAAGAAACAGAGAAAAGGGTTAAATGGTCAGTTTTCTCAATAGAGGAAGGTAAACAGTGGAGTGCCTCAGGGATGTGTACTGGGACTGATGTTTTTTAATATATTTATAAATGATTTGGAAAAGGGAATGATAAGTGAGGTGATCAGATTTGCAGATGACATAAAATTATTCTGTTTGTTAAATCACAAGCGAACTGTGAAAAACTGCAGGAGAACTTTGCGAAATTGGGAGACTGAGCATCCAAATGACAGATGAAATTTAATGTGGACAAGTGCAGAGTGATACACTTAGGGAAATGTAATCCACACTATAGTTATACAATGTTAGGTTTCATATTAAGAACATAAGAAGAACATAAGAGTTATCACCCAAGAAAAGGATCTGAACATCACCATGGACAATACTTTGTAATCCTCGCTTAGTGTGTAGCAGTGATCAAAAAAGCAAACAAACTAATAGGAATTATTAGGAAAGGAATGGAGAATGCAACAGAGAATATCAAAATGCTCTGTCTCGCTCCATGGTGAGATCACATCTTGAGTACTGTGTGTAATTCTGGTCTTTGCATCTCAAAAAAGATATAGCTGAACTGGAAAAGGTACAGAAAAGATGTTGCACGCCCTGTCAGTGTCCAGCCCACGCACGGGCCTGCTCACCTCTCTGGCTCTCCTGCAGGTCCTGGGTTGGCCTCCCCAGCAGTAGCCGCAAGCTCTTCCAGGCCCCGGCGTCCTGCAGCGGCGGTCGCCGGACCTTCCACTGCGCACCAGGCCTCATGCTGGAGTTCGGCGTCTCCCTTATCATTGGCCTTGCCCCTACATGTGCGGGGACCGCCCGGCCTCTTGTAGGGCCAGGGGCGGGTCCTAGCTCCATGCGCACCCTGATTGAAGGAACTACTTAAGCAAGTCCCTGCCTGCACTTCCTTGCCTTGGCATGTGGTGCAGTGCCTAAAGTGAAGAGACCTTGATCTGAAGATCATGGGTTCAAGTCCCATTCCGATGCTTCCAAGAATTGATTCCAAGCTTGTGGGTCCTAGCCCACACATCCATGAATCTAAGAACACTTGATTCCAAGCTCATGGGTCCCAGCTCCCACTTCAAGAATTCCTAGAACTGGAACATCGCTGTCCTGTTCAGCTGCTTGCCCTGGACTTTGCTCCTGTTGATTGGCTCCATGTCTGTCTGTTCCTCTGATGGCCCAATAAGATTGAGCACTGCATCAGGTCAGCATTGTGTGCTAGATTATCACTGAGCTTCTAAGTCTTGTTCCAGGATTGCCTTGTTTCTGCATCCTACTGGTCTTCCTTGTTCCATCAGACCTACAATCTCAAGTCTGACTGTGCTCCCTTCCAGTTTATGGGCATACCTGTCTACTACCTTTCTAGGAGACCCTGAGACCCTGCAAGGCCCACCTAAGTCCAAGTGGCATGGGTCCCTACAGGCTCCACCTGGGGAGACTGTGGGCTTCCAATGGTGAAGCTCATCTTAGCCTCTGTCTCCTTCAGTGCTCTGCCCCCCTGGGGGCAGGTGCTTCCTGGTCCCTACCAGGGAGTTATTCTCCACTGTTCCAGGACAAGGGTCCATCCCCAAGTGTAACAAAAGAGCATCCAAAATGATAAAGAGGATGGGAAGGTTCTCCTATGAGGAAAGACTAAAAAGGTTAGGGCTGTTCTGCTTGCAGAAGAGAAGGCTGAGGTGGGATATGATAGAGGTTTATAAAATCATGAGTGGAATAGAATGGGTAAATATGAATTGGTTATTTATTCTTTCACACAATACAAAGAATAAGGGACACTCCATGAAATTAGTAAGTAGCACAAATGTAAACCAATTGGAGACAATTATTTTTCACTCATGCACAACTGAGCTCTGGAATTCATTGTTGGAGGATATGGTAAAGGAAGTTATTGTCCAAAATGTTTTTAAACCCAGTTACAAGTTCCTGGAGGAGAAATCCATAAACTGTTATTAAGCAGGTAGACTTGGGGAAAACCTTTACGTATCCTTTGGTGTTAGCAGCATGGGATCTATCTGTTGTTTGGGATCTTGCCAGCTACTTGTGACCTGGAATGGAAACAGGATATCAGGCTTGATGGACCCTCAGACTGACTCAATATGGCAATTCTTTTGCCCAATTAGGGGACAGGTAGAGAATTCATATTAAAAAAATTATATAATAGGAACCAGCTAGTACTTTGGACATATTAGTGCAAAATAAATCCTTATTCAAAGTTGGTATGTAGAATACCACCCATTTATTTATTTATTTATTTATTTATTTAGGGATTTTTATATACCGCAGTACGTAAAAAGATACATCACCGCGGTTTACAATAAACAATAATTAGCAACAGGCTTTACAGATAACAGGTATGTATGATAACAGGCAGAACAGACAGTAAACCATAAATTAATATGATGTTTTATATACAATAGTGATATCGTATGTATCTAAAAATCATTTACGAACCAACACAATACCTTAAAACATAAAAGTCAAAAATAGAGCTGATTGTAACCACAGGAACTAAATTGAACCAAATGCATATTCTATTATTTTAAAACTAATTGAAAGATCATAATCAGTGATAGGGCGGGAGAAAGGGGGGAGGATTAAAATTAGGGGAAAAAAATAGAAAAAATATAGGGTCGTAGGGACAAGAAGCAGGGAGTTAAATGGGGTAGGATATTAAATGGCATTTCGGTTTAATCGGATATCATAGTGTGAATGCTTGTTCAAACAACCACGTTTTGAGTCCTTGCTTGAATTTTTTATGGCAGTGTTCCTGACGCAGGTCAGTGGGCATCTTGTTCCATAAGTTAATTCCAGCTATGGAGAAAGCGCGGTCTCTTGTGGTAACGTGTTTGACATGTTTCATTGGCGCAGATGTAAGTTTAGCTTGATGGATATTTCTTATTGGTCTCTTAGAGGTACGAAAAACGAAATGCTCCGAGAACCATTGCATCTCTTGATTATGGACCAACTTATGAATAAGGGAGAGTACCTTAAAGATAATTCTGGATGCTACAGGAAGCCAATGCAGGAACATGAGAGCAGGTGTAATGTGATCATGGTAGTGGGTATTAGTGATTAATCATGCTGCAGCGTTCTGTAGCATCTGTAAAGGTTGAATAGAGTTTTTAGGGAGACCTAGAAGTAAAGCGTTACAATAGTCAAGTTTCGGTAGTATGGTAGCTTGCAACACAGTCCGGAAGTCCTGTGGATGTAGGAGAGGTTTAATTCTTTTTAGTGTGTGAAGTTTGAAAAAAACATTTTTGATAGTGGCCGAGATGAATTTCTTTAATGAAAAATGGTTGTCAATTATGACGCCGAGACTGCGGACATGCTGTAGTTGGGGCAGGACTGACGTTGTAAGATGGGATGAGTTAGATGAGATGTTATTGTGTGGCGTGATGACAATGAGTTCAGTTTTGGACGTGTTTATTGCTAGGAAGTTTTCTGTGAGAAGCTTTTTTATTTCAGTCAGGGCTGATTCCCAGGTTTTCAGTGCATTAGAAAGGGAATCGTTGATAGGAATGAGAATCTGAACGTCATCAGCATATATGAAATGACGGAGATTCAGTTTTGCTAGGAGTCGACAAAGCGGTGATAGGTAAATGTTGAACAGCATTGATGAAAGCGAAGAACCTTGTGGTACACCTTGTAAGAGATTTCTAGGTTTAGATATTTGGGATCCTAGCTTGACACTGTATGTCCTGTCTTTCAAGAAAGATTGGATCCAGTATAACGCAGTGCCAGTGATGCCAATTTGAGATAGGAGGGTCAGGAGGATATTATGATTGACCGTGTCAAATGCTGATGAAATATCAAGTAGGGCCAGAATGTATGAATGACCAGAATCCAGTGTTTTTAGAATAGAGTCTGAGAGGGATACTAGCAGTGTTTCAGTGCTATGGTTCTTACGGAAACTATATTGTGATTGGAAGAGTAATCGGTTATCATCAAGATAGTCAGTGAGTTGTTTGTTGATTACTTTCTCCATGATTTTTGACAAGAATGGGAGGTTCGAGACTGGACGATAATTGGCGGGATCAGATGGATCCAGATCTGGTTTTTTGAGAGTAGGCTTTATTATTGCATGCTTGAGTTGTGTAGGAAAAACACCAGTCGATATAGATTTGTTGATGATGTTGGAAATGGGAGGGGCAATCCTTGTGGGGATGGAAAGGAGTGTTTTTGTAGGCATGATGTCAATGGGGTGCAATGCTGGTTTTATCTTTTTTAGAATTGCTTCAATTTCTGAAGCAGTCGTGTTTTCAAAATTAGCGAGCAATGGAGAGGTGATCATGGTGCTTGTGGGTTGCAGGGATGCCTGAGGATAATGTGTAGTAAAGCACGCCATGATATTAGAAACCTTGTCATAGAAGTATGTGGCTAGTTTCTCACATTTATTTTTATCGTCATTTTCTGGTTTGCTGTTTGATGGAGGGGTAATAATGTTAGCAACATATTGGAATAATGCACGTGGGTTGAACTGGTACTGATGAATCTTAGTTGTGTAGTAGTTTTTCTTAGCTTCATCAGTTGTTTTATGATACTTATGGAGTAGGGATTTGAATTTTTGTAGATGTGTTGGATCTTGGTTTTTACGCCATATTTTTTCCAGTTTACGGAGTTCGCACTTCAAAATTCTAAGATCGGTGTTGTACCATGGTTTTTTATCTTTTTTTTATCAGAGTTTATTTCTTTCGTTAGTAGAGGACAGAGTCGATTAGAAATGCAGCTGGTGAGTCGATGCCAAGAGGTACTAGCGGTATTGGCATCCGAGAGATCTAATTTATGGAGATCTTCTGTTAGTGCTTCGATAATATCATCTGTTTGGCATTTTATTCTGAATTCAATGGTTCTTTTCTTTGATTGTATTGTCTGGGGGTTACTGATAATGGAGTAGCGCGAGTCTACTCGGTAGTGGTCTGACCATGGTATCGGTGTGCATTGGGGATGGTCAGGGTGTACGAGAGAGTTCGTGAAAATGACGTCCAGAGTATGGCCAGCCTTGTGTGTTGGGCCTGATACAATTTGTTTAAATCCGATGGCATTAAGAGTAGTGAGAGTGGCATTACATGCAGGTGTTAGCGGGGAACGGTCAAAATGGAGGTTTAGATCTCCGAGTATGATGGCTGGTAAGCAGATGTCAATATGTTTTGTAATGTATTCCGTAAGTGCTGAAGGATTTTTTTCCAATATGCCAGGGGGTGCATAAATTAGGCAAATTTGAAGGCCTTTAGATTTAAAGAGACCAATTTCTATCTTAATAGGAGGAGTGGTGTGTTGCAGTGCGAGGTTGAACTTCTTTTTTGCAGCCAGTAGAAGTCCCCCTCCTTTCTTTTTAGGTCTCGGTATAGAGAACAAATCATATACATCTGATGGTAGTTGATTTATTACTGCAGCGTCAGTGCTCTTGATCCAGGTTTCCGTGATTGCGCATATGTCCGGTGATTCATCGTTGAGTATGTCACTTAATAGTGTAGCTTTTTTTAGTAGAGATTGTGTGTTCTGTAGCAGGATAGAGAACGTCATTAATCCTATCATTTGAGTGATGGGTGACGTCATTATGGGGATGAGGGTTTTGTAATATGTATTGATATTCCTTGTTCTCATTATATTATTGTTGAAGTTTGAGTATTTAAGAACTGGAATGTGGGAATATATCATCGTAAATGAGTTTGGTCTAGTGATATATCAAAAACTGAGGCGTAGGTGGTTAATGGAGGATAAAATGCGGTATGGCTATGCCTGATTATGGAGTTGCTTGAATGCTGAATGCTGGTTGTTAGTTGTTTGAGGTTGCTTGAATGCTGAGTGCTGGTTGTTAGTTGTTTGAGGATACTTGAATGCTGAGTGCTGGTTGTTAGTTGTTTGAGGTTGCTTGAATGCTGAGTGCTGGTTGTTAGTTGTTTGAGGTTGCTTGAATGCTGAGTGCTGGTTGTTAGTTGTTTGAGGTTGCTTGAATGCTGAGTGCTGGTTGTTAGTTGTTTGAGGTTGCTTGATTGCTGAATGTTGGTAGGTTTTTGTTTGAGGTTGTTTGAGTGCTGAGTGCAGGACGATAATCTATTAGCTGGTATGACTCTGAAAAAGGTGCGCACGAAGGGGAGCACAAAGGGGCTGGCCCCTTTGTTGTGCTCCTTCGGCGCGCAATGCGCGGCGCCTAGGAACGCGCTGGTCTTTTAAATTTAGAGGAGGGTCGCTGGGTGAAATTTCAAACACTTACATGTAAAAATTAGCATATATAAGCGAAGGTAGCATCTACTTGCATAGATGCTATTTTATAAATCTCAAACTTAGGAGTGTTTTTCTTTCACGAACACATATACATGTAAAACTTGGGCAGTCTAGGGGCATTCTGGGGTGGGGGCCAAGATTTATGCACATAAGTTGCTATATTTGTTTATGATTTTCTTTATTGCAAATTTTCATAGTTAACTCAGAAATTTTCATATGCTTAACTCAGAAATTGTGGAGCAACTAGAATTACAAACACCAAACGTAACTCTACAAAGAAAATATTAACAATTCCAATGCCCTCAAACTTAAAGGCAATATGGGAGAAACAAGATGCAAAGGATCGTTACAATAAGAAGTGAGAAAAAGAAATTATGCAAGACAAGGGATCAGATAAGAACCCATTAATTTTAAACCTCGTGCTAATTTGGTGTCTTGAGCTTTTGGGAGTCCAAAACAAATCTTAGGATGGTTGAAAATAAACATATCTGGCATCCTTAAATTTTAGCATACCCCCAGCCTCTGCCCTCTGCAAGTGGAGCACCTCCCCATTGTGGCCTCCCCTACTTAACCAGGGTGGGTCAGCTCTCATCTATATATATATATATATTAAAGCAACAGAACTACATGATTTAAGGAGGAGGCACTGTGGGCTAAGCTGGAAATATGTTGAAATTGTTGGCTCAGTGAGTCACAGTGGTCAAAAAAATCAAACCAAATGTTAGGAATTATTAGGGAGGGGATGGCAAATAAAATAAAGAATGTCATAATGCCTCTGTATCGCTCCATGGTGAGACCTCACCTTGAGTACTGTGTACAATTCTGGTCGCCGCATCTCAATAAAGATATAGTTGCACTGAAGAAAGTACAGAAAAAGGCAACCAAAGGGCATGAAATGGCTCCCCTATTAGGAAAGGCTAAAGAGGTTAGGGCTGTTCAGCTTGGTGAAGAGACAGATGAGGAGGGATATGATAGAGGTCTATAAAATCATGAAAGGACTTGAACAGGTAAATGTGAAATGGTTATTTACTCTTTTCGATAATACAAGAACTAGGGGGTATTCCAAGAAGTTAGCAAGTGGCACATTTAAAACAAATCAGAGAAAATTCATTTTTACTCAATGTACAATTAAGCTCTGGAATTCAATACCAGAGGATGCGGTTAAGGTGGTTAGTTTAGCTGGGTTTAAAATATGTTTGGATAAGTTTCTGGAGGAGAAGTCCATAAACTGATATTAATCATATTGACTTTAGCCACTGCTTATTACTGGCATCAGTAGCATGGGATCTAGTTAATGTTTGGATACTTGCCAGGTACTTGTAGCCTGGATTGGCCACTATTGGAAACAGGATGCTGTGCTTGATGGACCCTCGGTCCGATTCAGTAAGGCAACTTCTTATGTTTTTATGTTCTGTTGGTGTGATATACAGACCTCCTTTGCAGGCAGAAAAAATGGATAGAGATTTAATTGAAGACATTCACAAAATTGCCAAGAAAGAGATGTGCCATTGCTATGTGTTTTTAATCTGCAAGATGTTGATTGGGACATCTTGGCTGTGATATCATCCTATATTGTATGCAAGAAGAACTGTTCCAGCAATTGGTAACAGAACCAACATATGAAGAGGCAATACTGTACCTGGTGCTTACAAACAAGGAGAGTGTTTCTTATGGCGTATGGGGGGAAAATCACCTGGGATCCAGTGATGACCGGATGATGTGGTTTAGTATTGAACACAGGCAGTGGTGGTTCATTCAAAGATGAAGTTCCTGGACTTCTGAAAAACTAACTTTGCTAAGATGGGGATAACACTTCAATAAGTCATTAAGTGGATGGGATAAGCTAAATAAAAGATCAAAGGTCAAAACTGGAAGGATATATTGTAAGGGCAACAAACTATAGGTTTGGAAGGTAAATAAGGGTGTAACCCCATCATGGAATGCTGACTGCACTCTGATGGGACCAGAAAAGATTTCATTGTTTCTTTGGGGCTGGACCCACTCCTGACTAGCTCCTTCAGTCTCTCTTTCTCCAGGGCCTGAATCTTTTGTTGGTGGGGGAAACTATCTTGGAGAGGCCAGAATGACAGGGGTGCATTTTAATACTTTCTTGCCCCTGGCAGAGGGGTAATTTTCTTGAGTGCCAAACAAAATACTGGAGCCACTGGCTTAGTGTCCACATTTAAGGTCTTACTGTTCTAAAATTCAGATGAAATATGGCACAAAGTTTAGCTCTCAGCACCACAGAATTTATCTTGAGTTATAGTTCTCTCTTTTCCTCCAGGGCTTGGCTAAATGGAGTTCCCAGGTGGGCAGGGCATTCATTAATTGAGCAGGGAGACCCCTTCCAAATCTGGCCAAAAAGGTGAAAGTCTATTGCACAGAGTCCAAAATCTTTCTCTCTCTCTGGGGCAAAGACTCCGTATGGGTGGCCTTGAAGGTTTTAAATAGTTCTGGTCTACTTTTCTCTTTCTCTCTCTCGGGATCCTAGATGGGAGGGAATCTACTTGGGATGGGCAGCTCTTACTGCTCCGATATAGGAGCAGTCAAAAATCTTCCTCGTGGGTCTCACAAACAAAAGCCCTTTCCCCTTCAACTGAATTTTACTCTGGAGTTCTTCCTTTCAGCAGATCGCCACCATACTTCCTTCCTCATTGAGGGTATGGAGGGGCAGGTCTTCCCTACCCAGGGCACCCCATACCCAGGGTTCCCCATGGTCTGAGTCCAGGTGATACCCAGGGGGTCTCACAAGGCTCCCACCATGAAATAGTCTAAAAATCAACCCAGAGGGAAATCCCAACCAGCCAGAGAGTGGACTGGAATAAATACCTCCCAACCCTGCTCAGGATCCCCAGACAAAATTATGCCTGGTTCCTCAGAATGGGCCTGAAAATCCAACACAAATCAACGCTCCTACTGCCTCCTAACTCTAAGCAAACCTAAAGGGACTGCCATCAGACTCTCAGTAGAAAGCTGCTTTTAAAACCTTCCCAGGGGGATGTCCATTCCAGCTCCCTCAAAAGGAGGGGCTGTAATCAGTGGCATACTAAGGGGAAGCAAGGGGGGCTTTCTGCCCCGGCTGACAACAGGGGGAGGGGTGCCATTGCCACCAGCATATAGAAAGGTCTTGCGGCAGTGCGGAGAAGTGACGTGCTAGCGGGATTCCCACTGCTCACCAGCACAAGTGAGGTCCTGCGGAAGAAGAGGCCTGTGGCAGATGAAGAAGAGGCCATGCAGTGCCACCGTCATTTCCCAGAAACAGCGGTAGAAGAAGAGACCCTGCGATGCTGCCGGCGGCAGAAGAAGAGGCCATACTGTACTGTCCAAAATGTGTGTGAGAGAGCGAGGTCCAAAATGTGTGTGAGAGAGCGAGAGACTGGCCCTGTGAGAGTGAGTGCCAGTGTATGGGAGGGTGTATGTATGTATGAGAGGGTGAGTGTGTATGAGTGAGAGTGTGTGTGCTTGTGTATATATGTGAGAGGGCTCTTGTGTGTGTGAGCATGTGTGTGTGTATATGAGAGGATGCTTATGTATGACAGGGTGCCTGTGTGCATGGGTGGGTGGGTGGGTGGGGGAGAGAGACAGTGGAAGTGTTGTGTGTGAGGGAGGGATAGAGAGAGAGATGGAGGAAACGTGTGTTTGTCTCAAACACACTCAAGCTCCCTTTATCTCTCACCAAGTGTGTATGTGTGTGTGAGACAGAGGGAGAATATTTTCTTTGTGTCTCTGTGTATATATGTGTGTGTGTACCCCCTGGTCCACGACAATCTCAGGGTGACAGGTATGGAGAGCAGGGGATCTTTAAAATCCTTATTAGTTTTAATTACTGGTTGTTATTTAATATCTGCAGTTTTTGAAATATTTTATCAATATTTAGGATTTGTTTTTAACTTGTACAGGAGCTTCTAATTATTGAATATTCGCTTCATCAGCTGTTTTGAAATTTATATTTTTTTAGCATGGTTTTACTATTCTGATTGATTTATATTTATTGATTCTACTGTTTTCAGGATTAGTGATTTTCTGCTTTTCCATTGTTGCACTGCATACAGAATCTGGTTTGTGGTTTCCAGTTCATTTTTTGTCTGCATGTGTGTATGTGTTAGTGTGTGAGAGAGAGACACACACACAGAGGAAGCATGTGTGTGTTAGTTTGTGAGAAATGGAGACACAGAGGAAGCTTGTCTGTGTGTGTGTGTGTGTGTGTGTTAGCATGTAAGAGAGACACGCAAACAGAGGAAGCGTGTGTGTGTGTTAGCATGTGAGAGAGAGATAGAGGAAGCATGTGTGTGTGAGAGAGACACACACAGAGGAAGTATGTGTGTGTGTGTTACCGTACGAAAAAGAGAGATAGAGGAATCATGTCTGTGTTTGTGAGAGAGAGAGGCACAGAGGAAGTGTGTGTATTTGTGTGTGCGTGAATCTGTATCCCCAGTCTAAGACAACCTTAGGATGACAGATATGGAGAGTGGAAGATTTTTAAAATCCTTATTAGTTTTAATTATTGGGTATTATTTGATGTGTCTGCTGTTTTGAAATATTTTATCAATGTTTAAGAAATTTTAAAATTATATATTGGCGGGGGAGGGGGTTGTGCCAATGGAAGTATCTGCCCGGGTGCCAAATACTTTAGGTACGCCACTGGCTGTACTTTGAATGGTGCCTCCCCACTTCTCTAACCTGCACTGCACTAGCTAAGATAGTTTACTAAGGCCACTAGTGGTAATGAGACTGGAAGGTCCATTACACTGGTAATGGACAAACCAGGCCACTGCTGTTTCAAAAAAAGTGGCTGAAAAGGTGATTTTTCATAAAGTAAAAAGATTGCAGAAAGAGGAAGACAAACACAAGCATCTGCGATGACTTTTTAAAATGTATTTTTTAGAAATGTTAGTGAGAGGAAGAAGTGCAAAAATGGGATTGTAGGGCTCAAAGAGAAAAGGTGGGAATGTGCAGAGGCTGATGAGGAGAAAGCAGAATTATTTATCAAATATTTCATTTAACTGACATAAATAGAAATGGAAGGGAGGTAGACTCAATTAATTTTCAGAAGACTGTTTCGCGAGTAGCAGGTGCAGGGCATGTACAATTAAAAGACATCTGGCAGGCTGCAAGGGGGAGAGAACGGCTCCTGGATAGAGCTGGCAGTATGCTGTGAAGAGAAGAAACTCTACCTGTTTGCCTTCTGAAGGAACAAGCAAAGCTAAAAGTAGATACTGCAGTAGGGCTGGATAGAATACATCTGAGAGTATTTAGGTAACTTCTTTATAGTCGGAAGGAGTCTCTAGAGACAGATTTGGTTCCTCTTCACAAGAATGGATGTAAAGAGGAATCTGAGAACTACAGGCCTGTTAATCAGAACTCAGTGGTGAGCACATTCATGAAATTGCTGCTAAAACAGAGGATAATACATTTTCTGGAATCCAATGGACTACAAGATCTGAAGCAGCATAGTTTCACCAGAATTAGGTTTTGTCAGACGAATGAAATCAATGTTTTTTTTTTACTGGGTGACCAAAGAGTTAGGCCACTAGATGTAGAGTACTTGGATTTCAGCAAAACCTTAGACATAGTTCCATATAGGTGACTTATAACAAACCGACTGGGTTATTCATCAAGCTGCGTTAGGGCTCTAACACGCGTTATATCGTGTATCACGTGGGATATACGCAATATTTTGCATCTCCCCACCCAGATACCCTCCCCTCTTACAATGACCTTTGCATGCAATTTGCATGCACGAACAATGCAAATGCATGCAAAGAAGGTCATTTATAAGCAATTTGATGCTAATATTTTATTACAGCGGACCAAAAACGAGGTCAGCCATGATAAATGACAACATTTCCTAGGGAAGCGTTAGATGTGCGGTGGGAGGCCCGGGATCCTATTGCGGGTCAAAAGGCTTTCTCCACACATTTTAAAGCAGCCATAAAAAAAAAAAAAAGCCACAGCCAAACGTGGAGGTTGAGTGGGGGTCAGTGCTGACTCCCGTATCAACCTGGGGCTGCCAGCCCGACTCCCACAAAAAGTTTTTAAAAGTTTCAATTATGCATGCGATGGTGGCGGGGCCCCCCAACTCAAGTCTGAGCTCCCCCCGGCCCCTCCACCAAAGTGTTGGAACCTGCTGCATCCTTGGTTGTCCAAAGGCTTGAGCCCTGCACCCCTCACTGCCATCCCTCCCAGATCCCACATTACCTTAACCTGCATCCCACATAACGGACGAGTGCATCCTCGCATCCATCTCAGTCGGCGCCATTTCCCAAAATTGCACTGACCTACCCTTGCCCCAGTCACACACTGAGGGTGCACCTGTCCCCAACGTGGGATGTAGGTTAACGTAAAGTGGCCTGGGGGGGGGGGGGGCAGAAGGTGGGTGGATAGAGCCTTCTGGGAGATGGCAGGGGTAGGGAGTTTGAACACTCTGGGGGCTGGGAGGGAAGGGGACGGGGAGCTTAGACTTGGGAAGGAGGCAGGACCCCGGTGCTAGCTTATTTTCTGCCTCGTGTGAACAAGTATCTCCCTGCCCCCCTCCCCCGGTGATTCACTCATCTCCCTCCAGCAATCCAAACCCTAAAATCTGACATTCTGCCCCACCCGGGTCTACCCGCTCTCCTCTGTAACCCACGGCCAATGCATACAAGCCCTAGCAGCCCCTCCCCCTTTCCAACCCTCTGCAAACACACAATGACAAATTATGCTTCTATATTAAGAACATAAGAATTGCCATACTGGGTCAGACCAAGGTCCATCAAGCCCAGTATCCTGTTTCCAAAGTGGCCAATCCAAGTCGCAAGTACCTGGCAAGTACCCAAACATTAAATAGATCTCAAGCTACTATTGCTTATTAATTACCATCATAGCAGTTTATGGTTTTTTCCTCTAGGAAATTATCCAAATCTTTTTTAAATCCAGTTACACCAACTGCTGTAACCACATCCTCTGGCAATGAATTACAGAGCTTAACTATGCGCAGAGTGAAAAATGTTCTTTGATTTGTTAATAGATTTTGCATTTAAATAATATTCAGAGTACAGTCTTCCGAGGCGAAAATATCCCCACAACAACCATATCCACTGCTGTGGTGCCAACCAGAAAACCCTGCAAAAACACCCACACGCCACCAGGCCCACTGCAATGCATGTTGAATGTGGGCCCAACCCCCAGAAAACCATGAGCAAACTACAACTCAGGAAACCTTTCATGCCAAAACAGTACCAACTGCCAGCACTCAAACAACAACAATCCTGCCCATGAAAAATTAACACTGCAAATACAACACCGGGTCCCAAAATACCAATACACTTCCCACCAGGAAAATGGAACAAGCCAGGCTGTCACACAACCCCACACAGAAGCCACACACCAGCAGAACACTTCACTTCTGCCACACATGCAAAACACTGACAGACCCACCACCAAATGCAGAACAAAGAGACTACAAAGTAGAAATCGAAATGTCCAGACAAAAAACAAACTGGACATCGCAACAAGCCAAACCCTGTCCACAGCACAACAATGCAAAAACAGAAACATCACCATTCCCCACAAAACATCAAACAAAATCAAGAAATATAAAACATCAGTCCTAATAGTAAAACCATACTAATAACGAAAAGAAATATTTCAAGACAGCTGAAGAATAAACATCCAATATTTTAAAACTCATTTAAATTGTCTTTTTTAATATTCCAAACACCAGCAAAATACCTCAAAACAGCAGACACATCAAACACCCAACAACCAAAACCAAAAAGGATAAAAATGGAGGGAGGGCACACAAACCCTCTCCCTTCTCTCTCTCACATATGCACACACACTCTCCCTCTCCCACTCATATGCTTCCTCTCTCATATGCACACACTCCCTCTCTCCCACAGCACATGCACACGTACAACACACATACTGTCTCACACATACGGGCTTCACCTTTTATTTTTTTGGGGGGAAATGGGTCAAGCGCCCCTTAAAAGAATGGCAGTCCCATGAGGTTGGGGCTACCATCGCGTTAAAGGGCCGCTCATCGCATTCATTTGTGTCTTGGTGTTTGGCCGTGACACAAAAGAATGCACCATACAGCCATGATGTATTTTCGGGGGCGAGGCCCCACCGTCATGGCAACGGCTCTCCCCTCTGATCGTGGGATCCCTCCTGTAAAAACACATGATGAATCTATGTGTGAGTGTCCCAGGTATGTCCTCTAAAGTGACTGAGTGGGTTAGAAGGGTAGTGGTAAACAGAGTTTACTCTGGGGAAAGTGGGTTACTGGTGATGAGCTGTAAGGATGGGTTCTTGGTCAAGATCTTTCCAAAATTTTCTTCAGTGATATTGCAGAAGGGCTTTCAGGAAAGATTTGCTTTTTTGCAGACTATACCAAATCTGAAATGGGCATTGTGGAAAACATGAGAAAGCATCTTCAAAATGCAGGGTTGTACATGTGAGTTGCAAAAACCAGGGAGAATAACTTTCAAACAAATGTGCATATATGGGCGTGAGCAGATGTACACAAGGATTTTATGACCCATGCATTTATTATATGCTCGTTTATAAAATACACGTATCTCTACCCTGCCGCATGCATGCATATTTATGTTTACATGAGAATACATGCAATGCATTGAAACCACATAAATCAATGCATTGAATGTGTGTACTTTTCCTAGCTATTTTAAAAATATGCACACTAAACAAAGTAGGACTTAACTCATGTACGTCTTCCAAGTCTAAAACATGCGCATGTAAATGAAATTAACCAGTTTACCAATTAGCCCATTGGTTTACTCTGTGCTTCACCGTCATTGAGACATTTCTGGTTCTTCATCCTTAACTCCCCCCACTTCACTCGGACCTCCCACACAGTCAGTAATACATAATAAGCACATTTAATATCACTTGTGCCAGAAAATTAGCAGGTGTAAAAATATGTGAGTAAGTCACAAATGTAAGCATATAAGTTTGTTTTAAAATAGCAACATGCTTGTATGTGTTTGATCCACCCTTGAATACTCCTAGACCACCACTCTTTTACATGCGTACAAAAGAGAAAATATGTGCATATTTTTTACTTTTATAAAATATGAAATATGCAAGTACAGACGTCATGCACATATATGCAAATTTTTTAACATGGAAGGTTTTAAAAATTCACCCCTAACGAAGCAGTACAGTATGGGGGTGAAGTTCTAATGTGCACATAATGAGAGAGCGGGATCTGGAGGTGATTATATCTGATGATCTTACGGTGCCCAAACAGGTAGGCAAGGCAACAGCAGAAACTTGAAGGATGCTTGAGTGTATAGGGAGAGGAATGGCAAGCTGAAAAAAAGGAGGTGATAACTGTTTTGATGTAAGTCTCTGGTGAGACCTATTTTGGAAACTTCATCATCGAAAAGATATAAGCCGAATAGAGTAAGTCAAGAAGGAAGCTACTAAAATGATGGTCTTCATCATCAGCATTAGGCATATGAGGTCAGACTTTATGCTCTTAATATGTGTACCCCGGAGGATATCAGGGAAAGTAGAGAGATATGAAATAAATACACAGGAGGCGGGCCTCTTTCAATGGTGAGGAGGCTGTAGAATAGAGTTTCCCAAGCTAGGGGTTGGGACCCCAAATGGGGATTACAGTACCTTTAGCTGGGGTCACAAGTTCCTCAAAGGTCAGAACTCTTCAGGCACCAGCACCAGCATTAGTAGCAGAAATCAGCATGGGGCCTTTGAGCTAGCACACATTCACTACTTTTGAAGGTGATAGACAATGGCCCAGGCTAGAAGGGAGCTTACTTCAAAGAAACATCCAGTCATAGCACTATTGATGTAAATAGCTCCTTGACTTCATGACCTTTCTTATTTCAGTCTAGGACTTCTCTGAGTGGAGACTGCATTTTAAGGTTTATGCACTATTTTTTCTATAGATACAAAATGGGAATAACTGTTTAGTACACCCAGCACAATGTATCACATTTGTAGTGCTCTTATGACCATTTGCAAGAAGAAGCTAGGATGCAAACCAATGATAAGATGTTGATGTGTATTATTTATTTAAGTGCATTTGTTGATCACCTAATCCTGAGGCTCCATGCAATGTACAGGAAACTATTACAAATATATGGGAATGCACAGTATTTTATAACAATTGTAAAACTGGTATAAAACAGAATTAAAGCACATTCAGTCGCAACCTCTCCAAACAAACTCAACAGATACAAATTTAATACATTTAGTACCAAACAGAACACCCAAATGCAAGCTTACCCAAGTTAGGCAACAGCTAACTCAAAGAGATGGGTCTTCAAAAGCTTTAAATCTAAGATAATTCTTTTTCCACACAAAGGAATTTGGAGATTGAGTTCCAGAGGGCAGGTGCAGTACAAGAAGAAGCACAGTTCCTAGCCCTTATAAGTCTGCATATTTTCACTGAGTACTGAGAAAGATATTGTCACCTGATCTCAGATGGCATCCTAATACATACTGCTTCAGTTTCTCTGCTATTCTATGCCAAACCCATTTAACCCTTAAACATTAGGAAGAGGGAAATGTGGGCTCTGGTATTGCAATCAGAAACCAAAGACTTTCCTGGAATAAATTTTGCTTGTTGGAAAGACAGGAAATTGAAAACTCAGGGATTGTCATGGTAACTCCAAACCTTTTGGAGTTTACCCAGACAAACCCTGTTGAATATCACCCTCTGAATACCTTTTTTTAAAATTTATTGTTTATTAGATTTATAACATTGTTAACAATGAAATAATTCAGGAATTTAAAGGAAAATCCGAATACCTTACACATGGAACTTGCATAATCCATACATTGTAAATTATTTAGCCCACATCTAGAGGGAAGAAGGAGAGAACATGTTAAACAGTATATCATTCAATTTTTTGCAACCAAATTCAACCCCTCAAAACAACATTAAGCAGACTAGATGCTAAGCCTTATCCCTTAGAAATCGATCTAGTTGTGCGGGGTCAAAAAACACAAACTTATTATTCTGGTAAGTTAATAAACACTTACATGGGTATTTAAGAAAGAAACTGGCACCTATATCTAGAGCCTTTTGTTTGTAAGCAAGGAAAAGTTTCCGACGTGCCTGAGTGGCCCTGGAAACATCCGGAAAAATATGGATGTTTTTGTCCACAAAAAACTAGGTGTTTGTTCTGGAAATATTTATAAAAAACCAAATCTTTATCACATTTCAAAGAAAAAGATACAAACAATGTGGCTCTAGACAGAATATTATCAACTGAATCTTCCAGGAATGTAGAGATGCCAGGACTCTCTAGAAAATCCAATCCCCCTTCTTGAGCAGTGATCTTTTTCTTATTAGATATATAATAGATTTTTGACAAAAAAGGAATCTTGTCTTCCTCAAAAGACAAAATTTCACACATATTTTCTAAATAATTCCTTTGGGGAAAGCAAGCTAGTTAAAGGAACATTTAAGAATCGTAAGTTATTAGATCTCATTTCATTTTCAAACGTCTCACTTTGATTATGAAGAAAACAATTATCCTTAATAAAGGATGTACCTGCAGCTTGTAAAGGGACTAATTGAGCATTAAATGTAGAAATAGAGATCTCCACATTTTTTAACCTAACATCTTGCTCTTCAAGTTTAGCTCTAGTTTGAGTAGAAAAAGTATGAATTTGGAATATGGAACTGGACACCTTCTTGTCCACCTCAGCAACCAGTCTCCATACATCTAGGAGTGAGACACTTTCTGGTTCTGTACCTCTCTCAGCTAGTTCACTCATATCAGTTATTATTGAGGGAAAAGTTAACAGTGCTAGATTATTTTCATTTGCAAGTGGCACAATAGAAGTAGAACCCATATACTTCTCCCCCTTAGAGCTTCCTTCCACAGGAGAAAACTGTGAGTTTGCTCTAAGGATACCCACAGTTGCCCCAGCTAGTGTCCCATCATCCATTTGTAATACTGCAGGTTGAAGGGGTGGTTGCGAGGGCCCTGGACTCAAAGATATCCCCGAGGGTGAATTAACCCCCGTGCAATCCCTCATGGATGACTCACCCAGATGTAAAACGTGGTCATACATCAGCCCAAACTTTACTGATGTGGAGGGCAAAGGAGAAGAAGTCCAGGTTTTCGATTTTCTCTTCTTCCCTAGTTTTCACCCAGGGGTGCTCCCCTTTGGCGTGCAGCTTTGGCTGCGCGCCGCTGGGCCCTGTTTTTAAAGTTCTTCTGGGCTCCTCCCAATGATGTTGGGGCCTCTGAGGGATACGCCTCTCCCTCTCTCTCTCTCTCCTGACGTCGGCACAGCACAACAGCATTCAGCATTGGGGTCCTCCCTGCACACAGGTCTCTTCTTCCTCCCTCCACCCTCCTATGAATATATCTACACACTGGACCTCATGCAAAGCTGGCTGTGAAGACATGGGTGTTGTTCAATTAAGTGTCCCAGTGAAGGCACGGCCCACCAGGTCACGTGACTACAGTCTTGTCTCTTCAGCCTAGCCTGCATCAGACCATGCACAGTACCTATCTTGGTGCTCGGCCACATTCTCTGAAAGCACTTCCAGAAATCTTGCAGCTTCTAGTCAACACAGATTTCTTTTGTTCACCCAGAACTCTGCAGAAACAGGTGGCACTGTTATGTATGTGTGTGCTGTTCCTCTTAATCACTGCAGCCTGTTAAAACACTCTGAAAGACAGAATGCTGCTTTCAACTGCAGAAATTAATGCTCTTTGGGGGGATACGGTTTCACGCACACAAGTACAACATATCTTGCTTCACTCCTGTTGGAGTTCTGTAAATTTAATTGAAGCTTGTTGCCAACAGGGGTTTTCCTACTGCTGCTTAGTATCATATTTTAATGGGAATTCATAACTACAGGATAGAAAACTGACTTCCCCTGTAGAAGTAGAGGGAGAAATAGCCATTCCAGACATGAAGCGTTCATAATGCCACTTTTGTAAAGTGTTTAATTCAAAGCATTAATTGTATTCTTTATCACGGTTATTATTTAGTCTTTCTATTGTATAATCAAACCATTTTTATTTAGTACTTCTCCTTAAATGATCCCAATGCAATTTGCTTGCAGGAGCATTGGCAGTTGGGTAGATGCCATGAAAACCTTTCCAGGACAGCAAACGCTTCATGACAAATTTTGAAGGGCATGGAGGGAACAAAAACAATGCTATTACTTTTGTGAAATGGCAATTTCTGTGTAATAAGCCTGGAAGGGCACTGTGTATTTTATTGATTTTGCATTTAAAAAAAAACCAAAAAAAACCAGGCTCTATGAAATTTGCATTCTGCCCGTTAACAGAAAGTGTCCTCTAGAGCACACCCGGTACACTTAGTTCATTTTGGTTTATCTATGTTAATTGTTTAACAGTTTTGAGATGCACTTAGCTGTAAAGAAATGATCACAACATGCCATTATATTCTATGGCAAGAAGTCAGGTTTTTTTTTTTGTTTTGTTTTTTTAAGAAAGGCTGCAGAGATTTGAAAATGAAAAATAACATTGACCAGCCTGAGATCCAACTTGATTTTTTAGATATTTTCATGAGGTCAATATGCAAAGCTGGCCGTTTAAGTAACTTAGTACCTGATTCACTAAGGACCAGATTTTAAATCTTATGCGCAGGCATAGATTTGTTCACGCAACCCGGCGCGAACAAATCTATGCCCGATTTTATAACATGTGTGCGCATGTTATAAAATCTGCAGTCGGCGCATGCAAAGGGGTGCACATGTGCACCTTGAGCGCGCCTAGCCCGAGGGGAGCCCCGATGGCTTTCCCTGTTCCCTCCAAGGCTGCTCCTAAATCGGAGCAGCCTTGGAGGGAACTTTTTTTCCGGCCCCCCCTTCCCCTCCATTCCCCTATCTAACCCATCCCCCGGCTCTACCTAAATCCCCCCCCCCCCCAACCTTATTCGATGGAGTTACGCCTGCCTCTGGCGCACAAGTTACGCCTGCCTCTGGCAGGCGTAACTTGTGCGCGCCGGCGTGCACAGGGGTAGGTTTTCGGGGGTTACACGCGTATCTTACATGCGTAACCCTTTGAAAATCTACCCCTAAGGGTTTTCCCATAGTCACAAAATGGGAGAAAAGCCTTAATGAATCTGGTCCTTAGCTGGATTTATCCAAATAAGACCATGATTTATTAAACTGCACTAAATATTGCATGTGATAGGAAATGAAGTGTGTTTTATCTTCGTGCTTTGCATAGGTATTACCATGAGAGAGAGAGAGAGAGAGAGAGAGAGAGAGAGAGAGAGAGAGAGAGAGAGAGAGAGAGAGAGAGAGAGAGAGAGAGAGAGAGAGAGAGACTATCTACAATACCCTTGTAGTAGTTAGCTATTTATGCTACTATAGGAGGCCCACCTAGTAACTCAAGGTGAGGTTTAGGTAGTAGTGTAGGGGTTATTGCCACTTTTATATGCAGAGTGAGATGTACGAATAGAACTGTACACTCTTGTGAAGATTTGATGTCCTTCGGAGTGAGGAAACTCAGACAATGATGAGATTTGTGCAATGTTTTCTCAATCTAGCTTGATGGACTCTCTACCTGGGTAACAGCGTAAAGGTCGGTACGTGCTCAAGTGCCAGGCCTCATGGAAGGGGCGGGCCGGGGGCGTGTTCATTCCAGGAGCTGAAATAAGTTGCTCAACAAAGGTAAAAAAAAAAATTGGATTAAAGGGTAGGTAGGAGAGGGGAAGGGTAGGGAAGGTGAGATGGGGGGTAGGGAAGTTCCCTCCCAGTCTACTTCTTAATTAGATCTGACTAGGAGGGAACTGGGGAAGGCTGGGATGCATCGCCGCTCAGGAATTGCCTAAGTCCTCCTTCCATTGTGTACACCGTCCGCACATGTGCACGCGGATTATAAAATCCAGCGCGCTCGTGCGTGTGGCCCACCGATTTTATAACATGTGCGTGCTGGTGCGCGCATGTTATAAAATTGGCGCCTCTTTAAAAATCTACCCCTTACTGTTATCGTTAGCATGTCCTTGTTGTGCTGCTAGCAGCAGAAGAAACTATTATCTCTCTGACAGAGAGATATATCACCATATATCAACAAGGTCAGACTGCACTTTTCTTCTACATCAGGCAGGCAGCGTATATCAGTGCTGTAAGAAGTGTAGAGAGTGAAAGATATTTATTTATTCTTGCAACATGTGCAGGGTGGCCAGTGATTGGCTGTGACAGGAAGCAGCTTTCTTTCTCTGTATAAGAGATACAGTGAAACTGTAACAAAGTAAAGTACTAATTCTTCTGTGTGTGACTCTTATATTAAATTCTTAGTATACATAGTCAGCAAGCATGCCTTGGGGTATTGATGCCACTGTGCTTGCTTTTCTCCCCCTCACTCAGTTTTGTGGTGTTCATTCCATTATTTGTGCTGTTTTTTCTATAATTTGGTGCTTTGGGATGTTCTTGCCATTATTTCTGCCACTTTTCCTTTTTCACAGTGGCTTGGACTGTTCATACCAATTTGATGCCCTTTGGGCCTGATTTTAAAAAGCCTTTACATACTTAGAGCATGTTTTATACATGTAAATGCACTTTACCCATGTAAGTAGACTTGAAAATTGCTACAATGTATGCCATTAAATTGTCCATGGGTTATGAATGTGTAAGCACACTTTACATGTGTAAATGTCTTTTTAAAATTGCTATAGTAATATGTTACATTTGTGCCATAAAGGGGTAGATTTTCAAAGGGTTACGCGCGTAACCCTTTAAAACCCCTCCTGCGCGCGCAAGCCCTGCGACACGCGTATGTCCCGGGGCTTTGAAAAAGGGGCGGGCCGGGGGTGGGCCGGGGGTGGGGCAGCAGTCCGGGGGTGGTCCCGAGTCCTCTGGCACAGCGGCCGTGCCGGAGGTTCACACGCCGGCAGCTGGCCGGCCTGCGCAAATTACGCCTGCCTCAGGCGTAACTTAAACAAGTAACTTAGATTTCGGAGCGGCCTTGGAGGGAACGGGGAAAGCCATCGGGGCTTCCCTAGGGCTCGTCGCACACAAGGTGCACAAGTGTGCACCCCTTTGCGCATGCCGACCCCGGATTCTATAACATGCACGCAGTAGCGCACACATGTTATAAAATTGGGTGTACATTTGTGCGCGCCAAGTAGCGCGCACAAATGTACCCCACGCTCGTAGGATTTAAAATTGGCCCCAAAGTGCAAAGCCACCACTTAGATAAGTTTCAAAAATTGCTACTTATTCGGCTAAGTAAGAAAGCCAGATAAGTAAAAGAAAAACGCTACTTAGCCAGATAAGTAAAATAGCTGGATAACTAGCATTTGAAGACTTATCTGGCTATCTTACTTAGCCAGAGAAGTAGTGTTTTTTAAGACTTATCCGACTAATTGGCAGATAAGTCAAAACTTATCTGGATAAGTGGAGCACGTCTCCTATTGTGCTCCTAATGTTAAATATTCATGCATAGAGGTTTCATATACATATTTTCCATAGCATTTTTTTGGCTTATACACATGCAAGTCATCGAATCTGAAAACATATGCATGTGAAGAAAATTACCAGTTTTACCAGTTCAGCCACCAGTTTGTGCAGTCGATCTCTAGTTCATCGATATCCTCCTGGCTGTTCAGTCTGAACTCCCCCTCCCCCAGTTTACCCACACCCTTCGTCCAGTCATTATTTGGCTATAAAGACTTTTATTCCCACTTACACCAGATAATTAGCAGGTGTAAATATACACAGATAACAGACTTATGTGTGTTACTTTAACAGATTCTAAAATAGCAACTTACACACGAATATGCTGGCCCCGCCCAGGAACTCCCCGGATTGCCCCTTTTTTTACCTGTACTATTTTGCTCACACATGCATCTATGGACGCATATGTGAACCCTTTATAAAATACATGGTATTTGCGCATGGGCCACATACACACCTATGTGGGTCTTTTAGCATGAATATCTCTTTTATTATTCATATTTAAGCCCATGTGTTATTCATATTACATATATTCATTTCCTGGTCTTTATTAAGAATAAGATTACTTAAATACTCCAAACAAGAGACACCGGAATCTTCACTGTGGCTATACAAGCCTACCAGCTTTTTTTATTTTTTTTTTTAATTTAATCTTTATTAAGTTTTAATCACAATTAAATGATTACAATTTTCTTCACTGTATCAAGAAAATAAATTTTGCAAACCATAACAATTTCAACATAAAATTATTACAACAACAAAAAAAGGATATAAGCTTGCGCCATTTAACCTATAAAGGGAACCGTGTAAACAATAAACACTTAAGAAAAATAATATTTACTAAGAACATAGGAGGACACATTTCAATTTGTTCAACCCACTGTTGTTCCTGAGGCTTGATTCAACTTTTCCAATTCCTTATCCCTTAAGAAATTCTCCATATGTTCAGGCAGAGAAAAAATAAACTTATTCCCTTGGTAATTAACAAAACATCGACAGGGGAACTTTAAATAAAAAGTTGCCCCTAACTCCAATGTTTTAGCCTTCAACATAAGAAACTGTTTTCTACGACCTTGCGTGGCCCTAGAAACATCAGGGAAAGTATATACTTTTTGTCCACAGAATAATATCTCACGATTTTTTAGGGATTTCTCAAATATTGACTCCTTATCCCTTTCCTATACAAAAGAGACAAAGTTGTCCTTTTGTTTATTATATCTAAGGAATCTTCCAGGAAAGTTGATATTCCTGGGGATTGTATATCTTCCAATCCCCCTGGTTTATCAAATACCTTAAAAGGGAAATAATAGATTTTGGAAATAAGAGGGATTTCCTCATTCTTACAAGACTGATTTTCTTTAAGATATTTAACAAACATCTCATATGGGGACAATAGCCTTGTGTAAGGAAAATTAACAAATCTTAGATTCTTAATCCGCATCAAGTTTTCCAAATTCTCAATATCATTATGTAACATCACATTATCAGAAACACGTACTGTTTCCACACTCTGTATATTTTGGACATTAGTTAATAAATTATTTACCTTCACATCCATATCTATTAACTTTTTCCCATGTTCAATAATTGATACCTTATTATTGTTAACCATCATTGAAAGGGAGGAATTCATTTGGGTAACATTAGAGTCAAGTTTCAGTAACATCCTCCAAAGATCCCCCAACGTAACTTTGGATGCATCCAGATCCGCTACCTGGATGCTTGCTTGAAGTGGAGATGGAATTCCACTTTCACCTTCCTGCTGTAAGGAAGACAAATGATGTAGAGACTCTAAACCCTCCTCTTCGGGAAGAATTTCCTCTCTACTTACGTTTGCAGTCTCACTTCCCATGGTTCCATCCATGGTCGCTGCTCCTGGGGGTTGAGAGGGTATGGGTCCCAAGCCAGGACTTAACGAGACTTCAAAAGAGTCTCTAGCACCGTCCTCTGTTGGCTTATTGAGTCTGTTCAAAAGGGTATCCATCGGTCCGACCCTAGGGGTAACAGGGGAAGAGGTATAGGCCCTAGCCTTCCTTTTACGCCCCATATATCCAAAGAAAAGACTTCCAAACAAAAAAGGCAGTCAAAGGCGGTCAAAGCCGGTCTAAGCCGCGCGCGCCAAAGGGGTGCGCGCGGCTTAGGTGACGCGCCGGCGGCGACTAGCGCCGCTTCTCACGGGGTTTTAAAGCCCCGGATCAGGCTGGTGATTCACGGCACTCACAGCTGCGAGCAGTTCTTTAAAATTGCCGCCGCCTGAAGGACTCCGGCTGTCCTCCACTCTCCCTGCTTCGGTTCCGAGGTACTCCGGCTCTCACGGGGTTTTAAAGCCCTGGATCAGGCTGGCGATTCATGGCACTCACAGCTGCGAGCAGTTCTTTAAAATTGCCGCCGCCTGAAGGACTCCAGCGGTCCTCCACTCTCCCTGCTTCGGCTCCGAGGTACTCCGGCTCTCACGGGGTTTTAAAGCCCTGGATCAGGCTGGCGATTCATGGCACTCACAGCTGCGAGCAGTTCTTTAAAATTGCCGCCGCCTGAAGGACTCCAGCGGTCCTCCACTCTCCCTGTTTCGGCTCCGAGGTACTCCGGCTCTCATGGGGTTTTAAAGCCCTGGATGAGGCTGGTGATTCACGGCACTCACAGCTGCAAGCAGTTCTTTAAAATTGCCGCCGCCTGAAGGACTCCGGCGGTCCTCCACTCTCCCTGCCTCGGCTCCCCATGCCTACCAGCTTTGATATGTATTGGCACTAGCCTGAGTGTAATGGCATTTATATGCAAATGAACCAGTCAAAACCTAGACTTAAATGTTAACCAATGCGGTGCTGCTGTAAAACATTTTAGCCAATGACAAGTATTGAAATCACTTCAGGTTTTTAAGATCTTCAGCTAATCAAGATACTAAAATGCTTGACTGACAAGAAAATCCACAAATTAAGAAACGGAAAAAAAATTACTTATCCCCTTCAGTTTGTCCTGATTTTAACAGAGAACTCTACTCAATACATATGTTAAGATCTGATCCTTCTACAGAGCGAAGCTCAAATATCTAGTTCTGTTCTGACTGGTATAGAAAATGTTCTCAATCACTCCCTCTAGGTTTAAGAGGGATACGATCTATAACAAAACATTTGAACAAATCAAAGGTATGTCCATATTTGATACTAAAAGCATATCCATTTTCTTGATATTTAAACAACTACAATGCTTAATAAGACGAGTCCTTAATGTCCATGTAGTTTTGCCTAAGTAAATCATCTTACAAGGGCATACCGTAAGATCACATAATACCACAAACACTAAAGAATATGTAGTGAAAAATTGTAAATTGTATTCCCATCATGTAATGGGGTGTACAGATAATGTCCTTTGAAGCGTCATGGAACAAACTGCACAATGACCACATTTAAAATGACCAAAAGGTTTCTCGCCTGATAGTGCCCATAATGATGATGTCTTATCTACCTCAGACAAAAAAGAAAGAGATAAGCATTCTCTCAAGTTCTTAGCATCCAAACAAGCCATCATAAACATTGGAACAATTCCTTCCATACCTTAAAAACTGTGAGAAAGGTAAGTTTCTCTTTAAAGATACAGGATGCGAGTTGGAAAAATGTAAGAACATATATACCTATTTGAAGATTTGTGGTTTCAAAAAAGCCCCCATATGTCTTGTTGACTAAAAGGCCCAAAACTGAAATTGTCAAAAAGGATTTAAACAACTACAATGCTTAATAAGACATATGTGCCGTCACTGAAACAATGCTTAATAAGACATATGTGCCATCACTGAAACCTGGCTCAAGGACTCTGATATTGTCCTCCTCAATCTGCTCCCTTCTGACACCTATGACTTTTTCTCCATCCCAAGACCGAAGAAACGAGGCAGTGGTTTCCTCCTCGCTGCTAAAAAGCACATGAATCTCAAACCTGTAAAAATCATCACACCACACAAATTAGAGATTGGGCTATTCAAATCTCAGAATCTCCAGGTCTGCCTAGTATATGCCCCCCTAGCATTCTCGAACACAACCCCTCCCCCCTTATAGAGTTTATCTCCAACAACATCAACAGCGATGCCCCTGCCATTATCCTGGGGGATTTCAACCTCCATGTTGATGCCACCCCCCGCTCCACCTCATGTGAAGCCATCCTCAGCACACTCGAAGCCATCGGCTTTACCCAAGTTATCACCTCCCCCACGCACAAAGCAGGGCACACCCTGGACCTCCTCTGTCAACTCCAGCATTAGCCTACCCTCTAAACCACACTGTACCCCTGTCCCATGGTCCGATCACGCTATTGTCAAATCCTCCATCTCTATAAAGATACCCAAACCATCCAAATCCCCCTCCACCACATCTTTTGCCTACAGAAAATCCTGCCCCAGTGAGGACCTCACTTCAGCCTTTGCCAGCTCTTCTCTGAAACTCAACTGCTCAACTCCAAACACAGCCCTAGACTCTTGGAGCCACATCACCTTAGATATTGCAAACAAACTGTGCCCTATCACCACACATAAAACTAAACTATCTGCAAAAAAACAAAACCCATGGTACTCCCCAGACCTCAAACTAATGAAACATGAGCTCAGGCAGAAAGAACGCACATGGCGTAAAGACCCATCCCCGCAAAAAGCATCCATATTCAAATCCTCACTACATCTCTACAGGCTAGCCACCCTTAAAGCCAAACGAGACTACTACGCCCTAAGAATCCACGATTACAAATATAACCCCAAAGCCCTCTTCACCTATGTTTCTTCCCTTACCAAACACACATCCCCCCCCCCATTCCTGACAGCGAAGCCAGCAGCAAATGTGAAGAACTGGGACGCTACTTTCATGACAAAATCGCAACCATCCTTCTCCGATTTCCCTCTACTCCCTCCTCGCTCCCAGCTGCTACAGGCACTGACCCACCCTCGTCCTCCTTTAACGACCTTGAACTCGTTTCATCCACTGAAATCACATCTATCCTCAAAAAGATGAAACCTGCGACTCATCCATCAGACACTATCCCCACCAAAGCCCTCCTCACCATACCTGACATCATTTCCAAACCCATTGCAGATGTTATCAATTGCTCCCTCTCTTCAGGCATTGTCCCTGACCCACTCAAGCATGCTGTGGTCAAACCACTGCTCAAAAAACCTGCACTTGATCCCAAGGATCCCGCCAACTTTTGCCCTATCTCCAATCTCCCTTTTATCTCAAAAATCATGGAGAAGGTCGTCAACTTGCAACTTACAGAATTCCTTGAAACTCACAACCTTCTCCACCCCTCTCAATTTGGCTTCTGTAAACACCTCAACACTGAGACCCTCTTACTTTCCTTGACTGACTACTTACTCAGGGGAATGGATCAAGGTCACAGCTACCTTCTTGCTCTACTGGACATTTCAGCAGTTTTTGACACCATAAATCACACCCACCTCCTTGCCCGCCTAACCGACATTGGCCTTTCTGGCACAGCCCTTAAGTGGTTCTCATCCTACCTCGACAATAGGAAATTCACTGTGAAAATAGGCAATGCTGAGTCCTCCCACTACGCCCTCGCCCAAGGCTCCTCCCTCTCTTCTACCCTCTTTAACATTTACCTCACCCCCTTGTGCAAACTCTTATCAGAACTTGGCCTCAAATTCTTTCTCTACGCTGATGATGTGCAAATCATCATACCCATTCAAGGCTCCCTATCTGACACCCTTGAATCCTGGGGAAACCATCTCGCTGCCATCAACTCCTTACTTACTAACCTCCACCTTGCTCTAAACACTGCCAAAACTGAACTCCTCCTCATATCCCATCACCCCCCTACTAATCCCGCACTCTCAATTGACTCTGCTATCAAGATTCCTCATGCACAGCCCTGCGCAAGGAACCTGGGGGTCCTAATTGACCAACAACTGAACTTCAAAAAACATATCAGTGCCATACTCAAAGGGCCTCATTTTCCAATATCGCATTGGTAACACATTAGGGGGCGTTTCCAATGCAAATGAGGCTTCTTTCATGCAGCAGGGAAACATTGCGTGCGTAGCTGACAGAGGGTGAGAGAGAGAGAGAGAGAGAGAGAGAGAGAGAGAGAGAGAGAGAGAGAGAGAGAGAGAGAGAGAGAGACTTACTATAGTGCCTATGCCCTAGACAGGTATTTGAATCCCTATGGGAGGGCCACCTACTAACTCGGGGTGGGGATTAGGTAAGAGCGTCGGGGGTTGGGGGCCACTTTCGCATTCCACATGAGACGAATGGAAAGAACAGTGGTCCCTAGTGAAGATTTGCTGGCCGTCGGAGTGAGGATGCTCACTCCAAGAAGAGGTTTGGGCAATGAGTGAAACATAGATAGGCAATGAGTGAAACATTGCCCAAACCTCTTCTTGGAGTGAGCGTCCTCACTCCGACGGCCAGCAAATCTTCACTAGGGACCACTGTTCTTTCCATACGTCTCATGTGGAATGCGAAAGTGGCCCCCAACCCCCGACGCTCTTACCTAATCCCCACCCCGAGTTAGTAGGTGGCCCTCCCATAGGGATTCAAATACCTGTCTAGGGCATAGGCACTATAGGTAAGTCCTCTCTCTCTCTCTCTCTCTCTCTCTCTCTCTCTCTCTCTCTCTCTCTCTCTCTCTCTCTCTCTCTCTCTCTCTCTCTCTCTCTCTCTCTCTCTCTCTCTCTCTCTCTCTCTCTCTCTCTCTCTCCATATCGTGGACCGTGATAACCCTTTCTTGGCCCGTAACGTGGTAAACTGCTTGGAAAATGAGGCCCAAAAGAGGGTTTCTTCAAATACGACCATATTTCCCCTATACTGAAGGACCTACACTGGCTCCCTATTCCCTCCTGCATCCTCTTTAAATCCCTGACCATTATACATAAAGCCTTATATTCCCATCACTCCAACTGGCTGGCAGATCCCCTCCAATTTGCCTGCTCGAATCGACCGACAAGGACCACCAACAAAGGGTCCCTCCATGTGCCATCCCTAAAGAAAGCGCACCTCACAGCTACAAGGGATCGGGCGCTCTCCATTGCTGGACCTATGCACTGGAATTCACTCCCAACCCACCTCAGACTTGAACCTTGCATCACCAAATTCAGAGCCCAGCTCAAAACCTGGCTATTCAAACAAGCCTTTCCCCAACACCCTTGATGAATATTGAATTGTGATGGATCATGACCTGAATTTGACTATGACCTTGTTCTTATGACATTATAGTTCACTTGTTGTTTGTTCCTATGCTTCTCTGCTCTCCTTATGGTTTTTTGTACCCCTTACCCTTCCCCTGTTACTTGTAATTTCCGTTGCTTTTGTTCCATGTAAACCGAGGTGATGTTTCGACTAACATCGGTATAGAAGACTTTTAAATAAATAAATAAATAAATAAAAAGGATAATTAAGAGTAAATTGCATGCTCTCATTGCAACTATTTAGCCACATATGGAAACTCTAAAGTTCTAATTCAGTGCTCGATCATAAAAAAAATAAAGTTGTCATCAATAAATCATTTCCAAAAACACATAGTACTAAAAAATGGCAAGCAAGACATCCAACAGGCTTCAAACTGAGACATGTAGAAATTGACAATAAAAGCGCCAAGGTCGCACCCATGTCTATTCTAGAGATTTGCTGATAATAAGAATCTTCAAAAAACAAAATAATTCTTCTTCAAATAAAATCAGTTGGTACTTGATGTGGCCAAGTGTTCAAATAATCCTTTATTATTGAAAATACATCTTCCTGTGGAATGGATTTATACAGAGAATTAACATATAATGTTACCAAAATACATTGTTGGATTTCCTTTCATATACTTTGGGCTTGATTTCAAAAAGTATTTAGGCACATAAAACTGGGTTTTACATATGTAAATACACATTACTCCAGTAAGAAGGCTTTTGAAAACTGCTACAATATATGCCATTGAATCGTCCATAGGATAGATACGTGTAAGTGCACTTTACGTGTGTAAATGGCTTTTGAAAGTTAATATGGTAGTACATTACATTTACAGTCGTAACTCATTTGAAAATTACCTCCTAAGTAATGTAGTCCTAAAGGGGCTGATGTAATAAGCAACGCTAAGCCTACCACCATTTTTTACTTGTGTTTGAGCGCAGGTTTTTTGACGCTAACATTGTCCTAGTATGTAAAAAGGGCTTGAACACCGAAACCCCCCCCCCCCCACAATAAAACCCATGGTTTGCTTAGCGTGAGTGCATACAAATTGCAGGGTAATATCCTAATTAGCTATTTCCCTGCAATGCAAGGAGGCGTGCTAGTAGGGAAGCTGCCTAGCACGTCTCTTACTACTGAGGGAAATTTAGCACCTGCTCAAAGGCCGGGCACTTAATATTAATTTATTTACTCCTTCACTTACCGCCGATTGGTCCTTCCACTGTCACATGTCAGTGAAAGGACCAATCCCTTTTCAGAAGGCTGTCCTGAAAGGGGATTGGCCTTTCCACTGACTTTTGTCAGTGAAAAGACCATTTGGGAACAGCCCTGCCTCCCCTCCATCCCCACTGGGAACCTCCTCCATCCCCACTGGGGTGGGGTTCCCAGTAGGGAGGGAGGGGTTTTGTGGGCTGAGAAGTAGAGAGAGTGGACAGAAAGTCCACCTGGGCCTTTTATTTTCTGGGCCTTGGGGAAGAACACAGGACCCCTGGACAACCTTCATGAAAAACGTGACTGGAACACCTTGCCCACTGGTCTTAAACCTTGGGGAAGGAGTTCGGCAGCCTGGGGAGAAAGGAGAACTTATTTTTTTCATTTTTTAAATTGTGGCTTGGCATCCAAATAGCCTCCGAGTTACAAAAAAAGTGCACTTTTTTTTTTTTTTAAATTTCTTGTGCACTTTTTATTTTTTTTTTACAAATTGGTCATTTGCATGCTATTATTTTCTTGCAGGGACCATGTGTTATTTCTGCCTGCACTAAGAAAAGCCCACACTAAAATTTAAAGCCAGTTTTAGTGTGGGTTTTATTTCATTGGCCCCAAAATGAGTAGAGTTACATACAAAAGATGTAATGAAAAAAAACAAATGGTCTTAGATATTGGTTCAAATCACCAAATAAGAGCCAGGTATGATATCTCAAACATGAAGAGAAATAGGAAGCAAAAAAATCAAAGAAACAGGCACCATTCCTACAAATGTAATAATAATGAAGGGGTGTCCGCAAACTGGAAACAATATTACATCTCAACAAGACCCTGAAGGCTCCACATAAAGCAACCTGGTCCTCTCTATCATTCACCCAAAAAGTTCAGTCAGCCACATGAACGTTTTTGAAGGAAATTTTCAAATTGTAAGTAAAAATCAATACAAGTAAAGGTTCATAAATAGAATCAAATAATGTAATAAAGTTTCAAATACAATACAAATTAACCACAAATAACCCCATCAGCTCATGTTTCAGAAAGCCCTGCTTCAGGGGGCGACAATATGTCACAAGTCCTTATCTGGACAAGTCTTATCATGTTAAATAAAAGGTCTTCATTTTCATTCAAAACTGGTGGTGTTCATATTTGATAACAATTTAATCTATAATATATTGGGCTTGAGTGTGTCAGTCAGTGCTCGCGCATGCGCACATTTCTTCCCTTACCTCGCTGATTTCCTCCCTCGCCGGAAGGACAGTGGCCATTGCGGGACAGGCAGCAAATAGCAGAGGAGACCCTGGCATGCTGCGAATGGAGAGCGTCCCGCGGCACACGCTCCGTTCGCGGTGAAGATGAAGGCAGAGTGCGCCGTTCGCAGGGAAAAGGGAAGGCCCCCGTGTGCCACGATCGGCGCGCCCGGCCTTTCATCTTCACCGCCAACGGCGCGCCCCGCCCGTCATCTTCGCCGTAAATGCCACAGCTCAGAGAATGTGTGTCGGGGAGGGGAGGGTGAGAGAGAGCAGGAGGGTGTGACAGACGGGTACAGTTGCTAGTGGTCTATATACTAAAACTTAGCATGCACGATAAGGCTAGTTAGCATGACAAAAAAATCATGTGCAATGCAAAGGTAGGACAACTTTGAAACATGTGCGCACATGAAAATTTACATGTATATATGGGTGCGCACAATTTTACTATAGTATTTTATATTGTGCATTTCACATATGCTCATTCTAAATTATGCACGTGTTTGATACACAATGGGGCAGATTTTTAAAAAATACGCGCGCGCGTACTTTTGTTCGCGCACCAGGCGTGAACAAAAGTACGCTGGATTTTATAAGATACGCGGGTAGCAGTGCGTATCTTATAAAATCTGGGGTCGGCGCGTGCAAGGGGGTGCACATTTGTGCAACCTGCGCGCGCCGAGCCCAGCGCGAGCTGCATGATCCCTCCGAGGCCGCTCCGAAATCGGAGCGGCCTCGGAGGGAACTTTTCTTCGCCCTCCCCCCACCTTCCCTTTCCCTTCCCCTACCTAACCCACCCCCCCGGCCCTATCTAACCCCCCCCCCCTTACCTTTGTCGGCAAAGTTACGCCTGCTGAAATCAGGCGTAACTTTGCGCTCGTTGCCGGCAGCCCCGCTCCGTCCTCCGGTCCCGGGGGCTGGTCCGGAGGCCTCGACCACGCCCCCGGGCTGACGCCACGCCCCCGGGCCCACCCCCGAAACGCCAGGGCCCGCCCCCGAAATGCCACATCATTTCAGGAACACCCCGGACACGCCCCCTCCCTCCCCTTTTCGAAAGCCCCGGGACTTACACGCGTCCCGGGGCTTTACGCGTGCGGGCCTTTTAAAATCCGCCCCAATGACTGTAACTTTGAAACGGGCGAGCGGGCATACTTTGGTGCGTATGCCTCGGTGCACGCCCAGATACATAGCCGTTTTATAACTTGTGTGCACATATGCTTGCACATTATAAAATAGCCTGGCCATACGCCCATGGGTGTGCAATTTTAAGTGGGCACGTGCCTAGGCGCACAAATCCTGATTCTACCTCATAAGTTACAGCATTTTATAATGGGCGTGGCCATCCATCCATGCCATTGTCAATTCCACCAGTTCGTACACCAGTTTGCCCAGTTAAGTGTTAGGTCCTCCAAACTCCCCTGGTTTGATAGCCTACACTCCCCTCAGTTACTCCAGGCCTTTTAAACCCAGGAGAAATGGCTAGTTTCTTTTATTTTTTTTAAGTTGCACCTCCTCCATAGCAGAAGTAAAGTTATGCGGCAGTGGTCCTGGGCACAGGCCAGCACATGTAAGTATTTACGTGCACATCTCTTGGCCATGCCCCGAAACAGCCACATCCTGCCCAGACTACTCCCCTTTTTGAAATCAAGTGAGATGTGCTTGCAGCAGGAGATACTCTCACATATGGGCGGCTTTTAATATCCCGTCAGCGTGCGTAAGTCCGATTTGTGCATATATCCCCTAATTTGGGTGCGTGCTGGGCTTTTAAAATTGCCCTGAAAATGTGCACCCATGTAGGCCTACACACAAGTACATTCAATGCATTGAAACCACATACTTTGCGCATATAGGGGCGGATTTTCAGAGCCCTGCTCGCCGGTAAGCCTATTTTACATAGGCCTACCGGCGCGCGCAGAGCTCCGGGACTCGCGTAAGTCCCGGGGTTTTCGGAGGGGGCGTGTCGGGGGCGGGCCCGAACCGCACTGCGTTTTTGGGGCGTGTCGGGAGCGTTCCGGGGCGGGCCCGGGGGCGTGGCTACGTCCCGGGGTGGCCCAGGGGCGTGGCCACGCCCTCCGGACCCGCCCCCAGGTCGCGTCCCGGCGCGCAGGAGGCCCGCTGACGCGGGTAAGGTAAGGTGGGGGCTTAGACAGGGCCGGGTGGGTGGGTTAGGTAGGGGAAGGGAGGGGAAGGTGAGGGGAGGGCAAAAGGAAGTTCCCTCCGAGGCCGCTCCGATTTCGGAGCGGCCTTGGAGGGAACGGGGGTAGGCTGCGCGGCTCGGCGCGCGCCGGCTATACAAAATCCATAGCCTTGTGCGCGCCGATCCAGGTTTTTAGCAGATACGCGCGTATCTACTAAAATCCAGCGTACTTTTGTTTGCGCCTGGAGCGCAAACAAAAGTAGGCTATTCGCGCTCCTTTTAAAATCCGCCCCATAATTTTTGCATGAAAGTAAATGAGGACCTAACTTGCGCGAGTCCCAATTTGCATGCATAACTTGGCCAATTTTATAATATGCGTGTGTCGAGGAAATTACCAGTATTACCAATTAGTCCATCAGTTCATCCATTCCTTCTCCAGATCATTGAGACCCTCTTGATTCTTTAGCCTGTATTCCTCCCAGTTTACCCAGACCTGCCCCCCTAGTCAGTACTACACAAAAACATTTATTATCACTCACGCCAGATAATTAGCAGGTGTAAAAATATGCAAGTAAATTGGAAAAGGTATGTGTGCCTGTGCTGGCCCCACTCTGGAATATGCTTACACTGCCCTTTTAAACATGCATATATTCATGCATGAAAGCCTGGATTTGCGGATTTTTAAAATTCAGAATATGTGCATAGAGGTGACATATGTGTGCATATGGTAGTTTTTGCATACATAACACTTTTAAAATTTACCTTTAAGGCTCTAATGTACACATTAAATAGGTCTCAGATAATATTAACATATAGGGGCTAAAATTATTAAGCATTCAAATATAAGTGAAAGAACATCAGGAGAAAATTAGGATGTTTCAAGCGCATGTAAAATAGCATTGCATGCTTTTATCCACACATTAGTAGCATATGCCTACTATACCCTAATTTTTAACACAAGTCTCAACCAGATGTTACATTTTTGCATGCATGCTATATAAAGGGTTTAGCTGCAAGCATGCATTATGGATTTCAAAATGGAGAAGATATGGCTGTTGGTACAATGGAAGCTGTTACAGGGGTAAAGAGATGATCAGAGGAGAGACAGAGGAGAAAGATAACAAGAGGCAACAGAGGAGAGACAAATAGAAGGAGAAAAGCAGGAGATATAGGAGACTCAACCCCAGGAGAAGGTCACGACAAACAGAGGTGAACAAAGAGGCAACTGCACCTTGCATCTTCTAGCCCACGACCATCCTGCTGGATCTGTCTGATAAGATCAATAGTGCTTGAACTGGTGATACTAGAAGGCACAGAATATCCATGGGAGATACAAAGTCAGGAAAAGGCCAGGGGCTTATGTACCCTTTAGTTAGTTAGACATGCCCTTGGAAGGTCCCATTAGTTTAGCACAGAGTATGCCAGGTTGCTGTTTGAATCCAATTCCCCGTTACCCCCATGCTTATCAGTTTTCCACACCATAAGAGTCAGGACCCTCACTGGTTGCTGTTTGAATCCAGTTTCTCTTTTCCCCCTGCCGTTGAAGCAGAGAGCCATGATGGAGTTGCAGCAAGAGTATGAAGGCTTATTGATTAAGGGCAGTAACCGCTGCATTAGCAAATTACCCCATGCATTCTCTTCTTCATTTCCATCCTCTAGCCTTTAGGGATCCACTGTGTTTATCCCATGCCCCTTTGAATTCTTTCCCTGTTTTCGTCTTCACCACCTCCTCCAGAAGGGCATTCCAGGCATCTACCACCCTCTTCATGAAGAAATATTTCCTGACATTGGTTCTGAGTCGTCCTCCCTGGAGTTTAATTTCATGACCTCTAGTTCTACTGATTTCTTTCCAACAGAAAAGATATGTCAAATGTGCATCATGAAAATCTTTCAAGTATCTGAGGGTCTGTTTCATATTTCCCCTGCACCTTCTCTCTTCTAGGATATACATATTCAGATCCTTCAGCCTCTCCTCATAGGTCTTCTCATACAGACCCCACACCATTTTGGTCGCTTTCTCTGGACCGTGTCCATCCTGTCTCTATCCTTTTTGTGATACAGGCTCCAGAAATGAACACAGTGCTCCAGGTGAGGCCTCACCAAGAACCTGTTAAAGGGTATCATCTCCTTCTTTTTCTTACTGGTTATTCCTCTCTCTGTGCAGCCCATCATTCTTCTGGCTTTAGCTATCACCTTGTCACATTGCTTCGCCATCTTCAGATCTCCAGCCACTTACCCCAAGATCTTTCTCTTGGTCCATGTACATCAATTTTTCACCCCCATCATATACAAGTCTTTTGGAATACTGCCCCAGAGATGCTTGACTCTGCACTTTTTGGCATTGAATCCCAGCTGCCAAATCTTCTACCACTCTTCCAGCTTTCTTAAATCCCTTTTCATTCTCTCTACTCCTTCAGGCATCTCCACTCTGTTGCAGATCGTGGTATCATCCGCAAATAGACAAATTTTATCTTCTATCCTTTTTGCAAATGTCATTCAAAATGCCAACCCCTACCAAAGAGAGGTCGTATTCTGAATGAACTTGACAGCTTCTTCTACTCTACATAATCTCCATACTCCCCAATTTATTCAATTTAAATTAGCACACAAACGGAGGCCAAGTGGTCTCCTCAACCCAGAATTCTTTCCAAGGGTTTCTTTGTGATGAAAAGGGGCTCCTTGTTGGGAGACCCATCACAACTGAAAACTGACCCTCTAGTTATTACTTCTAATTATTATAGTACTTGCAGCCTGCCAGATAGATCCAGCTGCTGGTCAATTCTACCATCAAAGACTGCACACAAACCCAGCCACCTGGATAAACAGAATTCTGGTTTTGTCTGGTTTTGAACTGAGCAGCTTTCATATGTAAAGTGAGTGTAAGAACTGGTACTTGTCTATGAAAATGTAGCCCCATTTCTATCAGTTTCTTAATAGACCATAAATATATCATGAGGTGGGTAACCAAAAGCAAAACACCTTAACAAGTGATTGGTGATTCATAATGCACTTTAATGCTTCTGAAATGTCAACTGAGGCAGTTGAACATACGGTACAGTAAAAATAATTTTTAAAAAAGGAATGAAAGTTGTTTTTATTTTAGAAACAAAATCTGTGGGAAGTTTGGGCTGAGAGCATTTTTTAAAATAAATTTCAGTAACACACACAACAGGATATTTATTAAGGGATATCCGTACATTTCCTGGGTGCTGCTGAGACACTTGACCTTGGCCTTGCATGTGAAAGTACACCTGGGTTATGAATCAGATTTCTTTAATGAACGCCCTAAGATGCAATGCTGGAATCTGAACCATTCCATTTTGCAAGGAAAAAATAGCAACTGGCTGAATGCATTACCCTTATTATAGCAAATCCCATCTTGGCAATGCAAGATGGCAACATGCAGATGGATGGGAAGGAAGGCTACAATAATCAAATCATCCAAAAAAAAGACAAAATGTATTTTTGTACAGCAGTTTTACCAAACAGCTTAGCTTGTATGCGTGGAATCAAGTTTGTGTTTCATTTCCTCACAGCTGACAGTCATCTGAAGGTAGATCCTTGCCAATATTTTACCAGGGATGAAAATGTTGACGAAAGTGTTTGTTTTGTTCAGCAGATGGCCTGCAACTCTAGTCTGACAAAAAAAAAACAAAAAAAAAAAAACAGCCACAACAACAACAACAAGGCAAAGTGAGCACATCATTAGAGTCTTGAGCCATTTATACAGCTTTGCAGAGATTTTAGTTCCATATGGGCAGATGAAAGGAAATGAAAAACAGTTAATAATAAATTTGTTACAGAATTCGGCAGCATGAGAATGAATGTTAA
Source organism: Rhinatrema bivittatum (assembly GCF_901001135.1). Classification (NCBI taxonomy): domain Eukaryota; kingdom Metazoa; phylum Chordata; class Amphibia; order Gymnophiona; family Rhinatrematidae; genus Rhinatrema; species Rhinatrema bivittatum. Next base: position 53,416,659 of record NC_042622.1, on the reverse strand, counting down.
AGTTCCTTGTATTAAAAAAAATAATAGTAATGCGAGTTGGAACTCAAGTCAGTCTGATGGCATAACAGACAGTACTTTGCCAAGCTGGAGACTTGTGTTAAGCTCCCCACTTTATGCTTCTCCTCCTCCTTTATTTTTTCAGGGGTGATGGTTTTGCTGAAATGCTTGCAGTTGCTAGAAAATTTCTGATCCAAGTACTGAGTCATTCATATGGTAATGTGCCCACATCTAGGTCAGCTGTGTTGCTTCTCTGTTACCCAACTGCAGAGTATACTTTCTTTGTAGGGGAGAGGTCCATATATACTGAAAAGATTGACCCAGTGTTAAAATAATTTAAGGAAGCATTATTTATTATTTAAGACCACATCACCCCCGTGCTCAACAATCTACACTCGCTTCCGGTAGAAAAAAGAATAGAATTCAAAGTCCTTACAATTCTACACAATGCAATCCATAAAGCAGACAACACAGCCCTGGTCAATGTCATACATTTACACAGGTCATTACGTACGACTAGGTCAACAAGTAAACTACATCTTGATGTGCCATCACTACCGCTAGCCAAACTGTCATCAACAAGAAACAGAGCCATCTCCCATCATTGGCCCGAAATTATGGAACTCTTTACCTCAAACACCTGAGCTCACTAGAAAACATTAAATCTTTTAAAAAGAGCTCAAATCATGGCTGTTCAGCCAAACTTTCAAAGATGGCATAGGATAAGACAACAGACCACACCCATTGCATTTCCACTTCGGGCATGCAATATCTTTCCAATGACTATTTCACTGATTCACTGAAACTTTATCGAGTTTCCCCTTTTTTAATTCCCCCCTCTCATGATTTTGAGCACTGATATATACCCCGTTATACTGTAGATATTGTTTTTGGATTAAGTTGCTGTTCGGAACCAGTTTCAGCCATTGTTAAATGCTTTAAATGTAACAAGTTGTTGTAAATGTAAACCGGAGTGAAGGCGATTTCTGCTATACCTCAGTATATAAAAAAACTGCTAAATAAATAAATAAATAAATTATTGACTACCCTATGCCAATTTATATAGGCAGGCATTACATCTCTGCTAGCGTTATATCTCTGGACATCAGAATATAGCCCCCCTTCTTCAGTGTTAGGATCGAACTGGTGCAGGGTACACAGTCCTGGGGCTAAGTCTCAGTTGTTTGAAATCCAGGATGTGGATTCTCTCGATTGGGGGCCGGGGGGGGGGGGGGGCGAGGCTTATCCTCCTGGGCCCAAGGCTTGCAGGGGGAAAAACAAAGTCTCTCTCATCTCACTCTGTTTCCCATGGGTGTACTCACTGTTTTGCTGAATTGTTGAGCAGGGCAGACCAGCTGAACTGTTTGGCTGCCTAAGATAACATGGGGACCAGGCCAGACCTCGTGCTGCTCAGAGCCATCAAGAGGGGATGTGGGGAAGAATCAGTTGGAGGGATCCCTGCAGTGAATGCTTGGGGGAATTTTTGTATGTTGCAGCAGTGTTCAAAGGTCTCTGATAGGGTTTCGCCCTCAGGGATCCAAAGGAAAAGAGGAAGGGGTTAGAAGCAAAAAGCAAGGCATTGGGGTTCTTGCCTGGGTTTGGGTTTGGGTAGCGGAGAGCATTATTTCTCCTTGGTGAGCAGTGGGTTTTTGGGGCCTTTTCTAGTGTAGATTGTTCTGTTGGGTTTGTGGGTTTTGGATGGGAAGCTGCTGAGTATGGTGGTGCAGCGCCGGAATTGTAAGTTGCAGGAGATTATGGATATGGGGGTGGGGGTGGCAGTGAATGATTGGGATTCAGAAGGAGAAGTAGGTTTGGGGTCTGCTTTGCCACCCTTTAGGTTCGATTCCACTAATGTGATGGCTGGGTGGTTGGGTGCCCTTGTTGGGGATGGAGTGCTGTCATATGGTGCTTCCTCGGGCCCAGGCCAGACTAGTGTCAGTGTGCTTGTTGACTGAAAGGGCAGGGAGTGTGCCTTGTTGTCTTCTTTTCCAGTTCCTTCACGTGGTGGGCGGTTATGGAGGAGGGAAAGGAGGCTTGGTTGGCTCGCTGCAAGTTTACTTCTGGAATCAGAAGACCTTTGCTGCAGTTGAGAGGAGTGGTGTCGGTGTGAGAGGGATCTTTGTTGGAGGTTAGAGGGCCTTTGGTGGATGCAGGAGGAGTGGTGCTCTGCGCGGTGAATCTGCATTTTTGAGTGATGGGCTTTTCTTTGAGAAAGGAGGAGTAATGTTGGTGTGTGGTCGGTTGGCGTTGGGGAGTGGCAGATCTGTCCTGGAAGCAGGAGGAGTGATATTGGCACGCAGTGGGTTTGCGCCGGTGGGTGGCAGGTCACTGGCTGAGTCAGAAGATGTGTCGTGTGCTTCTGTGGGGGGGGGGGGGGGGGAGGTTCAGTGTGAAGGTTTGCAAGAGGGAGCTGGAGCAAGTTATGAGGCCATATGGGAAGGGTACAAATGCCCCTTCACAGGGACAGGCTTATGCTCTTGGTCAGGAGGAGGGCGGTGTAGGGATGCAGCAGGCAGGCCTCAGAGTAATGGAGGAGGATGCAGAATAGCGACCAGGAGCAATGCGAGTTCTGGTAGGGTCTTGGCTGGTGCTGCTGCTGCTGCTGGGGCTCATGAAGTTTTTGTGTCTGGGGGGGCGCCTGGTAATTGGTTTGGCTGGTTGAGGGACCACAGCAGGGATGGAGTGACTATAACTGATAGCTAGACATGGGGGGTAACTGCTGGGTCTTTTCAGGCTATGGCTGGTGGGAGTGGGTTATCTCCCTGGGTGGGCCCCAGAAATTTTCCTCCAGGTGTTGGTGGTTGGAGTTTCCCGGGGTATTCTCAGTAGGCACGGAGTATGGGTGGTCCTGAATTGGGGATGGGGACACTTTTCTGTGAGTGCATATGGATATTGGTCCACAGTGCCAAGTGTATCACTAGGGGACCTTTTTCCTGGAGCTGGTTCTCATTTACTAGGACAACAGTCTGACAGAGGATTTCATTCTTTTTCGGCAGCTGCGGATTCTGTTTTTCCTTTTCAGGTCACAAGCATGCAAAGGCAAGGAGGGGAGACTGTCTTTGGGGGTCCCACCACCTCTCATTAGGAGAATTAGAGGAGTGATCCTGTGGAGGCCTTGAGTCACACATTGATTTTGGCTGTTGTAGGTGCTGTGGGAGTGGAGGCTGAGATCCATGAGCAGGGTGAGTTGCCAGTACAGAGTGACCCTGTACGGGTTGATTCTGGGTCTGTGGGGACAAGTTCAGAGTAAGCACTTTGACAGAGTGTTTCCGTGGCTGGTGAGGGAGATGTTGAGCAGCCTGTGCAGGCCGGGAAAGGTAACCTGATAGGTAAAGAGTGGAAACATGGGGGGGGTCAAAGAATAGGCACCGGCATGGGCATTCTAGTTCATCTGGTTCATCCACGTCTAGTTCGACCTCTTCTAGTTCCTCTAGTTTGTCTTCCAAAGAGAGACCTTCAGCAGGCACAGAGTCTGTGTTGAAAGAGGACAACAGAGGAGCAGCAGTGTTAGTGACGTTATTTGAATTGTGGAAGGGTGTGTCACATTCGATGCAGCAAAAGATAAGGAAGCGTAGGTACATTGATATCTTTAAGCTGTTGAAGGGCAGGAGGGGTGCAGGAGAGAAGGGAAAAAGAAGGAGAAAGAGCACTTTCTGTTTTATAGCTGGTAAGTGTGGTAGGGCATCAGATGCTTCGCAGTATGGGCCTATGTTAGCATATGCTGATTCCATATTGGCAGCGAGTAAGGATTATGAGGGTTGGACTTTGCTCAGCTATGATGAACGCTTTCCATGATAAAATGGAAGGGAATAGATTTATGTCATGGGGTACGCAGGATGTGAGCCTTTGGCTTATTCAAATGATAAATAAAGTATCCTCCTTGGTTTTGGCTAGTGGGCATGTTGGAGATTTAGGGATGGTATCAGGAAATTGGACCTTTTGAGGGGATGGGATTGTCTGACGTCTGTTGGTGGTTCAATCGATCCATTTGCAACTTCCCAGACTGTAAGTTTAAATACTTTTGCTCCAATTGTGGAGCAAACACTCAGCCGGCAAGTGTTCAAAACATGCGGGAGTTGGAGTTTCTAGAGGTTCCACAGCCAGGAATTCAGGTAAGTGATTGGATGGAGAAGGCTCCATTGCCAATTATTGTAACTGCCATAGAGCCTTGTTGCAGATGTATCCTAAAGCTAATGTGGTTATTATTGTGGCCGGACTGCCTGATTTGGGTCCCTGCCCCCTAGCCTTACCTGGGCAGAGAGGTATGGTATAACCCAGGGACAAGAAAAATAAAAGGACAACAGGGAATAACTGGACTGGTGTAACTTTGCGCGCGCCGGCCGGCAACCCCGCTCCGTCCTCCGGTCCCAGGGGCTGGTCCGGAGGCCTCGACCACGCCCCCGGGCCGGTGCCACGCCCCCGGGCCCGCCCCCGAAACACCGCATCGCTTCGGGAACGCCCCGGACACGCCCCCTCCCGCCCCTTTTCGAAAGCCCCGGGACTTACGCGCGTCCCGGGGCTTTACGCGCGCCGGTGGCCTATGCAAAATAGGCGCGCCGGCACGCGAGGGCCCTGCGCGCGTAAATCCGGAAGGATTTACGTGTGCAGGCCTTTTAAAATCCGCCCCTTAGTAGGTGTCACGATGTACAGCTGAGTGAAATTATTGAGGAGTCAGGCACTAATATCAAGTATTAATGCTATACTGTAGAAATATAATATTGTATTTTCATACATTATATGGCAATACAATATTGTTTTACTATATAGCATATAACCATACAACAAAATGAATCTGGCCTCAGAGTCAGCTGGAGCTATCTTGAAAGCAGGAATGGTATAACTGGGGATCACACTTGCACCATTTTAACTTTCAGGCCTCCTTGGAAGGGGTAAGAGGCATTTAAAGAGGGTTGGGGATAGGGAAAGGACAGGTGGAGTGTAGGTGGTTTTAGTTTTTAAATGTCAATGGCCCTGAGGGTTTACTTCATGTCTAATAAACAAACCAAACTGAAATAAACATCAAATGAAATGAAAAAAAGAATTTTAGGAAAAGAAAGGAATAAACAAAACAATTTTTTCCATGCATAGCCCAAACCAAAATGCTGGGTCTCCAGTGTTTGCTAATTTATCTCATTCATATTCATTGTAGATATCCGGTATTTTGGTATTACCAAACAGGTTGGGAAGCCCTGTTTTAGGCTATCCATCATAAACATACATGAGATCTATTTGCACAGCATCGGGAGAATGCATGCAAATGGTTCTCATGCATATTTAAGGTGAATAGCATGAAAACCCAATTGGCTACCTGAGTACAGGTTTGGAAACTACTACTTTGCAGCAAGAAGCAGGGCTAGGCAATCTCCAGTCTCCATGGACACCAGTCCACTTGGGTTTTCAGGATATTCTAAATGAATATCCATGACATAGATTTTCATGCACACTGCCTCTATCGTATGCAAATATATCTCCTACATATTCATTAGGGATATGCTGAAAACTCAAGTGGATTGATGTTAATGGGGATTGGAATTTGCCCACCTGTGGCAAGAATGTATAGGGACGGTCATTTTATAACTCCACACATAGCAGTAAAAGTCTGCATGTACAATATACACACAAACTTCACCAAAGTCTTTCAAAGTGAACTTATGTGCATACATTCACTTTGAAAAGCCTTCCCTAGTTGGCCGGGTACGTGTTCCAAGCAAAGTATAACTTCTTCATGGTAACTTACATGCATGTTTTCCAAAATAAGAAGAAAGAATGCGCATAAGTTATATCCTCACCCTGTGTTCTCCCCTCCAGAATGCGTACTTCCAGTGTATGTAAAAGTGCACATGAACCCAGGTTACACGCCTACTTTTATGCGCACTTGCCCCATGCTGATGTCTAAAGCGCCATTTATGCACTTAAAACAGGTATCATGCACATAACGCTCTTTGAAAAGCAAGCCCACAAATAACAACTTTAGCATTCAAATGAACCATAATTCAGCCAAAGCCATGAAGTATCGCATTGTTGTTACTCTGCAATCTGAACAAGAGCAATGCATATTCAAGGAATCGTATAACTGACAGCTTTATAGCAAGTGTGCTTTTCTTTTTTTTTTTTTTTTTTTAGGAATGCTTATGTAAACAAACGAGAAAGAAAGATGCATAGACATATAATAAATTTTCTAGAAATAAATGTCAGCAAACAAGATGCAGATGATACCTTTTTATTGGACTAATGTAATATATGTGACTGCTTTTTACAACTTTTTGTGGATTAATACAGCAACAACATCATTTCATAATAGATTTTTTATCAATAAAGTCACTATCCTACTAATCTTTCATCCCACTGCAATATTTCCTTTCACACAAAAATGCAGACATTAGACAAATCTACCAGAAATACCCAGTGAGGATACTGATATAATGTTTGCACTAAAAACTGCTGCAGAAATTTGAAACTGAAAATCACTGCCTTTTGGTTACTAACTGGGGATAAATACGACAGGGCTTGATAAAGTGAGACCTTCACTGACTTATCTGTTTTACTCTGCAGAAAGAAATGTAATTACTTTACTTGCTCAATTTTCCTTTTCAACAAACCCAAAAATTCAAAACATGGCGCCCAGAGATTTCAACAGGAGCAAGAAATTATCGCGAACTACCAGAGAACATTTGGCTGTGGTGGATTGTTGCATTAATGCACTTTTTGAAACTTTGCCACACGGTGGAGTTTGATCTGTATGCCTTTATGTTGAAATGTATAGTAAATTACTTTTTATTAGCAGTGAACAAACACTTAAAGGAAGATTGGGAGAGATTAAATGCTCTGTAATGGCCGAGAGAGTTAAAAATAAGATTCTATACATCGCTAGGTAGGGGGATGCATGAATCATTCCCGATAATATGATTGGAGGTCCGTTGGGTGCTAAGTAGAAGCCATTCTGTGAACAACGTTTCATGCTGTTTACTACTTGTACACATCTTCATTAGTGTTTCCCAAGCAAGATGTATGGGCTCAGAGCTCTCAGGAAGAAAAATGACTCACAACAGAAAATTTATGAGGATTTCTTTGTCATTTTTTTGCCAGCAGGAGTTCTGTTGGCATCCATGTAAGTAACGCTCATGACAATTTAACTTACTACCACTAAACACCATCCCCACTTGCCTGCCATCTAGAAAGCAAAATCCTATCTGTTGAAAGATCACTGCTAACTGATGATGCTGTTGGATTTTGGGCAATGATAGGCACATTGAGGTCCACATTCATAAGGTGGTCTGGCTAAGTTCATGTCTTAGCTGGACAAATTTAGAGTTTTAAATATTCCTTCTCCCACTAGTATTAAACGGAAAAGCTTTAGCTGAGTAAACTATTATCTAGATAAAATGCACCAGGATTAATAAAAGGCATTCCAGGGGCAGGGATAGTTGGGTAGCACTAATACTTGGCACAACTCACTTAAATTTAGCTGGGCAAGTCTGGGCATGATCCAGATCAGATCTAAAGTTATCTGGATTTGTTTACTCTTATAACTTTAAATATAACCAACTATATTCAAAATAGCTGACTAAGGGGTTCATTTATCAAAATGCGGTAAGTACCGCTTGCGATAGCAAAAGGGGCGTGTTTTATGCTAATATAGTATTTATTGCAATTTGCGATAATTACCTGTGCGAAGAGCTAAGTTAGTGCACATTGTGATACCATTTCAGATTCTGTGATAAGTGCCAAACCTGATGTATGTCCTGCATTCAACCACTGGGAGACCAGGTTTTCAATGGGGGGAGGGAGGGAGAGAGAGAGAGAGAGAGAGAGAGAGAGAGAGAGAGAGAGAGAGAGAGTGTGAGCCTGGCCATAATAGCATGGCCTATAGGCAGGTATTTGTATCCCTAGGGTAGGCCCACCTAGTAACTGGAGGTGGGGATTAGGTAAGTGTGTAGGGGGTTAGGGGCCACTTTGACATGCTACTTGACACCTACGAACAGAACAGTGGTGTCTTGTGAAGATTAGCTGGCCTTCGGAGTGAGGAAACTCACTCCAAGATGGGATTTGGGCAAGGTTCTCTCAACCTATCTTGATGGACTCTCTACCTGGGTAACATCAAGCTAGGTTGAGAGAACCTTGCCCAAATCTCATCTTGGAGTGAGTTTCCTCACTCCGAAGGCCACCTAATCTTCACAAGAGACCACTGTTCTGTTCGTAGGTGTCACGTAGCATGTCAAAGTGGCCCCTAACCCCCTACACACTTACCTAATCCCCACCTCGAGTTACTAGGTGGGCCTACCCTAGGGATACAAATACCTGCCTATAGGCCATGCTATTATGGCCAGGCTCGCTCACTCACTCTCTCTCTCGCTCTCTCTCTCTCTCTCTCTCTCTCTCTCCCCTTCAAACTGTCTGAAATATGCCTTACAGGACAAAATCGGCATTATGGCTGTGCATTAGCTCTTCGCAGGCATGCTAACCCAGCCCACTCTCCGCCTCTAACTCCACCTATTTTTGGAATTTGCATCGCACCATACAATATGGTGCGATCGCATGCAGTAAACACAGTTTTCCATGGTTACGGGCGTATCGCATGCGAAAACGGGGCTTTTCGCATGCGATAAGCCCTTAATGCATGCGAAAACGCCTTACCGCATTTTGATAAATGACCCCCTAAGTCACAAAAAAAGAACAAGCAAGCAGGCAATGATTCTTCTTTCCCCCAACCCCCCAAATAAAAAGAAATGCTTTTGCTTAGCACGCGATCTCCCACAACCCCTAAAATAATTTACACCAATGTCTATGCCATAGTGGCCTAAGGCCTCCCCCCTCCATATATTTAAATTCAAGAACTGCATCCAGGCCTCCTTTGCCCCCCCCCCCCTCAACCCACTCAGAGCAGCTATCAGCAACTGCCTACCTCATCATAAACCCCTTCTAAACCCTAGACCCAGCTGGGTCTAGGGGTTAGGAGGTATACTCTTATCATACTCCTAACTGCATCCAGCGCTCCACATACAGTAATGCTGTTAGTGTCTGTTGCTATCATTGCTCTCAGATAAGAGTATGACAACAATGCTGGATCCAACTAGAACACAGTAAAAGTTTACTGCCTCTCAGCTTGGAAGTTTCAAGATATGGCAGGAGTGTGGAGGCAGACATTCTGAGTGGAGTAGGTGTTACGGATGTGGACACTTGGACTGAGGCGGAGTTGGCACAACCTGCAGGGCGGAGCCCTACAGGTCCCCACCGTCAGCAGGCATAGATGGCTGGAGCAGATGCTCAACTGGAGCTTTGCCAATACCAGCCTATGTTCCCCTTAGGTTGAGTCCTCAGGTGCCGGGGCCTGCTGGTCTTAGGTGCAGGCCTCTGTAAAGCTGATGATCCGACGTGATTAAGATGTTGCAGGCCAGCATGGAGAAAGAAGTGCAGTCAGCGCGAGGCACTGGAGGGGCATCTGAAGGAGCTTTATATATAGTTCAAGCAGTGATGTCATCAGGAGACGCCCTCCTGCCATTCCCGATAAGAGGAGATTGGGTGCACCTCCGCCTTAGGAGCATTTGGGAGGGCAGTGGAGCGGCAGGCAAGCTGGGCCCAGCGACTGGCTGCGTTGGGTTGCAGAGGCACAGCAGACAGCCGAGATGCAGAGAGAGGGAAGGCAGCGGTATGGCAGGCAGGCTGGGTACGGCGTCTTGATGTGGCTGCGTCGGGTTGCAGAAGCACAGTGGATGGCCACATCGCAGAGAGCGGAGCAGGCCCGACACCATGAGCTTTTTCAAAAGGGCCTGGCCATGCACTTAAGTCCCGATACACACACAAGTGCCAGGCCCTGAAAAAGGGGCGGACCAGGGGTGTGGTCTGGGCGGGGAGGGATGGGGCGGGACAGAGACTGGCTAGGACAGCGGTCATTAGCCTCTGTTCCAGGGAAGCGTGCACCAGTAACCTGCTGGCACGCGCAAGATGCTTCTGCTCTGACACAGCAATAAGTAAAAAAAACAAAAAAAATGGGGATAGTTAGGGTTAGGTTAGGGGTCGAGGAGGAGAAGGGGTAGGAAGAGTAGGACTCAATTAAGGAGTGGACTGGGAAGGAACTAGGTAAGGTCCGATTGTGTCGCCGCACGTAGTTTACTAAAATTCACTCCCTGCATGCCGCACGCACATGCGCTGTGGATTTTAAAATCTGGCACGCATGTGCATGCGGCCATTAGATTTTATAACGTGTTATAAAATAGGTGCACCATGTGTGCGTGCGCTCCTTTTAAAATCTACCATTTAAACAATAGTGACCATGGTTATGGGTTTTACTAATTGATGATTGTCCAAAGTCAAGAATGAGCCACCGAACTGCAGGGAAGAGCAATCATAAGATGTATGCTGCCAAGGGCAATCATTGTTTTAGAAAACAGAATTAAAAACAAATTATTTGTGTGAAGCAGCTTCCGGTAACTTGGGCGATAGCGACTTGGAAATAGCCAAAGGAATAAGGCAGATTCTGGCTGTTCCTTAGATACAGTTTATGTACAGTGGAAAAACCAAAATCAAAACAATCAGTGCAGCTCACCTTAATTTCAGGCAACACACAGTCCTTATACGTAACAGGTCTTGGCATATAGTGGGACTCTGCCTGCTCCCCAGGACCTGCTCAGCTCTTCTAGACCCTGAGTTCTTATACTTGGTGAAGGGCTCCTCCCTTCACCCAGAATCCCCATTGGGTCTGGATCTTAAGGTGGTTCGGGCGAGACAGCTGTGCCCAGTACCTTAAGGTAGTCTGAAGGAGTTTCCTGTAGACTTCTTCACACAGCTATGTGTTCCAGAAGGCTTCTACTGTCCATTAGCACTTGTTGGATCTTGAACTGATTGTTTGATGAAAACTCACCATCTTCTAATTAGTTCTGTTTCTAAATTTAATTTCTTACCACTCATCCTCACAGGAGCAATGTGCAATTTTAGATTTTTTTTTTATATTGTTTAGATTTTATGCCCTGGGAGTCACTTAATGACAGTTTGCTTTTAGCAACTCCCAGTACAGATTTTGCACCCAACTTGTAAATTCACATTTCATTTTCTTTACTAATGCACTTTTTATCCTCCATTTGAGATGGTTCTGCAGATACATTTGCCACATTTATTTTACATTTTCTGTGCTTTTCAACTCTTGAAGGAATTTTTCCTTATTTCAGAAGCATATGTTGTTTCTCAAAGTACAGTTATTTGTCTGGGCTCTGATAGGTGTTAAGCAGGAAAGATTGTCATAAACAGTGCACCATCAAACTAATTGCTGCACTCCTATTTTGCATTTAAAAAAAAAAAAAAAAAGCTTCCTCACCGCTAGAAAGGGTTTTGCAATATCTTAACAGCATCAGGAGAATGGATAGATGCTCTCTATTGGTGAGTTTGCAAAAATATGAATTTTAATTTACAAGCAGAGATGAAAATATATTGTGGCAGCTGTAATAGTGTATTGAGCTGGGAGAATTTAAGATTTTTCCGGTACTAATATTTCTTACTTGTCTCTGCATACAAGACTATGTAAACTTATTTATTTATTTATTTATTTTTTGCTGTTTGGGCTTCTTTGCCACTGCAGTGCTACCTATACTCCCTCTGCACATACAAGGCATGAATGTATTAACCATGAGTAGCATTAGGAGCAATATATACACAAGTACATACACCAAACATGAGAAATTAATATTGAATAAATAAAACAGTGTCTGATTTAAACAATAAAAGAATGGGGACTATATATACTAAAATGCAAACAGTGCTTCATGTGCTAAATCCCAAAACAGTGCATGTTATTTGAGATAACTTGCATTATTTTGGTTTTCAGCCTACAAAATGCCATACACAAAGTTTTTTGTGCTCACAAATAGTACAAATTTCACGTGTAGTTTTCCATGTGCAATATTTAATTTTAATCCATAGTTAATGAGCTTGCTATTGTGATGCAAAATCAGGAAAAGCAGCATAGATAAATTGTGTTAAACTCCCTTCATGTGTTGCATTTTACAGAAAAGAAAAAAATGACAACACCCCAGAGAGGTTTATTTATTTTTTGGGGGAAATTTTTCATAGCAAAATATCACATGCTATTTTTCTACAGGGCTCAATTGCATACAAAGAAACACCAGACATGAAAAAAACATGATAGCACAATCAAAAATACCAGTCTTAGTACATAAGCCTCTGAGTGTGGTAGCAACAGATGCAAGTTCCACTCAAAGAGAGGAGCAGCCTAGTAGAGTAGCAGGCTGAAAGGCATGAATAGAGCCTTCAATAAAAAAAAAAGGGACATGGTTATTTCTGAGAGAGAGAGAGAGAGACTCTTTATAAGGCTATCATGTTAGTCAACTATTTATACGACTGTAGAAGGGTCAACTAGTAACTCAAGGTGAGGTTTTGGTGGTGGTCTAGGGTTTGGGGCACAAAGCATCAAGCTAGGGCGAGAGTACATTGTATAAATCTTACCTCGAGTTACTAGTTGACCCTCCTACATTGATATAAATTTATTTATTTATTTATTTATTTATTTAAAATTTTTATATACCGACATTCATCCAGGATATCATATCGGTTCACATTGTAACGCAAAAACAAACGCACGGCATGGCGCTTTACATTGAACAGTAAAAAACATGATAACAAGGCATTAACGAGAGGGGGGAACAATAATATGGGAAGTTTTGCAATAAAATTATATACAAGAATTGCAATTATATACATATGTACAAAAGAAAGAAAACTATGAGGTTAATTTTAATCAGGCTAGGAGATAAGATGGGGAAGAGAAGGGAGGAGAGCAAGGAAAGAGGGGGGCAGAGAGAAAGAAAAGAAAGGTGGCGGAGAAAAGGGAGGGGAGAGTGGGGCGGTAGAATGGGAAACAGGGGAGGAGTGTGGAGAGTGGGAACAGTGGTGAGGTATAGTGAAAAATTAAGTGTATGCTTTTGCAAAGAGCCAGGTCTTGAGCTTCCGCTTGAAAGATTTGAGGCATTCTTCTTGCCGTAGTTCAACAGGCATTTTGTTCCAGAGGGTCGGCCCGGCTATCGATAGTGCACGGGCTCTTGTGGAAGTGAGTTTATAGAGTTTAGGAGAGGGGATAGGCATGGTTGCTAGATGTGCTAGTCTGGTGGGCTTGTTAGACTGGTGTAAACGGAAGGATTCATTGAACCAGTTCATTTCGGGATTGTATAGGGCTTTGTGGATGAGAGAGAGAGCCTTATATTGTATGCGGGAGGCTATTGGAAGCCAATGTAGGTCTTTTAGAACAGGTGTAATATGGTCATGTCTACGTAAATTGGTCAAGATCCGGGCTGTGGTGTTTTGTAAGATTTGAATGGGATGGATGGCATTATTAGGTAGGCCGAGGAGTAGGGAATTGCAGTAGTCGGTTTTGGCGAAGATTGTGGTTTGGAGAACTGTACGGAAATCGGGGGGATGTAATAAGGGTTTGAGTTTTTTTAGTGTGTGGAGTTTAAAGAAGCCGTCTTTTAGAATGTTATTTATGAATTTCTTTAGTGTGACGTGACCATCAAGAATGATACCCAGATCACGGACTTGTTGAGTAAATTGGAACTGAGGAAAAGGGGGGAGGATCGGTTGGCTTTGGGGTGAGATGAGCATAATTTCAGTTTTATTGGTATTAAGAGCAAGGTGGATGGAGGAAAGGAGATTGTTAATGGAATGGAGGGTTTCATTCCAGAAGTCCATGGTTTTTGCTAGGGAGTCAGTGATGGGTATAAGCAGCTGAACATCATCAGCATATATGTAATGAGGGAGGTTTAGACTGGAGAGGAAGTGACAGAGGGGCAGAATGTAAATATTGAATAGGGTTGAGGATAGGGAGGATCCCTGAGGGACACCTCGGTTGAGGGGGATGGCCTTGGATACGTGATTTCCTAGCTGGATTTTGTAATCTCTATTACTAAGGTAGGAGTTGAACCAATTGTGGGCAACACCTGTAATACCGATTTCAGTTAGCCGCTGTAGGAGAATGGGATGGCTAACGGTGTCGAATGCGGAGGAGATGTCAAGGAAGGCAAGAATGTATGATTGCCCTTTCTCAAATCCTTTGATAATGTGGTCTGTCAGGGAAAGTAAAAGAGTTTCAGTGCTATGAGATTTTCGAAAACCGTATTGTGCGGAGGCCAGGATATGATTTTCTTCTAGGTATTCTGTGAGTTGCTTGTTGACAGTTTTTTCAAGTAGTTTAGAGATGAATGGAAGATTGGATATGGGGCGATAATTAGCTGGATCAGAAGGGTCAAGTTTGGGCTTCTTTAGAATAGGTTTGACTATTGCCTGCTTCAGGGGGAGCGGCACCTGTCCAGAGCTAATGGATAGGTTGATGATTTTTGTTAAAGGTTTGGCAATGATGTTGGGTATTGTAAGAAGATGTTTAGTGGGTATGGTATCAGATGGGTGGGTGGAAGGTTTGGCTTTCTTGATAAAGGTTTCTATTTCTAATGTTGAAGTGCAGTCTAGGGAGGAGAGGGCATTGGTGTAATTGCTGGTTTTTGTTTGATTGATGTCAGATTCGAAGTGGTTGGTAGGATTGGCAGAGGAGGAGAACTTGGATAGCAAATTGTCGACTTTGGTTTGGAAGAATGTGGCAAGTTCTTCACATTTGGATTTGGCTACTACATCAGGGATGTGAGGGGTAGCTGTTTTAGTGAGAGAATTCACGTAATCGTATAATACTTTAGGGTTGTATTGGAATTGATGAATTTTGTTGGCATAGAAGTCTCGCTTTGTCTTGTTAAGTTTGTCACTATAGAGATTTAGGGAGGATTTAAATTGTGCCAGGTGCGTTTGTGAGGGATCCTTGCGCCAGATCTTTTCAGATTTCCGAAGGAGTTGTTTGAGATTTTTTAACTCTTGGGAATACCATGGTTTCTTACTCTTGTTGTTTTGTGGGCAGACACTTTTGGATTGTAGGGGACAGGTGGTGTTGGCTATACTATTGGTGATGTCAAACCATGAGGTAAGCGCTGTGTCTGCATTGGTGAGCTCTAGGTGGTCAAGTTTGTTGGCGAGAGCCGATGTAAGGTCGTCTCTTGTGCAATTTTTTCTGTAGTGAATGGTTATGTTTGTGTTGTCATGGCAGGTGGGTGTCTTAATGGAAAGAGAGGTTTCAATGAGGTGATGATCTGACCAGGGGATGGGTGTGTGGGAAGGGTGATCAGTTTGTATGAGGGCATTGGTGAATAGAAGGTCGAGGGTATGGCCCCCCCCCTCCAACATCTGAAATGGGATTTGCAATATTTATCGCAAAGCATAATGCCAGGAAAAAAGGTGTAGTTATTTCCGGTGTTAAAACGTGCCTTATGCTATCACACACGACATTAAACACCCTCAATTTCATAAACTCCACCCAAACTCCTCTCCTTTGATGAAACTTTGCATACGCATATCACAATGCGTTATGTCGTTATCGTGGGTTTTGGAGCCCTAATGCCCACGATAAGGCCCTAACATGATTTGATAAATGACCCTGTTAGGTGGTTGCTTACTAAGCTGCATTAGGGCTTTACTGCATGGTGGATTTTAAAAGCAGGGAGATGTGCACACGTGTAGCACATGCATATGTCCAGCCAATTTTATAAACTGCCCAAATGCACGCAAATCTCTCATTGAGAAAACAAAGGAGAAGAATGTGGGCAGAGCATGGGTATTCCAGGGCCGGGCCAAGAGATGTGTGCACGAGTACCTGGGTGCGCACCCAGGTGTATTTGTGCACAAATTTACTTCTGCTACGGAGGAGGTATAAGTCTTAAAAATATTTCCAGTGTTTTGAGGGGGTCTGGGTTAACTGGGAGGAGTGCGGCTAAAGAACCAGGGGGGGTTTGGAAGACCTAGCTTGAGTCTAGACAAACTGGTGGACAAACTGGTGAAACTGGTACTTGTTATAAAACTTACTCACTTGTGTGACTCAAACCCACCATTATGTGGCTATGTGTGGACACTTGTAAAATTATGATCATATCTAGGCGCATCAGGGCTATTTTATAACATGCTCGCATATGTGAGTGCAGGCTATAAAATTGCTGCACATTTGGCTGTGCACCCAACACTCGCATATATTTACACCTGTTGAAAGTTGCCATCACTATACAGAGGTAATTTGCATTTCATATGGCAGAGGAAAATGTGTCTACCCGACTGACCCTAATTTTAAAATGGTGATAAAAACATAAGAACATAAGACTTGCCAAACTGGTTTAGACCAAAGAACCATCAAGTCCAGTATCCTGTTTCCAACAGTGGCCAATGCAGGTCACAACTACCTGGCAGGATACCAAGGGGTAGATAGATTCCATGCTGTTTATCCCAGGGATAAGCAGTGGATTTCCCCAAGTCCACCTTAATAATTGTTTATGGACTTTTCCTCCAGTAACTTGTCTAAACCTTTTTTAAAATGCAGCTACACTAATAGCTTTCACCACATCCTCTGGCATCATATTCTAGAGCTTAATTAAGTGTTGAATAAAAACATATTTTCTTTTATTAGTTCTAAATGTGGCACCTAGTAGCTTCATTGTGTGTCCCTAGTCTTTGTACTCTTTGAAAGAGTAAACAACTGATTAATTTTTACTCATTCCACTCCACTCATTTTTATAGATCTCTGTCATATCTCCCCTCATCCTCTTCTGCAAGCTGAAGAGACCTAACCTCTTTAGCCTTTCCTCATAGGGGGAATTGTTCCATCCCCTTTATTATTTTGGTCACCCTTCTCTGTACCTTTTCTAATTGTGCTATATCTTTTTTGAGATGTGGTGACCAGAACTGCAGACAGTATTCAAGACGAGGTCACACTATTACAGAGGTAATATTCTCTGTTTTATTCTCCATTCCTTTCCTAATAATTCCTAGTATTCTGTTTGCTTTCTTGGCTGCTGCTTGACCAGATTTCAACATATTATCAACAATGACACCTAGATCCTTTTCCTGGGTGGTGACTCCTAATATGTAACCTTGCATCATGTATGTATAATTTGGGTTGCTCTTCCCTAAATGCATCACTTTGCACTTGTCCATATTCATTTGCATGCCCAGTCTTACAAGGACCTCTTATAATTTCTCACAATCTTTTTGTGATTTAACAACTTTGAATAATTTGGTGTCATCAGCAAATTTGATCACCTCACTTGTTGTCCCCATCTTGAAACCATAGGGGATGCTCCAGGCTTTACTAGACCATCGGGAATATGTGAGTACTGAGGGGTGGTTAGGAGCTAAGCAGGATTGGCTGGGCTGGGGGATGGACAAGATTTATTTTACTCCAAGGGGATGGGATTTTGAAAGGATGCCAGGCCGAGGACTTCAAATTTTTTTTCCGAATTTTTTCCACTTTGTCCACCTCATGGGGTGGGGGTGGTGGGGGTTAGGATGGGGGCGATATGGGCCAGGGGTCTAAACAGACCCTCTAAAGGGCTTCACTCTACGGGTTGTGGGACTATATGCAGACCGCTCAGACTTTTTAAGAGATGGTGGCCTTAGGATGTAGGACTGCCATCACTCATTCTTTTGGGAGGATCAGCTAAACTGAGGTATTTTTCCCCATGGTATTTTACCTCCAGGAAAAATACTTTGAGAATTACTAGGGATGTGCAGAGAAAAAGTTTATGTTCATAAGTCCATAAGTCGAAGGTGAGGGTCAATTTCGGTCAATATGGACATATGTAGAATTCCATAAGTTGAGGCTATGTCCATATGTGCACCGGTTCCCTAAATAAAAATTTAAACCCCTCACCCTCCTTAATCCCCCCCCCAAGACTTACCAAAACTCCCTGGTGGTCCAGCGGGGAGTCAGGAAGCCATTCCTGTATTCCTTTGCGAGGAGCACGTGACGTCGGCGTCACTCCGACGTGACGCCGACGTCACGTGATTCACCGCGCCTCCGCTCCGGGACCCCCGTTGGACCCAACCGGAACTTTTGGCCAGCTTGGGGGGGGGGGGTCAGGAGGCCCCCCCAAGCTGGCCAAAAGTTCCGGTTGGGTCCAACGAGGGGTCCGGGAGCGGAGGCGCGGTGGACCACGTGACATCCGCGTCACTCCGACGTGACGCGGACGTCACGTGGTCCACCGCGCCTCCGCTCCCGGACCCCCCGTTGGACCACCAGGGAGTTTTGGTAAGTCTTGGGGGGGTCAGGAGGGTGGGGGGTTTAAGTGTTTATTTAGGATCAACGAACGCAATTTCCAACTTATTCAACATAGCTATGTTGAATAAGTTGGAAATCGCGATCGTTGCGCCTCATCACTTTTTTAAGTTAAAAAAAAAAAAAGTTGCGTTTTACATATGCGTTCAAAACGAATGTACACCCCTAAGAATTACTAACTTGTGGTACTTGGTTAATAAATCCTGGGAGAAAATATAGTGGCTTAGTAAATAGATTCCATAGATCGTACACCTTTTGGGGAAGGGAAATACCTACTGTACCTGAATATACCTCATTTTGAGTTTCCAATGAAAAAGCATGGGTGAAATCTATCTAAAGAAATCAAGCATCTGAAGAACCATACTACCTTCTCTCTCAGTCTATAAATCAGGAGGGAGAGTAGATCATAGTAAAAGAATTGTAATTTCTAATTGACAGCAAGGAAGTGTTACTGCTCCCTTGATGAGCTGTTGAGGTACTTCCTATGAAAACAGCATTCTCCTACATTATCTATTTCCACAAGATATACCAAAAGTGCTTGGATTAGCATTGTTGAACACTGCATAATTAAATTGTCCTCAAGTGAAATCATTAAATAGCACTAAATGATTATGCTGTTGAGCTATTTTGGTCTGTGATATAGAATATCTTTCCTTCATGAAACATTATTAATACATCTCAGTGGAGAATCTTACTGGTAAAGATGTGATGCCTCTGTTTCGCTTTCTACACTTCTGATTTTTCATCACAGCTTTTATCTTGTTTTTACACAACCTGCAATATTTTGCGTTTAACCATCTGGAGCCTATCAGTTTGCATTATGCCTGTCTGAAGATGCTAATTTCAGGCAAAGGAAGGTTAAAGTTGAGGATTCTACAAGCTGAAACTATCAATATTTTAAGGCAACAGCACTATCTGTCTGAAAATGTTTCCTTCCTTCTTGAGTTAAACCAGATGTGGTGCACTCGTGTTTACAAATGAAAACTATTTTCTTAATGCATCACATTTTTTGCTTAAAATATTTCTAGCATGCTTATTTTCACATGTATTGTATTATATGGTCACTACGGTTGTATGAAAACATGCTCATCTATTGAAGGTATGACCCCAAAATGCAAGATAAAAGAAAGGGTGAAGTAACAGCCTCTTAATTATATATATCAGCCAAAATAAAAATGTTCTATACATAAATTAGGCCCTACATTTTAATCACCTAAATTTAGGCAGATTTTCTTCTGAATTTAAGCATGGAGAGGGCAGTTTTGAAAGTCCATCGGCTGCTTTGCACCCATGGCCCTGCAAGCCAATTTTGAAAGGGAACTCCCTACAAAGTTTCCATTTGAAAATCCATTGGCAGGCTGTTGCCATAGAGATTAATTTCTATAACTTTATATTTATTTCAAAATTATGTGGAGGTTGATATTCAAAAGCCATTTAGATGGATAACTAGAATTTAGCCAGATAGGTGGGGGACGTTGCAGGGAGGAGTGGCGTTAGCCAGATAAGTTCTTCAGCACTGAAACCCTCCTCCTCTCTCTCACTGATACCATCCTCAGAGGCCGCGACAAAGGCAAATCGTTCCTCCTGATACTTCTTGATATATCTGCCGCCTTCGACACCATCAATCACAGAACTCTCCTCACCAGACTTAAAGAAATTGGTCTCCAAGACACCACAATCAAATGGTTCAACTCCTACCTCTCAAACAGATCTTACATCGTCAAGACGAACTCATCTGAATCCTCTCAAGTGCCCCTCACTCATGGAGTCCCACAAGGTTCATCCCTATCCTCAACCCTCTTTAACATTTACCTCATCCCACTATGCAAATACCTTTCAGAGGCAAACCTCACCTACTTCATCTATGCAGACGACATACAAATATTACTCCCCATAAACAAGTCCATTCAACACACCATGGAAAAATGGAACAAACTCAGCTCAAACTTATCCCACTTGCTATCTCAATTATCACTATGCCTCAACCAAGCCAAAACAGAAATCATTCACATCCACGATGACCGTCCCTCTCATCCACTCAAGTGCACCCCCTCTGACCACCCAAGAAGCTCAACCAACCCGGGAGCACCTCAAATCTCACTCACGCCGTCCACAAGAAACCTAGGCGTAACAATTGACAGCCAACTCAACTTTAAACGACACATCTCCAATACAATCAAAGACGGATTCTTCAAACTTCAGACACTAAAAAAACTCAAACCCCTTCTCCAAGAGCACGATTTCTGAACAGTCCTTCAATCAATTATCTTCTCAAAACTTGACTACTGCAACTCCCTCCTCCTCGGCCTACCAGAAATCCACATCAAACCCCTCCAAGTTCTACAGAATGCTGCCGCCAGAATCATCTCTAACAACAAAAAATCCTCCCACATCACACCCACTCTCAAAGAACTCCACTGGCTACCCATTACACAAAGAATCCAGTATAAAACCCTCACCCTCATGCACAAAAAAATAAACAACAACAATATGAACTGGCTAAACAACGGAATACATCCCTACCCCACACAAAGAACCCTCAGATCCACCAACACTGGCCTCCTAGCCGTCCCCAATCTCAAATCTGCACACCTCAACGTCACCCGCAAACGAGCCATAACAATAGCGGGCCCCACCTTATGGAACTCCCTCCCCACCTGTCTCAGAAATGAACCTTCATTACAAGTCTTCAAAAAACTCCTCAAAACATGGCTGTTCTTAAAAGCTTTCCCACCTGACATGTAACCTGCCCAAATGCAACACAACATGCCCCCTACACAAGCATCTCGCGTCACCATATTCTCTCCCTTACACTACCTTCCTCCCACCTTTCCCCTTCAACCCTCCCTGCTATCCTTACCCATAAATTATCCTCAGCAACAAGTCATTTATGTACATATGTTATATACTATAATCTAATGTTCCATGTATTCCTGTTATTTCTGTTATAATTCATTATATTTATATACAATGTTATAATGTAAAATAGGGCTGTTACTACCCTATTCTTTTAGTTATCTGGAAACCGATGTGATATCTCGATCGAACGTCGGTATATAAAATAAATAAATAAATAAATAAATAAATTACCTGGCTAACTCTGATCGAGGCACAGACCTGTTGTAAAGATAGCCGGATAAACTTATCTGGCTATCTTTAAGATAGCAGGGTATATTCAAATACGTGGCCGCATTGCTGAATATACCCTGCTAGTTAGCCAGATAAAGTTATCCAGCTAAGCAGCCGAGCCACTTAGTGGCTGAAGATGGACCCCAGTGTTATTACCAAACAAGAACTTGTAATAAAGAAAAAAACACAACATCCCCCAAAAATTACAAATCAAAGGAAATAAAGGATAAGTAAAGATAAAAAAATATTAACTATGTATGGCACCATTAAACTAGGTCACAAATAAGAAAAGGGGAGGGGGTATCAAGTAAAAGAGAGGACACAAAGTAAATCTGTGGATAGATGCACTAAGCAGTCTGTTTTTACCATCCAAGAAATTTTATCTTTTCTGAGTGATAAAAAAATGTTTCACTCTTTTTGGGTAGACCTAAAGAGATCAGTAAAAATGAAGACTGTTTCATAAATAATTCCTTGGCTCTGCGAAAATACGAGCGCAATACAAGATTAACATCTTGCTCACATTCGAAGGAAACTGACAAAGGAGCTCTGTGGAAAGGGTATTTGGTGTAGGCTGTGCAGATACATCATAAGACTCAGAAAATTGCATGGGAAATTCAGAACAAACAAATTTAAATGCCTTGAATAGTTTTCCAAATATTCTACAAGGCAAAAATTATGTTTAATAATCACAGTATTAGCTTGCTGTGAACCAGAAGAATCTTTCTCCTATTGTTTACTGCAATTTTTAAGCTATCAAGATGTGGGTTGATATCATTGGAAAGAAAAATGATAGAATTATTAAGACTTACCAGTGTTGTTCAAAGGTGTCCAATGTTACCACTTCTAGTCCTTACAAGAATCAAAACTGAACTGGTACTAGAAGGAACCATCTCAGAAGGAACTTCAGCTGTACTGTCCAGATCAACAGGAACAGAGGTGATACCATCCTGATCATATCCTGGCCAACCTTCACTTCCAGTCTCTAACACGAAGGAAGTATTTCCATCCGGAGGAGGTGCACAATGGGAATCTAGGGGAGAAAGAGGCAGATCTAGCCCAGTCTGGCCCTGGTCTTCTCCCCAGAGGTAGCTGTTCCCTGAAGAAAGACATCAACTTCGGCTGTACTGTAGGAATCGAAGTTTCAGTGGGAAAGACTCTTACTTTCCCCTTCTGCTTAGGAGCCACAGTGAAGCAAAAACATAATGGAATCCTGCCACCTCTAAAGCCCAGTAAAATCAAAATAGTTCCAGGAACGCACCCCTTTGGAGTGCTGACATGCTGATTCTTAAAGGTCCCATGGCACCTCCCAGTAACATCCGATGCTGGTCCTGAATAGGAGTCTCAGCTGGAAGCAATTTCTGGAGGGGATTCGGGGACCAAAGGAGTGGTCGGAACAGGGGCTTCTACAAGTCAGCAGCTTCCTGCCATGAAAATTATTTACCCCCTTATACTTTGCCATGCTTCTAGTTATTAAAAAATGTGCAGCCTGCCAGGCAAACCCAGCTGCTAGTCAGTTCTATCATTATTATCAGATAACCCAGCTGTGTGGGTGACTGTGTTACCACTAGGGATGTGCATTCAACTAGGACGAATTAGGCAATTTCGTTGAAATTGCCTAATTTGTCCTGGTTCGGGGAGCCTGAATCCCAAACGAGTTTTTCCCCAACATTTCGTGAAAAATTCATTTTCAGGTTTAGTGCACGCTAACTCCCCGTTAGCTAACTCCTGTTAGCACGCACTAAACTCAAATTCGGGTCCCCCCAAATTTAAAAGGCCCGAACCTTGGGAAATACAAAATTTCCCGCGGTGGGCCAAAAACGAAGCCCGAACCAAAAGGTTCGGGCTTCGCACATCTCTAGTTACCACTGTCCTTTCTAATGCTTCATATTAACTTCTTTAGCATGCATTCTGGCAGCTCCAACACTGATTTCCAAATCAGGCAGGTATTGTGCTATGAACTCTTAAACATGTGCTGCTAGTTTGCTAGGTCATGCTTTCTGCTTTCTTCACTTAGAGCAATTAAGCAGCTTCTGTGCTTATCCCATGTTCATTACTCTTTTTTTTGCTACCATCACCCACCCTGGTAGTTCCATGCTTTCACTACCCTTTCTGTGAAACTAATTTCCTGACATTAACTTCAACAATCATAATCAGCATCCACCCACCCACCCACAGAGCAAGCCTGTAAAATCACAGGGTGCTAGTGTTACTGAGATCCTTCTGGTCTTATGGCGAAAATTTTAAAAATCAGCACCAACCACACTTGAAGAACCAAGAGGAATCACTGTAGTGGTTGAATCATACAGATCATTTATGCCCTGCAAGTTTCTTATCAAAGGACTTTCACATTGAGGCACTCCTTGTTTTCACAAATGTATTTAACCTTCCACGACAACTCTCCACATAACAAAAAATAGACTTGCCTGAAAATATCAGAACATTTTTGGATATTTCCAAAAAACCATTTCCTGAAGCCTCCCTCTATTACCCCCCGCTCCCCCCCCCCCCGTCAATGGTGGTGTGCCCTGTTATATTGTAACTTTATTGTTTCTTATGCACTTGTTATATGTACGAAGTTACTGCACCCCTTGTTATCTGTAAACCGGCATGATATGATTGTATCATGAATGCCGGTATAAAAAAGCTCTAAAGAAGTTAATAAATAAATAAATAAATAAATAGTCCCTGTGGTCAATATTCACAGCCATTTAGATGGATAATTCCCAAGTTATCCATTGAACTCCAAGATATCCATTGAACTCCAAGTCAACCCAAGCTAGCCATCTAAATATTTAGTTTTGAATATTGACCTCCTTGAGTCTATCCCTTGAAATCAGTAGTGTAGGTCCCATAATGTATCGGGATAGGGTTGTCAGATATCCAGGACTAGCCCGAAATCTCTCTCCTGGAACTGAGTATCTTGGCAGTGCTGTATGCTATGGAGAAAAAATTGTATGCATGCATGCTAAAATTTAGTACACAGCCCATTAAGTGGCGGTTTAGCTTGCACTTAGGGAGGGTAACTTTCAAAACTACACTTGTGTGCCCATTGAGTATATGGGCACATGGTAATTGACTACTGTATTATATAACCTGCCTGCAAATGATTTGTGCTGGTTATAAAATATGAGTACATATGCGTGCACACATGCTCATGCAGGTAACAACCACAATCCATGCTAGTTTGAACTTATCTGGAAAAGAAAACTAATATCATCAGGAACTGGGAAAGAGCGGCGACGAGAGTGCTCCGATCCGAATACCGGCCCCCCCCCCACGTCATTGAAGACAGCGCCGGACCGTTAAATCGCCCCATAGCATTGGGTGCCCATGCTCAGGGAGGCCAGCCACCATCACCAGGCACCCTGCAACACCTCTCACCTCACAGCCATGAGAAGAAAAGAAAAAAAAACTGATATCATCAGCAACTGGGAAGGAGCGGCGACGAGAGTGCTCCGATCCGAAGACCCGCCCCTCCCCCCGATGTCATTGAAGACAGTGTCGGACCATTAAATCGCTCCATAGCATCTGGCGCCCGCGCTCAGGGAGGCCAGCCACCATCACCAGGCACCCTGCAACACCTCTCACCTCACAGCCATGAGAAGTAAAGAAAGAAAACTGATATCATCAGGAACTGGGAAGAAGCGGCGACGAGAGTGCTCCGATCCAAAGACCTGCCCTCCCGATGTCATTGAAGACAGCGCCGGACCGTTAAATTGCCCCATACCACCAGGCGTCATGCGCCGGGCGTCACGCACCGAAGGGGCGCGACAAAGGGACACTCCCCTCTGTGTACCCCTTAGTGCAGTCCGTAGTGCTAGGTCTATTTAAAAACTTAGCGATCAGATGTCTCTCATTGTTATCATTCATTTTAATATGTTTGTAACCTTCCCATGTTTGTAAACCGTTATGATGGCTTTATGTTGAAGCCGAATGACGGTATAAAACCTGATAGATAAATAAATAAATAAATAAGTAACAGCACTTACCTGAATAAGTTCTGATTTATGCGACTAAGTAGCAACGCAGCTGGATAAATCTGAAAAACACTACTTGCCTATCTAATAATTAGCACTTTTCTGACATTTTTGTATGTAAGTTAGCAGGATAAGTCTAAAACAAAAGTGCTGTTTATCTTATTAAGTTCAAATTTGTCTATCTAAGTAGTGGCAAAGTCACAACTTAGCTGGATAAGTCAGAATTTAGTGGGATAAGTGTGTGCAAATGATATACCCACGTACTGGAACTTCGAATATTAAAGGAAAACGCAAATCAATTTTGCTCACATTATTTACATGCATTTATCCCCTGCAAGCTGGCTTTTACAGGCTTAAGTCAGGGGATTTAATAACATGCGCGAGCAATGCAATGACTAGTTTTACGAATTAGTATATACCAGTTTGCCCAGTCCATCTGCATCTCTTGAAGACCCTCCTGGTTCTTCAACCTTAAGTCCCCCGCCAATTTCACTCAGACCCCACCCAGTCATTTTTTCACTTTTGAGATGTTTATGATCACTCACGCCAGATCCTGAGCAGGAATAAATATATGCTAGCAAAAGACCTACGCACATCGCTTTGGCAGGTTGTAAATAGCAACTTGTGCACATGACTATTGGCCTCTCCTTGGAATGCCCCTGCTCCACCTCTTTTTTCCATGTGTAAATTTACTTGCAGTCTCCAATATACACATGTATATTGCGGTTTTAAAAATAATGCATGCTCACACACACAGGCTATTTTACGCATGCAGCTTTTGAAAATTCACCTCTGACTTTATAGCAACATGCACACCTATTTTTTTCTGTGCAAGTTGTATTTGCACTACAACTCGTCCCTGAAATGTTGGAATAACTCTTTTTCTCATTCTCTCCCATTGTCTTATTAAAGCCTAAATGTATTTTCAAAATAGCAATTTTAATTTTTGTGCACCCCCAACAAACCATTACTAGTGAGAAATGACCATTACAACAGAATACAAAGCAGACAGAGGTAATGTCATTTAATGGGATGGGCACTGTCAAATGATATCAGGAAGAATCAGCCCATACCTTTCATGCAGTTTTTCTTTTTCTCGAACTGCAACTGGACATGAAAAAAAGAAAGTGACCTTCAGTCAGTAAACTGAGCACATAAAACTATAGGTCATGCTATACTGT
This sequence comes from Rhinatrema bivittatum, assembly GCF_901001135.1. Lineage (NCBI taxonomy): Eukaryota > Metazoa > Chordata > Amphibia > Gymnophiona > Rhinatrematidae > Rhinatrema > Rhinatrema bivittatum. Next base: position 53,390,236 of record NC_042622.1, on the reverse strand, counting down.
GAGGTAGGCAACACTGAGGCCTCGTTTTTACAGATTCACTTTTATCTCTTAAAGTTCGCTTTAATTTGAACACACAAGTGCATTTTCAGTTCTTATCTTCTTTAACTTGCTAGTAGGGGGCAACTGAGAGCTCTCAAAGAGCTGTTAGTTGGTTTTTGCTGAAGATCAGAGTGAAGTCAATCAGAGAGAGACAAAATGACAGAGACACTTCACAGAGCAAGTATTTATTAGATTATTTTTATTGCACAAAGAAAAATGGTTTCTGGGTTTTTCTGCAGAAGAGTATAGTGCGAATTGGAAGGACTCTGAGGCCCTGAATTTCCTGGAAAGCCAAAATGCTGGAAGAAATAGGCCTAAAGGAGGTCCCTCTTTCATTAGCTTAGAGGTTCTTAAATCTAGCTCTTAGGGCTCCAAACATATTTGGTTTACAAGGCAACACAAAAAGAAATAATGTTTGCCTGCTGTGAAGGTACTAGACCTCAAGCATCATGAGGATAGTATTTTAGAGAGTGCTGGGGAGGAGCCAGTTGTTAAGGTACATACGAGTACCAACAACATAGGAAGGTGTAGGAGGGAGGTTATGGAGGCTAAATTTAAGATTTTAAATAGGAAATTGAAATCCAGAACCTCCAGGGTTTCATTTTCAGAAAGCTCCCCAGTCCGTGTGCAAGGCTCCAGAGGCAGGTTGAGCTCCTGAATCTTAATATGTGGATGAGGCAATAATTCAGGGAAGAGGGCTTTAGATTTGTTAGGACCTGAGGAACATTCCGGCAAAGGGTTAGCCTGTTCTGATGGGAAGGGCTCCGGCTTCACGAAGGTGGAACCTGACTGTGGGCACTAACATTTATAAAGGAGATAGTTTTTAAACTACATCATGGGGGAAGCTGACAGTCACTTAGAAGCAAATGGTTCAGAGGGAAGTATCTGCAAATGATACTGGCAAAATAGAGAAATTAGAATATTCCAATAGAGAGGCTTTAGTGATGGCTGAAGTAGCCCAGAAAGATTTAAATAAAGAGAACACAGATATGAATGATTCAATTATTATTAATCAATCAATCAATTAAATATGCTGCACTGCCATTATCCAAATCATCAGATTGGTTTACCCTTAAAAACATATAGTCCAACCAAAATAGCATAAAAATAAAAACTGCCTTTAGCTTCTCATAATAAGCAGGCTGTGAATACAAATAAAAACAGAAATACAAATAATTGACATATTTAATGTAACCCAGGCACTTCTCGGATTACCAGTAAGCCCTGGGTTTGTGCACTGACAATTAGAGTAGAACGGATGAAGGGAGGATCCATTCAAATGCAGCCCCTCCTTCTGCGGGGTCTGGAATAGCCAGCCCATTTGTAGCAGGATATAACCGCACCCTTGCTACAGTTTGAGAGGCAGTCCTTTGAGTTTAGAACAGAGTTCAGAAGTAGAGAGATTTAAGCTTTTTGTTGTTTTACAGGCCCAGCCAGTGTTAGCCAAGCAAGCCCTGTTTGGTGGTCCTGGCCAGGATCAGGAGGGTTTCTGCTCAGACAGTGCACAATCTGCCTGGTGGGAGATCCCTCTGAGTGCATTTCTTGGACTTTTACCTTTTTGAGTGTAGGGGCTTTGCTGGAGCCTGTTCATGTCCTGGGCTCAGGGCACTGGGAACCTTGGGTCTGGGCCTGGGAGGTTAGAGAACACCTGCCCCCATTGCCTCATTGAGGAAGGGGGTGCCAGTGACATGTTGTAGAAGAAATAAGGTTGTAGAGTTAGAATGTATGGCACTTAATGATGATATATATATAAAAGGCATGTCAGAGACCTTGGTTGAAGGAAGATAACCAATGGGAAACTGTGATACCGAAGTTCAAATAATATCAACACAACAGGGCACATCGAATTGGTGGAGGGGTGGCGTTATAGTTAAGGAAGCCATAGATTCAAGCAGGATAAAACTGGAATCCTTATGGATAGAAATTCCAAGAGTGGTGGGAATGACTACAGTAGTAGAGGTAGACTACCGCGTATCTGGTTAGGATGAGGACTATAAAATGCGGACAGATTAAACAGGCAAAGAAAATTGGCAACACAATAATAATAGGAAATTTCAGTTACCTAAGTATTAATTGGGTAAATGTCACTTCAGTATTTGTTAAGGAGGTAAAGTTCCTAGATTCCATAAATGACAACTTAATGCAACAACAGATCATGGAACTGAGAAAAAAAGGGGAAAGTAATTTACATCTAGTTCTCAGTGGAATGCAGGACATGATGCAAGTGGTAAAGGTGGTGGATCTGCTTGGCAATAATGATCATAATGTAATCACTGGAGAGAGGATGCTTAACTTTAAAAAGAAAGACTATGATAAAATAAGAAAATTAAAAAACGCTAAAAGGAATAATTGCCAAGATTAAAAGTTTGCATGAGTTATAGACATTATTTAAAAATATCATCTTGGAATACTAGATAAATGTATATCTTGCATAAAAAGGTTGAAGGAAGACCAAAAAACTGCCAGCATGGTTTAATCATGTGATGAAAGAAGCAATTAAATCCAAAAAGGTAGTATTCAAAAAATGGAAGGCTAAACTCAACATGGCCAAGATGGAGCGCCTTATCTTTTTCCCCAAGCCAACTTCCCCTCTTCCTCCTTTCTCTGTTTCTCTGATAAGTCATCATCCTGGTCCCATCAGTCCATAACCTTGGAGTTGTCTTTGACTCCTCTCTCTCCTTTTCTACACATATCCAAAACTCTACTAAAACATGCCATTTTTTTCTTTATAACATTACCAAAATCTGCCCTTTCCTTTCTGAACACACTACCAGAAACCATATCCACTCTTTCATCTCCTCCCGCTGAGATTAGTGCAACCTGCTCCTCACAGGTGTCCCAGCAAGCCATCTCTCTCCACTGTGAACTACCCTAAATTAGGCTGCATGACTTATCTTTCGCCAAATTTGCTATAGTCACATAACCCTTCTTCTGAAGTCACTGCATGGCTCCCTAACCATTGTTCTGCTTTATGAAATACCCCAAGTCTCTTGTCCTGTATGTTTGTCTTATTAGATTGCAAACTCTATTGAGCAGAGACTGTCTTTTTTTGGATGTTTGTACAGCGCTGTGAATGTCATGTAGCATTACAGAAATAATGAGTAGTAGTAGTAAGAAAATAGCGATGAGCATAAGCCCTGGCATGTTAGATGTAAAGCAGAAACAAGGCAGGCCAAGAAAAAATTTGAAAAGAGGTTTTCCGTGGAAGTAAACCCTAACTGGTCAATTTTAAAAGCTGAATGTGAGCCGAAGCTAGGAGTTATGTGTGTGTGACTCGGCGCAGTGTATGCCGCACAGATTTTAAAACCCATGTAGGTACGAGCTTATCTCCCAGTACATGCACAAAAATGATTTTTGCCAAAAGGGGAGGGGTGTGGGCATGGTCTGGGCGTGACGTGGGTGGGCTGGTGCTGAGGCATGTTTTCTGCGCGCACCTACTTACGTGTACAAGTGTGTACTGGGGCCCCTACCGCATAACTTTACTTCTGCTATGGATGGAGTGTAAGTCATAAAATAAAGAAAATATTACTTAGCGAGTGTTATGTTTCGTGAACCATTGGGTCGTGGTGAGAGTTGACTCCACCCACAAAGAGGAGCCCTGTGGGCAGACAAGGATACAGAGAGCAACAAAGTTTATTGTACAGCAATGTAGAAGAGATGCCCACGGAGTGGGAGGAAGGACACAGTCCAGAGTAAGAGAAGTAGCCCAGTGATGATATCCCTGGTAGTGGCCCGCGGAGTGGGGTATGTCAGGAAGTTCCTTCTAGATGGTACCTCTTAGTATGGTAGATCCGGTAGTGGCACATAGCACGGGATATGCCAGGGATCTGTGTAGTTGATGAAGAGAGGTGTCGGAGGTCAGTAGAGCTGGGTAGAGTTGGTATTCACTCCGAAGTACCAATATGCTCTGGCGAGGCACGGTAGTGGCCCAGAGCAGTGGTTCTCAACCTTTTTTTGGCTGGGACACACCTGACAGATGGTTCTCACATGTGTGACACACTGAACATGTGACCGTCACAGGGCAAAATGTAAATATACATTCTGCATCCTCAGGAACCCCCTCGACCCCCAAAAATGGGTGCAAAGCAGAACTAGGGCATTACCCATACAACTTACCATGCAAAAAAAGATATTCTGGTTCTGATGACATCTCAGTAAAAGCAAAACAAACTCTCTTTACTGGCAGGCACAATACCCCGGCCTTATGAAGAAATAGTAATTTACCACTACAAATATTTAACCAGTCCCTAAACACTAATACACCTCCTATTAGGAAAACAGAGCAAGCCAAGTTGCTATAGATAGAAACCCACTTAGAAACAATTGAAAAACTATACTAATAAATGTTATAAAACAACTGATAAACAAAATAACATCCAACGATTAAAAACTCATAAAATGATTACACATTGTCCAAATATCAATAAAATATTTCAAAACAGCAGACACATCACATAATACCCAATCATTAAAATGGCAGTCAATCAAGAAAAATAAACTTAAAAAGCCACCTTTACTTATGCCTCTCCAGCAACTCTCCTCTCCTTTCCCTTGCAGGCCAAGGCCAAAGGCACTCACCAGAAGCAGCAGTGGCTGCTGAAGCTCTGTCCTCACAGTCCTCTTCCTTAGGGCCCACAACCAGTCACAACCTGTCTCACACAAACCAGTAACCTCCCTAACTAGTATCTCTTCCTCACACAGACACCAGTCACCTCCCTGACCAGTCTCTGTCTCTCTCACACAGACCCAGTCACCTCGCTGACCAGTCTCTGTCTCTCTTTCACACACACCAATCACTTCGCTGACCAATCTCTGTCTCTCTCTCACAGAAACACATCACATCTGACCAGTCTCTCTCTCAATCACACACATTCTGCATGTAAATAGCATGTGTGCACATAAGTCCTATTTTACAAGAGTCCCAAAGTAAGTGTATACTAGCAGTGTCTTGCGGACATGTCAATGAAAAAAATAGGGACGGTTTAGTGGCGTTCCAGTTTGTGGTTAGGAAGTTCGCAAACAAGTTGCTATTTTGTACACGATACATGTGCATACATTACCCAACTTGTACATATGCTTTTATACCTGCACTTGTCTTTTGTCTGCAGCTTTTTGTGTGGGAGACCTGGATTAAGTTGTGGATGTTCTGAGTGAATTGGTGGGGGTATCAGTGAACTGGTGATTGCAAGTTCTTATTTTCATAAGTGGAGTATGTGCATTCTTGGTAAAATATATGCCTCCGTGTGTACCTTAGAATTATTAGATGCACATGTTTCAATTATTATGCACATAAAATATATGAGCATACTTTTATAAAATGGGTGGAGAAAGTATGCAGTTTCCTGCAATACAAATCTGTGCGTGTACTGAAACATGGCCATGCACTTTTGGGGCAGAGATAGGCGGTATTAAACTGTATAGCTTCCACCACAGTTTATAAAATACTGCTATCACTTTAGATGCACTGATTTATGCAGACTTTGAAAATTACCCTCCCAATGAACATGCGATTGAATATGTATCAGTTAATACAAGTAAGTCTTTACAGAGAAATATCATAAATCTCCTAAGATAAAATAGTCTGGTCTAAACACAATAAATATCCAAAAGGTTAATATCCTTTATGCACATTAGAATAACTGGTTTGGCTTCTTTCTCATAGGGATGTCCATTGTTCATAAAAATGCCCTAGACGTGGTCTCTTCTATTAACCCAAGCCTTCATTATTAATTTCCAATGTGTATATTCTGTTCTGGGAAGTGGACTTAGTGTTTGGCCTTCAGCCTTAACATGAACAAGTCGATAATCAGCTCTCAAAAAAACCAACTCCTCTTATTTTTCTTCTTGAAACATTTTGTAGCTTCTTACTATTTTTGTTAACTGTGCTGCTTTCATGGTGTTATGTGAACAGTTTCCTACATTCTGCCAATTTTTCTTGAATTCTTTTAAGACTCTCAAGGCACATATGTCACATGGAAGACAATCCCAATGTATCTAATTTCCTTTCATAATGCAGTGATCCTTGATCACTGAGGATAAGTAAAAGGGGTGTGCACAGAATATATTTTATGGTAAATCTATTTTTTATTGTTTATAAACATAACAATGGATATTATTAAAGTATAACATATAAGGTATACAATTAGAAACCTCTTATGGTCAATCTATCTAATCCACTACCCCTATTTGAGGCCACTTCCCCCCCCCCCCACCCCTTGCACCAAAGGGAAATATTGCAGTCCCATTAGTTCATCAAAATATATGTTTATATAAAAACACCATGAAATCTAAATATCAAACATCAATTCGATTAAGAAAAAGACTTTCCGAGTCATGTGGCAAAGTTTGTATGAATGGAAGCCAGATTGCATTTACAGCTCTCCTGGTTCAGATTGGCAGATGATTACTGGCTAATGTTTCCAAAGTAAGTAGATCAATAATAGACGAACGCCAGTATACAAGGGAAGGACTTTCTGATTTCCTCCAGGCAACCAGTATACCCTTACAAGCTAGCAAGTAAACTTTAGTAATCCAGAGTGCTTGACTTTTTTTCCCCTTGAAGGTCCTTGGGGAAAATACCAAAAAGAGCCACCAGTGGTGAAAATGGGATTTTAAAGCCCACAACATCACTAGTAGATCGGAAATTTTTTTTCCAGAAAACTTGAATTACAGGACAGCACCAGAGGGCATGACCTAAATGCGCCTCAACCTTATTGCATTTAAGACACAAATCGGACACAGAAAACCCAGCTCTGAACGCTTGATGTTGAGAAATGTACATTCTGTAGATGATTTTGTATCTGGTTTCCCGAAGTATTGAGTTGCTTGTAATTTTCTTTGTCATAATGAAGGCAGTCTTTAATGATGTAACCGGAATTGGATATCTAAGTTCTCTCTGCCATTTGATCTGAACCTCTTCTAAAGACCATTTGTTATGTATATCTTCCAACTGTTTGTATAAATAAGAAATAGATCTTTTCTGTGGGTTGTCCAAGTCAAACCATGTTTTTAGTAATTGCCATTTAGCATCCAAAAAGGTGGGAGAGCCCAGAGAATGCAAATAATGTCTGGCTTGGAGATGTTGGAAATAGTCTGTAGCTGCAAGGCCATAAGAAGACTGTATTTCCGAGAAGGTAAGTAATGTCCCATCCAAAATATTTTATTTAGTTTTTTCACTTTTTTCTTTCATTTGTTGATTTTTTGTTCTTTTGATTTATTAAAAATGAAATAAACAATAAAAGAAAAAGAAAGAAAAAAGAAAAATAAAATAAAGGTGGACAAGGGCAAAATTAAGAATAAAAAAATATGCCCTAACCACTTCTCCTAGGCTAGACCCCCCCCCCCCCCCACACACACACACACACACCACCACCTACATGGGGAGGACACTGGCTAAAGTCAACTAAGACAGATACGTTGAAGGGAAGTTGTTTCGTTTAACAGCTCTTGATAGCTTCAAAACAAGTCTGTCGGCATTTTTGGCAATAATTCGGCGTACGTCAATTCAACGAGAGGAGTTGAAGAAAAATTTTTTATGGCAAAATTTGAAAAAAAGAGTTACCAAAAAATGTTTTTGATTTGATATATAGTTATCACAAATTTGCATGCACACATACACATAAAAAAATCTACAAAGGGTGGGAGGAGGTTGTTTGATGATTAAAATTACTATACACTGCTGGATGCAGTGATATAAGGAAATGATATGAAACCTTCCTCTTCGCTCCTAAAATTGTTTTCATTGTTAATCTATTATTGGGTTAAATTAAGAAACTAAGGGCCTCATTTTCCAATATCGCATTGGTAACACATTAGGGGGCGTTTCCAATGCAAATGAGGCTTCTTTCGTGCAGCGGGGAAACATCGCGTGCGGTGATGTTTTCGCCGTTTGCGAAAACATTAGCGCCATTCGCGATGTTTTCCCAGTGCGCGAGAAAACACCTGAAGAATCATCGCAGCGCACGATAATTGTCAGTATGTGTTCCTTGTTTTGGGATCCTTTATATTTCTTGAACACTGTTCTTTTTCCTTTTATTTTATCAGCTACCTTCTTTGAGAACCAGATCAGTTTTTTATTTCTCTTACTTTTGTTTACTTTTCTAACATACAGATTTGTTGCTTTTGCAATTGCTCCTTTATGTTTGGCCCACTATTATTCCACCTCTCCCATTTTCTTCCAGTCTTCTAGTTGTACCTCCTGGTATGTCCCCATTTCAACAAAGTCTGTATTTTTGAAATGCAAAACTTGGGTCTTCGTGTGACTTCTTCGTATCCTATTTGCGATAATAAACCATACCATTTGATGATCACTGGTGCTGAGGTGGGCACCTATCCGGACATTAGAGACATTTTCCCCGTTAGTGAGCACTAAGTTGAGTATCACATCCACAGAGCCCCTTGCAGGACATGCACTATCTCTCTACTTCTGGTAGATTGCACAGAATGGATTCTCCAGTTTATGTCTGGCAGATTAAAATCTCCAACAATCAGCACTTCTCCCTTCTTTCCCACCTTTTGGATGTCTTCGACCAGATCTCTGTCTAGTTCTTCCATTTGAGTCGAAGGCCTTTAAACCACTCCAGTAAAAATGGATGACCATCATCTTTTTTTAGGACGGCCCATAATGCTTCTTTTCTACCCCACAATCCTTGCAGTTCAGTTGCTTGGATATAGTTTTTGACATAAAGAGTTACTCTTCCCTCTTTTCTGTCCTTACTTAACAAGTTATAGCCTGGTATGGCCGTATCCCAATCATGAGAATCCATGACCATGTCTCTGTAACAGCAACAATATCCAAGTCCACCTGCACCATTAGAGCCTGTAGATCTGGGATTTTATTTTCCAAACATGAGCATTTGTAGTCATAGTTTTCCAATTTTTGTCCCTTGATTTGTTTTACTTCCTAGACACCTTTTCTGCTTTTTTTGAGCTGATTGATTTTGTTATTTTCTCCTCCCACTTCCTGTTTGCTTGGGGGTGACATGTCAATTTCATTGGCCATCTCAGGCCACCCCCCAATCTTTAGTTTAAATGTCTGATAATATCTGATCTGAATTTCTCACTTAGCATCCTCCTTCCTGTTACAGACAAATGTAGGCCATCCTTTCCATAAAGCCTTTTACTGTTTCATAAACGACCCCAGCCTCCAATGTATCCATATACATTTTCTGTATACCAGGTTTTGAGCCAGGAATTGAAATTATAATGAGTTAATGTGCACCCGAGCGCCCCTTTGAAAGTTACCGTCCTTGTTTATACCTGTGGCAATGGAGGGCAAAGTAACTGGCCCAAGGTCACAAGGAGCAGCAGTGGGATCTGAACCCTGACTTCCCTGGTTTTCAGTCCATTGTACTAACCAACAGGCTACTCCTCCACTCCAAAATGTTCAAAATTTTCAAAAATGTGCTTGTAATTGAAATCACTAGTTTTCCAATACCTCCACCAGTTCACCCAGTTCGTCTCCAATTCATTGAGACTCTCCTAGTTCTTCACCCTAGTTCACCCAGACCTCCCGTTCAACAATACCAGACAATAGATGAGTCTAATATCAATTGTACTAGATAATTAGCAGGTGTAAAATTGCACACATAAGTTGCCTAATGTATTCATGTAAATCTCTTATAAAATAGCAATTTACATGTGTTCTTGTCCCTATCCCAGAATGCCTCTAAAATGCTCCTTTTCTGTGCAGGAAAATGTGTACATGAAACTGAAAATATGTGCATACTTTAGATGATTATAAAATAGTATGTAGGCGAGTATAAGCTATTAGGTGTGTATGTGCTAATTTTATACATGTAACTCCTTTGAATATCAACCCCTCGTAGAGTAAATACAGTTCATTGCTTGTGGAAGGGAATTTTCAAAGCCATTTACCTGGCTAAATAACAATTTACGCTGGCAAATTGACTGGAATGGAAGATGCTCTCCTCTTTCCAGCTAATAGAATTTCCCACCTTCTACAGCATACAGACTTTTAGCTGGACTGAGAAAAACCTTCTCAAGTGGATGATGTAGGACAGAGCAGGGAAACAGCATACATAGATTGGATTTCAAATTTATGTGCATGGTTTTTGCTGCAAGTTTTTTATCCGTAGAAAAAAGTCGACAAATTATTCATGGCAACTTGTACTAATAGGTCATTTTCATAGGGAAACTACTGAATATTGTATTTTGTAATTGATATTGTAGAAGACATTTTTAATTGTATTTAAAAAAAAATATTTAACAAAGAAAGTTAGGTGTACCTGTGAAGACAAAAGCAAATGTGTGCCAAGTGGTGCGCTCACATGCTGCAGAGTATGATGCGCAGGATGAAAGAGGCACTTAGAGGAATTCCCATTTCAGGGAGACATAAGACAAAGCAAAGCATTGGTATCTCTGGGAAAACCCTGTCACAAAGGTGCTGGCTTCCATATTGATAGGTGAATGGACATCCAGATTATTGATGTGAGCAGGATATAATTTGATGGAGGCTACTATGTGCTAGGGGTGAGGGGAAGAAATGTGTGACAGGGTTCACAGTGACTGCTAGAGGTATATGTAGCAAGACATATAGAGTCGTGATGCTACACATTGTTCTATTGGAACAGGGCCATGTTGTTTACATGGAAATCCATGTTGGAGTAAGAGTAAAGTCCCTGAAAGTGCGCCAACTAGCCTAGAGAGTGTCTTTCCAAAACTATTTCAGAATACTGGAGCCTGTGATAGAGAGATGTGTGAAGGAGGGTTAGTGTAAGGAGATGACAGACCAGATGAGGCAGAGCTGGGGGTCATTAGTAGGGATGTGTAGGGAAAAAAAATTCAGTTCGTGGATTGTTTGATTCATTTGATTCATGTGAATCAAGCAATTAAAAAAAACAACAACTCAAAAATGGCCAAAAAATGAAAACTAAGCCTCCCTCCCATTCCCCCTCTGGAAAAATACCAAGGCCAAGATACCTCCCCAGCCCCGACTTACCTGGTCTGGTGGGAATCCGCCAGCGGTGACTAGTCTGAAGCCTCGGACTTATGTATGCTGATGCCTCAGCCTAAGCCAGAGCCTGAACTGAGGCCTGACACCGAGGCCTCAGCCTAGGCTACGGCCTGGACCCAGGCCTGACACCATGACCCAACCCGAAGGCTGGGTCCCGATGCCAAGGTCTCAACCTAGGATAGGGGCCTGAGCCTGACACCGGGGCCTAGGCCTGTATTCAGGCCCAACGCTGCGACCCGACCGGGAAGCAGGGTCCCAATGCTGGGACCTCAGATTGGACCCAGGCCCAATGCAGTGACCTGACCTGGAGGCCAGGTCCCGATGCTGGGGCCTAGGTCTGAACCCAGGCTGGATGCCACAACCCAGCATTGGGCCTGGTTCCAGGCCTAGGTCCAAGTTATCCATCTAAATGGGTTATACAGCATATTGAGCCTCTTATCCAGCTAAATTATATGTTGTTATCCGGCTATAATTTAGCTGGATATAAAAGGGGCGTTTTGTGGGCTTTCTGGGGAGGGATTGTGTTATCTGGCTAACCTAAGCAAATATCGAATATATCCAGCTAAGAGATCTGCTTGAAAGCAATTATAAATTTATCTGGCCTCGTGTGGCCATATAACATTAGATTTAACTGGTTATATTAAAAAAAGAATATGTCCAGTTAAGTAAGGTTCCATTTAAAATAAAAAAACAAACAAACCCACATCGCAGCCTGACCCCACTCTCCCTCACAAGAGTTGCAAAGACCCTGGGGGCTGAACTTGCCACTCCCTAAAACGGCCCATTTAAAGTTAACAAAAAATTATTGGAGTTAGGAGTCCCCTCCCCCCACTCCTGCTCCTCCTTCCCCTTATACTTAAAAAATTATATTTCACTGGCTCCAGATTCCCCCCACCTACACCCACACACCCCTTTCCCTTCTACCCCCTCCCCCGTCCCCATACCTTTAATTGAAGTTGGTTTCCAGGATCGCGGTAGCCTCCGACCACGATCCGGGATCTGCATTTCTGCTGACACTTATGCTCCTTTCTATACATTGGCATAAGCGTCAGCTTATGCCAATGTTCTTTTAACCTAACTTGATGGACTCTCTACCTGGGTAACATCAAGCTAGGTTGAGAGAACATTGCACAAATCTCATCTTTGGGTGAGTTTCCTCACTCCGAAGGTCATCAAATCTTCACATGAGAGCACTGTTCTGTTCGTACGTCTCACTTTGAATGTCAAAGTGGCCCCTAATCCCTACACTCATACCTAAACCTCATCTCGAGTTACTAGGTGGGCCTCTCATAGAGATATAAATACCTATCTAGCGTGAGGGCATTATGGCTACTATATCTCTTTCTCCCCCCCCTCTCTCTCTCTCTCTCAACCATGGTCCCCCCAGTGGTTGTATGTAGGAAATACATCAATTCTGGCACTTATCACAAATTGTGATAAACTGCCTATTACCATAAAACACAGCCCTTTTCCTATCACATGTGATATTTAGTGCATTTTGATAAATCCAGGCCTAAGTTCTGTAATATTTTGGCCATTCACTTTAGGGCTAATTTTAAAAGCCCTGTGCTTGGGAAATCCAGGAGATATGCATGTGACTGGGACGCGCACATGCCACGCGGTTCTTGAGGCCCGCAGCCACGTGCGTATCTCCCGTTACGTGAATATAGTCGGTAAGATGAAAAAAGGGAAGGGCCAGGACAACACCATCAGCGCACAAGCGCCGGGACCCAACACCCGCGTAACCTGCTGCTGCTTCGGACTGCGGGTAAGTATTAAAACCAAAAATTCTAGGGTAGTCAGCGGGGATAAGGGGATCTGGGCTGGTTAGATAAAAGGGAGGCAGGTTAGGTAGGGGATTTAGGAAGTTCGCTCCTTTACGGGCCGAACTGTGAGGGAAGAGGGAATTCAGCCTATCGCATCGCCTCGCATACCTACTAAAATCCCCCTCTTAGGTGTTCGAGATGGGATTCATGTGCACATGCGCGCTTCAATGCAAAATTGTGTGTGGCTAGCCAATTTTATAATATGCGTGCGTTATAAAATTGGCACATCCATGTGCGCATGCTGCCAACCACGCGCACATGGACGTCCGCACATGGGTCTTAAAATCTACCTTTTGGTCTCCTAACCATTTCAAGGACTCTTAAACTGTTTTAGCAGTCTTACTGCAGCCTGCTATAATTCTATCTCTTGTCTTCATAAGCAGTTCAGGGGCTGTGTTCAGTCAATTAACCATCTTCTCTCCCAGTTTCCTGGCCTGCATGCACTTTTATTCTTCTCTGTTTGAAGCTCTCTGCTATTATTTGGGTAGGGTCTTGCCTCCCCTTCAGAGATCCTGACCCTAAGGCCCTGCTATGTTCATTCTTTCTTCTCTTTGCAACTTTATTGCAATGTTTCCCCCCCCCTGGGGATCTGATTTGTATATTAGGGATGTGCAGGGGGTAAAGATTTCATTTGTTTTTTTCCTTTCCTGTTGGGGGGGGGGGGGAGAACAGGGAGGTTATTCAGGTTTCAATTTGTTTAATGTTTATTTCAGCTCAGTTCATTTTCCGTATCAAAATGAACATTAAATTAAAAGTAAACAAACAAACAAAATGTGGCCTCCCTGGACCTCTGTCTCCACTGTCTCAAATATCCTGAGTATCCCTGGGTCCCTGCATACCTCCCCACCCTTGTAAGTAAGTTTGGGATGGGGCCTCTCTGGGGTGAGAGCTGATGAATGCCAAACAGGGTCTCCCTGGGTCCTGCTGCCCCTTGCAAATATTCCTTGGCTATAGCCCCCCCAGCCCCATTTATACCTTCTGTGGGGGTCTTCGGTGTAGAAAGAGGCAGGGGCGATCCTCCATCGATCCTGCCCTGCTGGATTCGTCTCCACAGTGGCGCTGGCTGGCCCTAATACTGGCAACAATGTTTTACAGTTCTATATTATATGGCGGTAAAACAAAATGGTCAGGTCTCAGGCCTGGCAGGTGCCATTTTGTTATATTTATAATATGTTTGTATAGCTGCACACAAAATGGCACCAGCCTCCAAGCCCTGCTCCTTTCTAAACTGGGGATTGTATACTGCCCTTTTCTACACTGCTGATTGGGGATTGCTCCTGTACCTTTCCACTCTGAAGACTCCCACAGAAAGAATAAGTAGGGCTTATTTGCAGAGGGTGAGAGGGCAAAGGGATCTGGGGAGGCCCCATCTTGGCTCAGCTCAGCTTAGCCCAGGGAGGCCCCAGCCTCAGCCCTGGCTGATATGAAAGGGATGGGGGAAGGCCCCCTCTTTTTTTGTTTTTACACAAAACAAAAATATCTGTAAATGTTTTAATATTTTCAGATAAATCAATTTTTGGTTTATTCCATTCATAACAAACTGAAATTTGACTTTTTAGTTATAGAATTTGCATTAGTTTCAAATGAATGCACATCCCTATTGCATATCCTGACTCTCTAGTTCTTGCAGCTTGCTGGTGAGGGTATAGACCCTGTCCACAATCTCCTTTAAAAAGTTTGTTCTTCCATGAAGTATTATCTAAAACACAGCAGTCCCTGCTGTTTCTATAATATGTTAAAATATTTCAGTTCGGATCAAAGCCTTAGAAGCTCCTCTCTGCGTAAGAGTTTTTTTGTTTCTCTGGAAAATGAAGTCCGGAGGATGAAATTTATACAAAGCATGTGTAAAATAGAGAACTGAGCTTAAATGATCAGCTTTCAGGTAGGATATGAGATTTTGCCTCTGCTAGGAGAAATATAATTGGATGTGCTAAAGAGAATGAACTGTATACAGCAAATGTTTAAAATGAGAAAATATATTTTCGATTGACATCCTGTAGGGTGTAGAAATTGAATTATTTCTCAGAATGCACATGGCAAATTTACAGAGCAGACTGTCAAAATGTCCTTGTTTACTTAGATGGTATCTTTCAAACGGGCTCGCAGGTACATATATGTGCATGTGCCTCGGTGCGTGCCCAGAGATGCAGCAGATATATGACATGTGCTTACATACACATGCATGTTATAAAATAGCCTAGGAGTGCGTATTTGTGCACCTTATTTTAAGCTTGTGCGTGCCCAGCAGTGTAAGTAGGCTTACGGATGCATACCTGCCGGTATTTTAAAACAGACGCACATCTAGCTGAGGGCTTGTTTCACCAATTTATCCACCAGTTTGCCCAGTGTTCTCCTAGACACTCCCAATCCCTTTGGTTGTTTAGCCTTCACTTCCCCCCATGACTCCAGACCCTTCAAACCCCTCTGAAAATGCCTGTATTTGTTTTATTAACAGAAGTAATGTCATGCAGCACTGGACCTGGGCGCGTACCCAGGCGCGTAGATACTTGTGTGCACATTTTTTGTCGACACCCTGGAATGCCCACACCCTACCCAGACTGCACCTTTTTTTCCCTTTGATGCAAGATATGTGTGCATTGGCACCTGCGTACGCATCCACCCGCTTTATAAAATCGGTTGGACACGCATATGTGTTACATGCATGCCCTGCTTTTAAAATTCATCTTTCTGTCTTTGAGTTGTCACTGTCTATTACTTAGTGTGATCTGGCAGATGGGGCAAACATAATTCTGGATCCCCACCATACTTTGTGTTCTAGTAATGCAATGGGGTTTCTGGTATTGCTGAGTTTATAATAAAAGGGGGCTCCTACCTGACCCTTACAATCCCATCTCTCTATCATGCACACTTGTGTAATGGGAAAAGCCACATGGTCAGTGTGCCCCTCTGAGGTTGGGAGGAGAGGCTGAAATGCAAAAATAAAAGAAAGGTTATCGACTTCCGGGTAGGTTGGAGGGCAAACCAAAATCATGGGACTATACCAAGAACCAGACTTGGAAAAATGTAACAACTTTCATTTATCCTCTTCTATTAAGAAAGGAGAGTGACTATTAGCAGAATGATTAAATTAGGTAACAGGTTAGTCACTGAAATGTTCATATGCAAATATAATAATTTTTACAACTACTCTACTAGCTAAGGTCCATATTCAGTAGGTCGGTTGGTGGACAAGTTATCCAGCTAGAGTTAGCCGGATAACTTGACCCATATATTCATCAGGATAAACATCCCACTGAATATACCAGCCTAAAGTTATCCGGCTTCTTAAAAGATGCATTCCTGACAAGAAACCCGCATATGCGCATATGTGGTCGTTTTTGCACGAGCAACACTTTTAAAATCGACCCATTAGTAAATGACAGATTAGTGTGTGGCCATTCCCCTCCCTCCCCCGTCCCCTAAGTGTGATATTAGGGCCTGTCAGGCCACATTCTCCTCATGGCCTCTCCCCCCCACACACACACACAAACCCCCCCCCCCTTTAAACCTTGAGTAAGTGCCTGTCATTCAATGCCGAGCCCGGGTCCTTGGACTCAGTGTTTCACATACCATCTGGCTGTGACTCTCCGTCTCCCCCCCCACTCACCCACAAAGAAGAATCCATGTGCCAACAACCCCCTCATCTGCTGGACCGTCCCCATTCCGGTGCCTCCAGTGCTGCTCTGATAGAGGCAGCATTGGAAGCATAAGCTTATGGTGAAATTTGCGTTTCCAGCGCTGCCTCTGTCAGAACAGCGCCAGAGGCGCCTGGGAAGGAGCAGAGGGTCCCTCAATCCCAGCTCACATCTTAAAGGTATCTGGCAGGATGGAGAGGGTCCGAGGGATGGGGGAGGTATGCCGGCGCAAGCATTCTCCTTTGTGGGTGAGTAGGGGGAGAAGGCTGAATGGCAGGCCACTGGTATTTGTAATACTGGGACCAGGGACCAGGGACTGGCCACTTCCTCAAGGTTTGAAAAAGTTTTATTTGGGGGGGGGGGGGGGAGAGAATATGGCCTAACAGGGCCTAATTATCATGCTTTGGAGGAAGTGCGAGAGGGGATTGGCTGCATGCTGTACTGTTATTTACATTAAGGATTATTTTAAAAGCTCTATGCACGCCAAAGCCAGGACATACGTGTGTGACTTGGCCCGGCGTGCGCCACATTGATTTTAAAAAGCGCACGAGTATGCGCGTATCTCCCAGTACACGTACAAATCAAAAAGTTTAAAGAAGGAGTGGAGCTTGGGTGTGGTTTGGGCAGAGAATGGGCGGGACATAGGCATTCCAGAAAGTTGCCATGAAATGTGCACGTAAGTATTTACATAAGTATTTACGTGCACAAACACGCGCTGCGGTCCCCTACCGTGTAAATTTACTTTTGTTATGGACGGCGTGTAAGTACTAAAATTTAAAAAACCAGGCGAGTCAGCGGGGTTCTAAGGGTTGGGTTTAAAAGGGTAAAAGGCGACATATGAGGGGTAGGAAGTCTGATCCGTTAATTGAGCGAACTGGGAAAAAGGGCTATTGCATTGGCGGGGTGGGGGGGTCCAGGGGCGTGGCCAGAGGCCTTCGTACAGCCGCTGGGCCAGGAGATCGCGTGCTGGCACTTGGCTGGTCAGGGGGGGGCGGGTTTCGGGCTGGGGGGGCAGGACAGGTGGGGAGGGAGAAAGGAAAGTTCCTTCCGAGGCCGCTCCGATTTTGGAGTGGCCTTGGAGGGAACAGGGAAAGCCAGCTGGTCTCCCCGAGGGCTTGGCGTGCGCAAGTTGCACTAGTGTGCACCCCCTTGTGCGCACCGACCCCTGATTTTATAACATGCGCGCATGTTATAAAATCGGGCGTACATTTGGGCTCGCTGGGTAGCGCGCAGAAATGTAGGCCGCGCGCGTAACTTTTAAAATCTGCCCCTTTGCTTTTGAAAACACCCTTATACACGTGCAGCTTTTAGTGCACATGATAGTGTGATTCGTTCAAGTTTGACCTTTATATTTTAGTGTTTGTCAGCGTTCCACATGAATTATTCAAATCAATATAATTCTGATCATGCTTTCTGAACTTGTATAAGTGTGTATGTGTGCACCAGCTATGAACTCGGGATCATACTTGGATGGGGCTCAGTTGAAGATGGTTTGCCAGCGCTGCTGCCATTTGCTCCCACTGACAGGTCCAGATACAGTGGAGGATTTCTCAGCCTCTCTTGTACCTCTTTGAGCTCTCACATACTAAGCCGCAGCTCAGTGCCTTTCTCAGTGCAGGCACCCAGTTATTGCAGTCCAGAAGTGCTGGCTTCACCCTCTCTGTTTTTTCCTTTCAGATTTTGTCTGTTTCACAGCAGCTCTGGGTAACATCTAGGTTTCCCCCACTCCCATTCTCACAGCTTACAGTCTTTAAAGAACAGAGGATTAATAAAGCCCTCCCTTGGCTCCCCTTTCTCAGGATCTGTTTCTCACTTTGGGAGAGGCCTTAGATTCCACAATTGTTTCTTGTACTTTTGATTCCAGACAATCCACTCAGCAGCCTTTATATTCCTCATATTCTCTCGCTGAACTCAAACTGTGATTTTTTTTTTTATCACATTCAACAGCTTCTGTTTTCAGCAAAACTTACTTCTATCTCCCTCTATTTGTCCCAGCACAGCAGCAACACAAACACTGCCTTTCCTGCCCCCACTGTTTTTCTCTCTCTCACTTTTTTCATGTCATCACACACTGGCACCAGCGCACTGTGCGCCCTTCATGAGCTTCCTGGTGGAAACAGCATGCTTCGGGATTACTTAGAATCTTATCGCTGAGTCAGTGTCAAGCTCCGCTTCAGTTCCCATAGGAATCCATTTCATAGTAAAGCCAGCCTGTGGCGGTAAGCTTCAGACTTCGGTCACATGATAAGACTGCAGTTTTTCTGAACCAGGCTTTTTATATTTAAAACTTTCCTAAAGTGATTAGTAATAGTCACACCAGTGTGGGATTACGAAATAAGACCATATGTCAAAAAGTAAACCTCATTTAGCTCCAATAGCTAACTAGTTTCTGTTAGTTATATTTACAGGTAGACAAAATAGAAAAATTTGAGTGAAAACGCCCCAGTTATTGCAAAAATTAGTTCCTGCTGCAAGTGTCAGCTTTTTTTTTTTTTTTTAAATAATCATATTCAATCAACTCAAGTAAGTGGGCTCTTGAAAATTCTACAATATACGCCATTGAATTGTCCACAGGATTTACGCACGTAAGTGCACTTTACTCAAGTACATAGCTTTTGAAAATTGCTACGTAACTCCTTTGAAAATTAAATTATCTCTGTGCAAAAGTGACTTAAACTTGCAAAGCGCATCCAAACTCAAAGCTATATTATTGAAATGTCTAACAATGTCTTAAGTAGCATAAATACCCCCCATATTTTTTTTATTTATATTCATGGTTCCAATTTGTGCTGGTAAAAATAAATAATAGTAAGCTTCTTATTTAAAGGACTAAATAACATCAAGCCCTGAGACTTATGCCCGTTAATTATCAATCTCCTTTCAAAATTTCAAATCCAATTCTCTGACGCAATGGCAAATATGTTTACTAAATCAGCAATGCAGCAAACTCTAAAAACAAAGTGAAATTAATATAAATGTATTATTTTATCAGCTCAAAATTTATCTTCTTTGAGGCATACTGAGACTTTTAAAGATCATGGTATATGCTATTATGGCTAAAATGAAATTAGTTTACTCACGGAGTGCAAAAGTTGAAATTGAATCGCATTTCCACATTTTAAACAGATCACTGCTAAAAAAAAAAAAAAAATGCAGGCCACGTTTCTGAGTTTATATGCTGATATCATTGATCTTCCTGCTCCTACTACATATTGTATCCTAGATCAACCAATCATGGAGCCATATTTGAGAAACTGGTACTGAATTGCAAAGACGCTTGTCATTCATAACAATAATTAATACTTCTAATTAGGGAATTTCCTATTCAAAAAATGTGAGACTGTTAACTATGAAATCCCACTCATCTGTTGAACATTGCAGCTGAAACACCAAAACATTGCTGCTCATTTTAAATCATGAGATTAGAAAAACAGTATAATATAATCTTATTAGTTGGGAGGGCTTTTTGGTTGAGGTATAACCTTCTTGAATATTTCATTGCCTTTTATCTTTATTGCCTTTGGAATACAAACCCCCCCCCCCCCCAAAAAAAAAACATTTTTGCATTTTAATCCCTGGTTGCATTGAAGAGGGACATAATTTATGAAAAGCAAATTGACAAGTTAGTATGAGAACCTGTCCCTCTCTCAGGGTTTCAGATAATTCAAGAATGAACTCAGACTAGGTGAATTTCAATTTGACACAGGCTGAAATCCATGTTTCACACAGCTTTACCCTAAGGGGATAATTGCACATAAAAATGGACATTTTGAAAATTACCCCAGGGGTTGTATACATAAAAATATGCACAGAAGTGATTCTGCATGCATTTTTATGCGTATTGCATCAAGACAGTCCCAAGGGTGGAGTTGGGGCAGGGAAAATATTTATGCATGTACTTTTAATTTTCAAAAGTATGCACTTATTTATTCATTTATTTATTTAAGTTTTTTCTATACCGGCATTCGTGAGAGTATCACATCATGCTGGTTTACAATAAACAGTGGAGTGATAAAAGGAACAGTGAACGAGATAAATAGTAGGTGCTAAACATAAAATAGTTACAGTTACAATAAAACAGGGAGGAGTACAACTAGGAGCAAGAGGAAAAATGATAGGAACTTTAACATAGGATATTAACCGAAGTATGACGGGGTATATTACAAAGAATTATGTGATTTACAATGACTTGTTCATTTGAAATAATTGCAGTTTTTTACATAAGGGTAGTGATCAGAAGTAATGGTTTTCTGCATACTGGTAGTGCTTGGAAGTTGGTTGTAGGTGAGGTGAGTAATGAGTTTAATCCGAGTTTAATCCGAGTCTGGGAAGGCTTTTTTGAATAGCCACGTTTTGAGTCTTTTCCTGAATGTTGGGAGGCAAGGTTCCTGCCTTAGCTCCGTTGGGATGGAGTTTCAAAGAGGAGGTCCTGCTGTGGAGAATGCCCTGTCTCTGAGAGTTATGTGAAGGGAGGTTTTGGAATGCGGTACCTGAAGAGAATCTTTATAGTGCTCTCTTATGGGTCTGGAGGATGTATGTTTTTTGAAAGGGATTTGTAGGTTGAGCGGAGCTACAAATTTTGCATGGACATTTTACCTACTATCTAGCAAATGTAAATGTTTTACTTATGGACATTCACATGAACATTTACACCTACTTTCTAGCAAGTGTAAATGTTTGCCTTTGCTGCGCTAAGTAATGCATGGTCCTGCTAAATTTCAAACTGGACTTATGCGTATAAGTCCATTTTGAATATTAGGTCTGACGTCCACGTGTACTTTGTGTATGGGCTGTTATAAAATTATCCTTTTAAAGCCTTACTGGTAAATTTTAAAAGGAATGTGCATGCATCCATATTGCATCGCAAACAAAAATATGCCTCATTTTATATGTTATGCACATAGTAGAGAGAGAGAGACTCTGTATAGAGCCAGTCTGATACTCTACAGATATGTACCCCTCTAGAGGTGTAGGGAGATATCTCATGTTTAGCAATGAAATATCAAATATGAATTATAATAACCATGTACAGGTCAAATTCTGACAGGTGCCAAAAGGCACTGTCACAGCAAGAAAGAAGAAGGAACGTTGCCCAGGTGAACTTTAAAACCATGTCTCTGTGAAAAATGAAGAGGCCTTGTCCTGATACACTAAAGGATGTGCCTGTTTGTAGGGACCAGTTTAAATAAAGAAACCAGACAGAAGGACAGTATGACTAAAGCATAAGCAGGAGTCATGAATTAGCCAAAGCAGAATGCAGAGGTCATAAAGACCCCCACACTTGGAAGGAAGAGGGGAGGGCACCCTGAGATGGAGAAAAACACTCTGACACACAGCTTGGCATACAGACATGGTAGTTCTCCTCCCAAAGGAATGGGCGGGGGAAGAGGACCAGCAATGTGGCAGGATCCTCCCCCTGCAAAGAAATGTAGAGGGGGGAAAAGACCTGTAATGCGGCGAAAAACCCTCCACACACCACATGGTCATGCATAAGCTTATGCATATTTATCAGCTGGAAAGTATAAGATAGGGAGGCTGTAGCAATGGACCCCCTAGGAGAGTGACCCTGAAACCAACGGGAGAGGAGAAAGAGGCACAAACCCTAAATGCACCCCTGGGAGAAAACCCAGAGAGTGGATCCTGAGAGCGACCCTGAAACCTGTGCCGAAGTATCCTTTTAGTCAAGGACTATCTTCTTGTTCATAGCTACCCTGCCTGAATATTTTATAGTGCTGGGTCAATCCAACTTTTTGTGATTCACAAGCTAAAAAAAGCCTTCTACCAGTTGGTATGATTGTTGTTTACATTCCATCTGGAAAGAAATTCAAAAATCAACAATGGCTAGGCTTAAATTAATTCTAGCAAGCAGAGCAATTCGCAGATAATTTTTATTGAGTGGATCATAAACAATTCATGATCAATGAAAACAGGGCCAGTGCAAGGAGGTTAGGTGCCCAAGGCAAACCTTCAATCTTGTGCCCCCCCTTACACATTTTCCTATCAATGGTAGCTTTGACCAGCATCCCACTCTCTCACCCCACTCTGCATCCATAAGAACTGTCATACTGGGTCAGTTCAAGGGTCCATCATGCCCAAATCCTGTTTCCAAGAGTAGCCTTTTGCTCAATCAAGGTCCCAAGTACCTGGCAGAATCCTAGATAGATTCCATGTTGCTTATGCCCAGGGATAAGCAATGGTTTTCTGCAAGTCTACCTGGTTAATAATGGTTTTTAGACTTTTCCTCCAGGAACTTGTCCAAATCTTTTTTAAACCCAGGTACACTAACTGTCTTTACCATATCCTCAGTCAATGAATACCAGAGCTTAATTGTATGTTGAGTAAAAAAAATATTTTCTCTGATTTATTTTAAATGTGCTCCTAGTCTTTTTATTTTTTGAAAGAATAAAGAACTGATTCGTGTTTACCCATTCCAATCTATTCATGATTTTATAGACCTCTATCATATCTCTCAGCCATCTCTTTTGCAAAGTGAAGAACCCTAACCTCTTTAGCCTTTCCTTATAGGGAAGCTATTTCATCCCATTTATCATTTCTGTCAAATTTCTCTATACCTTTTCTAGTTCTGCTATATCTTTTTAGAGATGTAGTGACCAGAATTGCACACAATAACCTTGGTGCGGTCACACCATGGAGTGATACAGAGGCATTATGATATTCTCCATTTTATTTTCCATTCCTTTCCTAATAATTCCTAACATTCTGTTTGCTTTTCGGACCGCTGCCACACACTGAGCTGAGTATTTCATGATATTGCCTATATTCTTTTTCTAGGTGGTGGCTCCTAATGTGGAACCATAATTATGTGAAGTTCCATAAATTAAAGCACATCTATTCTCTAGGAAATAGAAATTATGAATTTTCAAGTGGAGTGTGGGGTTCTGGTCTGTACAGGTATGTTATTTATCAAGGAAAGTATTTGGGGGCTCGGTCAATAAGTTTGATTGGTCATCCATAGTACTGCAGGGCCCATCATCCGTTCTCTCTATATCCTTCTCCTCCCTCACCAGTATCCTTCTCTTTCTTCCCTTCACTTCCTGCTCAGCAACCATCATCACCACAGTCTCTTTGCCCCCTTTCTGTAGTGCCCAATATCTCCCCCCCTCTCTCTCTGCAATGCCTATGGCCCAGAATCCTTTCTGACTCTTTAGCCTACTCTCACCTTATCAGCATCCTCTCTTCACAACTCCCCTCCAGGTTCCTCTCTGTCTTCAAATCTCTCTATCCAGCATCCATTGCCTTCTCTTATGGGGTTGTGCCTTAAAATATTAGGTAGGTGGCACCTGAACATTTCGGGGGGGGGGGGGGGGGAGGGTTCCCTGCACCATCTTTTGGCTTCCTAGGTACCTGCCTAGTTCGCCTAATGGAAGAATTGTCTCTGAACCAAAACCACCAGATCAAAAGGGTTCCTTTAAAAAAAAAAAATTGCCCCATCTCTAATATTTTAATAAAGATCTTCTCTTGGAAAAGGCAGTAGCATTAATTTGGTACGAGAACAGTAATATGATGTTTGTAACATGATCCACTGTGATATATCAGTAACTGAGTGAAACCATCTTTATTTTATTTGTTTATTTATAATCATTTGTATTCCACATATTTCCAGGGCCTGTTTTAAGTGGATTCAAGATAACATAGACATCAATTCACAGCAATCACTAAGTATAATAGATATAATAAAACAATAAAATAATTAACTAGACATAAAATAGAATAAATGTCACTGGTATTAAACAAACCTATGCCTTATGCATCTAAAAGACAAGTCAGTCACAATCTGCAAATGCCTTGTGAAATGGGTTTTTAATTGTTTTCTAAAAGCTTTGTAATCAACTTCCTGACATAACGCCAAGGCAGGCTGTTCCACAAACTTGGAGCAGCTCTAGAGAAGAGATGGTTACAAGTCTCCTTTAATTGGACCTTCTTAATATTAGGAATTTCTAGCAAGAATAGTTGCTCTAATTGCAGTGTCTTTGAAGAGTAATATCAATTACTCCTGGGGGAAGTCTGCACACACACATTTAAAATTCTGCACACAAAAATATAAAATTCCGAGCACAAAAATTTAAAATTATGCAAACTTTATATTGTCAAAATGACAAAATATACATGACAGTCTTTACGTAATTAATTTAAAATGTAATACCGAAAAAAATTATTTTTTAAAGATGCAGAGGTTTTTTTGGAGGAGTGGGGAGAAGTCTATCTGCTCCTGCTCCACATCCCAGACCATCACTTGGCTTGAGGCTCTCCCCAGTTGCTGCGTCTGATGTTGGGAAGAGGGGCCAAGCTGCCCTGTTTCAGTGAGCGGAGGAGTGGGGAGAAGTCTACCTGTCCCAGCTCTGCATCCCGCACCATCACTCAGTTCGAGTCTCCCCACAGTTGCTACATCTGATGTCAGGAGGAGGGACTAAGCTGCCGTCAAAAGGTGGTTCCTTGTGGCATGCCACCGAAGGGACACCGAAACTACACTCCTAAGGGGCGGGCCCCTAGGTGAGGATTTTCTCTGGTGCAGGAATTCATTTGTTTGTAAGGTTTTGACTCTCCAATTACTCTTTTCTTTTCCATTGCAATGGGTAAGAAGAAGGGTCAATTATGCTCTCCCTTCCTTCTTCTTCCTCCTCTCAGGTGCCGCATTGATTGTGGATTCTGTTAGAGAGACTGCAGTTAGTTTTCCCGATTTAGAAATATCTTTGAGTCCTGATTCTCACCTTCCGCCTTCTCAGGCTTCAGGGACTGGGTCTTTTGGACTGCTTTCTTCTGGTGGAAATGCTTGGTTAATACATGGGACTTCTCCTTCTTGCGGTCCAGCTGACCCTTGGAAGTCTAGCCTGACTCAAACTGACTTTATAACATTAGAAGTTGTATGGAAATCTATAGTTGGTCTGGAAAAGACTTTTGATAAACATCTTTCTGATTTTTCTTCTTCTTTGGAGGTCACTAAGGGTCAAATAAGATTTTAAGATGGCTTCTATTAAAGATAATTTATCAATGCATAGGAGGACTGAAATATTAGAGAATAAATCTAAATTTTTGATTTCTTAATTTTCCCAGGTCTCCACTCTTATCTCCTTTGGAACTACTCAATAAATACCTGAAGCCAGGGCTTGGAATCTCATAAGATTCCCCCCTTCTGTAACTAAATCATATTATTTACCTTTTAAGAGAAGGAGTTCAAGAGGAGATTCTGGTGAATTAGGCTTAAAATTTGACCAAATTTTTGGCGCAATCTACAGATGTTATTGATCAGGTCACCTTATTGGTTACTTGTTCATCTGAAGGGTAAAAAATCTTATTTTATGGTTGTTCTTTTCTAATAGAGAATTTATATTCATGGGACATAAGGTTTGGGTTGATCCAGATGTTTGTAAGCAGAATCAGGTGCAGAAGAAGGCTTTCCTCCAGCTTAGAGATTCTGTTGGGATTGGGGGTACCTTTTCCTTAAATTACCTTGCTAAATGTGTAATTCATTATTCTGGTAATATTTATGTGTGATTTGCACCCTCTCAGCTAAAAGCTTTTATTGATACTACGTCTTCTCAGATTATTGCTTCAACCCTTGCTCCTTTGTTAGTCCTGGCAATATTATCAAAAATGTTCTTAAAAACAGTGGGGCGGATTTTAAAAGGCCTGCGCGCATAAATCCTTCTGGATTTACGCGCGCCTATTTTGCATAGGCCGCCGGCGCGCGTAAGTCCCGGGGCTTTGGAAAAGGGGCGGGGAGGGGGCGTGTCGGGGGCATTCCCGAAACGACGCGGCATTTCGGGGGCGGGCCCAGGGGTGTGGCATGGGCCCGGGGGCGTGGCGCGGGCCCGGGGGCGTGGTCGAGGCCTCCGGACCAGCCCCCGGGACCGGAACACGGAGCAGAGCTGCCGGCCGGCGCGCGCAAAGTTGTGGGGGGGGTTTAGATAGGGCCAGGGGGGGTGGGTTAGGTAGGGGAAGGGAGGGGAAGGTGGGGGGAGGGCAAAGGAAAGTTCCCTCCGAGGCCGCTCCGAAATCGGAGCGGCCTCGGAGGGAACATGCAGCGCACGCTGGGCTTGGCGCGCGCAGGTTGCATAAATGTGCACCCCCTTGCGCGTGCCGACCCTGGATTTTATAAGATACGCGCGTAGCCGCGCGTATCTTATAAAATCCAGCGTATTTTTGTTCGCGCCTGGTGCGCGAACAAAAGTACGCGATTGCTTATTTTTTTAAGATCTACCCCAATGCGCTTTCATTGTTTTTTTTTGTCTCTTAGTTCTTGCTTCTCTTATTTGAGGACATTTGAGGACATTTCTTGGACTATAAGATTGATATTGTTATATTAGTATAATGTTTTCAAATGATTTTTATTTTTCTGTGATAATAGCTCATATTGTTCTGGTGAACATTTTTGTGCTTATTATAATTTTGAAAATCATTTAAAAAAATAGAGAGTTTTAAATATTTTGAGTAGAATTTCCCTAGACGTACACTGTAAGAATGCCCCTTCCAACCTCTTTCCCTACTCTCCTTTCACTTTGTCCTCTCAGGCCCCAACTTTTCTACCCTCCAGTTTCTCTCCCCTCCCCCATCTAGGCTCAACCTCTGTACTATATCTCCATTCCCATTGTTTCTCCCCTCTCTCAGTACTGCCTCTCACACAGGCTCCCTTTGTTCCTCTCGCACACATACACACACGCACATACTCTCACATAGGCTCCCTCGCTTGTGTACATACACAATCCCTTATAAAGGCTCTTCTCTTTCTCACATACACAACTTCATATAGGCTCCTTCCCTCGCTTGCACACACACTCCCATACAAGGGGTTCCCTCTTTCTCTTGCACACACACCCTCATACTGGTTCTCTTTCACACACACACACACACACACACACACACACACACACCTTCACACAGGCTCCCTCTCTCACAAATAAAGATGCACCCTCATTCCCTTACATACACACAATCCCTTTTTCACACACTAGCTCTCAATCTCTCATACATATACATACTCCCTCACAGTCTCCTCACATAGGTTCCTCCCTCTGGCATGCACGCACATCCACTCACCCTCTTACATGCTCTCTCTCTCTCTCTCACACACACACCCCTACACATAGCCTTGCAGTCTCTCACACACACATCTACACATAGATTCACTCTCACTGGGGCCTGCTTCACTCACTGCTGTCGGGGTCTGCTTCATCTTTGCTGTGAATGGGATGGCCTCCACACATGGTCACCGGAATTGCACCATCTTCACTGTAAATGGGATGGACTCCACTTGCGGCCGCCGGGGCCTGATCCATCTTTGCTGTGAGCGAGAAGGGCTTCGCTCTTGGCCGCTGAGAATTGCACCATCATCGCCACAAGTGAGATGGGCTCCACTTATGGCTGCTGGGGCCTTCACCATTTTCACCACGAGCAGGATGGCTCCACTTATGGCCACTGGGGCCTGCTCCATCTTCACCATGAGCAGGATGGGCTCCACTTGTAGCACGCAAGGGCCTGCTCCAAATTCTACATGGAAATTGGAAATTTTGAGCAGAAACGGAATTCTGCGCAAATTCTGTGCTCCACAGTAGCACAGACTTCCTCCAGGAGTGACCAATTCAGACAATCTTTCAAAAAGGAAGGATTGCTTTCATGCAAAACCTTGAAAGTTGTAGTCAGAAACTTAAATTTTATCCTATACTTGACTGGAAGCCAGTGCAATGACTTCAGTATCAGCATAATATGATCATATAAGGCACAACTAGAAACCAAGCATTCATAAGGAGCTATAAAGCTGTCAAGCAGCACTTAGGAAGACTTACATACAAGGCATTACAATAATCAGTCATAGAAAGTATTTAGGCTTGAACCACAGACCTGAAATCTCCACAACCTAAAAGATATTTTAAGCAACACAATTTCCTCAATTTAAAAAATCGCTTTTTATCAATAACTTCAACTGTGTGTGAAATTTCAAATATGTGTCAAACTGGAACCCCAGGTTACGAGCTGTACTTAAAAAGGGAATAGAAGCTTCATCAGTACTTAAAAATCATGGAAGTGTCAGTTTAGACATGAGAAATCATCAATATAGCTTCTGTCTTATACAAGTTTAGTAAAAGATCATTCTTTATCTTGCAAAAAATATATTGTTGAATGTTGAAGGTATTTATTTATTTAAAATCTTGATATTCTCTTCAATTTGACAGTTTGTCATTCAAGCAGATTACAGATTAAAACATGCACAATATATTTCAACAAATAATAACAAAACCTAACAAAGACATTATCATATACAAAACAATTCACAAATACATAAAAGGTAAGGCAAAATTCTTAATAATGCTGGTGTACAGACTAAGATATTTATATTTATTTATTTATTTATTTTGAATTTTTTTTATATACCGATATTCCTATAAAGAATATAGATCACATCGGTTTACAATGGAACTGAACATATATGTAAACATATATATAAAAGAATCAGAGAGGGTTGTCAGCCTAAATAAATAGGTTTTAATTTCTTCTTAAAATCTGCAATATCTGATTCTATCTGAAGTGCCTGAGGGAGTACATTCCTCATTATTGGACCAATAACCGAGAAAGCAAGTTTTTGTGTACATTGAAGCCAATAGGTTTTAAAGGAAGATACATCAAGTAACATTCTATCTGCGAATGCAGTTGTGGTACTGGAAAATATGCGGATACCTGATCTTTTAAGTGTTCAAGGTCCTCCCCTCAATGTTTCTTAAAGACCAACATCAAGACTCCTAATTGCACTTGAAAGACAATTGGAAGCCAGTGAAGATCATACAAAAAGAGGTAATGTGTTTTCCATACGTATGTCCAGAAATTAGCCTGGCAGCAGAGTTCTGGATCAATGGGAATACATGTAAACAGTGTTTAAGAAGACCATTATTCATGGCATTATAATAGTCCAACCAACAAAGGACCAAAGCTTGTACTATGAAACAAAAATTCCTCCTTGCCTAAATGTATTTAAGGCGACGCACCAATCATAGTTTATAAAAAAGAGACCTCAGAATAGAATTTGTTTGTGGCACAAATAACAAGGAGGAGTTAATTATAAATCCCATGTCCCACACTGTTGGCATTACTGGATACTCTGTTGATGAGTGGGATTCATCAGACAGCATCAAATTATGACTTAATAGCACTACTCCATTTTGTAAATATTAAGTGCCAATTTATTAGTCTGTATCTACTGTTCAACCCCTGTCATTAACACAGTAGAGGCTTGAATTGTAGTTGCTACCGGAATATATAAAGTTGTATGTCGTTAGCATATATCTAGAAACAAAAATATAACAACTGAAGCCACTCACTCCTATAAGGGAATAGGTATCAGATAAAATATTGCTCAGACAAATATATAATCCACAGGCTCTTGCCCACAATTAGCTTCAACCAGCATCATATAGCAGAGCACAAAGTTTTCAAATCATTTACTTATTCCCATTTCCTATATGATTTATTAACTAACTTTATTCTTTCCCCTATCCATGCTTTTAGACAATATCTAACTAATGAAAAGAACCACTTATCTTATTAGGCAAAAAAACACTCTTTCCACATAAAAAAAACCTTCCCAATTGCTCGGCACTGTGCCACACTCTCTGCCAACATTCAAGCATGTGGTAGAGCCTTTAGAGCAAGTACCCATAAAGTGCAGCAGAAATTTATGGTGGTGATGCAGGTCATGGCAATATCAGTCTGGGTGTGGAGGAAAGACAAGAGGAGAATCAGTGGTAATCATTCAGCCAGATCAGGAGGAGGAGATAGTAGAAGTCTGATGGAACCCTGGATCAAGGCCTTTGTGAGTAGTGAGGGCCAGGGCAACAGCATACAGGGGCCTGGGGAAGAGGGCTGAATGAAGGTGCCTGAGGGTCACCAGTGGATGGAAATTCACAGTGGATAGAACTGGGATTAATTGGGGGTCTGAGATTGGGAGTGAGCGAGGACTGAGGATCAAGTGAGAGGGGAGAGAGGGGGAGGACTGGGGACTGAGTTGGAGAGGCATGTGGCAAGAGGGGAAGAAGAGAAGGGAGAGGGTCTCTGCAGCTTTGTCTAGACTGCACACCCTGACTAGTGGCTACATATTTCTATTGCTTCGCTGGCATTGCTTGGTAGGACGAGGGAAAAGTGCATCTCTATTATGGAATAAAAGCAAACACAGGCACAGAAACACGTACTTATTTCAGGATTGCATTACTTGTCCCTGGTGAACCTCAGCCATCTGTGGGAAAGTGTAAACTATTAACCATTTGTCATAGTTCTTGTTGTAGTAGTCTGTGTGGAGTTCTGTCACTATAAAAGTGGTTTAGAATCGGTAAGCTAAGTCAGATTGTCTTTGAAGGGTAACAACTAGGTAGCCAGTCAAAAAGGAAAAGAAAGCTCCCAGTATTTTTTGTTTTAAAGCATTCCATTAACCTTGCCAACTGAAAAGTTGGCTAAAAGACTCCCTGCAGATATATAGCATTACACTATAGTGCTATATGCCCTTAGAATAACAAAATAACATTTTATTGAAAAGTAAATTTTGCTGTAATATGGTGCTTGGTATAATTCAGAGAATGGCTGAGTCCCACTGTGTGGCTTTCCAGTCCCCTGTTGGGCCATTACTGATAAACTGACAAGATGGATTAGAGACCAGGTAGAGGCAGGCATCCAGCAGAAAGTCCTAAAATTGCAGTCAAAATAGCTCTTTATTAAAAGTAATTTTCTGCTAGCAGAATACAGTACAATGTTTTAGCACAGTACCACTGGAAGCATTTCAACCTATTTATCTTTTGAGAAGGTTAGTTTAATTTAGCCAGATAAACACAGATTTTCATTATTATCTGACTAACATAGCTGGATAACTTTACTAAAGTTAGCTGGATAAATGTATCTTCCTAATTTTAAGATAGCTAGTGATAGCAGCATGACTTCACCACTGAATATATATGAAAATTTAGTCAGATAAGCTTATCCGGCTGTTAGTTGGCTAGTGGCTGAATATTAACCTGTAATAATAATAATAAGATCAATATTCAGAACTAAGCCTACAAACCAACAAAACCAAACAAATAAGCAAGAACACGGAAGAACACCAGAACTACAAACAACCTCTAAAAAACTCCACAAACAACAAGATGCCTCCACAAACAGGATTCAGACACCTTATAAGCATCCCTATCAAAAAAAATATCAAAAACCTAATCTACCTCACCTTCTTCCTTCTAAACGCACAGTCTCTGACAAAAAAATTCATGCTAATATCTGACCTGATACAAGACACAAACCCCGACTTCATAGCAATTACAGAAACTTGGTTTAAAAACACTGATCAAGTGATACTGAATCAGATCACCAACAACGACTACAACTTATTCTCAATCCCTCGTAAGACACGCAGAGGAGGACTTCTCTTAATAATAAAAAAGAACCTCGCAATGATTAGGATCAACAACAACCTTCCCAATAAATACGAAATCGCTCTCTTCGACTCAGAATGCCTACAGATTTACCTGATCTACTGTCCCCCCAAGCTACTAGAAAATGATATTTCCCCACTACTGGAATACCTAATCACAAACATCAACACAAAGAAACCCACAATAATCCTAGGAGACTTCAACCTCCACATAGATGACAACCCCAGATCACAAAACAGCCAAACCCTAATAGACATGCTTGCCAGCCTTCGTATGATGCAACAAGTAAACTTCCCCACTCACAAGGCAGGACACACCTTGGACCTAATCTTCACCAGTCACCACTTTTATGACACATCCGTCTCAGCCAACCCAATCCCATGGTCAGACCACCTCCTACTACGATGCAGAACAACCATACAAGACAACACACCGTCAAATGATAACAATATCACCTCATTTACTTACAGACCTCCCTTTCAACTAAACCTATTAAAACAAGAGCTAGGAAAACAACTCAATAACCTGGACCTCTCCACCAGCAACAGAGCAATACAATCCTGGATACACCTAACAGAACAAACAGCTAATAACATAAACCCCAAAAAAACAAAACTACTAAGAAAAACCAGAGATAAGAAAAACCCTTGGTTCAACACACAACTCAAATTGCTGAAATCTAACCTCAGAAGACTGGAAAAAGAGTGGAAGAAAACAAAATGCTCAACGACCCTTCAAAGATACCGCACTCAACTCGCCATATACAAAAAATCAATCACAAACACCAAGCGCGACTACTACAGCCAAAAGATAAAGAACGCAACAAATAACTCTAATGCATTATTCAATATCGTCAGAAACCTCACTGAAGAAAACAGCAACACCAACACAAATTCCTCAAACAACCTAAGCCACGACCTAGCTACATTCTTTAAAAACAAAATAAGCAAAATAACAAACAACTTTCAAAACAACACATCCACAGAAGACAAACTCGGAACAAATGCCATATCCCCGTGGTCAGAATTCAAGCCCATATCAAACTTGGAAACAGAAAAAATGCTAAAAAAAACCCAACCCTGCTCGCCATGACCTTGATACTATCCCAACACGAAGTATGAAAGAAATAGCACACATTATCGCTCCAACAATCGCCACCATCATTAACAAATCCCTTGAAGAAGGAGAGCTACCAGCAGAACTAAAAACCGCAACTATCACCCCCATACTAAAAAAGAAGAACCTAGATCCCACAGACCTAAACAACTACAGACCAATCTCAAACCTCCCCCTAATCGCAAAAATGACCGAGAAAGCAGCTCTCACACAACTCAACGAACACCTTGAGGACAACAACATTCTCCACGACGCCCAACATGGATTCAGGAAAAACCACAGCACAGAAACTCTCCTCGTCAACCTAACAAACAAGATAATCAGGGGCTTCGACAACAACCTAAGCCACATCCTCATCCTACTTGATCTATCCGCAGCCTTCGATACCGTAGACCACACATGCCTACTGTCGAGATTAGCCAGCATTGGACTCACAGGCAAAACCCTCAACTGGTTCAAATCATTCCTGAAAGACAGATTCTTCAAGGTTACCATTAATAACCAATCTTCAAATCCTCTCCCACTCGAAACCGGCGTACCACAGGGATCAGCACTCTCGGCGACCCTCTTTAATATATATCTACTCCCTCTATGCCACCTCCTATCAACCATCGGAGTTACTTTCTACATGTACGCCGATGACATCCAACTCCTCTTCCCAATAACATCCACAATAGAAGAAACATTAAGCACCGCAGCCAAACACCTAAGCACCATCAGAGACATGCTGAACCACCTAAAGTTATGCCTCAACATGAAAAAACCAGAATGCATACTAATAGGAAGAAACAACACTACACAATCCTCCACTTCCCTCTCCCTACAAATAGAAAACATCAACATCCAACTAAAAAATTCAACAAGAGACCTAGGAATCTGGATCGACAACGAACTCAACCTAAAACAGAACATTGCTTTTAAAACCAAAGAAGGTTTCCACAAACTGCACGTCCTCAAGCATCTTAAACCGCTACTTCACCAGCACGATTTCCGAACAATTCTACAATCACTCATCTTCAACAGCATCGACTACTGTAACTCCCTCCTGATTGGACTACCAAAAACCACCTTAAAACCTCTGCAACTATTACAAAACGTCGCAGCAAGAATACTAACCGGGAAAAAAAAGTCTGACCATATCACCCCAGTTCTTAAATCACTTCACTGGCTCCCAATAGACCAGAGAATCAAATTCAAAGCATTAACAATAGTTCACAATGCAATACATTCAACGGACAACACAGCTCTCAATGAACTTATCATAACACACAAACCTCAAAGAATGACCAGATCTGCCAATAAAGTTCAACTTGAAATTCCATCACTTCCTCAAGCCAAACTCACCAACACCAGGAACAGAGCTTTCTCCATAGCAGGCCCAAACTTATGGAACAACATTCCACAACATTTAAGCTCAATTCATAACATCAAAGCATTCAAAAAAGAACTAAAAACATGGTTATTCAGCCAAACTTTTAGAGATGGCGTGGGTTAAGAAATCCACCCCCTTTCGAACCATTACACATTGACGCTCCCATTCCTTCGACGATCCCCTCTATTAAACACTTTCTCCCCTCCCCTCCCCCCCCTACCCGCTTCTTCCCCTCTCACCTCCCCTTTCATCGCCCTCGTTCCTCATGCAACCTTATCAAGTCTTTACCTGAAACCACCTAACATACCCCGAGCTCCTTCCCAGACCCATTTCATACATTATCCCTCCCCTGCTCAGATTGCTATTTGTTCCACATAATAGCTAATGAATATCATATATTATATCTTCGTATAGATAATCTCCTGTATATAATTTTCCCATTTAATATGTTAAATAAGGTTCTACTCTTTGAATGTTAAAGATAGTTATAAGATATTTGTATGTATTACGTTGTTATCCTGTAAACCGGAGTGAAGGCAAAACGCTATACTTCGGTATATAAAAAACCCCAAATAAAATAAATAAATAAATAAATATTTAAATGGCTAACTTGGTGTTAGATGGCTTACTTGGAGTTAGATGGATAACGTAGGTTTAGTTGGATAACTTAATATTTAGATGGATAACTTAATATTTAGATGGATAACTTGTGAGTTCCATCTAAATGGCCTTGAATATTGACCTCCACATATTTTTCAAGTACATTTGAGGCAAAAAGCCTGTGAGGGAGTCAGTTGGACCTCTAGATGATTAAGAGATGAAAGGGGTAATCAGGGAAAACAAGGAAATAGCAGAAAAACTAATTCGATTTTTTTGCTTCAGCCTTTACTGAGGACGATGTTGGAGACATACCCAGATCAGACATGTTCATTGATGGTGATGATTCTGAACAACTAAAGCAAATCAGTTGATACTAGAGGATGTAATAGATCAAATTAATATAGTAAAGAGTAACAAATCACCAGGACTGGATGGTATTTACCCCAGAGTTTTGAAAAAACACAAACATGAAATTGTAAACTGTTACAATCTGTAAACCTATCATTTAAAATGGCCATAGTACCTGAAAACTAGAAGGTGGTCATATTGATTTTTAAAAAGTTTCAAGGGTGTATTTTGCCTTCTTCCTTAGTGGTATGACCTCTTAAAGGGAAAGATCGGATGGTAAAGTTCAGAGCTGGGCTAGTTCAGCCCAGTTCCCAAAGAAGGAGGGGTGGACAAAACCTCCTTACCAAAAAAAAAAAAAAAATGGTAAAACTCCGTGGCAGACAAAAATCTCCTCTGGAGGGAAATCAATGTCCCTGTAGATCTGTTTCTCTCTTAGATAGAGTTCTACCAGGTCTTCAGTGTCTTGGCCTTTGAATCTGGGGAATTGCCATCACCAAAATAGCCAAGACTTTACTCCAATGTAACTGAGCAAAAATAGTAAAATACTAAACACAGTCTCTAATCTTACACAGTGGCAGATCCAGACTGGCAGGCAGTGCCCAGAAAGGAATAGCCTCCAAAAATATACCCAATGAGGGGATAAACCTTACTCTGAAAGAAAAACCTAAAGCTCTTCACTCCTCAAATGCTCAATTTCACCTATTCCTAGATCCCACTTCTAGGAATGGGGACCAACCATCACAGACAATCCTCAGGGGGCATTACTGATAGGATGGTTTTACCTGCTAGCTAGCTAACGCCTGTGGTAAGGGTTTAGTGCCTTTCGCTGCTCACCTCCTCTAGCTGCAACCAGCCCTCCAGCTCAGCGCCGCCCCGCTAGGGACTCAAGCCCCGCTGACCCGACCGCCGAACGCAGCCGTCTGCCTCCGAGCCGCGACCACGTGGCCCCGAAGTGACTTCCCCACCCTATCAGAAGCCAGAAGTCGGAAGCAGGCCAACAAAGGAAGTACAAATATTTAAAAACTGAAATCAGCGCGAATCGGAAGCCAGGTAAGAGCCCCCTTTAAATACAGGGCTCTCCCGGCCGGCATTCCTTTCGCTGCTCACCTCCTCTAGCTGCAACCAGCCCTCCAGCTCAGCGCCGCCCCGCTAGGGACTCAAGCCCCGCTGACCCCGACCGCCGAACGCAGCCGTCTGCCTCCGAGCCGCGACCACGTGCCCCGAAGTGACTTCCCCACCCTATCAGAAGCCAGAAGTCGGAAGCAGGCCAACAAAGGAAGTACAAATATTTAAAAACTGAAATCAGCGCGAATCGGAAGCCAGGTAAGAGCCCCCTTTAAATACAGGGCTCTCCCGGCCGGCATTCCTTTCGCTGCTCACCTCCTCTAGCTGCAACCAGCCCTCCAGCTCAGCGCCGCCCCGCTAGGGACTCAAGCCCCGCTGACCCGACCGCCGAACGCAGCCGTCTGCCTCCGAGCCGCGACCACGTGGCCCCGAAGTGACTTCCCCACCCTATCAGAAGCCAGAAGTCGGAAGCAGGCCAACAAAGGAAGTACAACATATTTAAAAACTGAAATCAGCGCGAATCGGAAGCCAGGTAAGAGCCCCCTTTAAATACAGGGCTCTCCCGGCCGGCATTCCTTTCGCTGCTCACCTCCTCTAGCTGCAACAGCCCTCCAGCTCAGCGCCGCCCCGCTAGGGACTCAAGCCCCGCTGACCCGACCGCCGAACGCAGCCGTCTGCCTCCGAGCCGCGACCACGTGGCCCCGAAGTGACTTCCCCACCCTATCAGAAGCCAGAAGTCGGAAGCAGGCCAACAAAGGAAGTACAAATATTTAAAAACTGAAATCAGCGCGAATCGGAAGCCAGGTAAGAGCCCCCTTTAAATACAGGGCTCTCCCGGCCGGCATTCCTTTCGCTGCTCAACTCCTCTAGCTGCAACCAGCCCTCCAGCTCAGCGCCGCCCCGCTAGGGACTCAAGCCCCGCTGACCCAACCGCCGAACGCAGCCGTCTGCCTCCGAGCCGCGACCACGTGGCCCCGAAGTGACTTCCCCACCCTATCAGAAGCCAGAAGTCGGAAGCAGGCCAACAAAGGAAGTACAAATATTTAAAAACTGAAATCAGCGCGAATCGGAAGCCAGGTAAGAGCCCCCTTTAAATACAGGGCTCTCCCGGCCGGCATTCCTTTCGCTGCTCACCTCCTCTAGCTGCAACCAGCCCTCCAGCTCAGCGCCGCCCCGCTAGGGACTCAAGCCCCCGCTGACCCGACCGCCGAACGCAGCCGTCTGCCTCCGAGCCGCGACCACGTGGCCCCGAAGTGACTTCCCCACCCTATCAGAAGCCAGAAGTCGGAAGCAGGCCAACAAAGGAAGTACAAATATTTAAAAACTGAAATCAGCGCGAATCGGAAGCCAGGTAAGAGCCCCCTTTAAATACAGGGCTCTCCCGGCCGGCATTCCTTTCGCTGCTCACCTCCTCTAGCTGCAACCAGCCCTCCAGCTCAGCGCCGCCCCGCTAGGGACTCAAGCCCCGCTGACCCGACCGCCGAACGCAGCCGTCTGCCTCCGAGCCGCGACCACGTGGCCCCGAAGTGACTTCCCCACCCTATCAGAAGCCAGAAGTCGAAAGCAGGCCAACAAAGGAAGTACAAATATTTAAAACTGAAATCAGCGCGAATCGGAAGCCAGGTAAGAGCCCCCTTTAAATACAGGGCTCTCCCGGCCGGCATTCCTTTCGCTGCTCACCCTCCTCTAGCTGCAACCAGCCCTCCAGCTCAGCGCCGCCCCGCTAGGGACTCAAGCCCCGCTGACCCGACCGCCGAACGCAGCCGTCTGCCTCCGAGCCGCGACCACGTGGCCCCGAAGTGACTTCCCCACCCTATCAGAAGCCAGAAGTCGGAAGCAGGCCAACAAAGGAAGTACAAATATTTAAAAACTGAAATCAGCGCGAATCGGAAGCCAGGTAAGAGCCCCCTTTAAATACAGGGCTCTCCCGGCCGGCATTCCTTTCGCTGCTCACCTCCTCTAGCTGCAACCAGCCCTCCAGCTCAGCGCCGCCCCGCTAGGGACTCAAGCCCCGCTGACCCGACCGCCGAACGCAGCCGTCTGCCTCCGAGCCGCGACCACGTGGCCCCGAAGTGACTTCCCCACCCTATCAGAAGCCAGAAGTCGGAAGCAGGCCAACAAAGGAAGTACAAATATTTAAAAACTGAAATCAGCGCGAATCGGAAGCCAGGTAAGAGCCCCCTTTAAATACAGGGCTCTCCCGGCCGGCATTCCTTTCGCTGCTCACCTCCTCTAGCTGCAACCAGCCCTCCAGCTCAGCGCCGCCCCGCTAGGGACTCAAGCCCCGCTGACCCGACCGCCGAACGCAGCCGTCTGCCTCCGAGCCGCGACCACGTGGCCCCGAAGTGACTTCCCCACCCTATCAGAAGCCAGAAGTTGGAAGCAGGCAACAAAGGAAGTACAAATATTTAAAAAACTGAAATCAGCGCGAATCGGAAGCCAGGTAAGAGCCACCCTTTAAATACAGGGCTCTCCCGGCCGGCATTCCTTTCGCTGCTCAACTCCTCTAGCTGCAACCAGCCCTCCAGCTCAGCGCCGCCCCGCTAGGGACTCAAGCCCCGCTGACCCGACCGCCGAACGCAGCCGTCCTGCCTCCGAGCCGCGACCACGTGGCCCCGAAGTGACTTCCCCCACCCTATCAGAAGCCAGAAGTCGGAAGCAGGCCAACAAAGGAAGTACAAATATTTAAAAACTGAAATCAGCGCGAATCGGAAAGCCAGGTAAGAGCCCCCTTTAATACAGGGCTCTCCCGGCCGGCATTCCTTTCGCTGCTCACCTCCTCTAGCTGCAACCAGCCCTCCAGCTCAGCGCCGCCCCGCTAGGGACTCAAGCCCCGCTGACCCGACCGCCGAACGCAGCCGTCTGCCTCCGAGCCGCGACCACGTGGCCCCGAAGTGACTTCCCCACCCTATCAGAAGCCAGAAGTCGGAAGCAGGCCAACAAAGGAAGTACAAATATTTAAAACTGAAATCAGCGCGAATCGGAAGCCAGGTAAGAGCCCCCTTTAAATACAGGGCTCTCCCGGCCGGCATTCCTTTCGCTGCTCACCTCCTCTAGCTGCAACCAGCCTCCAGCTCAGCGCCGCCCCGCTAGGGACTCTAGCCCCGCTGACCCGACCGCCGAACGCAGCCGTCTGCCTCCGAGCCACGCCCCCAGGAGACACTTGGCCTATCAGAGGGAGCCAAAAAAAAGCCCTAATTCTCGGCGCAGCCTTCTGGCGTCGCGCGCCAGGCGTCGCGCGCCCGAAGGAGCGCGACCTAAGGGGCCTGCCCCTTAGCGCGCCCCTTGGAGCGTCCCAGGTCTGAAACCGACGGTAGTCATTACTAGAACAGCACGCATCCGCAACCAAACACAGCCGACGAGCACTCGGCAGACTACAGTAGCACCACTCGAGTAAAGGTATCCCCGGAAAGGCCTGCAAGGTAAGCACCGCACAGCCTCTCCCTGTTAATTTAAACTCAGTGCCCAGACCTCTCTCCCCCATCAGTCCCTTCAGGACATCACCAAACAGGATACCTCCGGCACCATAACAAGGAACCCTAAAGAACCCTACTGACTTCTGAATTCCAGTCATATCTACCCTTGAACATGTACCCTCTCACAATTCCCATCACCCACAACTACAGGTGGAGAGCACCTAAGCCCCCCACTCCACATCTCAACCGTCAACAGAGGCTCAGACCCATCATGCTGACACCCATCACACAATTTCTTGGTCTGGCTCTCTTCTCTCTCACCTTGGTGAACGCACAATCCATCTCCAAGAAAACTCATATACTCAATGACTTCCTATCTGACGCAAAACCAGACATCTGTGCCATCACAGAAACCTGGTTAAAACCCTCTGACACTGCTCTAATAAATCAGCTTCCCATCCAGACATACGACCTCCTCTCAATACCCAGACCTAAAAAAAGAGGAGGTGGTCTTCTCCTTGCATCCAAAAAAACACTAGGTCTGACACTGCAGGCCTCCAATATCCTAGCAAATATTGAATTTGCGCTATTCAACTCGAAACATCTGACAATCGGATTAATCTATGCCCCCCCCGGAACATTGGAAGCAGACCCTTCCACACTCATAGAATTAACAGCAAAACACCTTAACTCAAATAAACCGGCCATCCTGATGGTGATTTTAATCTCCACGTAGATGTCCAACCCCATTCTACTAACTGCAAAACTCTTCTCTCATCTCTCAGCAACATGGGTTTCAGACAAATTGTGACAGAACCAACCCACAAAGCAGGTCATACATTAGACCTTATCTTCATAAACGAGGGAATCTCAACCCATACCACCACAACTTGCCTACCGGTACCGTGGACAGACCACCGAATCATATCATCCGTGTTAAAGATAAATGATCTTCCCCCACAATCAACACAATCAACAACGATATCCATCAGGAAAAAATGCTCAGGAGACATACTCAGCGAACTCCTGGCCAAGGAATTAGAACAACTGGACCTCTCCAACGCCAACTCAGCAACATCATCATGGACCGACATCACTAAGAAGGTTGCAGACCAAGTGTGCCCCTTGACAACTAAACTCATCAATCCAAACAAAGACAACAGGAAACCTTGGTTCAATCAGGAATTGAAAAAACAGAAACATGATCTGAGATGCAAGGAACATAAATGGCGAAAAAACCCATCTCCAATCACCCTCCTCATCTACAAATCATGCCTCAACTCATACAGAAATGACATCAACAAAACCAAGAAAGAATTCTTCTCCAAAAAAATACACCACCTCATCTTTGATTCAAGAGCTCTTTTTTCCTATGTTTCAACTCTCACCAAACCCCCGGCGCCTACCATCCCAGACGAACAAGCTCTCAACAAAGCGAACGAACTAGCAAACTTCTTTGACAATAAAATCACCTCACTCCTAGCCCCCCTCAAGGGACCACATCCACACCCAAACTACTTAATCAACCACAGCTCACAATCACCGCACTCAACCGTTCAACAATCCTTGCACTCAACCGTCCAACAATCATCTCACGCAACAGATCAACAATCATCACACTCCACCACCCAACAACACAACACAACCCCAGCAGTGCTCGACTCCTTTGAGCCCACAACTACATTAGAAATTGAGAACATCCTTAAGAAGATAAAACCATCCTCTCATCCTTCAGACCACATCCCCTCAAACATGCTGAGTCTGATCACTAACACCATAACTAAACCTGTAGCAGACATCATTAACTGCTCACTCTCCCAAGGCCAGGTTCCTAACCAACTAAAGTTGGCCATGCTGAAACCGCTCCTTAAAAAGCCCAACCTTCCCACTTCAGACCCAGCTAACTTCAGACCTATAGCAAACCTCCCTATGATTGCAAAAATCATGGAGAAAGTTGTTAACAAACAACTTACAGAATATCTGGACGAAAACAACATCCTCACCACAAACCAATTTGGTTTTCGTAAGACCAGGAATACTGAATCACTATTAACCTCCCTATCAGACACAATTATCTTCAACCTAGAAAAGGCCAACCTTGCCTCCTCGCACTATTGGATCTCTCCTCTGCGTTTGACACCGTAAACCACCCATGCCTCCTGCAGCGCCTAGCTGACATCGGCGTCATAGGAGCAGCCTTCAACTGGTTCAAATCGTTTCTGGAGAACAGAACTTACAAGGTCAAGATAAATAACAAAGAGTCTCACGCCATTGAATCCAAGAGAGGGGTACCACAAGGGTCATCCCTATCTCCGACACTTTTCAATATATATCTTCTCCCGCTCTGTCACTTACTCACCAACCTCAAGCTAACACACTTCCTATATGCGGATGACATACAAATCCTCATCCCTATAGAAGACTCACTACACAAAGCCATGTCATACTGGAATAAATGCCTTTCATCCATCAACAACCTACTCGCCAGCCTCAACCTAGTCTTAAACACAAACAAAACCGAAATCCTCTTTATAGCTCCGGAAAATTATGTTCCACCCACACCTACTATAGCTAATCAACGTCCGGACACCAGCGTGCACCCCACCACGCAACAAGTAAAAGACCTGGGGGTCATTATAGACAGAAGTTTCAACCTCAACAAATTCGTTAACAACACAACAAAAGAATGTTTCTTTAAACTACAAACCTTAAAGAAACTAAAGCCACTTCTCCAATACAGAGACTTCCGCTTGGTCCTTCAAGCCATCATATTACCGAAACTGGACTACTGCAACTCTCTCCTTCTAGGCCTACCAGCATGCACCACCAAACCACTTCAGATGGTCATGAATGCCTCAGCCAGAATTCTCTCAAATGCCAAAAAAAGAGACCATATTACCCCAATCCTGCATCATCTCCACTGGCTGCCGATTAAATACAGGATCCAATTCAAGTCCATAATGATGATACACAAGGCATTACATAACATCGCTCCACTCAACTTAACGTTTGATCTTCAGCTACACACCTCCTCGAAACCGACCAGAAGCGCGTATCAGAACAGACTTATCACCCAACCGGCGAAATCATCCCTGAGGAAACGCGCACTATCCACCGCGGGCCCATCACTTTGGAACTCACTACCTCCAGACCTCCGCATTGAACCCTGCCACACCACATTCAAAAAGAAACTCAAGACTTGGTTATTCAAACAAGCATTCCCTGAGAGCTAAGGACAGGAATAAAGTTATCATGCAGTTTTCACTCACCCCCCGCCCATAGCATAAAACCTCCGTAGAACTCAATTCTGAATCTGTATTTACCCACACAATTATATCATGCATTTACTCACATATTACAACTATTATTTTAACGGTTTATTTATCTATTTTACAACTATTATTTTTAACTATTTATTTATCCATTTTAACTGTTTCCTTGTTCCGTTAACTTGTTTTAGTAATTTTTTTCTACATTATAAATTTGTTATAACTTGTTGCAATGTAAACCTTGTTCAATGTAAACCGCTAAATGAAGCGATAGTTTGAGTTCCTTGTAAACCGGGGTGATATGTATTCTATACAGGAACCTCCGGTCTAGAAATACTATAAATAAATAAATAAAATAAATCTAGTGGGCGACCAGGGGTCCCTACAATTATATGCAAGCAGTCCAAGGTATTTTAAAAATAGAATATTTGCATACAATCACAAAGCTGTATTTTGTAACCAAATATGAAACTGAAACCGACAACAAACACACTTAGCAAGAGTGGTACACAATATAAAAAAATCAAATCAAATATATTCAAGGCTTTATAAAATCAATACCATCCAAAATATATTAACAATATATGTTTTAATCTAGGGATAATGTCTCCCTTTTATCCCTGGAAATTTTCCCTACATCGAGCCATTTTAGAAAGGGAGAGACCATCTTGGTCTGCCTTGTGGTCCTGGATTTTAACTCATTTCATAGCTTCCTGGTTAAAGATTGTTTGTTGCCCTTGTTGCTCGATTGAACAAGTGCTTGCAAATTCCTAGATGCTGTTTGATGGGAGATTAAAAAAACAAAAAATAGTTACATTTCAGCAAGTTATATATACCTTTTACAAACCCTTGCAGCTTTCTTTTTAGATTCTGTCAACTGGGGGTGAATAGGTAATTAGGTGAGACTGTTAATTGTTGTTGTATTAGGATTTGCACAGGTTAGAATGGTTCATTGTTAATTTTCCTTTGTTTGAATAATTTTTTTGTTGCCATATTCTCAATATTTAATGTTTATGGGC
The DNA here is from genome assembly GCF_901001135.1 of Rhinatrema bivittatum. Lineage (NCBI taxonomy): Eukaryota > Metazoa > Chordata > Amphibia > Gymnophiona > Rhinatrematidae > Rhinatrema > Rhinatrema bivittatum. Next base: position 53,346,137 of record NC_042622.1, on the reverse strand, counting down.
TAATTGGAGATTTGTATCTTGTTTTGCTTTATCTTATTCCTTTTTTTATATATTGCTCATACAATGTGCTCCTATTTCTTTATTTCAAGTATATGCTTGCTGTAATCTCAGAAACTATAAAAAAAAGAAAAAAAAGGTAACCCCCCCACAGAAGCGTAACCCTTTTCTCCCCCCCTAAAAAAAAAAAGTTATTTGTGGACAAACTTGTCCATATAGCCGCACAGAGCTCCGTGTCCACCCTATCTTAGCACAAGAGAATTTGAGGAAGGCATAGGTGGTAGCAGGCCTTCAGCTGTCATCCGTCAGATCAGAAGTATCCTCATGTAATCTTAATGAAGAATGTACTAAACCATTAAAAACTCAATTACTTTTTTTTTTTTTTTTTTTTACTGCAGACGTGAGAAAATAGAATTATAAAGTGCTGATGTGTAAACACAATAGCCACCATCTGCTCTGAGTAGCATTCTAGCTTAGGATAAAGGATGGATGTTGCAGATGCATCAGTAATAGAAGGCTTATCAAGCCATCATTCTGCGCCAAGGGGGAAAAATAGGAAATTTATGAGCAGCCAGAGAGCACTTTCTTGGTTTAATTTTCCTATTTTCTGTGGCATGTTTAATAAATATGTGCAGGGGATGATGCACTTTATGCTTCCTATCATTTTAGTATTTCTTTTTCCATAATGAATTTATTTGCCAGTATCACACTTCTTTTTTTTTTTTTTTTTTTTTCCAGCTGATCTGGGCCCAGCGGGTTCATTTTTGATCTTTAGTAACTGCCACCCACAGGGAGTTATTAATTAAGAAAACCTGTGGATCAAAGAACTCTAAATTAAGTTGACCTACTATTCAGGTTTGCTTTAATGAACAAGTGCCCCTGTGCCTGAATCAATACCTGTAGCAACATGGCTCCTTTGACAGTGCACAGATGACGGGTGAATTTTTCCTGCTGTTGATTTTTTCTTTCAATGGGGTATTTTCAATGGCCCTTTTGATTCACTTTTGTTACTGTATGCTATTATTATCACTGTGCGGGTTAGCATTTCCAGCATATGATTCAATTCTGTTCTTTGCTGTATAAGCAGAGGGTAAAATGGGATGCGCCAAAAAATAAAAATAAAAACACAAGATACAGAAAACATTGCCCTTCCTGGGGCACATTTTATGGTGCTGTACAAATTGGTAGAGATCCAGCACTGGGAGATTCACCCTTTTTAGAGCTAACTCATCAGAGTGTAGTAGATCATGATGATGTCTGGGTTGTGATGCTACTGGAGGGAAAATTAAATTTTGGTTTTCCATCCCAACATCATCATGAAATTTTATAAAACAGCCAGAGATATTTTGTGAATGACTGCCATGGATTTTAGGGAGGGAGGTGAAAATGTGACCCATTTATATCCATGTATCATTCTAGTTTGTAGTGCTCAAAAGAGGTAAAATCATGGGGTTTTGATAAAATCCAGACCACCTGCAGCAAAATATCTTCTTGACTTTGGAAGAAGGAAGTTAAGAATTAAACCAGCTCTATACTCTGTACTAGCAGGCATATTCAGGGCCAGATATATTAAGCATTTTCCCTATAAACATAACATGGGAAAAACCCTTTAGTATATCTGGTCTTAAGAGTGTAAAGAACCGAGTTGTTCTGCAACCCACACCATGGAAGGAAACCATTGGCGAACTCAAGAAGACAAATATCAATAGATTATACTGTGAGAATCACAAAAATATGTGCAAGTGCATCTTTCTACAGCAAAATGTCAGATGTTTGCCACATCTATTGTGCCTCTTTGTTTTTCTATTCCTAAGAGTATCTTGCCGTCACCTGCTGGGAAGCAGAATGGCAGCAGCACTGTCTTTCATGAGGAAATGAGAAAAGGTGTATTATTTTTCATTGGTCTCTAGTAATGTATACATCACCATGCCAACCAGCTCCTTTCAAGTTGTGTCTTTGTAATAATAGAAAATAAGTCTAAGTAGAGATGAGCTTGTCTAATTTTTGTGATTCAGAATCTATCAACCATATGTGTAAGTGTTTATCTCTTTATATAAAAGGCTTGTGTCATGTCGGTCAGTCAGCCAGTCACATTGTTGTCTGTGTTCGGCCACCAGGTGACTCCCAGAACATTGCAAGGTGCTGTGTGCAAAGACAATTTTCTCCATCTGCAAAACCCCATCTGGCTTACACACACATACACACACACACACACACACACACACACACGCTCCTTCATAGACTTCCATACCTATACAGGCAAGCACAATAAACATACCTACATCCACACACAGGCAGGCATAGGCAGAGACACATACACACCCACACACACAAGCACACAAAGGCATACATGCACACAGGTACACACATGGACAGGCTCATGCAGGAAGGCACACAGGTACAGACACACAGGCACAGACAGAAACACACACACACCCGAGCAGATATGCACATGCACACACACACAAACAGGCAGATACACCCAGGCAAACACAGGCACAGACCCATAGACCCATAGACACACAAACAGGCTCCTAAAAACACACACACACAGGTGCACCCTCCCAACACACAGAGGCACAAACATACACGCACTCACAGAGGCTCCCACACACACACACAGATAGGTACAGGCAGATACACATGCATACAGAGGCTTCCCCAAACACATGTTCCCCACATGTTCCCCAAACACATGTTCCCCACCCACACACACACAAACAGACACAGGCTCCCACACACAGAGCCACATATATACACAGGCTGTTATAGACCAAAACCCCCAAGCAAAGCCAGGCATTTTCTGTTAGTATCTGTGTACAGAATGTATTTATTTAGAGAGAGAAACACATATACCAACACATGTACTAAGATTGTATGTTTGGGTTTGCAGGTCTTCCCCCCAGTAATGCTGAATGAGAAAGAGCCCACATTCTGCAGGATTTGAGGGGAACCTTCTCTCATGATATCTAATATTCTCTCCTTTTTGTCTAACTTTTCTTTGGATGTGCCTCTTTCCATCTATCAATTTTTCTTCAGTCTTCCTTTTTCACTCCTTCCACCTTGCCCATTTTCCTTTCTCTTCGACTCTGTTCAAACCATCTCTTTGTTCACTCTTTGCCTTTCTTTTTTCTACCTCACCTCTCCCTTTCTTGATTCTCATGTCATACCACTCCATCTCAGCCACCTTCCCTCTCTTATTTCACATTACTTGCTCTCACTCCTCTTTCTGTTCTCACTTCACACTACTTTACTCTCCCTTTCTTCTTGACTTTCCATTCTTCTATCTTGCTTTTCAGTTTTAGACCTCATCAACCATCTTGTGCTCAGAGCCGGTGCTAGCGTTTTTGCTGCCCTGTGTGAACAATTACTGTGCTGTCCCCCCTCCCTCCCCAGCTTCCAGTTTATTCATCTCCCTCCAGTAATCTAAAATTTAAAGTCTGACATTCCTCCTTACCCGGGTCCACCCCCCTCTCCTCTGGAACCAATCGCCACTGCAAGGTTCTTAGATGTCATAGGCAAACTTTAAAAACCCACCCACACACGCATGCACGCACACACAATTAAAAAGTATGCATTTATGGAGTCGGGAGGAGAGGACCAGTGGTTTCCCTATTACTTGATTACAGCAGTCTCCAGGGGTAAGCGGTGGCTTGCCCCAACGGTTTGTCTCTCCACCTGCCGCTTTGATTTCCTGTCTAAGGAGGGCGTTTCCTAGAGGAGGCGGGACCCAGACTTGGACACATACATTTCAGCTTGCTGCCTACTAGGGATGTGAATTTTCCTTCGTGCTGTCCGATCGGGTTTTTTTTATATGCTGCGCCTGAGCCGATAAAAAAAAACAACCCACCCCGACCCTTTAAAACTGCTCCCTTAGCTTCCCCCTCCCCCAAACATTTTAAAATTACCTGGTGGTCCAATGGGGGTCCCGGGAGCGATCTCCTGCTCTCGGGCTGTCGGCTGCCACTAATAAAAATGGCGCCGATGGCCCTTTGCCCTTACAATGTGACAGGGTATCTGTGCCATTGGCCGGCCCCTGTCACATGGTAGGAGCACTGGATGGCCCGTGTCATTTTTAAAGATGGCGCCGGCCATCTTTAAATTTCATAAATTTCAGCTTGCTGTGGCGCGCAGCAGAGCTGGTGCGCTGCTAAAGCCTCGTGCGCTTAAGGGGTGCGCGGATAAGCAGGGCTTTGCCGATCTTCGCTGGGCCTTCGCTGGGCTTATGCTGGGAATTCGCTTGGATACCTTGAACTTAAGGTGTATATTTAATGCTTAGAATTTTTTCTTTATTTCTTTTTGCCTCTCTCCCAGGCTCCTCAGAAGTGATAATTGTTGGTTTATTGTATTTCTATTATAGAGCATTACAAATATCAATACTAGTGCTAATTTATATATTTCCTTAAAAATGCCACATACAAAAAGGAAGGCTAAATTAAGGCCTCCTAGTGAGGTGGCACTAGTAGAAGTGGGACAAAAAACAGTATTGGATTGGCTAGATCCTCAAAATTTCCCTATAGGGCAGACCGCTTTAGGAGAAGCACTAGAACGAGGAGCTTCTCCTCAGGTCAATGAAATATCTTTGAGCCCTGGGGCACCGGCTCCACCATCACCCCCTGGGAGAGAGAGGGTTTATTGACCCAAGAGAAACCAGGGGTTAGTTAGGAGGGTGTATTAAGTCCTTTGGAGTTACAGGGTAAAAATAAAGGTCAGCTTAATGATTTGCATGTAATAGAGTATAAGTCGTGTGAAAATGACTGTTTGAATATATCTAAGAGCCCAACTGAGTTTCCCATTTAATCAAGTACACCTAAAGTAAGTAACCCATCAAAAGATAGACAAGAAAATATAGAAATGGTTATAAAATCTGATACTTTATTGTTAACTAAATAACATAACTATGGAAAGTCTATGAAATTGTCTGGTGAAGTTAGATTCATCTATAAACAAATTGACTGAGGTAGTGATGAGAACCTCTAATTCCTCGGTATTAAATGCAGCTGAATTAGAAAAGCAAAAAGTGGTAGTAGATAAAATAGAGAAAAAAGTTACTAAGGTAGAAAAAATTCAAAATAAACAGATTGTGGTAGGTGAAGATGTAAGTAAAAGATTGGAAAATTTGGAAAATATGGTAAGATCGTTAAATATAAGAGTTAATAATTTTCCTATTATAAAGAAGATAAATCCTATGGAATTATTTAGGAATTATCTACTACAAACATTAAAAATATCTGAGAAATGGCTACCAGTCATAATAAGGGCATTTTACTTAGGGGATAAGAGAAATGAGGTAAGACAAGAACAAAAGGAATTAAGTGATAAAGGATTAGAGAATGTTAGTAGATCCATAGACATATCAGATTTACTTCAGAAATCTCAAGATGAGTTAGATATAAAAACAAGGGGAACTCTGTTGGTTCAACTAGCTTTTTCAACAGACAAAGATAACATCATGAGGTCCTTTTTCAGAAATAGAACAAATACTTTTTATGGCCAGAAGGTCTGAATTTTTCCCGACCTCATTAAAGTTACACAAATTCGTAGGAAACATTTCCTTCGATATAGGGAGAAAGTATTAGAAAAAGGAGGCTGTTTTAAATTGAGGTATCCATGCAAATGCAGTGTAAGACTGAATGGTTGTAATTATTTATTTTCAGACCCAATTGATCTTAAAAACCTTCTTGAAAATTAATGACCAGTATAGAGAAAAGAAAGGATGTAGATAATGCTTGTTTTCCTTATTTTATATCGTTCAATTATACCAGAATTTCACTTCTTTTTTCCTTATGATATTGTAATTGATGATAGGAAGGTTAGACTGGGTATTGCTTTATGTAATTGTTTCTGATTTATTTTGTTACAGTCAAACCTGACAATCTCATATTATTTTATTTGTTGTAACTATCTAAACAATAAATAAAGAATAAAAAAAAAAGTATGCATTTATAATAGATTTTACATTAAAAAGAATGTTCTGAATATAGTCTTCTGAGGTAAAAATATCACTTACAACAACCTGTATATTATATTTTCATGCACTGCTGTGGTGCCAACCATAAAACTCTGCAAAAATACCCATATGGTATTAGGCCTATTGTAATGCATTTTGGATTTGGGCTTGACCCCTCAGAAAGCCTCCCATACCAAATCAGCATTAACTGCCAGCACTCAAACAATAGCAATCTTACCTATAAAAAAGTAATGGTGCAAATTACATCAGTTCCTAAAATACCAATACATCTCCTATTAGGAAAACAGATAAAGCCAGGCTGCTCTACATCCCTACACAGAAGCTACATGTCAGCAGAATACCTCACCTCAGTCACACATGCAGAACACAGACAGTCCATCACTAAATATAAAGACTATCACAGAATAAAAAGAAACCAAAAAGTATAAATACAAATTTGCAGACAAAAACTGTACTGGAAACTGCAACAAGGCACACTGAATATAGTGCAACAACAGAAACATAACTATTTGTCACAAAACAATAAAATCAAGAAATGTAAAACATCAATCATAATAGTAAAACCATATTAATAATGAAAATAAATATTTCAAGACAGCTGAAGAATAAACATCAAATAAATAAAAACTCATATAAATTGTTTTCTAAATTTCCCAAACACCAGTAAAATATTTCAAAAAAGCAGACATCAAATAACACCCAAAATTTAAAACTAATAAGGATAAAAATAAAGGGGTAGATTTTAATATGTGCGCACACGCATCCATGTGCACCCGCTTCACGGCGCGCACACATGGACACGCCGATTTTATAACATGCGCACGCTGGTGTGTGCATGTTATAAAATCGTGTGGCCACGCACATGTGCATGCGGCACACACAAGGGGGGGGGGGGGACTTTTACAAACTCCGCACGGTGATGGAATCCGGGCTTCCTCAGTTCCAATTAAGGAGCGGACTGGGAGGGAACTTCGTTAACCCCCTGCCTAACCTTCCTTTCCCTTCCCTTCTCCTCTCCACTTCCTAAATCTAACCTACCTGGCTGGAATTTTTTTATTTTATTACTTGCTGCTCCTACAGAGCAGAAGTAATTTAAGCACGCTGGGTGGCTGCCGGCGCATGCTTCCCCAGGACAGCTACTAATGGCCACTGTCCCTGCTGGCCTCCATCCTGCCCTGCCTCTTCCCTCCCCACCCAGAACACCCCCCCAGCCTGCCCCCATTTCAGAGCCCGGCACTTATTTGTGTACCAGGGTTTACGTGCGTGGCCGGGCTCATTTAAAAATTCACCCGGCACGCGTAAAGCCCGGCCACGCGTATAACCCTGGGATTTACATGCGCAGGGATTTTAAAATCTACCCTAAAATATCTTGCTCTTCATACCTGGGAGCTTATAGTTTCCAGTCACCTTGAGACTGTTGTGGATTAGTTGTGGAGGAAGGGCACATAGATTTTCTCCTCTCTCTCTCTGTCATATATGCACACACACTTTCTTTCTCTCATGGATACTCATACCCATTCCTCTCTCAGATGCATACAGTTCCTCTCTTGCACATGTATGAGCGTGCACACACACACGCACACATATACACATGCTCCCTCTCACATAGACAGATGCTCTTTCTTGCTCTTACACTTCCACACATTCATGCTACCTCTTTCACATTGTCCTTCTGTCTCACACACACACACATGCACTCCCTTTCTCATACACACATAAGCACTCCCTCTCAAACATATACACACACATGCTCTCTCACACACACGATCTTCATTTTCTTTCTTCCACTTGCTCCCCTGGCAGCCTTGGGCCCACCTCAACACTTTTGCCTCCTTTAGGTTGGGATAACAAAGTGACCTCCACTCCAGTTTGACTGCTGGTGAGATGGGGTCCACTGCCAACCTGCAGCCTCTTCTCTGCTTAGGCTACCAGTGGATGGGATGGGATCTACTGGTTGACCTGCAGCCTCACTACCTAAGCTCTTTATCTCACTGCTCATCCCCTTCCCTCACTATCAGGCCGATTCGGTAAAGTCCGCGGGAGAGCAGACGAACGCCCGCTCTCCCGGCGCGCGCACTGGCCCCTCGCCGGTGCGCGCGATGCAGTATTCAAATTAGGTGGTGCGGTAAAAACGGGGGAAAGGAGGCGCTAGGGCCAAATTCAAAATTTTTTTTTTTACTTTTTTTACTCTTTGGGACCTCCGACTTAATATCGCCTTGATATTAAGTCAGAAGGTGCACAGAAAAGCAGTTTTTACTGCTTTTCTGTGCACTTTCCCGGTGCCGGAAGAAATTAGCGTCAACCTTTGGGTCAGCGCTAATTTCTGAAAGTAAAATGTGCGGCTTGGCTGCACATTTTACTTTTTGTATCCCGCGCGCATACCTAATAGGTGCTGCGGGTTGGACTCGCGTTTTCCTCCCCTTACTGAATAAGGGGTAAGGGAAAACGCACGTCCAAGAGCAAGCTAACAGTACTGTAGCGGCCTGTGAATCAGCTCTTCCTCCACTTTCCCCTTACTATCTGGCTCTTTCTCCCACTTTTCATCCCCTTCCCTCCCTCCCTCTAGATTTTACCCCCTTCTCATATTACCTCAGTTCTTCCCCCATCCCTGTCCCTCTAGAGATTCTTCCCCCCCCCCCTCGTTAGTGAGTCACTATTTCAGGTTTTTATTTCCCCTTCATCCCCCCTCCCTTCCTCTATAGGCTCTGTCCTCCCCTCCTCTCACTCCTTCCTATGCTTTGCTACTTTCTTCCTGCCCGCTCCCCATTCCCTTCCCCCACCTTCTCATCCAGTCACTTCCAACCTCTTAGCCCTCTCCAAGCTCTTCCTGCTCCCACTCCCTGGTGCAGCTTCTTAGTCAGGATTCCCCCTCCTCTTCGTGTGAGCAGGCAGCAGGAGCAGCAAAGCGGTTGAAGTAGAAAGGCCGGCAGACCGCCCGCGGCATAGGAGCCACTAAAGGAGGCTTGCCAACTCGGATTTAGTTATCGGATTGGGCAGAGGTCACCCAAACCCCTGCCCGATCCGCTGCATCACAGGTAGATCCCTCGCCCGAGCCGGCAGCAGGAGGTGACATCATTCAAATGCTGCTGCTGCTCCTGCTGCCTGGTCCTGTTTGTCGTTTATGGTGAGACAGAGGCACAGGAAACCACTTTTTTCTCTCGATATGCCTGGAAGTCAGGAAGCATGGGAAGTGGCATGGTGAGATGCAGAGGAGCCATATAATTACAGAGACTAACAAAGTGTGTAACAGAACAAAAGTGTGTGACATAGTAAGGGCAAAGGCTATCGGCGCCTTTTTGATTACTGGCAGCCGACGGCCCGAGTGCAGGAGATCGCTCCCGGACTCCAGCTGGACCACCAGGGACTTATGGCAAGTCTTTGAGGGTGGGGGTTTTGTTTAAATTTGCTCCTTTAGATGGCCGAATAATTCGGTGAAGATTCGTTGTATTCGTGGGAAATCACAATACGTTTCGCGATGCAACGAATACAACGAATATGACCCTATACGTTGTGGATTGCCAATACGTTGCAAACAAATGCACACCCCTAATATATGTGTGTGTGTGTGTGTGTTTTTATTGTAATCTCTGCTAGGTATATTGTGACTCACTCTCCAGATCTCCAGAATATGGTGGATCTAAAGTGATTTGGAGGGTTTTGGTAAATATGCTAATCTCTTATGCTCCACAAGAAAAACCTGTTTTTAAAACTGATCCTATGTAAACTGTGGGTAATCATTGATCCTGAGGTTCACATGGCGTGCTTGAGTTGATCAAGGGCTCAAGCATTTTCTGTGGTGGCTCCGGCATTATAGAATTTAATATCCCTAGCGCTGAGATGCATTCCGGATTACCCAGGCTTCAGAAAGTGTTTGAAAATATGATTGGCTTTTTTTGTTGGGCATTCACTAGGATTCTGTGATTCACTGTTGCCAGCTGGGGTCAAGTTTCTGTTATTTTGTAGGGTGATGAAGGATGAAATGAAAACATTGTTTAGATTTTTAATTTTAGGATGGAGTTTGGCATAATAGAATTCTTGACTTCTCCAGATGTTATTGGGTTAGATCACCTTTTTGATTGTGGGAGGTAGCATGGACAAAAAGGGTGGGGGTATAGTGGGGTATTTTGGTAAGATGGAAGTATTTTGAATGAGGGTTTGAGTTTTTGGCATGTTGAATGTTTGTTATGTAGGAGCCAGAGTGGGATGCAAGGCTGGGGTTGGTTGGTATGTTTCATAAAAATGAGTTAGGAAGGAGGTTAGTGAATTAGTCGGGGTTTTAAAATGAATGACTGAGGATGTGATATAGTGGGATGGATTGAAGTTTTTAAACAGAAATTATGATATGTGTTTTAGGTATTTTTGTGTTTTTAATTGTAAATTCTGTTTTTCTTGGTGGCCACATGCTATAAAGACAGAATATAAATCTTGAAATTAAAGGAAATTAAATAGAACATTAATCTGTAATTCATACTTTTATCTAAACTCTGAAATAATTTGCCTTCAGGCTGCTCCTGTTCCTAATGCTGCTGACTCATAGTGACCAAATTTTAGAAGTCATTTGTCATTCTCAGCCTTTACAATGCTGCTGTGATTCAAAATCTTCTGTGGATTGCTTTAGTCACTGGGTATGAAGCAAACAAATATACCTCCACCTGTTTCCTTTGACAAACAGAGAGAAAATCCTCCAGCGAAGCAGATTTGTGCTGAAAGCCGCTGCTGCCCATGGATAGAACCTTACACCCTGGCCCTGTACTGAGCAGAATTGATCAAAATCCTTCTCAGCCTTCTGTGAGTCTATCATACCACAGCAGTGAGGATTAGAAAAAGAACAGACAACTTCAATAGGTAATAAGTGAAGCGAGTCCAAACTCAATCTTCTGTGAACTGCAAGAGGCCAGCAGGAAAAAACATTTGTAGCGTGACTTAGCAGTCATCTCTGAAGTACGAGTGTCAAAGGGACTGCATTTCATTAAGAATTATTATGCCTGGCTGCTGAAATAGGCAACATTTTTATCATCTGCTGACTTTATTACTACTTTTCAGTTTTCTTTCTTTACTATAAAACTGATTGAATTTAGGTAGTTGATCAAATCACAGAGACAGTAACTTTCAAACTGGTGTGCGGGCACACTTTGGTGCATGTGTGTCAGTGCACACCCAGGGATGTGGCGATTTTATAACTTGCGTGCACATGTTATAAAATAGTCTAAGCACGTGCATATGTGCACCTAATTTTAACTGGGCATGCACCTAGGTGTGCAAATCCTGATTCTACCATGTAAGTCAGGGTATTTTATAAAAGGTGTGCGTCCACGCCAATGCCAGTTTTACCATTTCATCCACCAGTTTGCCCAGTTAAGAGCTTGGTCCTCTAACCCCCCTGGTTTGATAGCCTGCACTCCCCCCAGTTACTCCAGACCCAAAATGGCTGTTTTTTTTTTTTTTTATATAACTTACACCTTCTCCATAACGAGTAACCTTACATGGCTGTGGAGCTGGGCATGCACTAGGTGCGTATTTACATGCACATCTCTTGGCCTCACCTGAAACACCCATGCCTGCCCAGATCACACCCCTTTTTGAAATCAAGTGAGATGTGCGTGCCTCTAGGAGGTTTTTAAAATTCAATGGGCATACGCAAGCCCAACTTGTGCGCGCATCTCTCGATTTTGGTGTGCGCCGTGCTTTTAAAATTTAAGGTAATTCTTCTCCTTTTTAAATACTCACTTTCAGTGACTGGATACCCCTATAAAAGAGATGAATTTAGATACCAGCCTGAAGGCTATAGCATTTGTTGAATCTGTGGTCTTCTGTTAGTCTAACCAACTGTGCAATGATGAAGGTAAATAATCTGTGCTCGTTTGCTTCAAGGAAAGCCTGATGATCCATTGCTTTGGTTTGGGATAGACTGATAAACTCAGATTTTGCAGTTTCTGCTATAATTTAGAGCAAAAAGATATCAACTTAAACAAAAATGTTGATGCTGCACCAATGATATAGGAATACATTTAATTTTTGCTCTTTAGCTCTGACTCTACTTTAGTTGAAACCAAGGTTAATTATTTGCTATAACATGGATTGTTGTTAAAGAGAGGACATCAATTTATAACCCCTTTCAGGGACTTCCTGGAATGTAGGGGCATATGGTTGTCCCTGGCGCCACTCATTCTCAGTTCTCGTTCTCCATACATAAACACAGTCCTCGGGCCACCAGGCTGCCAGGATTCTTCTGGTGGAGAGGAGGAGGATAGCCCTCTGGGGCCCTAGGTTTACGGGGATGGAGACCCATTCACACAGGTGAACTTTCAGAATGTTGCATGTGCAAAAACATAGCATATTTGCTTATAAGTAGCTTCTATTAGCTTATTCCATATTTTGTAAAAGTATAAAATATGTCTGCATGTTTACTTTTGGGCCAAATATGCACATGTTAAAAAGGAGCAGTGTAGGAGTGTTCTGGGGTGGGGCTAACAGTTACACGCATAAGTTGCTATTTTAAAACACACATGCATATATTTTTCAATGTACTTGTGTATTTTTGCACCTGTTAATTATCTGGTGAAATTGATATTAAATGTGTTTATTGTGTAGTACTGACAGGGTGGGAGGTCTGGCTGGTCTTGTGGGAGTTCATGCTGAAGAACCAGGTCTCAAACACCTGGAGAAGAACTGGACAAACTGATGGACTAATTAGTAAACTGGTTAATTTCCTCGACATGTGCATATTTTTAAATCGGCCGATTTAATGCATATATATGTGCATACTTTCATAGATAAAATGTATGCACATATATATTTAAAATAGGTGAGTAAATTGTGCATATTCAATCTATTGATATACGTGGTTCCAATGTATTGTACATATTCACGCAGAAACCTATGTATGCACATATGTTGTGTGGTAGATTTAAACATATTGGGGCAGATTTTAAAACCTGTGCGCGGGCGCAGATTTGTTCGCGCAACCCGGCGCAAACAAATCTACGCCCGATTTTATAACATGCACGCGCAGCCACGCGCATGTTACAAAATCCAGGGTCGGCACGCGCAAGGGGGTGCACAATTGTGCAACTTGCGTGCGCCGAGCCGCGCAGCCTGCCTCCGTTCGCTCCGAGGCCGTTCCGAAATCGGAGCGTCCTCGGAGGGAACCTTCCTTCTGCCCCCCCCCCGCACCTTCCCCTCCCTTCCCCTACCTAACTCGCCCCCCAGCCCTACCTAGAACCCCCCCTTACCTTTGATGAAGTAGTTATGCGTGCCGGCTGACGGCGGCCCACGATCCCGGGCACAGTGGCAAATGGTCGCTGTGCCTGGAGGCTCAGGCCACGCCCCTCCCTGCCCCCCAGACCTCCCCAGACCGCCCACACCCCGCCCCTTTTTGCAAGCCCCTGGACATATGCGCGTCCCAGGGCTTGCGTGCACTGCCGAGCCTATGCAAAACAGGCTCGGCGCGCACAGGGTTTTTTTTTAAGGGTTACGTGCGTAACTCCTTTACAATCTGCTCCATTTTATATAACATACACATATCATATGTGTGAATTCTAAAATGCTATAGCAAATATGCGCGCAGACATATCCACATGTATATGCCGCCGCACGCGGTTGTTTGAAAGTTATCTTCACAGTCTTTCACAAACGCTGGACCAAAAATACTTTAAAATCTAATTCCAACAAAAATTCTCCAGCTAATCTTCTTATAAACATGCTTCTTCCTCAGTTTAGTTAGTCGAGTCAGTGAACCTTTGGATTTTTATTTATTTATTTATTTATTTCAGGTTTTTATATACCGGCATTCGAGATCGCAGTCACATCATGCTGGTTCACATAAAACAAGGGTGCGTCGTGAAACATAAACTAAAACAGTGGTGAGGAAATGCAGTTACATATAACAGGGTAATTAAAAACTTGGCGGGGAGGAAGAGAAAGGACAGATTATAATTCAAACATGTAAAAACGATAGTGGAGATAATTGATTATAGTGTGGGCGGAGATAAGGAGTGGCGTGGATGAGCTAAATCAATTGGAGTCCGGGAATGCTTGTATGAATATCCAAGTCTTTAGTCTTTTTTTGAAGATTGAGATGCATGTTTCCAGTCTGAGGTTTGTGGGGATGGAGTTCCATATTGGTGGAATGGCTGTGGAGAAAGCCCGATTTCTTAGCGTGTTGTGTCTGGTAGATTTAGGCGGTGGTACCTGTAGCGATCCTTTGTATGCCTCTCTTGTCGGTCTTGACGAATTATGTAGTTGGAGAGGGATTTGTAGGTCGATGGGAGCCAGTAGGTGGATATTTTTGTATGTAGTAAGAATGGCCTTGTATATTATTCTAAAGTGTATGGGTAGCCAATGGAGGCTTTTTAGGATGGGGGTTATGTGATCCCTTCTCCTAGAATTTGTCAGTATTCGAGCAGCTGTATTTTGTACCATTTGGAGCGGTTTGGTGTATGAAGCGGGAAGGCCAAGTAGGATGGTGTTACAATAGTCTAATTTAGAAAATATGATAGCTTGCAGAATGGTTCTGAAATCTTGGGCATGGAAAAGAGGTCTAATTCGTTTCAGTACTTGTAGTTGGTAGAAACAGTCTTTAGTGGTTTTGTTGATAATGGCTTTGAAATTCAGGTGATTGTCAATTAAGACTCCTAGGTCTCTTACTTGTGTAATTGTTGTTGTTGTGCCTTGCTGTGTCGAGGTGATGGTGCTGTTCTCAGAGGTGATGAGCAGGAGTTCAGTTTTGCTGGAATTAAGTACTAGGTTAAGGTTGGTGAGGAGGAGTTGAATTTTTTGAAGGCAGGTGTTCCAGTAAGCTAGCGTTTTTGTAAGGGAATCCTTAATGGGGATCAGGACCTGGATATCATCAGCGTAAAGGAAATGTTTGAGGTTGAGGTCGGTGAGAAGTTGGCATAACGGTAAGAGGTAAATGTTAAATAAAGTAGGAGACAGGGAAGAGCCTTGTGGGACTCCTACTGATGAAGGGTGTTGTGTGGATTCTTTGTTCTGTAACTTTACCTTGTATCCTCTGTTGCTGAGGAAGGACATGAACCAAGAGAGTGCTGAGCCTGAGATACCTATGGAGGCCAGCTGTTTAATGAGTAGGTAATGGTTAACGGTGTCGAAAGCTGAAGAAAGGTCCAGTAGGATCAGTAAGAAGGCTTGTCCTTTGTCAAGGCCTAGAATGAGGTAATCTGTTAAGGAGATGAGGAGGGATTCCGTGCTTAGTGTTTTGCGAAATCCGTATTGCGATGGGAATAGGAGGTTGTTTTCTTCAATGTAGTTTGAGAGTCTGGTGTTCACCAATTTCTCCATGATCTTGGCTATGAAGGGGAGGTTGGCGATCGGTCGGTAGTTGTTTGGGTCGTTGTTTGGGTCGTTGTTTGGATGGCAAGGACTAGGAAAACCCCCACATTCCTGAATGGTAGGCAGTGGGCTCCTAGTTGGGCTGCGTTCTCCTTATCTATTTCTCTGTAATAGTAGACTGGGACTTTAGGTAGAAGCTCCAAAAAAAATGTTCAACATGCAAAAATCTCCATTCTTTATACTAGTGGGCAGGAATTGGTGGCCAAAAGAATTCCTCCCAGAACACAAGAATAAGGTCTGTGCAGAAAACCTCAGACTCTGGTTACTGCTGCCCCTTCTTTAAATGGACGGAAGAAATCACAGCACCTTCCATGGCAGGGGGGATTTACCCCTTAGGCAGGCACAGGATCTTCAAAATGCAAAAACCCAAAACACTCGCTGCTTCTCTCTACTGTCCAGCAATCCCTCCCAGACCTGTAGAGAAACTGACTGGCAAGAGCAGGGTCTTTTCCCCTAATACAGGCTGTGGAGCTTAAGTTGGGCACCATTTCAACGGCTAAAAGCAAAGCCTAAACCACTTTCCCTCATGCAACAAGCTGTGGTGCCTGAAGGCAGGGGAGAATCCAAAACTACAACTTAAATCTAGGAAACCACAAAAAAAATGCTACACTGCTCCTGCTTTTATAGTGCACTGCTGAGCTCTGTGCAGAACGCTGCTGGGGATGATCTGCAAACTACTAAATACTAGCCTAAAGAAGGAGCTAAGGACAGCTTGGCATGTGGGGATCTAGTGAGTCCCAACACATGCAAAATTGCTAAATGCATTTTACACATAAGCCATTTAGGTACAAGCTCATCTTCTTCTCAAGACAGAGTAGGATGATCAGTGTTCCCTGTTGATGAGGATGACTGTCCAGTCCTATAAATATTTCAGCTGTTTTGATGCGGACTTCTAGTAGCTATCAAGCCTGAACAAATCAGAATCTTTGTAGATTGTGATCACTTTTATTGGGCCAACAAAATATATATACAGCACAAAAGTTTGCAAGATCACATAGGTCCCTTCTTCAGATGTCAGCACTTGTAGACAAAGGCATACATATAACTGCTTACAGAAGGTTGTATAGGACTTCATGGGGCAAGGAATTCTCATGGGTATTGTCCACAGCTATCACCACTTTTCCTTATTTTGATTTTTGCAACACTCTTTGTAAGAGCCACCAGTCCATAAAAATACATCATGGTGCTGGAGAATGTACAGAAAAACCACCTAAACATGGAGGAATTAGCTCATGCTGAAAAACATTTCTTGAGTGGTATGCTTCAGTTTTATAGAAAGGAATCCTTGGGGTTTGTATATTATACTCAGCTATATTAAGGGGCCATATAGAAACCCAGAGGGTGGGGATGTTCCTTATCCCTGAATAATGTCATTGCTCGAGTCTGGAGGGGAAAATTGAAATTTTGTCTTCCTTAAAGCTGAAAAATGATTCAGGTACTACCAAGAAACATACAGTATTTTAAAACAAACTGGAAGATAAGTATAGCTCTATGCCCTCAAGTGCATTGTGATTATAGACATCAAGTGGCAATTGAAGAGAATTCACTCTGACCACCTGTGGTGGGGTCAGTATGGCTCAAGGGGCAGAATTGGCTAGAAGAGTATTAGGTTTCACAGTTTCCACTGGATCCCCACATATTGGATACATTACCTTAGGTAGGGCATTAAAATTGTTCTGAATTTAATGGAAAAGGGAGAGACATCTTGTTTCCAGCTTTCCATCCCACTGTACAGTAATTGAATTTTGTTTCAACACACCACATCACGTTATGTCAAATCTTCCCTCTCTCTACAGTGTTACCAGTAACAGTATCAGTATACCTCACTTATGTGCTTATTATTATTCCCTCCAGCTAAAGAAAAAATTAACTTGAGTTCTCATATATTAAATCTGGGTTTAAATAAAATTGCTTAGCCATTTTCTAATAACCACATTCACAAGAGCTTTATATATATCTATATCTATCTACCTCTCTATTTATTTTTCTCTCTCTCCTTTCTCTTTATTTCTTGTGCAGTATTCACTCTCCCTTCTTCCCCCGTTCTTTTTCTTTTTCTTTCTCTTATCCCTTAATCTGTCTGCTCCTGAGATTATTTGTTTTCTAAATTTCTTTTTCTCCTCCATTATTTGACCTCTTTCCTTTCTCTTTCTATTCCAGGATCCTTCATGATGGTAAATAGCTCAGGACGGGCATCTGGACAGAAGGCTCACTTACTCCTTCCAGTACTGAAGGAAAATGACACTCACTGCATCGATTTCCACTATTACCTATCGAGCCGGGACCGGTCCAGCCCTGGCTCACTGAATGTCTTTGTGAAAGTGAACGGTGGACCACAGGGAAATCCCATCTGGAATGTGTCAGGAGTCATTACTGAAGGATGGGTCAAGGCTGAGCTTGCTATCAGCACTTTCTGGCCAAACTTTTATCAGGTATTTCATGCAAGGATGGAGTGATTTAAAATGCCATTGGCCTGTGTTAGATTTCTTACTGATTGGTCACATCAAATTGGTTCTGTTTTGGGTTGGATCTTAAAAGTGATGGTTATGAATTAATTGATGTCAAAATGTATCTGATAATTATGCAAAACCCCCCCACTGCTCACATTACACCACCTTTTGGCGACTCACTCCTTGCATGACCTTCATAATAGGCATCATTGTGCGGCAACTTGTACCATTTTTTCACTCTGCCTTATTTTTAATCATCGGTCAGTCCAATTTTTTTTATCTTTTTCAGTGCTAAATAATTAAAGTGCTCTGTGCTTATTCAACTGTTTCTACGAAGAAATTCTCCTCATTCAATAATGTAATATCACTTAACTTTGTAATTCCAGTATGTAATGCTGTGAATGCCCAAGTTGTACATCCGATAATGTGTAGCAACGTGATGTATCTTCACATTGCCGTGTCTGTGCCCGACACTGTACGGTGTTTCGGACGGGATCGTCCTTCTTCAAGGGCAATATTCTGCGCCATAAAAGAACTTTCATTAGACTCTGAATAACTGTATTAACAAAATCCAAACATGCATCGCTACTTACTCAGGTTTTCCACCATTGTTACTCTCAGCGTTTTTTCGATCTTCTCTTCCGGTTTGCCACTTCCCGCCTCCATTTTTAAACCCCCTTACGTAAGTGACGTCAACTCGCGTCACTCTGTTCCTACAGAGAATACCACTCAATCATGCTATTCAACCCCATCGGGCTCACAGTGCGCATCCAAAATATCCACTGTTGCTCCTTTAAGTTTAACAAAACATTCAGATCACCACCACGTTGTAACGATCTAACTACTTCTAAAACTCGCCATGTCAGCTGTTGAAAGGCATGCTGTTTCTCTAAGCAATGGGCCACCATTGGAGCCATCATTTTACCTGTGGCTAAACAGCTCCGATGTTCAATCAAACGCACTCGTATTTGACGTTTTGTCCGTCCTATGTAGTACAGGTTACAGGGGCACACGATGATGTATATCACATGGGATGTATCACAACAAGAATATTGTCGTGATTTATGTGCTTTTCCATATTTATCAATCCATACTGCACCCTCAATGACCTGACTGCATAGGGAGCAGTGTTTACATTGCCAATGCCCGATGTTTTCATTTGTGCTGCTAGCATTTACAGTAGTCAAGAAAGAGTGCGTGACTAGATCCCCCACATTTTTTCCTCTACTATACGCAATAATCGGAGGTTCTTTAAAAATGTCATGAATCTTCAAAACTGGCCAATGATGATGAATCAACGTGGCTATGTTACCTGACACATTGGAGTAGGGAACAGTACACACAATCCTTGATTCTTCACTTTCTGATGGTTTATCAAGGAGCAACCATTGGCGTTCCGCGTTGTATGCACGCTTGTAAGCTTTCTTGATATATCTCACCGGATAGCCCCGTTCAAGCAGGCGAGTTTTGAGGATGTCTGCTTGACGGACGAACTCAGCTTTTATGCTGCAGATTCTTCGTAACCGGAGAAACTGCCCTATTGGCAGATTATTCCGTAATTGTTGAGGATGAAAGCTGGTATAATGTAAGAGGGTATTCCTCTCACATTCTTTCCTGTACAACGTGGTGGTGCAACGACCTTTAACCAAACTAATGGCAATGTCTAAAAAATTGATGTCTGTTTTGTGGAACGTACTAGTGAATTGTAGGTGCTCATCAAGCGTATTCAACCACTGCAGAAACTGTTGTAATTCTTGTGTACCCGAGTGCCAATAGGGCAGTTTCTCCGGTTACGAAGAATCTGCAGCATAAAAGCTGAGTTCGTCCGTCAAGCAGACATCCTCAAAACTCGCCTGCTTGAACGGGGCTATCCGGTGAGATATATCAAGAAAGCTTACAAGCGTGCATACAACGCGGAACGCCAATGGTTGCTCCTTGATAAACCATCAGAAAGTGAAGAATCAAGGATTGTGTGTACTGTTCCCTACTCCAATGTGTCAGGTAACATAGCCACGTTGATTCATCATCATTGGCCAGTTTTGAAGATTCATGACATTTTTAAAGAACCTCCGATTATTGCGTATAGTAGAGGAAAAAATGTGGGGGATCTAGTCACGCACTCTTTCTTGACTACTGTAAATGCTAGCAGCACAAATGAAAACATCGGGCATTGGCAATGTAAACACTGCTCCCTATGCAGTCAGGTCATTGAGGGTGCAGTATGGATTGATAAATATGGAAAAGCACATAAATCACGACAATATTCTTGTTGTGATACATCCCATGTGATATACATCATCGTGTGCCCCTGTAACCTGTACTACATAGGACGGACAAAACGTCAAATACGAGTGCGTTTGATTGAACATCGGAGCTGTTTAGCCACAGGTAAAATGATGGCTCCAATGGTGGCCCATTGCTTAGAGAAACAGCATGCCTTTCAACAGCTGACATGGCGAGTTTTAGAAGTAGTTAGATCGTTACAACGTGGTGGTGATCTGAATGTTTTGTTAAACTTAAAGGAGCAAACAGTGGATATTTTGGATGCGCACTGTGAGCCCGATGGGGTTGAATAGCATGATTGAGTGGTATTCTCTGTAGGAACAGAGTGACGCGAGTTGACGTCACTTACGTAAGGGGGTTTAAAAATGGAGGCGGGAAGTGGCAAACCGGAAGAGAAGATCGAAAAAACGCTGAGAGTAACAATGGTGGAAAACCTGAGTAAGTAGCGATGCATGTTTGGATTTTGTTAATACAGTTATTCAGAGTCTAATGAAAGTTCTTTTATGGCGCAGAATATTGCCCTTGAAGAAGGACGATCCCGTCCGAAACACCGTACAGTGTCGGGCACAGACACGGCAATGTGAAGATACATCACGTTGCTACACATTATCGGATGTACAACTTGGGCATTCACAGCATTACATACTGGAATTACAAAGTTAAGTGATATTACATTATTGAATGAGGAGAATTTCTTCGTAGAAACAGTTGAATAAGCACAGAGCACTTTAATTATTTAGCACTGAAAAAGATAAAAAAATTGGACTGACCGATGATTAAAAATAAGGCAGAGTGAAAAAATGGTACAAGTTGCCGCACAATGATGCCTATTATGAAGGTCATGCAAGGAGTGAGTCGCCAAAAGGTGGTGTAATGTGAGCAGTGGGGGGGTTTTGCATAATTACTAAGTAATGATCGTTCCCAAGCTCGAATAGAAATCGTGTGTCAGTTGAAGGTTACAAGTTTGTTTGCACAAGAAAATGTATCTGATGCCATGGTATAAACCCAAAGCAGAACAATATGGTGATCCAAATCAAGTGCAATGGTTGACTTGCTCTATGATTTGTTTGGGATCTAGGTCAGTTACAGGAGTTGAAGCAACTTTATGTCAGAGTTCTGTGAATCAGGATTCCAGTAGATCATAGTCTAAAGGTCCTGCATGGGTCAGGGTTCCGGGGTTGGAATTCCTCCAACTTACAGTCCATAGTCCCTCTGAATGAGAAATGTTGGGTGTCTAGGTCCAGTCAATCTGGTATAGGGAAGTAAGGATCAAGATCAAATAAAGTTCTCCTTTCTCGTACAGTGTTCTTTATAATGATGCTATTAATATAGCAGTTCTACTATCTATTTTATCTTGCTCCATTCCAACTGATCAAGTCCTTCAGTAGGTTAATTGATAACCAAATCCTGCAGTTGACCAGCCAGTGATTGCAAAGAACTGAGCTGGTAAATTGTATACTAGGAAACCTCTGTCTTAGAGTAACAAAACCTTGCACACTGGAATCTGTGCTGTTATGATAGATTTATCATTAGGGATGTTATTGTTGGGTTTGAGTTGGTTCATTTGTGTCTTTGTTAGGAATGTGCTTTCATTTGAAGATGATATAGAAACAACATTTTGTGTCATTTTCAAACAAAAAGAAAGAAAAAACAAAGTTTTGTTTTTCTGTTTTAGTACACATTAAATGGTTTTACCACTCACTATATGGGGTAGATTTTCAAAGGGTTGGGCTCATAAGATACGCGGGCAACCCCCGAAAACCTAACCCTGCCTCCCCCTGCGCGCGCCGAGCCTATCTTGCATAGGCTCAGCTGCACGCACAAGCCCTGGGACATGCGTAAGTCCCGGGGCTTCGAATAAGAGGCTGGCTGGGGGTGTGGCCGGGGTGCGACGGCGGGCCAGGGCGTGTCCATGGGCATGGCAATGGTCTGTGGGTGGTCCATGGGCGAAGCCGGAGGCATGACGGCGGTCCGGGGGCGGAGCCGAGTGCTCCGGCACAACGGCCTGTGCCGGGGCAGGGAGCCAGCGGCGCAGCAAGTTACGCCTGCCAGAGGCAGAGGCAGGCGTAACTCCACGAAATAAGGTAGGGGGGTTTAGTTAGGGCTGGGGGTTGAGTTAGATAGGGGAAGGGAGGGAAAGGTGGGGGGGGACAAAAAAAAAAGTTCCCTCCAAGGCAGCTCCAATTTTGGAGTGGCCTAGGAGGGAACGGAGGCAGGCAGCGCGGCTCAGCGCGTGCAGGTTGCACAACTGTGCACCTCCCTGCGCACGCCGACCCTGGATTTTATAAAATCGGGCGTAGATTTGTTCGCGCCAGGTTGCGCGAACAAATCTGCGCCCTCGTGTAAGTTTAAAGTTTTGTCCCTTTGGTTTTACTGCATATTAAAACTATTTAAAGCACACTAAAACTGAAAAATGGAATGAAAAAACAAAAAAAACCAACCTAACCCCCCAAATTCCCCAAACTCCCCATGCCTAGCTAGCAGAGGACTCCCCCTTACTTGCTACTGGCTATTTATTTATTTATAGATGTAGTTAGGCATTCAGCATTGGTCAAACACTTATGCCACTAGCTATGCTGGCTAAAGAAAGCCAGTGTAGCATTGTGGTGTTGTCAGAGCAGCACTCTGCTATTAGATACAGTGCTACACTAGCTATCTTTTCTTTAGCCAGCATAGCGTTAGATTAGCCTGGATGCCAAGTCGGTAGCAGGTAAGAGTATATCCTGCTCCTGGCTCAGTTTGGGGACTTCTGAAGAGACTGAAGGAGCCATCATGGTTGGGTGGGGGGGCTGGTTGAAGGCCCAGAACTGTGTGCCCTTTACACAGATTTAGGGGGGTGTGAGGGAAAGGGTGAGAGGGAGACCCTGGAGCAGAAAGACATTTTTTAAGGCAGGCATCCAAAATGGAACAAACCCTATTATGAAATTTCACTAAGGGATTTATGTCATTTTGGATGCAGATGCCATAAAAGTACTGTTGATATCTTTATGTCATCAGCAAATGAAAGGCAAGAAACAAAGTTGGGAAACCAGCCCAACACAAGTCATAGGCAAGCGGTAAAGAGGACTGGTAGTAACTCACATTGTCCGAGAGCTTTGGAGTTTGTGGAACTTCATTTAATATTTCATAGGGAAAAGGCACATCAAAATGCTTTAATAGTCCAGGCTGAAAGGTTCCCTGACCCGGGCATGTTTCAAACAAAACTGCATCGGGAGGGACCAATGGGCAAATCTCTTCATCTCATAGGAGCATATAGAATGGCAAATGAGAGTACATCTTTATTTATCCTATGTATTGTTTGTTCTTCCCTTCTACGTTTCAGGTTATATTTGAATCTGTGTCTTTAAAGGATCATCCAGGGTACATTGCAGTGGATGAAATCAGAGTGCTTGCCCATCCTTGCAGTGAGTATTTCAATTTCTTTCTATTCTCTCTAACTTTAGCACTTTTCTGTGGTACTTTTCAACTTAAAGCAGTCCTTGGGTTCTATTTTAATCAACTTCTTCAGTAATAGCCTTGAATCCTGTCCAAACTGCTTACAAAGCGAAGGTAGTCAGGCTTGAATAAGTGCATCATTTGATAAGTTGAGCAACAGGCACTACCTATACAAATCTTTAGCTGCTGCCCCTGAGCAGATTACACTCAGTTGAAAAGAATTATTATTGTTGTTTATTTTATATAGCTCTGCTTAAATGCCTTTCACATTCTGCTTAGTCTAGGTTCATAATGAAATAACCTGATCTGAATCTCTGCTTCCATTTACCACCTTTCTTTTGACTATGATAAGCCACAAATGTCCCCTAAAACAACTGTGGAGGTAATTTTCATAGAGTTGGGTGCTTAAAAATGAACATATGTGTGCATAATTTGCCTGTACTCGCCAGTGGTTATTTTATAAAAGTTGAAATTACGCACATACTTTGTTTCGCACGCATATATATGTATGTAAATAAAGGGGGCAGTCTAGGGGTATTTCAGGGCAGGGCCAAACGTTATGCACCTAAGTTGTTATTTTAAAAGACACACATGTAAATTTGCAACTTACTCTCGTAACTTTACACCTGTAATTATCTTGCATAATATCAGCCATGTTTATTGTGTATTATCGGCTGGATGGGAGGTCTGTGTGAACTGGAGGAGAAAGGGGAGCTCAGGCTGAAAAACTAGGAGGGCCTTGATAACCTGGAGTAGGACTGGGTGAACTGAACTGGCAATCTGGTAATTTCAATTACATATGCATGTTTTAAAATACCCTGACTTCTGTACATAAATCTGATTTTATGTGAGTAAGCCCTACTTTATTTTCATGCATAAAATATATGCGTGCATATTTTTTAGATAGGTATTAAAAGTATGCATATTCAGTGCATCAAAATCATTACTTTCAATGCACGTGTATTTTATAATATGCTCGTATCAAATACAAGGGTTATAAAATACTACCATAAAGCCACACGTGGCAATCTACATGTGCATAGGCAGCTGCATGGAATTTTTTGAACGTTATCCCTATAGACCTTAAAGTCTGGTAAGTTTGAGTGGTAATTGGAAGAGAGCATGGGGACTTCAAGCTGAGTTACACTTATTAGTGGCACGATGGACTTTCTCCTCCTGTCCCTGTTTTCTGTCTCTGACAGCTACATACACTTTCTTGTGTGGATGTGAGCAGAAAAAATGTTTGTTTTGGTTCATCCATTTTTGGATAATTTTTTATTTGATTTTCTTCACTTCATGGTGTTCTTAAATTTGTTTTTTTAAATTTTGTATTCATTTTAGAAAATAGCACATTCTGTTCATAAACAGGGTGCTCTACCGAATAAATAGTAGAGATGTGCTTCAGCTGAACCTTTCGGTTTGGCCTTCGTTATTGGTCCGCCACAGGAAATTTCATTTTCATGTGGTTCGGGCTGATTTTTTTTGGCTGCCCCGAAAAAAAACAAAAAACCCCCACCCCAACCCTTCAAATTCAATTAACTACAACCCCCCACCTCCCAACCCCCTCAATACTTGCCGAAAGTCCCTGGTGGTCCAGAGAGGGAGATTGGTCACAGGAGCAATCTCCCTCTCTCGGGCCTTTGGCTGCCACTAGTCAAAATGGCACCGGTGGCCCTTTGCCCTTACCATGTGACATGTGGCAGTGGTAACCCCTGTCTTATGGTAAGGGCAAAGAGCCACTGGTGCCATTTTGATTAGTGGCAGCCAACGGCCCGAGAGAGGGAGATTGCTCCCAGGACCCCCGCTGGACCACCAGGTATTTTTGGCAAGTTTTGGGGGGGTTGGAAAGGTGGAGGGATTGTAGGTAATTGAATTTGAAGGGTTGGGGTGGGTTTGAGGTTTTTTTTTGGTTTTTTTTTAAGTGCCCTTTCTCCCCCTCCAAGAAACGATAAGAAAACCAAATGAAATTTCGTGGGTTTTCCTATCGGTTCGTCAGGCAACGAAATAGGAAATATCGTCTTTATTTCCTATTTCGTTACAAACAAATAAACATCCCTAATAAATAGTATCCCCTATTTATGAATAGTGTTCAATTTTTATGAAACAAATGACTCTGAAAATTTTTGGGATTGTTAGGGGCACTGATCATTCATATTTACTTTCAAAAACCAAAATGAATCCATCTGATTTGATTCAGATTTCTTATTCATTTTAAAGAAACACATCCCTAATGTCTTCCTGCAGCTTTTCAAGTAGTGAGTAGTGGAGTCCTGCGAAAGCTGCAGTATTATGATCAATTTGAGTCAGCTCAGTTGGTGCACTCCATCAAGCCTCCACTCAAGATGTGTGACTGGATAGCTTTTTGAAGCAAAAATAGCAAGTTGAGGGTTTCTCAGTAGGTTTGAGGGATATTATTTTAAATAGATGAGAACAAGATCAAGGCCTTCCTGGCCCCAAACTAAAAGGTAAAAGAAAGCCCTGGCTTTCTCTGAGTTCCACCTAGATATAGGTCTCCTCCACCATCATTGCTGTAGGAAAGGTTAGTCTATAAACTATCACTATCTTTGCTTCCATGCTGCTCAAGCCTTGGGCTCCTGGAAGTCCTTCAGTACAGGGACATTCCGAAAACAGGAAGTTCAAGAGGCCCGCAGTTTTCATTTAGGCCATCTGGTTCAACTTGTTGCCAGCTTCTTCACATTCTCTGCTATTTTCTCAAGTTGTATTGGGGAGGGGGCTGAGTAGGGAGAAGAAGGCAATTTGCAGGGAATGCCTGTGTGTGATCACATCTTGAATATTGTATGCAAATCTGGTTGTCCCATCTCAAAATGATATAGCAGAACTAGAAGGGAGACCACAAAGATAAAGGAGATGGAATATCTCCCCCTATGAGGAAAGGCTAAACAGGTTAGAGTTCTTCAGCATGGAGAAGAGATTTCAAAAAGGAGATATGATAGAGGTCTAAAAAACAATGATTTGGATGGAAGGAGTAGATGGTCAAGGTGGACAACCCATGTAGCTAATTGCACTTTTAAAATAAATTATAGGAATTATTTTTCTCTCAAGTAAACTGTGGAATTTGTTTCCAGAGAATATAATGAAGGCATGTGGTGTTCCTGGATTTAAAAAAGTTGAGACAGGTTCCTGGAGGAAATGTCATAACCACTATTATCCATATAGACTTAGGAAAGACACTGCTTATCCTTGGTTATGAGTAAGAAAGAATGGACCTATTCTTTGGGATCCTACTGGGTACTTGTGACGAGGATTGGACATTGTTGAGACAGGATGCTGGACTTGATAGATCTTTTATTTGATTTATTATGGCATTCCTTAGGTTCTTATGTTCCTTCTTGGTTATCTGGTAGCCAGGAAGACTTCCTTTTTCTGCATTTTCTCCACTATTTTTTCCCACCGCCCCGCTTGTCTGGGTTTAGCTTTATTAGAGTCAGTTTTTTGAGTTAAACACCTTGTGGGAGCGAGCAGTGATTCTCACAGGCCTGGAGGCAGAAATTCAGTCTGACTCCAGCCTTTCTTGAAACATAATATTTATTCACAGCTTCAATCATATACACAACACTATACTGCTTTTACCTTCAGACAGTGTACTCTCTCTACTCACAGTTTGTACTGCTTTGTCTCAGCTCAGTGTTTGGACAATGTTATGTTACAGGAGCTGCCTTCCTCCTGGAGACCTGGGCCTGGTCTGGTTATCCCCACCTGGATCCCAGTTCTTATTCCCCAGTTTCTGGATTCACCCTCTGAGCCCTACCTGCCCTGCAGAATCACGCCCATAGAGCATACTCTCCTTAAGGTATTTAAGGTAGACCAGGTGTCTAGTCTGGTCCTGCACAAGTAAATAGGGGAACACTAGGGGCACTGCCTCACACACCTGTGGAGCAGCTGTCTTTCATTCAACAACCTGACAGCCTTTGCCTGACTTGGGTTCACGTATCCTTACACTCCTATTTAACTTCCTTTGAACTGTTGTCTGTTCTTGATCCTGTATGATGGGTGCAAACCTGTAACATTGTTGAAAACAATACTGTACCAGCACATGGTATAATATATGTAGCCCCCACTTAGGTGTTAGGGCTGAAGTGGTGTAGGGGACACCACTGTGTTGCAGATCTTAGTATGTTCCATAAATAGAAAAACCTTACCTTTTATCCCTACTGCAATGTCGCCCACAAAGATATTGAACAGAACTGGACCCAAAACCAATCCCTGGGGCACACCACTTAACACCGTTCTCTTTTCAGACTAGGTTCCATTTACTATTACACACTATCTCTTTTCAGTGAATCAATTTGTAATACACTCTATCACACTGGCACCCACTCCCAAGCTCCTCATTTTTTTCACAAGCCTCCTATGCAGGACCATATCAAAAGCTTTGCTGAAATACAAGTAAATCACATTGAGCGCTATTTCTTGATCCAAATCTCTAGTCACCCTATCAAAAAAAATCAATTAGATTTATCTGACAGGATCTTCCCCTGGTGAATCCATGCTGCCTTGGGTCGAACAACCCACTGAAATGTATATAGTTCACTATGCTTTCTTTCAGCAGAGTCTCCATTAATTTTCCCACCACCGAGGTGAGGCTAACTGGCCTGTAGTATCTATCTTCTTCTCTGTTACCACCCTTGTGAAGCGGGACCACCACCGCTCTTCAGTCTCATGGCATCACTCCTGTTTCCAGGGATCTATTGAGCAGGTCTTCCAGCGAACCCTTCAGCACATCTCTGAGCTCCCTCACTGTCCTGGGATGTACCTCATCTGGCCCCATAGCCTTGTACCCTTTCAGTTTCCCTAGCTCTTCCCATATATTCTCCTCTGTAAATAGAGTTTTGTCTATCCCACTCCCATCTACGGTCTTGTCAATCAGCAACGGTCCTTCTCCAGCATCTTCTTTAGTGAACACCAAACTGAAGTATTTGTTTAATATTTCTGCCATTTCCTTATCTGTCTCTTCATATTGTTCCTTTCCCCTTTCAATTTCACTATACCACATGGGGCCTTTCTTCTTTCTCTGATATAACCAAAAATTGCTTTACCTCTTTGACAATCCTTTCTTCTGCCTGACCTTTTGCTTTCCTGATTTCTTTTTTCATCTCCCTCAGTTTCACCAGATATTCTTTCCTGTGTTTCTCTTTTTGGGATCCTTTATACTTCTTGAAATGCTGTTCTTTTTGCCTTTATTATTTCAGCCACCTCATTAGAGAACTAAATTGGTTTCTTTTTCTTCTTCTTTTTGCTTACATTTCTAACATAAAAAATTGTTGGCTTTGTGATAGCTCCTTTTAATTTGTCTCACTGTTGTTACTTCTCACCCATTTTCTCCCAGTCTTCTAGTTCTTCTTCCAGGTTTGACCCATTTTGACAAAATCTTAAAGCCAGTATCTGCCAACCTAGGGAGGTCCTGCAAGGATGTTGCATTATATACAACTGTCATGATTGACATTTCAAATGGCATCATGACCAACAAGTTATTACATTAGACTGCAGCATACCCAATGTACATACAGTAGCTGCTGTGATATGATGTGTGAAGCATGACAAATCATTTCAGTATAACAGCAGCAGGCAAAAGGAACCTGTTACTACAGGTAAAATGCTGGGTAAAACTGAAATCAGCTTGCAAGCCATGTTGGCTAATAGCTGCTCAGTATTTCCCAAAGTTTTCACCCAGCACATTGCAAGTTTTCTACATCAAAAAGACACACAAGACTCACAATGTCCACTAATGACTCATTCAGGCCTCCTGTGTTTATATTCTGTTTTCCTCTTCTAAGCCATTAAGTTAATTGAATAATAATGAAATGAAGCAAATCTACCCCTCCCATGGAGCTACCCTCAGCTATACTGTCCCAGTGCCTTTAGCAATGAAATAATTAGCAGTTCAGCAGGGGACCTCACTGTTGGGTGACACCCTGGCAATGAGCCAGGCAACCCTAGTCAGGATGTGGTGTTAGAAGCCTAGCAGCTGGAGCAATGGATTTGCTGAATGCAGCCAATATGACAAGCAGCCAGTGGCGTGCAGTAATTTGCTTTGGACTCACCCATGTGTTTCAAGCAATAAAGGGTTCATCCAGTTTGATTTTGGAAAATATTCTACATATGTAATTGAAACTTGCCAGTATATCCATGAGCTATAACCAACCTGAAAACATGTGGAAAGCAGTGCACATTTCTACAAGTTTGTTCTGAAAAATCATCAGTAACAAGTGTGAAAAATATGTCTCAAGTTATTTCACTGTAGATGAGAGCCACATTAATTGTGAATTTTATTTTATTTAATATTTAAGGTTACAACTACAAGATACTGTTCAGAATGTGTACATTTCAAAGTCCAATGAGTATTCTAATAATTTCTTTAAAACTAGAAGTGGAGGGGTAGAACCACAACTGAAGCCATTTTTCCATCAAGATTTAAGGTGTATCTACTATAAATTACATTCAGTTCATTATTTGTGTTTTATTTGCAGATCATTACCTGGGTTGTATATTAATAAATACTAAAAACAAAAAGTGAGGTGTTAAGGAGTCAAGGAGTAGCCTAGTGATTAGAGCAATTCTGGCAATTCTGATTAGTAGCTTTGAATTCTGGCTGCAAACCAGGGAAGCCAAAATTCAAAGCTACTGCCACTCCTTGTAACCTTGGGCAAGTGACGTCACAATCCATTGTCTCAGGTACAAACTTAAGGGGTCATTTACTAGCTGTAGTATTTTCCTCCAGAGAGAAAAATACCATAGGGGTTTATAAAGCTGTGATACTCGATACTACAGCATAGAATACCACATGGTATTTCCCCTCATGGTAAAATACCATAGTGAAAAATGCCACAGGACATAAGGGCCTAAACGTGCTGTCATCTTCTTAAAAGGCCATATTGACCCTATCAACCCCCACCACCAGTGAGTGTATCACCCCCCTCGGGGGTCTTGTGAGATTTTTGCCCACCCCCTGCCACTTGTAGAGGTGGGCCACCTCATGTCAAAAATATTTTTTTTAAATGTTGAATATTGCACAGCAAATGCTCCTCCCCCTTTCCAACTCCTCCTCTTTTAAATAAATTCACCCCAGCTCCAACCCCTCCAGCAGTCGATTCCTCCTGACTCTCTCCGGGATATCTGGTGGTCTAGTGGGGCCTGGAATGCCCCCTAGGCTCTGGATTCATTGCTGTCTCCTTTCAAAATGGTGCCGGCTGGCTGGGATACAGGTTATGCCCAATGGGTTGGGGTGGGGGTCGGAGGGAATCAGCTGTTGGGAAGAGTTTAGAGCTAGAAAGGGGGGAATGCATTTAAAAGAAGTAGGGTTGCCTTGTGACATTCAACTTTTTAGAATTTGTTTTGACATGAACGCCACTTCTGCAGGCAGCAGAGGATGGGTAAGGGTCTCACAAGACCCCTGGAGGGAATACACCTGCTGGTGATAGGGTGGGGGGGGGTCAATATGGCTGATATAGTCTACTAAGAAACTGCCCAAGCGTATCAGAATGCACTTTAGCATATCAATGCTTCCAGGGAAAGTTAGCTACAACTCCTGAATTGTAGCTAACTTTCAATAAACTAATGCTGCTTGCAATTGTTCAGGCAAACTGCGATATTTTAAATTAAATCCCCTAGAAATGAGCTGCTCTGCATGCATTTGCAAATCATTTGCATGCTAAGCAGCTCATTACTATTTCAGCAACATTTGGGGTAAAATAATGTGCAGTATTGAGAAGAGTGCGCAATATTGCTACCAAAAGGCATTTATCATAAATATAACATAAATAAGATATAGATAGCAGTTACATCAATGTCTGACGCAATGAATTCCAAGTTCCCAGTTTCCCTACTTCCTTTCTTTTCATTTTTCCATAGTCAGTAGAATTATTATTATGATCTACCAGGGTATACCAAACTGAATTTAGTTTAACAATCAAATGATATTTCCAAAAGCGAATATGGGGACATAGACTGAGCTAACTTCTTGCCTGATTGTTACTTTTATTGGAGAAAATACTGCTCAAAAGCTTGTGCACAGAATTCACAGATTTTTCCAAGTCATGCCTCAGAAGTTGTGAAAGAGAGAATTCCAAGTCAGCAAGACAGTGTGATTGGATCTGGAACAGCATGAGGAGTTTATCATCTGACTTCTTGCTAGTAGAGATGTGCATTTATTTCTAACAAATGTCAAAAAATGCAATGAATAAAGCCATTTTTGGTTTGCACCAAATGGAATGAACAGAAAGTAGCTTCCTCAGTCTCCTATGGTAAGGGATTTTCGTATTTGTGACATTTAAAAAAAAAAAAAAGCCTCGAGTGTCCCTGGCTGGGCCTTCCCAGCCAAAAGAGTGCCCAGGTTTGGTTTGGTTTACATAAACAAAACAAAGCAAAATAAACATCAAACTAAGGGGTTCATTTATCAAAGTGCTATATGGTGTTTTCGCTTGCAAAAAATGCCTTTAATGCATGCGAAAATGCCATTAATGCGTCTGAAAGCACCATAATGCATGGTGAGATGCAAATGAGAGGATATTGGGGTGGGATTTGTGGCCAAGTGGGCTGGGCTCACAGTTTTGCATGGCTTTAATGTGAATTTTAACTACACCTTTTTCATTTGTGGAGAGAGAGAGAGAGAGAAGACTAGCCATAATACCTTCACACTAGATAGGTATTTATATCTCTATTAGGTGCACTGGATGACCCGCGCCATTTTTAAAGATGGCGCCGGACGTCCATTGCTCCTACCATGTGACAGGGACCGGCCAATGGCACGGATACCCTGTCTCTTGCTAAGGGCAAAGGGCCTTCGGCTCCATTTTGTTTACTGGCAGCCGACGGCCCGAGTGTGGGAGAATGCTCCCGGGACCCCACTGGACCACCAGGTATTTAAACATTTTTTTGGGGGGGTCCGGAGGGTGGGGGATACTAACAAACTCATTTTAAAGAATCGGCTGTATTTTTTGGTTATTGGCTCGGATGCAGCCGATTAAAAAAAAACCCCAATAGGACTGCAAGATAAAAATTTCACGATGTGAATCGGAACCGGAATCCGAACCGATACCGGTTCCGATTCACATCTCTAATCTCTATGGGAGGCCCACCTAGTCATTCGAGGTGAGGTTTAGGTAATAGTGTAGGGGTTAGGGGCTACTTTGACATTCAAAGTGAGATGTATGAACAGAACAGTGCTCTCTTGTGAAGATTTGATGACCTTTGGAGTGAGGAAACTCACCCCAAAAATGCAATGTTCTCTCAACCTAGCTTGATTTACCCAGGTAGAAAGTCCATCAAGCTAGGTTGAGAGAACATTGCATCTTTGGGTGAGTTTCCTCACTCCAAAGGGCATCAAATCTGCACAAGAGAGCACTGTTCTGTTCGTATGTCTCACTTTGAATGTCAAAGAGAAAGTGAAAGAGAATGTCAAAGAGAAAGTCCATCAACCAAAGATGAGTTTGTGCAATGTTCTCTCAACCTAGCTTGATGGACTTTCTACCTGGATAACATCAAGATAGGCTGAGAGAACATTGCATCTTTGAGTGAGTTTCCTCACTCCAAAGGTCATCAAATCTTCACAAGAGAGCACTGTTCTGTTGTTCGTCTCACTTTGAATGTCAAAGTGGCCCCTAACCCCTACACTAATACCTAAACCTCACCTCGAGTGACTAGGTGGGCCTCCCATAGAGATATAAATACCTATCTAGTTAAGGGTATTATGGCTAGTCTCTCTCTCTCTCTTTCTCTCTCTCTCTCTCTGATTGTAGGAGGGCCCTGATAGCTAGGCTGGCTCTCCAGGAGCTTAATACTAAACATGGTCTCCCCAGTGGTTGTATGTAGGAAATACCACAATTTGCACTAAGACACACCCCTTTTCCTATCACATGCGATATTTAGTACATTTTGAAAATCTAAGCCTAAATGAAACAGAGCTTTTTCCCATATAGGCCCAAAGTTGTGGAATGCATTGGCTGTTGAACTCTGGTTATAGGATGATTTAAATTATTTAGAAAAAACTTAAATCAGTTATATTTAAATAGTATTATACTAATCCATATTTGAATTTTGTAGTGTTAGGGTTATTTTATTAATTCTTATTTTTTTTTATTCATTATTCATTTTACAAGCAAGAAAATATTTACTTGATTTAGAAACTGAGGTCTCTGATCATTACAAGAAAAGCATACCCCTTTTTAATATATATAAGAGAATTAATACATTTGATCAATATCCTCAAAATAAGTCCTAAAGAGAAGGAAATCCAAATTAAATTATACAATTATAATATAATAAAATAATTTGAAACCATTAATTTGCAAATAGCTAAGCTTTCTTTAATCTAGAAGGAAAGCATACCTTGTAATGGAGATGTTATGTACATCAAACTATGTCTCTTTTTTTACTACCCTGTTCTTTTTCTATTTCTACTTTCTTCTTGTCTAGAACTTCAGCAAGCTGAGAGGTTATAAAAAACAAAAATATGTTACCTTTATAGGATACCAGGCACCGACAGGGAAATTTTAGTTGAAATGTTACCCCCAACTGTAAAGCTAGAAGTCTAAGAAGTAGAAATTGTTTTTGGGTAATTTTTGAAACATCTGGAAAAATCCTGATTTGCATACTTAAAAAAGTCTGCATTCTATTTTTAAAAAATAGATTTAAAATCCAATCCCTATCGGGCTCTAATGTAAATATAACTATCAGGGTGACTGGTTTAGCCAACACTGAATCAGATGTCTCAAGCATTTCAGATAAATTTAATCTAGCAACTATTTCTCCTTGATCTGGCTTAGTCTCTCTGCTTGCATCTCTAACTATATCATTTTTCTGATCTTTATAGGGTATATAAAATACCCTAACTGGTGGAATATTCTCTTCTAGTACTTTCAAGATTTCTCTTACATATCTTTTATACATCTCCTTGGGGGATATAAGAGGTAATTGTGGGAAGTTCACAAAAACACCAATTTTTCCCTGTTAATATATTTTCTATATTCTCTAATTTAACCTGCAAGTTCAAGCTATCTTTAACTAAAGTAAGTTGTATATTTTTAATAGATTCTATTAAATTTTTATTATCAAGATTCTGATGGGTCAAACTAGTTGTTGTTTTTTCCAATTTTTTAATACGATCTTCATGATCTTGTAATTTCTCAGAATATAAACCAATTTGCCCTGAGATATACTTCCCTAATCCCTCTATAGCCTCCTAAAGTGAATCTAGTGTTACATTATTAGGTTTAATCATTTGAAAGTCTGAAGCTATCTTTCTAGGTGTGGAAATCTTTTGTTTAGATACACCACATTCTCCCAAGGCTATGCTGCTGGCAAAATCACCGCTACTCTTCTGAGCGGTGTCATCGATGTTATCTCCCGGATTCCCTGGCTGACCATTCCCTTTGTCTGCAACTTCGGCAGACATTGTGGCCATTTCCTCCTCCGGGCTTCTCTGCAATGCAGGGTTTTCCGGGGATTCCCTCATTATCGGCGAGAGTGAGATGTCAGTGCCCAGGGAGAGATTCTGCTCAAAGGCAAGATTAACTCCCCCATGTGGCTCAATCGCCGATTGTTGCCCAGCCCTAATAATGTGAGAGTCCATTGAGCCAGTCAGAGCAGGGCCAGCACGTTCTTTAGCCTGCCTTTTTCTGGCTGTATGAGGCATAACAATTATTGAAGTAGACAGTTTTAAAAGAAACTTAGGACTCAAATTCTTTCAATAATGGCTTAACTGAAATATTTGAGCTTTCCTTCTCATAGAGACTGGAGGATAAGAGGTTTAGCTCAAATATATTTATCTAAAGAAAAGTACCTTATTTCAAAATCCATCCATTGATTCCTTGAGACAAAATATTATTTCAAAGCCATGCACCCCTTAGACGTGCATGACTTTGGCGCCGCGCCGCTAGAGGACCGCTTTTTAAATCTTGCAGCATCACCGACTGATGACATCACACAAGGCGTGAACCCGGAGCACCTCCATCGGGGCCTAATTCAACATTCAGTATCCCCGTAAGCCTTCAGGGCCTTTCTCGAGCAGTCTCCTTCCTTCCAGTCTCGTTATTTCACTGTTAAAAGTCCGCTTTTTAAAGCTTACGTGCAGCGTCACCGTCTGATGACATCACACAAAGGGTGAATCTGGAACACCTCCATCAGGACCTAATTCAACATTCAGTACCCCCCGGTAAGGCTTCAGGGCCCTTCTCGAGCAATCTCCTTCCTTCCAGTCTCTTTATTTCACTGTTAAAAGTCCGCTTTTTAAAGCTTACGTGCAGCGTCTCCGTCTGATGACATCACACAAGGGGTGAATCCGGAACACCTCCATCAGGGCCTAATTCAACATTCAGTACCCCCGGTAAGGCTTCAGGGCCCTTCTCGAGCAGTCTCCTTCCTTCCAGTCTCGTATTTTATTAATTCTATTTTAGTTTGTTTTTTTTACTTTTTGTATTTGTATTATTATTGGTTGTTAAATTTAGGTAGGTATGCATTACTGTTTGTGAATGTTATGCTGTAATCCACATTGTTCAAAATTTTTTGGACATCATGAAAATAAGTGGAATAAATAAATAGAAATAATAAAAAGAGAAACAAAAAAGTAAAATTACAAATGTAGACATACACACCCCTATTGTGCTGTCGCAAGACTTACTTGATTAGGGAGAAAACAAAAGCTCAAGTAAGAATTGTGACAACAAAGTAACAGGCACATATGGGCAAACGAGATGGACCAGAGAGCATTGAGGGCAGTCAGGCTCCACTGGACGCTGTAACCCAAGGAGAATCCTAAAGTACAGGGACACTGGAAACATTTTGATTCATTTTGCTTTTGTTTGTTTTTTTCATTTCATTTGATGTCTTATTCAAAGCAAAATAAACAACAAAACATTTTTACAAAGGGAAAAACAAATAAATGACACGGTGTCCAATCCAGACCTCTCCTGCCCTCCAGACCAACCTGCAGAAATAAATTGCCCTCTCAGCCCCTCAGAACCCCCACCTCTTACCCCATCCGTAGGTTTATTTTGCTCAAAACGGCGCAGCAGCAATCCCCGACACTCCTGCCTCACTGGTGCCTTATTCCAAAATGACATCAGCCTCAGGTAACTGGTGCCATATGGTAATGACAGAGTAGGAGTTACTGGGAATCATTCTTGCCGCATTGCAACACATTTAAACCCTCAGATGGTGTGTGTGTGTGTGTTGGAGGGGGGCTGTCCGAGGACTGTGGGGTAATTTATTCTTCAGGCTGGGCAGTCGGGTGAAGTAGCTCAGACTGTGGTCGGAGGGGGAGAGAGCTTTTTTAGTTTGCTGGTAGGGGTAGGGGAGAAGTCCCTTCTGAAACAAAAGAAAAAAACAAATTAAATTTAGTTCAAACAAAAGCAAATCCCAATTAAAGCAGTTTTCCATGAGGATCCTAATTGGTTTACAATCATCCAGGAAGTCTCATCGGTGGGCATGATGTGCCACAGAGCACAGTGTGCATCGCATTCATTTTCTAATTGAGTGCAATTGGGCTCGCCACAAAAAAAAACCATTTTTGTGTTACGTCATGAATGCTCTAGCATAGAACAAGGTAAAAAATTGAATATATTTTGTCAAGTTTCCCATTTTGGTATTCGAGGTGATGAATTAGCTGGCGCGTTACAGAACAGGAGACCGGGTACAAAATCAGAGCTCCTATCCTGGGCACATGTTTGTAGTGCACCTTCTGTATGTAGCTGGCTAGCTTTCATTTCTGCTGGAGCATCTACTCAGCAGGCGTGCTTATTCACTTTTTGGGAAAATTTTGAGAAGGAAGGGAAGGCAATATTGTAACTTGTTTAAAAATGAAATAAATGGTTCAATTAAGTCAATTTGCAACATCTGATTATAAAATGACATTGTTTTATAGTAGTGACATGATCTGTAACAATTAACAACCCTCTCACAGCATATCAGGCCAAATTTGCAATTATCCCATGCAGCTACCATAACACTCCCTTAAAAATGTCACCCTATCTTAATCAGCTTGAAAGAAATAGATACATTTATTTGCTTCATTTACTACGGCTATCACAAACTATTTCATTACCATCCAAAACCCCCCCATTAACTACAGTGTGACCTGGGCCCATTGGCCTGACTCTGAATTCAAAAGAAATCTGAATTGTGATTCTGTCTCATCTCTAATTCTGTATAAATAAACAGAATCATAGATAGGACTGGAAAAGTTGTTACAAGATCATATATAGCCCAGTGGTTCTCAACCTTTCATGACTCTTGCCATCTTTTCAAAACTTTGAGATATCTTATGTATCCCAAGTTCACCAAAATTCCAAATTTACAGCAAATACTAAATTTACATTTCATGTGATAATTGGCTCGACTTTTCAATTGCCATTTAATTGCCAAACAACAAGTACGCACACCCCAGATGCCAACATTGCTGAATTCAAACTGAGTCTTGCAGGAAGCGACACTGGTGTGGCAGAGCTTATGCTGCTGAGGTACCTGGAGGGCAATTTCTTTTGCTTTCTGTTCTCTTTCCAACAACTCTGCAGCAGTTTGCAGCTCCAGGAAGGAACAGAGGGAGCTGCTGCAGGGGAAGGGAGTGTGAGGCATTAGGGATATGCAGCCACCAAGTATTTGGTTCGGTTTATTTTTTCATTTCAGGGTTTTATTTTTTTTCTAGATTTGGTTCATTTATTTTTTTTTCTGTTTGGTTCTTTAATTAGTCCAAAGATTAAACTAGAAAACCACTTTGAAAATTAAAAAAACCCCAAAACACTGAACCATTAAAAAAATTAAAAAATGGGACTGGCAGCTATGGCTGAACCATCTTAGGCCAAAAAAGAGTCAGGTCTCAGGGCTCAGGGGCCAGGGCTGGGGGCCTAGTACTGAGGCTTAGTCCTGGTACCTGGTTCCGACCTGGGCGAGGCCCGAAGCCCAGCCCAGAGGCCTGGGCCCATGGTCTCTGTGCCAGATCTTCAAAAAAAGTGATGCCATACACTTAGAGGATGGTACCAAATTAAACTCTTTGGGACAGAAGAAGAAGAAGAAAATGTTGGGAGATTTGGTATGTGATGGGGCTGGGCCAGGCCTAGGCCTCAGCATTGGGAGCAGGCCTCTGTGCTAAGGCCTGGTCCCACTGGAAGCCCATTTTTGCTTTTTTGTTTTTTTAAAATGCAATGAATATGAAAATATCCCAAAATTTTGGGGTCTTTTCATAGGAAACTATTTTCAGCTTCATTTGTTAAAAATGAATACACACCCCTTCCAGACAGCCCATGTTTATATTGCTCACTAGAAAGAGATGTTGGAACATTACACTATCTCACCCCTTTACTTAAAAAAAAAATGTCAAAATAGTATATGGTGTATGTTAAGCACAAACACTATGAGGATGATATTCAAACACTACTTAGTCAAGTATTTTATTTATTAATATATTTTATTTATATTCTGCCTTTCAGTTTTTCAAAGTAGGATATATCCAGCTAAATGGCAGCCACTCAATATCTGTCAACGTTCAGCTGTCATGGAATAATCCCTTATCTGGCCAAGTAGTAAGCTAGATAGTTAGTGGGTAGGCAATGTGTGAAACTGGGTGGTGCTACTTATCTGGCTAACTTACAGGGAGATGCATCAAGCTGTGATAGGGTTCTAAAATGTGTTAAACAGTATATATTATGAAATATACATGATATTTTGCATAACCCTGCCCAGATTCCCTCCCCTATTAAAGTGAGCTGCTTTGCAAGTGGTTTGAATACATGAATTTTGCAAATCCATGCAAAGCATCTCACTAATAGGCAATCTGATGGGGAAACTGAGAAAGAGCAAATAAAAAACATTACCAAAAATCAATTAACATCAGTGCAAGAAAACTGAAATAGGAAATAGACACAATAGATATTTAATGAGTAAATCAACAAGCACCGAAGACTATTTTGCTGAGATGACATCAGCAAGAGCAATCATCTCAGAGGGTAGAAAAATCCATGACAGTTTAGAGCTAGTAGCAGTTACCTAGAGAGATTTGATCTGAGCAAGAGCACCTTGCTGTTGCTCATCACAAAGGCCTACAAAGTGTATAAAAGCACTATAACACAGGCAAGGGCAGTGAGAAGCAGAGTGTGAGTGTATGAATGTATGAAATATAGAAAGTAAAAAGAGGTACCCGTCAAGGTAAGGAAAGGACAGGTGACAGCTCAGACAGGCTGCTGGGTGCTTGAAATCAGTGATTGCACCAAGGATGTACCAAGTTGCATATTTGAGGGTAGGTACGCATTTGTAGAAGGAGAATAAAGAAGAAACAATTACTGACACAGAGTAT
Organism: Rhinatrema bivittatum; assembly: GCF_901001135.1. Taxonomy (NCBI): domain Eukaryota; kingdom Metazoa; phylum Chordata; class Amphibia; order Gymnophiona; family Rhinatrematidae; genus Rhinatrema; species Rhinatrema bivittatum. Next base: position 53,306,353 of record NC_042622.1, on the reverse strand, counting down.
TCTTGATATATAGCATTTGTAATGGAGACTGCTAGAGAGATGGTTGCTTAGAAATAATTCTGGGTGAAAAGTAGCAAAGCCTCTGGCAAGTCATATCCTTAGACTACGAGTGGGAACTCATTAGGCTTCAGCTAAGGAAGCAAATCAAGAAAATAAAGGTGACAAACAGTATATTGTCTCAGACAGTTATCCCCTCAGTTACAACAGAAAGAGTTTGCCGCTTTGATTCCTAAAGCCTGAAAGGTGATTGAATGAAGTAACATAGGGAGCCTGCCGTTGCCTTCAGATAGGAAACTGTAATTATTTTTTTATTTCTTAGTTAGTTAGCAGTTTTCAACAAGACTACGAAGAAATATCACCATAGGGAACACACATAGTTTAGCTGGCAGTAAACAGGACGGTGTCAGGGAGTTAGCCTTTCTTTTTGATTTTTTGTTAGAGATTAGAATAGTAGGTAAAGAAGAAAACAATGGATAAGGCATTCCAGAAAGCATTTCCTAGCTTCAATGCCAGTCAGCCAAAAAAGAAAAGGAAAGAAACGTCTGCAAGATAAGTGTGTGCGCACACTATCTCACTAGTACTGTTGTGCTCCTCCCGTGGCTGGAGCCATGGGAGGCACTTACCTGTGCGGCCCGGAGGCCGCAGAAGCCGGGGCCTTGCCTGCTGACTTCCCCTACGCCATGTGTTCCGGTGGCCCGGCCACCATCTTGCCGGTGTGGCAGGAGCCGTGCCGGGATCCCTCAACATGGCAGGAGGCCGCCGACACTCCTTGCTCCCTCTGGGGAGAGGGCCCTCATCCCCGGTCCTTCCTGCAGCAGGGAAGCCACTCGTTGACCTGCCTTCGCGGCTTGAACGCCGCCGCTCCCTCGTCGGGCCTGCTCTGGCTTCTCCTCATGCTGCCCTGCATCACCGCTGACCAAGGTCCTGGACTTCCTCTTCCTGCTCCTCCTAGGGGGCAGGCCTGCAGCTCTCTTCCTCTTTTAAAGTTACAGAGCAGGTTTTGCCCTCTTGGACTCCTCCCTAGGTGTAGTCTCTTCAAGCCCTACAAAAGGGTCTCTTCACCACTTCTAATTTGCCTTTGCAAAGAGCTAGCTCTCCAGGAGCAGTTCTCTCCAGGACTTTCTGTTTCCCATTTCAGCTTGGCCTCTCCTTGAAGTTCAAGATCCGTGATCTTCCAAGTTCCTTGATGTTCCAAGTTCCTGTTCCAGTTCTGTGATATTCCAAGTTTAAGTTCCGTAATGTTCCAAGCTCCGTGATCTTCCAAGCTCCTGTTCCAAGCTCCGTGATGCTCCAAGTTCCTGATGTCTCGTGTGGCTCCACTGTCCCGTTCCTGTGTGGTCCGCGACCAGCCAGGTTGGGTTGTGTACAGCGCAACCACCCCTGCTGGGGTGTGTAGGACGCTCGATGGATTCCAGTGGTTGTCGCCGAGGAACCTCATGTCTCTGATCTCCTCAGCAGTGCAAGTCTCCGAGACCTTGTTTTAATCCTGAACCTGAATCTGAATCAGAACTCTGCACTCTCTCCTGGTTCGGAGCTCCTTGCACCTGCTCATCCTTAACATCTGAGGCTTCCTAGCGCTCAGAGTCCTTCCGAGCTTCGTCTCATCGGATCTTCACAGTCCTCGTCTCATCTGATCTTCAGTTCAAGTCCTCATCTCGTCTCCTGTGTCCTTCCCAGACTTGGACTGTCTCAACCGCAGAGGCACACACCACTTGTCCCGCGCCAGGGAGCACCCCCTAGCGCTCCCTTCCAATGCAGCGCAACAAGTACTACACTAGATAGGAGAAAGAGCATCAAAGGGGAAAACTGTACTCTGACAGTAAACAGGAAAAAAAAAACAAACACACATACACATAGAGACAGAATTAAAAGAAAAAACTGGAATTACATAGAAACATAGAAATGATGGCAGAAGAAGACCAAATGGCCCATCCAGTCTGCCCAGCAAGCTTCACACTTTTTTTTTCTCATACTTATCTGTTTCTCTTGGCTCTTAGTAACCTTTTGGTTCTATTTCCCTTCCACCCCCACCATTAATGTAGAGAGCAGTGTTGGAACTGCATCTAAGTGAAATATCTAGCTTAATTAGTTAGGGGTAGTAACCGCCACAATAAGCAAGCTACTCCCATGCTTATTTGTTTACCCAGACTATGTAATTCAGTCCTTGTTGGTTGTTGTCTGTATATAGATCCACTTTTCTTCATTCCCCCTGCCGTTGAAGCAGAGAGCTATGCTGGATACGTCTTCCTTCCCTGCCGTTGAAGCAGATAGCTATGCTGGATATGTTTTCCTCTCCTGCCATTGAAGCAGAGAGCTATGCTGGATATGCATGAAGAATTGGTCTTCCTCCCCTGCCGTTGAAGCAGAGAGCTATGCTGGATATGCGTGAAGTATCGGTCTTCCTCCCCTGCCTTGAAGCAGAGAGCTATGCTGGATATGCATTGAAAGTGAAGTATCAGGCTTATTTGGTTTGGGGTAGTAACCACCGTAACAAGCAAGCTACTCCCCATTTTTTTGTGAATGCAAATCCTTTTTTCCACATTTCCTCTTGCCGTTGAAGCTTAGAGCAATGTTGGAGTCGCATTAACCGTGTGTATGTTTATTGAATAAGGGTATTATCTCCAGGTAGTAGCCGTCATTCCCACGAGTCACCCACTCTTCATTCACGCCCTCTAGACTTTATGGATCCACAGGTGTTTATCCCACGCCCTTTGAAGACCTTCACAGTTCTGGTCTCACCACTTCCTCCGGAAGGGGCATTAAGAGAAAAGAATAAAAAGGTGGGAAAAAGAAGGAAAGATAACAATTAAAAACATTCATAATTAGCTGGGTAAGAACTCAGGGCGAGAAACTCTTGCTTACCTGAAAAATATAAAAAGGGTGTACAAAGACTCAGTTTCTAAAATATAGTAAAAGATTAGAAATAGCAGAGAACATATTTCATTCTTAATAAGAAAACAGAAAAGAGTTGTATTTATCTGATAGTATTACAGCTGTAGTAGACTAAGAACCAGTTCTGCAATGGACAAAAGATAATTTAAGTATTAATAATTGTTTAAGCTTCAGAATAAAAATTGTTATTGTTATTGTCTGACAGTATACCTGATGTTAAAAAATAAATTTGTTTTTCATCATTGACACCCATAGTCCCCCTTCCCTTCCTTTGTCCCAGCAATCCCTCCCCACCACTAGGAGACTTGATCGGGTGGGTTTTTGGCCCCCATTTCATACAAACCCAATAGGAGAGGGCTTCTGGCAGTGGCCCCTATTGTGCAATATCGAGGATCTCCTGCATTTCACTCTCAAAGACACTACGGTGGGAGGTGATTTACAAGAGTATGGGGTATGGTAGCAAGGCTGATTTACAAGAGTATGGGGTATGGTAGCAAGGCTGATTGGTAGCAAGATTCCAAAGATGGAACATCAGTGGTAAGGTGGCAAGACAGTGTGGCAGCAAGGTACCCCCAAACTGTATTGTCAGGAGCAGGGATGTTTCACCTTTATTGGTCATCTGTCCTGTCTACTTGCCCTCTTCTCCACCTTTGCTCTGTCCTTGCTACTTCCTCACTCAGGAACTTCCTGGTTGCTATACATATCAGTTTAACTGCAGCATTTTTCAATGGGCCATAGACTTGAATGGGAAACATAAATGGGCATCTCCGTTCATTTCAGGGGTCCTCGAAAGAATCAAAAGTGTTCTCGTTCATTCCATTTTACACATACCCCTGATTGAGAACCACTGAACTAGCCTCTATTCCTGTTGAATCCACTGTACAAAAACTGTCCAGACAGATGTTTGTCTAATCTATGTTATGCTCAGGCTTGTGGACCCTTGGGCCGACGGGAGGATGGAATACCTTGGGGGAGAACCTGAAGGTTCTCACTTCAGGTGGCGAGGCAGGAACCAAAGATGTGATCGGTGGACCCTTGACACTGTAGACAGGCGTGACGGTGGAGGCGGATGAAAAGTCGTAACGTTGAGGGACGGAGATGTGACTTCACCCCTGGAAGCCTGCGGTCCCCCCGGGAGGAGCCCGTAGGGACCCAGGCCACTGGGACTTAGGTGGACCTTTGAGAGGTCAAGCAGCAAACATATGGGGCAAGGGCTGACTGGAGCTTCACACTGGAAGCCCGCGGTCCCCCCAGGAGGAGCCCGTAGGGACCCGGGCCGCTGGGACTTGGGTAGGCCCTTGGAGATGGTAGTCTTGAAGAAGTCCTAGGTTGGGTGCCAGAGGGTCGTCGCTCACCAGCCCAAGTCATACGCCAGAGTATCACCACTTGCCAATCCGAAGTCAGGAACCAGAGAGTCACCGTAAGCCAATCTGAAGTCAGGAACCAGGGACACCAAGACGAAGCAGGAACCAGAAGCCAAGCTCAAGGAACTCACCGAAGCAAGCAGACTAGACAGCTACCGAAGACGTTGCCAAGTCAAGGAATGGTCGGAGGAAGTCTCCCTTTATACTTCCTCTGACCCTGTGGATGGGAATCAGCTGTGGCCAATTAAAGGGACGAGGTCCCTTTAAATCTAGCGAAGAGGTGCGGCCTCGCACCTAAGGATGGCGGTGGCCATCTTGGATCTGGGCCGCGGAGGAGAGCAATGGCGGCCGCGAGGGAGGAGCAGGGACGGCTCTGGTCCCGGCAGCCGGCCTGGGGAGCTGCGGCACCACGTGGGGGTGCCGGTCCCAGCGCAGGGCAGTCGGCCTCACCCGCGGTCGAGGGTCCGGTCGGGGAACGAGGTAGGGGGCGCGCCCGTGGACGGCCGCAGGCCCGGAAAACAATCTATGCTTGAAAACAGGGAACTATGCAGCCCCAGTTTTATAGAATATGATCCTACTGAAGATTCAACTAGATATGATAGAAGTCTACAAAATCATGAACAAGTTAATGTAAATCAGTTATTTACTCTCTCAGATAATAGAAGGACCATGGTGCACTCCATGAAGTCAGCAAGTAGCTCATTTAAAACAAACCGAAGAAAATTCTTTTTTACTCAACACATAGTTACACTCTGAAATTCAGGGGATGTGGTTACAGCAGTTAGTGTTACTGGGTTTAAAAAAGGTTTGTATAAGTTCCTAGAGGTTAAATCCATAAACTGCTATTATGGTAATTAATAAGCAATAGTAGCTTGTGATCTATGTAATGTGCCAGGTACATGTGACTTGGATTGGCCACTGTTGGAAACATGATGCTGGGCTTGATGGACCCTTGGTCTGACCCAGTATGGCATTTCTTATGTTATGATATGTTCTTAAGCCTAGTTTTAGGGGTTTAGGAAGAAAACAGCCTTGACTATTTAGGCACGTATTTCCAGAGCCTCTAATTTAGGTCTGATTTGTTCATGGTTCATCCTGGAATGATCAAGTATATTGAGGATAAATGATTATAAATTAGACAGGGGCGTTTGCAAGTCGATGAAGATGGGTTTGGGTAGTTTTTGTATGGTATATTGTATAATTATTTTATTGTATAATCTGTCATGAAACTGGAATTGGGCTAATTATATTATTGATTAGGGGATTGCATGTGTAATGGGATGACTGACTTATGGATCTGAGTTTATTTGATAAGGTGGAAAATCAAATCAAAATAAATAAATGAATAACCTCCAATGGTGGTGATTTTATTTCTTCCCTAGTCACCTTGTTCCAGCACTTGACTATTCTTACATTTAGAACATTCATCTAGATGTGTTTAACTTAATATCCTCTGCTCATTCATCATGGGAATTTATCCCCCAAATCAGTCTTGTGATGCACTGCAAACATTCCCCTGTACTTTCTTCATTGATCATATGACTTAAAACTCCATTTCAGATGCTACTACATTTTATTTTGTTAGATGTAAAGCACAGAATGGATTATTGTTATAGGCCTATTAAACTCCACCAAATAATGGATGCATTCTCCTCTTTGATCCCAATGAAAATGAATGAAGTGAGGCACCATTTGTTGTTGCACCATTTGAAAGGAAGCTTTGATCTTTAAGTGCTGGCTATATTTTATATTATACTATGCACTGAGGACCACAGCTTGCATCCATTCTCTACAACACATTTACAAACATACCCAAGTGCTGTTAAAGAGTAGAAATTGAGTACATAGGAAAAACATTTTAATGAACAAACACTAAATTCCACCCACCCATTTGCTCTCCATACAGATAGTCCTGTTATAGCTAGGCACAGTGATTTTCATGCAGTAAGACAGTGTTTCTCAACCTGTCCTGGAGGCTTACCTATGCAGTTGGGATTTTAGGATTGCCACGATGAATGTGCATGAGATAGATTTGTATACACTGGGTCTCCAGTGCATGTAAACATTTGTTTCAGTATTTTCACAGTCAATTTTTACATGCTTCATTCATTATCCTCAATATTGTAACTTGACAGTAAGTACTTGGTAATTTGTTGAGCACCTTCCCAGATTTGAAACTTTACATATTCAACATTTGGTTAGATCGGAGGTAGGCAAGCATTTTGTCATGAAAGCCAGATTGATCGCCCATAGAGATCCAAAGGGCTGGAGATCAGTTCTAACATTCCCCTTCCCGACTCCTTTCCTCCCCAAGAGATTCATTTGAAGAGTGGGAGAGGGAGAGGAGAATGGACACACACATACCTTTCTTATTCCCCTTCACAGAGATACATACTACTTTCTCTCTCCCCTTATTTCCTCTATCTCTTTAGCCCTCCCCAAGCCTGACCCTTGCACTCTTCCTCTTCCTGCCTCCAGACCCAAACCAACCCACCAGCCTCTAACCCACCCACCTTACTCCTTGTTCAGCTGCCTTGGGACGATTCAGACACTGCCTTCTTCTGGCTGCGCACAGAATGACATAACACTGCCTTCTTCTGCCCCACATGGAACAATATGACATTGCCTCTTCCTTCCGCATGTGGTGGAACATTCCACCCCAGTGTGGAATGGCATACTCCAGACTCTGAGGATAAGGAACAAGTTACATCTGCATAGATTTTAAATGTGACAACAGGCTTTCTCTCCTTCAAGGCTGAATTTATTTTACAAGTTCTTAAATTCAGAATCTGAGTTAGCTTCCCTTCATAAACATTAACTTTCAATAAAACAACACAAGATGAAAATATACACATTAACAAGTTGATTTTCTTATAAACATCTAAGCCATAATCTTTAACTGATAGTAGAGAGAGTTAAACTATTAGCTTAATTCCCTTATTGTAATCAATGTTAAACAAGGCAGGTTTAAGTCTGTTGAAATTACATTTTTGACCTAACATGGCAGGGTGAAGGATCAACTGGGGGGACTGCAGGCTGAAGACCCAAAGGGCTCTGGATGACCTCAAGATAGACTGGGCAAACTGGTGGACTACTTAGTAAAACTGTGAATGTCCTTTGTGTGAGCATGTTTTAAATTCTACTTACCTGCATGCATTAATGCTGACAAAGTCCTAAGTAAGATATACACATTGGGGTAGATTTTTAAAAAAAGCTCGTTCACGTACTTTTGTTTGCGCACCAGGCGCAAACAAAAGTACGCTGGATTTTATAAGATACGCGCGTAGCCGCGCGTATCTTCTAAAATCCTGGATCGGCGCACGCAAGGCGCCTCCGAGGCCGCTCCGAAATCAGAGCGGCCTCGGAGGGAACTCTCTTTCACCCTCCCCTCACCTTCCCCTCCCTTCCTTTACCTAACCCACCCCCCTGGCCCTATCTAAACCCCCCCCTTACCTTTGTCCGTAGATTTACGCCTGCGAGAAGCAGACGTAAATCTACGCGTGCCAGCGGACTGATGGCGCGCCGTGCTCCGACCCAGGGGCTGGTCCAAAGGCATGGACCACGCCCCTGGCCTGGCGCCGCCCCCGAAACGCCGCATCATCAGGTCCCGCCCCCGACACGCCCCCTTCCAAAAACCCCGGGACCTACACGCGTCCTGGGGCTCTGCGCGCACCGGCGGCCTATGGAAAATAGGCGCGCCGGCGCACAAGGCCCTGCTCGCGTAAATCCGGGTGGATTTACGCGAGCAGGGCTTTTAAAATCCGCCCGATTACATTTACTTGTGTAACAGCTTAAAATTAGGAGCACACTTACGTGTAGTAGGCGTATTTTAAATCATATGCATGCAACTGCGTGCATGATTTTAAATTCCAGCTTATGTCCATTTGCGTGCTTGTTTTAAAGTTACCATCTAATTGTGTTTTGACCAGAAAAAGTATTCACAGAAGAAAGCCTACACAAATCTCCAAGGTACTTTTTCTGGAACAATAATCAAAGTAAAACTAGTCACAGGTTTGCTCGAATGATTGATACAAACTCCACAAGTAAAAATTACCCTCAGAGTTTACACCAATGTGGGCATTTTGATTATTGACCCTCTATTTGGTTGACTTTAATCCCGCATAATCTCAAGAACTTGATGGGTTCCTGAGAGCATACATAATAATCACACAAATCAAAACTGATGTTAGGAATCAACTAGACATAAAACATAGAAAAAACTATATTTATTTATTTAGGTTTTTATATATACCGGCATTCACGATAGGATCACATCATGCTGGTTTACATTTGAACAAGGAGTGCAGGATAACAATAAAATTGAAACTAGTGCATAGGAAATAAAGTTACATTGAACAAGGGTAATGGAACTAGGAGAAGAGAGAGAAAGACAAAAGTAAGTTAACATCATAATTAATTATTTACAGAGCCGGAGTGGATAAATTCTTTGAGTAAATGACGTGAGATTTAGGAGTGTTCTGGGAAGGCTTGTTTAAATAGCCAGGTTTTAAGTCTTTTTCGGAATGTCAGGAGGCAAGGTTCATGGCGAAGATTCGTGGGGATGGAGTTCCAGAGATGGTCCAGCTGTCGAAAAGGCCCGTTCTCTCAGGGTTATATGTTGTGTGAATTTCGTATTGGGTACCTGGAGGGATCCTCTGTATGCTTCTCTGGTCGGTCTTTTAGAGTTATGTTGGCTGAGAGGGTGTTGAAGGTCGAGTGATGTAAGGTGGTGGATGGTTTTGTATATGATGGTGATGGACTTATAGATGATTCTGAAATGGATGGGGAACCAGTGAAGATTTTTTAGTATGGGGAAGATGTGGTCTCTTTTTCTGGTGTTGGTAAGGATTCTTGCCGCCGCATTTTGGACCATCTGTAGCAGTTTCGTGTATGACGAAGGGAGACCTAGTAGGATAGCATTACAGTAATCTAATTTTGCAAAGATAATTGCTTGAAGAATTGTTCTAAAGTCATGGAAATGGAAAAGCGGTTTTATCCTTTTCAGCACTTGGAGTTTGTGGAAGCAGTCCTTGGTAGTACGGTTGACAAATGCTTTCATGTTCATCTTGTTATCAATTAAAGCTCCTAGGTCTCTGACTTGGGAGGAGAGTGAGTTGCTTGGGGGGGTGTTGGCGTTGTGTTTGATTTCTGGAGAGATTAGCATGAGTTCCGTTTTGGTGGTGTTTAGGATAAGGTTTAGGCTGGTGAGCAGGTCATTAATTTTTGCGAGGCAGGATTCCCAATATTCGAGAGTTTTGCCCAATTTTTCTTTAAGAGGGATCACTATTTGGACATCGTCCGCATAGACAAAATGTTTAAGTTTTAAGTGGAAGAAGGTTAAGTGGAAGGTTAAGTGGAAGGTTAAGTGGAAGGTTAAGTTTTAAGTGGAAGAAGGTAAAGTTTTAAGTGGAAGAAGGTAAATATTGAACAGGGTGGGTGATAAGGAGGAACCCTGTGGAACTCCTACAGGAACGTCATGTTGGGAAGATTCTTTGTTGTGAATTTTCACTTTGTAGCCTCTATTGTTGAGGAAAGTTTTGAACCAGGCTAGAGTCGTGCCTGTTATTCCAATGGTTGAGAGTTGGTTTATGAGGATGGCATGATTTACGGTATCGAAAGCTGCCAAAAGGTCTAATAGAATCAGAAGGAAAGATTGTCCTTTGTCTAGGCCCAAAATAAGGTGGTCTGTCAGTGATACGAGGAGAGATTCTGTGCTGGAATTTTTGCGAAACCCATATTGGGAAGGGAAGAGGAGGTTGTTGTCTTCAATGTAGTCTGAGATTTGCATGTTAACTAGTTTTTCCATGATCTTAGCTATAAGTGGTAGGTTGGCAATTGGTCGGTAGTTATTCGGGTTGTTGGGGTCTGAATTTGGCTTCATTAGAAGTGGTTTGAGGGAAGCCAGTTTGAGATCGTCTGGGTAAAAGCCTTGAGATAAAGAGCAGTTTATGATATCTGCCAGCGTTTGAGAGATGGAGTCTGGGATTTTCAGGAGAAGTTTGGTAGGGATGTAGTCTGCAGGATGGGAGGAGGGCTTCATTTTCTGTAAGAGTGACTGGATCTCTTTGGCTGAGATTCGTTCGAAAGCATCCATAAATATGGTTTTGTTGTTTGTTAGTTGGAGTGAACTCAAGTACTGAGGGGTGGAGTTGGGCAGCTGGGATAAGAGATTGATGATCTTGTTGTGGAAGAACAGTGCCAGTTCTTCGGCTTTTGATTGTGCTTGATTGATAGAGATAATTGGTGTGTTGATTTGGGTTAGATTGGAGACAAAAGCAAAGAGCGCTTCGGCGTCGAAGGCGAGGTCATTGTGCGCGTAGAAGTCTCTTTTGGATTTCGCGGTTGATGTCTTGTACTGGTGGAGTGCCATTTTGTAGGCGGAGAGTGTGCTGGTGGATGGGGCTTTACGCCATTTGCTCTCTTTCTGTCTTAAGCTTTGTTTTAGTTTTCTGAGTTCGCTGGTAAACCAGGGGTGTCTTTTGAGCGTGTTGGTGTTGGGTTTTTTTGTAACAAGGGGGCATAGATTGTTGGCTATGGATTCAGTAATTTTGTTCCAGGATCAGAGAGCTGTGTTAGGGTTGGTGAGATCTATGTTGGAGAGTTGTGAGGTGAGTTGATTGCTGAGGTCTTCCGACGGGCATGTTCTTCTATATTGGAAGGAGGATTGTGGTCTGTGGACTGGGGTGGTTTCATTTATTGTAAACTTGGTAGAAATTAGTGTGTGGTCTGACCATGGAACCTTCTTGCAATTCAGACGCGAAGAATGATTGATGCCTGAGTTGACGAAGATTAGATCTAGCGTGTGGCCTGCTTTGTGCGTGGGCTTGTTGACTATCTGATTGAATCCCAAGGCTGATAAGGCCGTGAGGAAAGCTTCGCAACTGGGTGAGAGAGTGGGGTCATCTACGTGTAGATTGAAATCTCCCATAATTATTGCTGGGGCGTCCAAGTTGATGGTGATTGTGATTAGTTCAATGATAGGAGAAGCGTCTGTTTCCAAGAGGCCCGGAGGGGCGTAGACTAAAAGAATTTGAAGATGGTCTGATGTGAAGAAGCTGATTTCTAGTTTAGGGTCAGATGTGACTGAGCGTTGAGAGAATCCGAGGTCTTTTTTTGTTGCTAATAAGATGCCGCCGCCTCTTTTATACAGTCTGCGGAGGGAGAAGATGTTGTAGGACTGTATTGGTAATTGATTTATTATTGCGGTGTCGGTGGGTTTAAGCCATGTTTCATATATATATATATAATATATATATTATAGCATAAAAAATAAAATAAGAACTAAAATACATAATTACATAATAAAACATGACATAAATTAAAAACAACACTTAAGGCATTATATATGATTATATTGCATCCTATGTTCTATTAAATTTGCACTTCTCTTTTATAGTGTTCTGTGCTGTCGTGTACAAGTGTTTTTCCCTTTTGGCACAAACTATGGTGGACTTTCCTTTCCAGCGCCTTCCTCACTGCTGGCTCAGTTTGCATTTTCTTGTTTTGCCATAAAACATATTTGCTTTCTCTGTCCTTGTAATTTTGCTGTCATTCTTCTCTGTTGTCACTCTGCCTTCAAAATTCACTCAATCCAATATTGCTTTTGTATCATATGATCTGTATAATTCTATGTCTCTTTGTTTAAAGCATTTTGAAATAATATGTTGTTTTGATTTTAGAAGAAGAAGCTGTCAAGCATGAATGCAGGGTTCATCATTCATTATCTTCTTTTATAATATCCTAAATCCAGCATGATGCTCAGAAAGAACAGATGTTATAATTGAAACACCCATGTACTGTTGTGCTAGTACAAAGCTCTAGGATAAGGACAATCCTTGGAGAAATTGTTAGTTTGCCTTACCCTGACTCTACATTTTATAAACAAGAATTTGAACCATGCAGAAAGATATTGCAGCACTCAGGCTCTTACACACCACATAGCCTCCAGTGGATCTCAGCATCATCCCATGGCCATCTTCAACCCGCTCCCTCTAGATCTGGACCTTCCAAAAATGTGCTAATAGAGCTGGTACTTTCCTCTATAGCTGTCTGTTCTGTAGCAGAAATTAGCAAGAGAAATGACAGGATGCATGCACCCCAGACTTTGTTATGGCAATTCTTTATTTGGAAACAGTTACCTTGGCAGCCCCATGTCTCAGCAAGCCTTGCCAACCCCCAACCCCTACTATGCATTCTTCAGGCAGCATAGAATCTGCTTGGGGGTTGCCTGTCCTGTGCAAAGCCTTGCAAGAGGCAAGGATGTAAGGCTTTTCATAATGAAAGGCGCACCTCCTGTTCGTTCTTATACTTATATATGTGTTTTGTTTATTTTGATTTGTATTTAGCCCCGCGGTTTCTTCCTCCTCCTTTTCTTCCCAGCTCAACTAAGGCTATAGCACCCACGAGCCTTTATTCCCAACACTCAGGGTTTTCTCCTACTTCGTTAGACTTTTCTCCATCTAGCACAGCCATTGCAGTGAAAGTATTTGACTGTGGGCCACCATCTAGGGCTCCCATCAGAATCCAGATTGTCAGAGTAGTGAGTGGGCTGAACCATTTGCTGTGGCATTCCCCCTCTAGGAGTGGTACAGTCTAGGGTTTGCTGAGGAAAGTCTGAGAATATTCTGGTTGATGAGTTAGAATTGAAAGTGAGATAAATTCAATCTCTCATCTCTCTGCAGAAGTTTGAAGTTTGGGGAAAGGGAAGAGAAAGGGGGAAAGCCTGATATACGATCTTCAGATATAATTAGGGATTCTGATTTTAGGTTTTAACCAATAAACACCAATAACATGCTCCCAATGCAAAACAAAAAGGAACTTATTAGATAAACACTAGAAACACACCACTTCTCCAAGTAGACTCTCTCAAAACCCTGGTTCCTCTGCTTTGGTATCCCCAAATTAGCTGGAAAATAGACACCTATATTTACATTTTATAAACACCTAAAATCAGAAGCCCTACATATAATCATCCCTAGATCCTGCTCTTGTTTTGAGCACAGAATTTCATCCCTATGCTGTTTTGCTTCATTGAGTTTTTTGTAACTTAAATGCATGACTCTGTATTTTTAAGCATTGAATCTTAGCTGCCAGACTCTAGACTATTCCTCATGCTTCACTAGATCCCTCATCATGTTTTCTGCATCTTCCAGGATATCTGCCTTGTTAGAGATTTTGGTTTCATCTGCAAAAAGGCAAATCTGTCCTGATATCCCTTCTGCAGTGTCGCTTATGAAAATGTTGAACCAATGAAGTCTGGTCCCTGTGGCACACCACTGGGTTCCCCTTCTTTTTTCAGGATGAACTCCAATTACCACTAGCTTTTTTCCACCTCCCACTCAGTCAATTTCCTAACCTTGTCAGTCATTTTAGGGCCTATAACTAGGGCATTCAGTTGGTTTATAATTTGCCTATGCGGAACCTTGTCAAAGGCACTGGGGTCAGACGGTTTGCATTTTTTCTTCCTTACTTCCACTATTGTGAAGAATAACCCTCTCTCCTCTGGCTGACCTTATCATCATCATCTTGAGGGAATTCTCTTCCCCATGCTATCTACCTAGGGTACTCTTTAAACAGCCAATATCTATTCTGAAAGAGTGTTTAGCACTGTAGGTAGCATTGATCAGATGCCCCCCTCGGGTGTCTGCTAGTCAAAGTTTGAAGAGTGATGCAGTAGGTAAAATCAGCTATGCTGTTCTTACTGGATACTGTGGGTACTTTGAAAAGCTTCCTCAGTTTCTTCCAGTAGTAGTAAGATTGCAGTTGATTGTGCTGTAACACTGCAGTGATGACAATGTCTTATTCTTTCAATAGTAATTCGTTCAATAGTAATTCTTTCAATAGTAATTCTTTCAATAGTAATTCGTTACTTGTAAGGGCCCCGCCCAAAAGTTATTTGTTTTATGTAAACCGATACGATGTGCGAACGGTTATCGGTATAGAAGAGACTTTAAATAAATAAATAAAATAGTAGAAGGATGAGACAATAATACAGGAGAACTGAGAACTGTGGTGATGATAATGATACAGGCTTGCCGATGAGGAAACGGTAGTTTTATTTTGCCATTTTGGCAGTAGGGCTGTGTACCAGAAAACTTTTGTTTTGTTTCATTTTTTTATTTGCAAACTGTTTTTTTGTTTTGCTTTATTTGTTTGGTTTCTTATTTTTAGCACATGCTAAAAGAAGGAACTGAACTGAAATGATTGTAAACCGGATTGATATTTTATGATATTGCGGTATAGAAGTGCTTGGAAATAAATAAATAAATAGTGAATTAAATACATAAGATATAAACGTGTTCAGGGGGAGGGGGGGTTCTGTCCTTTCAAATTGGAAATGAAACAAAACAACAGGAACAAATGTCATTAGTGTTTTACCTGTCGTTTTAAATGACTGCACATCTGTATATTTAGCACCAATGCCCTGCCTGTTTATTTTTTTTTTCTCTGTTAGGAAAAGCTCCTCACTTCCTGCGGCTTCAGAATGTGGAGGTAAATGTGGGACAGAACGCCACATTCCAGTGTATTGCTGGGGGCAAATGGTCACAACATGACAAGCTCTGGCTTCAGGTAAAGTAGAACAATTGTAACGTATTCTATTCAGAAGTAGGTGGTAAAAAAGGTCTCATTGCTTGTCATGCAATGAGATTTATGCACGAAAAAGGGAAATCTCTGTGGGTACTTTTTCTCTGGGCAGTTTTGAAAAGGAAAGTATGTGCTTACTTTCACTTTGAAAGCTGGTGCAAAGCCCAAAGATAAAAAGCAATCACTGATGTTGTACTAGTGAAGACAATTTGAAAACTGGCCCCGTTAACACCATCTCTAAAATGCTTTATCCAAATTGAGGTCAAAATAGGATTAGTTTAGCTTTTTTATATGACATGGAACTCAAAGGTCACCCAAACCCAGGGTTTTCAGGATATCCACAAAGAATAAGCTTAATATGTTTGCATGTAGTGCCTCTGTTATATGCAAATATATCTCATGCATGTTCATTATGGATCTGCTGAAAACCTGCCTTGTTTGTGGTACTTGAGGACTGGAGTTACCAACCTCTGCCTTAACCCCATGCCAATATGACAGCATGACAGTACGACTTAAAAATAAAATTAAAAGTATTTTATAGCCATACTTATGCTTTTCAGGATGAATATTGCCATGAAATATCAAATTCTTTAGGTGGTGAAAGGCACCTTATCATGCTCTACAATGCACCCCAGTTGAACTGATATTGGCCAATTATACTTGCCTATCATGCCTTATTGTTTAAAACTAGCAGGACTAAAGAAATGTGTGCCAGCATAGCTGGGTGAGGAAACATAAATGTGAGATAGAAAAGATTCCTCAGGTTCATATCCTTGCTTTAGCACATTCATTGCTTGCTCTTCCTTTGTGCTCTCTCCCTCCTAATTTTCCTTTATTTCCTCTTTGCACTTGGGATTTTAACCCTTTAGGACAGGGACCTTTTAACCTTTGTGCCACGGCGCCTAGCTGAACAGCATTGTGAGCATTAATGGCACTTTTGAAATAACAGTTGCTACAGTGTTTTTAGGCATCAGGTTTTGATCCATCCTAAACAGTCGCCTTGACTTATTCTGTGTTCTTTGTGATTCTTGCAGCAGTGGAATGGAAGGGACACTGCACTTATGGTAACCAGGGTAGTCAACCACAGGCGATTCTCCGCCACTGTTAGCGTGGCAGACACCTCTCAGCCCAGCGTCAGCAAATACAGATGTGTTATTAGGTCAGATGGTGGCTCTGGAGTATCAAACTATGCTGAATTAATAGTAAAAGGTAAGTCACTTACGCGGGGGAGGTGTACTGCTTTATTCTAAATTAATGCCGGTTTTGCTTCTGTGTTAAGCTAGCGCCAGATGTTTCACACACACATGCACACACACACACACACACACAAAATTTCACATTATTTGCAATGGGGAAAGCGTCGGAGCAAATCTTTATAAATACCTCCCGTGGTGTTATGAGGCATTTTCTATTTGTTATTTGGATTTGTTGCTGAGATTAGTAGACTGCATTATTGGAAAACAAGGTCCCCCACTTCACAGACCAGGAGGAGTCTGATCAGGCAGCTTTAAAAGCAGCTGCACTGTTGATTTTCACAAGCCAGACCTGGCGGGAGAGGTGCTTTACTGGGGAAACAGCCTTCCCAGAATTTGCTTTTGTCTTGAAGTTTCAGAATGAAACTTTTCTACAAAACCAAACTGAACAAGCAAAAGCCCATCGCCCTAGATTCTTTCCTGTTGATTGGACTTTTTAACAACTGATTTGCCTGATCACCAAGATTTTAATCAACTATAACTGAAATATTTTAATAGCTGCAATTTTTCTTTTATACTTGGTTCATTTATTGAGTTTTATATCTTTTATAGTTGTTTCAAATATTTTTATTCATGTGTTTTATAGAAGATGACCTAATTGTAGCTTAATCTTAAAAAATTCCTTCCCATACTACTACAGCTACATTTGTGTTGTTATATAGTGAATTCTATCAGTGCAGATGTGTGGCAATTCTGTCATTTGAATTAAAGATTATGAGGTCGATATTCAAAAGCCATTTAGACAAATAACTGAAAAGTTATCCAACTAAATGGCAAAACAGGCATATTGAGAGACTTATCCAGCTAAATTTTAGCCGGATAATTAGTTAGCCAGTTAGAATTTAGTTACATAAGTCGGGACATTCTGGGTGCAGGCAGGAGGCATTTCAGGAAGGAGCGGAGTTAGCTGCATAAGTTAACTGAAGCCAGAGATCAAGTAAGGTCTGTGGTACTGCAATAGAAAAGGAAAATGGCCAAACCAGATGGGCCTCATGGATCTTTAAGCTGCTATCATAGTTTTGTTTTCTATGTGTGTTTTCAGTCTATAGCAAATAGATTCAGTTGTTATTTGAATGTGGGTATTAGATCCAAAAGAGCAATTCCTCAACTGCAGTAGGATAGGATACAGATTCTCAATGGTAAAATGATTATGTTTCAGGGTATTGTAGAGTAATTACAGCCCGTGTTTTCTTCTATTGTGGAACTGCCTGGACTGCTACTATGTGAATATCCATAGATTACCTTAAATCAGACTTAAACCAGTAAACTGGAGGTGGGTGACAGATGCACTAAAGATGCAGATTAAAAAGTTTTTATTGTTGTACTATATCCTCCCCTATATATAAAAGTCAGTTGGGTGATGTTTGTCTCGGTGCCGCTGTGTGCGCAGGCATGGCTCTTACCCTGCACATACTGACTCCCAGGGCATACTGCTTCTGCATCACCTAAACTAACTTTATCTTCTGCCATTACGTGTGCACACCACCTCATCCTGACCCCCCCAACATAATCTTGCCTACCTGCTCCACATATTGCTCATAAAACCACCAAAGTCAACCATATCAACCACCTTGCTAATATTTTCTATTGCCCTTACCCATTATAAAATATACAAACCGTTAAGCACAATCACATGCATTGTTCTATCTTTAGATTTCTCTCCCATAATTTTTGATGGGTTTGCAACTAGTCCAAGGATGGCCAACTCAAAGCCACATTTGCGAGCACTGGATGTCCATTACAGATACCCATTCAATTTGCTAACGTTGTCTGAGCCTGGATCATGATACTGTCAACTGCTATAGTTGTGGTTGTATGTGTCTTAGGGTGCAGCAGTACTGTGCCTGGAAGGTGTAATTGGGTAAGAGCGCAAAGCCTCAGAGTGAGATTGGGCAGCAGAGCTGTTCCTTCTGTCAGAGCAAGGCATCATTGGATTCCTGCCACCACATAAACTCGAGGTGGAAGTCTGCTTCCATCTTTCTTGCAAGTCAAAGAAGACTCCTGCCCTACCAGATGCACCACAGGCCAGAGGCCGAGTGAGGTATAAAAGACTGTGGTGCTGATGAGGCATCCAGGAAAAGCACCAAAGTGGCATGAGGGGTCTCCCTGGGGCCATCTCGCTCAGCACCAGGAAGCCAGCACTGTTGGGGTGGAGGTCTACCAAAGTAGTCCCTTCATTAACTCTCCTTGGCATAGGTGCTATCATTCTTCATGGTGTGGAAAATCTGCATGGTGCCAAGTCATTTATTCTTTCCAGACCCAACACCAATTAGAATGTCGTAAGTCTTATCGGTGTGACAGGCTAAGGCTCCTTTGATTTCATCAGAGCAGATCTCTACAGTGCATAAGCACAAGAGTTCCTCCACCATGGAGTTTGCAGCTATGATGCAGAAGGAGATTCTGCCAGTGCCATTGTTCAGACCTGGCACCAACCAGAAGGAAGTTTTGGCACCGCTGGAGCAGAGCACATCAGAACTCACTGCAGCCCTTAATGAGGATGAACCGTCTGTATATTTGAAGAGGATGTCTCTCCTCCTCAGTCAGGGGGAGTCCACCTGTCATAGCTGGTGAAGAATATTGTAGCATACTTAAGCCCTGAAGTTGAGAGAGGGAAGTTGTAGTTTCTTCTGTCCAATTTGGGGGATTTTTTTTTCACACAGAGATTCATGCTTTTCCTCAGAGGCTTCTGACAGTGGGAGTAAGTCCATGTCCTGAAGTAGTAGATTCACTCCCTTTAGAGGAGTCACAATTCACCCTGCTTTCTATGGAGAATCCTGTTTACAGGAAAGCAAATTTGCTTTAATGGAGATTCTCTAGCGCCTATCACTATATCATGCCACATTTTCTAAGCCCTTTCTCACTTCAGATATGGAAAGAAGCTACAATTTTTCCACAGGAGTCTCTTCTGGCAGAAACCACCTACTCCACAAACAGCAGGATGCACAGAACTGTACTATTCCTCTTTTTGTTTTAGAGGATAGATTTTAACTTTTCCTGCTTTAGGAACTGAATTTGCCTTCCTTATATGTTTTAAAAGATTTCATAAAGCTCAGAGCACAGTTTCATCTCAAGGGTGATATTGCCATTGGAGAGCAATTGCCATCTTCCCTTCGTCATGGACTGTCAAAGACTTTAATAGCTTTGCTTTTTATAATTAGAATCATTTTGCAATTAAAGAAGACTACAAAATCTCACATGTTAGTGAATCAGCAAGAGAGTGTGGCAAGGAGAGACTGTTTTATTGTAGACCCGCTCCCCATTGCTTTAATAAACAAATATTCATAAATAAAATTTTTATTGCTTGTCCAGCTTGTGAATTAGACACAATTTCCTAATTGCATTCCCTTCATATCATCTTAAATTCATAAGACAGAGATAATTGTGTAATTATATATAGTTACAGTCCTCTTTTTCTTAGGAAAATGAGATCCACAAGTCCATGCATATTTGGGGTAAAACCAAGACTGGATCACCTGAAAAATATGATGCTAGTTGGCAGTTCTAAAAATAATTAATGTCTCTGCAGTGAATTACAAAGTACAATTTTCTTTGAAGGCTTAGTTGATATAAGTGTGAGTCTAGAGTGTGAATATGGCCTGTTTTACTAAGAAAACAGCAAACAGAAACAATTCTCTGGAACTGGACTCTATATGGAACAGTTCCAGCCAAGAGTTAGACATAGGCAATTGCTTTTAGCACACCAAGTTCTTTCGATGCTGGGGTACCATGCCAGTGTGATGTCATCAGGTCTGCTGCTATATGTGATTCTTGCTCGGCCCCCACAATAGCTACTGAAGAAAAAGTAGCATGGGTCCTGTCAGACAGCACAATCCAGTGGGAGCACTGAGAGAAGAGAATCAACTTGCTGGTAGCTAGAAAGAACCAGTAAGTGCTGCTTGGAGAAATTTTTAAAACTTAAAAGTATTGGGGAGATATAAACTATTGGGGTATATTATTTAGTGTATTCATGTGTTTTTTGTTTTAAGTATCTAATCAGAAAATCAGGCAACAAACTGAAGTTTGTGTATTTTATTTTAAATAGGTAGTCAGAAAGTCAGGCAACAATTTTGTGTGTTTTGTTTTAAATAGGTTGTCAGAAAGTCAGGCAACAAACAGAAGTTTGTGTATTTTGTTTTAAATAGTCAGAAAGTCAGGCAACAAACAGAAGTTTGTGTGCTTATATTTCCTAAACTACCCACCCCTTTTCCACCCATCCCTAGCTCATTCTTTAATTTATAGGCAGGTGCCACTTTCACACTTAAAAAAAAGCCTTTTAACTTAACTCTACACTTTATCAACAGTTTGATCATTCCCTTGTAGGTCACTACTATATATAGTGAATACACTAATACATTTAAAAGACCCTAATTGTACGCAATCCTACACCCATAGCAACCTAAAACTTAACTAGGAACTGAACAAATTTAAGATGAAGGAAGCAGTCCAGCAGCATCGAGTGTCACATGTATGATTTTTTACCCGCTGGTGAGAATTTGTATGTGTGCTTCCGATGCAAAGAGCTCCTGTCTCTGTGTTGCGGTTCTGGCCGCGAGCACCGCAGCCAGGCCCTTACCGCAGCCAGGCCCTTACCTCTGGGCCCTTACCTCTGGGCCCTTACCTCTGGGCTCCTGGACCTGCTCCCGCTTCCAGAGGCCTGGTTTGCAGCCTGTTTGGCGACGTCCCCGCTGGGGCTGCGCCACTGTGAGGTCTCCCATGGATGCCTGGCTCCTAGGCGCGCGCGTGCACACGCCACTTGGGCGCTTTTCTATGCCATTTCCCGCCAGTGGTGACTCCGTCCAACTCCTGACGTCAGACGCCGCGGCCTTGATAAGCCGGCCGTGGTCATCCAGCCTTTGCCTTGCAACGGGTTAGCCTCCCGGTTTCCTGTTGCGCTGTGCCCCGGAGTGACTCGCTTTGCTTCGTCGCTCTGTTCCTGCTACAGTACCTGCCTGGTTCCTGCCTGCCTGCTACAGTACCTGCTTGGTTCCTGTCTGCCTGCTACAGTACCTACTTGGTTCCTGCTGGCTTCCTACAGTACCTGCTTGGTTCCTGCCTGCCTGCTACAGTAACTGCTTGGTTCCTGCCTGGTTCCAGTACCCAAATCCTGCTACAGTTCCTGCCCGGTTCCAATACCCGAATCCTGCTACAGTTCCTGCCTGGTTCCAGTACCTGAGTCTTGCTACCATTCCTGCCTGGTTCCAGAACCCGAGCCCAGTTACAATATTGCTACTGTCCTAGTCTGGTTCCAGTTACCTGTCCTGATCCACAACCTGTCTAAGTCCCAGCGGTTGGTCCCCTACTTGCTCCTCCTGGGGGGGCCTCGGCTTCCAAGGGTGAAGCCACCTAAGTCCCAGCGGTTGGGCTCCTACGGGATCCTCCTGGGGGAGTACCAGCTTCCAGGGTGAAGAGCATCTACGTCCTGCCTGAACATCTGCCTCCCGGCCTGCTATTCATTAGAGACATTGACCACCTTTCCCAGTCTCCAGCAGGTCGGCCCAAGGGTCCACTAAACAGAGACTCCCTTAACACTCAGATGATCTCTGGAAGCTAGAGTGGCAGACAGAGAGGTATATAGATGAGACCTTCAGGGACATAGTAGCCAAGTTCCAACTCCAGTCTGGCATCCCTGATGTTGCCTTAGAGGAGGAAGATCTCATGATGGAGAGCATCAACCTTGTGCAGCTGGAAATGATCCTGTAGCATGGACCTGCTCTCCAGGTGGTGCATCATCCTCTCTCACCAAGGATGTGTCTCCAAGGGCTTCTGCCAAGGAGGGAAGGGTTTGGTCATAGTTTGTTATTCGATCATTAGAAATGTAGAGAGCTGGGTGACTGGTAGGTATGAGGATCACCTAGTAACATGCCTACCTGGTGCAAAGGTGGTGGACCTCATGCGTCACCTAGATAGGATTTTAGACAGTGCTGAGAGGAGCCGGCTGTCGTGGTACATGTGGGCATCAACGACGTAGGAAAATGTGGGAGGGAGGGTCTGGAAGCAAAATTTACTCTTAGGTAGAAAGGTGAAATCCAGAACCTCCAGGGTGGCATTCTCTGAAATTCTCCCTTTTCCACGTGCAGGTCCCCAGAGGCAGGCAGAGCTCCAGAGTCTCAATGCATGGATGAGACGATGGTGCAAGGAAGAGGGATTCAGTTTTATAAGGAACTGGGGAACCTTTTGGGGAAGGGGCGCACGCAAGGCGGGGGGGGGGGGATTATGCAATTCTTGCGCAGCAACACATTGTGGCCTTCCCCAGTTCACTCCCAGTCTGCTCCTAACCTCTCTTCCCCTTCCCTTTCCCCTTCCCCTTCTCCTCTCCTCCCCAACCCCTAAATCCAAATTTTGTTCTTTTTGGTTACCTTTGTTGAGCAACTTACTTCAGCTCCCAAGCTGAAGTAAGTTGCTCACTCCGGCAGCCAGCCGGTGCGCGAGGCTCTTGGACAGAGAACAATGGCACTGTCCCAGCCCACCCCTTCCAAGAGGCCTGGCCCTTGAGTCCATACCAGCCTTTACACGCGTGGCCAGGACTCTTGGAATATATGCCCAGTGCACGTAAGGCCTGGCCACACTCGTAAAGGCCGAATTTACGCGCACTGGATATTTAAAATCTGCCTGATACGGTGTACCTGAACATTGGAAGATGGCCAATGTAACTCCTATATTTAAAAAGGGATCCGGGGTGATCCAGGAAACTATAGACCGGTGAGCCTGACTTCAGTGCCGGGAAAATTTGTGGAAACTGTTATAAAGAATAAAATCACAAAACATTTAGATAGACATTGTTTGATGGGACAAAGCCAGCATGGATTTACCCAAGGGGTGGAATGTGTGTGTCACTAAAAATTTGACATAGCAAGCAATGCTTTCTATAACAGCCACATGTGCTTGCTGCTTGAGGAGAGTGCAGAGTAAGGAGCTGCTACTTAAAATTCCTCATCACCACTCCCTGTTGCTGCTTTACCCTCAACCCTGGCAATCACTGCTGCCACCACCAATGCAAGCCAGAAATGTTGAAGCCATGCTATATTCTGCCCCCGCCATCACGCCGCACCTCCCCCGCTTCTTAGCGTTTCCGTTTTTCTTTTTATGCTCATTTATAATTTATCGTCTTTTATTCTGTATTAGATAACAGTCAGTCTGCATTCTGCATGTTTGACAGAGGTGAGGGATTCTGCTAAGTATGATGTAGATTCTGTGTAGGGATCTAGAGCAGTCTGTCTTTGTTTTTCCAATAGTAAGTGTACTGTGTTCTATATTTGCAGTCTTGCTTTTTCATAGGTCAGGTTGTTACTATTTAAGTCCTGGCTGTTAGCACTCTTATGGTATGGCTGGTATGCTATATCATTTCTAAATGTCTTTTTAGCAGGTTTTCATATTATTTCACAAAGTGGCTGGCAGGGAAGGTATATTGAAGTACTATTACTGAGGGGATTTCAGAATTTGAATATGTTTTTTGTATGGTAAGTTTAAAGGGACATTTCATAATTCTGTTCTGTATAAACTCAAGAAGAGGTCAGAACTTTCTGAGGTTTGATAGTGAAATGCATGAGAGTGTCTGTATCAAAAAACTGTGTGCTGCATATGCATATCAGTCCCAGATTTCTCACTGATGCAGAAAGCAAAGATTACAATTTTTGTGAAAATTCTTTTTTAATAACGATATTTTATAAGAAGTTATTGAAATTAAAAAATATGTTATCTTTCTCCTGCATAATTTTCAACAATAAAATAGGATTTTTTTATTTTTAGTATAGCTGTTAAATGTAGTGTGCAATGTGTCACGTATGTGAGCATCATCTGTCAGGTGTGTCATGACGGAAAAAAGGTTGAGAACCACAGCTCTAGGCCATGGCACTTTTATAATCTGTGATGAACCTGATGACAACTATTTTTTGACTCATTGAAACTTGCCCATAGTTTTGCTGAACTGGAAATTGCAACAGGTTTTGAGTTTGCAAACATTTTGATGAATTTTTGGAACTGGTGAAATCTGAAAATCTGTCTAAATGATTGTTGAAAGATGTCTGAGGATCCTTTCTCTAGGTCCACAGATATCTTTTCTGTAAACATTATTCAGTATCAGAATAAACTATCAAGTTATTTTGGCATGTTTTGCAAGTAAGGACAAACCAAGAGGCATTCACTGTTGCAATTGGCAATCTGCAGGCCCATCCTGTGGATCATCTCTCTTACCTCCTACCCAGACCTCCTGCTCCAACGCGGCTGCCCTCCCCAGCTCTGACATTCAAGCTCACTGCAGCATGGCTAGGCTGATGCCAACGCTACTTCCAGGCTGACGCCACCACTGCCACCAAGCTGATGTCGCCACTACTGCTCAACAGGTGAACCCCTTAGGCACGTGTGTACACGACATTTGCAAATGTAAAGGGCCCATGGCGGGAATTTCCCCTTGGTGCCCCCTGATGACATCAAAAAGCCACTAGTATTTAAAGCATGCTTGAATGCTTCTCCTCTGCCTCAGTAATAGGTCATCTCTTCTGAGAAGTGCATTGCCTCAGCAGTCTTGATTCCTGACTTCTATTCCTAGTTCCTGATTCTTGATGTGTTCTGAGTTCATATGTCTTGGTCCCGGTTCCGTTGGCTGTCTAATTCGTCTTGAATTCTTGCCTTCCTGGTTATTTTTCCTCACCTGTCTTAAGTCTCCCTCCTTGCTTCTGCGGTTACTCATCTTTCTCTTCGTTCATTGTCTCCTTGGATTGGACTACTGGCTTGACCTCAGATTGGACTTTGACACTGCTTGACCTCCACCTGCCTCTGACCACTACCCGTTTACCATTATTGACTGAACTTCACCTGGCCCAACCTCTGCCTGAACCTCGACCCTGAGAGAACTCTGCCTGCCTTGACCACAACATGTACCGACTCTGCTTGTCTGCCACCTGCTTGGACTACTGCTTGTCCTGACTCCGCTTTCCTTTGTGCTGGCCCGCAACATCTTCCAGATGATGGATCTTCACTCCCACAGAGGCCCGTGCCTAAGTCCAGCCAGCCCTGGCACCCGAGGGCTCAATTTAAGGAGAATGAAGACTGGTATTGGTGAAACTCCAGTTGAGCCTCTGCGTTTGCCAGCTCCACCTGTCAACCATTGGGGCCTGCAGGGCTCCTCCCTGCAGGTTGCACCAACTCCCCCTCGGCCCAAGGGTCCACTTTCGCAACACTCACCCCTAAATGTAGTCCCTGCTGAGAATAAAGGACAAACATCAAACTCACAAGTGCTGATTGAGAACTTTCTTCAATGACAGAAAGGAATTTTTGTCTGTAATTGATTTTCTTCAAGATATTTTGACTTTCTCTGAATATAAAAACAAATAATCTCCTGAAAATGGGTTAACCAAAGAAGGTCGACCATCATAAATTGATGTTTTCTTTTTGCTTATCTGTTATGTTGCAGAAAAAACAAAAACATGAAAACTAAAACATAACAGTAACTAGTGAGTGCAGAATAGAGATTGGAGGTGAAAAAAGATGGGAGATTGCTTCTAAGTTAGTAGTAGTGTTTTATCTATCCTAACTCTTAGAAAGATGCCAAAGAGAAGCTGAAATATTTAATAAAATATATTTTGCATACTCTGTATTTAATAACAGAAAGGGAAGAATTATTAATTATTGGTTACTTATTCCACTGAGGGCTTTGAAAAACTATGTGGTAAGACTCTGCTTTCTGCTATCTTTCTTTGACTAGAATATCAAATAAGACAGGTGTGGGTGTGGAAAATGCATCTTCACAAGTAGCATCAGTTCAAGGTTTTATTGATGTGGTTTCTTAGCTCAGGCAACTCTGTTATAGATTGAGATGTGTTTGCTGAGATCTACTTATGGATTTCTCTTGTCAGGGATGCAGATCTTAAGGAAATGATAAAGTCATAAATATGAATGAGCAGGTGTCTAGACATATGTAATATTTAGATAAACTAGTACTACAAAGTAGGCCTATGTTCCTTCCATCCTTTGCTTTTCTTAAAAAGTCAACTCACTGGAGTGCTAAGAGCAATATTTGGTTTGTTTAGTTTTGCAAGGGATTCAAGAGTCTACATACATTTATAATAAAGATTGCTCTTCTGCTCCTGGCTTTCTACTAATGAAGATGCAAGGAGCATAGCAAGATAATAAATGACCATGATATACCCCAGTGGCAGAGCTCCAAAAAGGTAGTATATAGTCAAGCCACAAACTTTTATGCTGCTAGTATAGGGCAGGAAAGCAAAGCAAATGTGTAGAAATACAATGTAACATTCAACGATGGAATAAAACGTGAGCCCATATGTATTTGGAAATATTTTCTAGTTCACCTGCTAGAAATATTAAATGTGACAGAATTCCTGTACTAATGAAAGTGATGTCATTGGAGTCTAGAGTATGTAGAAAAAAGTGATGGTTGAAAATGTACCATTCAAAAAGTTAAGTTGGATTGGAAGCTCATGTCCAATGTTGGATATGCTATGTGTTCTTATAAACTGGCCTTATGTTGTAACTTCTCTGTTATCAGGATTTCATTGGTGGAGGTGATAGTGAGCTTTCTGAAGGCCATTTCTTTCTTGAGAAGTCATGTCTATAAAATTGTAGAAAAAAACTTGGCTTTAAGTTTTAGAAACACTTCTTACAACCAAGTAGATTGATGACTGCAAATCTCTAGAAGAGCAAGGTCTAAAAAAGAAAAAAAAACATCTTCCTGGTATTGCTCTGTTCAATGGATTACTTGTCAAGTGGATAGATGGGCAAAGAAGGAAATGCAGAGGCATTTACGGCTGGTGGAAGGCCGAATTGAGGGTTATTGATGAAGATTAAAGGGACCCTACTAAGTCTTTTCCTCTCTGCATACTGATTTTCACATTTAAACTAACACGGCATGTTATATATCTATGAAATAAACCATTGGCATTTTGCCCATCATTAGTTCATATCTGCTCCTTCGCTTTTAGCTAAACATTTTGAAGGGCTGAATTTCAGTATAACATGATTAACAACATTTTATACCAGAAATTAGTACATAGTAGCTCTCTAAAATTAATATGAATAAGGTGTGTTGGTAATACAGGGAAGGCAATATTCAGCGTAATTCCCACAGGTAAAAAAAAACATTTTACCCACAGAAGTGGGGGCTTTAAATATTCCCCAACCTTTCTGCATGTAAAGGGTTTGCTCATTGTTCAACAAGGTGCATACTTTTATCCCTGGGGGCTGAGAGAGGGTGGAGAGAACTTCCCATGTAGGTAAAAAGTACCAGTAGAGCTTGCACCTAGATGCCAAGTTTTGATTACTTATTTCTAAATGATTGTATGTGCTCAAGAATACATGCAAGCAAAGACATGCATGAAAGGAAATTGTCCTAATTTTAAAGTGTTGTTTATTGAACTGGGATTATGTTCTTTGATGTACATTAGATTAGTCAGTAATTGAGGTTTCAATCAGTTATCAGTATCGTCCCTAAAATCAAAAGTGTTCTTCTAATGTGCATGTAACCCCATCTCCAGACTCCAATGGGGCCATAAAAACTTTTATAGTCTCTTTGGGGCTGGAACCAATCCTGACTAGCTCTAACATGCTTCTCTTTCCCTCGGGGTCAGGATCCTTTGTTGGTGGAGGGAAATATTTACTTTCAAGGCCCGGAGTGCTAGAGGTAAACTTTTGTACCTTCGTTCTTATCTCTGGGAGAATAGTGCCTTTCTTTCACTGTGTATGCTGTGTGTGCCAAATAAAACACTGGAGCCATTAGATTAGTATGCCCAAAGTTAAAGTCTTTACTGTTGAAAACTCTGATGAAGTCTGGCACAATAAAGTGAATCCTCAGCAGTCAGCACCACAAACTTCTCTTTGTTCACAGTCTCATTCCCTCTATCTGTGCAAGTGTCTCTGTTATCAGGGCAAAGGAAACATCCATCCTCCAGGGCTTGGCTAGGTGGAGGACTGTAAGCAAGTTTTGGGAGGCAGGGACCTGTCTGCCACAGGACACTTCCAGTTAACCTCCCACTTCTATACCATGGGTTGTTACAAGCATGCCAAAAACCTTAGCCTGCTTACTATATTAATACTTACGGCTAACATACTTACCACCACTGGTCCCAATTTCAGGCAATATCCTTCTGTTCACCTCTGAAACAGGCCCAGCTGGACAGCTGGAGAATATGGGCAGGGTAGGTGACTTGCTTGTGGTCTGGTACTAGCAGAGCTACCGGCTGTCTGGGGGCTCGCTTCTGGGTCCCATACTAGCAGAGCTGCCGGGCTGCTTTCAGATCCCCATCGCTTCAGGCTCCATACCACCATCAGCCCCTAGACACGGCCTTTACTCTCTCCAGTCCCTTGGCCATACCTTAGCCTTCTCCCTCCTCAATAGCAGGCGGTACTGGGCTGCTTTGGGTTCACCCTTCTAGTTTGCTTTCAGGGTTGCTCCTTTGGTTTAACTCCCTTCTCCTTATTTGCCTCCTGTCTTATACTTACTAGCTGATAAACAGACATAAGCTCATATATAATCACGTGGTGAGTGGAGGGTCTTTGCTGCATTGTAGGTCTTTCCCCCTCCCCATTTCTTCAGAGGGGTCTTTGCCACATTGCAGGTCTTTTCTCCCTCTCTATTTCTTCGGGGGAGGGATCCTGTAATGTCTTGGTCCCAGGCTGGAAGGCCAGCTGTTATGCCACTGTCAGCGTTTTGTCCATCTCAGACTGCCCCCCTTCTTCCAAGGGTGGGGGGTCCTTCTGACCTCTGGACTCCGTTGGGCAGTCCATGACTCCTGCTTATGAGCTTAAGTTGTTGCATTGTCCCTCTGCCTTGGTTTTATTTACACAGGAGCATACAAATAGGCAGATCTTGATAGCATCCTTCAGTTCTGTTTACAGTTCTCATCTGGCCAAAGTTTCTTATTTTTCAGCTGTTTTTTGGGCCTGTCAGTATTTGACTGTATTTTTCTTTGGCTATTATGATTCATGTTTGATGCTTTCAATGGTAAACCATGGGATATCTCCCTACAAGTCCCAGGTGGGCAGGGAATGTTTTAGTTGGGCAGGAAAAATACCTTCAAAAATTGGTAAAAATGTAAAATTACTGTCTCTGCACAGAGAGTCCAAACCTCTCTCTCCCTAAGGGGGTGAAGATTCTTGATTGGTGTCCTCAATGATCTCATTTGTCTCTTATTCACAGTTAGTAGATATTCCTTTAATCTATTTTCTGTCTCACATGAATCCCTGATTGGAGGGATACACACAGGTCACCTTCATGGAGAATGTACAAGGAACAATAATAAGAGCTGAGACAAAAGTTGAGAGAAAATTTGAGAGTATAGAAAATTAACTTCGTTATTTAAATCTACGTATTGTGAATTTTCCAGTGGTGAAAAGATTAGCTCCGATTGAATTGTTAAAGGAATATATGTCAGAATGTCTAAAGATTCCTAAGGAAATAAGTCCGGTCATTTCCAAAGCTTTCTATGTATCAAAGAAAGAAATACCATCCACGGGATTGGAGGAAGTGCAAGAAATCAAATCGCTGAATGCCTCAGAATTGATTGAAATGTCTATACAGACTGAGATTAAGACTAGAGGCACATTGTTGGTTACTTTTCCTAACAGGATAGAAACCTAATTATGAAGTATTTCTTTAAAAATTGATCCGCTCATTTTTATGGGCAATGTGTGTGGATATATCCTGATATTGTACGCTCCACACAGGAGCGCAGGAAAAAGTTTTTGATTATGAGGCCTGAAGTACTAAATCGAGGTGCAAGTATGGTGCTTAAGTTTCCTTGTAAATGTTGTTTAAAATTTCAAGAAAATAAGTATATTTTCTATGAACTGGATCAACTAAGGGGATTCTTAGATGGGAAGGGATGAGGTGTGTTATAATGATAAGTGAATGCATCCTGTGACGGTTTATTTCTTATTTTTATGTTTGAAAGAGCTCCATATTGCCTTATATTATCTTGGTCTCAATATTACCTGAAAAAATTTATTAGTGATCTATGTACTATTACAAAATTTTGAGTTAAATTTACTTGTGTATTATATTATATTGTTAGATCTCTTATAAGTTTTGAATTGATATACGAAGTAATATATCTGTAAATGCATAAACAAAAAATAAAACAAACAAACAAACAAACAAAAAACAACTCACACTGCTCTCTGAGCTCCCAGGAGAGAGCTACTTATAAAACCTCACAAAGGGGTTGGCCATAAAACATCTTTAAAGGGAGGGGCTGTATAAAATGGTGTCTCCCCTTTTCACTAAACTGTACTGCTCTAGCTGAATAAGGAATTACCAAAGGCTTACTACTGATAACATGACCGTAGGGTCCGTTACATGCGGATATAATTTCACAGATTGCCATCTGTACTCCTTCATTGACCTGCTTTCAGTTTTCTGGAACAACTCAAAACAAAAATAGGCCGGCTTAATTCCCTGTGACTGTATAGAACCTACTCCTCAACTGTATCTTAGAAGATTCATGGGCATCTCTGCATATGAGTCTGGGTGATTCCTCTCTCCTGGCTCCCCATCTGTGTCTTGAAAGGCAGTACACTCTCTGTCTTAAGAGACATGATGTCTCCATGTAGTAGCTCTATAACAAGCATACAGCCATACAATAAAGCAGTGCTGGCCAGTCATCACATTGGAGTCATTTTGATGTCGCTATGATGCTGGTCTCAGGGCGGGTTGAATCCATTTATAAAAGGATGCCAGTGGGGCAGAAGAAAGTTGGCTTCACTCTTTCCCCCTTTCTCTATTTGGGACCCCCATGGAAGGAGTAAATGTGGGTCAAGGAAGTCTCAGGCCCCAGCAGATTTTCTGGGGGTCAGAAGTTCACAGGTAGGCCCCAACTGGTCTTAATCTAGCTGGGACAGGCCTAAAGGCCTTTTTTTTTTAATTTTTGGATGTGCAATTTGTTGTAAATGAATGTATTTCCCTACTGTATGCAGTAATTCTATAATTAGCCTCATCTGTGTTTCCCAATTATAACCACACCCTTCTGTGGCTACCACTTTTTTACCTAATAGGTTCTCTGCCAGGGCTCTTTGAGCTTCATTTCCCAACAACCTTCTACTTTCTCTTCCTTTAAGCTTTACAATTTCCTAGTCAGCTCTTGTTTACTTTTTCTTCCCATCTAAAGGCAGTGTTCACTCTGGAACTCCGTTTAGAATTCCTCTGCTCTTTTAGACAGTCCTCCTGTCTTGTCTCTTTGGGCTGCTCCTGCATGTGAGAAACATTTGTTTCTTCACAATATATATTAGGGACACTTTTCAAACTGTCTACTTGGGTGCAAGGTTTGTAGGTACGTTGTACCCATGAACCTTGCACCTAATTTTGAAAGGGAAATTACACATGTACTTTCCCTTTGGACATTGCCACTGCTACAAAGTACCTATGGACTTTTGCATCTGTTTTTGTGTGGGTAAAATGTCTATGGAAAGTAATACATGTAAATCTTAAAATGCAACTACATGGCATTATTTTCATCCTGTTCAAAACACACCCTGAGAATACCTCTGCTCAATCCAGCAAA
The DNA here is from genome assembly GCF_901001135.1 of Rhinatrema bivittatum. NCBI lineage: Eukaryota > Metazoa > Chordata > Amphibia > Gymnophiona > Rhinatrematidae > Rhinatrema > Rhinatrema bivittatum. The sequence continues at coordinate 53,274,751 of NC_042622.1, read as the reverse complement.
AAGTATCCATGCTATGGAATATCACTTATACTTTTAGCTGGATTGAGTAAGGGAAATTTTCAGACAAACAGTTTGCTGGATAAATGGCTTTGAAAATTCCCATTATTACCAGAATACAATATATTGTTTTAGTCTATAGGGAGAAAAATAACCCTGGTTTTGGCTTTGCTGTGCCTATTAATATCCTCATGCTTTATAAGTTTATACTGCACTTTTGATCACCCATTTCATTCTCATGCAGGTCTACTAACAAGACACCAGGGAAGAGGTTAATAAGAAAGCAGGAAAATGAAATCCTGAAACAAGCCTGCATTATACAATTAAAAATGGGTGATGATGAAGCCAAGGCTTCAATGAGACTGAATGATAGGGATTTGTGCATGGGATTGGGAGTCATGGGTACTGTCACTTCTTGGAGTTCCACCTAATTCTGGATATGACTTTACATAACCTCAAGAAAGTCACTTATAACCTGGTGCTTCTATTTGTATAGAATTAATTGGGTAATAATACAATGGAGTTAATAACTCTTGAAAATTACATAGTACAAGTGATGAATAGAGAGTTACTAAATGGTATGAAGTCCCAGATGCTAACAAAATTACGTTAAAGCTCTTTTTACTTCTGTGTGAATGTTTGAAGAAAAAACTTTGCCTGTATTTTGTGAGTATATTTATTTTAAATCATTTATTAATTGCTTTCCAGATCAAATCTTCCAAAGCGATTTACAGCAAAATTTAAAACAATCAAATAACAATCACAAGTAAATAATAAAATTAAAATTAAAAACATCATTATCTAAGCTATTATGAAAAGTTATGTTGATTAAGCATGCTCCATATTCTTTCTCTCACTTTCCACCTGCCTCATTCTCAAGGTCTTGTTTCAGTGATGGAAAGGGCTTAATGTTTTCATTGTGTCCAACTGTATGTCTGTTAATCCGTATGCAGTATTGAGGACTCTGCTTGGATGGATATTGTAGAAATTTGGTTGGAGAGTCTCTTATTGAGGTACCAACTCCACAATCAAATTTCATTCAGACCTGTTCATGGAAACTAGTTCCAATAGATGTTCGAAAAGAGAATGGCCATCCCTGAATTTGCAGGAGTGGAAATACACTTATTCTATACTCCGACAGGGGTCGGGAACCTTTTTGGCTGAGAGAGCCATGAACGCCACATATTTTAAAATGTAATTCCGTGCGAGCCATACTAACTACAACCCCCCACCCTCCTAACCCCCCCAAGACCTACCAAATTAATTTACTACAACCCCCTACTCTCCTGACGCCCCCCAAGACCTCCAAAATTAATTTACTACAACCCCCTTACTTTCTCTCAGTATTTGACCTGATTTGGGTTCTGGCCTGGATCGCTCTTGCCATAGACTTCTGTCAGACCCTCCCAATCTTTCTGCCTTTATCTTTCATTCTTTGGTGTTCTTCAGGTTTTTTTCTCTTATGTTGCTCAGTCTCAGGAGTTGCTTCGCTCTCTTTCTTTATTACCGGTTTTGATTAAAGTGCATTACATTTATTTTTTTCAACCATGCTTAGAGACTCTGTTTGCTAACAGGGATGTTAGTGAACTAAAACTCAATTTTATTTTTCTTTTATCATGTTCTTTTCTTTAGGGAAAAACACTGAATTTGGCATCTGTAGCTAATGATGCTGAAAAAGGAGTGCTTTCATTTATTCACAGAACGGTACATGGTGTGCGGTAGATGTGCAAGCTTCACCCCCTCAGTGATGAGATTTATAACAGAGCAAAATGAGTATCAATTGTGCTAGGGGGTTTGTGTGTGTGTTTTTCTGTGGTTTGCTAGGAAATGGAATGAGCTGTGTGTATATTGAAGGAAATTTCCATTTCCCTTCATATCTGAACTAGCAGATACCAAAACTATTTAAACAGCATCACAGACATAGCAAAATTCCCTCAGGTGTAAAACACAGCACTAACATCAAAGAACACGGAAAGCTCCTTGCCTGCACTAAACAAAGGGCCCGATTACCTAAAGTGTGCTTCTGCTTTACTGCCTGTTAACACATGATCAATTTTTAAAATGCCACATTTGCTGTAAAATAAGCTGTGTTAAAATCAGCCATTAATGAACATTAATAACGAGCATTATATAATTGTGTAGCTTAATAAATCAGCCCTGAAGTCTCCTATCTTGTTCATGATTTAATTTACTATTTTCTGAAGGGTTTTGGCCTGTTCGTTTCCTCCTCTTCCGTTGAGCATCCAGCTGAATAAGAACCATCCTCTACTGAATAGTAACATTTGCTTATTTATTTGTTTGGTCTTACATTCAACAGGCTCCATCAAGTAGTCGAATAACAATCAACTTTCATAGTAAATGATGGCAGAAACATAGAGACATAGAAATGACAGCAGAAAAAGACCAAACGGTACATCCAGTCTGCTTATGGTATTTTCTACTGTGCCATACAAGTCACCCCTATACTCGTTTCCTAGACTGTCAAAGTCAGGGCCCTTGTTGGTTGCTGTTTGAGTCCACTTCCCCATTAACTCTTGCCATTGAAGCAGAGAGCAATGTTGGAGTTGTTTAAAAAATGCCAGGCTTATGGTTAAAGGTAGTAACTGTCACATCAGCAAGTTACCCCCATAATTATTTTTTTTTCAGTCTGTACAATTCGGTGTCCTTGTTGGTTGCTGTCTGAATCTAATTCCCCTTTTCCTCCCCCCCCCCCCCCCCCCCCGCCATTTGAGCAGAGAGCAATGATGGAGTTGCATCAACAGTATGAAGGCTTATTGGATAAGGGTAGTAACCGCCATACCAGCAAGTTATTCCCATGCGCTCTTTTCTTCATTTCCATCCTCTAGCCCTTAGGGATCCACAATGTTTATCCCATGCCCCTTTGAAATCTTTTACTGCTTTTTCTTCACCACCTCCTCCAGAAGGGCATTCCAGGCATCCACCACCCTCTCCATGAAGAAATATTTCCTGACATTGATTCTGAGTCATCCTCCCTGGTGTTTCATTTTGTTACCCCTAGTTCTACTGATTTCTTTCCATCGGAATAGGTTTGTCGAATGTGTATCATTAAAAGCTTTCAGGTATCTGAAGGTCTGCATAATATCTCTCCTGCACCTCTTCTCCTCCAGGTTATACATATTTAGGTCCCTCAACTACTCCTCTTAAGTCATTTGATGGAGGCCATCCACAATTTTGGTCGCTCTTCTCTGGACCGCCTCCATCCTGTATCTGTCCTTTTTGAGATACGGTCTCCAGAATTGAACACAGTACCCCAGGTGAGGCCTCACTAAGGTCCTGTACAAGGGGATTATTACCTCCTTTTTCTTACTGGTTATTCCTCTCTCAATTTAGCCCACCATTCTTCTGGCTTTAGCTATCGCCTTGTCACATTGCTTCACCATCTTCAGATCACTAGACACTATTAACCCAAGGTCTCTCTCTTGCTCCGTGTACAACAGCCCTTTATTCCCCATCACATACAGCTCTTTTGGATTACCACACCTCAGATGCATGACCCTGCACTTTTTGGCATTTAATCTGAGCTGCCATATCTTATACCACCATTTAAGCTTCCTTAAATCATGTCTCATTCTCTCTACTCCTTCCAGTGTGTTCACTCTGTTACAGATCTTAGTATCATCCACAAATAGACAAACTTTACCTTCTATCCCTTCTGCAAGATGCTCACGAAGATATTGAACAGATCCAGTCCCATCACCGATCCCTGTGGCACTCCATTTAACACCATTTTCTCTTCAGAGTAGGTTCCATTTTCCATCACACGCTGTTTTCTACCCGTCAACCAGTTTGTGATCCACACCACTAACTTGGCGCTCACTCCCAAGCTTCTCATTATATTCATGAGTCTTCTATGTGGGACCGAATCAAAAGCTTTACTAAAATCCAAGTAAATCACATTGAGCACTCTTCCTTGATCCAATTCTCTAGTCACCCAATCAAAAAAAATAAATCAGATTTGTCTGGCAGGACCTTCTCCTGGTGAATCCATGCTGCCTCATAGAGCAACCCATCGGATTGTAGATAGTTTACTATCCTTTCCTTTAGCATCCACAGTCTTGTTAACTAGCGATGTTCCTTTTCCAGGGTCATCTTTAGTGCACACCAAACTGAAGTATTTATTTAATATTTCCACCATTTCTTTCTCTCTCCACACATTGATCCTTGTCATCTTTCAATTTCACTATATCTCTTCGGACCTTTCTTCTATGTATCTGAAAATGTTTTGTCACCTCGCTTTACCTCTTTGGCAGTCCTTGATCTGACTTTTTTCTTTCTTGATTACTTTCTTCATCTTCCTCAGTTTCACCAAATAGTCCTCCATGTGTTCCTCTTTTTGGGATTCTTTATATTTCTTGAACACTGCTTTTTTTGCTTTTATTATGTTAGCCACCTCCTTTGAGAACCAGATGTTTCTTATTTCTCTTACTTTTGTTTACTTTTCTATCATATAGATTTGTTGCTTTTGTAATTACTCCTTTAATTTGGTCCACTATTGTTCCACCTCTTCCATTTTCTCTCAGTCTTCTAGTTCTACCTCCAGGTATGCCCCCATTTCGATACAGTCTGTATTTTTGAAATGCAAAACTTGGGTCTTCGTGGGACTTCTTCGTATCCTATTTGCAATGTCAAACCATACCATTTGATGATCACTGGTGCTGAGGTGGGCACCCACCTGGACATTAGAGACATTATCCCCATTAGTGAGCACTAGGTCGCATATAACTCCTTCCCTTGAGGGTTCCATTACCATTTTGCCTATCCAGTCTGCCTAGTATCCTGTCCACACTGCTAAGGATACAAACCAACTGCTAGCCACAGAGCATGACCATTCAGGACAGTCATTTGTGTTTTCCTACTGTTTATGCCATCATCTTGGGGAGAAGAGCATATAAGATGTTAGTTCCCTCCTACACCCTCCTTTTCTATGCCTAACTACACAGTTCTGTAATAATCTGTAATAATAATCTGTAATAATCTAGCAATACTAGGATGGCTATTACCCAAGCATCCAGCCTCCTAGGTCCCCTGTGTAGCTTGCCAGACAGAACCAGCTACATGAGTTTCTGTGTTATTGCTAGTTCTTCTAGTTAATTACATAACTTGCAGCCTACTAGATAGACTCAGCTGCTAGTTGGATTCAGTCATTGAAATACAATCTAAACAGTTGTAGTTATTAGTGAGTTTCCCAAGTCTCCTGTAAAGCTTCCTAAACTTGCTTTGGAGATCCCCATATATGCCAATTTATCTCATGCATACTCATACTGGATCTTCTGAAAACTCAGCTGGCTGTGGGGTCAAGAGGACAGATTTGGGAAGTCTTGCTCTGCTACGCTATGAATTGCTCTTCACAACTATCCAGGGATTTTCGCAGTTTATATCTTCTTCTCACTCCCATTTAATCCAGGCATCACTGTGACCATCTATAGTCAGGCAAAACAAATCATGGTTGCCTGTGGAACCTGATACAGAAGCACCCTGAGTCTGATTGCTAGATGATGTTGTGCAGTGGCTGGGAATGCTTCCTCGGCAGCAACCCTGGAGAGCCAGATGTTGAAACAGCATTTACTGTTTTTTCTACTGGAAAAGACCACTTATTCATTTCACATAGATCAGATTTACATTGTTAGAAGCAACCATTTATGGTCATCCATCTCATACAGGTGTCAACTGTTAACCTGGTGCAGAGACTATTAAATTTTTAATTTGTTATTGAATATTTCTTGGAGGACAGACCTGGTTATCTTCATTACCTTTCTTCTAATATGCTGCCTTATTGGTCAGTCAGCATTTTAGGGGTTTGCACTCGTTCCCTATGAATTAGTAATCCTCAACGTATAGGGCCATATTCGTTGTATTCGTGGGGAAGCGAAATGTATCGTGATTCCCCACGAATACAATGAATCTTCGCCGAATTATTCGGCCGTCTAAAGGAGCCAATTTAAACAAACCCCCCCACCCTCCTGACTCCCCCCAAGACTTACCAAAGCTCCCTAGTGGTCCAGCGGGGGGTCCTATCATGTGACAGGGGCTGACCAATGTCACCGGTAGCCCCTGTGACATAGTAGGTCAAAGGCTATCGGTGCCATTTTGAATACCGGCAGCCGAGGCTGTGAGGGCAGGAGATGGCTCCCGGACCCCCCCCGCTGGACCACCAGGGAGTTTTGGTAAGTCTTGGAGGGGGGGGGGTCAGGAGGGTGGGGGGTTGTAGTTAATTTAATTTTAGCCGGGAAATGAATAAGAATTAACGTACAAACATATTGGGGGCCCCCCCTTGCCGAATGTAACGTATCTGCCCCCCCCATTAATATGAATCCTGAATACAACGTATGGCGTCCCTCTGCACATCCCTAGCATTTAATGTATATTCAAGAGACAGAGGATGGTAGTAATAAAGTAAATGTGTTGTATTCCAGACAACTGTAAAACTGGTAGCAATAAAATAATTTGAGGCACTGTAGGCAAGACCAATAGAAAGACTAACAAAAGTGAAAATAAAATCAAGAAATAAGTTAATAAAATTATTCATGTGTAGTACTGCAATGTAAATATTATAACGTGAATCTTGGTGCTGTGACCATCATGAATGAATTGCTGTGGTCCAGTGAAATCGATAATTGGGCCCAGTTTGTGGATCCTTAGTACATGTGCATAGCAGTGTATTCTGGCTAAGTTCTGATCCTGTAGCTGGAAGGTGGAAAGTCTGATCTACCCCCTAGCTGATGACATCAAGGGGCAATATTTCTGCTTAGTTTTTCTTGTAAATATGAAGGAAGATTTGAAGAGAAATAGTATGTGTTTTATGAACCAAATCAGCCTAATTCCTTTTTGCAGGCTAGGACTAGGCCCAATAAGTCTTCCATAGAGGTGGATTAATGTCTAGTTTTGATCTATTGCCTTCAATTTCCCTGGTGATTTATTTGTATTGATTTAGTTTCTTCTAAAGGTCCCCTCCTCTAAAGTCTAATTGACATGTTGTTAGTTTTCTGGTTTACTTAGAGATTTGTTTTCTTTTCCATTATTATCTTTTCATTCTTAGGTACCATGTTCTCTTGGTTCATTATGGAAATTTATAAAGTATCCTAAAAAAACCTCAAAAATACCAAATCTTCCCACCAAAGATAACCTATCTAATTCTTCCCTCCACCTTTCCCTAAAGAGCACATACTCTCAACATAACTGGGGCTCTGTAAGGTAGTCTGTGCTTTTTGTTAGATATTTTGACTGAAGACTTTCTTGGTTTGTGATTATTATGACAGGGCTGGAATGAAAACTGACAGGGTCATTCATCATGGTGTTAATGGCACCACAGAAGGGAGTCAAAAAAGCAAACAGAATGTTGGGAATTATTAGAAAGGGAATGGTGAATAAAACGGAAAATGTCATAATGCCTCTGTATCGCTCCATGGTGAGACCGTACCTTGAATACTGTGTACAATTCTGATCGCCGCATCTCAAAAAAGGTATAATTGCGTTGGAGAAGGTTCAGAGAAGGGCTACCAAAATGATAAGGGGAATGGAACAGCTCCCCTATGAGGAAAGACTAAAGAGGTTAGGACTTTTCAGCTTGGAGAAGAGACGACTGAGGGGGGATATGATAGAGATGTTTAAAATCATGAGAGGTCTAGAACGGGTAGATGTGAATCAGTTATTTACTCTTTCGGATAGTAGAAAGACTAGGGGGCACTCCATTAAGTTAGCATGGGGCACATTTAAAACTAATCGGAGAAAGTTCTTTTTTACTCAATGCACAATTAAACTCTGGAATTTGTTGCCAGAGGATGTGGTTAGTGCAGTTAGTATAGCTGTGTTTAAAAAAGGATTGGATAAGTTCTTGGAGGAGAAGTCCATTACCTGCTATTAAGTTGACTTAGAAATAGCCACTGCCATTAGCAATGGTAACATGGAATAGACTTCGTTTTTGGGTACTTGGTCCATCTAGCCCAGCATCCTGTTTCCAACAGTGGCCTGGATTGGCCACTGTTGGAAACAGGATGCTGGGCTAGATGGACCCTTGGTCTGACCCAGTATGGCATGTTCTTATGAGAGAGAGAGAGAGAGAGAGAGACTTTGTAAGACCTACAAGTAGTCAACTATATATAATCACTATAGGAGAGCCAGCTAATAACTAGAGGTGAGGTTTTGCTGGTGGTTTAGGATTTTGGGGCCAGTTTGACATACAGAGTGAGATGTACAAACAGCACAGTACACCTCAGTGAAGATTTGATGTCATTTGGAGTCAGGAAAGTCTCACAAAGATGAGATTTCTATAATATTCTCTCAAACTAGCTGGATGGTATCCTGTTATAGAGTCCTTCATGCTAGGGTGAGAGAGCATTGTAGAAATCTCATCTTTGTGAGACTTTCCTCACTTCAAATGACGTCAAATCTTCATCGAGGTATACTGTGCTGTTAGTACGTCTCACTCTAAATGTCAAACTGCATGTCTAAACCATAGTTGATTACTATGATTTTCTTACAAAGAATCTCTCTCTCCCTCTCTCCCTCCAGTACATCTAAGGTTATCATAACCGTGCCCCTTTTCATTATCCATGCAATATTTCTAGCATTTTGATGAATCTAGGCCTTAGTTTGGCCCTGTGCAGCATGTCACTGTCATATCAAATCAGATTTGTTTATCTCTTACCTTTTCTACTGGAGATCAAGGCAGGGTGAAAAACCTGTAAGCTACTTTGTGTTAAATTTGTTTCAAGTAATGTATTTCTGTATATTCTCAATAGAAGATGTTAATAGGCTACAATTTTTCAGTTCTTTGAATGATGTTTACTTTTCAGCTCACTAGGGGGGTCATTTTCTAATGGGATCACATGCGAAAAGAGACTTTTCACATGCGATATTTAAATTGGGGCGGAGTCGGGGCGGTGTCGGCACCGGAAGAGGAGGAGTCGGGGCGGACGCAGTGGAGACATTGCTGGCGGCGAAAAAGTAAGAACCTCTATCGCCGCCAGTAACGCGCCCATTAGCACCACCTTTCACATTGGCTCTATTGGTTTGTGAAAGCCAGCAGCGATTACACCGCGGTGGTGTGATCGCTACCGGCTTTCGCAGGACCGCCCCCCGCTTCGTCCCCCCGCCCCCTGGTACCGCGCGATTTTAGAAAATACAGGCCTAAAAGATAGTTTGCATGGCTTGTGGTAAGGCTGGCAAATTCACTGACACATTTAAGAAAGGCTAGCTTTATTAAACTCTTGCAAGCCAGGTTATGACATTGGGCAACTTAAACTTGTACTGCTACTTGTTTCTTTGCTCTGATTATTAAAATCAACCTGGATAAATAGAAAATTGTCTGACTGATTAAATTTCTTATAGTTAATTGTGATATTATCCTACAGTTAATTCTGATTTTGATTTTACCCTATAGTTATTTCTGATTTTATCCCATACTTAATTCCTCCTCCTGTTCCTTTGCTTCTCACATTTGCATGATTATCCAATGTTCCATTGCTTCTCGCATTTGCATTACTATCCAATGTTCAATGGACTTTGTAACGCCTGTGGCTACATTACTTTTTTCTATAAACCGATTAGATGTTCCAAACGATTATGTAAAGCTATATTACTTTTTCTGTAAACCGATTAGATGTTCCAAACGATAATCAGTATATAAAAAAATTCTAAATAAATAAATAAATTCCATTTGAATATGCATTGGACAGAACAGCAGATATGGAATAAAATTTAGCAAAATGGATCCATATTGGGTCTAATCTGATCACTATGAACAAAAGCTAGTTATGACTGAAACTTAAACAAAATTACTGTGCAGTCTGCAGGGAATGACTTTGATATGAATATTACTGAACTCTCATTCAGTAATTATTGATAATAATTACTGGATGAGGGTTCTGTATTATCTTTATCTTTATTTATTTATTTATTTATTTATTTATTTATTTAGATATTTTATATACCGTCGTTCCATATAAATATCACAATGGCTTACAAAATTAATATTATAACTATAAATCAACAAATAATGACAGTTTACAGAGGTAGTATTCATAAATAGGACTTAACTTGAATCAAATGAGATGTTCCAACACATATTAACTAAAGATATGAGACATAAGGCAAGTAGCACAGGAAATTAAAATAATATAACAAAATTTCACATAATAGTAGGTTATATGGAGATTCTTACATTCTCTCGTTAATTTATTCCTCATACTTCAATTAATATCACTTGCCCTTCTTGTTAATGTGGTTCACTACATTCTGTTTTTAAAGTAGGTTATATTTTTAAAAATGAAGTATTATTTTAATATTATATAATAATGCAGACTGCTACTTTACTGGCAGCATCATAGCTGAATATCAGTCATCGTGCATTAAAAGAGTATGTACTGTTAACAATACAAGATTGTAACACAGCATGAGTGGTCTTTGGCTGTTGGAGGATAGACTCTAGCTATTCTTCTTCTACAGACTTACTATTTACAGGAAAAAATCAAACAAAAAGAGAATGCTTAGTTGCTTACTTCAGCTGTGCTGGAAAGAAAAATGCAGTAGCATTTAGGTAAGTAGCTTTAACAAAGCTCCTGCCTCCTCCTCCTCACATGTGGGGCCTCCCTTTACCCTCCTGGGTCCTGGCATCTTATCCCCTTCACCCTGCAGTCAGGATTCCCTTAAGGTGGACCAAGCTAAATGCCTGGTCCTGGACTCCTTTACATACCCCCTCCATCAGCTTGATCTTGTCAGGTTGAGCATCTGCCTCTACCTAAGTTAATTCCCTGGAAAATAAATCAGCGTTCCTATTTCGCATTCCCACCCTGAACTGGGTCTGATCATTTCTTTTCCTTGTGCAGGGTAGGGCCGGTGTGTGGGGTCCCCTTGGCCCAAGTGTACCTTCCCCTCCACCACATGTACATGCTTCTGGCCCAGCCTTCGAGTGGAGCTTGTTTAACTTCTCCAGGGTTACCCTCCCCCATTCTTTTGGGGGAATCAGTTAAGGATTCCCAGACTACCAACAGCACCCTATGGTACATGTTTTGTTAGACCAGTAAAGTCCCGGCCAGTCTTTAAACACTGGAAGCTCTCAATTTCTCTTCTCCAGTTCTGTCTCAGTGGTATGACTAACTTTGCCTCCTTGCCGTACACCTCTGCACTGTCCCATGGAGTGGTTTCCAGAGGAGATGTCTCAGCGTAATCTAGGCTGGCCTGATTGGCCATAAGCTGGCCCCACATGGCCTCAGACTGGGGATAACTGCATCCCAGAAGTACCTTCCATGGTCTAGTTCCTTACTGATAAAGGTCTTCCTACACCCTGAATCCACCAAAGCATGCGTAGGGATCTCATTCAGCTCAACTGGGATCACAAAGTCCCTAAGACCTGAAAAAGTTATGTTAATTAAGTCACAGCTGCGGAGCTTTGCTAGATTGCGCTCCCACTCTTCATCTTCAATGCATGGTCAACCTTTGAAATTGTGATGTTTTGCTTCGCAGTAGGAGATGCCAGTGGGGCTTGTGCCCCTTGAACTTCAATGCTTCCTACAAAGGGTTCTTCATTCCCTTCTTTATCATAAAGACAAAACTCCTCCTCATGGCCATACTTTGCACAAAGTGAGCAAAAGGAGAAAATACCTGCGCCCTTGCTACTTTTTTGTGCTGGTACCTTAGGGACTCCTTTTCAATTCAAACCAGGCAGTCGTCCCCCTGCTCAAGATTTTCACTTGCCAGTATGCACCTTAACCTTTAGTGCAGGCTGGGTTACCAAGTTAATGTTTATAGGATTAATTTAGTATGATTGTATATTGTTAGTTTATTTGTTTTATTGTACATTTTACTTTTGTATTTTATTTTACTTTTATTTCCTTTTTACAATATTTTATTTTTAAATTTTATGTGTTACTTTGTACATCACCTAGACCTATTTTTAGTGTTAGGTGATTCATAGTTAATAAATGTAAATATAAATGTAAGTTTGCTCTTTTCATTATGACAGTCTTTAGCTAAATAACCTCTCTTCCCACAGTTAAAACAAGCTGGTGGGCCTGGTGTCTGTGACAGAAGTACAGAACCAGAGCTGTCTTGCTCTTAGGATCCTTGTTGAGATCTTGCATTCTCATTGCCATGCCAGAGATCTTTGCTGGTTGCCTTTCTAAATTCCATTTTAGTTTTGGTGTCATCCGGGCCTGATAGAAGGCATCTGCCATTTCCAATGCTTTCTCCAGGGTAAGCCCTGGATGTCGACACACCCAATTCCACGTAGGCTCGTCCAGGAACTGCTCTAAGAGGACTTGGTTGACTACCTTGAGGGTTTTCGTCTCTGGCTATAGCCACTTCCTTCCAACATCCTTTAGGCAATGAAAATTGTTCCGTGGGCTTTCTCTGGGCTGTAGGGTGCCATGCCAAAACTATTGTTGGTATGTTTCCATAGTGTGACCTGCCCTTTCCAGGATGATAGTTTTAACTTCTAAATAGTGTCACATTTGGGGGCCCACAGGCCCATCCCAAGGCCTGCCACCCCTTCCTGCCAGCCGTGTCCAGCCTCATGGCCTCCTCTGATCGCAGCAGGAAGCCGTACTGCACTGCTCCAGCTGTTCTCTCCCCAGTATGACAGGACGCCACTGGGACATCAGGGCCTAGGTCGCCTTCCCAGAAGCCATCTCTTCTGCCTCCCTAGGCATGCGCATGGCCGATTCCCCTACATTTAAAGGGCCAGTTGTGGGAATGGTTAGGCAGCACCCTCTGATAACTTCAGAGATTGGGTCCTATATAAGGCTACCCCACATGCTCCTCCAGTGCTCCTCCAGTGCCTTCCTCTCCTTCCTCCCTCCCTTCCATATTAATAGCAAGTTCCACGGCAACAGTTTTACTTTTATTTACTTTAGTAAATATTTGTTTATTTCTAGCTAGAATTTGTTCCAGCCATTAATTAATTTTATGTACTTTTAATTTTATTTATTTATTACCTTTTTCTATAATTTTATTTTATTCTTTTTTATTTTATTACTCTTTCCAATGTAAACCACTTTGACAAAAACAAATTTTATAAAGTGGTATATAAATTCTTTTAAATAAATAAATAAATAAATAAATAAATAAATAAATAGGTTGCCTCCTCAGAGTAGTGCTTTGCCTCAACATTTCTTGCTCTTGATGTCTATTCCTGGTTCCTGCTGTATTCCTGGTCCCTCGTGTTGTGGTCCTGAATTCTCATCTTCCTAGTCCATCATCCTTGTTTGCTTCCAGTGTTCCTCTTGTTGCTGTGGTTCCTCATCTCCTTGGTTGGATTCTTGGTTTTGATCTCAGTTTGGATTTGACTCTTCTTAATTTCCACCTGGCCTGACCTTCTACCTGGACATCGATCTTAAACGTACTTTACCTGCCACTGACCTCATCCGGAACCTGACTCCAATTGCCTGCCACCTGCCTTGATCGCTGCGTGACCTGACTCCACTTTTTATTCCTGTGTTGGCCCATATGGATCACCATCTCCACAGAGACCCATGCCTAACTCCAGTCAGCCCCTGCACTGCTGGTATTGATGAAGCTCTGGTTGGGCCTCTGCTCCAGCCAACTCTGCTTGCCAACGGTGGGGACCTGCAGGGCTTTTCCCTGTAGATTGCACCAACATTCTCTCGGCCTAAGGGTCCACTTCCACAACAAATAGCTGGCTCTTCCATCTGGGTTGGCAGCCCGAAAAGCCAGTTGGTTTCTGCCTATAAGCAGATTTGCCAGGTAGGTGGCTTCTGGCCAGCCAGCCTTGTGGGCGATCCTCTCAAGGTTTTTTAAGAAAACATTCTGGTCTTCCCCGACTTCATTTTAAACAACACTGGAAGTAATGGGGTTGTCTGGCTTGCAGTGGTTGCACTGCTTGAGCTAACTAAACTGCTCATGTATGATTTTAACCACTCTCTGGTGTTGCTTCTGCCTTTCAGCCAGGGTCTCCACTAATTGTTCCATGTTAGTAGATAAATGTTGTCACTTCATAGGCTTTTCTTGTGGCAGTTCCTTGCCTTATTAAAAAGAACAAACATTCTAGCCTGTCTGGTTCTAACTTTTTTTTTCCTCCTGTCTGTCCAGGCAGGGCTGCCCACCTTGGCCTGCTATATTTAACCTTGCACATGCAGCCAGGCCCCAGTAAATTTTTAAACAGGTCATTGTTCTGCTGCTGCTTTAGAGCAGAGAATGATTGTTTTTATTTATTTAGATTTATATTCTGCTTTTTGCACTTTTTTCAGCGCTTCAAAGTGGATTACATTCAGGTACTGTAGGTATTTCCCTATCCCCAGAGAATTTGCAATCTAAGGCCTGGATTTATCAAAATGCACTAAATATTGCATGCGATAGGAAAAGGGGCGTGTTTTATGGTAATAGGCAGTTTATCGCAATTTGCACTAATACCTATGCGAAGCGCTATCTTTTTCGCACTTTACGATAAGTGCCAGAATTGTTGTATTTCCTACATACAAACACTGGGGAGACCATGATTAGTAGTTTTAAGCTCCTGGAGAGCCAGCCTAGCTATCAGGGTCCTTTTACCATCACTGGGGGAGAGAGAAAGAGAGAAAAAAAAGGGGAGGGATTTTTGGCCAAGTGGGCTGGGCTCACAGCTTTGCGAAGCCGTATCGCACGGCTTTACGCAAATGAAAAAGGTATAGTTAAAATTTGCGTTAAAGCCATACGATACGGCTTCGCAAAGCTGTGAGCCCAGCCCACTTGGCCAAAAATCCCTCCCCTTTTTCTTATTTGCATTGCACCATGCGTTAATGGCGTTTTTTGCATTGGAAAATGCCTTAATGCAATCAAAAACACCATACAGCACTTTGATAAATGACCCCCTAAGTTTGTACCTGAGGCAATGGAGGGTAAAGTGACTTGTCAAAGTCACAAGGTGTGATAGCAGAACTCAAACCCTGGACTCCTGGGTCATAGCCCACTGCGCTAACCACTAGGCTACTCCTTCAACATGTATTACATGGAAAACCTAATAAACATATTTTGCAAAAAGAAATTGTCTTCCTTTCTCTGTTACTTAGTGTGGGTCCCTGTCTGTGCAAGTGTTTAGAGCAGGAACATCCCAATTGAATGACATCATGGGGTAGATTTTAAGAAAGTGCGCCTTCGCGTACTTTTGTTGGCGCACCAGGCGCCAACAAAAGTATGCTTGATTTTAGTAGATACGCGCGTAGCCGCGCGTATCAGCTAAAATCCAGGATCAGCGCGTGCAAGGCTGCCGATGTTGTGTAGCCGGCACGCGCCGAGCCGCACAGCCTGCCGCCTTTCCCTCCAAGGCCGCTTCGAAATCAGAGCGGCCTCGGAGGGAACTCGCTTTCACCCTCCCCTCACCTTCCCCTCCCTTCCTCTATCTAACTCACCTCCCCCGGCCATATCTAGACCCTCCCCCCTACCTTTGTCGGGGGATTTACGCCTCCCGGAGGGAGAAGTAAATCCTCGCGCGCCAGTGGGCCGCTAGCGCGCCGAGACGCGACCTGGGGCGGTTCCGGAGGGCGCGGCCACGCCCCCGGACTGCCCCGGGCCGAAACCACGCCCCAGGGCCCGCCCCCAAAACGCCGCGTCCCGCCCCCAAAACGCCGCGCCGATCCGACACGCCCCCCTCGAAAAACCCCGGGACTTACGCGAGTTCCGGGGCTCTGCGCGCGCCGGTAGGCCTATGGAACATAGGCGCACCGGCGCGCAAGGCCCTGCTCGCATAAATCCGGGTGGATTTACGCAAGCAGGGCTTTTAAAATCCGCCCCCATATGTATCACAGCATGAGCATCCTTTAACAGAGGACGGACCAGGCAGGATTTCAGCTATTCTTCTATAGAATTTTATTATTTACATGCAAAAATCAATGACATAAGAGCTTGCTTGCCTCAGCAGTGCTAGAAACAAAAACGCAGTAGCATTCAGATAAGTAGCTTTTGCAAAGCTCCTGCTTACTCCTGATCCCATCTGGAGCCTTTGTTGCCTTCTGGGCCCTGGCATCTTATCCCTCTCCCCAGGGAAATGCCCTGCAACCAAATTACCTTGTGGCTGTCTTAAGGTGGACCAGGCTAAATGCAAAGATTTCTTTTTAAAGAAAATGGGGTTGGTTTTGGTACAATTTTAAGATTTTCAAAATTAAATATAATCTCATAGCTGTGTAATAAGGAAAGGTAAGTTATCTATATAATGTATATAAAAGGCTTCTGTTAGTCAGTTGATCATACTATCATATCTGTTTGTGGTCACCAGGTGGTTCAAGGAACAGTTGAAGGTACACTGTGCAAAGAGACTGCAAAGCATTGTTACAGACACCACAGGCACACGCACCCCCCCCCCCCCCCCCACACACACACACACAGAAGCATGCATGCACACACAAGCACATAGGCAGAGAGGAACTCAGACAGGCACAGGCACCCACATGCAAACAAGCACACATGTATGCAGGCTATCCCAAACATACACAGACACATAGGCATGTGTACTCCACCCCCCCCCCCCCACACACACACAGGCAGAGGCATCCTTGCACAAACACAGACACACACACAGATGTATACACACATGTGCCGTTATTGATCAGACAACTTAGACAACACAAGATAATATTTGTTCATATGCTTTGTCTGTGAAGCCCTGTCTCTCATGCTCCTTCGGCATACACATATAGATACACACAAGCACACACATGCACAAACATGCATAGACTTGCACATGCAATCATGCGCACACACATATAGGCAGCCTCAGGCAGGCACACACAAACACACATAGGCAGACACACACACATCCAGAGACACAGGCAGGCACACACAGGTACACACACACACATACAGGTTGTTATAGACCAGGCTACTCGAGCAACGCCTGACAATTTTTTCTAGTAGGAAATATAGTTCTATAAGAAAAGAATGATTCTCTTTTTCTCTCATTCTTTGTCAACATCATTTAAGTTCCTTGAGTTTTCTTTTATGGTAGAATATCCAAGGAAGTTAAGCAACAAATGCTATTTCCATAAGCAGGCTGGATACCTGTTTGGCTTAGAATTCTTCCTCATCCGGTCATATTGCACTATTTTCCTTAGTAATTTTATTTGATTAATATACTATGGTTCTTTGTAGGGGTACTACATTAATTTTCAATAATGAGGTTGCACGCTATACCTAATCTAGCTGTAACTCATCAATAGAAGGTATGAGAGAATTAAATTAAAATTGCTCTCTTGAACATGTTGTTTCTTTTGCTGTTTACATTGATGAATGTTTACTACCTGGCACCAAGTTTTTCAGAATTAAGATAGTCATTAAAACTCCTGTATGAGTGAAGAAGGCATAAATTATCATTCAAGGTTGAAACAAATTTAATGAAGTCCATCAGCATGACTGGATTAATCATGAATATGAGAATAAAATGATACAGTGAGAAATGTAACCAAATATATCATAAATTATAGACCATTAGTAATCTCATGTACTTCAGTACTCAGGAGAATTTTTTTTACAGTTAACTTTTTTTGGAAGGCGCTCAGTGTTGAAATGAAAGCCTCTCATACATCACATAAGGAATTGATAGTTTATTTATTTATTTATTTAATAACTTTTATATACCGACGAACGTTGGGAACATCTCGTCGGTTTACATAAAACAGAACTTAGCAACAGGCTTTACAATTATTGCATAATTAAATAAGGAACATTCAGAACATACAAATAACAGATTAGATTAAATAAGTAAAATTATCAAAGTGGGAAACGTGAAAGAGGTTATCTAAATGGGGGGGGGGGGGGGGAGATAGTTGGACTGGAAGCCTCTCTGTATTGCCCTCAATGTGTCTTAATTCTACTTTAGTATAATTATCTCCATGGGGCCTGGGAAATAAATATGTCCCATGGACACAAAATTGGAAAAGTATTTAGTACATCAGGATTTAATAGTTTATGGGGGCAACCTTCAAATAGCCCACACAGTTGCAAATTATACAACTGCATTTCTTTTTTTTTTGGCCTGACAGTTTTCTCCTGCTCCTTTGTTCTTCCAGCTCAGTTGGAACCATAGCTGGCATCTGATGCTATAAGCATTAATTTGTAACTACCCCCAGGGTAGGGGGCAGCATTCCCCTACTTTTTATCACCCCCATATTCAACATACCAAGTCTAGTAATTGCAGTGCCAATCTTGGTCTGGATGCCATGCATCAGGGATCCACCTGGAACCTTGCAACCACGGGCCCTGAATTTGGCCACTACGTGTCACCTTTAAACAATGACCGTGACTCCCTCCCTTGGGGGCTGTGAATGCCTCCTCTGCAGTGTCCTCAGCCCTTCCTGACCCTGGGAGTGCAAGACCTGAATCAGAGATTGAAGCAGGGACCATCTGCATGGCACTGCGCAGTTCTTGCCACCAGACTGCCTGAGCCAGCCCTAGGCCAGTGCTCTTAAATGTGCATATTTTATGCACAATTTCATACAAACTACCCACAGGGGCTCTTTTTGAAAATTAGTAAAAACTACATGTGTTATAAGCACCTGCTTGGCTAGCACCTGCAATCTTGTGGAGAGGCATGCTAATTTCCTCCCTCGACCTAAACATGCCTTTGGGTATCCCTCCTTACAATCCGGCTACAAGTACTTAAGCTATGGAAGCCTGAGCATACTTTGAGAGGAAGGCAATTTTCAACTCAGTCATTTTAGCTGGGCATGTCGTTCTTTTACTCAGCCAGGTAAATGGCTTTGAAGACTGTCCTGCCTATGCCAAATCAGTCCATGTCCTTTTTAGGTTCTTAACTTATTTTTCTTTTTCTGCTTATGAACGAATGATGATCACCAGCTTGAAGCAGGAAGCAGCACAATAAAGGGAATGGTTCCGCCAAACCTCTCCTGGAGACCGCACGGCCAGTCAGGTTTTCAGCATATCTACAATGACTATGTATGAGATAAATTTATGTACACTGGAGACTTAGGAGGTCATTTTCTAAAGGGATTGCATGCTAAATTGGGGTGGAGTCGGGGCGGTCCGCATCGGAAGGGGAGGAATTGGGGCGGCATCGGGGCGGACTCCGCGACAACTTCGCTGAGAGCGAAAAGGTAGGACACCTTATTGCTGCCAGTAGCGTGCCCAATAGCGCCACCTTTCATGGTGGCGCTATTGGGTGCGAAAGCCGGCAGCGATAACACCGCGGTGGTGCGATCGCTGCCGGCTTTCACAGGCCCGTTACCGCAGGATTCACTATGAGAATAGTGAATCCAGGCCTTAGTCTATGCAAAATTATGTTCTTGCATATTCATTGTGTACATCTGAAAATGCAACTGGTTGTGGGGTCCCCAGAACAGGTTTGGAAAGAGGTAAGAGTTCTGGGCACAAAACAGAAGAGGAATCTAGAGATAATTGCATCTGATGATCTTAAAGTGGCCAAAGTAAAGGTGATGGCAATAAACAGAAGATTGTGTTGTGAACTATAAGACTAGTGGACCCTTGGGCCGGCCTGCAGGAGACTTGGGAAGGATTTCACTGGTCTCAACTAGACAGGCCGGGAGGCAGATCTCTGGCGGGCAGGCGGTGTCAGCTTCACCCAGGAAGCTGGCACTCCCCCGGGAGGAGCCCTTAGGAGCCCAGCTATTGGGACAGGAGATTCACCCTGGAAGTCGGAGCCCCCCCCGGGAGGAGCCCATAGGGGCCCGACCGCTGGGACTTAGGCGAAGCTCGGAGTTGGATCTTGGACAGGTACGGCGGCCGGTGGAGCGGAAGCAGGCAGGTACTAGGCTTAAGTGAAGCTGGCAGGAACCCTGCTCGGGTCGTAGGCAGGCAGGAACCAGGCTTGGCTGAAGCTGGCAGGAACCAGGCTCGGGCTGTAGGCAGGCAGGAACCAGGCTCGGGCTGTAGGCAGGCAGGAACCAGGCTTAGCTGAAGCTGGCAGGAACCAGGCTCGGGCTGTAGGCAGGCAAGAACCAGGCTTGGCTGAAGCTGGCAGGAACCAGGCTCGGGCTGTAGGCAGGCAGGAACCAGGCTTGGCTGAAGCTGGCAGGAACCCTGCTCGGGTCGTAGGCAGGCAGGAACCAGGCTTGGCTGAAGCTGGCAGGAACCAGGCTCGGGCTGTAGGCAGGCAGGAACCAGGCTTGGGCTGTAGGCAGGCAGGAACCAGGCTTAGCTGAAGCTGGCAGGAACCAGGCTTGGGCTGTAGGCAGGCAGGAACCAGGCTTAGCTGAAGCTGGCAGGAACCAGGCTTGGGCTGTAGGCAGGCAGGAACCAGGCTTGGCTGAAGCTGGCAGGAACCAGGCTCGGGCTGTAGGCAGGCAGGAACCAGGCTTGGGCTGTAGGCAGGCAGGAACCAGGCTTAGCTGAAGCTGGCAGGAACCAGGCTCGGGCTGTAGGCAGGCAGGAACCAGGCTTAGCTGAAGCTGGCAGGAACCAGGCTTGGCTGAAGCTGGCAGGAACCAGGCTCGGGCTGTAGGCAGGCAGGAACCAGACTTGGCTGAAGCTGGCAGGAACCCTGGAAGGCAGAAGCTGGAAGGAAGAAGCCTGTATAAGAGAGCAAGACAAGTACCGGTACGGCAGGCAGGCAGGCAAGGATGGAGTGGCTAGAGCGCTAGCGAACGCCGGGGCTCGAGGCAACGGGGGACCGAAGAAACCCTGTTGCAAGGTGCTGATCAGGCGTCTGCGGAGATCCTAAGTAGGCCGCGGCGTCTGACGTCAGACTGGGGGCGGAGCCATCCTTGGGCGGGGAACTGTCTAGAAAGGTGCGGGGCAGCTGTGCGCGCTCGCGCCTAGAGGCTGGCCAGCAATGGCATCTCCCCCGCGGAGACGCCCAGGATCCGACTCCACTTCACTGCTAGCTGGAAGGGGCCCCCAGGTAAGGGCCAGGACGCGAGCCTCGCAGACCGGACCGCAACAGGGGGGCACCTGTGCCTTTTTTTTTTTTACCTGTCCCTTCTATCTTTCAGGGGAATCTGAACTGGGATTTTTTGCCCCCATTTTTAACCCTCTCCTTCCTTCAGTTTGCCTGGTCATTATAGTCACATCCTCAGCAATGGGTCCATCCAATATTCAGTATGCATGCATGCTGTATCTGGCCACTAGGTGGCACTGTTATGTAGTGGGTAAAACTCCCTTTCCTGTCAGGGGAAATGCGAATGCTCTAGATCAGGGTTGTCCAACTCCGGTCCTCGAGGGCCACAAACCAGTCTGGTTTTTAGGATATCTCTAATGAATATACATGAGACAGAACTGCATACAATTGAGGCAGTACATGCAAATTTATCTCATGCATATTCACTAGGGTACTCTGAAAATCAGATCAGTTTGTTGGACACCCATGCTCTAGATCCTATATGGCTGATTGTTGCTACAGAAAAACACATTTTTATAAATATTGAGATCGATATTCAGAGGCATGTAGAGGCCGATGCAATAATCTTCGCAGAATGCTGGCACTGACTTTTCAGGGCCTGTTTTCTTAATGCACGCATGGCGCCCGCAAGGGGGGCACCATGCAATATGTAAATTAGGGGGTCACGGTAGGAAGGAGGCGATAGGGTTACTTGCATGACCTTAGCGCCTCCTTGCTAACATGACCCTGTCTGCCAGTAATGAAAACGGCCACTGAGTTTTTCGGCGGCCATTTTCATTACTGGCAGATGGGCAGTTATGAAAACCAATGCTGAGTTTACTGGCGTCGGTCTTTATAACTCGGCGGTCTGCCGAGTTATTTTATTTTTTTTTTTTTTACTTTAAAAAAGAAGTACAGATCTCATGACTCACGACTCGTGAGATTTAATAACTTCTTATTCTGTGGGACTTCTCAACCTCCACCTCCAGAAGGGGAATATCTTGAAATAATACAATCCAATCCTGCTAAGAACCTTTCATTCTTGTATTCCCTTATTTTTTTATTAACTTTATACAATATGCCTCACTCTTCCTGGAAACGCCGGGCTCGAGAGAGGCAAGAAATGGAAAGAACAACAGCAGGACCTGTAATGGGCCCTATGGATGCCCATGTCAGATGGGAAGTTACAATTCCGGATGAGTTGTCGCTTGAAGAGAACCAAGAAGGTATGGATTCCCTTCGTGACTCAATCATCTCTCTCTCCCCAGTTGTGAGAATATCACCCGAGAATCCAGCGAATATAAGATCGATATCTGATGTAGGCAATATACAACATAAACAATACACAAAAATAACATAAAAAACACATAATAAATCCAAAATATAAAAATCAAATTAAAATAAAACTACTTGTAAAATACAATATAAATGAACCAACAGAGTACTATAAAACAAGAAAGCAGTTTTAGCTGGTGATTCAGCTTTTGCACAATTCTAGAGTGGCTTTCCTTGTAGAAGCCAGACATTATTAAAAGTAAAATAACATCTTATAGCTTCTTACTGTACTGCTTTTTCCTGGTTCTTCTTATGTTATTTCTTTTCCATTTTGCTTAGAGAACAGTACATTCTTATCCTGAGTTCGCTTTTTGCTGTATAGTACAATTTGTTACAAAGTATTTCTCCACTATTTGAACTGGAGACATTTTTAAGAATCCTGTTTTATCATTATTTGAATCTTTCCAGCTGTTACTGAAAGCTGATTTAACAAGTGAAATGATCTTAGTTACAGCCAGGCAAATAGGAAACCCAGGTAGTCCTAATTACACTCAAATACTGATGGCTCAAATGACAATTCAGTAAAGGTCTTTAATATATTCCTGATTTGAAATTGGTATTGAGACATCAGTCAGTTGTTTTTATTTAAAAAAAACTTGCTTGTTTATAGAATCTTTCAAATATAACTCTATAGTGTTTTAAAAATATGCTGCTTTAGAAACAGAGTCAGCCACATCTGTGATAGGAAGCATAATCACCATGTCTATTCTTGATCTGCAAGACAGTCTTCAAAAGTTAAAAATATAGAACATTTGTATTTATGTTTATTATTACAAACAATAATAGTAAAGAATGTCCATTACTTCGCTGAGTTTTACAGTCCCTCCTTTGCACTTCTGCCTGTCAATAACATATCTAAAAAAAAAAGAAAAAAAGAATCCTTTCGTCTCACTGTTTTACATTTTAGTTATTTTGTCTTCCATTTCTACCTTTACGGTCCTGCCTGAATGTACTTAAGTGCAAAGGCAGAAATTGAAGAAAAAATAGCTAATATGTTGCTGGCCCTCCTCAGAACCCCCATGCAGGTATCACACTGACACTTGTGAAGCAGAAATACAGTGGCACAGTGCAGCTAGCTGCTAGCTGAAAAGTAGATTCTCAACAGAAACCCATCTAAACAGCCCCTGATAGATGCATAATCCACCTCCGGGTACTTGGGTGGAAGGGGGCTCACTCTGAAGCATTGACTTGACAAACTTTAATTTCAAACGGGCCGATACAGAACAGTGCGCTCCGACAGAGCGCATTGTTAACCCGCCATTGGACGCGCGTTTTGCCTTACCCTTTATTCAGTAAGGGGCCGAAAAACGCGCATCCAACCCGCCGAACCTAATAGCGCCCGCACCATGCAAATGCCCTATTAGGTATTCCCGTGCGATTCAGAAAACAAAATGTGCAGCCAAGCCGCACAGTTTGCTTTCAGAAATTAGCGCCTACCCAAAGGTACGCTAATTTCTTCGGGCACTGGGAAAGTGCACAGAAAAGCAGTAAAAACTGCTTTTCTATGCACCCTCCGACTTAATATCATGGCGATATTAAGTCGGAGGTCAAAGTAAAAAAAAAAAAAAATTGAAGTCGGCCCACGGCTGTCGGGTCGAAAACCGGAAGCTCAATTTTGCCGGCGTCCGGTTTCCGAGCCCATGGCTGTCAGCGGGCTCGAGAACCGACGCCGGCAAAATTGAGCGTCAGCTGTCAAACCCACTGACAGCCGCCGCTCCGGGCCAAAAGGAGGCGCTAGGGATGCGCTAGTGTCCCTAGCGCCTCCTTTTGCCTGTTTCTACCGCCGGGCCTCATTTAAATACTGAATCGCGCGCACAGGCAAGTGGCCTGTGCGCGCGCTGGGAGAGCGGGCATTTGCCCGCTCTCCCGCGGACTTTACTGAATCGGCCCGAAAGGGAGGGAAGGATTATCTTCAGGATCTTCTGTTACTTTAGATAAGATGCAATTTTTGAAATCCAGGGTAAGTCTTCTTGGAGTGACTGAGGGTTAGAAATGCCACATGCAAAATCTCTACCCCATCCAGTTCCTTCTACTCACCCCATCACACAAAAGAATCAGATATTTATTTATTTTACTTAGTTACAAGTTTTTTTTATACAGTCCTTTCAGAAATAGAACTGAACGGTTTAAAATCTAAAAACATACATAGGGCCGGATTTTAAAAAGGTTACGCGCGTAAATCTGGAGGACTGTACTGAGGAACACCCAGGAATTCATCACAGATTATGCAGAAATGAGATGCAGAATCTCATTTCTCTCTCCTCTCCATGTGCAGCTCTGTGGAGCACACTTTTCAAGTACACATCTCTTTGGGGTTTTTTCCCCTCTTCTAATTGGTTCAGAAACAATTTGGCTCCTGATTGGCTTAGAATCAAGAAACTGGTGCAAGCTAGCTTCAGGATCCTCAGTAAACAGAAAAGGAATAACATCCTACCCATACACGGGGAAAGGGTAAGGGCTACCATTATAAAACATGAATACAGCACAGAAATCTAAAAAGCAGATATCCATCAGAATCCCAGGCACACATTCACCCTGATAGATGTAGAACATTACAGGAAGAAGATTTATCAAAATAAGAGACATGACCTTATCTAAAGTTCAGACCTTTTATTTAAAAATAGTACAAAATTGTTTGAGAAATAAAAAACATTAAGACAAACAGGAAAGGAGACCTAAGGCAAGAAATAGGCAATTTGATATTTAGGGAATCTAAGTAACATTCCTACTTTTATGTAGATTATTGAATAAATCATTATAATAGGACTATTAGGCATAGCTGTAGCAACGCTATGGCCAATATGGCCACTGCCTGAAGAGTGCTGTGGTGCTGCTGCTGCTGCTGCTCCTGCCACAGGCTCCATGCCCTCGTCCTTCCTGCTTCTTGTTGCCTGTGATAGAAATCCAAAATGTTTGAACTACAGGGCCGCAGAAGAGAACAGCTGCATGGCTCAATTCAGCCTCATCAGAGCAGAGTTTAGGAAGGGAATGGTGAATAAAAACGGAAAATGCCATAACGCCTCTGTATCGCTCCATGGTGAGTCTGCACCTTGAATACTGTGTACAGTTCTGGTTGCCGCATCACAAAAAAGATATAGTTGCAGTGTAGAAGGTTCAGAGAAGGGCGACCAAAATGATAAAGGGGATGAAACAGCTCCCCTATGAGGAAAGACTAAAGAGGTTAGGTCTTTTCAGCTTGGAGAAGAGAAGGCTGAGGTGGGATATGATAGACGTCTTTAAAATCATGAGAGGTCTAAAATGGGTAAATGTGAATTGGTTATTTAGAAGGATGAGGGGGAAATCCATGAAGATAGCAAATAGCACATTTAAAACTAATCAGAGAAAATTATTTTTCATTCAATTTTCTGGAATTTCCTGCCAGAGGATGTGGTTAGTGCAGTTAGTGTAGCTGGGTTTAAAAAAGGTTTGGATAAGTTCTTGGAGGAGAAATCCATTAACTGCTATTAATCAAGTTGACTTAGGGAATAGCCACTGCTATTACTGGCATCAGTATTATGGGATCTACTTAGTGTTTGGGTACTTGCCAAGCACTTGTAGCCTGGATTGGCCACTGTTGGAAACAGGATGCTGGGCTTGATGGAACCTTGGTCTGACCCAATATGGCAATTTCTTAAGTTCTTATGTCCTTATGTGCAGAGGTCGGGCAGACTGATCCAGGCCAGCCCCACAGAAGCAGCAGGTGTGTATCATAAAGCCCCCTGCCCCCCAGGAGCAGGAAAAAAGTGCATACAAACTGATCAGGATTCACCACCTCCTCACACCAGTCACAGGAGAGAGCAGCCATAGTGCTTCAATTCAGCCCCATCCCTGCCTGTACAGAGTAGTGCAGACCTAGTCAAGCCCTGAAGAACAGAGAGCAATGGCTACAGGAGCAAGACAGCATAATGCGATTTGCTTACAGAAGTTTTGAACATGCTTGCTCAGCTGGCCAACACAGACAGAGGGGAGCAGCAGGGGCAGCATCAGGGTTTGGGAGATGTGGCAGCTCTCAGCAGAGGGGAGGGGAAGAGGAGAAGGGAAGAGAGAAATGTGGGAGACTGATGGGGAGGAGGTAAGAAGGGGGTGAGTATGGATGGAGGGATTGCAAAAGGGGGAGAGGAAGAGTCTCTAGAAATAGAAAGATAAGGAGGCAAGAGCCTGTGGGGTAAGGGATTGAGAAAAGGGGTAGAGCCTTTGAAGAGAGGGAGGGAATAAGAAGGAGTAGCCAAGCATTTGAAGGGAGTGGGTGAGAAGGGGGAAGAGTGCCAGGAGGGAGGGGGACAGGGAGGGATGGAGAGATGATGTGAAAGACCTGGAGGGGCAGGAAAGGGATTGAGAAGCAGTATGAAGAGACAGGAGTTGAAATGGGACTGGGGAGGAGGTGAAAATGGGGCAGTTGGAAGCTGGGTAGGGGTTAAGAGAAAGAAGAAAGGGGCTGAATGCTGAGGGGATGAGTGACAGTAAAGGCAATGGAGCTGGTGAGGAAATGAAAGAGAAAGGTAGATGAGGGCTGTGGAGGAGTGAGTAAAGAGGGTGGAAATAGGGGACTAGAGAGTTGTGGATGAAAGACGGAGGGGAATAGAAAACTGGAGGAGGAATGAGAGAGGAATGGAAGGAATGGGGAGGAGGTTAAGGGGGGGATGAGATGCTGGGCAAAAGACAGGAAAGGAGCTGGATCATGCCAGGAGAGATGAGTAACAGGGAAGGAGCTGGGATGAGAAGCAGACGAAAATAAATGAGGGCTAGAGATGGGGTGAGTACAGACTGTGGAAATGGATGTTTAGTAAAGACTGAGGGGGAACAGGAGGCCGGGGA
Source organism: Rhinatrema bivittatum (assembly GCF_901001135.1). Lineage (NCBI taxonomy): Eukaryota > Metazoa > Chordata > Amphibia > Gymnophiona > Rhinatrematidae > Rhinatrema > Rhinatrema bivittatum. The sequence goes on along the minus strand of NC_042622.1, from coordinate 53,247,810 downwards.
AGGAGTGAGAGATAGAGGGGGGAATGAGAGGACTGGGGATAATTAATATTACATTCTAGCCTTTCTATTAAGGCTCAAAAATTGCTAACATAGCAAAGGTATTAAGGATGTGCAGCAGGGACAGATTCGGTATTCGTATTCTTCGGGACCCAAATCTGTTGCATCCGTTCTTGGGGGACCCCGATCCGTTCATTAGTTACATATGTATTTGTTTCCCAAAAAAAACCCCATCTCAACCCTTTAAATTTAATTTACTACAACCCCCCACCCTCCTGACCCCCCCAAGGCTTGCCAAAAGTCCCTGATGGTCCAGCAGGAGTCCTGGATTGATCTCCTGCACTCGGACTGTCGGCTGCCGGTATTCAAAATGGCGCCGATAGCCTTTGTCCTTACTATGTCACAGAGGCTACTGGTGCCATTGGTCGGCACCTGTCATATGGTAGGAGCAATGGATGGCCGGTGCCATCTTGTGCTCCTACCATGTGACAGGGGCCGACCATGGCCGGACTTTACGCGCTCCGGGCCAATTTTCTAATGGGCCTGGCTATGCGCGTAAACCCCGGACACGTGTAAGTGCTGGGGAATTAAAGGGGGTGGTCCGGGGTGGGGCAGAGCTAGAGGCGCCTGGACAGCGGCCATTTGCTTAATTGGAGCGGACAGGGAGGGAACTGGAGAAGGCCCCAATGCGTCGCCGCGCAAATTTGCTAAATTATACCCCTCTTGCGTGTGCCGACCTGGAATTTTATAACATGTGCACAGCAGCGCGCGCATGTAATAAAATTGCATGTTATTTATTTAACAGTTTTTCTATACCGACATAAGATGTAAACCGATATGATGTGTATTCTAAACAGCAGGTGGAAATTACAAAGAACAGGTGAGGGGAAGAGGACAACCAAAAAACAAAAGGTAGGAGGCTCAGACAGCGAGCCTGAAAAATGGAACTAATGAGGAGAGAATAGGAAAGAGAAGGAACATAATTTACAAGATTTACCAGATTACATATTTTACAAGATTACAAGGGGCTTATTGCTAGGAACGATGTGAAGGTGGAAGGGGGGCAGTAATCATCGAAATTAATCTGGGAAAGCCTGGTGGAAGAACCAGGTCTTTAGCATTTTCTGGAATTTAAAAGGACATGGCTCTAGGCGGAGATCGGGAGGTAGAGCATTCCAGTGAGTGGGGACAGCAATTGAGAGACCACGGTCCCTTGTTGCTGTGAGTTGGGCCTTCTTGGGGCGGGGGGGGGGGGTGGACTTGTAATGTGCATTTAAGGTTTATTCTGGTGGGGTGGGAGGATTGTGTGAGTTGTAATGGTTCGCTGAGCCACGAGGAATTATGTTTGTGGATAGATTTGTGTATGATGGTGAGAGTTTTGAACAGGATGCGGGATGAGACGGGGAGTCAGTGTAGGTCTTTGAGGATGGGGGTAATGTGGTCTGTTTTGCGTGCGTTGCTGATAATCCTTGCCGTTGCATTTTGTAATATCTGGAGGGGTCTGATGGTGGAGTCGGGGAGGCCAAGGTACAGGGAGTTGCAGTAATTCAGCTTAGATGATAAGGTAGCTTGGATGACAGTTTTGAGATCATGTGTATGGAGTAGGGGCTTGAGCTTTTTTATGACATTGAGCTTGTAGAAACCTTCTTTTATGACGGAGGTAATATGATTTTTTAGGTTCAAATGTGGGTCTATTAGAACGCCAAGGTTTTCGTACAGGGGGCTGCGAGGTGAAGGAGATGGTCGATGGAGGGAGAAAATTTAAAGGTCTGGTGGTTGTGGATGAGAAGGAGCTCGGTTTTTGCAGAGTTAAGGGCAAGTTGAAGAGAAGTGAGTAGTGAGTTAATGGATGAGGGGCATTTCTCCCAGAAGCTCAGGGTTGCAGATAGTGATTCACAGATAGGATGATGATTTGGACATCATCTGCGTAAATGTAGAATTTGAGACCAAGATCTGATAGAAGATGACAGAGGGGGAGGAGGTAGATGTTAAAGAGAGCGGAAGAGAGGGAGGAGCCTTGAGGCACTCCTTGTCCATGTGTGCGTGTATTTTTTGAAAATCTACCACTGAGGATATGCTAAAAACCTAACTTGATGGCCCTCGAGGGCTGGGAGTAAATACCACTGTTCTAGGTCCATTGTTGAGGGACTTTCTGTGGATGCAGAGTGTGTTTAAGAACTGGAGATGCAGGATTTATAGTTCAAACTCTATTCCTTTCTCTATTGACTCCAGATCACTCTCTTATCAATATAGAATTGGTTGAATGATAAGCACTAAAAAATGTTTAATTGTAGTTTTAATGGGAGGTTGGAACTGGCCAAGTTTTTTTTTTTTTATTGCAATCTTTTTGTATCTTTTATAGCTAATTTAAAGGCAGGGGTCAATGATGTTTGCAACAGTAATGTTGGCTCACCCCCTCCATACTTAGTTTGCCACTCCAAATACTTCTATCTAGAGGTACCACTTCTCTGCGGGATGTGTATAGTAGGGGGGGGGGGGCGCTCTCTGGGTCATGGTCATGCATCATGTGCATTGAGGTACAATGGGAAGAGGCTATGCAGGGGCTCTGGTGGATATCTACGGGAGGAGAGCTCTGTATACCTGTGCCTAGTATGGCAAAATCTAAGGTGGAGGTGGGGATGAGGGACTGCAGTGCTTGTATTTTGCTGAGTATAGGCAAAAATGCATTTCTGTTTGCACTGCTCATAGAATCTGGTTTCTTGGGGTTTCCTTTTCATTTTTTGTCTGCATGATTGTGTTTCCAATTTGTTTCCTTTTCAGTTTTTGTCTGCATTTTTGTGTTTCTAATTTGTGGTAATTTATTCCGTATTGAGTGAAAGTCAGTCTGTGTTCTGCTTGTGTGATTGAGACAAGGTAGTCTGCAGTGTATAGTGTCTGTGTAGTCTGGCATCTTCTTTTTTTCCAGTTGGAGGTGTACTGGTGTTCTAGGGCCTGAAGTTATATTTGTAGTGTTGCCTTTATAGGTAAAGTTATCGCTGTGTGAGTCCTGGGTGTTGGTGCTCTTTTGGTGTGTCAGATTTACTGCAAAGGTTCTGAGTACATTTTTGACAAGGTTTTGTGGTACAGCACAATGTGTCTAGTAATGGAGGGAGTTTGCTTTGTTGTTAAAAAGATCCAGAACCTAATTAGTTTGATATAATCAGCAATACTATAATTTAATAGAAGCGGAAAAAGCATGACAGTATCATGGCTTAAAGACACACACTCCTTTTCCAACCCCTCCTGCTTAAACTGGTAGAGATGGCTAATCAGTTGGGTAAAAGTTGGCAGTTCTGTAGTCATTAAGGATCACATCTGTACAGACATAAAGGTCACATGTCAGAGTTACACATTTCAGAGTTACAAAAAAATTAACAAAGTCTCCCAACTCGTGGTAATGTGTGTTGTATAGAGGGAAAGGTTGCACTTTTTCACTTTTGGGAAAGTAAAAGGATAGATGCCAAAGTCTTTTTCAATTCTTGATTGTAGTGGAGACGTATAAAAGCTAATGCCCGACTCAGGCCGAGTTTCACCACTCTTAAAGCGGCTGCCTCAGGGGCTTAGACGCTCATTTAGACTCAGGACCATTAATAACTTCGAGCTTATTGTGCAATGTCATTTGTCAGTCCGTCCCTTTTTGCACTTTTGGCCATGGGTGTCAAATTGCCCGGCTATGGCTCTGCTATTAAGAGCCTATGAAGTAAGTATTTTTCTGTTAGACACAACATGGGAAAATCTTTTAGCACACTTGGCTCCATATCTGATTTTCAATTATGACTAATTAAAAAAAAAAAATGGCCAGGAAAAAACACCACAAATCAACTGCTAATGCATTCAAACAGTGGTGAACAGGGCTTTGTGGAAACTCTAAGGTGCACTCATAAAACAAGGAAGTGTCAGACACTTGTCACAGAACAACAAATCTGCATTCATGCGTTTTAATCATAGTCATGGGGTTTTAGACACCTTTAAAGACTTTTTTCAAGCAACAGTCTTAAGACAAAGTGGAAGCAAAATGTTCACAGAAAAGGCAGGAACTCTTCCATCACTGACAACTGTTACACAAGAATCTCGCTGCCATGATCATCCTGATCTTCATCTGAAGAATAAACTGAGCACCAAGCAAAAATCAACGTCCAGCTCGACATGGTCTGTGTTTTTAAAACTCAATCCGCATCAAGGGGGGTTACCAATGACAACCGCTCACCAAAATCTACGCCAGTTGTGCTCCCAAAAAATTAGATTTGCAAGTCTTTAACAAACGTTTACTGCAAGAGGTGCAAAGATGCTTAGGGTTCTTTTTAAAATGTTAACGGGCAAATGAAAGGGAGCCAACAGCCTTCCACCAATCACTTTTTCTGTTATAACTACCAGAACTTGAAATATGATGTAAAACTGGATATCCATGTTAGAATTATACTATACAATTACAGGTAAATTTTCGAATCTGCACGCAGTTCCTGGCGCACACACATAGACGTGCCAGTTTTATAACAAGCACGTATCGCGCACATGTTATAAAATTGGCTACCCTCGCGTACATGCGCACCTGATTTTATATCGGTGCGCACATGGGTGAGTGGGTTCTGACTCGCGTGTGCAAGGAAGGGAATTTTTTTTTAGAGATGCGCCAATGCAATCGGCCCTTTCCCCAGTTCCCTCCCAGTCCAATAAAGGAGCGGACTGGGTAGGAACTACCCAAACCCCCTACCTATCCTTCCTCCCTTTTCCCCTCTCCTCTCCAACCCCTAAATCCCACTTATCTACCCTAATTTTTTTTGTTTTAAAACTTACCTGCCTAATGTCGCTGTCTCTCAGCCTCTGCCCCAGCCCATCCAGACCCCCACCAGGCCTTCCCCTCTTTAAAAGCCCGGCACTTCCGCACATACCGGGAGATACGCACATGGCCAGGCTGTTTGAAAAATGCCGTGAGGAAACAACAAATAATAGATGCCCAAGGGTCTTTTCCAAAACTTTAATTGGTGGAGACGTATGTAATTAGTTAAAAATGCCCGACTCGTGCCGAGTTTCGCCACCTTCCAGTGGCTGCCTCAGGGGCTTAAATGAAAGCAGACTGACTAAATATATATTAATTCCAAACACACATCCGCAGTACAAACGTATCTTGAATAAATACAGTAGCCCTTAAGCCTCTCTCAGTTCCAGTCTCTAATGGCGCCACATACGTGTTTCTGCGCGTCAGCGTGCACTGTCTCCACTCGCTACAGTATTTATTCAAGATACGTTTGAACTGCGGATGTGTGTTTGGAATTAATATATATTTATTCAGTCTGCTTTCATTTAAGCCCCTGAGGCAGCCACTGGAAGGTGGCGAAACTCGGCGCGAGTCGGGCATTTTTAACTAATTACATACGTCTCCACCAATTAAAGTTCTGGAAAAGACCCTTGGGCATCTATTCTTTGTTCTTTCCTCACTGCGTTGTTTGATTGCCTACCTTGCTGTTTTCTGGGCCTGTCCCTTGTTTGGAAAATGCGCCAGGCGCGTGCGCACATGCCTATCTCCGGGATTTGCGCACGCCGGGCTTTTAAAATCTGCCCCTTTGTTTTCTACTAGAGACAAGTGAGTTTTGCCTGTTCATTACAGGACCAGCCCAATAGCTTAGTGGTTTTGCTGTGTGCTGCTTTATAAAAGATCTGGGCTCAATTTCTGGTCCTTGGGCCAGCTGAGAGTGGTGAGGAGTCGGCATTCAGAGTACATGGTAGATAATAACAGCCATTAAGCAATGTAAGCACCTAAAGGGTACCTTTCAAATCCAAGTACATGCATAAAGCCCCATTTTTTCACTTACTGTGTGTAAAAAATGTGTGCAATGCATAGCTCGGTTTCGCTCATACTTTTATGTGCACAGAGTAGGGGCAAAGCTGGCACTTGTGTATATGTTTTGATTTTTTTTTTAAGTACAGGGGTAATTTTTAAAAGGATTTACATGCTTAAAACTGGGTTTTAAATGTGTAAATACATTTTTCCTGTATAATCGGGCTTTTGAAAATTACTACAATATATGCCATTGAATTGTCAATAAATTTTGCATATGTAAGTACACTTTAAGCATGTAAAAGGCTTTTAAAAATTGCTACGATAGATAGAATGTTACATTTACATGTTGTGGGAATGAGCGGTGATATCCACAGGCCTAAAGACAAACCTAGACTAACTCCAGCCTTCTAAAAAAAGTAACTCTTTATTATAACTTCACATATGCACATCCATAGACTGTCTTCTTCTCAGACAGTGTACACTCTTTATTTACAGTGTGATGCTTCGTCTCAGCTCAATGTTTGGATCGTATTGCCTATAGGAGCTGCTGTCCTCCCGGAGACCTGTCCTGGTCTGGTTATCCCCAACTGGATCCCAGCTCTTATTTCCCTGTCTCTAGCTATGCCCTCTGAGTCCCACCTGCCCCACAGGATCCCGCTCATATATTATACTCTCCTCAGTGGATTTAAGATCTATCTTGGTCCTGCAGAGTTAAATAGGGGAACACTAGGGTCACTGCCTAATAGAGATGTGAATCGGAACCAGTATCGGTTCGGATTCCGGTTCCGATTCACATCGTTAAATTTTTATCTTGCAGTCTGATCAGGTTTTTTTTATCGGCTGCGCCCGAGCTGATAACCAAAAAATACAGCTGACTCTTTAAAATGAGTTTGTTAGTATCCCCCCACCCTCCGGACCCCTCCATAAATTTTAAATACCTGGTGGTCCAGCAGGGGTCCCGGGAGCATTCTCCTGTGCTCGGGCCATCGGCTGCCAGTAAACAAAATGGCGCCGATGGCCCTTTGCCCTTAGCATGTGACAGGATATCCTGTCACATGGTAGGAGCAATGGACGGCCGGCGCCATCTTTAAAAATGGCGCGGGCCATCCAGTGCACCTACCATGTGACAGGGGCTGACCAATGACACCGATAGCCCCTGTCACATGGTAAGAGCAAAGGGCCATCGGCGCCATTTTGATTAGTGGCAGCTGACAGCCCAAGCGCGGGAGAATGCTCCCGGGACCCCCTCTGGACCACCAGGTATTTAAAAAAAAATTTTGGGGGGGGTCCGGAGAGTGGGGGGATACTAACAAACTCATTTTAAAGGGTCAGGTTGTGTTTTTAGGTTGTGTCCTTTCTTCCTGCCCCCTCCCCCATAATGATAAGAAAACCCACTAAATTAATTGTGGGGTTTCCTATCGCTATCGGGGACCCCCCGATATCTGACGATATTGAAAATATCGTCAGATATCGGGGGGTATCGGATGATATTTTCAATCGTCAGATAAACGATTCACATTCCTACTGCCTAACATACCCTCCCCTCAGCTTGGACCCATTGGCCAGCAAATTGTTTATTTTGAAAACTACAATATACACAAAGAGGATAATTTTCAAACAGCTTTGCATGGCCCCATATATGTATAGATATGGCTGCACAGAGAAACACTACAGTATTTTCTAACCTGTGCATATTAAGATTATAAGATTCACGTATGTCTGGCTAAATGCGAATACTTGCAATGCATTGAAAGCACGTACTTTTCCTACCTATTTTATAAACATATTTTATGCGTGAAGTCGAGATCCTTCTAGTTCTTCATCTTGACCTCTACCCATTTCACTCAGACCTCCCACAAAACCAATAACAGCTAACAGATGAGTCAGATATCTTTCACTTGCTAGTTTGTTGGTGTACAATTGTGCAAATAAGTTTCCAAATGTACTAGAGCAAGTCTCTTCTTAAACAGCAACTTTCACGCATAAAGTCTGGCCCCTCCCTGGAACGCCGAGAGATCGCCCCTTATTTGCACGTATAGGGGTAGATTTTTAAAACATACGTGCACGTGTCCGTGTGCTAGCGCTACCCAGCGCATGCGATTTTATAACAAGTGCTTGCTGGCGTGCACTTGTTATAAAATCCAGGACGACGCACGCAAGGGGAGGTTCAAAAATGCAATTTAGGTGTGGCGACGAGATCGTGCCTCTCCCAGTTCCCTCCCAGTCTGCTCCAATTAACATGCCGCGCGCATGTTCTACTATATGATATCCGCGCGCATATGCGCGCTGGATTTTAACATTTGTGCATGCATGTGCAGGCGACCTGCAACTTGCGCAGGCAGGGGGAGGTTTCCAATTACATGCGTGATGTATCAGGCTTTTTTTCCCTACCCCCCCTACCTAATCTTACTCCCTTTTCCTCTCTCCACTCTAACCCCTAACCCCTACCTAGGTACCCCAAATTTTTTTATTTCTATATTTACTGCTCCTTGGGAGCAGAAGTAAACTCTGTGTGCCAGCCGGCTGCTGGCGCACGCTTCCCCAGGACAGCATCTAATGGCGCTGTCCCGACCCGACCCCTCCCTGCCCTCCCCACCCAGACCACGCCCCTACGGACAGCCACGTTCACTTGGCCCGATACATCTGCGTTAACTGTAGTTACGCACGTGACCGGGCCCTTTGTAAAATGCACGCAGCCCATGCCGGGTCCGGCCACGCACATAACCCTCGTTTTTTTACACGCACAGTCCTTGTAAAATCAGGCCTGTACAGTATGGGCTAATTTTGTACACATAAGTGCTTCGATAATTAACTTGCTAGACTTTACTGATATGTAGGCTGTTTGACAATTACCCTCATACCAGTTTCTAGAGGGATTCGTGGCCCGTGACCAAAGTATTGCCGCTATAATGGTTAGGCTAGATGGAACGGGATGTTTAAAAAAAAAACGGGTTAAACCCCCACCCATATAGCTGTGAATGAAGACTCAGTGCCACTGCTCTGCTAGGGGTTGGTTCCAATTGATCTGCAAGCCCATTGGATTGCAGCTTTAAAAATAGAGGTAAGAATCCCGGACATCCCATTCTAGTCACAATCGTCCGCTCATTATGATGATTGTTTTGAAAAATAAAAAAAAATGTATATCTTTAGAAGTTATATGAAAATTACCATCTCAGTATGAGTGGTGACAGCTTGTGCATTGACAATTAATTTGAGATAGACTTTTCCATAAAACATGAAAAGAAAAGGACAGCAATGAAAAGAACAATAGGGGAAAAGAGTAATTTGCAGTTATAATTTAGTTTCTTTTCAGCCATTAATGGAATCCTGGGAATAAAAGAGACTTTGTCCATCCATCTATTCAGCTTTCTTCTTTGGTGTCGATTTTCTCACATAGCAGGTAAATGTGCGTCCTACCAAAACCTTAGCTTAATTGGATGAAGTGACAACCCCCAAATAAATGCTCAAGAAGAATTTGACGCAATTAAATGTCATCAGAGCCATTGGAGCAAAGGTCCTCTAGGCCTGAAACGTGTTGAAAGGAAATTCTTTCAGATATTAAAATATGACTTGCGGGGAACTTTCAAAGAAGAGTCCACTGTAAGCCATGAAATATTAAAGCATTGTATGCCATATCCATTTTCATGTGTATGTTTGGTCTTCTAGTTAGGCTTTCTTTGAGTTATTGGTCAAATGCATCATTTCTCTGCATTTGTCTGGGTAAGCAGCCTACCTCATGCCTGGGGAAATAACCCAGTCTTGAGCAAATGAGTCTCTAACAATACTCTTTGTGGTGCAAAGAGAGAGAGAGAGAGAGAGAGAGAGGAAAACAGATTTTTAAAAAAACAAAGATTGATTCCATATTTCCTACTGCGCAGATCTATAGTGTCCCAAGCTCAAAGGTAGAGTTCATTGGTGAAGCACAGCGAAAATCCTAGGCGTTGTAATTTTTCAAGAGTAACTAAGAAAGGTTGGAAAAGAAGTGACCCTGCTCAGATAATAATCTTTGAGTACTGCCTGATTCATATTTTTTTTCCTGGTTTTCTAAGTCCGCTCTGGACCTAACATGAAATGAAATCTGAATTTTGTGACCAACTCCAGTTTACTTGGCTCAAATCTTTTTGGAAGTGGCTTTGAAAATTGCCCTCCTTATATTCAAGTCATTTAGTCCACACTCTCAGCCCCTAGTATTGCCATTATAATCCCACATATATGTTACGGTAGAGCAAATCATAGCCAGTATCTACAGTATAATATTTACTAATTTGTTTCTTAGCACTTTGTGCATAAATAATACTGGACTGAATTGTGTGCAGGGCTTAATTTGTGGTGGAATGCCTGAAACATAGCTGGACCACTTCTTTTCAGACTTAAGAAGTAAAGCAGCAGGGGTGCTGTGCTCCAGTCCCCCAACCCCCCCCCCCCACCCCCACCGGCAGGGAAAAGGGGAGGGGGGAGAGTACTGGTGGGCAAAAGATGGCAAGGGATTGAGCACTGGTGGGCTCTGGGAATGGAGGATCATGAGATAACAAGGAAGAAGAGTGTACAAATGTGTTTGTGTATATATGTGAGAGCGAGAGTGGATGTTTGGAGGAAATAGAGAGTTCATACCCAGCCCCGGTCCCTCACACAGTTCACACGGGGTCCTGGCCCTATTTCCTCCCTCTCTCATCACCACTCCACAGTTCCATTTCCTTTTTGTCCACAAATTATGCATTGGTTGTGTGTATATTGTTTACATCTAGAAAAATGGCTTGCAAATAATTTATGAAATACATTGCATTCTTTGCTTTTTAATCAGGTCTTATGGCATTAAATATTCACATTATTTGTGTTACGATTGTTATTAATTTACTGCTCCTATTATCAGAGGTTAACACAATTTCAAACAAAATGTGGCTTCTGTAATCATTATTTTTTTATGTTAATAACCAGAAAAGTTGGAGTATTGAAGATACAGATGACAGCCAGTAGTGGTACTTGGAACCTACTTTGAGCAGAGAAGAGTCATAAGTGGAGTGCCTCAAGGATCAGTTCTGGGCCCATTTGTGTTCAATATCTTTGTGCGTGACATTGTGGAAGGGCTAGAAGAAAAGGTTTGTCTTTTTTTAGGATGAAAAGATCTGCAACAGATTTGGCACACTTGAAGGAGTAGAGAGAATGAGAAGCGATCTAAGAAAATTTAAGGAGTGGTTGAAGATTTGGTAGCTGAGATTCAAGGCAGAGTCATGCATTTGGGGTGTAGAAATCCAAAGGAGCTGTATGTGAAGTGAAGTGAAAGACTGATGTGCATGGACGGGGAAAGAGACTTTGGGGTGAGTATCTGACAGTTTGAAGGCAGCAAAGCTATTTCATTCAGTGTTTCACGGATCTGTGACCTGCCACTCTTACCTCCAGCCCAGGACCCAAGCTGGGTCCCAGCAGATGCCAAGGGAGACTCCTTGATACACATGCAGTAGCCTGCTGCAAGCTGTCCTCCTCTTCCACTCCTGGAAGTTCCGCTGCTGATCTCCACCATTGGTGCGGTAGGCCACCACGCTCAGCCAGCCTCCGACGCTGCATCAGTCCTGGACTTCTTAAAGGGCCAGTGGTGGGAAACCAAGGCCAGCGCTGCCTGATGACATCACTACTTGAGGGGTATATAAGGCCACTCCTGCAGTTGCCCCTCACCTCATCAAGAGGTCGACTCCATTGGAGTAGTGGTTTGCCTCTGCATTCCTGGTTCCTGATCCTTGCCTCCTGGTTCCTGTTCCATTGTGTGTCTAGTTGAGTTCCTGTTCCTGGTTTCCTCACAAGTCTGGTCTTCTGCTGAGTTCTTGTCTTCATGGTCTGACACCCCTCGTCTGTCTTCAGTGACTCGTCTGTTCTGCTGTTCCTCCTCTCTTCACCCCTTCAGATTGGACTCCTGGCTTTGACTTCAGATTAAACTCCTGAGTTTGACTTAGGATTGTATCTAGATGTTGCTAGACCTCTGCCTGCCTTTGACCATTGCCTGCTCACCGACTTGTTTGAATTGTGCCTGCCCAGACCTCTGCCCGAACCATGACACTGAACAAGCTCCACCTGCCTCTGACCACAGCTTGCACCAGTCTCTGCTGCCTGCCCCAACCATGGCTCATACTAACTGCGATTTTCTGCATGCTGGTGTATCACCATATACAACAGATCTACTTCTCCACAGAGGCCCACAGTTAAGTCCAGCTGACCCCAGCACCCGAAGACTCAACCTAAGGAGAATGAGGGCTGGTACTGGTAAAGCTCCTGTTGGGCCTCTGCTCCACCTAGCTCTGCCTGCTGACAGTGGGGACCTACAGGGCTCCTTCCTATGGGTTATGCCAACTCTACCTTGATCCAGGGGGTCTACTCCTGCAACAGAAGTAATGTGACAAGTCGGTGATTAAGGCCAGAGGAATGCTGGGCTGCATAGAGAGAGGCATAACCAGCAGGAAAAAGGAAGCGATAATGCCCTTGTACAGGTCCTGTATAGGAATACTGTGTTCAGTTCTAGAGACCTCATCTCAAAAAGGATAGAATCAGGATGGAAGCAGTGCAGAGAAATGCAACCAAAAATGGTGTGGGGTCTGCTTTGAAAGCCATATGAGTCAAAACTGAAGAACCTGAATATGTATACTCTGGAGGAGAGGAGGTGCACGGGAAATATGAATCAGACATTTAAATACCTAAAAAGAATGATTCACAGGAATCAAATCTTTTCCAATGGAAAAAAAAGCTGTAGAACCTCCAAAAGGGTTAGACTCAGGACCAACATCAGGAAATATAACTTCACAGAAAGGGTGATGAATGCATGGAATGCCCTTCTGGAAGAGGTGGTGAAGACAAGAGCAGTAATGGAATTCAAAAGGGCATGGGATAAACACAGAGGATCCCTTAAGGCTAAAGGAAGACAATGAAGAAAAGGGATCACCCTATATTAACTGGGTTTAACCTGCATGGAGTGGCAGTTAGTTATTATCAGTAACAGAGGGCATGGTGGTAACCTGCATGGAGTGGCAATTAGGGATGTGAATCGTTTTTATAACAAATTTAAATATCGTACAATATTTCTTAATTTGTTATATATCGGTTAAAAACTAGAAACAAACACTTTTCCCCTGAATTTTTGTGAATATCATTTTTCAGGTTAGCGCGCACTAACAAAAAAATGTTTATTTTTGTTATTTTTTTGTTACTTTTTGCTATTTTTTGTTAGTGCGCGCTAACTCCCGTTAGCGCGCACTAAGCCAAAAAACGATTTTTCACGGAAAAAAATGTCGATCCGCGGGAAAACAAGATTTTCCCACGCCCAGACGAACCCAAAAGCGGGAACGATCGGGCACTCGATTCACATCCCTAGTGGCAATTACTACCCTTAAAAAAAACTTGCTGGGTAGACTGGATAGACCTCTTGGGTCTTTTTCTGCTGACATTTACTTTGAATCATAAGTATTGATTGGATCATTTCTAGTTCAAATTTTCACTGAAACAGTAAAGGCCTGATTTTAAAAAGCATTTGCACAAGTAAAACTGGGTTTTACTCAAGTAAATGCTCTTTACTTGAATAAGCAGGCTTTTGAAAATTGCTACAATATATCATTGAATTGTCTATAGGATTTACGCACGTAAGTGCACTTTATGCAATTAAAAGGCTTTTGAAAATTGCTACAATAGTAGTTACATTTATACGTGTCCCCTAAGGAAATAACCTACATAGCAGATAAAGACCAAAAAGGTCTTTATCCAGTCTGCCCAGCAAGGTGCTTAGGGTTGGAACTGCCACTCTGTGCAGGTTACCCCCCATGTCTTCTTTTTAGGGTTGTAATTGCTGCTCTGTGCAGAAAATGTTACACAAAAATTGCCACCTGTTGTCTTGCTTCTTAATTTCCTACCTCTAGCCACGGTGGATCATCTATGTTTATCCCATGCCCTTTTGAATTTCACTACTGCTCTTGTCCTCGCCACATCTTCCAGGCATCCACCACCCTTTCTGTGAAAAACAATTCCCTGGTGTTGCTCCTGAGTCTAACCCCTTGGAGTTTCGTATCACAAACCCTAGTCCTCCAGGTGCTTTTTCACTGGAAAGTTTTGATTCTTGTGTATTATTAATATTTTTCAGGTATTTAAAAGTCTGTAACATATTCCCTCTGTCTCTCCTCTCCTCCAGGGTATGCATATTTAGATCCTTCAGTCTCATCTCATAAATATGTATACCCTAGAGGAGAGGAGACACAGGGGGGGATATGATGCAGACTTGTAAATACCTGAAAATTATATTCTTGTGGTATTTCAACCTCCTGGCGATTCTTAGCATATCAATGTGACCTCGATTGCCATCCTTAGGCATTCTTTACAGTAAATGGTGAATGCATTATGTCGATGCCGATTTCTGTCTGTGTCCTTTTCAAACTTACGTGCATAATTTTCCTTTGCTAGGAAAATAACACATAAGTTGAAGACACTGACAGAAATCGGTGCTGTCCTCTCCATTTTGCGGCTTGCAGCGAGGGAGGGGGCAGGCCATCGCTCCTATGTGTCTCCTACTTCTGCGCCTTCCCCCCCCCTCCCTTCCACTGGGGGAGCAAGTGGGGGGGAATAAATTGGAGAAAATGTTTTTAAAAGCTTGCAGGCAATGGGAAGACTGAAGTGAGGAGGAGGCGGAGGAAGGGAGAGCAGCAGCCTCGATTTCATGCAGACACATGCCGACACACAAGCAGCCTCCCTCTTGCACAACCCATCCCCAGTTCTTGCCTCTGTCACATAAATGTGCATGCATGCATGGAATTAACCTGTTTCTCTCCCACACAAACACTGAAACATGCACACATTTTGAAAATGTAATGTTTAGTGTAATGAATGCCTTTGGACGTGGAGAAGGCATTTATCGAAGTGATTTATAGGGGTGGAAAGCATTTTATCCACATTTAATTGGATATCTAAAAAACGCCCTCCCTCAATCTGGCATAAAATCTGCGTTTTGATCTACAAGATGATAGCCCCTGGGGGTGGGAAAAGGGGGGGGGTGTGTCTCTCCAGACCCCCAGGAGTTTTGCCACACTAACAAGGTGGGGACAGGGAGCTATTTCAGGCGGTTCGGGCAAAAGTATGAAAGTGCTTTGGGCCCCAGTGGAGCACCAAGGATTTTATGCTATGTCAGTGGGGGCTCAGGGGGGAGCAGCTAGGGTGAGGCAGTTGGAGGCTTGGGGAGAGACATTTAAAAAAATAGGCAAGGTTTGGATGGGAAGGGAGGAGAAAGGCCTGCATTGCTAGCTTTTTTTTTTTTTCTTCAGATCATTGGGGCCATCTCAAGGAATGGTGGGGGTGTGTGGGAAAGGGGGTCTGAAACTCCATAGGGTAGTTACAAATTTGGGCCAATCAGACCCTCTAATGACAGGCCTGGGAGCATAGGAACCTGTGTCAGTGTTCCAGTGCTCCCAGGAAAGTTAGCTACCACTCCAGAGTGGTAGCTAACTTTCCTGAAAATAACGCAGCTTGTGAATTTTCAGGCAAGCCCTGTTATTTTAATTATATGAAATTACCTAGTAATGAGCTGCTTTGCATGCATTTTCATACAATGCATCTCATTACCATAACTGCATTAGTGGCAAGAAAATAAAGCATGGTATTTAAAATACTGTATGTTATCACTATTTTTCAAAGACCCAAACCTCCACTCAAAACGTGACAATTATATACCATAAAATCTCAAAAAATCACTTCTTGCACAAAAAAATTCCAATGCTCTAAGAAGTAAAATTTAAGACCCACACGCGTGTGCACATGTGTGTGTATTTGTTGGTGTGTGCACATGGATGCACTGACTTTATAACATACATGTGTATATATGTGTATATCTGCACGTGTTATAAAATCGGCTATCCGCACGTACATGTGCACACAATTTTATATTGATGCGCACATGTGCACACAAATGCTGTGTTAAGAACATAAGAAATTGCCATGCTGGGTCAGACCAAGGGTCCATCAAGCCCAGCTTTTTTGAGATGCGGCGACAGAATTGTACACAGTATTCAAGGTGCTGTCTCACCATGGAGCGATATAGAGGCATTATGACATTTTCTGTTTTATTAACCATTCCCTTCCTAATAATTCCTAACATTCTGTTTGCTTTTTTGACTGCTACAGCACACTGAGTCGACAATTTCAAAGTATTATCCACTATGATGCCTAGATCTTTTTCCTGGGTGGTAGCTCCTAATATGGAACCTAACATCGTGTAACTACAGCAAGGGTTATTTTTCCTTATATGCAACACCTTGCAGTTGTCCACATTAAATTTCATCTGCCATTTGGATGTCCAATCTGCCAGTCTTGCAAGGTCCTCCGTGTCTTGCGCGTGTAATTGGGGGGAATTTTAGTAGATACACACAGTGATGCAATAGGCATGTTTGCCAGTTTGCTCCCGGTCGCCCCAGTAAAGAAGAGGACTTCCTAAACCACCTAGCTAACTTGCCTCCCTTTTACCCTTTTACCCTGTTAGCCCTAATCCTTTAAAACCTTCTGACTAGCCTCGTTCTTTGTTATATGACTTACATGCCAGCCATGGCAGAAGTAAAGTTATGTGGTAGGGGACGCCGGCATGTGCATGTGTGTTTAACTATTTATGCGATGACTTCATAGTGCAGTCCCAGCCCACCCATGCCCCTCCTAGACCATGCCCATGCCCCACCACTTTGTCTGAAAAATTTTTATGTGCATACTGGGAGATACACACGTGACCACGAGCCTTTTAAAATCTGCACTGCGTGGGTGCAAGTCACGCGTGTATCTCCCAATTTTGGTGCACGCAAGCCTTTGAAAATCGACCAGTATTGCTTTAAAACATTTGTTTTTTTATTCTTAAAAACTTTTATAAATTGGACAATGGTAGTTTCATACTCAAACATTTGTTGGTACCATCTAGGTTACCACAACTAGAGCAATGTTATTATTAACTGACCACTGACCGCTTTTAATTTTAGTAGCAGTGCCAAAAGAGCATAATTCTTTAATTTAAATGTTCACTTTTTTATAGTTATTTTTATTGCACATAAAATTCTTAAAAATGCAATCTGAGAGTGAGGCATCAGAACCTGGGACTGAGGATCAGGAAGATTTTGATATAGCAATGGCTAGGGAAAGATTGGAGAAAGTATAAGTGACAAAGCTCCATGATGATCTGCTTCTCCTGACAAATGATGGTGGTGGTGGTTAATGCTGAGTCAGCATCTGTCACACATCCAGACAAATGTGGAAAGCATTCTCCATAAGAACATAAGAAATTGCCATACTGGGTCTGACCAAGGATCCATTAAGCTCAGCATCCTGTTTACAACAGTGGCCAATCCAGGCTACAAGTACCTGGCAAGTACCCAAACACTAAGTAGATCCCATGCTACTGATGCAATTAGCAGTGGCTATTCCCTAAGTCAACTTGATTAATAGCAGTTAATGGACTTCTCCAAGAACTTATCCAAACTTTTTTTAAGCCCAACTACACTAACTGCGCTAACCATATTCTCTGGCAACAAATTCCAGAGCTTAATTGTGCTTTGAGTGAAAAAGAATTTTCTCCAATTAGTTTTAAATTTGCTACTTGCTTACTTCTTGGAGTGCCTCCTAGTCTTATTATCCAAAAGAGTAAATAACCAATTCACATTTACTCATTCTAGACTTCTCATGATTTTAAACACCTTTATCATATCCCCCTTCAGCCATCTCTTCTCTAAGCTGAACAGTCCTAACCTCTTTAGCCTTTCCTCACAGGGGAGCTATTCCATTCACTTTATCATTTTGGTCACCCTTCTTTGTATCTTCTCCAGTTCAACTATATCTTTTTTTGAGATGCGGCGACCAGAATTGTACACAGTACTCAAGGTGTAGTCTCACCTTGGAGCAATACAGTGGCATTATTACATTTTCTGTTTTATTCACCATTCCTTTCCTAACATTCTATTTGCTTTTTTGACTGCCGCAGCACACTGAGCCAATGATTTCAATGATTATCCACTATGATGCCTAGATCTTTTTCCTGGTTGATAGCTCCTAACATCGTGTAACTACAGCATAGGTTATTTTTCCCTATATACATCTCCTTGCACTTGTCCACATTAAATTTCATCTGCCATTTGGATGCCCAATCTTCCAGTCTCACAAGGTCCTCCTGTAATTTATCACAATTCGCTTGTGATTTAACTACTCTGAATAATTTTGTATGATCTGACAAAACATTTTTCAGATATATCAGAAAAAGGAGAAAGGTCCAAGGAGGTATAGTGAAATTGAAAGGGGATAAGGATCAATGGGTGGAGAGAGATGAAGAATTAGCAGAAATATTAAACAAATACTTCAGTTGAGTGTTCACTAAGGAAGACCCTGGAAAAGGACCATCACTTGTTATCAAGACTGTAGAAGGGGATGGAGTAGATGAAACTCCATTTATGGAAGATAATGTATGGGAAGAACTAAGAAAACTGAAAGTGGACAAAGCCATGGGCCTGATGAGGTTCACCCCAGAATACTGAGGGAACTCAATGTGCTGGCGGGTCCACTGTGTGACCTGTTTGGTCAGCCCCTGTCACATGGTAGGAGCAATGGACGGCCAGCGCCATCTTGTACTCCTACCATGTGACAGGGGCCGACCAATGGCACTGGTACCCCTGTGACATAGTAAGGGCAAAGGCTATCGGTGCCATTTTGAATACCGGCAGCCGACGGTCCAAGTGCAGGAGATCGCTCCAGGACCCCCACTGGACCACCAAGGACTTTTGGCAAGTCTTGGGGGGGTCAGGTGGGTGGGGGTTTTATTTGTTAATGATATGTTGCATACGTGGGGGTTCGCCATACATTTCAGGAACCCACAAATGCAACGAATAGGGACCTATGCGTTGCGGATTGCTCATTCATTGAAAATGAATGCACATCCCTAGTGATTGAGATCCTTTGTGTGTAAGAGAGATAACATGAATGTAAGTATATGATTGAAAACCTGTATGTATGAGAGAGATCATGTGTATGATGATTAAGAGCCTGTGTGTATAAGTAAAAAAGAGAGCATGTGTGTCTATGTGATTGAGAACCAGTGTAGATGAGAGAGCATGAGAGTATGTGATTGAGAGCCTCTGTGTAAGTGAGAAAAAGAGAGAGCATGTGTGTGTGTGAATGAGAGTCTATGTGTGTGAGAGACAGCATGTATGTAAGTGTGTGATTGAAAGCTTGTGTGTGTGTGTGTAAGTGTGAAAAGGCAGACAGTATGTGTGTAAATATGTGATTCAGAGCCTATATAATGGGCCGATACAGTAAAAAACGCGGGAGAGCAGGCGAGTGCCCGCTCTCCCAGTGCCGCACAGGCCACTCTCCTGTGCGTGTTATTCAGTAAATAAATGTATTTAAATTAGGCCCGGACAGGAGCGGCGGCTGTCAGCGGGTTTGACAGCCAAAGCTCAGTTTTGCCGGAGTCGGTTCTCGAGCCCACTGACAGCCACAGGTTAGGAAACCGGACACCGGCAAAATTGAGCGTCCAGTTGTCAAGCTGCGAGCCAATTTCAATTTTTTTTTTAACTTTTTTAAACTTTCAGGACCTCCGACTTAATATCGCCATGATATTAAGTCGGAGGTGCACAGAAAAGCAGTTTTTACTGCTTTTCTGTGCACTTTCCTGGTGCCCAGAGAAATTAGCACCTACCTTTGGGTAGGCGCTAATTTCTGAAAGTAAAATGTGCGGCTTGGCTGCACATTTTACTTACTGAATCGCACGGGAATACCTAATAACATTGTATAATACCTAAAAACATTGTAGAATACCTAAAATCATTGCTGTTCTGCAAATTCTACACTGACCTTCATACTTCTGAACATCCTAACTCCCAATCGAGCTTTCATCCAAAAACCTCAAAATAACTTATCTCCAACCAGAACATACATGCCTCCTCCCAATTAATGATACTTTCTGTACTTGAAATGTTTAACCTCTGTTTAATATGCACATTGTTATACTTTTGCACAATTGTTAAAAGAGTTACAATTTAAATTTTGTAAACCGTTATGATGGCTTTACCGAATGATGGTATATAAAACTCAACAAATAAATAAATAAATAAATAAATAAATAATTAATATGGCCATCAACATGCATTTGCATGTTGCGAGCGCTAAGGTTCAGGGGGTTGGACACGCATTTTGGATGTACTATTACCCCTTACTGAATAAGGGGTAAAGCTAGCGCGTCGTAAACGTGCGTCCAAATGCCGGCTAACAGTGCGCTCCATTTTTCATTACTGGGTCTTTGTGTCTGCTATTTTGAAATATTTTATTAGTATCTAGAAATTTTTTATGAGTTTTTAATTATTAGATATTCCATTTATCAGCTATTTTGAAATCTGTTCTTTTTGTTAGTATGGTTTTTCTACTATTGATTTTATATATTTCTTGATTTGTTTTGAGGACTGGTGAAGTTTCTCTTTTTCCTTTGTTGCACTGCATACAGTCTCTCTGGCTTGTTGTGGTTTCTGGTTCAGTTTTTGTCTGCATGTTTCTAGTTATGCTTTATGGTCTCTTTATTCTCCCCAATCCCCAAGTCTCCTCTCCTTCCATATCTGAGTTGTCGTCCCCCCCCCCCCCCCCCCACACACACACACACCTTAATCTGCAACTCCCCAGTCTCTGAGCCCAGGCTGGGAGGCCCCATTATATTTTTCCCCTAACCACTAATCTGCTCTTTCTTCCTTCCTCCCTCCCTGCCTACCTATACCCATTCCCCTCCATCTTTCCCCCATATCCCATCCCCTGCTGTCCCTTCTAGGAGGTAGGAGTTTCACACTACCCTGCCTTTCTCCCCCTCACTTGCCATGTCAGTGTCCCATAAATCTTGAGCTTCCTCCTGCAGTGCTGGCTCCTCACTTCCTTTTAGGGAGCCTGTGGTTCATTCAGTGGTGCTGTTTGAACCATAATGTGCTCCATAAAGAGAGCAGCTGCACAGGTAGTGACAGGAGGAGCCAGCCCTGCAGGAGGAAGCTTCAGTTTTACAACACTGGACCCAGACACAGATGGAGAGAGGTGAGGGGGGGAAAATGGCAGGGGCAGAAACAGGACTCAAACTCCTGGATGGACAATCAGAGATGAGGGGGCCCCGGTCCTATGTGTCCAGAAGTAAGGACGCCCTTGAATGAGAGGAAGAGAGTGAGGGAAATGTCTTAAAGACTTTTGGTTGTCTTCCTTTGGATTCTGTTACCAGATTTTAATACGTACTCTGTTATCCTGTTTGTTAGCCTGCAGCAAATATTGAACTACACGATGAAGTACAACTTACAAATTGTCTGTTTCTCTGGGGGTTCCAAATTCAGATTAAAATGAAAAAGATTGCTCTTTTTTTTCTCATTTTCTTTGTTTCTCTTCCCCATAAGATCATAGTGGAAGCCGACTTTTTACATTCCTGTTTTTTTCCCTCTTCAGCAGCTGCATACGCAAGCCTGGCAGTCATCACTACTAATGTCAGGAAAAGATACTTTTGGTAAATTGAGAGAGCCAGGCTGCTTCAATTCTATGAAAAATCTTGTGTTTACTTAGTAACATTCTTGGGAAGGGACTTAACTTTATTCCTCTTTACTCTGTATAAACCTTTGTTTTCTGCCGTCTTAGAAACACGCCGGAAGCAGGTAGCAGAATGCTGCAAAGAGATGTGTGTTTATGGACTGCAGGAACCTTGGAGAACAAGCCACATGTTCTGCTTGGACAAAATCCAAAACAGCCCTACAAATCCGTGCAGGGTGATAAAGCTTTGATCCCCTAGATGTGAGAGATTTTAGTCTACATGCAGCCCCCTCTTTTTAAAAGCCTAAGCATGTTCTGAGATTTGGCAAAATCAATTGTAATACAAACCTCAAAATGCTTTGGCTTGCAAATTGCAGTCTTTGATGCTGGGTGATACCTTTTTTAAGGACAAACAAATCATGAAGTGTATGGCCGACAAAGATTCCAACTGCACTGTACCAATAATGCGCATGACCTTATACCTTGTCAAGGAAAAATAGCCTAGTGCAATGGCATTCATTCCTAGTCCTTGAGAGCCACAGATGGGTTATCGGCATACCCCCAATAAATATGCATGAAATAGACTTCCATCCATTTGGGACAGTGTGCATGCAAATTTAGCTCATGCATATTCATTAGGGGTAGCCCGAAAACCCACCCCGTTTCCGACCCTTGAAGACTGGAAATGAATACCACCAGCCTAGTGCAATGGGCTGAGAACCAGAGAAGCTAGAGTTCAAGTCTCACTTCTCCCACTAACTTCATGTGATCTTGAGCAACCCAGATCACCTCCTGTTGCCCTAGGTACTAATTTCAGGCTCAAAATAATAAGACGTGATTATATTTATCCTGGGGGAATTCTGCATACAACAATTTAAAATTCTGCGCACAAAAACTTAAAATTCTGCATACTTTATATTGGTCAAAATAGCACAATATACACGACAGTCTTTAAGTAATTAATGTAAAATGTAATACAGAAAATAGCTATTACTTAAAGATGCTGAGTTTTAAATATTTTGAGCAGAATTTCCCTAAGAGTGTAACCGATCCAGGAAAGCCACGGGAATGGAAAAACAAGAACGAGACCGATGTCTTGGAAAGAATTTTATTCAACATGTTTCATAATAATTGAATAAATTTTTTTCCAATGCATCAGTCTAGTTCTTGTTTTTCCACTGTAAGAGTGTCCCTTCCACCCTCTCTCCCTACTCCGGCCAGTCTCCTTTCAATTTGCCCTCTCAGGCTCCAATTCTTCCACCTGCCACTATCTCTCCCTCCCTCTTTAGGCTCAATCCCTTCCACTCTATCTCCACTCCCAGAGTTTGACCCCTCTCTCAGTAATGCCCCTCATATAGGCTCTCTCTCTCTAGAGCACATACACACCCCCTCATACAGGCTCCCTCTCTCTCTCTCACACATGCACACATACACCCTCATACAGGTTCCCTCTCTCTCTTGCACACACACCCACACAGGCTCCCTTTCTCTCTCACGCATACACCCTCACACAGGCTACCTATGTCTCTCACACACACCCCCTGCACATTGGCTCCCTCTCTCATCACCCCTCTACAAATAGGATCTCTCACACACACACATATCCCTTCACATAGGCTTTCTTTATTACACATATACACACACCCTCACACAGGCTCCCTCTCTCACAAACAAGCACCCTCACATACACACAATTCCTTTTTCACCAATTCATCTCCCAATCTCTCACACATATACACCCTCCTTCATAATCTCTTCACATAGGCTCCCCCCTCTCTGGCACCCACACTCATGCACCCTCACACAAACACTCTCTCTCACCCCCCAGGCTCACAGTCTTACACACACACACACACACACACTCACTCACTGTCACCAGGGCCTGCTGCATCTTCGCTTTGAGTGGGATGGCCTCCGTTCGCGACACGCCAGGGCCTGCTAAATTCTATGCTAGAGGGGAATTCTGTGCTCCGCAGTAGCGCAGAATTCCCCCAGGACTAATATATTTTTGCTGCTCATGCTGTACTCCTGATGCAGAAAGCAGTTTTGTGCCTAAAAAAATGTGTGCAGTAAACTGTGCATATTTGTTAGCACCCTCGCATGGAACTCCGATTCTAATCAAGGCATCAGCTGTTATCCCTGATGCAGAGAGGTGCGTCAGATCAACCCTTGTTTTGTTAACACTCAAAATGTAACTCCTAGTCAGAGTGGAGTAAAGTTCCTATGGCCAACGTTAATCTATGGGACTGATCCTAGAGTTTGTGGTATAAGGGTTCTGTATTTAAGATTTATGTTCGCAAAACCTGTGTTTTATACACAGAAAATAATAATTCTGTTCAGAAATGATGTTTTATTTATTTATGTATTTATGTATTTATTTATTTATTTATGTATTTATTTATTTAGAGACTTTTTTATACCGAAGTATAGCAAATGCCTTCACTCCGGTTTACATTTTAAACAACTTAATACATGTAACACTTCCGAATGCTAAATTTACAAGTTTACAATATAACTAGAAAACTAAAAACTAAAACTAGTTACATTTTGGTCTCAGTTAATAGAATATAATATAAGTCGGATATATCAAGAGAGACTCTGGAAGATTGGTAGAACATGATATGTAATATAGATGTTTACTTTACAATGAAAGGAGTGTTAGTTGAGCTTTTAAGGTGAGAGGTGGTAGAGGGGCGGATAAGTGAGCAGGAGGAAGGGGAGGGTTAGTGGAACAGAAAGGGATGAATCGGGAAAGAGTAAAGTAATAGACGTTGAGAGGGTGAGAGAGATGTTAATATTGAATGGGTGGAGGTAGAACTGGATAAGAGAGATAAGTTTATCCAATGCCGTCTGTGAAGGTTTGTCTAAATAACCAAGTTTTAAGTTCTTTTTTGAAGGATTTGCAGTCATTGATAGAGCTAAGGTAGTCTGGTAAAGAGTTCCATGCTTTCGGTCCTGCGATTGAGAAGGCTCTGTTTCTGGTGATGGATAGTTTA
Organism: Rhinatrema bivittatum; assembly: GCF_901001135.1. NCBI lineage: Eukaryota > Metazoa > Chordata > Amphibia > Gymnophiona > Rhinatrematidae > Rhinatrema > Rhinatrema bivittatum. The sequence goes on along the minus strand of NC_042622.1, from coordinate 53,223,516 downwards.
GCTCAGGATAGGGAGGGTATTACTATTTTGTACTGAACCCTTTTTTATCTGTGCATAAATTACTCTTCCGAACCTAAGCATTTTCCAGTCTGCACACTTTTTTAACTCCCAGCGCATTAACATACCTTTATCTTACTGCATTGGGAGTTCACATTTTTTAAGCAAGTGCTGTAAAAAACTGTATGCTGACTTTCAGTGCATAGATTTAATGCATGGCTTATTAAATCAGCCTCTTAGATCAGGGTTTACCATCCCTTTCCTGGAGGCACGCCTAGCTAGTCACGTTTACAGGATTGCTGTGATGCATATTCATGAGATGGATTTGCATATCATGGGTCTCCAATGCATACTAATCTATCTCATGCATATTCATTGTGGATATTCTGAAAACCCGACTGGTTAGGTGTGCCTCCAGAATAGGGTTTGGAAACACTATCTTGGACTGTAAGCTCACTGGGGGAATGGGCTTTTCATACCTGAATTGTAATCCACCTTGAGCTAAATTTGGAAAGGCAGAATAGAAATACAAAACATTATATTATCCTCCCTTTAGTTTGGAAGTGTCAGAGGATTTTATCTTTTCCTTTCTTCTTGTTCTACCTTAAGCTAGTATACAGTAATTACAGTTCGTGACTGATAGTATCTTTGGTTATAGCTAAATCATTTAAAACAAAATCAGAGAAAATTATTTTTCACTCAACCACACAATTAAACTCTGGAATTCATTGCCAGGGGATGTGATTAAGGTAATTAGTTTAGCTGGGTTTAAAAAAGGTTTGGACAGGTTCCTGCAGAAGTCCATAAACTATTATTAACCAGCTAGATTTAGGAAAAGCCACTGTTTATTCCTGAGTGTTAGCAGCATGGGATCTATCTAACATTTGGGATCTTGCCAGGTATGACTTGGAATGGCCACTGTTGGAAACAGGATTCTGGGCTTGATTGACCCTCAGTCTGATGCAGTACGGCAATTGTATGTTCTTATGTTCATCCACCAATGCTTTATAAATTTCACATTTAGTGCTGCATGCACAAAAATACAAATGTAGTGGTTTCTCATATTTTTCTGTTCCCTTTTACTATAACCCAACCATGATTGTTTTCCCTACTGCAATTGAAATCATGTACAGGATATGGCAGGCCAGAACCTATGTTTGTTTATTTTTATTCTGTAGATATCATTACCAGTTGACCCACACTACAGAAGCTCATACTCTGCACTCTTTATTATTGCTTTGAAATGCAGCACATCCTATCAAGGAAATCAGAGGAATTGGGCTTGCACAATATAGTTAGAGTTGCTCCCTAGTGAACATTTAGAATAAGAGTTTCACAGCTTTGCTTCAAACTGTTAATAACTACTGCAAGCCAGAGAGTTTGAAGTGTGGGCTAGTGCTGTAAAAGAAGATTTCCAGGCAAATGCAGATGGCAGAATTCCTCCTACGGTATATTTTAGGCTGTATGTAGATTTATTAATTCATTGGATTTTGGTTCACAAATCATTGTGTATGGTAAAGCTTCCAGTTTAATGAGAAAGGGCATCACTTACCTACAAAAGAGTAGCTCTGAAGGAGAGGGATGAACTTGCACACCTGTGCACTATCTGTATTAATTCAAAGTCACAGGATGATTTTGCTTGCCTCCCTTATCATTCATATATGATGTGTATGCTTTGACTAGTTTCACTTCGGTCTGTTGCTGTGCAAGGTAGATTCTGATTCTGCACAATACAGAGACAATGCATGTATGCCTGCGTGTCTGAGTTCTGATGCAGAAACAAAGTGCCTTTGTTTCAGGTATCTAAAAATGAAAAAGAAAAAATTCAAAGCAACGTAGCAAACCATATGTGCCTCTACAGCAGAGAGATGACTGAGCATTTGTCTTTTTCCACCTATTTTCCTCTATGGGGGGTTTATGTATTATGGCATTTCATTTTTCTGTAACATTAGGGACCAGTAGAATTAATTTCCTGCTTTCTGCCTTCTGTGTATAGAAATCTCTGCTTATACTGATACGTGGACTTTAGTACTCTACAGGAAGGATGTTCACATGGGTTCATATGCATGCTGACTTTTTAAATTAGTCCTGGTTTTAAATACCCTCACAACAGCATTATGGGCTATACAGCTTTTCTTTTCCTATTGACAAAACAGGTCTACTACACCATACTATTGTATAACAAGAAATGGAGAAATGTATTGTTAAATGTAGAGCCATTGCAGCCACCCTATCAACAGCATCTACCATTGCAGCCATACTGTTTCATTTACCCTGAACCCTGACCACTCCTTCCCCAGCAAGCATTTTTATGACTGAGTTTAAATTCTGATTATAGCAAGTTTTTGGTTGCCTGTTGTCTCTGTTTGATGAAATTGTTTAACATTGCTATGAATTAGATGCGTCTTTAAAATTGGGACAAAATCAATTAACTGTTCCACTGATGAATCACTTTCAGTTTCAAATGCTTTCTTTTTAGCCGCTCCAGCATTATGGAATATGTTACCTTTTGCTGTGTGTCAAGATGATAACTGCCTGAGATTTAGGAAGACAGTGAAGGTTTTCTTATTTTCAAAAGTATATGCAGGCTCTTTGGTATTTTAAAGATAATGTTTTTATTGCAATAAATTGATTGTATTTTTTAATTATTGCATTGTTTTATTGATGTGATTATGTATGTACTGATATAATCTGCAATGAATATGGAGATATGGTAGAATATAAAAATGGGAAAATAAATAAAATAATGTGCGACTTATCTTCTAGTTTGCGAGGGCTCCATTGTGCTTATGTTCCGTGGTAAATCTTGAATTCTCTCTTTTTTTCTATTTACTTCCGGGGATGTTGACTTGACTTGAGAACTGGGTCTTTATGGATGATGTGAGTTACCACTTGACAAATTCAACTCCATTGACTGTAGGAATTGACTATGGGAATCAAGTCTCCAAATCAGCAGGATGGTCATCACTGGATTGTTTTCTTCCACTCACATCCTTACCATTTAAGAATCTTACAGAAATACAATACTACCTTGTCTTATCTTTTACTTTCACTTAAATAACAACTACATTTGTCCTCTGTGTTGCAAATAATCATGACTGCATTCAAGCTTAGATATGTTGAGTATCTTAGGAAAATAAATCCTATAAATCCTAAAGAGGAATATGTTATTCCGAGACTATAAACTGTAAATTATTGATAGTTACATATCTTATTTTTTTTAGGTTAATTGTGTATATTTCTGGTGGATATTGGATGGATAAGGATACTTTGTATGATTAGTTTTTTTATGTATTTATGTATGTTTAGGATTTAATATTGGTTTATTCAGGAATGTTGGTGGGGAAGAATAATGCTCGATCATTTGATTGTTAATAGTTGGGTACTGGCTATCTATATGTGATAAGCAAGTTTGCTTATGTAATCCACATTGAGCTAATTTATTAGGAAAAGCTAAAAATAATTCCTAAATTAAATAAGAAAATAATGGATAGACCATAGTAACGCAATAAATGATGGTAGATAAAGACCAAAAAGACCAATCTAATGGGCTTACTCATGATTTTTATGTGCATCTTCCCAAAGCAGATCAAATTCCCTCATGGAACCTAACCCTAATCCCATTATGTCCTCCTTACTGTTTCAACTGCTGCTCAATGCAGGTTACCCCATACGTTCCAGGAAGTACAGTGCAGACATAGCACTGTTGCTTTAGGCTGCAACTGTTAAAATTGGCAATATGATCAAGCCTTTCATCTCCCTTACCATGAAGAAGCAATATCTCTGAAAATGCTACTCTCCTTGCAGATGATTGAGCCTATTCCCTAAAGTCTGGAAATCTCTCTGTACTTTATTGACTTAATTTATTGCCAGGTCATTTGTATACAAATGGATTATAAGATCAGTATCATAATTCCATTCTTCTATGATAGTACAAAGAGTCTGATTTGCATTCTTGCTAGCTGAGGATTCTGGTAGGCATTTGATATTTTTGTTACCTTCCAAGTTTGTCCCAAAATTAATACCTTTTATATTATTCTTCTCTTTCTACCTTAGCTTTAGTTTCAAAACCTGTGGCCATTTGTGAGCCCTTCTTGGCAGTGGCACAGGCAGCACTTGTCTGATCCTTTGGATTCCTATCTTGGCATTTGGAGATATTCTTTTGGAACAGTAGCCAAGTAGAGAATCTGCTGATAAGCTAAGTTTTGGCCAACCTAACTTTCTGGAATCAAGCTCATTAGAACCTTAACGTCTAAGGTTTCTCTGTATGACAGGCAGATTTGGAAATGTACCAGTTTCTCATTAGGAAAGGAATTCTGTAGCACAAAAATGACTCTTTGACATTTTTAGCTTTGATGTAGACTGGTCTTTGGGGTCTCATGGCAGAGTTGATATATGACTCACTTATACATCAAGCATGCACTATAACACATACAGCACCACAGTAGAATAGAAAAAGTGTCTTTATATACAAAAGAGGTACCTATTAATTAGTGGAAGTTAAATTGGGTTTTAAAAAAATTATGTTGGAGTATGTGAGCCCCTGAGAACCTATTGCGAGGCATGTGAGAAAGGAACATTTAGTTTGTGCACTAACAGGCATTATAGGTGGCAGATAATGTCGATTACCAGTTGATTTTAATGCCTGTGTTAAACTGCTATTTAATGCAAAATGCAGAATGTTGCCAAGTTAAAGTGGTTGTATTAAGCAGAACATGGCAACTGTAACTTAACAGTGTTCTGTAGTAGCCCCAGGGTCTGTCACAGACTCTACTGTTGTTGCTGATTATTCTTACAGCATTGCTTGGATTTTTCTGCCCATCAGCCTATCAGCCAAACATGGGGCACACTTCTGCAGCTGCATTCTGTCCTTCAGATGCCAGTGGACCATAGTTTCTTTCTGGGGAGCTCACAGGCCCCAGTTGGTTTTTCGGTTGTCTTGTAAAGCCGAAGGAAACTATGCGGTCTTTGTCCAAGAGTCCTTCTCATGTTTACTAGGGATGTGCAGACCAAATGTTTATGTTCATAAGTCCATAAGTCTAAAGGGGGGTCATTTGCGGTCAATATGGACATATGGAGAATTCCATAAGTTGAGTCTATGTCCATATGTGCAAATAAAAATTTAAACCCCTCACCCTCCTTAAACCCCCCCCCCCCCCCCCCAAGACTTACCAAAACTCCCTGGTGGTCCAGCGGGGTCAGGACGCCATTTCTGAACTCCTTTGCAAGGAGCACGTGACGTCGGCGTCACGTCGGAGTGACGCGGCGTCACGTGATTCCCCGCGCGTTCGCTCCGGGACCCTCGTTCGACCCAAAAGGAACTTTTGGCCAGCTTGGGGGTGTCAGGAGGCCCCCCCAAGCTGGCCAAAAATTCCTTTTGGGTCGAACAAGGGTCCCGGAGCGAACCCGCGGGGAATCACGTGACGTCGGCGCCACGTCGGAGTGACGCGGCATCACGTGATTCCCCGCGCGTTCGCTCCGGGACCCTCGTTCGACCCAAAAGGAACTTTTGGCCAGCTTGGGGGTGTCAGGAGGCCCCCCCAAGCTGGCCAAAAATTCCTTTTGGGTCGAACAAGGGTCCCGGAGCGAACCCGCGGGGAATCACGTGACGTCGGCGCCACGTCGGAGTGACGCGGCATCACGTGATTCCCCGCGGGTTCGCTCCGAGACCCTCGTTCGACCCAAAAGGAACTTTTGGCCAGCTTGGGGGGGCCTCCTGACACCCCCAAGCTGGCCAAAAGTTCCTTTTGGGTCAAACGAGGGTCCCGGAGCGAACCCGCGGGGAATCACGTGACGCCGCGTCACTCCGACGTGGCGCCGACGTCACGTGCTCCTCGCAAAGGAGTTCAGAAATGGCGTCCTGACTCCTCGCTAGACCACCAGGGAGTTGTGGTAAGTCTTTGGGGGGGGATTAAGGAAGGTGAGGGGTTTAAATTTTTATTTTGGATCAACAATCGCGATTTCCAACGTATTCAACATAGCTATGTTGAATAAGTTGGAAATCCGATTGTTTTCGCCTCATCACTTTTTTAAGTTAAAAAAAATAAATAAATAGCGTTTTACATTTAAATTCAAAACGAATGCACACCCCTAATGTTTACATCTCTAGACTTTTTCCTGTATCCAGAAGGTTTAGACCTACTGTCATTGTCAGGATTTGTTGATACAAAACCCTGCCTTGTAATGTTTTCCATGATGCGGAGTATGTTTCTTGCTGGCATTCGCTTCACTCCTCTGCCTAAGGTGCCTCTGCTATGTATTGATGTTTTGGGTTTCAGTCTTTTCTATGGTTTTCTCTTGTAGAATCCAACTCTTTTCCTGCCTAGACCCATTTGTGGGTCGACTGCCCCACAGGCAAAAGGAAGAGAGGTGGTGCTTTCAGCACTGTTCCGTTTTTTCCTGCTCGGTCAGCCTATAGCTGGGGAATCACCCATGTGTGGCTACTACTATCCTGCTTGTCTTTAGAGAAAGCAGAGTTTCTTACCTGTAACAGGTTTTCTCTGAGAACAGCAGGATGTTAGTCCTCATGAAACCCTCCCACCTCCCCTTGGAGTTGGTTTCTCCTTGTATGAGCTATATCATGGATTGAGGGACTCTGCCTATGGGGAAGGGTGATACCTTCAGCTGTACATGCTCAATAGAATAGGGCATGTTTAAAAGTTCTAGAAACTTTGAGATCAAAGTTCCGGACTGGGCTGCATCTGATGATGTCACCCATGTCTGAGAACTAATATCCTGCTATCCTTGGAGAACACCTGTTACTTGTAAGCAACTCTGCTTTATTATTGTGTTACCCATTTTACTAACCAATCTAATCTCTGTTAGTATTTTACAGTCTGTTTCCTCATCCTGGCCAAGTAGATGGTAATATATCCCTACTAGAATACTCTTCTCTTTGACCCTTGAAATTTCTTTACATAAAGATTCCAGAGTACAGTTTGTTTCCTGTAAACATATTATCCTGTTTGACTCTATGGCATCCTTAACATTTGGTGCTATCTCTCCACCAATTTTATCTCCTTGTCATTTTTTATGTATTTTATTTTTTATTTTAAAAAATTTCTATACCGTCTTTCACAAATAATAATTTGACCAAAACGGTTTACAGATATTAGAATAACATCAGATAAAATAAAAATAAAATAAAAATAAAAACATCTAATAAAATAAAAACATAAAAAGGAAAGGAAAGAAAGGAAAAAAATATAATGTATACTTTAAGCCCTAATTCTAACTAATATGTTCTTAAATTAAATAATTAACTATATTATGTTTTACAAAAACAGAGTAAAGTCGGAATTTTAAAATAAAATAAAGCTAGGATTCCCATGTCAATATAATTTGTACCCTGGTATCACAGTGTCCCATTCAGTGACTTAGGGCCTCATTTTCTAAAGTATCGCAGGCCTGCGATACTTTAGAAGATGAGGGGCGGGGGGCTGAAACGGAGGGAGGGCCTGCGCTAGCCAGCAGCAATCGCACCGTCGTGGTGCGATCGCTGCCGGTTTTGCACCCAATAGCGCCACCATAGGAGGTATAGCTATTGGGAGCGAAAGCTGCCGTGAAAAGGCACCTACCTTTTCGCTGTCCGCGGCATCGGCGCAGAGTCGGCCCCGGTGACACCCCGACTCCTCCTCTTCCGGGGCCGACTTTACCCCGACTCCACCCCCATTCTGGTATCGCACGCGATAAGGGACTTTTCGCGTGCGAAAGGTCCCTTATCGCGTGCGAGCGATGTGGAAAATGATGCCCTTAACCAGAACTGTTTTTTGGAGGGGCCCAAGGTTAACATGGGTGGGCATTACCCATACACGTCTGAACCCTACTAATTGTATTCTTATCAATAAATAATGCTTTAGAGTGTACAAGACAATGAATGTCTAAGTAGCCTGCAACATCTGCCATGCATCATGAGTGACCCTTTAAAATATTTTAACTCAATTATTCAAGCACTTACCAACTCTAAACCATATGCACACTTATGGTAACAATTCAGTTACATTTAAAGTGTCTCAAGAAACAGTACCCCACAACTTAATTTAAAGTTTACCAGACACAAGTGTATTAAAAAGACAATCATCTCAACACACATCATGATATCCTGCAAAGTATTCTAAAACTCTACCTGGTGTTATGACAAAACAATAATAATTTAGCATATAACCTTCAACTCCAAACAGAATAGCATTACTTCTTTCTTTAAATTCTAATACTAATAAAAATAATACATATTTCAAAACAGCTGACAAATAGAACATTCAATAATTTAAAGCTCAAAGAAATTTTTAAAATTTTCCCAAGCACCAATATAATATTTCAAAAGAGCAAACACCAAAAGCCACTTAGTAATTAAAACTAGTAAATATTAGTAAATTCCCTTGCTCTCCATAACTGGGTACTCTCAGGTTCACATACATACTCACCGACTCATGATTCTCTTTCAAGCTCACATATATGCTCATTCATACACACATATGCTCTCTTTCACACTCACACATGCTTACTGCTATACAACATAATACACCTTTGTACTATAAAGCACAGATTGAAAAAAAGGAGCAAGCTGAACAACTACAGAACCTGATACAGAAACTACATGCTAGCAAAACACCTCAGTCCCACAGACAAAAAACAAGTAGATCTTCAACAAATATAGAACTGAGCACAAATTAAAAAGAGAAACATTGAGACAAATGCAGAATTGGAAACCCAAAAAGTCAGGCTCTTTTTGCAGTATAACACCAGAGAAATAAAAATAATTGCATTTTCCTTATACTGTAAAAAACAAAAATATTGAGATGCCTATTTCCCAAAATGACACACAGTAAATCAAATTATTCCCACTTCCCATCTCAGAGAAACAGAAGCAATACTAGTCTCACCCTCGTATTCCTCCCAGTCCCTAGCAATCTTGATCCCCAGGCTCCTCTCCCCTTGTCCCCATGTATTGCTTTCCAGCCCCCTCCCCTTTCAGCTAGACTCATATTCAGTGCAATAATGAAAAACAGAAACATCATTCCTCATAAAATAAAATCAAGAAATATAAATCAATCATAATATTGAATCATACTAATAAAAAATATTTCAAAACAAATGAATACAATACCTAATAAATAAAATGAATAAGGATAAACAAAAAACTTGAAACATTTCCCCAAAATCAATTAAATATTTCAAAACAGCAGACATATCAAATATCACCCAATAATTAAAACTAATAAGGATACAAAATTTCCCCCACTCCAGACTTGGAAACTTTTGATTTCCAGAAACCCTGAGCTTGTCATAAATTAGTAGAGGGGACACACAAACTTCCTCCTCTCTTTCATATATATAGATAGATAGATATAGATATATACACAGTATATGTGACATGAGAATGTCACTCTTCTACACTCTCTTCTCCCTCACTTCCTGCCTCTCACTCCTCAGTCACTCATCCCCTTCCCTTTCAGGTCACTAAAACAACCTTCCCTCATTCTCAATTCCCTTCCCTCTCAGATACTCACTCCATCCCCTTCCCTCTCAGTCTCCCAATCCTCTTCCTTCACTCACCATCACTCAAACCCTTCCCTCACTCTCACCTCTCTTCCCTCTCTGTCTCTCACCCCCTTTCTCCTACTGCCTCCCTCCCATTCCCCTTCCCTCTCAGGTCACTCAAACCCTTTTCCCTTACTCTCACCTCCCTTCCCTCTCAGACATTCACTCCCTCCGCTTCCCTCTCAGTCACTCACACCCTCCCCTTCCCTCGCAGTCACTCTCCCTCTCACTCTCACTCCCTCCACTTCCCTCTCAGTCATTCACCACCCTTCCCTTCCCAACCCTTCCCCAAAGAGATCCCCCTTCCTGCCAGCAAGATCTGAGAAGCCTTCTGGGAAGATACCACTGGGCATCCAGAGCTGCCGCGCTGGGGCCTCTAATCTCCGGCAGGCGGTGGGAACCCCGCCATTGTGTCACAAATCGGTGCTGCGCCATGCATCTAATTGCTGCCTAGGGGGTGGGAACCCCGACAGCACAGCCCAAGATGATGCCTACTACCTGCTGTGGGGGAAAAAAAAGGTGAGGCCCTGATGGCATGCCACTTTTTAACTCAGCACTTATTAGCCCTCCCCTTAATCCATCCCTGCTCCCATTGTTCCTATTCGACTCCCAATTAGAGGGAGGAACCCCCCTGACCCACAATAATAGATGCAAAACAGAATTATGACATTCCTCGTACAACTCACCCTACCAAAAATATATTTTGTTTCTCGTGTCGTGTGAGCAGCAGCAGCAACACAGACTCCTACTATCAGGCTCATTAGCCCTATTTATGAAAAGTCAGCAGTTTACCACCAATGCATCTCCTCTTGAGGAAACACAACAAATAAGACTGCTACAAATGCTTACATGCTAGTAAAATACCTCACCTCGGTCACACACATAGAACTAACCTAATGTACTCCTAGGATCTGCAGTTATGTACATAAACTAATCTGCACACAGTTACACCTGTATTATGGAATGCACTCAAACAGTAACAACCCTACCTATGAAAAGGCAACACTACAACTATTAAATCAGTCCCTAAACACCAATACACTTCCTATTAGCCAAGCAGCTATGGATCTCCATACAGAAATAATTGTAAAACTATACTAATAAACAGAATACATTTTTCAAAACAGGTATGAACAGAATAACATCCAACAATTAAAAACTCATAATAATTATTAAAATTTCTCCAAACACTAATAAAATATTTCAAAACAGCAGACACATCACATTATATTCAATAATTAAAATGGCAGTCAATCAAGAAAAATAAACTTTAAAAGTCACCTTTACTTACCCCCTCAAGCAGCTCTCCTACTCCTCTTCAATGCAGGCCAGTAGCACACACCAGAAGCAGCAGTAAGAACATAAGAACATAAGAAAATGCCATACTGGGTCAGACCAAGGGTCCATCATGCCCAGCATCCTGTTTCTAACAGTGGTCAATCCAGGCCATAAGAACCTGGCAAGTACCCAAAAACTAAGTCTATTCCATGTTACCATTGCTAATGGCAGTGGCTATTCTCTAAGGGGCGGATTTTAAAAGCCCTGCTCGGGTAAATCCGGGCGGATTTACGCGAGCAGGGCCTTGCGCGCCGGCGTGCCTATTTTCCATAGGCCCGCCGGCGCGCACAGAGCCCCAGGACTCGCGTAAGTCCCAGGGTTTTTCGAGGGAGGCGTGTCGGGGGCGTGTCGGGGGCGGGGCCGATCGGTGCGGCGTTTTGGGGGCGGGACGCGGCGTGGTTTCGGGCCAGGGCCATCCGGGGGCGTGGCCGTGCCCTCTGGAACTGCCCCCGGGTTGCGTCTCGGCGCGCCAGCACCCCGCTGGCACACGTGGATTTACTTCTCCCTCCGAGAGGCGTAAATCCACCGACAAAGGTAGGGGGGGGTTTAGATAGGGCCGGGGGGGGGGGTGGGTTAGGTAGAGGAAGGGAGGGGAAGGTGAGGGGAGGGCGAAAGAGAGTTCCCTCCGAGGCCGCTCCGATTTCGGAGCGGCCTCAGAGGGAACGGGAACAGGCTGCGCGGCTCGGCGCGCGCCGGCTGCCCAAAATCGGCAGCCTTGCGCACGCCGATCCAGGATTTTAGCAGATACGCGCAGCTATGCGCGTATCTACTAAAATCCCACGTACTTTTGTTTGCGCCTGGTGCGCCAACAAAAGTACGCGAAGGCGCACTTTTTAAAAATCTACCCCTAAGTGAACTTAATAGCAGGTAATAGACTTCTCCTCCAAGAACTTATCCAATCCTTTTTTAAACACTGCTATACTAACTGCACTAACCACATCCTCTGGCAACAAATTCCAGAGTTTAATTGTGCGTTGAGTAAAAAAGAACTTTCTCCGATTAGTTTTAAATGTGCCCCATGCTAACTTTATGGAGTGCCCCCTAGTCTTTCTACTGTCCGAAAGAGTAAATAACCGATTCACATCTACCCGTTCTAGACCTCTCATAATTTTAAACATCTCAATCATATCTCCCCTCAGCCGTCTCTTCTCCAAGCTGAAAAGTCCTAACCTCTTTAGTCTTTCCTCATAGGGGAGCTGTTCTATTCCCTTTATCATTTTGGTAGCCCTTCTCTGTACCTTTTCCATCGCAATTATATATTTTTTGAGATGCAGCAACCAGAATTGTACACAGTATTCAAGGTGCGGTCTCACCATAGAGCGATACAGAGGCATTATGACATTTTCTGTTTTATTCGCCATTCCTTTTCTAATAATTCCCAACATTTTGTTTGCTTTTTTGACTACTGCAGAACACTGAACCGACAATTTCAATGTGTTATCCACTATGACGCCTAGATCTCTTTATTGGGTTGTAGCACCTAATATGGAACCCAACATTGTGTAATTATAGTATGGGTTATTTTTCCCTATATGCATCACCTTGCACTTATTAGGGATGTGCAGACCAAAAGTTTATGTTCATAAGTCCATAAGTCGAAAGGGGGGCTCAATTTCGGTCAATATGGACATATGGAGAATTCCATAAGTTGAGTCTATGTCCATACGTGCACCGATTCCCTAAATAAAAATTTAAACCCTTCACCCTCCTTAATCCCCCCCCCCCCCAAGACTTACCAAAACTCCCTGGTGGTCTAGCAGGGAGTCAGGACGCCATTTCTGTACTCCTTTGCGAGGAGCACATGATGTCGGCGTCACGTCGGAGTGACGCCGACGTCACGTGCTCCTCGCAAAGGAGTTCAGAAATGGCGTCCTGACTCCCCGCTAGACCACCAGGGAGTTTTGGTAAGTCTTGGGGGGGGATTAAGGAGGGTGAGGGGTTTAAATTTTTATTTAGGATCAACAATCGCGATTTCCAACGTATTCAACATAGCTATGAATAAGTTGGAAATCCGATCGTTTTCGCCTCATCACTTTTTTAAGTTAAAAAAAAAAAAAGTTGCGTTTTACCTATAAGTTCAAAACGAATGCACACCCCTAGCACTTATCCACGTTAAATTTCATCTGCCATTTGGATGCCCAATTTTCCAGTCTCACAAGGTCTTACTGCAATTTATCACAATCTGCTTGTGATTTAACTACTCTGAACAATTTTGTGTCATCTGCAAATTTGATTATCTCACTCATCGTATTTCTTTCCAGATCATTTATAAATATATTGAAAAGTAAGGGTCCTAATACAGATCCCTGAGGCACTCCACTGCCCACTCCCTTCCAATGAGAAAATTGTCCATTTAATCTTACTCTCTGTTTCCTGTCTTTTAGCCAGTTTGCAATCCATGAAAGGATATCACCACCTATCCCATGACTTTTTACTTTTCCTAGAAGTCTCTCATGAGGAACTTTGTCAAACGCCTTCTGAAAATACAAGTATAGTACATCTACTGGTTCACCTTTATCCATGTGTTTATTAACTCCTTCAAAAAAGTGAAGCAGATTTGTGAGGCAAGACTTGCCCTGGGTAAAGCCATGCTGACTTTGTTCCATTAAGCCATGTCTTTCTATATGTTCTGTGATTTTGATGTTTAGAACACTTTCCACTTTTTTTCCTGGCACTGAAGTCAGGCTAACCGGTCTGTAGTTTCCCGGATTGCCCCTGGAGCCCTTTTTAAATATTGGGGTTATATTTGCTATCCTCCAGTCTTCAGGTACAATGGATGATTTTAATAATAGGTTACAAATTTTTACTAATAGATCTGAAATTTCATTTTTTAGTTCCTTCAGAACTCTGGGGTGTATACCATCCGGTACAGGTGATTTACTACTCTTCAGTTTGTCAATCAGGCCTATCACATGTTCTAGGTTCACTGTGATTTGATTCAGTCCATCTGAATCATTACCCATGAAAACCTTCTCCATTACGGGTACCTCCACAACATCCTCTTCAGTAAACACCGAAGCAAAGAAATCATTTAATCTTTCTGCGATGGCCTTATCTTCTCTAAGTGCTCCTTTAACCCCTCGATCATCTAACGGTCCAACTGACTCCCTCACAGGCTTTCTGCTTCGGATATATTTTAAAAAATTTTACTGTGAGTTTTTGCCTCTGCAGCCAACTTTTTTTCAAATTCTCTCTTAGCCTGTCTTATCAGTGTCTTACATTTAACTTGCCAACGTTTATGCTTTATCCTATTTTCTTCTGTTGGATCCTTCTTCCAATTTTTGAATGAAGATCTTTTGGCTAAAATAGCTTCTTTCACCACCCCTTTTAACCATGCCGGTAATCGTGTTGCCTTCTTTCCACCTTTCTTAATGTGTGGAATACATCTAGACTGTGCTTCTAGAATGGTATTTTTTAACAATGACCACACCTCTTGGACATTTTTTACTTTTGTAGCTGCTCCTTTCAGTTTTTTTCTAATAATTTTTCTCATTTTATCAAAGTTTCCCTTTTGAAAGTTTAGCATGAGAGCCTTGGATTTGTACACTGTTCCTCTTCCAGTCATTAAATCAAATTTGATCATATTATGATCACTATTGCCAAGCAGCCCCACCACCATTACCTCTCTCACCAAGTCCTGTGCTCCACTGAGAATTAGATCTAAAATTGCTCCCTCTCTCGTCGGTTCCTGAACCAATTGCTCCATAAAGCTATCATTTATTCCATCCAGGAACGTTATCTCTCTACGGTGTCTCGATGATACATTTACCCAGTCAATATTGGGGTAATTGAAGTCTGAGCTTGATGAATAAATTCAGTTCGGGTGGAACACAGGCGGCGGAACCCCTGTGCCCTTCTATACATTGGTAAAACTTCCCGCATGATTAAAACAAGGATAATAGAACAGTGTTCGAACATCAGGTCCCTCAGAGTGGACGAGCCTCTGGTCACTCATTGGTCACAATCCAGCCATCCCATCTCTGCTCTCTCCTTCCTAGTGTTAGAGGTGGTCCCACGCCCCTACCTGGGAGGCGATTTCTCCGGGATACTGGGTCGGAGGGAGCAGTGATGGATCTTCACCCTTGACACTGTCTTTCCTAAAGGTCTTAATAAAGACATAGAATGGCATCTGTTTTACTGAGCAAGGAAATCTGTCAGTAACAGCATCTCGCGAGAGCCTCTCTTTCGCGCCTTTTTGTGCTTTAAATGGTTGTCAACTTTGAGGGCGCTTGCGCTCCAGAGTTCACTTTAAAGGTATGTGTTTGCACTACAATGTTTTACCGTAGCCTTATTTGTTCCACTTCTTACACACTTTGTTATATTGCAGATTGATATTGTTACTTGGTCCCTCCCGATGCAGCCATCGCGAAATACGGGACCGTGTCGGGGGACTTTAAGAAATCTCTGTTATTATTGATGGAGTTGCCGTATTGAACTACTGTCATTTGAATTCTTTTTAATAAATGCAACTGAGTTGAGTGGAAGTGAGAATTTTATCCTGCACCTGTGTTCCTGGGTAATTGAAGTCTCCCATTATTACTGCACTACCAATTTGGTTAGCTTCCCTAATTTCTCTTAGCATTTCACATTCCGTCTCACCATCTTGACCAGGTGGACGGTAGTATACCCCTATCACTATAGTCTTCCCCGACACACAAGGGATTTCTACCCATAAAGATTCAATTTTGTATTTAGTCTCATGCAGGATGTTTATCCTGTTGGACTCTATGCCATCCCGGACATAAAGCGCCACAACTCCTCCCGGGTGCTCCTCTCTGTCATTGCGATATAAAGTAGTTGTTGAAACTCTGTACTCATGGTCCTCTTCTTTAGGGCCCACTACCAGTCTCTCTGTCTCTCACACACACACACATGCCAGTCACACCCCTATGACCAGTTTCTGTCTCTCACACACCAATCATCTCTTGACTAGACTTTCTCTTACACACACACCTTCCCAAACAGTCTCTGCCTTTCATGCACACACAAACACAGGCTTCCCACTCCCATGATCTGTCTTACATATACAGGCTTCTCACTCCCATGCGGTGTCTCACACACACCCAGGTTTCTCACTCCCATGCTCGCTGTATCCACATGCACAGGCTTCTCATTCCTATAATCACTTTCTCTCTCACTCACACATGCACCAGTCTCTCTCTTTCACTCCCATGCTTGCTCTCTCCACATGCACAGGCTTCTCATTCCCATAATCACTTTCTTTCTCTCTCACACACACGCATAGTAGTCTGTCTCTCTCACACACACCAGTCACCTAACCAACCAGTCTCTCTCTCATGCATATATAGACACACAGGCTTCCCACTCCCATGCTCTCTCTCACATATATATATAGGCTTCTCACTCCTATGCTCTCTTTCACAAACACATCCACACACCAGGCTTCTTATTCCCTTGCCTTCTCACATACACAGATTTCTCACTGCCATGCTTTCTCTCTCTCTCTCTCTCTCTCTCTCACACACACACCAATCACCTCCCTGACCAATCCCTCATTCTCTCACACACTCACAAGACTCCAGTCATCTCCCTGACCAGTCACTTTCATTGTCTGTCACATATACACACACCACCTCTCTGACCAGTTTCTCTCAATCACGTACATGCTCTCTTTTACACACTTATACACATGCTGTCAATCAAATACATGCTCTTACTTACACACAGGCTCTCAATCACAGTTACACATACACACTCTCAGTCACACACACATTCTCTCACTTGCACACAGGCTGGCTGGCTGTCTCTGTCTATCTCTCACTTCCTGCCTCCCCCCCCCCCCTTTCCCGACAGCACAAATGGTAGCTGCAGAAACCTCCTCCTCCAGCCCCCGCAGGCCAAGAAAGAAGAATACCATCGGCTGTTGGAGTCTAATGGTGCTGTCTCCTTTGCCAATTGTTGGCTGCTTCAGATTTTTCTCTGGGCCCGCGCTACTGCTCGGGGCCAATGCTGCTGCTGCTACTTTACCAAACAGCATGGCTCTTTCTTCTTCCTGCATACCCCACTGCACTAGGGCCGGCATGTGCTATTAGGCAAAGTAGGCTTGTGCCTAAGGCACCGACCATTAAGGGGCACCGAAGACTAGATCAGCCATGTGGAGCCATGAGCGGTGGCAAAGAGTGTTCCGGGCCACAGGGGCAGGTGCAGGAAGAAGAAAAGGCCAGCCGCAGTTGCTAGCCTCCACTAACACTGCTGCCATTCTCATCCAGGCTTGAACGTGCTGATAGTTCGGGTGGCAACAGCAGCAGTGGAAGATTGTCTGCCTCTCGCTCAGTGAAGGAAGAGGAGGGAAGAGCAGCGGGAGACCTGTCGATGCTTGGCACACACTGGTGATCACAACACACCGGTTAAGAATTGCTGCTCTAGAATTTCCCTGTTAATACTGTTCAGAATATTAATGTCATGTACTTTTTATCACAACAGCAACAAAATATTGTTCAAAGGACCTAAAACAAATCTAAACTTGCAACAGCAATTCTTCCCCCTAGGCAGCTCTGACCCTTCAACTCTCCCAAAAAGCACATTAACTACCAATATATTTCCCATCTGTCTGGATTACTGTTTAAGGATTGGACTTCATTAATAAAGCCCAGCACTAAAGTGAATTCCAGCACCATGTATTCAATGCAATGGTTTAATGGATTAGTTTCTAATTAAGGGCAGGTAATACATTTTATGTACCCACCAGTTAAATTGATTGGAATCAAAAGTAAACCACTCTTGTTCTTATAGGATGTATTAGAATTGATTTCCTATCAGCCTGATGCATCCTATCATATAATTTTTAATGCCTTGGAAAATATGAACTTTATGCTATGCATATGTCTTTATAAATTACCATGAGTAAAACTGTTTAAACCACACTCCATGTAAGTATCTTTACAATGGAATCACTTAAGGTTATATTATTGTAGAATATTTGTGACCTAATGAGAAACTAGTGTAAAACTCTCAGTATTGTATTACTAGTGTATTTACTAGTGTAAGCCCACACCTCAATTTCTGTGTGGTGATATTGTGCTGTGGCCCTTTTAAGCCTCCATTGATCTAAAAGGCTGGAAGGGATAGACAATGACTTTATCCACCACACATAAGATTAATTCCCCATTGGATTGATGCTTGGAAGGAATCCATTAGGCATACTGCAATCTATGTGGCAATTTATCCATTCTCAGAAGCAGATATTGCAACATTGTAAGGATTCCCATCCAATATGGAGTGAGTTTGTATCTAAGGAGTGTGACTGAGTTCAAGCTCCAGAGGGAGGGGGGACAAGAGATTTATAGAGAGAGAGTTGCAGGAAGGCAGAGGGCGAGTGTGTGCATAGTTGCTGTCCAAGCATTTGGGAGATGGAAAAAGGATGTAAGGTTCCGTAACCTAAGAGACTGAAGTAACCTACTAAAATCACACCCCCTGTGGATTTCCTGTGTCTAAAAGACAGAAGCCAGTGTGAAGTAAGAGCCAGAGTTTTCAGTAATGAATTGGAGAGCTTGTTCCCCTGAAGCAAAACAAGGTTGAGCAGCCTTGAGCTGAACAGACTTTTAGAATCAAATTTCCGAATTCATTTCTTCCAAGCCTGGAAGACCATGGTTTGTGGGTTTTCCCACAGAAGCCTATATGTTAGCTGTCTTAAAGAATAAAGATATGAATCGTTAAATCAGATAACCTAAATTAGAGCTATTGGTTACCTAAAGAAAGGGAAAGTAAAGTGCACCAACTAAAGATCTCTTATTTTGTTTTCACTTGAACTGAAGATATTCTATTTTTGGGACCTTGAAACATTTTTAGTTGCTTTAATACAAAGACTTTTGAGTTTATAAATAGAACCATAACCTTGTTGGTTTAATATTTATTTGCTGTACATATGTAAAGTATAGTTCTGCTATTTCAAAGCTCATCATATTTTTCTTCCGACTCGTACCTCTTGAGCACGGGTGTTCCCAAGGGATTCGCCCTTTCCTCTACTCTCTTCAATATTTACCTTGCTCCTCTTTGCATAGTTCTATTTGATCTAGGTGTGTCTTTTAGTTTGTATGCAGATAACAGACAGTTTTTATTCCTATTCTTCCAACAGTCACATTGGCGATGGATAAACTAGACACCTGCATGACAAAAATCAAGGAATGGCCCTTAGCATCAGAAAAACTGAAATCATGGTCCTTCCCCACTCCCCTTTTCTAGATGCCACCTCAGACTTCTTATTTGAAGGCTATACTACCTCTATTCTATTGAAGGCACAAAACTTGGGGGTTCTCATTGATTCCTTCTTGTCTCTATGGCCTCATATTGGGTCCCTGGTTCAATCTTCTTATTATAAGCTTTGCCTGCTGCGTCCTCTGAAACCTGTTATTTTCGTACCATCATTCAATCCCTAATCATGTCACCCCTGGATTACTGTAATGTTCTGTTCTTGGGACTGCCGAACTCTCATCGTCATTCCCTTCAAATAATCCAAAATTCTGGCTTGGCTAATCTATGGAACCTCTCTATATAGTCACATTTTTCTGGTTCTCACTGAGTTGCACTGGTTGCCCATCATATGGCGCACACAATTCAAAGCTCTAACCTGGATCTTTATAGGTTAGCCCCACCTCGCTTATCTTCCTCTATTCAGATGTACCAGCCAGCCCAAAGTCTCTGCTCTACTCCCAGAATTTACCTGAAATCCCCTCCCTCAAACAAGCATGGCTATCGGAGTCTCACAAGTGCATTTTTTCTATTGTGGGACCATCCCTATGGAATAGTCTTCCATGAAATCAGAGCAGAAAAGGACCTGCTTTGTTTTAGGAGGCTGCTAAAGGCTTATTTGTGTACCCTGGTGTTCCCTGACTGATGTGCTTCTATTCCACCTCCTGCCTTTCAGGTTTCCGGTAGCTTTTGTTCCTTAATTGCTAGTGCTGCTTAATATTAGGTTATTGTTTGTCTGATTTTATTTTCTATGGTTTTTTGTACTCCACTGAGGTTTACGGATTAGCGGAATAGAAGTTTGCCTAAATAAATATATATTCATTCAGTAAAGTTATGTTGAATTACACAGTCTGGGAAAACAAATAAGCATGGGAGTAACTTTCTGATATAGTGGTTATTACCCATAACTAAGAAGTTTTTATGCTGTTGATGCAGCTCCAACATTGCTCTCTGCTTCAGTGGCAAGAGGTAATGGGGAATTGGGCTCAAGCAGCAACCAACAAGGGCCCTGACTGACAGTCTGAGAAACTGATAATTATAAAGGTGACTTATATGGCAAGTAGTTACTACCATAAGCTTGCTGGGAGACTGGATGGACCATTTAGTCCTTTTCTGCCATCATTGCTATGTTTCTATGTTTGACAAAAGTGGTGGGGGTCTCCACCAAATGACTTATGAGTAGAGGTTGAAGGTCCTAAGTATGTATACACTGGAGGAGAGGAGGTGCAGGGGAGATGATGATACAGACCTTCAGATACCTGAAAGGTTTTAATGATTCACATTCGACAAACATTTTCCGTTGGAAAGAAATCAGTAGAGCTAGGGGTCACGTAATGGAACTCCAGGGAGGACGACTCAGAACCAAAGTCAGGAAATATTTCTTCACAGAGAGGGTGGTGGATGCCTGCCTTCTGGAGGAGGTGGTGAAGACAAAAATGGTAAAAGATTTCAAAGGGGCATGGGATAAACACTGTGGATCTCTAAAGACTAGAGGATGGAAATGAGGAAAAGAGCACATGGGAGTAACTTGCTGGTGTGGCGGTTACTAACTTAACCATCAAGCCTTCATACTGTTAATACAACTCATTATTGCTCTCTGCTTTAATGACAGGAGAAAAGAGGAAAAAGAATTAATTTCACACAGTGACCAACAAGGACATGAATTTTACGGTCTGGGAAAACAAATAAGCATGTGGGTAACTTGCTAATGCGGCTGTTACTACCCCTTAACCAATAAGCCTGATACTTGTGTTGTAACTCCAACATTGCTTTCTGCTTAAACAGCAAGAGATAAAGGGAAATTGGACTCGGACAGAAACCAGCAAGGGCCCTGACTTTAATGGTTTGGGAAAATAAGTATGGGGGGGGGGGGGGTAACTTACAAGTCAGATGCCCCTCCCTTATGAGTCCTTTATGGGGGAGACCGGTATGGCACAGCTGGTGCTACCATAAGCTTGCTGGGCAGACTGGATGGATGATTTGGTCCTTTTCTGCCATCATTTCTGTTTCTTTGTTAATTATATTCTTTGAGTTTGTTTGCTTTTCATCTGTGGGAGGAGGGAAAGGTTCAGAGTACCTCCAGAGAGAATTGTGGGTCTGTGCAGTCATCAAATGCTTCTATTTGGTGGTTAAAGATTGTGTGGTGTGTAATGCAATTACCAAGTATTAGAACAGATGGTCTTGAAAGAACCTGCAGCGTGCATAGTGACTTAGGTCTGATATTATAACTATTTTTCCCTATAGTGATCCCCTTTCCTCAACCAGCCCAGTAACCTAGAGTGGGGGTAACACTAGTCTTTAAAATGATTTAACGTGTAGGTTTTCATCTAATTTCAGTATAATTTCATATGAGACAGCCAGATGTAACAAGCCTTCAGTGAATTCTTTGTACGTATACAACCTGGCATACAGTTAAAAGAAATATCTGGGGGACAGCTGGTGAATTCATGAAGCAATGAGTGATGACAATGCAGAAGGAAAGTTTTAGCACCTCGGGAAATGTGCATAAAATCCAGCAACCTACAAACTACCACACAATAAGATAAGCCTTCAGTTAAGCACATTTGAAAGTTTATGTGAAAATAATTTTAGTATCTTTCTTTCATCTCAAAGTGCAACAGGAACCAGGTGTACTTCTAGCTGAACAATAACAGGTAAAGAGTTCCTTGTTCTAACTGGTTGGTATAAATTGAATTTTTGTACCAATAGAGTGAGTGAGTGATGTAAAATGGGCAACAAATACTCATAGAATAACTGTAAGCTGGTAATTTCCTTCTCATTAATACGTGGCATCTACACTACAAACACATAGTAATGAATGTCCTAATTAAATCAAGACCCTTGAGAGAGATGGGAAGATGAACCAGAAGAAATATGAGAACTGAAATATATTAACACTAATTGTCTGTTTTCAATAATTCAAATAATTACAGTACGTAAATAGACCAAACGCTAAACGACAATTTAGTAAATGAAATATGACAAGGCCAAGGGGGAGGTAGGGGAGTGTCAGCATTATTGTTGGCATAGATTCTGTGAGGGTTCTCAGATTTTGAACTGATCTTTCTTTTTCAAAAATGTTCTGTCTGAGGCAGGGTTTTGATATGTTAATAGTTGAAAAATGTGTGTGTGTGTGTGTATGTTTTTGATATAATCATTTTATTGCTTAGAGTTGCTTTTTATGTGGTTTTTGGCCACAGCAATAAGGAAGGAACTTGCTGGTCTGCACTACAAACTATAAAACCTTTTTCACGTTTGCATTTACTGGAAGAAGATGGAAGTGAACTTTGCCTGCTGACAAAAGGAATTGTTTAACTAGTGGGACTTTTGGAGGTTAACATAGAAACATAGAAATGATGGCATAAAAAGACCAATCAGCCCAAGCAGTCTGCCCAGCAAGCTCCTACACTTATTTTCCCATACTTATCTGTTTCATTATTTTCCCATACTTATCGGTTTCATCTACCACCAAGTTCAGGGCCCTTGTTCGTAACTGTTTGATTCAAATTTCCTGCCATTCCCTGTCATTGATGCAAAGAGTAATGTTGGAGTTGCATCAAAGGTGAGTATAAGGCTTAATGGTTAAGGGTAGTAACCGCCGCATCAAGCAAGTTACCCTGATGCTTGGTTACCCAGACTGCACAGATCAATGCCTTGTTGGATGTTGTCTGAATGTAAAACCTGTTTTCCACATTTCCCCCTACCATTGAAGCAAAGAGCAGTGCAGCAAGGGGTAGATTTTTAAAAAATGCGCATTCGCGTACTTTTGTTGGCGCACCAGTCGCAAACAAAAGTACGCTGGATTTTAATAGATACGTGCGTAGCCGCGCGTATCTTCTAAAATCCAGGATCGGCGCGCGCAAGGCTGCCGATTTTGGGCAGCCGGCGCGCGCCGAGCCGCGCAGCCTGCCTCCGTTCCCTCCGAGGCCGCTCCGAAATCGGAGCGGCCTCGGAGGGAACTCTCTTTCGCCCTCCCCTCCCCTTCCCCTCCCTTCCTCTACTTAACCCACCCCCCCGGCCCTATCTAAACCCCCCCTACCTTTGTCCACGGATTTACGCCTCCCGGAGGGAGAAGTAAATCCACGCGCGCCAGCAGGCCGCTGGCGCGCCGAGACGCAACCCGGGGGCGGTTCTGGAGGGCGCGGCCACGCCCCCGGACCGCTCCTGGCCGAAACCACGCCCCCCGGGCCCGCCCCCAAAACGCCGCGTCCCGCCCCCAAAACGCCGCGTCGATCGGCCCCGCCCCGACATGCCCCCGACAAAAAACCCCGGGACTTACGCGAGTCCCGGGGCTCTGCGCGCGCCGGCAGGCCTATGGAAAATAGGCGCGCCGGCGCGCAAGGCCCTGCTCGTGTAAATCCGGGCAGATTTATGCGAGCAGGGCTTTTAAAATCCACCCGTATATGTATTCAAAGTGATGTATCAGGCTTAATTGGTTTAGGGGAATAACTGCCGTAATAAGCAAGCTACCCCCACTCTTATTTGTTTACCCAGATTGTGAAGCTCAGTCCATGTTGGTGGTTGTCTGAATGCAAATCCTGTTTTCCACATTTCCCCCTGCCATAGAAGCAGAGAGCGACTCTGTATATGCATTCAAAGTGATATCAGGCTTAATTGGTTTAGGGTTGTAACTGCTGTAATAAGCAAGCTACCCCCATGCTTCTTTGTTTACCCAGATTGTGAAGTTCAGTCCTTGTTGGTTGTTATCTGAATGCAAATCCCCTTTCCACATTTTTCCTTGCCATTGAAGCAGAGAGCAATGTTGGAGTTGCGAAGGCTTATTGAGAAGGGTAGTAATCATCAGGTAGTAGCCTCCATTCCAGTACTCCACCCCCATGGCTCTTCTCTTCATTCCCATCCTCTAGCCTTTATGGATCCACAGTGTTTATCCCATGCCCCTTTGAAATCCTTCACAGTTTTAGTCTTCACCACTTCCTCCAGAAGGGCATTCCAGGCATCCACCACCCTCTCTGTGAAGAAATACTTCCTGACATTGGTTCTGAGTCTTCCTCCCTGGAGCTTCAAATGGTATCCCTTTGTTCTACTGATTTTTTTTCCAACGGAAAAGGTTTGTTGTTGACCATGGATCATTAAAACCTTTCAAGTATCTGAAAGTCTGTATCCTGCTCCTTCCCTCCTCCAGGGTGTACATATTTAGGTACTTCAATCTCTCCTCATAAGTCATTTTAGGAAGACCAGCCACCTTTTTAGTTGCCCTTCTCTGGACCGCCTCCATCCTGTCTCTGTCCCTTTGGAGATATGGTCTCCAGAACTGAACACAGTACTCCAGGTGAGGCCTCACCAAGGCCCTGTACAAGGGGATCAACACTTCCTTTCTCTTACTAGATATTCCTCTCTCTATGCAGCCCAGCATTCTTCTGGCTTTAGCTATCGCCTTGTCACATTGTTTCGCCGACTTCAGATCATTAGACACTATCACCCCAAGGTCTCTCTCCTGCTCTGTGCACATCAGCCCTTCACCCATCATCAAATACAGTTCTTTCGGATTTCCACATCCCATATGCATGACTCTGCACTTCTTGGCATTGAATCTCAGTTGCCATATCTTCAACTACTCTTCCAGCTTACTTAAATCCCATCTCATTCTCTCCACTCTTTCCGGCGTGCCCACTCTGTTGCAGATCTTAATATCATCTGCAAAAAGACAGACCTTACCTTCTATCCCATCTGCAATGTCGCTCACAAAGATATTGAACAGGACAGGTCCCAAAACCGATCCTTGTGGCACTCCACTTAGCACCACTCTCTCTTCAGAGTAAGTTCCATTTACCATCACACATTGTCTTCTGTCCGTCAACCAGTTTGCAATCCAGGCCACCACCTCGGCACTCACTCCTAAGCTTCTCGTTTTATTCACAAGCCTCCTGTGCGGGACCGTATCAAAAGCTTTGCTGAAATCCAAGTTGATGACATTGAGTGCTCTTCCTCGATCTAATTCCCTAGTCACCCAATCAAAAAAGTCAATCTTTCTGGTCATTATTTCTAAGAGGAGAAATGTGATTACAAGGATTTTATGTGTGTAATGCAAAAAGAAAAAAGTAATGTTAGCATACATATGTCTAAAAAGTTAAATGTAAAGTGATTTTTCAATATCAATAAAGTATCTTAGAGATATAATATTGTAGTTGGGTATTCAAATTATGCAATGCTTGTAGATTTCATCATTCATTAAACTTGCATGGCTAGGCATATGATTGAATAGTGCCATTTTTTCTTTTGATTGTATGTATATATATATATATATATATATATATATGTGTGTGTGTGTGTGAAAAGATGGGATAAATTGGCTGTGGTTTTCTGGGGGACACGCTGGAGATGCAATATTCTAACATTCTGAGGAACATGTTGCTTGTCTTGCCTATACCTGTGCCAGAGTAATCTTCCACATATCTCATGGGTGGGAACCTATGTACTGAAAACTCATGCTAAATAGTTTTAGCGTGCATGGTGGTAAAATGTTAATATGTAACCAGAAGTGTCTTACTAAATTTTAGGATGTATGTGAAAAACTATAGCTTCTATAGCATTTGAACATAACTAATATGCATGCTAACCCATAAAGCTACAGCTTTTGTGTACTAATTGCATCTTTGTGTAAAATAGTACGTACAGGCTAAATTGAGCATGTTTGGTCCTCTTTTTCTCATGTCTCAGCCCCTTTGCTACAAACCTGTAAAAAGGTAAACAGCACTTGAGGCTGATTATCAGTGCTAGGGGCAGAAGTGGGAGAGCATCTGGATCCCAGGAGAGGAGATGAAAGAAGAAGAGATTTCCAGGAGAGGAAAAAACTGATAAAAACATGCATTTCAGAGGTCTTCCAAGGGGGACAAGGTGCTTTGGCCACCTCTGACAAATCAATCTCATTGACGCCAGGGAGGGAACTTTGGGTCAGAATATCCCACTTCTGCACCCGGTAGTAGGGATGTGCCCAGAAAATATTTTTCTTTTATTTGGACATGTTTTCATTTTATTTGTTTTGGTAATTTATGCACAGAAATTTAGTTTTTCTTGAATAAAATTCAATTTTATGTGCATGGAATATACTTAAGGCCCATAAAATCGCATTTTACGCATGCAGAAAAACATACACAGATAAACTTCTGAAACAAATGAAAATGAACGTACGTTCTTGCCTTGTAGTGTGAAGGCACTAATGGCACATTGACAGCTGCTCATACTGTAGCTTCAGAATGCCAGCAATTGGTTTTAACAGACTAATCGCAGCAATGACAGCAATGGTCATCGCCATACAGTAGCAAAGCAAATGCAGGTGTTTGAGGGCACCACAGTGTACTCCATCCCTGAAGCTTCTTCCTCCCTCTTCTAAGGTATCTTCTTCATCCGAACCACGCACATGCAGCCAACTGAGAAGGCTAAGGATGTGTGACAGTGCAGGGACCACATACTCAGAAGTAACACAATAATATGGAGCAATCAGCCCTTCAGAGATTCAGAGCTCTCCAGAGGAGAAAGTGCTTTAAGGGTGAGGCAGCTGGAAATTATAGTTTTAGAAAGTTGTGACTCAAGAAAAGAAAGTGGTAATGTTACTTTAAGGAAAAGACTGTTGGGCAGGACCTAAGGAGCAAGTGAGGCTAATCAGGATGTGGTTTTAAACAAGCAGAAAAGTCTCCCTGAGAGATTACACAAACCAAATGTCTGTGGGCTAGGAGGAAGCTAGGGATAGGGCCTGGAGTAAGTCGGGATATCTGCTGCTGAACTTAGCAGTATTGATAGGGTATAGTAGAAAAGCGTGTTTGGCTTTCACATAAAAGTAAATACTCTAAAATAGCGAAACATTTTTGCCAGCAGCATGTTGGGCTCCGCTGGAGGTCTGCTGGCATACCTGGGAACTTTTGATTTGTACTCATCCTGAGATTGTTGTGGATTGGGAGGGGGGAGGCAAGGGGACTGGGGAGGATAGAGCATACATTAACACACATACATGCTCATTCTCACACACTCACACATACATGCTCTCACGCACATGCCAACTCTTACTTCTCTCTTTCACTCACACAAACCCACTTAACTCACTCCTTAACACTCCAACATACACATGCCCATTCACAGACTTACTCTCTCATACAGATTTGTGCACACACACACGCACAATAACTTTAATATCTCTCTCTCTTGCATGGCCTAGGGGACTGCTCTATCTTCCTGCCTTGCAGCCGCTTCTAGCTCATTGTGCCTTGATACACCCCCCCCCCCCCCCATTCATTCTGCTCCTTTGCACGCTTGATGTTTCCCTTGCTCCTGGCGCGGGCTTGAAGCTCTGCCTTCTTTCCTCCCGCCTGGGATCCAGTGACTTCTTCTTCTGAGCCCTCTCAGGAGCTTGGAGCAGCAACCTAACTCGGAGTTTTGACCCAGAGACCTAGCAATTCCTTTGGAATTCTGGAGTTTCCCGGCCAAATCTGGAGAGTTCTCACATAAGCCTGCTGGGCCTCCTCCATTCTTCTGCTGCCAGTGGGTTTGGCTCCACCAGCGGCCCTCTGCGCTTCCTCCATTCTTTGGCTGCTGGTGGGTTGGGCTTCGCCTGCAGCCCACTGGGACTCTTCCATTTTTCACTGCTGGTGGATTGGGCTATGCCAGTGGTCCACTGAGATGCTTTTCTTTTTCACCGCTGGCAGGTTTGGCTCTGCCGGCAGGCAGCCAGGCTTCCTCCATTCTTTGGCTGCCAGCAGGCCTCTTCCATTCTTTGCCACTGGCAAGTTGGACTCCACCGCTGTCCCTGCTTCCTTCTTCGCCGCTGGCAGCCCATAGGGAGTTTTATCTTTTATTAATCCTTGCGGGGTGCATCATTTTCCTGTGCCGCCACGAAGCTCTTTTTCTGATCTGCAGGAGTTGGGAATCCCACGGGCATATCAGTAAATGTGTCTGGTGGCAATGTGAGGTGGCTGCCAGAGTGTTTTGGGGGGAATTGTTTGGTCGCTCCAAAGTTTTGCTGTCTGAAGTAGTCGCCTTACCCTGCCTCATTATAAAACTACCCGTGTAGCTCAATTGCAAGTTTCCATCCTGCAGCTATCAGTGCCATTGATTTAAATCTTGTTGTCCTTGAAAGATCTACCTTATAAATGGCCTGTGACCGACGGCCCGCAAATGCGCAGTAGAGCGCAGCTCTACTGCGCATGTGCGGGCAAGGATGTCGATCAGAAAAAAAAAATGGCGGTGGGGCCGCAGGAGCGGGAGGAGAAGCAGCGGCGCCGCGCGCGCGCGCGGTGCCGCTGCTTCTCCTCCCCAGATCTGCCGGCAGATCTTGGGGGGGGGTGTCACTCCCGCGCCCCCCCCACCGAGATCTGCCGGCAGATCTCGGGGGGGGTCACTGCCGCGCGCGCGGGAGTGACCCCCCCCCGAGATCTGCCGGCAGGAGCGGGAGGAGTTAATGGAGCCGGGTGAGGGTTGCGGGAAGTCGCGCTTACGGCGCCGGGAGGAAATGGAGGTGGGTGAAGGGAGGGAGAGGGGGACTGAGTGAGTGGGAGGGAGTGAGGGAGAGGGAGGGTGGAGAGGAGTGGGTGGGGGAGGGGGGTGGTGAAGAGTGAGGGGAGAGAGAATGAGGGGGAGGTGAGAGACAGAGGGATGTAGCCCGTTTTAACGGGCTTTACGGCTTGTTAGAATATATACAATAATGGGCAGGGGATGTGTTTCTTGTTTCTTAAAGGGCAAGTATATATGAAGCATATCTGGGAGGAAGATGGGACTAAGAATTACTGGGGCTCTATTATAATAATAAAGGCTTGCTTGAAATTCTGCCTTGGAAGATTGTTACTTTAATCTATAGGATGTCTGTGTAAGGATTTTTGCCATAGGCACAGAACAGGAGAATATCATTACTCAATTTGTTTATTTAAATTTACTTGGCAGTCAGCATAAGAACTTTGAGTAAGATTCCTGCTGGGGTAGCAAGCTGAATGTAAACGGTGCTAGTGGTTGAGATTAGGCAGCTGTTGCTGTTTTTGACTGGAAGTATAACATTCTTTATCTGTTGGATGCCTTTAATTATCCAAAGGAAATTATGCAGCTTGTGAATTTTTTTCTTGATGGGCCTAGTAGTTCAGGATCCGTGGAAGGTGATGTAGATTCCTACACAAAAGTAAACAATAGGGATTTGTAGGCAAAATGTTTCTGTTCCTTTCCTTTTTTTTGTTTCATTAATTTTTTTTCTTTTTGTTTTATTGAGCATTATTTTTTTTATTGCTTGCTAAAATAATTTTAGTGCGCGATAACATGTTTTAATGCACACTAACATGGTTTTAGTGTGCATTAAACCATTAAATACGATTATAGGTTTTTATCACACACTAAAAATTGAAAAATGTTATGTGCACTAAATGAAATGAAACAAATGACAGCACATCCCCAGTAAACAATTTGCAACTGTTCAGGCCTTTTTGGTTCAAAAGAACATGGATGTGTAATGGCTTCCTTTTTGTTTGGAGTTTAGAGAGCTAATTCCAGGGATGGCTATCTTCAAGGAAATCAATCGCTGTTTTGCTTTTGCAATGTGCAGTAAATAAAATGATGATTTCAGGATAGAAGATTGTTTTTATTAATATGTAACCCTGGACTGGGGGAGTCTTTAGGAGTCCATGGGAAACACGCTTAGGCACTGGGGCTGTTACACTCTCTCACTCCCATACACTCCCAATAGCCAGGGCCGGTGCAAGGGTATTGGGCGCCATAGGTAACCCTTGCGCTGCCCCCCCCCGGTCGCACCCCTCCCCATCTGTTTCGGCACCGACTGTGTGCTTCTGAGGGCCGCAAACAGTGGCCCAGTCTCTATTTCTCTCTGCCGCGAGCGGGATAGGCCCCGCTTGCGGCACCACGTGACTGCTCTTCGGAGCCTCCTACGGCTCAGCGCCCCAGGCGACCGCCGAAGTTCGCCTAATGGACTCGCCGGCCCTACCAATAGCCCCATGCCTACTGGAGTCTTCCATGGAGGGGGGAGGGGGAAGATAACTTCCTGAGTCCTAGGCATTTGATAGCAGTCTCTTTAGAAGATAGTAGCAATTGCGCTGGAAAAAAATGGGTGTTCCAACACAACTTTACTGAAAAACAGTGCTTTTTTCAAATTTCTTACTTTGTTTCAGAAATGCAACAAACAAATTATGTTTGGTAAATCTTTGATTTATATTCTGCCAATCACAAAAGATGGAATGTAAATTAAAAATTAAATTAAAATACTTCATGTTGATTAAAAAGAAAACATTTCAACATAAGTAAATAGAATCTACTTAGTACTCAGTTTCTCCCAGTACTGATCTGACATTTCTGTCTCTATTAAAGACACAAACATCAGATAATAACTTTTTTTTTTTATATATAAAGTAAGGAAAAAAATTGTTTTTCACTAAAATAGGAAAATATGTGCAAATTATGCAAATGTGTCTCTTAATTGCCACAGAAGGCTTACAGTTAAAGGGCCTGATTTACTAAGGTTTTCCTCCCATTCTGTGTGTATGAGAAAAATGCTTAGTAACTCAGGCCCTAAGTTTGTACCTGATGCAATAGAGGGTAAAGTGACTTGCTAAGGTCACAAGGGCAGTCAGAAGGATTTGAACCCTGGCTTCCCTGGTTCGCACCTTGCTGCTCTAATGAAGATTGAAAAACAGAGACTCATTTTACCTCTTGGGCAGAAAAGGCTTCAGCACATATTTATTTAGATTAGTATTCCACTTTTCTTTAGTGCTTCAAAGTGGATTACCTTCAGGTACTGGAGGTATTTACCTATCCCCAGAGGGCTTACAATCTAAGGGGATTATTTTCTAAAACTATCGCACGCTTGTGCTACCAGCTAGAAAGCTTTTTGCACGTGTGTGAAAGCAACATTGGGGTGGAGTCGGCCCTGAAAGAGGAGGAGTTGGGACATCACTGGGGCTGACTCTGTGAGCACAGCATGGACAGCGAAACAGTAAGCTTCCATATTGCTGCAGGACTGCCCCGTTACTGCCGGGATTCGAATAATAGAAGGGCTAGGGGCATTCCATGAAGTTAGCAAGTAACACATTTAAGACTAATCGGAGAGAATTCTTTTTCACTCAACGCACAATAAAGCTCTGGAATTGGTTGCCAGAGAAGGTAGTTAGTGTAGTTAGTGTAGCTGGGTTCAAAAAAGGTTTGGATAAGTTCTTGGAGCAGAAGTCCATTAATGGCTATTAATGAATTATACTTAGGGAATAGCCCCTGCTATTAATTGCATCAGTGGCATGGGTTCTTCTTAGTGTTTGGGTAATTGCCAGGTTCTTGTGGCCTGGTTTTTGGCCTCTGTTGGAAACAGGATGCTGGGCTTGATGGACCCTTGGTCTGTCCCAGCATGGCAATTTCTTATGTTCTTATGTTCTTATGTTCACTATGCCTTGCAGCATTAGTGAATCCAGGCCTAAGTTTATACCTGAGGCAATGGAGAGTAAAGTGACTTGCCCAAGGTCACAAGGAGTGACAGCAGGACTGAAACGCTGGTCTCCTGGTTTATAGCCCACTGCTCTAACCACTAGGCTCCTCCTCCACTCCCCTGATACAACAATTAGAAAATGAACCTATTTTGACAGTAAACCAATGTACTTGACCTTTTGTATCAGTCTGCTTCGAGTTTCAGTCCTGGAGCTGGATTTAATGAAGGTTAAGAGGCAAGATATTGCAATTTTATATTAGAGCACCTTGTAAAGAAGATCCAATGGTTATTCATAACCGCTCAATGGCATTTCCTTGCTCTATGTGTTAGTTTGGTGACTACTGGGAATAATTTTGCAAGTGTGACATGGTTTCTGGCTTGCTTTAAATTACTATAAATTAGTTTTGAAATAACTCAAGAACAAAAGAGAGCAGGAAGCAGAATCTCTGTCCATTAACCTGACCACCTTGTCATTAAAATAATGAATAAGAGGCTCAGTTGTGTGCTTTCTTAGATTTGTTTTCCGTGAATAAGCAGTAATAATGTTTAGATATTAACAGATGACTGCTCTTATCTGGGAATAGCATATCTGAAAATGCATCTTTTGTCATTTCATCATAAAAGGTAGTGATACAATAGTAAGTGTTTAGTGTTCGTGCAGCCACATGGCTCTGGAACAGCCATGGATCCCCTCTGCCAGATGGGAGCACAGAGAATGTGTCCACTGAGAATATGAAGGGAAGCACAAGAGGACATAAAACTGAAACATCATGAATTACTGACCATGATGACATATAAATGTGACTGGTATGCTGTGAAATATTGAGGAGCATTCTATAACCGTCCATGACCATGTGAGCAGTGCAGTGTCAAGGGCAGAGTAAATCATATTAATTCAGGACTTTCCTGGAGAACTTACTGCACTATGTTGGTTAGACTGGATCATGCCAGCTGCTTTTGAAATGGCTTTAGCTTTACTATTTATGTTTCTGTTTGCTGTGCACTGCTTTTGGTTGGGATGACTGAGCCTCCCCTGACATCATTCATACTCAAAATTTACTCGCTGGATGAAAGAAGGGAAAGGGTGGATAAGATAGAAACATACATGGGAAGGGATATTGTCATATTTAAAAGGTAATTAAAGTACAGAGGCTGATGATCTGAAGTTGCGAGGCTTGATAGTAAGACACAGAGAGCTGGAGTTGAATTAAGGAACTTCTATGCTCATCTACCCAGGATGGGAAGGAAAAAAAGTGACTTGCATAAGGAGCGAGACCTTAAAAGTGGTAAAGTTCGATGCTTGGCAGCTGGGATACATCCTCAGCAGTGTAGACTAAATTGCCTGGCTACACACATGACAGTGCCCGAGATACTTTGATGCCCAAGGGTGTTTATTAATGTATTAATCATCTCTAATCAGGGCTGTCCTAAAACCTGTGTAAGGATGACTTATTTGGTTTTACCTAGATATAGTGACTCTGAATCATAGTTTTCTGTTTACTTTTTTATTTTTATTTTTTTACATATGCTATGAATTTTTTAAAATTATTTGCCAAAGGCAACAAATAATTTTCTGCCACAGATTTTTCTGTTCCCCAATTTGTGGCCAATTGAGCCCTAAGAAGATGGAAATATTAATTGAGAGAATGCATTGGAATCCTAGGTTCTTCTTCTTGCTCTTCTGCTGATTGCCT
The DNA here is from genome assembly GCF_901001135.1 of Rhinatrema bivittatum. Lineage (NCBI taxonomy): Eukaryota > Metazoa > Chordata > Amphibia > Gymnophiona > Rhinatrematidae > Rhinatrema > Rhinatrema bivittatum. The sequence continues at coordinate 53,190,324 of NC_042622.1, read as the reverse complement.
GTGAAACTATGATCATGTCATACCATGTCCCTGTGTTTTGATTAGGACTACCAAATGATTTAAGATCCAGTGCTGATTTTATCCCACTGCTGCTTGCATGGTCTTGTAGTTCTGGTGTCCTATTGATGTCGCTATTAAAAGCAAAACTAAAAGTCTATGCAAGCAGTGGGGTAGAACCAGGACTGAATCAACCTGTCCTAAAAATTCAGATCCAGTTGGTAACCCTAATTTTGATAATAGTAGAAAAAAAAGCCTAATATTCTCCTTCTCTCTTCTGGAAATGATCATACAGTATGCATTCATACATGCAACTTAGAGCTGCATATATTTGCAGTACTACCATTGTAATGAATACTGGGGTCCTGTGACAAGAACAAATATAAATACCAATTCCTTATCTTCCTGCTAGATCAGCCCTTACTATGGGGATTTCCCTCCTTCACAGCTGCCTTAGACAGAGTCCAGACCTTCTTTTTCTCCCATGTGATTTTATGTCCAGGTGTGAGGGAGTTGTGGCTTCTGGCAATTGACTGTAGTATTTGTCTCCAGCAAGCTGCAGCAGCAACACCCTGAGGACAAGCCATGATCAGCAGCAAGGTCCAAGCCCAGGTGCCAGCGCCTTAGGGATTATCGTAGATTCAGGGCAGGCAGATTATGTTCCTCAGAAATCTAGGAGATGAAAACCTTAGCCCGGGTGAGAAAGTCCAAAGGGGATTCTGTCAGACCTGCAGCTATAGACTGCTCCACTCAGTGATACGCGGTAGATCTCTTCCACAGTAGTACCTGTATGAGGCTATCTACAGCAGTTCTATGTGGAATGGACCTGCATTACCACCATCTGCTGAATACTGGAGATTATTCAAAAAGGTTATATCCTAGATTTACTGACACCAGTACTTCAGACCTTCATTGCCTCCCCATGTTCGTCTCCAAGCAAGATGGAGGCCATAAAAGCCATACTTGTAAGGCTATAGGACATTCGGGCTATTGCAGGGGAACATTGAAAAGGAATCTACTCAATCTACTTCATAGTTGCAAAAAAATAAATAAATAAATAAAAGGACAGTTTTTTTTCACCCGTCAAAGGGGTCAACAGTTGCATGATGGTCCCCCACTTCTGGATGAAGTCACTCCGATCCATCATCATGTGAGTAAGAGAAGGGAAATTCCTGACATCCCTAGGCTTGGCAGAAGCCTGCTTGCACATCCCAGTAAGGGAATCCGTTAAGAAGTTGCTCTAATTTTGCATATTAACAAACTTCCAGTTTCAAGGTTGACATTTCGGCCTTGCCCAGAACCTTCACCAGATAATGGTGGTAGTTGCATTGGTATTATGCAAGCAAGGTATCCTGGTTTATCCCTATCTAGACAACTAGCTTATCAGGGCCAGGTTTTTCCAGAAGAGTCAGTCTCCAACACTGTAGTCCAGCTCATGGAATGCCTAGGTTGGGTATTAAACTACCCCAAAAAGCAGCCTAAGCCCTACTCATTCACTGGAGTTCCTCAGGACCCTATCCAACAGAAATGAAGGACGTGTCATGCTCTTGGATGAGAGTGGAATACAAATCTTTTAAAATAACTACCTAACTAACTAACTAAATCACATCCCAAAATAATGAGGAAAGCAATGAGAGCAGGAAAAGGGCTTCCAGGGCCTCTGGGCACCCAAAATATGGGATTATCTTCACCTGCTGGGTCTGCTGACAGCCACATTAGATCTGGTACCATGGGCCAGGGCTCACATGCACCCTTTATAGTAGTCCCTCCTGTTACGGTGTTCTCCAGAGTTGAGGAAATATGATGCTCTTCCTCTTCTTCGGGCAATAAGAGAGAGCCTGAACTGGTGGACAGACCCAGTCAACCTACTAACAGTGATAAACCTGGAGATCTGCTGGAATGGATCATTATAATCATGATTACCAGCAAGTATGGCTGGGGATCACATTGCCGGGGCAATAGTCAATGAGAAAACATTTGTAGTCGATAAATAGGCTAGAGATAAGGGCCATCAGACAGGTGTTACTTGCCCCAAATCAAAAGTAAACCAGTCAAATTCTTCCAGACAATGCTACTGCAGTAGCATATATGAACAAGCAGGGAGGCATTCACAGCAGAGTGATAATTGTAGCAGCCAAATAGGCAGATGGGCAGTTGAAACTGTATCTGCTGTCTGCAGCTCACATTGCGGGAATCCAGAGTATCTTAGCAGACTTCCTCAGCAGGAGCAGGCTAAATTGCAGGAAGTGGGAGCTCAGCTAAGAAGCCTTCTGGATGATAACAAACCATTGGGGGCAACCGGCAATGGACTTAATGGAATCAAGTCAGAATGCCACTGTTGACAGGTTTTCCAGGCCAATGTAGGAGCCAGGCTCCAGTGGAATAGATGCTCTGATAACTCCTTGGCTGAAGGAAACCCTTCTCTATGTATTCCTGCCTTGGCTTCTCATAGGGAGGGTTCTGAAGAGAATAGAATACTATCTATTCCTAACAATTCTGGTAGCCCTGGATTGGCTAAAGAGGCCTTGGTATGAACATCTGGTGAGGTTACTAGTGGGAATTTCCTTACATCTCCCAGAGGGATGCAGTTTGCTAAAATAGGGCCCGATTCTGTTGGAATGCCAGTCTTCATTTTATCTTATGGTCTGTCCCTTGAGAGAGCATGACTGCACAGTAGGAATATTCTCCAACAGTTTTCTCTACCATACCATTTATGTCTCCAAATACATATTAAATGTAGACTTGAATCACGTAACAGTTACCTAACTGACGTATAAACTTTAATTTATACCGGCTCAGTGTGCTGCAGCAGTCAAAAAAGCAAATAGAATGTTAGGAATTATTAGGAAGGGAATGGTTAATAGAACAGAAAATGTCATAATGCCTCTATATCGCTCCATGGTGAGACCGCACCTTGAATACTGTGTACAATTCTGGTCGCTGCATCTCAAAAAAGATATAGTTACAATGGAGAAGGTACATAGAAAGGGCAACCAAAATGATAAAGGGGATGGAACAGCTCTCCTATGAGGAAAGGCTGAAGAGGTTAGGGCTGTTCAGCTTGGAGAAGAGACGGCTGAGGGGGGATATGATAGAGGTCTTTAAGGTCATGAGAGGTCTTGAACAAGTAGATGTGACTCGGTTATTTACACTTTCGAATAATAGAAGGACTAGGGGGCATTCCATGAAGTTAGCAAGTAGCACATTTAAGACTAATCGGAGAAAATTCTTTTTCACTCAACGCACAATAAAGCTCTGCAATTTGTTGCCAGAGGATGTGGTTAGTGCAATTATTGTAGCTGGGTTCAAAAAAGGTTTGGATACGTTCTTGGAGGAGTAGTCCATTAACGGCTATTAATGAAGTTTACTTAGGGAATAGCCACTGCTATTAATTGCATCAGTAGCATGGGATCTTCTTAGTATTTGGGTAATTGCCAGGTTCTTGTGGCCTGGTTTGGCTTCTGTTGGAAACAGGATGCTGGGCTTGATGGACTCTTGGTCTGACCCAGCATGGCAATTTCTTATGTTCTTATGTCCTAGTTTCTCTTATTAAAATATGTTATCGTTCTATGTTGGTACATGTTTAATTTGTAATCTATACCAATCATATTTTTATTTTTGTGCCTTTATGTAAATCGTTGCGATGGTGAACTAACTTAATGACGGTATAGAAGAGTTTTTAAATAAATAAATAAATAAATAAATAAATAAATAATGCAGGTGGGGAAGTTACCTACCTCACTAGCTTGGATATGGCGCATATTTAAGAATTACTGTCATTCACGCTTTATATCTCCCTGGAAAAGGGATGTTGCACTATTTTAGACGTCATCCAACTTGGTTTAGACAAGGATTTATACCTTAGCTCCTTAACATTGCAGATATCAGCCATATCCTCAAAAGGGGCAAAACACATCAGGCCACTCTTTAGACCAATAGTCCCACAATGGGATCTCAATATGGGGCTTTGGGCTGCCTTTCGAGCCAATGAGACAGGCATTCTTAAATTATCTCTCCATTAAGACAGCCTTTCCACAGCCATCTGCTCGGCTATTCATATTAGTTTGAATTGTTGTAAACCGTTGAGATGGATTTTTTCTAGTCATCGGTATATAAAACTGTTTTAAATAAATAAATAAAAATAAATATCTCAGGGATACAGGCTGTATCCTGCAGATACCCATACCTCACATTTATGGCAGATGCAGTCACTGCACCCAGTTCCCTTCTTTTTGCCCAAAATAATGTTACTGTTTCACCTAAATCAGGTAGTATCAATGCAGGCCTTCAGGGACAGTAGGGCATGGAAGGGAGACATGAAACTCCAAGGTTTGGATGTCAGACGCATTTTGTTAAGATACCTGAAGGTTACAGACCCCTTCTGAAAGATAGATAGAATGTATTACACAGGGATCCATGGACTGGGGAAGCAGCATCTTAGCTCATGCTAGGGGTGTGCATCCGTTTTCCACGTATTTGTAATCCGCAACTTATTTTTTGCAATCTGAAAAATACGTGGGGAGGAGAAACGCATCGCAACTCCCCACGTATTCAACAGATATCCGTTTTATTCGGCCTCCTAAATAAACATTTAAACCCCCCACCCTCCTGACCCCCCCAAGACTTACCAAAACTCCCTGGTGGTCCAGCGGGGAGTCAGGAAGCCATCCCTGCATTCGTTTGCGGTTTCCTCACGGCGCCGATAGCCTGTGTCACAGGGGCTGCCGGTGCCATTGGTCAGCCCCTGTCACATGGTCACCGGCGCCATCTTGTGCTCCTACCACGTGACAGGTAGGTCATGTGGCAGGAGGTCGCTCCGGGACCCTTGTTGGACCCAACCGGAACTTTTGGCCAGCTTGGGGGGGCCTCCTGACCCCCACAAGACTTGCCAAAAGTCCAGCGGGGGTCCGGGAGCGACCTCCTTTCACGCCGTCCGTCCGATCCCAATACTCAAAATGGCGCCGATCGCCGCAATTTTGAGTATTGGCGGGACGGCGATTTTGAGTCTCAAAATGGCGGCGATCGGCTCCATTTTGAGTATTGGGATCAGACGGACGGCGTGAAAGGAGGTTGCTCCCGGACCCCCGCTGGACTTTTGGCAAGTTTTGTGGGGGTCAGGAGGCCCCCCCCAAGCTGGCCAAAAGTTCCGGTTGGGTCCAACGAGGGTCCTGGAGCGACCTCCTGCCACATGACCTGTCACGTGGTAGGAGCACAAGATGGCGCCGGTGACCATGTGACAGGGGCTGACCAATGGCACCGGCAGTCCCTGTGACACAGGCTATTGGCACCGTGAGGAAACCGCAAACGAGTGCAGGGATGGCTTCCTGACTCCCCGCTGGACCACCAGGGAGTTTTGGTAAGTCTTGGGGGGGGGGTCAGGAGGGTGGGGGGTTGTAGTTAATTTAGTAGTAATGTATTTACAGATCGACAACTTATTGAATTCTCCATACTTCCGCATGAAACTGAATTGGCCCCCCACGAATACCTATCGCGTACGCAACGAAAACTTTTTGCCTGCACATCTCTAGCTCATGCTAGATACTAGTGAGTCAAAGAAGCAGTCATGCCCATGGATATCCTTAACAGAAAGCAAATACCAACAGGGCTCAGGGCGCATCAACCAGAGTGCAAGCAGTGTCATGAGCAGAGATCTCCTTGGTAGCTCCAGAAGAAATTTGCAGAGCAGCCCCCTGAACTTCCCTGCACTCATTTACCAAGCAGGATGTATTGAAAAAGCAGATCCAGCTTTTTATGCCTGTGTCCTGAGGGTAGCACGCTTCCTCACACCCAAGGGATAAAAAGCTTTGGTAATTCTATAAAGTAAGAATTGGTCTACCAGGAAGATAATGAAGGTAAAATTTGGTCTTACCTGATAATTTCCTTTCCTTGAATCCTGCTAGATCAGTCCATATGTCTACCCAGAAAGAAAGCAGATATGAAGTGATGCATGGTAAGTCTATATACTACCTTCTTTCTCCATCTAGTCTATCTATTAAGAGGGTCAGATGTTCCAGACTCCATCTCTTCCTTAAAAAAAAAAAAAAAAAGGAAATTATAGATGAAAGCATGGAACCACTTGGAGAGGATCAGGGGCAACCTTGGTTTTGTCTTTTTCTGTTTAATGTTAATTTGTTGTAGGGTAGTTGTCCCTTTCTTGCTTTGTCAGAAGGTTAATGGCAACTGCCTGAAGCTGCACATCTCTTATTACCTGAACATGATGTCACAAGGGAAAAAAAGAAGGTGTGAACTCCACCTCTGACAGCTATGGTAAAGGGATATTGCTAAATTAAGGACTGATATAGCAAGACTCAAGGAAAGGAAATTATCAGGTAAGATCAAATTTCAACTTATGATTATGACTATTTTTCTAGTTTTTATTGCACTCTATTCTAATAAGGAATGGGTGTCTAATTTAATCAGCGATGCACTATGATGTTGCCTTGTTATTAGTAGTCAATTGAGTGATAATCAGGAAACATAAACCCTAATCAGTCTGTGCACTAGAAAGGAGCAGTCACTTGTGATTAGGTGAAAAAAAAGATCTAACCAAGTAATTAATTCTATCAAACAGAATTTCATAAAGTGAAAGCTTTCATGTGGCTAGTTCCAGAAGCTAGATCTCTAGAGATATCTTATTGATTAGCTAGATGATGCAATTATTATATACATTCAGTGTGTGTCTGTGTGTGTGTGGGGAGGGGGGGAACGGGGACATTGAACTAATGAGATGGAAAATTATATGTCCATTTTTAGTAAAGAAATTTGTAAAGAATCTTGCAGATGTCATATGGATCAGGACAGTTAATCATAACCTGAGCATGTGACATCACATTTATTGTAAAATAGTATTCATTTATTACAACCTCCATAGAGCATTGTGGTATTTGTAGGTTTTTTCTGTGATCATGAAACACAGAGACAGCAAATTGCCAAAGTGATCGGTAATAAGTCCCCTGGATTTTTGCATAGTGGCCAATGTAATAAGCATTAACGCATGTTAAAAGTAATTAGTGTCCACAATCTCAGCATTCATACTGTTGATGCAACTCCATTGCTCTTTGCTTCAATGGCAGGGGGAAAAGAGGAAAAGGGGAATTAGATTCAGACAGCAACCAACAAGGACATTGAATTTTACAGTTTGGGAAAACAAATAAGCATGGGGGTAACTTGCTGATGTGGCTGTTACTATCCTTAACCAATAAGCCTGATACTTTTGATGCAACTCCAAAATTTCTGTCTGCTTCAACAGCAAGAGGTAATGGGGAATTGGACTCAAACAACAACAACCAACAAGTCCCTGACTTTTACAGTCTGGGAAACTGATAAGTATAGAGGTGACTTGTATGCGGCGGTAGATACTGCCATAAGCTTGCTGGGCAGATTGTTTGGTCCTTTTGTGCCATCATTTCTATGTTTCTCTGTTTCTGTATGTTAATGGCACTTTTAATGCTTATTGGAGTTTTAACACAAACAGTTTTGTAATGAGGTAATAAAGTAAAACTATGCAAAACTGTTCATTACCAGCTAGTGCATAGAAAAATATTAAAACACACGAAAGTTAACACAGATCCATTAACACAAAAAACATATCTATACCTTAATTGGATGCAGTTTTGCAATAACATCTGCATTAATAGACTAATGCTAGTAAATTAATGTAAAACTAATGAGGCTAGCTTTAAAAGACCTGTGCGTGCACCCATATACGAGTGTATATGGTCATGTGCAGATCTACTTCAATATTTTATAACTCCCGTGTAAATTATTATAAAATACGCATAATTCTTATGATATAAAATACATGTAATTTTTCCCTGCAACAAATGCATGCATGTAAAAAATATGCGTGAATATATATTCAAGTTAGCTGGATAATTTCTGACTTATCCTGCTAAATCTTAAAAAACACTAATTATTTGGCTAAGTTAGCTAGTCGGACAAGTCTTGAAAAGTACTCCTCTGCTGGGTAAGAAGCACTTCTTAAGGCTTATCCAGCTAAATGGCATCTAATTGGTGAAATTTAAGTAGCACTTACCCCAAGTAAGTTGCCTTTTATGCGTGTAAGTTTGCAAATTTACTGACATATGCGTATGTGCGAAATTACCAGTTGTAACAATTAGTCCATCAGTTCGCCCAGTCTTTCTCCAGGTCATCGAGACCCTCCTGGTTCTTCAGCCTGAATTCCCCCCACTTCACCCAGACCTCCCACCCAATCAGTATTTCACAATAAGAGCGTTTAATACCACTTATGCCAAATAATAAGCAGGTGTAAATGAATGCGAGTAAGCTGCCAAATCTACACACATAAGTCTCTTATAAAATAGCACCTTGCACATGTAAATGTTGGCCTTGTCACAGAATGCCCCAAACCACCCCTGTTTAACATGCACATATTTACATGCAAACTCTATTTACGCGTGCATATTTTAGGTTATAAAATAGCATATATGCGAGTACATGCTATTTACATGTATAGATGCTGATTTTTCCACACACAAACTTTTGAAAATTCACATTTATTTACATATCATTTACACAGGCCATTAATGAGAGTTAATGTGCATTATTAGTTGATGTTAATGTGCTTACATTACCCTCCAAGTCTAAATGTGTATTTGAATATTATAATTTAAAATTGTAAAGAGCCAGATGTAAGGATCAGGTTAAAAAAAAGAACGAAAGCTCTACCAAAAAGCCCGTGCTAGTTTCAATCTTTATGTTTAATACCTGATTAATCGCAAATATTAGGTAGATAAATCAATGCGATGTTTAATAGAGAAGGTAAAAAAAACAACATAGCTTAAATTAATAGTCATCTGTAAATAAAATATAATAAAATAATAAAAAAGCAAATGATATAAAACTAACATAGAAGGTAACGTTTAAACAGTCACACGGGCGTACATTTACACACATATGCCAGCTTGTGCCAATGGATGCAGCCATTTTATAACATACACACACATATGCGCACATAGTATAAAGTAGGCTGTATATGCGTACACGTGCGCACAATTTTATATAGACACTCGTATGTGCGCGTAAATACCGTCTCTACTGTGCAAGTGAGGGGATTTTAGTAGACACGTACCAACGCAATTACCTGTTTCCCCAGTTAATTCCCAGTTTGGAAGGTAAAGAATAGGACTTCTAATCCCTAGTTAACTAGACTAATTCTTGCTCTGTTAGCCCCAATGAAATCTTTTGGGAAAAGATTCACTATTTCAAAATTATGCAAGCAAACTAAATTATCTTTTAGCAATTATTTTTCCTGCTTTTGCCCTGTCCTCCCAAAGGGGTTGAGTATGGAAAAATGGTACATATGCACGGAAGTAGCATGTAACCGGGTACATGCTATTTTATAAGCCTCAAAGGTACATGCATGATTGCGGTTTCACACACAAATTAATTGGTGCAAAAAATGCATGTTCTAAACGTGTTCTGGGACAGGGTCAATTGGTATGAGTGGCAGTTGCTGTTTTATAAGAGATGTTCACTTATAAATTATCAAACTTATTCGTATAATTTTACATCCGCATCTTGTGAAATTGGACTTGTCTGTGGCCTGCAATTTTTGGTTGAGAAGTCTAAAAGGCGAATTTTGAAAGCCCTGCGTGTGCCAAAACTGGGAGATACGTGAGCAAGTTGGGCCAGCATTGCTGAGCAGATTTTAAAAGGCACCCAAGTATGTGGGTACTTGCCACTATGTGCACAAATACATTTTCTAGAAAAAGGGGCAGGGTTTGGTCATGGTTTGGGCAGAGCATGAGTATTCCTGGATTTCACGACACTAGCCCGTTCATACTTACACGCACAAGCTCACACCGGGGTCCCCTACCTCGTAACATTATTTCTGCTAATGATGGTGTGTAAGTCAGAAAACAAATAAAAGTAAAGAGCTGAGTTCGGTTTTAAAGGTCGGGGTTAACAAAGTAAAAGGGGGGGGGGGGGGGGGGGTTTGAAACTGGGACCAAACTGGAAAACTGTTAATTGTGTTGTCGCGCGTGTCTACTAAAATCCCCCCCCCCCCCACTTATGTGGTAGAAATGGCGTTTGTGCATAGGCAAGCACCTACTTAAAATTGTGCGCACATGTGCGTGCATTCAGCCTATTTTATACCATGTACACATATACGCGTGTATGTTATAAAATAGCCATGTTCCTGGGCTTGGACTGCAAATGCATGCACATGTGGGCCTGCTCGGCTGTTTAAAAGTTACCGTCTAATGCCCAAATTTTCAAAGCCCGGCACACGTAAAATCTGAGGATACATGCGCATTTTAAAAATGGCCTGGTGTTGCAAGAGTGAACCGTTAGTCTGAGACGAGGTTGACACTACTTGCCGGAAGGAGCCTTGCAATGTTGCACTCCCTCCAGCCACTGTCTCCACTCTTCCAGGCATGCCAACAAACCAAAGATGGATCAGTATCGGAAGAAGATTTTATTGGCATTCTTTCATATTACTAATAAAATCTTCTTCCGATACTGATCCACTTTTGGTTTGTTGGTGTGTCTGCTACATTGGATCGGCTTCCGTGTTGTTTTCTGGGTCCACTCTTCCAGGGCCATTTTAATAGCCAGTAATTCCTTATCACTGATGCCATAATTACACTCGGCAAGCAAGAACTTATGGGAGAAGAAGGAGCATGGGTGGATCCCTGGAAACCAAAGGCAGGTTTAGGTGGGAAAATAGGTCTTTCAAGAAGAAGATTTCCCTTGCGCCATAGTCTATTAATACAAGAGTGGGGAATTCAAGCTGCTCTGAGATGATCGCTACTGGCAGACTGAGTTGGGGAGCGGGAGTGGCATAGCCTAGGGTCATCTCCCTGCTGACTCCTAGGTTTGGAAGTTTCCCAGTTTCACAGGACATTGCGCTAGCAGATGGCCCTTCCCAGCACAATTGAAACAAAGCCCTTGGGTGTGGTGTGTGTGCTTCTCTTTGGGCATAAGGCGACTCCATCCCAATTGCATTGGTTCATCAGATCATGTAGGACTAGGCTCTGTAGCTGAGCTCAGAATCAGGGGATGTGAGAATGCCTGGGTGAGCGTGATCAGCCTTCGTGAAGTCCATAATTCCCGGGACTGTTGCTGGAGATGGCGGTCAATCCTTCCAGTGAAGTCGATGGGGCGTCAAGGAACTTGGGTAGCTCCCTTGCTGCCAATTTGTCCTTTATTCGGTGGGATAGCTCTTCCAAATAAATGCTCCGAAGACTGTTTTCCCGCCAGTCCAATTCGGTAGCCAGAGTACAGAACTTGATAGCATAGTCCATAAGTGGTCTGGCACCTTGCCGGAGATGCAATAACTTGGAACCAGCAGTGGTCAGCCTACCCGGCTCAACAAATAATTTGAAGGTTTGAACAAACTGCTGTAGATCCTGAAGGAGAGTGTCTCCTCGGTCCCATAAGGGAGAGGCCCAGGCCAAGGCCTTCCCATCAAGAAGGGAGAGGATGAATATGGTTTTAATTCTGTCGTTTGAGAATTGCATCAGTTGTAAGGTAAAATGCATGAAACATTGATTCAAGAAACCCCAACACTGACTGGGGTCCCCCGCATATTGGGTTGTATGGGAAGACAGAATGTGATTGAGGCAGGCACGGGAACAAGAGTCTCAGAGGGCGTCGGACTAGCTGTGGTGGTAGCATCCAAATGGGCGCTGAGGCGATCCATCTTATTTGCCAACAACTCCAGGAAGTGCTGCTGCAATTGTATTTTCTGAGCCAAGCCCAGAATGGCCTGCAGCCCTGAGAGGTCCACCGGGTCCATGGCCTCAGCAAACTGTTGCAAGAGTGGACCCTTAGTCTGATACAAGATTGACACTACCTGCAGGAAGGAGCCTTGCAGGTTCTTGTCGTTGGTTGGCAGACCTGGCTGGTGTGGAGACCCAAGAGGACCTTCACCAATACCAGCCCTCATTCCCTACAGGTTAAGCCCTTGGGTACTGGGGTTGGCTGGACGTAGGAGCAGGTCTCCAGAGAAGAACAACTCCACTACAGGCGCTGGCGAGAGCAGAATAAGAGGGTCAGGAAAGACAGTGGTTCAGTGAGTCCAAAGGCATACCAAGAATCAGGGCTGGCAGCAATCCAACAAAGTCCAGAAATATACCAGGAGTCAGGACAGGTAGCAATCCAATGAAGTCCAGAAACGTACTAGAAGTCAGACAGGCAGCGATCCAACAAAGTCCAGAAGCATACCAGTAGTCAGGACAGGCGGCAATCCAAAACGTCCAGAAACGATCCAATCCAAGGCCAGAGAAGCAATTCAGAAGGAGACGGCATCAGGCAAACAGCTACACACAAGGAGCTTGACCTATTGCTGAGGCAAAGCACTGCAGGCAGAAACAGGCTTAAATAGGCAGAAGGGCTAAAGTCATCAGAGGGAGCTGCAGGAACTTTCCTGCCGCGGCCCCTTTAAGATCAGAGGAGAGGCACACGCTTGCACCTAGGGAGTCGCTGGTGGGGCCAAGCGTAGGCAGCGTGAGCAGTGGCTCCAGGCCACGAGGGAGTTTGTTGATGGCTGTGGCTCCCTGCCGCTGCATGGGAGGTTGGGGCTGAACCGGGGTCGTGCCGGGTAAGTGCGACCAGCCACAGAGTGCTGTAGCTGGCACGTGCAACACCTGGCCACGTGCATATCTCTTGATACAAGCAGAAGTGCCGGGCTTGGTGAAAAGGGTGAGCCGGGGGAAGGGGCTGACTGGGACAGCAGCTATTAGGCCCTGTTCCGGGGAAGTGCGCGCAGGCAGCCGCACAACTTACATCTGCTCCTTAGAGCATGTAACTATTAAAACAAAATAAAATGAGTGGGGATAGGGTAGGTTTAGGGTTTGGGAAGGAGAGGGGAAAAGGGAGGAAAATTAGATAGGGGATAGGAAAGTTTCCTCCCAGTCCACTCCTTAATTGGAGCGGACTGGGAGGGAACTGGGGTAGGCCTACTCACGTTGCTGTGCGTTGTTTTTAAAAATTCCCCCTCCTGCACATGCAAGTCACGACCCGCCAGCACATGCATGCACAGATATTTAAATCCAGTGCGCACAGGAGCCGTATTTTATAATATGCTTTATTTTATAACATGCGCGCGCTTGTTTTAAAATTGAGCCCTTAGTCTACTGCTAGGGATTCAGCATGAGGTACTAGAGGGTCTAGGTGAACTGGAAACCGACTGGGTAAACTGATGGGGATAATGGCGAAATTGTGATTTCAATTACATGTGCAAGTAAATATTTTCAAAATATTCAAAATATTTTCAAATATGCCTGCCTCTGCATATAAAATAAGGTTTTTAACCTTACATGTTATAATATTTTTCACATGTAAAATATACGTGTGAATGTTTATAAAATAGGTAGAAAAAATAAGCTCTTTACTGAAACATCCGCGAGTAAAACCACGCTGTATATATTTTTTACTTTTTATTTATAACCATACAAATATACAAAAAGCTTAGGTTCACCATCAGTACAGAATACTTAATTTAACCAGTGGCAGTAATATGTAACCAGAATTACATACGGGCCGATACAGTAAAGTGTGCTCCACCGCATAAGGGGTAATAGCACGTCGAAAACGCGTGGCCAACCCCTCCAAAACTAATAGCGCTCTCAACATGCAAATGCATGTTGATGGGCCTATTAGTCATTCCCGCACGATACAGAAAGCAAAATGTGCAGCGAAGCCACACATTTTACTTTCAGAAAGTAATGCCAAAGGCAGGCGATAATTTTGGCCAGCACCAGGAAAGTGTACAGAAAAGCAGAAAAACTGCTTTTCTGTATACTCTCTGACTTAATATCATAGCGATATTAAGTCGGAGGCCTCAAAAATTAAAAAAACTAAAATTAAAAAATCTGCCCGTGGGTTGGAAGACGGACGCTCAATTTTGCCGGCATCCGTTTTCCGAACCCGTTGCTGTCAGCGGGTTTGAGAACTGACGCCGATAAAATTGAGTGTCAGCGTCAAACCCGCTGACCGCTGCCGCTTCTCATTTGCATGCGGGCCGATACTGAATTGCGCGCCCAGGACACTGGCCTGTGCGCGTGTCGGGAAAGTGGGCACTCGCCGGCTCTCCTGCACTTCTTTCTGTATCGGCCTATTAGCTGTGAAGAATGCTATAATGGGGGATAACACCATTTACCCATCTGTAACATCTTTAGACTGCCAAACCCAGTAAGCTCTCCATACTGCATCAAATTGATCCGATTGATCTCTTAACATGTATGTAAGTTTTTCAAGTTCAGCAATTTCCACCACTTAACCATTCTGTATTTTATAAGCTGTGCAGCAACCTGCTACACAATTTATATAATACAAGGATAATTCTCACAGGACAAGCAGGATGGTGGTCCTCACATATGGGTGACATCACAGGATGGAGCCCAATCACGGAACACTTTTGTCAAAGTTTCCAGAACTTTGACTGGCTCCTACTGGGCATGCCCAGCATGGCACTAACCCTGCAGCCAGCAGGGGTCCCCCTTCAGTCTTCTTTTTTCCTCGCAGCAGTAGCCTCGTGGTTAAGGAGCTCTGCAGAGATTCCTGACAGGAATTTTCCTCACGGAATTACTAAAAGTTAATTTGCCCCACAGGGGTCCCTTCTTTAACTTTTTCAAGCCACGATACTCTGGTAAGTTTTTACCCATTTTTCGTTGATTACCATCGAGTTTGGCCCTCGCGGCCTACTGGCCGTTGACCGTACCGTGGCTCAATATTTTCTATGGCCATGGCGTCGGGGTTCCGACAGTGCCCAGACTGTAATCGCACCATGTCCATCACAGACCCCCATAAAGTCTGTGTAATGTGTCTTGGAAGAGAGCACAATGTCTTGACCTGCACCGAATTTGCCCTAATGACACCAAAAGGTTGCAAGGCCAGAATGGAGAAGATGGAACTTCTCTTCCGTGCTCAATCCCCCACTCCGTCCATTGCGTCGACGTCGTCAGAACCGGCTCCATCAACTTTGCGCCAGCATCGACCACCACCTGGTGACCGTCCGGTGTCGACGACATCTCGGCCTTCGACACCCTCTACTCCCCCTCAGGACCAAGGGGGTCATAGAGACAAACATCGCCATCGACATCGAAAGTCTTGGACCATCGAGGGAGCGAAATCATCGACCTCGCCATCGTCCGAGCCGCTGTCAAAGAAACCCCGTCCATAAAAGGCACCGACCTTTTCGGCGACCGAGTCACCGAGGCAACCCTCACCCGACAGGGTATCTGGAGCCGTGACTCCGCCTTTAACAGTGGTCCCTCCGGCTATTCCTCTGCCTCCTTCTTCTGTTCCGGAGCCGGGGCTGCTTGCTCCAGGTCTCCGAGAAGAACTAGACCGGATGGTTTAGGAGGCTATCAACAAGCAATGCAACGACTCCAGGTTCCTCCTGCACCAACACCGGTACTGATTGTGGAACCGACCACCGATCCGATTCCGGCAGCGTTGGCACCACTGCTCTCCAGGATGGAAGCGCTCATTGCCACTTTTCCACCGATGGACCCTGGGTCACCGATGACTCCGGTGCCCTCCCCGCTTACTTTGTCGTCGGGAGGAGAAACACTGTTCCGTATTCCTCCAATGGGAGTTATGCCTCAGCCATCAATGCCAATACGTCCCTCGCCACTGATCCACTCATCGTGCCGATACGCCTGTCGGTGCCACTGAGCCATCCATCAATGCCCTCGATGCCTGCGCCGGTGCCTTCGATGCCTTCATCGGTGCCTCCAATTATTCCTTCGATTCCTTCGGAGCCTAGACCAGGACCCTGAGGTATCCCACTACCCCGTCCCCCTCTAGCTCCTAGAGGGACAGGTGCTGATCCCTATGATACCCTGACTGATGATTCCTCCCCAGACACCGATGATTTGCCTTCACCACTTTCACCCACTGAAAGTAGAAAGCGTTCTCCTCCAGAGAACCTTTCCTTTATAAATTTTGTGAAGGAAATGTCTGAATTGGTTCCCTTCCAATTACAGATGGAATAGGATGATAGAACATAAGAACATAAGAACATAAGAAAATGCCATACTGGGTCAGACCAAGGGTCCATCAAGCCCAGCATCCTGTTTCCAACAGTGGCAAATCCAGGCCATAAGAACCTGGCAAGTACCCAAAAACTAAGTCTATTCCATGTTACTATTGCTAATGGCAGTGGCTATTCTCTAAGTGAACTTAATAGCAGGGAATGGACTTCTCCTCCAAGAACTTATCCAATCCTTTTTTAAACACAGCTATACTAACTGCACTAACCACATCAGATGATGGAGTTGCTTCAATTCCTGGATGCTCCCAAGGAAATAATCTCCATCCCTATCCACTAGGTTCTTCTGGATCTCCTCAAGAAGAACTGGGAACATCCTGGCTCCATTGCTCCACTCCACAGAAAAGCTGACAGTACCTATTTGGTGCAGTCAGCACCAGGTTTTCAAAAACCTCAATTGGATCACCAATCTGTAGTGGTAGAATCCACACAGAAAAGAGCAAAACAATCAAAGCCTCACACTTCTTTTCCTCCTGGCAAGGAACAGAAGTTTCTAGATGCCATTGGTCGCCGTGTCTTCCAAGGATCAATGCTAATCTCCCGAATTGCCGCTTATTAGCTCTATATGACCCAATATAACAGGGTCATTTTTAAGCAGATACAAGATTTGACAGACTCCCTGCCTCAGCAACTCCAAACCCTAGTACACAAAGGGTTTGAGGCAGGCAAGCATGAGATCAGATCATCCTATGATATCTTTGATATTGCTACTAGAGTATCTGCAGCAGCTATTTCCGCAAGGAGATGGGCCTGGCTCAAGTGTTACGACTTTCGCCCTGAGGTACAAGATAGGTTATCTGACCTACCCTGTGTCGGAGATAATCTGTTTGGAGAGCAGATTCAACGGATGGTGGCGGAAGTTAAGGACCATCATGAGACTCTCAGACAGCTCTCTCTGATACCTTCTGACTACTCTTCAAAACAGCCCTTCCAAAAGGACTCTAAAAAGTCATTCTTCCGCCCGAAGAAGTCCTACCTGCTACCAGCCAGATCCCGTTCCACGAGACCTTTTCAAAAAGCCCAGTCTTGTCAGAC
The DNA here is from genome assembly GCF_901001135.1 of Rhinatrema bivittatum. Classification (NCBI taxonomy): domain Eukaryota; kingdom Metazoa; phylum Chordata; class Amphibia; order Gymnophiona; family Rhinatrematidae; genus Rhinatrema; species Rhinatrema bivittatum. Next base: position 53,173,268 of record NC_042622.1, on the reverse strand, counting down.
ATGGAAACAAAAACCGCAAGCAGCTCCTCAACCAGGTCCTGCTTCAGGTTTTTGACTTCTACCTAGAGAGCAACAGCCAGCTTCCATTGCCTCACATACCAGTGGGAGGTCGATTGTGCCACTTCAACAGAATATGGCACTCAATCACCTCAGACCAATGGGTACTAGCGATAATTGTTCAAGGTTACCATCTGAACTTTCTTTCCGTGCCACCAGACACCCACCTCTACCGACGTGGAGAACATCCGATCACTCCATCCTTCTGGATCAGGAGGTCTCCCTCCTTCTCCAATCCAAGGCAATAGAACCCATACCCTATTTATTTATTTATTTATTTAGGGTTTTTATATACCGCCTTTCTTGATATATATATATCAAATCAAGTCGGTTTCCATATAACACAACTGTCGCCGGGGCGTTACATTGAACAATAAACATAGTATTGAACTGACGCCGGTGGCGTTACATTGAACAATAAACATAGTATTGAACAGGGAACGTGTATCTTTACATTAAACAGTCAACAGAATATTGAACAAAAAATGCAAATCAATTAATATTAAGTAAAAATTGTGAAATAAAATATATAAAATATAGAATAGACGACAAAAAATGTTTTGATTAATAACTTAAATAAATGGTGCGAGTACTGCAGAATAGTTGATAAGATTGAGTTGTACAGGTAGAGTATACAGGAGACCGTGTTCCATGTTAAAGGACATAACCATGGGAAGGGGATCAAGAGAGGATCTTTCATATCAGGTGTGCAATAAGGTCGTGAGGGTCCTGAGGGTATGAGGTTGGTGGTGGACTTTGTATTGCGCTATTTTGTTCTTTGACCTGTGTCGAAGTAATCCTGTATTTCTGGAAAGGCTTGCCGGAAGAGCCATGTTTTAAGGTTTTTCTTGAAGGTTAAGTGGCAGGTTTCAAGTCTAAGTTCTGGCGGCAGTGAGTTCCAAAGGGTGGGCCCGGCTGTGGAGAGTGCTCATTTGGCTAGCGAGGTTTTAATCGGGGGAGTATGTAGAGAACCTTTGTAGTTATATCTGATGGGTCTTTTTGATGTGTGAAGGCGGAGTTGAGAGGTAAGATTTAAGTGGGCGCTTCCCATAATATCCTTGTGGATCATTGATAGTGTCTTGAAGGTGATTCTAGCTTTTATGGGGAGCCAGTGGAGGTAAATCAGAATTGGAGTGATGTGGTCTCTTTTGTTGGTGTTAGTGAGTAGCCTCGCCGCGGCGTTTTGTACCATCTGTAAGGGTTTTATGGATGATAGCGGAAGACCTAGCAGGAGAGAATTGCAGTAGTCTAGTTTGGACAGAATTAATGACTGAACTACTAAGCGGAAGTCTTTGAAGTGAAGGAGTGGTTTCAGATTTTTTAGTACTTGTAGTTTGAAGTAACATTCCTTGGTTGTGTTGTGGATGAAAGATTTAAGGTTGAATTGATTGTCAAAGCGTACCCCTAAGTCTCTTACTGAAGGTGAGTGGTTGAAAGGTGGTATTATGGATTGTGTTGTACTTTGGACGTTGAAGAGTGTGTGGTTTTCGTCAGGCGAGATGATGAGGATTTCTGTTTTGTTTGTGTTGAGTATAAGGTTGAGGCTGGATAACAAGGAATTGATGGATAGTAAGCAGTTGTTCCAATGCGTCCAGGTTTTTTGCAGTGATTCTGTGATGGGAAGAAGTATCTGAATGTCATCGGCGAAAATATAGTGTTTTAGCTTGAGGCTGGAGAGTAGGTGGCAGAGCGGAAGCAGGTAGATGTTAAAAAGGGTAGGGGATAGTGAAGATCCTTGAGGTACTCCTCTGATTGATTTGATAGGAGGTGATTCTACGTTATTCCCGGTACTTTCTAATCCCCAAAACATCGGGAGGCGTTCGTCCTATTCCGGACCTACGGGCCCTCAACAAGTACCTCCAGCGAGAGAAGTTCAAGATGGTTACCTTGGGCTTGCTTCTTCCTCTTCTACAAAGGAGACTGGCTCTGCTCTCTCGACCTCCAGGATGCATACACTCATATTGCGATAACTCCCATCTCATCGCAAATACCTGAGGTTTCTAGTAGGCCCCAAGCACTACCAGTACTGAGTGCTTCCATTCGGCCTAGCGTCTGCACTACGAATCTTCACGAAATGCCTTGTAGTGGTTGCAGCCTTCCTAAGGACTCAGGGTGTTCATGTCTACCCCTATCTAGATGATTGGTTAATCAGGGCTCCCACTCAGCAAGCTGCTCTGTCGTCCCTCAGTCTAACCTTACACACTCTAATTTCATTAGGATTTCTCATCAATTACGACAAATCCTCTTTAGTCCCATCTCAAACCTTTTCGTTCACTGGGGCAGACTTGGACACCTTGCAGGCAAAAGCTTTTCTACCTCGACAGTGAGCTCTCACTCTTGTGTCTCTTGCACACCAGCTGCAGTCTCAGCACTCCGCGATTGGATGCCACTTTCTCATCCTCCTTGGACACATGGCGTCCTCAGTGCAAGTCACTCCAATGGCTTGTTTGGCCATGAGAGTCATGCAGTGGACTCTACGGTCACAATGGACTCAAAGCATTCCGCCCCTGTCGACCATTGTCCACGTAACCGATTCACTCCGTCAGTCTCTTGCCTGGTGGAGAAATCAGAGCAATCTCCTCCAAGGCTTGCCCTTTCAGGCTCCAGACCCTCAATTAACTCTCACCACCGATGCTTCCAACCTCGGCTGGGGAGCCCATGTGGCCAGTCTGCAGACACAAGGATCTTGGTCTCCAGAGGAACCCAAAGACCAAATAAATTTCCTGGAGCTTCGAGAAATCAGATTTGCTCTTAGGGCATTTTAGGATCGCCTCTCAAATCAAGTTATCCTGATCCAGACAGACAACCAGGTCACCATGTTGTACATCAACAAACAGGGAGGCACAGGCTCCTTCCTTCTGTGTCAGGAAGCTGTACAGATATGGGTGGAAGCTCTCTCCCATTCGATGTACCTTAGGGCCAACTGGTTGCCGGGAGTGGACAATGTGTTGGCAGACAAGCTGAGTCGCATCTTTCAACCGCACGAGTGGTCTCTCAACCCCTCAGTAGCAAACTCCATCTTCCAACAATGGGGATATCCTCAGATAGACCTCTTTGCGTCTCCTCAAAACCGCAAAGTAGAGAACTTCTGCTCTCTCATTCGCAGCAAACACTCTCAACCCAGAGACGCATTCTCCCTCTCGTGGGCAACCGGTCTACTTTATGCATTCCCTCCACTTCCGCTTCTCTCGAAGACTCTCGTGAAGTTATGTCAGGACAAGGGAACCATGATCCTGATAGCACCTCACTGGCCACGCCAAGTGTGGTTTCCAATACTTCAGGATCTCTCCATTCGCAGGCACATTCCCTTGGGAAAAGACCCGCTTCTGATCACTCAAAACGACGGGTGCCTACGCCACCCCAATCTTCAAGCCTTGTCCCTGACGGCATGGATGTTGAAAGGTTAATCCTTCAGCCACTTAACCTTTCTGAACCAGTTTCCCGTGTCTTGATTGCTTCACGGAAGCCTTCTACGAGAAAATCTTACACTTACAAATGGAACAGGTTTACTTCATGGTGCTCTTCTCAGTCCCTTGACCTCTTTACCTGTCCAATCACGAAGTTTTTGGACTATCTCTGGCACTTGTCAGAGTCAGGTCTAAAAACTTCTTCCATCAGAATGCATGTCAGTGCGGTAGCTGCCTTCCATAAAGGTGTCGGGGATGTTCCTATATCAGTACAACCCCTTGTAACACATATTCTGAAAAGCTTGCTTCACCTCAAGCCTCCACTGCGTCCTCCGGCCCCTTCTTGGGACCTTAACCTGGTTTTGGGTCGGCTCATGAAACCACCATTCGAGCCTCTTCACTCCTGTGACCTTCGATATCTCACATGGAAAGTGATTTTCCTTTTGGCAATCACTTCAGCTCGCAGAGTTAGTGAATTACAGGCCCTAGTTACCTATCCAGCTTACACTTAACTTCTGCAGGACCGGGCAGTACTCCGCACTCACCCTAAATTCTTAACCAAGGTAGTTTCGGATTTTCATCTAAATCAATACATCATGCTACCTACCTTTTTTCCCAGGCCCCATTCCAATCCAGGAGAACAGGCTCTGCATACCCTTGACTGTAAACGGGTTCTAGCGTTCTACCTAGACCGTACAGCTGCCTACAGAGAAAACACTCAATTGTTTGTCTCTTTGCATCCTAACAAGTTAGGGAAGCCTGTGGGTAAGCAGACTCTCTCCTCCTGGTTAGCGGACTGCATATCCTTTTGCTATCAGCAAGCAGGCATTCCATTTCAAGACCGTGTTAAAGCACACTCTGTGAGGGCCATGGCGACTTCAGTAGCACACCTACAATCGGTGCCGCTTCATGACATTTGTAGGGCTGCCACTTGGAGTTCTCTCCACACCTTTGCAGCCCACTATTGCTTGGACAAAGCCGGAAGACAAGATTCCATCTTCGGCCAGCCTGTCCTTCGTAACCTGTTTACAACGTGACGTACCAACACCCTTCCGCCTGCCCTCGACCAAACTTTATCCCAGTCCTAATGCTTTGCACACCTGGGTACATTTGGTGAATTTCTCGGACATCCTCAGCTCGGTACTCACCCATATGTGAGGACTAACATCCTGCTGTCCTGTGAGAACACCTGTTACAGGTAAGCAACATTTGCTATCTCCACGATTCCACTTATGCTCACAAATCCAGTGCTGTGAATAGGTTTGAAAGTCAGGCTCTAATGAATAAATTTTCAAAGCCTTTAAGTGCAAAAAAAGTGGCATAAACGCATGCAAGTAGCTTGCATTCACATATACGTTATTTCATGTCTATCAAAAGCATGTGCTTGTTTTCAGTTTCACTTGTGCATTTACCTTCGCAAGAAAGGGGCAGTCTATGGGAGCTCAGGGGCGGGTCCAAGAGGTAGATGCAGGAGTTACTGTTTTATAAGAGATTTATGCAACTACATTAGGCAACTTATTTTGCAGTTTTATATCTGCTATTTAACTAGCATAATTGATATCTATTTATTGTCTGCTATTTTTGTGTGGGAAGTCTGGGTAAATAGGGGGAGATCAATGTGAATTATTAGGAAGGCTTTGGTGAACTGCAAAATGGTGATGTCAAGTGCGAACGTGTGTTTTAAAATATACCTACTTCTGCATATAAATCAGGGTTTTATGTGTACAGGTTATTTTTTCACACATGATGTATAAATGATTTATAAAATAGAGAAAGTAAGCAGTTTCATTGCATTGCAGATATTCACACAGGGGTACATTTTAAAACACAGCGTGTGCGCGTACTTTTGTTTGCGCACCAGGCTGTCCTTCGTAACCTGTTTACAACGTGACGTACCAACACCCTTCCGCCTGCCCGTTAGGGTTCAGGATGCCCTCGACCAAAGTTTATCCCAGTCCTAATGCTTTGCACACCTGGGTACATTTGGTGAATTTCTCAGACATCCTCAGCTCGGTACTCACCCATATGTGAGGACTAACATCCTGCTGTCCGCGAACAAAAGTACGCCGGATTTTATGATATGCGCGTAGCCGCGCGTATCTTATAAAATCTGGGGTCGGCGCGCGCAAGGGGGTACACATTTGTGCAACTTGCGCGCGCCGAGCCCGGTGCGCGCTGCCCGTTCCCTCGGAGGCCACTCCAAAATCGGAGCGGCCTCGAAGGGAACTTTCCTTCTGCCTCCCCCACCTTTCCCTCCCTAACCCACCCCCCTGGCCCTATCTAACCCCCCTCCCCACCTCTGTCACACAAGTTACGCCTGCTCAAGGCAGGCGTAACTTTGCGCGTGCCGGGCCAGCTGCCTCGCGCCATGTTCCGGTCCGGGGGCTGGTCCGGAGGCCGCGGCCACGCCCCCGGAACGCCCCCGGGCTGAAACCACGCCCGTGGCACCGCCCTCAGATGATGCGCCGACTGCATCACACCCCCCGAAGAAGTGCCGACCGCGTCACGTCCCCCGACACGCCCACCCCAAGAAAGCCCCGGGGGCTCTGCGCGCGCCGGAAGCCTATGCAATATAGGCTCGGCGCGCGCAGGGGCCTTTTAAAAGAGTTACGCGCGTACCTTATGTGTGTAACCCTTTTACAATCCGGGCCACATTGTGAAACAGATGCCCGAGCTTTCCGAGCAGAACTACACTGTATTTTATAAACCGTGCAGCACGCCAGGGATTTGTACTTGGATCGGTGTTTTTTAATGTATTTAGAAATGATCTGGAAAGGGGAACAATAAGGGCCAAATTTTCGTATCTACACCCGATTTTATAACATGCGTGCGCAGCCGCGCACATGTTATAAAATCTGGGGTCGGCACGCGCAAAGGGGTGCACCTTGTGCACCTTGCGTGGGCCGAACACTAGGGGAGCCCCGATGGTTTTCCCCATTCCCTCCAAGGCCACTCCGAAATTGGAGTGGCCTCGGAGGGAACTTTCCTTCCACCACCCCACCTTATCCTCCCTTCCCCATCTAACCTGCCCCCCAGCCCTACCTAAATCCCCCCTACCTTTATTTTTTTATTTACGCCTGCCTCCAGACAGGCATAGGTTGTGCCGGCACACGATACCCCGGCACGGCCACTGTGCCGGAGGCCTCAGTCCCGCCTCGCCCTGCCCCCGGACCACCCTGCTCCACCCACTCCCCACTCCTTTTTTCAAGCCCCGGGACATACATGCGTCCCAGGGCTTGAGCGTGTCGCCGGGCCTATGCAAAATAGGCTCAGCACGCACAGGAGGGGTTTAAAAGGTTACGCGTGTATATTACGCGCGTAACACTTTTAAAATTTGCCCCTAAGTGAAGTGGTCAAATCTGTAGTTGACACAAAATTATTCAGAGTATTAAATCACAAGCGGATTGTGATAAATTTCAGGAGGACCTTGCAAGACTGGAAGTGAGTTTAGGGTGAAAAACTAGGAAGGTCTCGATGACCTGGAGAAGGATTGGGTGAAGTGGTGGAGGTACTGACAGATTGGCGATTTCAATTACATGCACATGTTTTAAAATATACCGACTTCTATGTATAAATCAGGGTTTTAGATGAGCAAGTTATATTTTTTTCACATATAAAATATACATGTATATTTGTAAAATAGGTAGGAAAAATACATGCTTTCAATGCATTGCTGGTATTCATGCATAACCAAACATACATGCATATGCTAGGATGTATTTGTGTGAATTTTATAATCTGTGCATACCTGATATGCATATGTTATAAATACTGTAGTAGATTTCTGCATTGTAATATACATGCATGGAGCTCTTTGAAATTACCCCTTTTGGGGCATTCGCGTCCATGTGCATGCGCTACCCGGAAAGCGATTTTATAACATGCGCATAACCTTTTGAAAGTCCGGCCCTTTCTGTTCGCCTTCTATTAGCAAGCTGTGAAAAAAAGGGGGACATCTCAGCTACTATGCAACAGTATCAGAGTCACCAGCTACATGAAACATAACTGCCTCCCAGTCTAAATACATAAAAATTGAACCCCCTTTTGGAAAATATCATTGCTAACTCACCTATTACTTTGTAAACATTAAAATATTATAGGATCTCCTTTGAAATAAAATTCATATGCCATTTTTCCCTTTAAACACTAGCTGTAAACCAAGCAGGTACCTACAGATTAAGTAGCTTAACTCAGACAAACCATTTTAACCCACGCAGCACACTCAGTAGCTCTAGTCACTTGCCATTTCAGCAGCTTTAAGAACCAATGATCCCTTTTCCTGTGTTGAGTCATAAAGTTGCTAAATAGCATTGTTGAAACCATAAACCAATTGGTATTAATTTTTTTTCTTGGTAAACCTGTTGCATAGCAACTGATGTAGTTGTCTGAACATGATTTGACCTTAAATGATGTGTTTCACAACTCTGTGTTTTTATGTTTTTTTATTTGTGTGTTCTTTTCCACCTTATCATCCTTCCATTCTTGTTGAATTTACTTTGCCAGATTCCTTGGGAAATTAACTGCTTGTTCATGCAGTAATCTGAAATGCATAAAATAACACATGTGAGATGAAATTGAGCTGAGACTCAAGAAGATTCACTCGTGCAAACCAGCATTCTCTTTGTATATCCAGTATGTCTGCATTGTACAGGAACCAGTGGGCATCTTTGAATTAAGTCATTTCCCCAAGGCGATGTCCAATAGAATATGACTGAGATGTCCTATCCAGAATCCTACCCTTTTCCCATTCCACTTCAAAACCATATCACTCCTCCCACCCCTACCCTACCCTCTCAACCAACCCAAACCCCTTCAGATGGTGTCAGTGCTGGTGCAAGGGTCTACAGCCACCCTAGGTGGCGATGATGTAACGGCATAACGTGATCTCTCTCTTTCTCTCTCCCCTGCTGCACCAATCCGTTCACACTTCTCAACCTTTCCCAGCTTTATGACTTTCCATCCTTGTTTGCTGCTTTCAAAAATTCCACACCCACGTCTGACTACGGTGCCCCGCCCATCCTCCTATTGCTCCTGCCGACCCTGGATGGTGTATTCTATGTTTTGAAATTTAGAAATGTCAAAACATGCTATTGTAAGCAAGATGGAGTGGAGAGTAACGCTTCAGAATTGTAGTGAGAAGAAAGGTATTTTTGTGAAAGGAATATTTTACCTTGATGTACAGTGCCATTATAAGAGAGTGAGGCCAATACAAAGTGTGCAATAAAGCAAGAGTTGCAGTGTTAGTTGCATCCCCAGGTACTCCAGGAAGGAGCCCATTTTCGTTCACTACCCTATCAGGTGATTCTAGTGACGGATAATTTCACAAGAATCATTCATAGCCCAGGGCATCTGGTCTGTACAGGAAAACCATTTTCAAATCATTCTGCTGGAATTGAACCCAATTTGACATGCTGTTTCAGTGTTCACATGTCTTCTCTAGGGAAAGAGCATCATGATAAAAACCAACAACCAGATTACCATATTCTACATCAACAAGCAGAACAGGCTCATGGCCTTTCTGCCAAGAAGCATTGAAGATCTGGAGTTGGGCGGAAAGGAATCGAGCTGCCTTTCACGCCGCCTATCTGCCAGGCACTTCCAACATGCTGGCAGATAGACTCCACTGAGTTTTTTGACCACACAAATGGTGTCTATAACAATTAGAGATGTGCTTCGGGTTAGGATTTTGTCTCAGGCTTTGTTTTGGGGACCCCCCATAGGAATTTCATTTTTCCCGCAGTTTGAGGGTTTTTTGGGGGGGACCCCAATTTTTGGGTTAGTGCGCACTAACATGTCCGAGTTAGTGCACACTAATGGGAGCTAGAGCACACTAACTCCCGTTAGTGCGCAATAACCCAAAAATGAATTCCAAAAGTTCGGAAAAAATTCAATCATTTTTCGGTTCTCCCAAACCATTCCAAATTAGGCAATTTTGTTGAAATTGCCTTATTCAGGAAAAATGATTGCATATCCCTAATAATAGGATATTTTAATCCAATAAGTTGCCACCCCCTCCCCCCTCCCCCCTTCATCCCTTTTACCTTCCCTATTCTGTTTACCCATGGCATGTTACCATTATTATTATTTTTTTAATTAATAATTTCTTTTAGCTAGCAATTATCTAGCTACTTAGCTAAATTTATGTATTTTATGTTTATTTTAGTTATATTTTATTTTTATTTTTACTTTATTTTAACCTGTTGTAAACCGTTTTGATAAAATTTTATTTTAAAAAGCGGTATATAAATACTTTTAAATAAAATAAATAAATAATAACAATCAGTAGCTGATGAACTGTTCAGCTTATGGGTCTGCTATTGGTGGACCTATTCGCATTACAGCAAAACATAAAACTAAATCATTTTTGCTCAGTTCTACCAAACGACCACAGACTGGCTCAGGATGCTTTCCTCTTTGATTGGGGGAAAAGCCTCATGTACGCTTTTCCCTGATAACACTTATTGCCAGCGCTTCAGGAATGTGCTCACTTAAAGGTTAATTTTAAAAGCCCGGTACACACCAAAATCAGGAGATACACAAGTCAGGCTCGCGCACACCTACCAAATTTTAAAAGCTGCCCAGATGTGCGTGTAACTCCTGCTGTGTGCACATCTGAAAAATATGGTGTGGGCGTGGTCTGGCTGGGACATGTGTGTTTCAGGCCAGGGCCGAGAGATGTATGCATAAAGACTTACGCACATAGGCACATATCCAGATTCCCTGTTGCATAAGTTTACTTCTGCTATGGAGGAAATGCAAGTTAATAAAAATAAAAAAGCCATTTGTGATAGGTTTAAAGGGTCTGGAGTTACTGGGGGAAATGCAGACTATCAAACCAGGAGAGTTTGGAGGACCTACTTTTTAAATGGGCAAACTGGTGGACAAACTGGTGAAACTGGCTGTGGTTTGGACGAGCACCCTTTTTAAAATTCCTAACTTATGTGGTAGAATTGGGATTTACACGTCTATGTGTAAACCTATTGTTGCATCTGCCACCCATGGGTCTTCGCAGCCCTGAGTGCCGCCATCTCTGTCGAACTGCTGCATCTCCATGCAGCATGGGATGCCGCCAGCACTACCGCTATCCCTCTCCACAGCAGGGGAATGCTGCTGACGTCCTCCTCCTGCACCCGGCATTGTGGGCACTCATGTGCACCTCTCTTCCTTGTTTAAAGAGCCTGCAGCAGGAAAAGACCTGTGGCCAACCTGGATGACATCACCGCCCATGGACTACTTAAGGCTGGTCCCTGCCTACAGTCATTGCCTTGGCAATAGGTCTTCTCTCTTTGGAATGTGGATTGCCTTCCTGAGTTCCTTCCTGCCTTCTATGTTCCTTGTCTTCTTCTTTCGTTCCCTTGGACTGATCTTCACTTTCCTTTCAGACTGGACCATGACCATGAGCTATGCCGCCTGCCTCAACCCCTTGCCTAGACCTTGACCATGAGCTATGCCACCTGCCTTGACCTTTTGCCTGGACCTTGACCATGAGTTACGCTGCCTGCCTTGACCCCTGCCTGGACCTTGACCTTGAGCTTTGCTGCCTGTTCTGGACCTTGGCCTGAGCACTGGCTTTATCTCTTCACCGCAGAGATCCTACCTAAGTCTAGCTGGCCATGGCATCCGAGGGTTCAACCTAAGGGGGATGTGGGCTGGTAGGTGGAGCTCCAGCTGGGCCTCTGCTTTCCACCAGCCTTGCCTACCGATGGTGAGGACCTGTGGGGCTCCTCCCAAAAGGTAGCTTCAATTCCCCTTAGTCCAAGGGTCCACCTGCATAACAGCCAAGGCCATAGACCCAGCAGAGGCTTCCACTTAGCAGGCCATTCTAGGCCTGCCTCAGAAGATTCAGGAACTGCAGCACATTCTGGAGGCTCTAGTGGCCACCATGGAATGCCTCAGTGCATGCCTAGACTCCTCTAATCCGATGGGAGTACCAGTCCCAACTTCCCCGGCTTTTACCACTCCTGCAGTTCTGTCTTGTCCTGTCATTCCACTTCCCAATATTTCCCATTATTCTGGGTAGCCTCAACTCTTTTGGGGGTTCCTCAACCAGTGCAACATGCATTTCTTCCTCCAATCCGCACTGTTTCCAGATGATACTACGAAGACTACCTATATTCTTTCCCTCCTGGATGGTAAAGCTCTAGCATGGGCCTCCCCCTTGTGGGAATGTTCCGATCCCATCTTGCGGGACCTCCAGAGCTACTTGGATCTCTTCAGGATGGTGTTTAATGACCCAGGTCATCAGGTAGCCTCAGGTTCGGATCTTTTCCACATCCGTCAGGGCAGTCGCACGTTCTCCGATTATACCATTGAATTCCAGACCTTGGCGTCAGAACTCCTTTGGGGAGAGGACTGTCTTCACTCCATTTTCCTGGATGGATTGTCATCCCAAATTAAGGAGAAACTGGTGGCTCATGAGCTGCCTGCCTCTCTAGACTCTCTCATTGAGCTAGCTGACAGGAATGGAACCAAGAACTACAATTTTCCAGGAGGCATGCAGCTGCCACTAATCACCCTCAGTGCCCCTCTTTGCCACTGGAAGTTTCCTCTTCTGCTGGACCCACAATAGAAGAACCGATGCAACTGGGTCATGGCGGGCTGACTCCAGAAGAGTGACTCTGATGCCACCAGGCCGGACTTTCTTTATTGTGGTAAGGTGGGCCGCCTAATAGCACACTGTCCAGTAAGGCCATTAAACTCTAGGGCAGGGGTGGGCAATTCCGGTCCTCGAGGGCTGCAAACCAGTCGGGTTTTCAGGATATCCTTAATGAATATGCATGAGAGAGACCTGCATACACACTGCCTCAGTTGTATGCAAATCTATTTCATGCATATTCATTAGGGTATCCTGAAAACCCGACTGGTTTGCAGCCCTCGAGGACCGGACTTGCCCACCCCTGCTCTAGGGCCTAAGTCTCAGCAGGGGACTGACCCTAAGCCTGACCACTCCAGTTCCCTCATTAAAACTTCCTGTAATGCTCTCAATAGGAGATCAGAATTTCTCCATTCTTGCTCTAGTTGATTCCAGAGCTGGAGGGAACTTCATGATGAAGGCTCTTGTGGAGCATCTCCAAATTCCCATTCTCTGCCCGGTCCCATTGGTCCTTTCCTCTATCCTCAATGGGTATTTCTTGAAGTTGAGACTGTTGCTCATCTTGGAAAAGTGCTTATTGAAGTATCTGCAAAGCTGCAAGTTGGCTTCAGTTCCACTCCTTTACATCCCATTACTGTCTTGATAACCTCTTAAAGAATGACAATAGATTTGGATAAGCAATTTTACAAAACCTGTCCTTGCTGTAGTCCACTCTCCATGGTGGGGTCCAGATTGCTTACTCAGTAAATGCTCTGCTGCAAGCCTTAGTTTGGAACTCACCACATGTAATGGATAATTCAGTCTGCTTATCAAGAGAAAAAGCAAGTTTGTTTATTGTAAATGGTATTTTCTATAGCTAGCTGTATGAATTATCCATGGATTACTCTTCCGCCTCCCTGGAGAGTCAATTTCATAGCTAGATCTAGCTCTGTTACTGAGTGAAAAGGCTCACAAGGCAATGCCCTCATGGGAACTCCTGCACATGCTCAGTAGAGCACAGCTCTACTAGCTAGGAAACAGAGTCCGTTTGGTGCTGCCAGATGATGCCACCTGCATGTAATGGCTAATTCATCCTGCTATCTATGGAAAACACTGTTTATGGTAAGCCAACTTGCTGTCCTTTTACATTCTTTTTTTTTTTTACAAGTGCAATCACTATATTAATGTCTGTTTTTCCAATCTAATCACTAAAGAACATCCCACATATTTTATAATAAGCATGAACATTACAGATAATCCATTACACTGTGGAACATTTTTACCATGCAGATTATTTCTTTTGGTTTCAGTTTTATTCTCATTTCTATAACAGTTTGTATCAAAATAACTTAATTATGTCTACTGGAACATTTCCAAAGCATTGCAAGCTGGAGATGTGTGAGACCTGGGATTGAAGGCCTATCAAACCTTGATTAACATAACCAGAAAAATTAAAAGAGGGAAGGGGAACACAGAGGTATGCTGGTTTGTCTAGTGCAATTTAAATATCATTAGTTAATCTTTTGCATCTTCAGCAGACGAGCAAATCTTTCTGCAAAAGGTATGGGAGAGGGGGGCAGAAATCCACAGAAAAGCTGAGTAGTAGAACCAACAAAATTGCTTGTTTCACTTTTTGCCATAGAAGATGTTTCTACTAAATACATCAGTGAGTCTTATTTATTTATTTATTTGTTTGTTTTTATATACCGGTGTTCGATTTTACATATCACATCGGTTTACATTTAAACAAAATTTGCAGGAACTCATGCATTACCTTTGTCAAATACATTAAACATTTAAATATGGGGATAATGCTTTAATTCCAAACTGCAGTTTTGTTCTGTGAGAGGGTGGGGCAGCATGGTTGACTTCAACACTTGCAGGATGTGTGAGCTGGGTCTGAGTAGATTTGCAAACTAATTTGATGAACTCATGCAAATTCACAGATCGCAGTGCGCAGCAGAAGAACTTTGTTTTGTTCACGAAGGCCATGTTGAATGTTGAGAAATCTATCAGATGTGCAGAAAGCCAACTCTGCTGTGGATCTTGATTAAAGCCGTTGGCCAAGTATCAGATAGAATCTGGGAGGAGCTGATGTATGCATCCACATATGCAGTGATAAGTGACCGGAAAAGTGACTTTTTAAAATTTCTTTTAGCAGCAAATGGAAAGTGGCAAACATCCAATGGAATAAGTGTAGTTTTCCATAAGAAGATCCCATTTACTTAGATTCAATTCCCATCAGGTCTACGGTTTCTTAAGCTTGCTGGGGATACTGAGTAAGCAGCCCCTGGAGGGAGGTAATCATAGTCGTAGTGCAAAGGTGACACCTAGTGGCTGGACCATGATTTCAGGAGGGAGCTGTGGCTTCTGATCCTTGGTTGAGGATTGTTGCTGCAGTGAGTGGAATAAGTAAGTTAGGAGGAGGATATTAAATAGGGAAAATAATTCTCAGGTGGTTGTGGATGTGAATGAAGGCTCATGGTTCCATAGCCCAATAAAGTCCCAAAGCAGCTGAAATCCCAAAGAAGCAGGATAAAACTGCCCTTTGCTTCCCCCCTCCCCCCAAAAAAAAGTTGATCCACTTTATGTGTTGGGAACTCACTGAAGTAACATTCAGGGAATGGATCAGACCAGCACTGAATGAAGAAATGAATGAGAAAATGATTAGCAAAAGCAAAAAAGCTTGTTTTAAAAAAGAGGCTTTTTTCCTTTAAGAGAAAAATTGAAAATATACCTTTTACTTCAGAGAACTTTCTTTTGATCCAGAGATTAAAGGAAACTGTTTTTTTGACAAATCAGGCAAAAATCCCCAAAAGATTAATTTCTTCATTTGCAGATACCATTGCTTCTTCAGTTTACTTTTTTCAACAGCAAAAGCACTGAAGGCTTAATTTTACTATTTTCCCACTTTTGTCTGAAAATTCCAATCAGTCCGAAGAATAAAAAAAGAAAAATGTATTTTTACATTTGTATTTGCATGCACAATAGAAAATATGGGGTTGATTTTTAAAGCAGTGCACGCTCTTCCATGTGCGCGTGGTTCCCGGCGTGCACACATGGACCCGCCGATTTTTTAACATGCACACGCTGGCGCATGCATGTTATAAAATCTGATGGCCAAAATCAGTGTGGGCGGTGTGCACGGGATGGGGGGGGGGGGCAAATTTTCGCTAAATGTGCATGGTGACGCAATCGAGCCTCCTCTAGTTCCCTACCCCCTACCTAAATGTCCTCCCTCTTCCCCTCTCCTCCCCAACCTCTAAACCTAACCAAACTTTCCCAAAATTTTGTAATTTACTACTTACTAGTCCTATGGAGCATCAGTAATCGCCGCGTGCTGGCGGACTGCCGACGCGCACTTCCCGGGACAGCGTTGAATGGTGCTGTCCCAGCCCGCTTCCTGCCCCGCCCCTCCCTGCCCAGATCCTGCCTCCCCCACCAGCCCCTTTGGAGAGGCCCGGCACTTGTGCATGTACCAGGGTTTACGCGCATGGCCGGGCCCATTATAAAATGCACGTGGCGCTCGCAAGGCCCAGTCAAGCGCATAAATCCCGTTATATGCACGTGGGCCTTTGAAAATTTGGGGTTATATGCACATAAACATGAGTATATAGGAGTGTGTGCACATGTTTTAGTTATCCTGTATATGTGGGTAAAAGTATGCATGTATAGCCTCTATGCATACTTGCCACCTACAGTGTGAAGAGGTGCGTTTTATGGTCGGGTTGCAGTGAGGTTAAGAATTACATGCTTATTTTCAAAAATACGCATAGAATTTTTCTCTGAAAAACTACCCATACAGGTGTAAAAGTGTGTGGGTAGGTTTCTGGAAATAATTTTCAAAGTGAAAATATGTGCATACTTTCAAATTAATACAAAGTCTGTGAATAAAAGTACTTTTATTTTGCACTTATGAGGCTAGTCTTATTTATTTATGTTAATTTTTAATTTTATTCTGCCTTTTGGAACTTCAAAGCAGATTATATTTATGTACTGTAGGGTAGACTAGGTAGGCCTTATAGCTCATCTTTTTCTATGTTTCATTTTTATTGGGCTAGCTATGTCATAAAAGCAACATACTAAGTCTTCTGAAAAAAGGCTGAAGATGCATTACTCTGCAATGCACTCTGGTGGTTAATAGAAGGGTGCATTGCTCTTTTATTTATTTATTCATAAATTTATATCCCGCATGTCTTTTAGTTGTTTGTGATATTATTTGCATTTTTGGGTAATTGTCAGGTTCTTGTGGCCTGGTTTGGCTTCTGTTGGAAACAGAATTCTGGGCTTGATGGACCCTTGGTCTGACCTAGCATGGCAATTTCTTATGTTCTTATGCCTTCTATACAAAGAGAATGGTGGGTGGGGCAGGGAATGTGGATGTGGACTGACCCCATAGAGGTCAATTCTCAAAGGGTGTAGAATCCTAACTATGGGGCCAATGCAATAATCCAAGCATTAAAAAAACTCTCCACTGGTTTCCAATGCATATTTTTAAAGCTCAGGTTAATTTTTTTTAAACTCCTGATGCAGTAAAATGATCTTCTAATGCAGTGGGAGTTAAAAAATGTGGATTCTTAAAAGCAGTAGCGAGATGGAATCTAAAGAGAAAATATTTCCAGCATGGGTTTGTGGTGATATTTAAAAGAAAACAATAATCAAACCTTGCTTTTGTGATTTCCGATGTGGCATGAGCTCCTTTGTGAAAATATGTCTTTGTACATGCATTTTATTCTTTATATACTGCATTTGGCAGTGGAGTCGGAAGGTGATGTGGAAGTAAGAGAAAGAATCAGAAAATGAGAGAGCAAGATGTCAGAGAGTACATTGCAATTACATTGCAAACTATTTGTGGAGGAGTTGAGAAAGCCAGGAAGAATCAGAAAATGAGGACCTGCTTTGCCACTCAGCTTCTTTTTTTCTTTTGTATATTTTAGTACAAGAGAAATATATTGCTCTATAGAGTTGGTTTCTATTGCTAATGAGATATAATGGAAAGTATGGTCGAAGAGAATAAGATCCTGTTGTCAAACTTGCTCATGTGCACCTAAAAAATAAAATATAGGAAGTACACTCCCTATGATTTTGATAATATGCAAATGAGGGAAAGTCTAGGAAGCTTCTACTCAGACATTTCAAGAATTGCACAGCTATCTATTGACTTCCAATGTTAGTCACAGTGACTAATGAACAATTGTCCCTCTGATGATAATGAAAAACAAGTGATAGAGGTTGCCGATGGGAATTTCAGAAAGAATACACATGTGGTAGACAACGCATCGACACATGGGATATCATCATGCCTATGGGCCAAGATGCAAATAGTGGAAGCACACAGAGAACTACAATGCAAACCTGAGAGGAGAGAAATAGGAAGCGCTCAATTGTGAAACACACAAGAAAATAATGGAAAACAATTGCAGCTTAAGAAGAACAGGAATCAGTTTCATGATATTAAATTTGTTTAATTATCATTCTCCTATTTTTTAAGCTTTTATAATTTAACTTAAAAGTTCACATATATCTTCAAAAATGACTTGTCCATAATTATTTCTATTCAGTTCTTGACATAGATACCATGTTTCAAAATTATCTGCTTCAGGAGAATGGCATATTTTCAGGATGTTTCTTATGGATCAATACTTGATCATGACCGACCTACACAGGGAAATAAATGGCAGCTATTTTATATGTTTTATTCTGATTTATGAGGAACCAATTGTATTTTATTTAAATGTAATCTCACTATTGGATTGGTGAATTTTCAGATATATAATCCAATCCTAAATGTTTATTTGGATGACACTAAACCATTTACATTCTGCATTCAAACCATTTTGTGCTGCTATATTCAATGTAAAATCCAAAACTGCTTGCCTTATAACTGAGCAACATTTTGGCAAATTATTATTGATCTTTATTATGGAGACTCGTTCATCCAATGTAAAGCCCGACTCAGGCCGAGTTTCGCCCCCACAATGGGGCTGCCTCAGGGGCTACAATACACAACTATCAAATATAACTTAACAATACAGGACATATGTAAATCAATTATAAAATCATATGCACATATAAATGGTAACATATAAAATGGAACATATAAAATGGAAAACTGAGACATGACAACCAGAACCAAATAGTATAGGTGTGTTTAAAAATTGTATGATTTTACCTGTGTGAAATATCTCTTGAATATGTGTAATAGTTATCTCATGCCATAGAGATTGTCAGAAAGTCTGTAAAATGTGCAAGAAAGATAATGACTACACAACATTAAACTTAAAGACAAGAGCGCCAAAACAATGCATCTAATAAAAATTATGCATCTAATACAAATTAAATCGGGAGTGTGACTTCAACAATTGCTGAAACTAAAAAATATTCTTTTTAAAACAATTGAAAAATAAAATGTGTACTCTAAAGAATAATTGTGGAAAGACTGTACAAACTCACCTAAAAACAACAGCGATTAAAAATTAAAATAAAACATACAATAGAGCGGCAGCGCAGGAGCTCAAATTTGTTTGTGTCAGTTGGTTTGCGATAAATATCTGTTGTGAATAATCAATTTTTAAAGTAGACTAAAATATCTAAAAAAGGAATCTGATTACTATTAAATTTCATACAAAACTTTAAATTGTAATCCAAGGTATTGATCTAATTGTAAAATAAATTTAGAGTATCTAAGCCACCTTTCCAAACAATAAAGATGTCATCTATGTAGCGTTTCCATAGGAGAATATTATCCTTGAACATATGTTCTGTTAAAAATAATTCCTCAAATCTAGCTATGTACAAGTTTGCTACGGACGGTGCCATGGGCGAACCCACGGCGACACCCTTTATTTGTAAAAAATATTGTTGGTTAAAAACAAAAAAATATTTTTTAAAATAACCTCTGCCAATCCTACTAGAAATTTGTTAGGTATGCGCATGTGTGTGTCCTGTTCTGAAAGTTGTCAAGCAATTATATCTCTAAAGCTGCATCTTGGGGTACGTTGGTGTATAGTGATTCTATGTCCAAGGTTACCATTATAATTTCATCATTAAAATCTTTAAAATAATTTAAAAAGGTAATAAAATGTGCAGAATAGTGAATATAAGACGGGATCTTATTAATCTTTGATTTTAAAAAAGTATTAATAAAAATGGAGAGGGGTTCAAATAAAGAGCCATTGGCTGAGATAATTGGTCTGCCGGGAGGGTTAGTGATTGATTTATGGATTTTGCGGAGGACATATATAGTGGGTAAAATTGGAAATTTTACTGTTAAAAAGTCATATTCTTTGTTAGTCAAATATCCACCATCTTTTGCTATGGATAATATATTATCAATATTGGGGTGGATTTTCAGGGCCCTGCGCGCCGGTGAGCCTATTTTACATAAGCCTACCGGCGCGCGCAGAGCCCCGGGACTCGCGTAAGTCCCGGGGTTCTCCGAGGGGGGCGTGTCGGGGGCATGTCGAGGGCGGGCCCGGTCGTCGCGGCGTTTAGGGGGCGTGTCGGCAGCGTTTTGGGGGCGGATACGGGGGCGTGGCTACGGCCCGGGGCGGTCCGGGGGCGTGGCCGCGCCCTCCGTACCCGCCCCCAGGTCGCGTCCCGGCGCGCAACAGGCCCGCTGGCACGCGGGGATTTACTTCTCCCTCCGGGAGGCGTAAATCCCCGGAGAAAGGTAAGGGGGGGTGTAGACAGGGCCGGGCGGGTGGGTTAGGTAGAGGAAGGGAGGGGAAGGTGAGGGGAGGGCATTAGAGGATTCCCTCCAAGGCCGCTCCGATTTCGGAGCGGCCTTGGAGGGAATGGGGGTAGGCTGCGCGGCTCGGCGCGCGCCGGCTATACAGAATTCATAGCCTTGCGCGCGCCGATCCAGGATTTTAGTGGATACGCGCGGCTCCACGCGTATCTACTAAAATCCAGCGTACTTTTGCTGGCGCCTGATGCGCCAGCAAAAGTACGCCTATTCGCGTTTT
This sequence comes from Rhinatrema bivittatum, assembly GCF_901001135.1. NCBI lineage: Eukaryota > Metazoa > Chordata > Amphibia > Gymnophiona > Rhinatrematidae > Rhinatrema > Rhinatrema bivittatum. The sequence continues at coordinate 53,153,265 of NC_042622.1, read as the reverse complement.
TTGAAAATCTACCCCATAGTTTTTAATCACGACAGTAGGATCCTTTCTTAATTTTTTGTAAAAATTACAGTCAGATAATTGGTGGTCAATTTCTTGAATATTTTTCGCCTTGTCCATTATTACAATGCTGCCTCCCTTATCTACAGCCTTAATTACAATCTCACAATCTTTGCCAAGAGTGTCAAGTGCCATTCTTTCTTGGTGGGTTATATTGAAATATTTCGTTTTGGTGGTCTGTTTTGATTCCAACTCTTCTAGATCTCATAATATCATGCTCTCATAAGTTTGGATGGTAGGATTAGTAATGTTCTCCAGAATCCATTTAATTGGTCTCTTGACTATAGATATATCCTGGTTCATGGATATTTTGTCAGAAAATACATCTATGATCTTAAGTTTCCTAGTAAATTTAAATAACTCAATTCATGTCTTAAAAGCACTGTAAGCTGGAGTAGGAACAAAAGAAAACCCTTTTTGTAATACTTTTTCCTTATGTTCCGTGAGTTTATGAGATGAAATATTAATGATGGTATTATTGTGCTTCATCTGTTCCACTGCCAATTTTAAAACACCCGGTAATGGTTGTGATATTGGTTGTCTTGTTGTTGGTAATGACCTCTGCCTCTCCCTCTTCTTCTCCCTCTCCATGCTCCATGACCCCTCAAAAAATTTATAGGACCTTCAATTGTTTTTTATCAGTTATTTTATTTCTAATCGGGAGCCCGTAGTTTGAGCTGTCACATACGGGTACTTTTTGGCCACACCCATATCACTGATTGACAGCGAGTTTGGCGGGATTTTTAGTGTTTAAAGTCCCCATCCATCAGTTACATTCATGTTTGCGTTTAGAAAGGAGACCCATATGCTGCTTGAATGCAACAAAAAGTAAGTTTCAATGTATCAATTTTACAGTTTTTATTATTGGTTTTAGAGACTTGGAGCTGCATTTAAATTTTATAGGGTATGATTGCCGCAGATTGATACACATATTTAAAAGATTTTGGTGCGATCTTTGACATTTGAATAACCTAAGGTAAAGTCGAGTTTTATGCTGCTTGATTATATGCAAGTTTAAGGCATTAATTTTGTATTATTTTTATACTTGTTTTTAGAGTTTTGCAGCCACGTTAAATTTCTAAAAGCACTATTGAGGGAGACTCATATATATAAAAGAAAAAATATTTCTAATAATTCTTAATCGGTACCTACAAATATAGAGGTAGATATTAAAAACATACGCGTGCGCGTACTTTTGTTCGCGCGTATCTTATAAAATCCGGGGTCGGCGTGCGCAAGGCTGCACAAAATGGGCAGCCTGCGCGCGCCAAGCCGCGCAGCCTGCCTCCATTCCCTCCGAGGCCGCTCCGAAGTCCTGTTGATCGGGCCTCGGGTCCTCTTTTTGGTCTTCTGTATTTCCTGCCTGAAGTTATCTTTTTGTTTCGTCCCTCGTGCGGCCCGGAAATCGCAGTCTGCCGACCTCCGATGCTGGCTTCCGGCCTCCTCCTCTGCCCCGACCTTCATAGATTGCCAAAACGTGAGTGCCGGCCGTGCAAAGAGGCCTGGCCCGGTGCTCACCCCCATTTTAAGGGCCCAAGCCTCATGAGAACGCGAGGCAGACGTCACCGCACCTCGACGCGCCGACCCGGTGACATCGCCACATTGCGCACGTCGTCCCAGCCTGTTCTGAAGCCGCGGGAACCGCAGGGACACCACCGCCAAGGTAAAGCGGGGGGGGGGGGGGGTGGACATCCCCTCCGGCAAGCACCATGTTAAAGGGGGCTCTCCCCGCAGGCGCTTGACGGTCCTGTCTTTTGTTTAAACAGGCCCATTTTTGACTCAGTTCAGCCTGTTGCTTAACAAATAGGCCATGAGATGACATCAGTAGATCTCTATGTTAGTTTGTGTTTACTGTTTGGAGTTATAATATTATGAATGTTTTATTATACATTGCTTAGGGCATATTGTTTAAGCAATTAACACATTTTCAAATTAATAAATTCAACATATTTGATAAATATATGTGAGTTTAATGTTTAGATACAACATTTGAATCCTCTGCTTGCTGGATATCAGGCCTATGTTTAATGTGGCAAGAACAGCCACCTTCCAAATACTCCTCTTGGCAGGCATGTTATGATGACTTTTGTAGAACTCATCAATAATAAACTATACTATGTTGCGCTAGCGGACGGCCTTGAGAGGCCTTCGCAATCTGTTATGCTCCACTAGCTGGGAGCGCTAGGGGTGAGATGTGTGCCCTTTGCGGTAAGACGGACCTCGTCTAGGGCTGGAGGTGACCAGGCCCCTGCCGACCTGCATGCCTAGATGAGGATAACCACGCAAGGTTGGTCTCTGAGTGGTCCTCTGACTACTCCCAGCCCTTTCGGACCTGCTGCAGGGAGCAGCACAGGCGGCAGGCTGGACAAGAGATGAGGGCGGACAAGGGCTGAAACTTGAAAGCTGAGACGAAGGCTTCAGGACTCAGGAGTAGAACACAAGGCATCGACATCCAGAAAGGCGAGCAGATGGAAGCTCCGGTCATAGAAGGCATCTGAGACTAGAGTAGGTGGAGTCTCAAGGGAACAGAAATGTCCGAGGCAAGGATGACTCTTACGGACCTTGGGAAATCCAGACGAGACGAAAAGGACTTGGAAGACTTAGACTAAGACGAGTGGGCACTGTTCCTCAGGGCACCCTACACAGCCCACTACACAGAGCGGACCCAATGGGTTGGTCACGGACCACCCTGTCCTCTACGTGCCCTACACAGCCTAAGAAAGCTGGTTACGGACCACGTGGGAGCGGGGCAGGCTCAGGAAAAGAATCCAACTGACTGAGGCTCCAATGACTGGAAACCAGGAACTGGACGGAATGGATTTACCCTCGGGGTGGTCATCTGGAGGACTTGGGGAGCTGGAACATTGTAGGAACAGACATCAGGAAGATCAGGAACATAAGGACCTCTAGCCATCGAGGACATCAGGTTTTCCTGGAACATCAGGGTGGCAGAGACGGGGAATGTCAGGAACATCAGGATGGCAGAGACGGAGGATGTCAGGAACATCAGGAGTGCAGAAACGGAGGACGTCAGGCTCAGGAAAGGAATCCAACTGGCAGAGACTCCAGTGACCGGAACAGGAACCGACGGAACGGATTTACCCTCGGGATGGCCACCTGGAGGATTCGGGGAGCTGGAACATTGCAGGAACAGACATCAGGAAGATCAAGTACATAAGGACCTCTGGCCATCGAGGATATCAGGCCTTCTGGAACATCAGGAGGGCAGAGACGGAGGACGTCAGGAACATCAGGAGGGCAGAGACGGAGAACGTCAGGAACATCAGGACATCAGAGACCAGGATCAGGAACAGCAGAGACGAAATGAAGAGGGATCCCTTGGAATACTGGAACACCAAGCAAGAGCAGGAACATGGAGTCCAAGGGGAAAGAGAAGCTCCTCAGACGACTGGCTCATTGCGAAGGCCAAACTGACTAGAAGTTGAAGTCCTTTTATAGGGCTGAAGACAGGCAACTCCCTGGGAGGAGTTTGGATGGGCCACACCTAGCTGGCCCTATAACTGAGGAAAAGTGCTGCGGGCCGGCCCCTAGGGAGAATGGCGTGGCCCAAACCAGGAAGTCCATGCAGAGCCAAGCAAGCCTCAGGCAGGCCCCAAGGACATCGAAGGCCTCCCAGGCCTGGAGCAAATCCTGGATAGTTTGTAGGCGAGACCCCGGCTTCGGAGCGGCCTCCAGGAAAGAGGTGAGAAGCTTCCCGTAGCACAGCTACAGGAGGATTCATAACATACTACATTTTCTATTTTGCTAACTTGTTCATGAGTTACTATTATTGCTTTGTAAACTCCAAGACATGTGATTGAAGCCTACAAGAACTGTTTGGAATGGTTGCACTGAGACTGCCCAATTAAAAGACAAGTTCAACCCATCTAGAAAATACTGAGACACGTGAAGGGCAGAAATGACAAGGTGTATCATCAAAACAACTAATAATTGCCATTTACATGGCTAGAAAGAGATGTGTTGACTTAATGGATCAATTGCTGTCAACTTATCAGTCTTGCATCAGAGGTTCATCAATGCAATCAACATCATAATTATTGATGCCTGGCATCTACATTGTTGTATGATGGATTCCTCAGCTTCAGTAACACATTTGGAGTTTTGTTATGAGATTACTTTTGGATTGATCAAGAATTCTTGTCGTCATTGTTTGGGTAAAACAAATGCTGTGGTGCCTTTCTGGGTCTGATATTAATTGAGTGCAGCTTTGTAGTTGTTTGACAAATCATACAGTGCCAAGAACACTACCAAAAATGTGCAAAATATTGCAAAATACTATGTTGCCTCTGCTTCGAGGGATTTTACACACTGCAGTCAACTAGCACAGCTTGCACAGCCTATTGTTTAATCTTCCAACTCAAGTGACTGTCTGGCAAGGTGCAGTTCTCACTGTATGTGCTGCATTGAACTAAAGGGAGCAAACCAATATTCCATTTTTGGAAAATGACTTAATTATCCTTAATTTGCATAAAATGTGTTTTTAATGTCATTCATCTCTTTTCTACAAGGAGATAAGATGCTTTGAGTGGCATCAGAATACATGCACTATGAAGCATATGGACAATGAGGTCCTGGTTTTTAACTGTAGAAGAGAAAGCTAAGGCTTTATTCCTTTCTCAAGCTGAAATCCATGGAATAGTTTAAGATTTCTATTGTATAGTAACTTTATTCCAACTTTCATTGATTCTGTGTAATGCTAATATATGTTCTTTAATTATATTGCAAGGAGTCCTGGATAGGATGCCATAATAAAAGTAAAAATAAAAAAGAGAAGATCCAAAAATATACTAAATCAGAAGAAAAAGTGATTCAGTTAAAAAAAAAAGATTTCTATAATTAATTAGGAGGCCATGCAGTTGGGTAAGAGTGAACTCATAGCAGAGCGTCTGTTCTGACAGCTGTTATTTTGCCTCCTCCCACCTAATTTTTGTTTTTTTAATGCTATATATTAAGACACTGTAGTTTATTCATAGAAAAGTTTTATATTTCCCACAGACCTGATAACTTGACTCTGTCTTTCTGAATTTGATCTAAAATCTATACCATTTATGCAATTTTTGTCAACCTACAAAGATGACTTAGTTAAATGCATTTTAATGGGAGATAAAGACATGAAATCTTCATGAATTTTCCTCTTAGTGGATCACTTCTTGCCCATTTTTTTTAACTATACCATAACAGAGGATTCCCCACTGGCTGAATGCAGAATGGACATCTCTTCTGAGATTAATCCTAAATCCTTGTCTGAGCTGGGGTTGCCTTACCAGTAGCAGTTGCTTTCCCACCCTTCCTCATGCTTAAGCATGTCACTTGCATGGCATGTCCAAGCTTCCATTGCTCAGTCAGACGTTTGCGGAGTGCAAAACCTTTAACGCACGTTGTGATAAATTACCTATGCGAAGCGCTAAAATAGCGCATTGTGTGGTAATTCTAAAATGATCATAGCCACGCCCCTTTCCCTTATCGCAGGCATTATCCATGTGATACTTATCGCATTTTGATTAATCTAGGGGTTAAGTAGGTGGGCGCCTATGTGCGTAAATCCTGCTTGTTCCGTGTAAGTCGGGGGATTTTAAAAGGGGCGCGCCCCCCACGCCATTGCCAATTTCACCAGTTCATCCACCAGTTTGCCTAGTTAACAGCTAGGTCTTTCAAACTCCAGTAGTCTAATAGCCTTCACTCCCCCCAGTTACCCCAGAACCATAAACCACCTCAGTTATGCCTAGTTTTAAATTGTTTTCACTTATATCTCCTCCATAGGAGAAGTAAACTTACGTGCCACTGGACTTGGGTGTGCACCCAGGCACATGAGCATTTTACATGCACATCTCTTGGCCGCACCCTGAAACACCCATGCCCCTCAAGACTATTCCCATGTCCTGCCCCTTTTTGCAAACTTTTAAGATGAGCGCACAGAAGGAGATACAGGCGTATCTGGGCAGCTTTTAAAATTCAGGTGGGTGCGCACCAGCCCATCTTGTGCACGCATCCCTCAATTGATGCGCATGCCGGGCTTTTAAAATTCACGTCTAAGTAAGGTCAGGCAGGTGATGTTATTGATTGTCATTCTGACAAAATACTGGTATTAAATCAACTGAGAATTTATCTTGCCATTAATAAAAACTCCTCCTGAATCTTGTTTCCTTTCCAAGATAAGAAGCCCTCCAGTTATTGATTCTGAAGCTGGAGTTGCTTTCGTCATGTAGCTCAGTGCAGTGTTTGATAAACTGAGGCTATATATGGGAAGGATAACTTTCAAACCTATTCTCATTACTGCATGTTTGCGCATAAGTTGGATGTGCAGACATTTATCCTAATATTTTTTAAACTGTGTAGGGGGAGCTGTGCAGTTTATAAAATATCAGGTACTTGTGCTCTAAAAGTACATGCATACGTTTCAGAACACACAAATGTTTCCACTGCAATGAAAGCACTTAATTTTCCTAGCTATTTTATAAACATGCAGGTGTATATTTTAGGTGCTTATAAAATAGAACATGTATGTGTAAAACCAGGTATTTTATAGCATATGCGCATATAAATAATTTTTTGCACATGTATTTGAAACCACCAATTTTCCGATACCTCTGCCAGTACACCAGGTCCATCTCCAGTTCAGCTAGGCCTTCTAGCACTTCATCCTGATCCCCTCCACATTCACCCAGACCTTTCAACCAAAAACTGCAGACAACAGACTAGTCCAGTATCAATTGCCCTAGTTAATTAGATGTAAATTGATGTTAGATAATTTATGTGCAAATATAAAACAGCAACTGAAAAGTGTTCCTCTGACCCCACCCTAAAACACCTCTACAGTACCCCTTCTTTGCACTGATAAATGTGCACACGAAACTGAAAATATGTGCATACTTTTGATGTTTATAAAAATAGTATGTATTTGAATACAGGCGAGCTTTGTACATCCATGCTAATTTTCCAAGCATACCCCCATTGAAAATTTACTAAATAATGTAACTAATGTTGTACAAAGTAGTTCCTGAAACTTTAAAGGTCCAGAGGAGTAAAGAGACTTTTTGAAGCAAATCAGTCATTTGCTGCACCTCAGGAAGAGAAGGAGACATCTTGCCCAGCTCCTCGGTCCCATGGAAATCAGCTAGATTTTAGTGGGCTGCCAATCTAGCAAAGCAAAATTTCAATATATCCACACAGCTCTATTGCTGTGAATCCCAAATTCTTTCATGTGATAACTACATAGGATGGCTACTGACTGTCTTAGGTATGGTTAGGTATGTATATTATATCTTCAATCAAAAATGAGTTCTTTGAGGAACATAAAAAGCTAAAATGGCACACAAAAATATATACCCTTGAGATTATTCAGAGGTTTAAATCAGAAAGAAGACTTTCAATGCTGTAGATAGGAACACTCATAGATAGGGATTGACTAGCATGTGTGCCAAATTTCCTGCATTTGTAGTCATAGGTCCTTAAAAGCTTATAACGTACAACATTTTTAAAATGTTTTTCATTTAATTTTAATTGCATAAGAAAAATATAAAAATGTGATGCACTTCAGGAATGTTTAGAGATCTATAATTATAAAAATAGGAAATTTGGCTCACATACTTGGTAATCCATCTCTCTCCCTCTCTTTCTATGAGTGTCCCTGTTTACAATATTGAAAGGCTTCTATCTGGCTTGAAAAATCTGCAAAATCTCAAGGGTATATATTTTTGAGTGGCATAGTATATTCTTAATTCATTTTTCTTGATTATGATATGTGATTATGTTCAGTGAGTGTCCGTGTATCATGATATTGCATCTCTTGGGATGAATCCAGTTGTAATCACAATTTCAAGTGAATAAATGAATGTTATTCTCAAATTAAGGCTGGAAGTGATTAGATGTTTCTTTAGGCATGCTCGTACCTTATAAGTTGCAGTATTGCTTATTTCTAATATTAACATATATTGAAATATCTTTTGTTGGGCCTTCTGTTCATGAAGTGCAAATGGTTTGGTGGATTATATGTTCCCTAAATATTCTGCTACCGCTGTAGCAATAATATTACTTAATTCATCCCTTGCAATCTATGAGGAAGTGTTTTCTTAATCTAGACAATGTCTATAATTTTTGAGCTCTCCTCATACTCATCTGTAGGAAGAGACTATGTATATGTAGGCTTGTGTGTTGGGGGAGGGCGGCAAATAGGAAGAAATTTGGGAGGCAGAAGAGGAAAATTTTACTACATTAACATTTTGAGAAAATCTTGTTTAAGATAAAGCCAGAGTATGAGCACATAGAAGCTCAATAAAGTATTCAAAGGATATACCTCTCGCTCTAGGAGGGACCAGCCATCCATGGTTTAGAGAACTGTAGTTTCCATTTAAGAAAACTGCAGCAAAATTATTTGCTTAAAACTATTCATCTATGTTTTTACTGGTCAGCGGATCTGAGTCAAAATATTCTATGCCAGAAAAATGCTACCTCTTTGACACCTCACCCATAGTGGATCAAAGTTGGCTGGGAGGGGGGATGTGCAACTCTGGATATTGTGAATGCCGATTTGCCACACCCTACCACCAGTAGGGGCCAGTTGCAATTGAGCTGAGAGCCTAAAGTGTTGCTGTATTGAGCCCAAGAAAAATAGGACACTTTGGAAGTTGATATCTTAAGATATCTTTCATAGCTAGCTATTACTGTGTACTAGGTTTCTGGGCCTCATGGGTCCCTTTTTCAGTTGTCTGTCTTAAAAGGGGACCTATGAGGCAACTAACATGTTACAGTCCCGGGCCGTGCCCTGGTCCCTCCACCTACCTTGGGGCCGGCCCGGGCCATTGGAACGTCTCCCTGGTCAGCAAGGCCCAGCCTGGCTCCTGCCACAGCGCTCCCTCCTCGGGAGACGCAGCCGATTCTTCATGCCTGGCCCCACCCCCTAGGCATGCGCGCACGCAGGGGCTCTCTATTTAAAGGGACCAGCGCGGGAAAACAGAGGACAGCCCAGGGATGACATCAGACGCTGCAGGGGTATTTAAACCCTGCAGCTAGACCCATGTCTTGCCTTGCAACAAGGTTCCCTCTTGTCTAAGAGTTGCTAGTTGCTGGGCTGACCTCGGCTTCTGTCCACTGGCTTCTGAACTCGGCTTTCGTCCACTGGCTTCCGACTTCGGCTTTCGTCCACTGGCTTCCGACTTCGGCTTTCGTCCACTAGTTCCTGACTTCGGCTCTCGTCCAGGAGGCCTCGCCTAAGTCCAAGCGGCTCGGGTCCTCACGAGCTCCTCTCTGGGGGACCATGGGCTTTCAGTGGTGAAGTTCCCGGTAGCCTCCTGGCTCCAGCTCTGCTTCTCCATCCTCTGGAAACCGACTCGCCAGAGACCGCTCCTAAGTCCAAGCTGCCCGGGTCCTCACGGGTTCCTTCTGGGTGGACCTCGGGTCTCCAGTGGTGAAGATCTAGTCTCCTGCCTGTGCCACGACACCCACTGTGTACCTTCCACATTGCATCATCATCGGTCCTAGCCAGCCCAAGGGTCCATGAACTCAACATAACAATAGTGTACAGCAGCATTTTTGTAGACTATCTTGTGGTCAGTCAATTAAAGGTTAACACAATTTCCAAAATATCCTACCTATTACCAGCAGCTAAAACTATCTCTATTAAAATGACTGCAATTAATGTTGATGCAATATATTTGAGTTATATACTTTGGGGTAAATTTTCAAAACATTGTGCCCATAAAAATTGCATATACACATGTAAGTAGCTTCTACTTGTATATTTCATATTTTATAAAAGTCGAAAATACGCATGTAATTTTACTTTGATGTACATATACACTAGTAAAAAAGGGGTGGTCTAGGGGTGTTCTGGGCAGGGTTAATACTTACACTTGTAGGTTGCTATTTAAATAAATGTGTGTGTGCATTTGCCAACTTACTTGCATATTTTTACATTTGCTAATTATCTAGCATAAGTATGTTAAACATGTTTATTGTGTACTATTGACTGGGTGGGAGGTCTGGGTGAACTGGAGGGAGTTCAGGCTGAAGAACTAGGAGGATCTTGATGACATGGAGAAGGACTGGACAAATTGGTGGACTATTTGGTAAACTGGTTAATTTCATTTTTGCACAGATGTTTTCAATTGGCCGATACATGCACATAAATGGGGACTTATGCAAGTGAGTCCTACTTAACTTTCACGTGTCAAATATATGCACATATATTTTTAAAATAGGTAGGAAAAATGTGTGTGTTCAATGCATTGATAAACGTTATTTCAAAGCATTGCATGTATTCATACATAAACCTACATATGCGCTTATGTAGCAGTTTGGAAGTCTCCAAATATAAATAGGCCTCTGGTACTTCTCCTTACTTGGATGGATGGAATAAATGTCACACCCAAGTTTTCTGCAGTAAGTAATTACCTATATTGATGTGCACACATCAAGAGAAACAATGAACAGAGACAGGCCTTGTCAGTTCTAATTCTACCAAATATACACCTGATTCTTATATCTCACAAAGCTAGCATGATTCACTTGTCTCAGTATTTTTAGTTCAACTTGATCAGTAGTAGTTTCATTTCTGTTTTCTTTTACATAAGCAATATATTTCACACTTCAGAATGCCTATTTTTTTCAAGCATAATAATTTTTCAGTTTTAGCCTATATTACCATCTGGACAGAAAAGTAAAGTTAGAATTTCCTTTAGCCTCATTCTTCATTTTACTCTTTCTGCTTAGCCACATGTCTAATGGCACAGCTTTAAACAAAATTTTCCATTATAGTTGAAAAATACATTGTAAATATATTCTAATGTCTGGTTTTCTACTTTGCAAAATTACCTTTGGCCTATTTCTGATATTCAAACTGAAATGCTTTGTTAAATCACCACAGCGGGGTATAGATATGTGGATTTTAAACAATGCGCATATATCGTATGTATGGGTTATAAATTACTTTCATATATCTGTGAGCAGCCATATAGTACTCACGTAAATGCGGCTGCACGATTTGTTTGAAATTTATCCTCCCTGTTCTTTGCTGTAATATTCACTCAGGACTGTCCATAGCAAAGTAGCATCTATGAAAATATAAAATAGCTTATACCTTGACTTAAAGCCAAGGTGCATCAGATAATGCAATTATTTATCATTAGTAATCTTTCTTCTGCAAATTAATTGAACAACTTTTCACAGTTTTAATCTTAGGTACGTTTTGGTTTTATGCAAACAAAATTCTGAATTTCTCATTTTTCCTCATAGCACCCCATATATATTGATTTTATGTTCACATGTATAGAACTGATGAATACCTGCAGCATCTGTTTAATACTGCACTTACCTGTTAAATATCAAAACTGCCTGTTGAAATCCTCATGTATTGTGCAATATTGCATCAAAGTAATGGGTAAATGCACTTGATATAATGCTCCTAAATCCAAACCCTACTGTTAGGTCTGATCTGCTTTTGATAGCTCAGAAAATAAATGACTCTTAGTGAAAATACAGTACTTACTAAAACTAGAGTAGCTATATTTATCCTGGAGGAAACTGGAATGTCTGAGGGTTTGATCTTTTGTTAGCCCCTAAAAATATGTAGCCGTTCACGAACTTTTGAGGCCATGTAAGCCCCCTCTTTAGCTCCCTTTTTCACATCTAAAAAAAGGATCTATGTTGTTACAAAACTCATCTACATTGAAATCACTGTATAATTTACATTGCTCCAATGAAAGGTATCACAACCAACTTAAATTGCATACTAGAGCTGGGTGAGTGATATACCAGCTTAGATTAGTCTGACATATGATATTATGTGCCTGTTAGAAATTGGTCGGCCTGTCTTGACCCCAGCTTTCTTTTTTTTTTAAACCATTTTTATTCATGAAGTGTAGCACAAAAATAGAACAACATTATAAGCTCAATAGTTGGAATATCAATTTTCCCCTCATAAAACTACCCCATCCCTATTTATTTATTTATTTATTTATTGGTTTTTATATACCGTTGTTTGGAGCAAGCCTTCACAACGGTTTACAGTGATAACAACAGTTTACATCAAACAGGGTATAAACTGGTTACATTTTAACAGGAAAATCTTGAACAGATTTTTAGGTCAGGAACTTTGTACATGATAAAAGCATATTTATATGGGCATGCTTTGAAATGCTGAAATACGGGCGGTATGTGGGAGGGTGGGAAAGGGAGGTAAGGAAAGGGAGAGGACAGTAAACTAAGGGTGGACGCATCTGGCAAAAAATATCGGATAATATGAGGTTGTTGGAAACAGCTTTAGGGATAAAGATTCTAGGACAATGCATGTATCGGTGAGAGTTGGGGATGCTTCAATAATTTGTAAACAGTCTTATCCTCCCCCCACCCACCCTCCCTATCCAGATGAACTGCTAGCCTTAAACAATAAACATCTTTGAGCTCTCTGTTAATGGTTGCATCTCAGAACCAAAATCGGTAATCATATTAAGTTCTCCCATACTTCTTTTTCATGAGGGATCACTCCAGTTGGTCCCCTATCATAAGTCTTTTTTTTGTAGATTTCAATTTGAAGACAAAGAGGTTTTGGTCTTCTTTGGGCAACTGCCTGAGGTATGGCAGCCATATATCTTGAAACAGTTGATGTTGTTTACCCATTAACAAAGAAGCAGTACAAAATTCCAGCTGAAGCATATCATACAATTTAACATACCATAACGATAAAGATAGTGCTTTACTATTCAACTAGTGTAAAAGTATTCAATGCTTTGCTACTAGCGCAGGCTTAAGAACATAAGAACATATGTGGGTATTTCAAAAACATATGATTGAGATTAAGGCCCAAGAGATAAAAAGAGCTATTCATAGGTACATGAGAATTCATCATGTTCGTCAAAGACTCAATTACTGAATACCAAAAGTGGGCAACCTCAGGACATTTCCACAAACAATGCAATAACGTGACTGGCACTTGAAAACACTTTCTACAAGTCGCTGATTCTGCAAATCCTGCCTTATATGCTTAGCGTTACAATTGTTCTTTGTATAATGCAGAACTGAATTTCTCGATAAATTTTCAGAACATTTAGATATCATTATTAGGCTTTCTTTTATGTCTTTAGGTAGGATGGCACAATTTAATTCATTCCACCAACTCCCAGCTAGTTCTACCAGTTTGTTTATTTAAAAATGCTATGAATATATGTATACAGCAGAGAGATATAAATGTTTCCTCTTATATAATTGGATCAAAACTGTAAGCTTTTTGGAAATTAAGGGAGAAGATGTCTTCTTCTTCTTCAACAAAGAAGAGACATTATGTTGGATTTGTAGGTAAAGAAAATGGTCCATATTATATAGACCCATCCTCTGTTTACAGTCCACGAGCAGGTACATTTGTATCATTTGTGAAAATGAGAAATAGTCTGATACCCCTGCAGATATAGCAGGGGTATCAGACTATGCAGGTTGCCCAGGGGAAAGTTAGTGTTGCCCATTAATGGAAAGATCCCTGATGCATAATGAGATAAAGACAATTTCCCTCTCACAAACCTCCAAGCTCCCTGCATTGACGTGACTAGGAGGGATACTGACAAACCTCTCTCTGTTCCTACTGATCATTAAAGCAAGGATATATGTAAGTTAAGAGGGTACAAAATCTGTGTCTCAAAATCTATATCAGAATAAAAATGAGTGTGTAATAACCAGTCTCCTAGTGGTCTTAACAAACAAGCCATATTATAGAATTTAAAATGTGGAAAGTTTAATCCTCCTTCCACTTTTGGTAACATCAATTTGACTAGCGATATTCTGGGTTTTTTCCCTTTCTGTATAAATCGGGAGCAGGTTCTATTTAATAGATTGATGTGTGCTGGAGAGAGCACCACAGGAAACATCTGTAATACATAGAACAATTTGGGTAGTAGTACCATTTTGATTAAAACTATATGATCCTGGATAGAAAGAGGGAGATTTTACCACCCTAACAATTTATTTTGGAAATTGTCTAAATTAGGCTTAATATTTATGGGATACCATTGAGAAGGGCATTGGTGCACTTGTATTCCCAAATATTTAAGAGACTGTAATTTCCACTTAAGTTCCAATTTGGCCAAGTTCCATGTAAGGTACCTAAATTGTCCAGTGCCTTTGATTTGTCTAAATTAAGCTTTAATCCAGAGAAGGAGCCATAAGCATCAAAAATTTGTAGCACTACAGGCAGAGAAACCCGAGAATTAGAAAGTGCCATCAATATATCATCTGCAATGTTCTCTCAACCTAGCTTGATGGATGCTCTACCTGGGTAACATCAAGCTAGGTTGAGAGAACATTGCACAAATCTCATCTTTGGGTGAGTTTCCTCACTCTGAAGGTCATCAAATCTTCACAAGAGAGCACTGTTCTGTTCGTACGTCTCACTTTGAATGTCAAAGTGGCCCCTAACCCCTACACTAATACCTAAACCTCACCTCAAATGACTAGGTGGGCCTCCCATAGAGATATAAATACCAATCTAGTGTGAGAGCATTATGGCTACTCTCTCTCTCTCTCCCTCACCTTAAACATCAATTCTGGCACTTATCACTAAGGTAGCACTTCACATAGGTATTATTGCAATAAAGTGCCTATTACCATAAAACACACCTCTATTGCATGTGATATTTAGTGCATTTTGATAAATCCAGGCCTCAGCTTGTTCCTTATTAACTAAAGAAGGCAGGATTTATTTTAGTCTAGTAGCAAACATTGATGTTTAAAAATGATATTGGTCTATGGGAACTGGCCAAAGCTGGGTCTCTGCTAGGTTTAGGTAAGACAACAATCACTACATTCCAGATAGACTCAGGCGTAGAATCACTATTTGCCATATTCTCAAACAATGCTCGCATGTCTTCTACGAATGAATCTCAGAGGCTTATAGTAATTGGGATCTAGTCCATCAGGACCTGGAGTATTAAAGCATTTCAAATCATGTATAACTTGTACTATTTCCATAGTAGTAAATGGGGAATTTAGTCTATAGGCTTCCAATTCAGAAATGTGAGGAAGGCGAACATTTTTCATAAATTCTTCCCTAGAAGGAGAGTTTTCCTACTCCGCTGCATATACAGTGGCATAAAAGTCTCTAAATGCAAAGCAGATATCTTTTGGAGAGGAAATATCTGACCTCCTTGATTTTTAATTCCTGCAATATACCTGGATCCCTGCTGGACCTTAATAAGATTCAGTAACATCCTGTTGGCTTTATTCCCATATAAATAGAATTTGGGGCGGATTTTAAAAGGGTTACACAAGTAATATATGCACGTAACCCTTTTAAACCCCTCCTGCGCGTGCTGAGCCTATTTGGTATAGGCTCAGCGACGCGCACAAGCCCCGGGACATGCGTATGTCCTGGGGCTTGAAAAAAGGGCGGGGAGTGGGTGGTCCGGGGCAGGGTGGGGGCGTGGCCAGAGGCACTCGGCCTGCGCGCACAACCTACTCCTGCCCAGAGGCAGGCGCAACTTAAATAATAAAGGTAGGGGGGATTTAGGTAGGGCTGGGGGGCGGGTTAGATAGGGGAAGGGAGGGGAAGTGGGGGGGGGGGGCAAAAGGAGAGTTCCCTACGAGGCCACTCTGATTTCAGAGCGGACTCAGAGGGAATGGGGAAAGCCATCGGGGCTCCCCTAGGGCTCGGCGTGCACAAGTATGCACCGCCTTGCGCGCGCCGACCCTGGATTTTATAACATATGCGCAGCTGCGCGCTTATGTTATAAAATCGAGTGTAGATTTGTACGCGCCGGGTTGCATGCACAAATCTATGCCCGTGTGTAGGTTCGAAAATCTGGCCCTTTATGTCTAAGAGATTGAATATCCAGCCTTACAGTGAAGGAAATCATTCAGTTTGTGTTTGGCAAGTAGGTATTCCAGTTTATGTAATGTAGAGTTTGTTCGTAACAAGAAACTTTTTGCTCCTGACCTGTTTGTCTAAAGCCAAAACATGAATATTCAATTTTCTTTTTTTCCTAATCAGGTAACCTATGATGTTTCCTGTCATTACGGCTTTTCCTGCTTCTCAGTGTAACCTTGGGCTGTCTTTATGAATAATATTATGGAATTTATATTCCTGCCAACATTTTTCCAAAAATTCAGGAAATTCCTTATCTGAAGACAAGGCAGAGAAGTTTCTTCACCACTAGACATTCTGCATGATACTGGACTGTGATCTGATATGATCATATTCTCAATTTTGGATATATTCAATCTATTAAATTATATCTCTGAACATAAAATATAAACAATATGAGTGCATGGATTGTGCGCCCTAGCTTGGTGAGTATAATTTTTGGAGGTAGGATTTAAAATTGTCTATAGTTCAAGAAGCCTCAAATGTGAACATAAAAAAGTACTCCTTTATTGGGATTCATAGATTCACACCTCCACACCGGTATTCTATCCATTCCATACCAGGATACACAATACAGTTCAACTCCCCTCCCAATATTATAGGAAACTCCCCTAATGAGAGCATTTGGGAAACCAAAGAGCTGAAAAAACCATGATCATATACATTAGCGGGTAGATTTTCAAACAGCGCGATTTGGCGTACTTTTGTTGGCGCATCAGGCGCGTAGCCGCGTGTATCCGCTAAAATCCTGGATCGGCGCGCGCAAGGCTACCGATTCCGTATAGCCGGCGCGCGCCGAGCCGCGCAGCCTATCTCCATTCCCTCCGAGGCCGCTCTGAAATCGGAGCGGCCTCAGAGGGAACTTTCTTTTGCCCTCCCCTCACCTTCCCCTTCTTTCCCCTACCTAACCCACTCCCCCGGCCCTGTCTAAACCCCCCCTTACCTTTGTCGGGGGATTTACGCCTCCCGGAGGGAGACGTAAATCCCCGCGCGCCAGCGGGTCGCTAGCGCGCCGGGACGCGACCTGGGGGTGGGTCCGGAGGGGGCGGCCATGCCCCCGGACCCGCCCCGAAAACGCTGCGCGGATCGAGCCCGCCCCCGACACGCCCCCCTCGGAAAACCCCAGGACTTACGCGAGTCCTGGGGCTCTGCGCGCGCCGGTAGGCCTATGTAAAATAGGTGCACCGGCAAGCAGGGCTCTTAAAATCCGCCCCTAGGTGCATAAACTGATAAAAGAATAATTTTTGGGGTATAAAGCTCACCTAATATTACAATATATCTCCCTTCTTCATCTATAATAGACTTCTCCAGTTTAAAAGGGACATTTTTATTTATCAAAATAGCAACTCCTTACTTTTAGTAGTACCAGAGTTGCAATAAATTTGGGAAACCATCTTCTTTTCAATTTTTGGTTTCCACATCATTTAAATGTGTTTCTAGCAAAAATGCAACAGAACATTTAAGCCTATTTAAGTGACTAAGAACATTTTCTCTCTTGATGGATGTGCCTAAGCCATCAACATTCCAAGTGATTAACTTTAAATCAGACATTTTCCTTAAAGAAAAGATTAGGATCAAAAAATATTCTGTCAACAAAAGTAGCTTCCCCCTTAACTATTGCTAACTTACATATTGGAAAAGCAGCCTCCTGAGTTTGAGTTTCCCCAAAAATTAAGAGACACCCAAGAAGAGCATAAGCACATTTAAGGTAAAAGATAAGGGATAAACTCATTGTAGCTCCCCTGTGACATCCATCAGTCTCCCCTATTTCCTCCATGAACCCCTCCCCCCAAAACCTCTCCCAAACATCCCATAATTAACAAAACTATGAACTGTGACAACTGTGCCACATATAACAGGGCATGTAGATGCGAGATGCGAGGGCGCCACCCCCACTAAATTACATTAGTTATTGAAAGAGGGATACTATATAACCCAGGTTAAATTGCTTTATTTTTCCAATAGCATTTGTGATAGCCAGTAATTGGTCTAAGAACTAGTCAGGCTCCACCGTGCAAATTCCAATTGTTTCTCCAAGTATAGCCAAAGAGACCATAAGACATACAGCCCTTTCAAAGTAAAGCATTACATAAAACTGTGTCAAAGTTTACCACCTGCTTCAGAAATAAAATAAAACTTAATTAAATAGACATTGAAATGAAAAAGTCGACTGCAGCTACGGCAATCCACTGTCCTTGCACCACCAATGCAAACTTGAAAAGCCTAGCTACTAATCACTCGTTCTTATCCATGCTGGAGTTAGTTGGGCCCATGGTTTGCAGGGCACGTCTAGCTTCGTCCACTGATTCATAGAAGGATATGTTTCCCTTAAGCCAAATGTGAAGCTTTGCGGGTATTGCATCTGAAATTGGATCTTGTGTTTATATAGGTCAGTACAAATCGGTGAAAATTCCTCTCTTTTAAGAGCCACTGCATTAGAAAAATCTTGAAAAACACAAAGCGTAAAGCAAAGCTTAAGAATATTGTTTCTACTAAAGAGGAAGGAATCCAACAATAAAAAATTGAGAGCTTCTTGAACCTACCCTGAAAACGTCAGAGGCGAGGACCGCTGGGAGAGAGATCCATGAGCTCGGTTCTCTCTCCAAGGCCCAGGAGATCTCGCTCAGCCCAGGGGCTCCTGAGACGCCGACTCCACCTCGAGGTCAGGCAGGGTCAGAAATGGAGGAAACATCGCAAGCTCTGATGTTGAGGAGGAGAGAGCTGCTGATCCCTGAGCCTGACGGAGAAAGCGGAGAGCTGGCGAGTGAAGGAGGTGGAGGAGCTCCATTTGGAGGGGTTACCTCCACACCTAGGCCCCCTATGGCAGAACCAGCACAGGACATCGTGGACAGCATTACACTTCAAGACCTGGTAATTCTATATCCAACAACAGTATTTTCTTTGCAAAAACCCCTTGTTGTGACGCTAGACTCACTATGGAAGGCTTTAGTTTCCATAGAATCTGCCATTTCGACATTAACACAAGCATTTCTAAAAATTAATAAGAAAGGTTTAAATAATGAAAAAATTATGAATTCACAACAAGAAAAAATGGCGAAATTGGAAGAAAAAGTAATAACAATGGAAAATATTCAAAGTATCTTAATTAGATCAGAAGTTATTACACAGAGAAAGTTTGAGAATATAGAGAATTCTCTACGCTATTTAAACCTTCGGATTGTAAATTTTCCTTTGGTGAAAAAAATGTCTCCAGTCGAGATGCTTAAAGAATATATGACGGAATGATTCCTAAGGAAATAATTCCAGTAGTCACCAAGGCGTTATTTGTTTCGAAGAAGCCGATGATACCAACGGGTGCAGAGGAAGTACAGGAACAACAGTCATTGAATATCTCTGAAATGATTGAGATGTCATTGCAGACAGAAATTAAAACAAGGGGTACACTACTTGCCTCATTTGCATTTGATAAGGACAGAAATCTTGTTTTAAATTTTTTCTTTAGGAATTGAAAAGCTTAGTATCATGGGCAAAGTGTTTGGATATACCCAGACATTGTCCGCTCTACACAAGAGTGAAGGAGAAAGTTCTTGCTCATGAGAACTGAGATGATAAATCGAGAGGCCAGTATGGTATTAAGGTACCCATGCAAATGTCTATTAAAATTCTAAGAAGAAAAATATATTTTTTCTGAACCAGACCAATTGAGGGATTTCTTAGATGGGAAGGGTTGAAGTGTGATACTAATGAAAGAAGGGGGATATCTTATCTGACAGTTTATTCCTTCATATTGGATATTGATGTAATTGAGCTCATTAATTTACCTGCCTTGGTCTCAATTTTTCCTGATTTTAGAGATCTGTGTTAATGAGAACTATTATGAGTTATTGCCTAAAGAGAAACGTTATGTGTGATCTCTTTTCTTTTGATATATGATTGTAATATATCTGAAATTGAAAAAAATTTAAAATTTAAAGAAAAAGAAAAAAAAGAAAAATCTTGAAAAATTAAAATTTTGTGGTTCTCATATGATAGTAATTCCTGTTTGCGGGCATTATCGAAATTAGCTGTTTTTGCACATAGCTTAAGAATTTTACCAGGACCATTCTCGGATGCGTATTAATGGAGGACGAAGCCTCCTCTGTGAGCGAGTTCAATTTATATCTTACCACTCTGCAGAGCTTGAGGGAGCCAGTTTCGCAAGGCCTCAACTAGCGATTCATCACTTAAGGAGTTCGGCAGCGCAACAATCCTCAAATTCTCTCAGTGAGCTCTAATCTCAAGGTCATCTGTTTTGTGTTCTTGTGCACAGACCTGTTTTTCCAGCTTGGCCATTTTACTGACTATGTCTAGCATCGTGTCTTCCGTCAGTGAAATTCTAGCTTCCACATTGTCTATTTATCTGCCAATATCTGACATAGAAACTTTCAGTTCCGTAATATTTTGATTGATTTTATCCAGTTTTTGATCTTAAGCATTTACCACCGCCGAGGTTAATGAAGCGCTGACTGCATCATCTAAAATTAGAGGGCCCATTGATTCCTGTTCTTCGGCCATTTTATTATCGGCCTGTTTCGGTTTATCTTTTTCTATCTTTTGTCCATGATTTCATATCTCCGGGTCAATCTGGTAAGCAAACTCGTGCAGGAATTTTTTGTGGTCCCAGACCATCAGAAAATAAGCGGTATCAAGAGCTATTAAAGAAGATTATTTAAGAAATCGTAGGGGTGGTGCCCAGAGTTCTTCTGCAACACAACCGCTCAGCTCACTGCATCACATGATCCCCTTCCAGCTTTTAATGAAAGGTAGCATAGATTTGCTATTCTTGCTAGGTATAAGGAAAGGAATAGCAAGAAATCAATGGAAATTCTCAGCAACTCCCCCATCTCTTTTATAACATCTCCAGTTCATGAAATGGCTGGATAGCTTGATGCTAGGTGGTAGAGAATTCCATAGGATTGGGACATATCCCATGAGGCTTTTTTTTCTGGTGCTGGTGAGGAATATATCCTTGGTGCTTAGCATGACAGTGACCATAGAGAGTGGGAGGATATATGTGGGGTGAAACTCCTGATAAGTTAAGGTGATACTCAGCCTTTTAAAGTCTTAGAACATAAGAACATGCCATACTGGGTCAGACCAAGGGTCCATCAAGCCCAGCATCCTGTTTCCAACAGTGGCCAATCCAGGCCATAAGAACCTGGCAAGTACCCCAAAACTAAGTCTATTTCATGTTACCGTTGCTAGTAAAAGACAGAATCAGGATTTTAGATTTGACCTGGTATAGAGTTGGGAACCAATGTAGTGTTTTTGGGTCTGGAGAAATCTGTTCAAATTTACTTGCATTCAGGATCTTTCATACCACGGTGCTGTGAATGAGCTGCAGATGCCGGTTTAGTTTGTATGGCAGTCCGATGTAAAGTGAGTTGCAGTAATCCATGCAGGAAATTACACAGGCCTGGATAACTGTAGCAAAGGCTGATCCATCAAAGAAAGGGTGGAGGTGCCATAGTTGGACAGTTTGAAGAAATCTGATTTAGCTACTACTAGGACTTGGGCTTCAGTGGTTAGTTGAGAGTCACTTATGCCATATAATTAGCAGGTGTAGAAATGCAGGAGAAAGCTGGCAAATGTATATGTATAAGTGTTTTTTAAAATAGCAACTGACACGTGTAAGTGTTGGCTGTGCCCCAGACCACCCCTTTTGTACTTGCGTGTAACTCTTTTTCAGATTTTATGGACGTCCACGGGCACACAAAAGAATTTCTCTTGGGGTTATCTCTTTTTGCCACTTCCCCAATTTTAACAAATCCCAAAGACAGGATTCTTTCTAAGGGGGAAAAGCTTAACCTTTTAGGCCCAGGCAGTGAATGGGAATCCTTTCTGAGGTGTGTTACTATTCCCTTTGGTGATGTTAGTAACAGGCAAGGCACGATGTGAGTGTTCAAAAGAAACTTTAATTTGATTTGCAGAAATTAACTAAATGTCCAATCAATGGGTTATTTGTCTTACTTCATATCTGTGTTCAGTCTGGGTCATACAGAGGGAACTCTCTCTTCTTCACTCTTTGCAGGTATCCTTAGTACTACTCTCTGGGAGCAGCTCAGACCCTTTTCTTGTATTGCAGGTCAAGGGTCCCAACTGGGAAGGGAAAGCTATTGGGGGGAGTCCCCTAAATCCCAAAAAACATCTATTAGCTGCAGTCTAACAGAGTCCCAGATGTTCCCAGCTTGTGTCCTGTGTTCCCCATGGTGGAGATCTGGTTGGAGATCCCACGTAACGGGACCTTCTGAAAATATGTGCAGCGTGCTCAAGGCACAGCCACATGCGGAACTCCCATTATTTATGCACATGACCCTTTTAAAATCGGGCTGTAAGGCTCTGACCCTCCCATCTGGACAAGGACTGAACCACTGCAGGCATCCTCAGGGAAAGGTGCTGCAAGGAATGGCCTGTTCCTCCTAGCTGTTTCCTACCTGGCAGTGATCTATGGCCAGCTAGTGGGGAACCAAAGGTTTCCCACATGCATATATAGTCACAAAAGTGAAAATACATACTTATCTACTTTTATACAATATGGAATACATGAGTAGATGCAAATGTTTATGCTTGTAATATTTTGAAAATTCACCCGAAAATTGCTACGAACCAGGACCGTAACTTTCAAACCAGCACGTGGTCACAAATTTGCGCACAGGCTTTGGCCCATGCCCAGGTATGCAGCAATTTTATAACTTTGGCACGGATGGACTCCATACATATCCACTTTTCTGCACCTGCACCAGCACCTCCTCCAGCTGAACCGGACCAGCATCTGGGACCCATGCCATGTTTGTCATTCCCACCTAGGTATGATGGGGATCCCAAGGCTTGCAGAGGCTTTATTAACCAGTGCATGATGCACTTTGAGCTGCAGGCATATTTCTACCTTACAATGCATGAAAACATGCAATGCGTTGAAACCTGTATATCAATGCATTGAATGTGTATACTTTTCCTACCTATTTTAAAATAGCTTGGCCGAACGCACAAGTGCGTCAAATTTTAAGTGGGCATGGGTGCGCAAATCCTGCTTCGACCAAGCAAGTCGGGAGATTTTAAAAGGGGCACACAGCGACACCATTATCAGTTTACTAGTTCATCCACCAGTTTGTCCAGCTAGCTGCTAGGTCCTCCATACCCACCTCGATTGATAGCTTATACTACCCTTAGTTTCCCCAGACCCTTAAAACTCTTCGAAAATTACTTGATTTTTTTTAACTTATACATCATCTGTAGCAGAAGTACAGTTATGCGGCAGGGGATTTCTGTGCATTCCGATCATGTAAGTAGGTATGCATGCGTCTCTTGGCCAGGCCCCAATGCACATATGACCCACTCAGACCATGCCCATGCCCCAACCCTTTTTGAAAAGTTTTGAGATGTGCGTGCTGCAGGAGATATATGTGTATCTGGGAGGCTTTTAAAATCTGCTTGGCACGCGGAAACCCAGCTTATTCATACTTCCCCTAATTAATGTGTGCACCAGGCTTTTAAAATTCATCTTATTTTATCTAAAAAATTGTTTCCATAGGAATCATTTGTGTGTAAGTTTTCTAATAGACTTATTTGCATATGAGTCCTGGTAGGAAACGTCTTCATGGAAGATGACAACTTCTGGGTGAGTTGTGGCACACGTTAGCACTAATAGCTCTATTTGAGTTTGTGTGGCTATCAGGATCTCCCATTCTGAAAGCTGCCACTCTGTGCAGATGCATGGTTTGGACAGTAGGTCATGCCATCCCGCATCTCTTTTACCTTCCAAAGGAACTGGCTGTCCCAGGCTCTACTACTATTGGTGCACGGTGCCAGTAGTAGCAATAGCAATCTCTCCATCTCTGCACGCAGGGATTGTGAGGCAGCATATGCTATCATGGTCCCCACAGCAACCCTATTGCCTCCTGCTCTCATGTAATTATCTGTAGTGGTCATGAAGTTAAAGGTCAAATAAGAATGGCTTGAGTCAGGTGCAAAGCCAGCATATGGATTCAAATCAAGTTCAGTTCCTGATATCTCCTTATTTTGAAATATTTTAATTTGATGTCCCAAATGTATTTATTTACTGATATAAATAAGCTTCATGCCATACATTATTTTCTCTAGCAGCCTCTTTGCTGGCAAGAAATTAGGTGTATGACCTACTCATTTGCATCTCTGAATATTTTGAAGCATGGCAGATGGTATCCTTATGCCACAATATGTCCTGCCTAGTTTTGTGCTTAAATGGGAGGTGGGAGGAGGATATAGAAGTGTTTCTTGAACCACTGAAGTGCAGTAGATCATGATAGCTGGGCAAGAGATAGGAAGCTTGCACTCTACAATGTCTTATGTTCAGATTGCTACTATGAATATAGTACAGAGAACAGTTAAGCACTAAGAAGGAGGATGAACTTGATGGATATAGGGAGGATATTTTTCAGAGGCATTTACAGAGATAAATCAATGTTTCATGCACTGAAGTATCTTTTACAACATTCTTGCCTGACATGTAAGTAACCTTATGCATATTTGCCATGCACGGCTGTAAATGTACCTGCACTGAATGAATGTTCCTGGGGGCGGAGATGGGGATGGATTTGTACTTATGCATTTACTTTTGTATTTTAAAAAATATGAGGGTAATTTTCAAAATGATTTACAAGCTTAATACTAGGTTTTGCATGGGTAAATTCACTTAGGAAGGATGACTTTCAAAACTGCTCACATGTGCCCATATACGCATGTATATGGTCATGCGCAAAGTTGCTACATTATTTTATAACCTGCGTGCAAACAATGGGGCGGATTTTAAAACGAGCGCGAATAGCCTACTTTTGTTTGCGCTCCAGGCGCAAACAAAAGTACGCTGGATTTTAGTAGATACGCGCGGAGCCGCGCGTATCCGCTAAAATCCTGGATCGGCGCGCGCAAGGCTATCGATTTCGTATAGCCGGCGTGCGCCGAGCCGCGCAGCCTACCCCCGTTCCCTCCAAGGCCGCTCCGAAATCGGAGCGGCCTCGGAGGGAACTTTCCTTTGCCCTCCCCTCACCTTCCCCTCCCTTCCCCTACCTAACCCACCCGCCCGGCCCTGTCTAAACCCCCCCCTTACCTTTGTCGGGGGATTTACGCCTCCCGGAGGGAGGCGTAAATCCCCGCGCGTCAGCGGGCCTCCTGCGCGCCGGGACGCGACCTGGGGGCGGGTCCGGAGGGCGCGGCCACGCCCCCGGGCCGCCCCGGGCCGTAGCCACGCCCCCGGAACGCTCCCGACACGCCCCGAAAACGCCGCGCGGTTCGGGCCCGCCCCCCGACACGCCCCCTCCGAAAACCCCGGGACTTACGCGAGTCCCGGGGCTCTGCGCGCGCCGGTAGGCCTATGTAAAATAGGCTTCCCGGCGCGCAGGGCCCTGCTCGCGTAAATCCGCCCGGTTTTGGGCGGATTTACGCGAGCAGGGCTCTGAAAATCCGCCCCAATAAGCACAGGTTATAAAATTCAAGAACATATGCATGCAAACATGCTCACAAACGTAAAAACCACAAGCCATGCAAGTTCAGACTTATCCAGATAAGTAGTGGCCCTTATCAAGACAAGTTCTAATTAATCTGGCTTAGCTGGATAAGTCTGAAAAGCACTAATTGTCCATCTAAGTATGTAAGATAGCCAGATAAGTTTAAAAAAGTGCTACTTAGATAAGTTTTAAAATGCTACTTATCTGGCTAACAGGGTCATTTATCAAATTGCATTATGGCATTTTTGCATGTGTGATATCATGTTTTATGCCTATAACTCAACTTGCAATTTTTTTCACAAAATACATTTTAGGCGCGAGAGAGAGAGTGAAAGAGTGAGAGAGAGCCTCTGGTGGTAGCAGCATAGCAAGCAGCTATTTATGCTACTATAGGAGGCCCACCTAGTAACTCAAGGTGAGGTTTAGGTAGTAGTGTAGGGGTTAGGGGCCACTTTTACACGCAGAGTGAGACGTACGAACAGTACACTCTTGTGAAGATTTAATGTCCTTCGCAGTGAGGAAACTCACACAATGATGAGATTTGTACAATGTTCTCTCAAACTAAAATGATGTTACCCAGGTAGAGAGTCCATCAAGCTTGGTTGAGAGAACATTGTACAAATCTTTTCGTTCAGCTTCCGAGCTGAAGTAAGTTGTGTGCGCCGGCAGCTGGGACAGTGAATAATGGCGCTGTCCCAGCCCGCCTCCAGCCCCACCCTGAACACACCCCGAACACGTCTCCTGGCCCGCCCTTTCCAAGAGGCCTGGCACTTGAGTGCGTACTGGCCTTTATGCGCAGGGTCGGCCCTCTTGGAAGATTTGCCTGGGGCGCGTAAGGCCCAGCCACGTGTGTAAAGGCCGGAATTTACACACGCCAGGAATTAAAAATCTGCCTGTTAATTCAGTTATTGAGCAGAGTAAATATTCACAAGAAAGCTGCCACATTTACATGCATACATTGCTTTCAAAATAGCAAAAAACTCACATGTATATTGGCCCCTTCCAAAATAACCCTAACTCACCCCTTTTTACACGTGTAAATTTACTCATGGACCCTGATTTACACGTGCATTTTTCCTAAGCAATACAGCTACATCATCATAATCACCAACATCCCTTTTCTCTAAAAACATAACAGTTTATTTTTAAATTTATTTAGGAGTCCATGTATTAACACTAGAGGCCCAGTTTTGATTTGGGAGGTGGGAGAGTGGTTTCCTGAAGGCTGATGCTTCGCATTAATGCAGCCCAACTATGACTGTAAGCTAACAGTAACTCTCCCTCAGGAGGTATAGTTAATTTTACAGTGTTAGTTTGGCCATGTTGACTTTTGCATGTATTAATATTTGATAGTGCATCCAGTATTAATATCTAATGACATAGTTTAAGTAATTGTGTTTTGTTTTTTTTTAATGTAGTGTTACATCAGGACATCTGGGGGGTGAGGGGGGGGTAACACATGCTGGTGTTAGATTGTAAGCCCTCTGAGGATAGGGGAAATAGCAGTACCTGAATGTAATCCTCTTTGTAGTGTCACAAAAATTTGAATATAAATAAGTTTTTAAAAACCCAGGCAAATCACACTTGTTAATGGTATTTGTACATGGATCTTAGCTATTAGCTAAAGCCCATGTTAACACACATTGAGGCCAATATTCAGTAGGCCGTTTAGTGGTCAAGTTGTCCAGTTTATGCTTCCAGCACTGCCGATCAGAAGCAGCACTCGAGCCGCCAGGAGCATGTGAATAAGATCCTCGGTCCTGACAGGGATCCTTTCTGGTCATTGGGGAGGGGTGATTGGGGAGTCCAAGATTTGGGAGGGGTGAGCAGTTTCTGTCGTGACTGGGGGGGAGAGAATGAAGGCCAGGATAATCAAAGACTTTTAATGAAACTGGACCAGGAAATTTGGCAGTCGGGGAGGGGTGGGAGAATGGATGTACTAGTTTTGGGGCTGCTGAGTCTGACAGGACCATTTATGTTTAATGGGGTGTGGGGGAATAGGCTCATAATTGAGCCCTGGGGTCTTAGAATTTTTGGGGGGGTGACACTGACAGCTGCTTAACCGGATATCTTTGAAGCAAGTCTAAAGTTACCCAACTAACCTAGACAGATATACTCGATATTCAGCTAAGTTAGCCAGATATCTTAGCCTCTCTTTGGTATGCCCCAAAATGCCCCTTTATTATCTGGCTACATTACAGCCGGAGAAATACATATCCAGCTATAATTTAGCCAGATATGTGACTGAACATGCCATATTTGCTTTTGAATATCTACCCCAGTATGGCCATTAGTACACTGATCTCTAAAAGGATAACTTTCAAAGATCTCTGTGAGGCCCTTATACGCATGTGTAGAGGCGCAGGGGTCTACTATAATATTTTATAATCTGTGTGTATCTGGTCCATGTAGATTATAAAATATGCCTATGTAGTGTATGCCCCCAGCATAGGTGCGTATGTTCCAGCATGCACAAATATTCGCAATGCAATGAAAACACAAACTTTCTCCACTTATTTTATAAACATACACGCATATATTTTACATGCAAAAAAAATGTATGCGTAAAAACTTGATGTACATGTGGAACTTGGTATACATTAAAACATGCGTGCATAGTTAAAAGCACCAGTTTGCCTAGACCTGTACCAGTTCATCTCCAGCTCGCTAAGACCCTTTTTCTACTTTGCCTGGAACTCCCCCAGTTCCCCCAGACTTTCCACCCAAAAATAGCAGACAAGTTGCGCTAGTTAATTAGCAGGTGGAAAATTGTGCCAGTACATTGCCTGATGTGTTTGCGTACATCTCTTATAAAATTGCAACTTCCGTGGGTACCTCTTGGCTCTGTCCTGGAGAACCTTTTTTTGCGAAGATGTGAAGCCTCCTTGCTTTTTGTAGCTCCTTAGGTAAAAAGATCACTTGCATAATTCTTGCAGAGGCTGTTATGATCTTTGTGTAGTAGAATTAGATCTCTTCTTAAACATTTTTTTATAATGTGAGAAACTCTAGTTTGGACAGCCTTTCAGCATTTGTAAGTTCAGTGGTCCTTCTAAACACCTTTCCTAACATGTGGCTATCCTTCATAAGAATGGATGCACCCCTGTACACCAAGAGGGCAATTTTAAAAGCCACTTCCACTGATAAAACAGTGCTTTAGCCTTGGAAATGGCTTTTTGAAAATTGTCCGCCCTACCTGCGAGTGAAAATGCATGCGCACGCTTTTACTCATAGTAGGAAGAGGCATTCCTGGGGGTGCGGCTGGGAACTGTTTTCTACTTATACGCCTACTTTGGACTATCCACACAAATAAGCAGGTGTAGATGTGTGCAGGTAGTTTTCCTGGTATAATTTTCAAAAAGAAAGTACGCAGTTTTCAAAAAGAGATGAGAGCAAAGTCTGAGACCTGCAGACTTCGCACCAAAGTGGGCAATTTTAAAATTACCCTCAAAGTGTTGTCTGATAAATTTATTGTTCAGTAAATGGATGACATCCTCCTTGCTTTTGCTTCCCTGCCAACCTGTGCCTGCTGCTTCCTGACTTTGTGCACTTTTATGAGTGATTCCATCAGTGAATCTCCATCTTCTGAACTCAGAATGAACCAATGCCCTGTAATGTTGCAATGAGGAACTTTCTGCTGAAGATGATGTTCCAGTTTTCAGGGTCCTGCAGAGACAACTAAAATAAATCTTGATATCATGCATGCATATAGAGGGTTATTTTGTAACATCACGGGTAATTAATAGACACAGAATTTATACTAATTTTCAGAGGGAACATACATGCATACGTTTTGTTTGAAAACTAGCATACTGGAAGTTTCCACATAGATTAAACCTGATATCCGGAGCACATATATTTCCTGTGTAAACTTTTGCACATACAAGGAAATTTTCAAAGGACTTACGCATGTAATGTAAATATTATCAAAGCAATTTTCAAAAGCTATTTACTTGCATTGTGTACTTAATGGGGTAAACTGATTGAAAATCCAATGGCAATTTTCAAAAGCCTACTTACACAGATAAAGTGCAATTTTCAAAAGCCCACTTATACAGGTAAAGTGAATGTACACATTTATTTTTTTATTTATTTAGACATTTTATATGCCCTTGTTCCAAATGAACATCACAACAGTTTGCAAAAGTTATATTCAAAATATAGATCAACACAATAGGTATATATCTTAATCTACATTGATGTTCTGGAAGATGTTGGCCAAGGTCTAGGACATTAGGCTAGAAGTAGAGAGGTTCTATTTCAATAATTTTCATATACGTTGTCTTAAGATTCTTGTAATCTCTCGTAACTTATCATTATCTTTGTCCCTTTTATTGTAGTCTCTGAATGCAATTGTTTTATAGGTTATGTGCATTCTTGAATAACCAAGTTTTCAGTTCAAGTTTGAATGGTTTTCTTTCTGGTACCATGTGAAGCATCTCAGGAAGTGAATTCCATAGTTTTGGGCCTGCTATGGAAAACATTCGATCTCTTATTTGCATCAGATGTGTGCTCCTTATTGTTGGCAGAGTCGATAGTCCTTCATTTTGAGATCTCAGTGTTTGCTGTGGTGTGTATGGTTGTAATGTCACACTTATCAGACCAGGGTTATCAGTGAGGCAGATATTAAATATTAATGTTAGTACTTTATAAAAAGTAGGGATTGTACTGGCAGCCAGTGCAGTGATATTAGCGAGGGTGTAATGAGATCAAATTTTTGTACCTAATAGATATCTTGCTGCAGAATTTTGTAATAGCTGTAGTGGTTTTAGTAGATTGTAGGAAGGCCTAGTAATAGGGAGTTACAGTAGCCTATGTTTGTAGAACAGTGCAGAAGTCTTCAATGGTTAGTAATGGCTTCAGCCAGTGTAGTATGGTAGTTTGGCATAGCCTGTATTCATTAATTTATTTATGTGCTTTTTCATTGTAAGGATTTCATTTATCTGGATCCCTAAGCCCCGTACTTGATCTGAGGGGGTAATGTGAAAATTATGGTACCCAGGTCTAGAGGCAGAGGTTTATCTATATAAGAATTTCTCCTTAACCAAATGATTTAACTTCTTTTTGTATTTACTGTTAGTTTAAGGTAAGATAGTTTTTGCTGTATTGCTTTCATGTATGTTGAGATTGTCGATGCTGTATTTTCATATGATTTGGTGAATGGGATATAGAACTATATGTCATCAGCGTATAAGAAGAAGGTGATTCCTAAGTCCACTAGTAATTTACATAGAGAGAGCATATAGATATTGAATAGTGTTGCTGATAGTGCTGAGCCTTGAGGGACACCTGTATCAGTACGGAAGGTATCGGATGTGTGGTTGCCCAGTTTGACTTAGAATGTCCTATCAGAGAGAAATGATGTGAAACATTTTAGAACATTACCATCTATTCCAATTTTTTTCATCCTGTAGCATAGCAGGGTATGGTCCACAGTGTCGAAAGCGGCTGTTAAATCAATTAGCACCAAAAAATAAGATTTATCTTCATCAAACCCACTTTGGACAGAGTCCATTAAAGTGATGAGTAAAGTTTCAGCTGAATGATTTTTTTCTAAATCCAAATTGGTTTGGTATAGAATATCATGGTCTTCCAAGTGTTTTGCTAGTTGAGATCACAACATTTTTTCAAGAACTTTAGAGAGAAAAGAAAGTTGGATATTGGACGATGCTTTTCTATACTTTGGCCCAAAAAGGTCTGGTTTACAGTTTTCAAGGAGTTTCGGTTGGTTTGGATAGCCAAAGAGAGAGATGCGTATTTTGCATGCATTTCTTAAAGTTTTTCTTTAATGAGCATATAAAAGGTATACAGTAGTCAACTAATGTGGCTATGTGGTAACTATTTTGAATTTCACCCACATATTTCTGTGGATGAATTTACGCAAACTGAATGCAAACTGTTTTTGAAATTCAGGTCCAGAATGCCTCTGCACAGTCTGGGTAATCTTAAGTGTGAACATGACAGACAAGTATCAATTTATCTGCTATTTCTGAATATAAAACTATGTTTTAACTGTGGAAATATGTTTGAAAACTACTCCTTGGTTAATACTTCTCTTAAAACTATTCTATTGCATTTCTGTTGCAGAACCTCCTACACCGATTGCACCCCCTGAGCTTCTTGCTGTTGGTGCCACCTATTTATGGATCAAGCCCAATGCAAATTCTATCATTGGCGATGGCCCCATCATACTGAAAGAGGTAGAATACCGCACAACATCTGGCAACTGGGCAGAAACCCACATTGTGGATTCTCCAACCTACAAGCTGTGGCACCTGGACCCAGATGTGGAATATGAAATAAGGGTACTGCTTACTCGACCTGGCGAAGGAGGGACGGGGCCCCCGGGACCTCCGCTGACAACCAGAACAAAATGTGCAGGTAGAAAACCTCGGGTTTAATATACATTTCTCTTGATCTTTTGCTATAAATATATTGTGGTGCAACAGGACCTAGTGGCGGATCGTGTTGCAAAGCCTTTCACCACTTTGTACACGTTTCTGTCAAGTACAGCATTACTTTGATAATAAATAACCAACCTTGGCTTGTAACCTAATTTCAACTTCTTTATAAGACATCTGGCTTTATTATGACATAAACAGTTTAAGTCCTGGTTTACGTCATCACAATAAGGTACGATGTAAGACCAAGGGGGAACAGTTTTCAAAGCAGTTTATGTAGGTAAACAGTGATTTAAATTGGCTGCTTAAAAATTGCCTTTTCTCCAAACAGCTGAAAAGTATGTGCATTGTTCCACATGTGTATAGGCACCTTGAGGGGAGGAATGTTCCAGGGGGGGCTTGTTGCGTACTTTCAAGTCTCTGTGCGTTATTTTTGCTGCAGGTGTACAAGATGATGGGTATTTGTACTCGTGTCAAGTTTCAAAGGGAAAGTCCACGCATACTTTTGCTTTGAAGCTTGGCGCAGAATCCGCAGATATAGAATATTGCAGATTGCGGACATTTCTCCAAAAGGGGTTGTCTGAATATTGCCCCCAAAACCTCCCCTCTGACCAATAGATGAAAAGGCCAAAATATAAATAAAAGTTGTGCATCTTTAAATTCTGGTCACAACAAATTGTTTCTCTTATGATTGGTTTTGTTCATCTGAATTTCCAATGACATTTCACCCTTACTTTTTTACTCTTAGCTATAATTTCATATGACACAGTCAATGGAGAAACCTATTGCAACTGTCTTCCGGGGGGATCGCTTGAGGCCTTCTGCTGTGTGCGCAGCTTGGTTTACCACCTGGTGCAGCAACATGCAAAAATACTCCACTGCATTTAATAAGGGCTAACTCACTCTAGCAGAAAATGAATGAAAATGTGACACAGATTGCTCCCCTGCTCAAAACAATATGTGAAAAATCTGTGCAAAGATCTCAATGAACTCATGCTTAATTAATTTTTATTGTGGTGATGTGATGCACATTCCAATTTTTAGGTTTCTTTCATGACAGAACCACAGTGGGTCACATACATAACTTGATTTGATGACCGCCTTGGCAAGGTGTATTATTTCAGTACAAATGTAACCCCTGTTCCACCTTTTGCTCAGATGCAGGGACTTATGGGGCATTCAAGGGCCAGATTAGCTCCTGAGGGTCCTACCTGACAGGAGGAGAAGCAAGTCTTTCAAAGCCCTTAAGCTTGTGGAATCCTCTTCCAATAGCTTCCAGTAAGGACAACACACAGACCACACAATATGGTGGTGTTTAAAAATAAATCCTTTTACTGAGATATTTGGTGCAAGTAAATTATTTGCCAAATAGTACATTTGCATCTGGTGAAATCCATACAGAAACAAAAATGCAGAACACATTCCAGAAAAGCTCAGTGAATGCAAATCATTGGCAACCACACCCTAGCGAAGATACTCATTGGAAATGGACCTTCCGGACATTTTCCTTATTGGTTCTTGCTTTGTGGTGTGCAGATCTCTGCAGTCCAATAGCTGAAATGAAATACTCTCCTGAACAGATAAGCTCTTGCAGACTTTTTCTAAACAATAACTCAGAAGTAGATCTCCCAGTCAGGTTGCCTTAATTCTGACTCCAACTAGAGATCCACTTTTAAACAAGCAAGGCAAATCTTGAGTGAAATACAAGGAGTATGAGACAAATTCCTCCTCAGTCAACTTCTACATTAAATTGTGACATAAATCTTGAAAAATAGAACATGTTTTAGATTAATTACATTTGATTCTCCCTTGCTCAATGTGCACTAATTGCAACCTGAATGGAAAGTGGTTCTCTTTTAAAATAGCCAGATATTTCAGCAACTCCATATTTCCGTTTGAATGGTCTGCTTTGGAAGCTATTAATTGTACAAGTCATCGCTGCCATTGAAATGAGGCTAGGACCGGCTACTTCAATGAGTAAACCCATTGGTTGAATGAATCCCTGATGGTAGCGTATTCATGTCAGTGGGCTGAATGATGTCTAGCATTTTCATTCCTTCAGTTTACCTGGGAGACATATTCATATTTCATTTAAGAGGCAAACTTAGTGCTGTGCACGTTAAGCAAAACTGCAGAAGGAGTTGGACTGCTACATATTAATGGTGACAGAAAGCCGTTCGCTGAGAACTTCACAGCGCTGCATGACTTAATCATCTGTAACTCATCTACGTGCTGAGCTTCGGGAGGAAAGTGATTGAAAAAATGTAAATCTCTCCATGTAAAAAATTTTCATTGACTCTGCTTAGATTGGCATAAAAGGTTTAACTATAAATTCTAATTGGACTAAAATTTGTCTTTAAGCAGAATAATTATTTTAAACCCAAACTAATTTTATGTGACATGCTGAATTTTTAAAATCACTTTTTTTCTCTCTTTCCTTTTGCTTTCCACGCTATAGTAGAACCATAAAGTAAAAAATTTTTTTTGTAAATATTCAGGCAAAAAACTGCTATGTTGCCAAGAGAGATCCACTCCAGTTTATATGAACCTGCTAAAAAAATGCCACAGATTTGTTGAAGCAGTCCAATAATGTTCTATTGCAAAAAAAAAAAAAAAATAATAATAAATCCCTGAAGTTATGGCAAAAGCACCTTGGATCTTTGAACAATCTGAAGCAGATTTCTTCAAATCCACTTAGGGTTCTTTTGAAGGTCTGCTTTGAATTTTTCAGCTCTGCTTTGGATTTTCCCCAGTTTCCCATCATTATCAGACTGTTGAAAATACCTAAATTTCTGTTGAACTTTTAATTAGGCTGAAATCTGCCTGTTTCCTGTCTGTGAGTTTATTTGCATCTTTCTAGTTGCCAGCTTGTCTGTCACCAGGATTTTAGCACAAAGAAACCTGGCATGTGAAATCTTAAATTGTATTGCCACACAGATTTACAAATACTGCATTAATTTTCTTCAAATGTTTGTGAGACTTACTGCTAGAACACAATAGAACAAGGAAGCTTTGGTTATTAAATTACAATAAAAAAAAAGCATGGCCGATTTTTTTTTTTTCTCATGGTGTTGAAGACCAATTTTACAGTTGCATTAGAGAAAAACATCCCCCACGTAACATCAAAATTGCCCTATCAGGCTTTGTAATCCCCCACCATATCTCATTAAACCTGGCTAGCATAAACCTGGTGTAGTCCCAGTTCTGGACCTCGCCGGGAGCGGGTAAGTGCCAACCTTAATCCCGGTGGGGACTTTTGAGCTCGGGAAGTGTGGGGAAGGGCAGGGGAGAGGGGGGTACAGCAGGGAGGTAAATTAGATCGGTGAGGGAGAGGGGGAGGAAAGGCATTGCATCATTGGTTCTTCTGAACAAGGGGTTCGTTGGAGGGGGGAGGGGTGTGACAGCTTCATTATTTAAAAAAATGTTTGGTGGGGGATTACAAAGCCCAATAGGGCAACTTTGATATTATGTAGGGGAGATATAAAATTGGGCCATAGGCCCCTTTAATTCTTGGGGGGTTTGTGGATATTTTGTTTCCTTTTCAGGTTTCAGGCAAAAAGCACTATTTACATGGATATCTTTTGAAGATATCAGGGTAAGTAGCAAGTTCTCCAGCCACACAAGGCTGGATAACTTACAGGGTCATTCATCAAAATGCATTATGATGTTATTGTGGGCATTAGGACCATAATGCCTTCAATAATGCCATAAGGCATGTGATATTTATTGCAACATGAATACAAATTGTTTAAATTTATTCAAAGGGGCAGGATTGGGGAGGGGTTTAAATGGGATCAATGAAAATGAGGGGCATTATTGCACCCTGCAATAGCATAATGCATGCTATTGCTGGAAATAGCTACACCTTTTTTCCTGGTGTTAAGCTGTGTTATGTGTCTGAAGTGGAATTTGCGATAAATATCACAAATTCTATTTTGGGCATTTTCAGGCAAGTAGGAGGGAGAGAGGAAAGGAGTAGAGTGGAGAAAGAGAGAGGAAGAGGGAGACTCTCTAGGGTAGCATACATAGTAGTCAACTCTTTATACTACTACAGGAGGGGCAGCTAGTAACTCGAGGTGAGGTTTTGGTGGTGGTCTAGAATTTTGGGGCCAGTTTTACATGCACAATGAGACGTATGAAAGGCACAGTACACATCAGTAAAAATTTGACATGCTTTGGAGTGAGGAAAGTTACACAAAGATAAGATTTCTACAATGTTCTCTCGCCCTAGCTTGATGGACTCTCTACCAGGGTACTATCAAGCTAGGGTGAGAGAACATTGTAGAAATCTCAGCTTTGTGTGACTTTCCTGACTCCAAACCATATCAAATCTTCACTGATTTTTTACTGTGCTGTTTGTATGTCTCACTGTGTATGTAAAACTGGCCCCCAAACCCTAGAACACTACCAAAACCTTACCTTTCATTGCTAGCTGGCCCTCCTATAGTGCTATAAAGAGTTGATTACTAGAGATGTGAATCGTGTCCTCGATCGTCTGGGAGGGGGAGGGAATCGTATTGTTGCCGTTTGGGTGGGTAAAGTATCGTGAAAATCGTTAAAATCGTGAGCCGGCACACTAAAACCCCCTAAAACCCACCCCGACCCTTTAAATTAAATCCCCCACCCTCCCGAACCCCCCCCCCCCAAATGCTTTAAATTACCTGGGGATCCAGCGGCGGTCTGGAACGGTGGCGGTCCGAAACAGCCTCCTGCTATTGAATCGTGTTGTCTTCAGCCGGCGCCATTTTGCAAAATGGCCACCGCAAAATGGTGGCGGCCATAGACCAACACAATTCGACTGCAGGAGGTCGTTCCAGACCCCCGCTGGACTTTTGGCAAGTCTTGTGGGGGTCAGGAGGCCCCCCCAAGCTGGCCAAAAGTTCCTGGGGGTCCAGTGGGGGTCTGGGAGCGATTTCCTGCTGCGAATCGTTTTCCGTACAGAAAATGGCGCCGGCAGGAGATCGACTGCAGGAGGTCGTTCAGCGAGGGTTCGGGACCCCCGGTTGAAGGTCTGGGTGAACTGGTGGAGTTATCATTGATTCCAGTAGTGATTCCAAATACACACACAAGTTAAGTATTTTTAGAAGAGAGTACATGCATACTTTATAGAATACCTGCCTGCGTGTTTATTTCTGGGGGGTAGATTTTCAAACTATGCGAATAGGCCTACTTTTGCTGGCGCATCAGGCGCAAGCAAAAGTACGCTGGATTTTAGTAGATACGCGCGGAGCCGCGTGTATCCACTAAAATCCTGGATCGGCGCGCGCAAGGCTATCAATTCTGTATAACCGAGCCGCGCCGAGCCGCGCAGCCTACCCCCTTTCCCTCCAAGGCCGCTCCGAAATCGGAGCGGCCTCGGAGGGAACTTCCTTTTGCCCTCCCCTCACCTTCCCCTCCCTTCCCCTACCTAACCCAACCACCCGGCCCTGTCTAAGCCCCCCCCTTACCTTTGTCGGGGGATTTACGCCTCCCTCCGGGAGGCGTAAATCCCCACGCGTCAGCGGGCCTCCTGCGCGCCGGGACGCGACCTGGGGGCGGGTCCGGAGGGCGCGGCCACGCCCCCGGGCCGCCCCGGGCCATAACCACGCCTCCGGGCCCGCCCCCGAAACGCTCCCGGCACGCCCCCGGCACGCCGCACGGTTCGGGCCCGCCCCCGACACGCCCCCGACACGTCCCCTCGGAGAACCCCTGGACTTACGCGAGTCCCGGGGTCTGCGCGCGCCGGTGAGCCTATGTAAAATAGGCTCACCGGCGTGCAGGGCCCTGCTCGCCTAAATCCGCCCGGATTTGGGCGGATTTAGGCGAGCAGGGCTCTGAAAATCCGCCCCTGGGTGTTTATACATGGATAGAAACAGGGAAATGTGACGGTAAGGAAAAGGCTTATCTAGTCTGCCCATCCACACCAGCTATTCAGCTTTACAATTCCTACCACAAGTGTCTTTTTATGAAATTGGTAGAAAAAGCATGCATGTTCCTGCATTACACATATATGTGTATACTGTATACTGAAACACGTTTGTACTTTTGGAGCATAAATATACAGTATTTTATAAACTGTGTGGCTCCCACCATACCGTTTACATTATACTAACATAAATCTCCATGGGTCCATTTAGCGCAAGCAGTTTGAAAAGTTTGGTTCCCTGTGACTATGAAGATACAAAAGCTTATTTGGATAAAGAATGGGATCATTCTTCAAAATGATTCAACTGTTGGAAAATATTCATTAGTGCTAACCTTAGTGTAATCATGGATTCTTTTAACCTAATTTGAAATAATGAGGTATTGTGTTTGAATGCCTATAGAATTAAAGATTAATTTCATATAGCTGGCATTTAATTTCCATAGTATCTTGATAATTAGGGGCAAATTGATAGATTAATGTCATAATCTTTATGATGTGTTAGAAGATTGGATTGTAGCTAACCTCAATATGTTTTAAGTGCTAATAATTTTAGAAATTACTTAATGAAAATGAAATGCAGTTAGCCTGAGTTCTCCTGCCCACATATACTGGTATTATCATTTTCTGTTTTGTTTTGGGTTTTTTTGGGGGGGGAGCAAATCTGTGTCCCCTCCACAAGTTGAAGATTGGCATTGTTTTTCAAAGTTTTAGGTTATGCAGTCTTTGACAGCAGAGGAAACTGTATGTGAGAAGGCTCCAAGTCAGCATTCATTGAGCAGACAAAAGGAAGGTTTTTCACCAAAGAAATATGTTTTAAGTGTGCTGTGTAGCATTTTTATTCTGTACAATAGCTCACAAAACAGACTATCATATAATTCAGTCCTATGCACATAAAAATGTGATGCCCTTGTTAGCCAGCTAAGGGCCTTATTTACTAAAGCTTTCCTCCCATTGTATGTCTATGGGAAAGATGCTTAGCAAGTAGATCCCTAAGTGAGGGCAGCTCATGGGTGTTCTGGGGCAGAGCCACTTGTCTGGCTAACTTACAGGGCCATTTATCTAATTGCATTAGGACCCTAACGCTTGCGATAATGCCATAATGTATGCGATAAATAACACATTGTGAGATACATATGCAAATTTTTAAAATTTTGTCAAAGGGGAAGAGTTTATGAACATGAGGAGTATTTAACATTTGCCTGTAACAGCATAATACCCATTTTAATGCTAGAAATAGCTACTCCTTTTTTCC
Source organism: Rhinatrema bivittatum (assembly GCF_901001135.1). Taxonomy (NCBI): domain Eukaryota; kingdom Metazoa; phylum Chordata; class Amphibia; order Gymnophiona; family Rhinatrematidae; genus Rhinatrema; species Rhinatrema bivittatum. The sequence goes on along the minus strand of NC_042622.1, from coordinate 53,114,309 downwards.
TGGTGTTATGCTGTGTGACATGCCTAAAACTGTTTTGGGAGGGAAAGACCCTCTGGGATGACACACATATTAGTCAACTATATATACCACTGTAGGAGGGTCAACTAGTAACTCAAGGTGAGTTTTTGGTGGTGGTCTAGGGTTTGAGGGGGCAGTTTTACATGCACAGTCAGAGGTACAAATAGCACAGTACTCATCAGTGAAGATTTGATGTGATTTGGAGTGAAGAAAGGTACGCAAAAATGAGATTTATACAATGTACTGTCACCCTAGCTTGATAGCATCTAGGTAGAGAGTGCATCAAGCTAGGTCAAGAGTACAATTTACAAATCTCATCTTTGTGTACCTTTCTTCACTTCAAATCACATCAAAGCATTACTGATGTGTACTGTGCTGTTCGTACCTTTGACTGTGCATGTAAAACTGCCCCCTCAAACCCTAGACCACCACCAAAATCTCCCCTTGAGTTACTAGTTGACCCTCCTACAGTGGTATAAATAGTTGACTAATATACACCCCTTATAAAGAGAGAGTCTCTCTCTCACCCCTTTTTTTTTATCACGGGTGCTATTCATGCAAAATTTATAGCAAAATGATAAATCTAAGTCTTAGCTGTCCTAAAATTAACCAGATAAACTATAAGATAGCAGAGTATATTCAGTGGTTGTAAGGCTGAACATCTCAGCCAAGTTAGCTGATAAGATTATCTGGCTACTTTGTGCAGCCAAATAGTAGCTGCATATCTGTCTCGCTCTCTTATCAGTTTAAACACTGTTAAATTAGATGTAAATTGGGACCTTCATTTTTTATTGTTCTTTATTTTTCCTGGGAATTTATCAGGGTTTGTTATCATACAAAAACAAAAACAGGAGAAAATCAGTTGAAATAATTGACTCCTTGTTTTTCAGAGTAGCTATTGGGGTTAATTTAGGTGGACAGAAGCCAACACAATGCTAATAGGCCCACACTGGCTTCCAGCAGTGGGTGGAATCCTTGAAATGATGCATCTGCAGGTCTGGAGCAGTTTTTTAATCAGCCTAAAATTAGAGTGATTATCGTTTTAAACTGATTAGCACCTTTGGAAACATCTGTGAATTTATAGGTGAAAATTGGTTTAAACTGAAAACAAAGGACCCTGGATGTAAAGCACTGATAAGGCAAGCTAAATGAGAATTTGAAAAGAAGCTTGCTAGAGAGGCAAAAGCTTAAAGTCAAAACTTTTTCAAGTATAATAAAGGAAGAAGCTTGAGAAGGAATTGGTCAGACCACTAGATGACCAAAGGATAAAAGGCGTGATCAGGAAAACAGGGAAGCCATCTCTCTCCACTGCAATCTGTCCTAAATTCAACTGCAAGACTTATCTTACACCAAAGTCACTATGCTCACATAACCTCTCTTCTGAAGTCAAAGCCTTGGTTCCCTATCTGCTCCCACATACAGTTGAAGCTCCTCTTTCTCACCTACAAATGCCTTCACACTGCAGCACCTCACTGCATCTCCTCTCTTATCTCTCTACCCCTCCTCGTGCACGCCACTCATTGGATAAATCACTCCAATCTGTGCCCTTCTCCTCTACTGCCAATTCCAGACTCCATGCTTTCCACCAGGCTGCCCCATGTGCTTGGAATAGTCTTCCCGAACTGGTGTGTCATGCTCCCTCTCTTGCTATGTTTAAATCCCTTCTAAAGGCCCACCTTTTTGAAACCACTTTTAAATCTTATGCCTGATTCTCTGCTTTTAATATTGACTAACTTTCTTTTCTTTTTCTCTTAACCAAGTCTCTTGTCCTGTATGTTTGTCATATTAGATTGTAAGCTCTATGGAGCAGGGACTGTCTTTTTGTATGTTTGCATCAACTACACACACAAGAACAAAAGAAAGAGTTGTAAACCCCTCATCAAACAATGAACACAACAGCTCAAACAAAATATTTATTTTTTATCAAACAGCTCCCCGAAAATGTAGGGAAACATTATGATCCAGTGGCGTAGCCAGAATTGATTTTTTGGGTGGGCACAAGGTTAACATGGGTGGACTGTAGGCATGCAGGTCTACTAGTTGTTTTTTTACTGATAAATAATGCCAAATTATGCAGCATAGCATTCACATCTACGCCTAAGTATGAGGTTTACTTAATGATACAAACATAATTCACGGTGATTTGTGGTACTTTAGCCTTCTTATTATTACGATTTTATACACGGCTCTTACCTGTCCATAAATTTTGAGAGCGCGGTTGTGTTGCTTATATTTACATTGCTAACATCTCAAAATATAGATATATATTTTTACCTTTGTTGTCTGATCTTTGTATTTTTCTAATCAGTTGGTCCTGGTCTCTTTTTCCCATTTTTTCCCTTATAGCTCATTTCCTAATTCCTTTTCAGTGTCTTTCTTCTATTACTGTCTTCTTCCCTTCCACACAGACACACACACACACACACACACACACACACACACATACACGCTTTCTCTCACAGACTCCCTCTCACACACTCAAGCTGTCACTCTCATATGCTCTCCCCCCCCCCCCCAAGCTCACATTCAAGTTTTCACTTTCTCACCCCTCCCCAGGCTTATATTCTTATGCACACACAGACGCACATCCAGGCACCCATTCTCACCCACACACATAAACCCAGACTCCCATTCTCACCCACAAACCCATGCTCCCATTCTCACCCACACATATTCAAGCTCCCATTCTCATCCATACATATACACATTTAAGGTACTATTCTCACCCACACATACACACATTCAAGCACCCATTCTTATCCACATATTCAAGCTTCCATTCTCACCCACCCACACAAACCCAGGCTCTCATTCTCACCCATATATACACACATTCAAGCTCCCATTCTCACCCACCCACAAACCCAGGCTCCCATACTCAACCACACATACACACATTCGAGCTCCCATTCACCCACATATTCAAGCTTCCATTCTCACCCACATACACACCCAGGCTCCAGTTTTCACCCACACACACTCCCATTCTCATCCACACATACACATTCAAGCACGTGCACAGCTTCCGCTTTCTTCCCCAGAGCAGGAAGATCAGCTGCCTCTCCTGCTGCCACCGGCCTCCTGCTATCTTCGGGCGTCGGGCCGTACTGCCCACCGAACTTCCTGTCGGGGGGGGGGGGAGCGGAAGCGCAGCGCACAACGTCCGCTTCCTCCCTCCCCCCCCCAAGCAGGAAGATCGGCGGGCAGTACGGCCCGACGCCCGAAGATAGCAGGAGGCTGGTGGCAGCAGGAGAGGCAGCTGATCTTCCTGCTTTGGGGGAGAAAGCGGAAGCTGTGCGCGGCGCTTCCGCTCCCCAAACAGGAAGTTCGGCAGGCCGTTTGGTCCGAAGATAGCAGGAGAACGGGTGGCAGAGAGGCAGCTGATCTTCCTGCATTGGGGGGAGGAAGCGGAAGCTGCGCGCAACGCTTCCGCTCCCCCCCCCGAACAGGAAGACCGGTTGGCCATACGGCCGCAGCAGCGCTTCCCCATGTGTGCCGTGATGGCGCGCGAGGCGTGGGTTCTCTTGTTCGCTGTCGCGGGATGGGATCCCGCGACAGCCTTGCAGTTCCGGTGCCAGTTGGGTGGGCCTGGGTCTAAGTTGGGTGGGCACCTGCCCACCCAGGCCCACCCGTGGCTACGCCACTGTTATGATCATGAGAGCTAACAGAATAAAATCACAGTGAACTTGGATGATGTAATAGAGCAGATTAACAAACTAAAGAGTAACAAATCATTTGGACCAGAGAGTATTCACCCCAGAGCTCTGAAAAAAGCTCCTCAAAAATGAACTTACTAGTAATAAGTCTGCAATCTCCAACTTCTCCTTCAGATCAGCTATGGTACCTGAGGATTGGAGGGTGGTCAACATAATGGTCATTTTTAAAAAGGGCTCCAGGAATGACTTGGGAAACTACAGGTTGGTGAACCTGACATTGGTGTCAGGCAAAATAATGGAAACTATTCTGAAGAAAAAAATTATGGCTGCCTGGATAGATACAGACTAATGGGGCAGAGCTAACATGGATTTAGCAAAGGGAAGTCTTGCCTTACAAATGTTAGACTTTTTTGAAGTGAATGACGGACATGTGGATAAGAGTGGATCAGTTGATATAGTATATCTGGGTTTTCAGAAGATGCTTGACAAATTCTCATGAAAGACTCATCAGGAAACTAAAAAGTCATGGGATAGATGGTCATTACACAATTGAGAAAGGTAAATAGTAGTGTGCCTCAGGGATCTGTATTGAGACTGGCAAGTTTTAATATATTTAAAATAATCTGGTAAAGAGTAAAGAATGAGATAATTAGAATCACAGATGACAAAAAAATTATTAAAAGTTGTTAGATCACAAGCCAGTTGTGAGAAATTGCAAGAGGACCTTGCAAAACTGAGGGTTTGGAATAGTCGTCAGTGGAGAACTGCTGAACACTGAATAACCTGTGGACTTAAATATGTGGGGTGAAAGAAACACCATTGTGACAGCAAAGCAGTGCAAGTGAGAGCAGCTGGTAGCAATAATCTAAGAAGTTGGAAGGGAGTGAACTGTGCCATTAAACATTATCATGCCTGTCATTTTGAGTGGCTGAGCCAATGACAATGACTTATGTAAGGTGAAAGCTGAAGGCAAGTGCTTCATAGGGAGACTCTTAGAAGACTCCTTGGAGACTACTTGAATGTACAATCACTAGACTTTGAATTTAAAGAATTTTTACCTGTCTTAAAACATTTGACATTCGGTCTCTCCCGACACAGTTTCACATGAAACACAGTCCTTGTCGGGGGACCATATAATCACTATAGACATTTGAATACTTGATGATTGATACATTTGACTCTTTGAACTCATACTGAATCATAAAAAAATTTTGGACAACTAAAACTTTTATTTCTCGCCCTTCCTATTTGTTGATCTCTCAGTATAAACCAACAGGACAGGTCCATTGAGGGCATTCCATATGGGGGAGCTGCAAACGCTTTATCCCTAAACTGTCTCCCCCACACCAAATGGTAAAATCCTAACTCTAGTAGAAGAAAATATTTGGGTCAAACTTATTGTTCTGGTTTTGCCTAGCCTCAAGTTTGTTTTCTTTAAAAGATCACTAATCTCCTCTTTCTAATTTTAATTGAAAATCTGGCTAAACTAGATGTGAAATATGGAATGATTAATGCACCATCAGTTTCTAATAAAATTCTTATAATCCATGATTTGCTTAAAAGAGAAACCTGGATTTTCTCTGTATTTTAGAGACATGGCTTATAAATGTTGACCATGTGTGGTTAATCAAATATATCCACATCACTTTTCTTTCATTGGTTCATGTTAGTCCAGGAAGCAGGGGAAAGGTGTTGTGGTTATTGTTAAAAAAAAATTGTATGAAAATGTCCTTGTTGGAGCCAAACAGCTTGTTTTCCCTTTCATTATTTATTGCTTCATGAATAATCACTTTTCTCATGAATTGCTAATTGTATCTCTCCTGCCTGGGATAAATGGAAAGATTAGAGATTTTGTGAATTCATTACTGTCTCTATATTATGTTCATCACATTTGGTAGTTGTGGGTGATTTTAATGTCAGCAATTGTCATCTGGCCAAAGCATTAAAAGGTCACTATTATTCAGATTGTTAAAGAACCAATACATTCAGCAGATCACATCCTTGACCTTATTTTTGGGTCTAGGTAATTGGTAGAGCGAAGTATATTGAAGGTTTTGGATTTGGTAGCTATTCCTTGGTCTGCCCATTCTTCTCTTTTGAAATGTGGAGTGAATGCAGTGCTGGGGAATGACCAAGAAATATATAGACAACTTCTTAGAAGTAAAATTGATGTGGTGAGGTTTGGTTCTAAATTAGTAAATCATATTACTGTGAACATGGAAGATTCACAAGAATTGATAGCAGATTCATGCGAAAAAGAGGTGTAGAAAAATCCTTGATGAGGTTGCTTCACATAAGTTACTCTGAAAATGTTCAGGACCTTCTTATCCATGTTTTTCTGGAGTGTTAGGTGCTCTTAAGAGAAGAGCTCATCAATTAGAGAGAAAGTGGCTTAAATATCCTAATTTGATAAATTGCAAGGCTTATAGAGTATCAGCAAATCAATATTACTTTACAGTTGTGAAGGCTAAGAGGCAATACTATGTGACCTAATTGGTAGAATAGAGGGTGGATATAAGGAATTTTTTCGTTTAGCTAACAATTTACTAAATGTGCCCAGAGAGAGGAGAGATGATAAAATTCCTTATAGTAATAGTTTTGTACTTTATTTGACAAAAAAATGAAAGATTTTAGGCATGATTTAGCTCGGGAATACCTTAGTGGAAAGGCTGAAATACTGTTGGTGGTTTGTTAGATGAGAGTGAGGAGGGTATAGACAAATTTGCATGGATTTCTGAGGATGCAATCTCTAATGGATCTCTGAGGGAGTAGTAAGGATTATAGAACTGAACAATTGTGTGGATGGGCATGTTAGATAGACCGTATGGTCTTTTTCTGCCATCATGTTTCTGTGTTTCAATGTGTAAATTGCTTAATGATTGTAGGGCCACTAAATGTGTGTTAGACCCTTTTCCTACATTTCTGCTAAAGGTTCTCCCTAAATAGAGTCAAAAGATGATTCAATCTATTGTCAATTTGTCCTTGCAAGAGGATTTAGTACCTGCAAGTTGGGAACATTCTGTAATTATACCAATTTTGGGAAAAAAAAATCTTATCCCTATATTGTAGTTATAGACCAATTTCATCAATTCCATTTTTGGCCAAAGTGGCTTGGTATAGTGGGTAAGAGCTCAAATTACTGCTTGCCTTGAGGATAACAGCAGTCTGGATGCTTGCCAAGCAGGTTTCCAGGTTGGTAACAGCACTGAAGCAACATTATTGGCATTCAAAATGATTTATTGTGTCTTACAGATAAGAGTGAATGAGCCCTTTTAATTATGTTAGATATATCAGCAGCGTTTCACCTATTTGATTATGATATCCTCTTACAGTGCTTTCAAGAATGGGGGATGGGGGGAATGTTAAAATAGGTTTCCTCTTTTCTGGAATATAGTATCGGTAAAGGAGACAATTTCAGATCCTATGGTCTTGAAATGTGAAGTTCTGCAGGATCACCGACTTTAATATATTCATGCAGATCCCCTTAGTAGATTAATATGAGGATTGGGACTGCATATAGATTATTTGCCCTTTGGGGAACAACCCCCATGGTATATCTATTACATCTGAAGGAGGCCAGGCTTGCTATTTTTGGTTGGTTATTGGAAAGTAAACTGGTCCATAATGAATCAAAAAATGAGATTTCTGTAGTTAAGGATATAGTCCCTTGGTGGATATCCTATTGATTAATATTGGAACTAATATTGTACCTGTAGGGGATGAGTCATTAGGGGTCAGGTTGGATTTAGCTTTGTCATTGAAGAGTCAGATGTCTCAAACAATTCAGATGTCTATTCTAAATTACCAATAAATCACATATATAAGATCCACAAAAAAATTTGGTAAAGACTATGTATCAATTCCAAAAAATGCACCTACTCTTACCAAGCTTGATTAGTCCAGATTATGAGATTAGCATGATAACATTTGTATTGTAAATATCACACATTATTTATTTTAATCATGTTAGTCCATAAAAAATTGAAATATGAGCCAATATTCTTTTTTGTGTGGCACATAAAAATATTCAAAACTAGTCTCTTTTTAATGATCAAACAAACACGTATACCTGAAAACCTCATTGACATATTTGCAAAGGCCACAGTCTTCTCCTGTATTTCATCAACCTCAAAGCTCAATAAATAAGACCCAACACACCATGTTTCGATATGCTCAGAACATCTGTATCAGGGGTAGATTTACTTCTCGAAAATGGTAGCAGTGCATGCCATACATCAATTGTTTAGTATGTTATATGATGGGAATGCCCCCTAGTCCTTCCATTATTCAAAAGTGTAAATAACCAATTCACATCTACTCGTTCAAGAACTCTCATGATCTTAAAGACCTCTGTCATATCCCGCCTCAGCAGTCTCTTCTCCAACCTGAACAGCCCTAACCTCTTCAGCCTTTCCTCATAGGGGAGGTGTTCCATCCCCTTTATCATTTTGATTGCCCTTCTCTGTACCTTCTCCATCGCAACTATATCTTTTTTGAGATGCGGCGACCAGAATTGTACACAGTATTCAAGGTGTGGTCTCACCATGGAGTGATATAGAGGTATTATGACATTTTCCATTTTATTAACCATTCCCTTTCTAATAATTCCTAATATTCTGTTTGCTTTTTTGATTGCTGCAGCACACTGAACCGACGATTTTAAAGTATTATCCACAATGATGCCTAGATCTTTTTCCTGGGTGGTAGCTCCTAATATGGAACCTAACATCATGTAACTACAGCAAGGGTTATTTTTCCCTATATGCAACACCTTGCACTTGTCCACATTAAATTTCATCTGCCATTTGGATGCCCAATCTTCCAATATTGTAAGGTCCTCCTGTAATGTATCACAATCTGCTTGTGATTTAACTACTCTGAATAATTTTGTATTGTCTGCAAATTTGATAACCTCACTTGTCATATTACTTTCCAGATCATTTATATATATATATATATTGAAAAGCACCGGTCCAAGTACAGATCCCTGAGGCACTCTGCTGTTTACCCTTTTCCACTGAGAAAATTGACCATTTAATCCTACTCTCTGTTTCCTGTCTTTTAACCAGTTTGTAATCCATGAAAGGACATCGCCTCCTATCCCATGACTTTTTAGTTTTCTTAGAAGCCTCTCATGAGGGACTTTGTCAAACGCCTTCTGAAAATCCAAATACACTACATCTACCGGTTCACCTTTATCCACATGTTTATTAACCCCTTCAAAAAAATGAAGCAAATGTTAGGCAAGACTTCACTTGGGTAAATCCATGTTGACTGTGTTATTTATTTATTTATTTATTTAAAGTTTTTCTATACCGGCATTCACAATAGATATCGCATCATGTCGGTTTACAATTAACAAGTGGATAGGTAACAAAAAAAGGTAAAAACTAATATTTATCTTAATAATAATAATAATAATAATAATAATAATAATAAAACATTAAACAAGAGAAGGCTAAGGTATGCAGTTACAATAAAACAAGGGAGTAATACAACTTGGAGCATAGAAAAGAAGCAGGGGATTAAATCGAAAGAACGTAAATGCCAGTCAATGTGCTTAAGGCATTAGTGAATTGTGTTTATGATGTAGGAATATTAATTATAAGGTAGGGAAATTAGTTGCCGTGAATAAGGCAAAGTCTGAGTGCTTAGTTAATGATGGAGTAGGTTCAGTTTAGTTCAGGAAAGGCTTTCATGAACTGTGTTCCATTAAACCATGTCTTTCTAAATGCTCTACGATTTTGATCTTGAAAATAGTTGCCACTATTTTTCCCGGCACTGAAGTCAGGCTAACTGGTCTATAGTTTCCCGGATCACCCCTGGAGCCTTTTTAAAATATTGGGGTTACATTGGCCACCCTCCAGTCTTCAGGTAAAATGGATGATTTTAATGATAGGTTACAAATTTTAACTAATAGATCAGAGATTTCATTTTTGAGTTCCTTCAGTACCCTAGGATGCATACCATCCAGTCCAGGTGATTTGCTTGTCTTTAGTTTGTCAATCTGGCCTACTACATCTTCCAGGTTCACAGTGACTTCATTCAGTTCGTCTGACTCATCACCCCTGAAAACCATCTCCAGAACTGGTATCTCCCCAACATCCTCATTAGTAAACACGAAACCAAAGAATTCATTTAGTCTTTCTGCAATGGCCTTATCTTCCCTAAGAGGCCCTTTAACCCCTCGGTCATCTAATGGTCCAACCAACTCCCTCACAGGTTTCTTGCTTTGGATATATTTTAAAAAGTTTTTATTATGAGTTTTTGCCTCTGTGGCCAACTTCATTTCAAATTCTTTCTTCACCTGTCTTATCAATGTTTTACACTTAACTTGACAATGCTTATGTTTTATCCTATTTTCTTCAGATGGATCCTTTTTCCAATTTTTGAAGGATATTTTTTTGGCTAAACTATCTTCTTTCACCTTACCTTTTAACCATGACGGTAATTGTTTTGCCTTCATTCCACCTTTCTTAATGTGTGGAATACATATGGACTGTGCCTCTAGGATTGTATTTTTAAACAATGTCCATGCCTGTTGAACACTTTTAACCTTTGCAGCTGCACCTTTCAGTTTTTTTCTAACTATTTTCCTCATTTTATCAAAGTTTCCCTTTTGAAAGTTTATTGTTATAGCTTCAGATTTACTTATTGTCCCCCTTCCAATTAGTTTAAATTTGATCATGTTATGATCACTGTTGCCAAGTGGCCCCACCATCGTTACCTCTTAAGGCCTGGTGTAATATGCTTAGTGTTGCCTTTTCTTAGATAAGGTAATTACTGTTTGAGTGCTGGAAGCTGGTTCTGTTCTGGTATGGGAGGTTTACTATTTATATAATTTCTGTTCAGAAAGAGTACTTATCTTCCCCTTCACATATGGGTGACATCATCAGGATAGAGCCCAATCACGTAACACTTTTGTCAAAGTTTCTAGAACATTGACTGGCACCTACTGGGCATGCCTACTGGCACCTACTGGGTCCCCCTTCAGTCTCTTTTTTTCTGCGCAGCAGTAGCCACGCAGGTTAAGGAGCTCTCTGGGGATTCCTGAGAGCTTCCACGAGGCATTTTTCCTCATGGAACTTTTTTCCAAAAATTAAAAAAAAATTCTACCCTATAGGGGTCCCCCTATCGATTCCATAGTCCGCGGTCGTAAGGTAAGGCTTTACCCTTATTTGCGGTCGATTCCCGTCAAGTTTTTCATTCGGGGCCTACTGGCCATCGACCGCACCGTGGCTAAATTTTTGTCGAAGCCATGGCGTCGGGTTTTCGTCAGTGCCCCGATTGTCCTTGGACAATGTCCATCACAGACCCGCATAGGGTTTGTGTGTTGTGTTTGGGGTTGGACCATGACGATTTAACTTGTACCAAATGTGCCCAAATGACACCGAAGGGCCATAAGGCCCGTTCAGAGAAGATGGAGTTTCTTTTTCAGGCAAAGCCACCAACTCCATCGAGCACTTCGACATCGTCTGAGCCAGTGCCATTGACCTCTCTCCAGCAGCGGGACACCAGTGCTGCCCAGCCGGCACCAACTACTTCGAAGGTGTTGACTTCTTCCTCTTCGGCTCCGGAGAAGAACCAAGGAGAACATCGTGAAAAGTGTCGATACCGTCATCGGAAGGCTCAGTCTGCTGATCCAGGCAAGCCCTCGGCATCGGCGTCAACAGAACCACCAACAAAGAAATCCCATCTAGAGAAGGCCCCATCCTCCTCTGCGACTGGGTCACGGAAGCATTCCCCACCTTCATTGGTGCCAGGAGCGGCGACTCCACTTTCACCGGTGGACCCTCTGGCTATGCCAGTGCTGTCTCCTACTTCAGAGCTGGGGTTACACACCTCAGACCTGCAAGGAATTGGATTGGATGATCCAAGAGGCCATCAGAAAGGCACTGCAGGGCTTTCAACGTCCATCGATGCCGGCACCGATGCCAGCCCCAGTTGCTGACCTGATTCCCACGGCGCTCGCACCGCTGCTCGGCAGGCTGGATGCGTTGATCGGTGCCCTTCCACCGGTGGAACCAAGGATACCAGTATGTCTAACACCTTCCACCCTGATTTCTTTATCATCAGAGGACGAGAAAACACTGAGGCCAGAACCTATGCCTGGGCCGTCTGGGATCTTGCCACCGACTCGCCCATCGATGTCACCGATTGCATCAGTACCCATCCTGCCATCGATACGTCGTCCTCAGTAGGTGCTACCATCAATGTCTTCGGGGCCTCCTCCAATGCCGTTGGTGCCTAGGCCTGATCCTTTAGGAATAGCACCATTACTTCCCTCTGGAGATCCTATGGGAGCCAGTGATCAACCTTATGATCCTTGAACCGATGATTCATCCCAAGATACTGATGATCTATCTTCAGAGCCATCTCCCCCTGAGGAGAGAAGACGTTCTCCTCCAGAGGACCTGTCCTTTTTATAAAAGAAATGTCTGAAGCCATACCATTCCAACTTCAGACAGAAGAGGATTCCAGGCACAAGATGCTGGAAGTGCTCCAATTTGTAGATGCACCCAAGGAGACCATGTCCATACCTGTTCATGAAGTTCTCCTGGACTTGCTGAAGAGAAATTGGGAGCATCCAGGCTCTGTACCACTGGTGAATCGAAAAACAGATGCCACCTATCTGGTTTCCTAAAACCACAGCTGGATCACCATTCTGTGGTTGTAGAGTCAGCCCAGAAAAAGGCACGACGTTCTAAGCCTCATTCTTCCATACCTCCAGAGAAAGAACAGAGGTCCCTGGATGCATTTGGCCGTCATGTTTTCCATGGCTCAATGCGTATTTATCTCATTGCTTCCTACCAGTTATACATGACCCAGTATAACAGAGACCTATTTAAGAAGATCCAGGATTTCTCTGAGTCTATACCCGACCAACTTCAGGATCAACTCAATGCCCTTGGTTCAGAAGGGTCTAGATGCCTATGACATTTTTGACACTGCTTCTAGGGTGTCCACAGCGGATATTAGTGGACAAAGATGGGCCTGGCTGAAGTCCTCTGACTTAAGACCAGAAGTAGAGGACCGGTTGGCTGACCTGCCCTCCGTTGGAGATAATCTCTTCGGGGACAAAATCCAGGTGACTGTAGCACAGCTCAAAGACCACCATGAGACGCTACGCCAGCTTTTGTCGGTGCCTTCTGATTTCCCATCCATTTCTAAGAGGACATTCCAAAGAGACTCTAAGCGGCCATCCTTCAAGCCACGGAGATATTATCCTCCTGCTTCTCGAGGTTGCCCCTCCAGACCTTACCAGAAAGGTCAGGCCAGACAATCCAGGCCTCAGAAAACTCAGCCAGCCCTTCCACCGGGCCCAGCTGCTGGATTTTGACTTCTTGCTGGAGAGCATAAGCCAACCTCCTCTACAGTCCATACCCGTCAGCGGTTGGTTGTGCCACTTCACCAACATATGGCACACGATCACTTCAGATCAGTGGGTACTCGCTGTACTGACTCAAGGTTACCACCTCAACTTCCTGACTGTACCGGAGGACTCCCCACCTCGGCTGATGTGGGGATCATCCAACCACTCCTCTCTTCTGGAGGAAGAGGTTTCAACCCTCCTGAAGTCCCAGGCGATAAAACCAGTGCCCCTCTCCCAGCAGGGGAGAGGGGCACTGGTATTTCCCGGTATTTCCTCATTCCAAAAAAGTAAGGGGGCATTCGTCCAATCCTGGACCTGCGTGCCTTAAACAAGTATCTACAGAAGGAAAAGTTCAGAATGGTAACCTTGGGCTCTCTACTTCCTCTTCTGCAAAGAGAAGATTGGCTTTGCTCTCTGGATCTTCAGGACGCGTACACACACATCTCAATCACTCCGTCTTACCGCAAATTCTTTCAATTCCTAGTCGGCCCCCAGTACCGGGTACTGCCGTTCGGCCTAGCATCTGCACCTCGAGTCTTTACCAAGTGCCTCGTAGTGGTCGCGGCCTACCTGAGGTGTCAGGGCATCCATGTCTACCCTTATCTCAACGATTGGCTGATATGGGCTCCAACTCAGATGGACGCACTAGCATCCTTACATCTAAGTCTCCATACACTGCTGTCTCTTGGGTTTCTGATCAACTATCCCAAGTCCAAGCTGGTTCCATCTCAAACCCTATCCTTCATTGGGGCCAACTTGGACACCATGCAGGAGAAAGCATTCTTCCCTCAGGATCGAGCTTGCACTCTCATTTCCCTAGCGCAATGCCTCCAGAGTACACCACATCTCATCATTTCCTCATTTTGCTGGGTCACATGGAATCCTCTGTACATGTCACTCCAATGGCACGCCTCGTCATGAGAATCATGCAGTGGACCCTGAAGTCCCAGTGGGCTCAGGCTTATTGTCCAATGTCCAGCATTGTCCACATTACCAAGCAGCTCTGCCTGTCACTTGCCTGATGGATGCAGCTCTCCAGTCTCCTCCAAGACCTTCCCTTTCAGATTCCAGAACCTCAAATTATCCTGACAACGGATGCCTCCAACCTAGGCTGAGGTGCTCATGTCGATGACCTGCAGACTCAGAGAACCTGGTCTCCAGGGGAAGCCAAACATCAGATAAATTTCCTGGAGCTTCAGGCAATCAGATATGCCCTCAGAGTCTTTCAGGATTGCCTCTCAAACAACGCCATCCTGCTTCAGACCGACAACTAGGTGGTGATGTGGTACATCAACTAGCAAGGGGGAATGGACTCCTACCTTCTGTGTCAGGAAGCTGCACAGATATGGGCATGGGCTCTTTCCCACTCGATGTACCTACTTGGCGGGTGAGGACAATGTTCTAGCAGACAAGTTGAGTTGAACCTTTCATCCTCACGAATGGTCTCTCAACCCCACGGTAGCAGACACAATCTTCCATCATTGGGGGTATCCACAAATAGACCTCTTTGCGTCCATCCAGAACCACAAAGTACAGAACTTCTGCTCACTCACTCGCAGCCGCTACTCACAGTCGAGGGATGCTTTCGCCCTCTCATGGTCCAGCGGTCTCCTCTACATATATCCTCCACTTCCACTCATATCGAAGACTCTCGTGAAGTTACGAAGGGACAAGGGCTTAATGATTCTGATAGCCCTTCACTGGCCATACCAAGTCTGGCTCCCAATCCTCCGGGACCTATCAGTTTGCTGGCGCATCCCTCTAGGGGAGGATCTGCTTCTGATAACTCAGAACAACGGGTGCCTACACCATCCCAACCTCCAGGCCCTGTCCCTGACGGCCTGGATGTTGAAAGGTTAATACTCCAACCCCTTAACCTTTTGGAGTCGATATCCCGAATCCTGGTAGCTTCACGAAAGCCTTCCACGAAACACTCTTATCTGTCTAAGTGGAAAAGATTTACGGTCTGGTACACATCCATGTCCATAGACCCTTTCACTTGTTCCATTGCGAAGTTTCTGGACTATTTCTGGCATCTGTTTCAATCAGACCTGAAAACTTCCTCTATATGGGTGCATGTCAGTGCGGTAGCCGCTTTCCACAATGGCGTGGGAGATTTCTCTATTTTGACACAGCCCTTAGTCACACGCTTCATGAGAGTTTTGCTCCACCTGAAACCTCCATTGCGCCCTCTGGGCCCCGCTTGGGACCTTAATGTGGTCTTTGGGCGGCTCATGAAACCTCCGTTTGAGCCTCTCCACTCCTGCGATCTCCGCTATCTCACTTGGAAAGTAATTTTTCTTCTCGCTATAACATCCGCTCACAGAGTTAATGAGTTACAGGCAGTAGTCACCTACCCGCCTTACACTAAAATTCTATATGACAGAGTGGTCCTTCGTGCACACCCTAAGTTTTTACCAAAGGTAGTGTCGGAATTTTATCTTAATCAATCCATCATCTTTATTTATTTACGGGCAGATTTTAAAAGCCCTGCTCGCGTAAATCCGCCCGGATTTACGCGAGCAGGGCCTTGCGCGCCGGCGCGCCTATTTTCCATAGGCCGCCGGCGCGCGCAGAGCCCCGGGACGCGCGTACGTCCCGGGGTTTTTTGAAGGAGGCGTGTCGGGGGCGGAACCCAATGACGCAGCGTTTCGGGGACGGGGCGTGGTGCTGGCCCGGGGGCGTGGTCCAGGCCTTAAGACCAGCCCCTGGGTCGGAGCACGGCGCGCCAGCAGTCTGCTAGCGCGCGTAGATTTACGTCTGCTTCTCGCAGGCGTAAATCTACGGACAAAGGTAAGGGGGGGGGTTAGATAGGGCCGGAGGGGTGGGTTAGGCAGAGGAAGGGAGGGGACGGTGAGGGGAGGGCGAAAGAGAGTTCCCTCCGAGGCCGCTCCGATTTCGGAGCGGCCTCGGAGGGAACGGAGGCAGGCTGCGCGGCTCGGCGCGCGCCGGCTGCCCAAAATCGGCAGCCTTGCGCGCGCTGATCCAGGATTTTAGAGGATACGCGCGGCTATGTGCCTACTGCGCAAACAAAAGTACGCGATCGCGCTTTCTTTAAAAATCTACCCCCAATTTATTTAGAATTTTTTATATACCGACAACCGTTTGCACATCGTATCGGTTTACAAATAACTTTAAACTATTTAGGCACGTGCCTTTACATTGAACAAAAAACTTTATGATACATAGGAGAGGAACTATGTTTGAATGGGGCCTTTCTTCCCAAGGCCCCATTCAAACCCAGGAGAATAGGCTGTACATTCCCTGGACTGCAAATATGCCCTAGCCTTTTATCTGAAGCGCACGTCAGCCCACAGGAAGTCCACTCTATTATTTGTTTCTTTCGATAACATCAAATTGGGATATCCAGTGGGAAATCAGACCCTTTCCACCTAGTTGGTGGACTGTATCTCCTTTTCCTACCAGCAAGCAAGCATTCCACTACAAGACCGTGTAAAAGCACACTCTGTTAGGGCCTTGGCAACCTCACTGGCACACCTTCATTTGGTGCCACTTATTAGGGATGTGAATCATTTTTCTGACGATTGAAAATATCGTATGATATTGTCAAACTCATCAGAAATTGGGGGCTCCCCAAAACCGATAGGAAAACCCCACAAAATTGTTTGTGGGGTTCTCTTATCATTTTGGGGAAGGGTGGGAAAAATGGCACACAAAAAAATGGCACACAAAAAAACTCCTAAATGGCGCGGGCCATCCAGTAATGAATGGCCGGCGCCATCTCTAAAAATGGCGCAGGCCATCCAGTGCTCCTACCATGTGACAGGGGCCGGCCAATGGCACGGATACCCTGTCACATGGAAAGGGCAAAGTGCCATCGGCGCCATTTTGATTAGTGGCAGCCGACGGCCCGAGAGTGGGAGATCGCTCCCAAGACCCCCACTGGACCACCAGGTACTTTAAAAAAGTTTTGGGGGGGTCGAGAGGGTGGGGGAAGCTAAAGGATGTGTTTTAAAGGGTTGGGTGGGTTTTTTGTTTATCGGCTCGGGCGCAGCCGCTAATAAAAAAACCCAATCGGACCGCACGAAAAAAAATTCACGATAGTCCCCGAACCTGGAATCGGAACCGATTCCAGTTCCGATTCACATCTCTACCACTTATTGATATTTGAAAGGCTGCAACCAGGAGCTCTCTCCATACCTTCGCATCCCATTATTGCTTGGATAAGGCTGGCAGGCAAGATTCCATTTTTGGCCAGTCTATTTTATGAAACTTATTCTCAGCATAACTACCCAACATCCTACCAGTGACCCGTTCAGGATTTTCAGGGTGCCCTCCTATCCAAATCTACCCCTGTTGTTGTGCCGGTTGCACGTCTTTGGGTGCATTTGGTACATTGCTCGGGCATCCTCAGCTCCCTACTCACCCATATGTGAGGACTACCATCCTGCTTGTCCTGTGAGAAAGCAGAGTTGCTTACCTGTAACAGGTATTCTCACAGGACAGCAGGATGTTAGTCCTCACGAAACCTGCCCGCCACCCCTCAGAGTTGGGTTCACTTGCGATTTATTTTATTTTTCGCACGCACTTCTTGCTATACACGAGACTGAAGGGGGTCCTCTGCTGGATGCAGGGTTGGTGCCATGCTATGCATGCCCAGTAGGTTCCAGTCAAAGTTCTAGAAACTTTGACAAAAGTGTTCTGTGATTGGACTCTATCCTGATGATGTCACCCATATGTGAGGACTACCATCCTGCTGACCTGTGAGAACACCTGTTACAGGTAAGCAACTCTGCTTTATATGTATGGGAGAAATTATATTGGTACACATCTGCTAGGAAGTTATGGTCTTTACAGACTGCTTTGCTGGCTATTCCCACTAGTAAGACTGTTAAAAGGGACTAGGTTATGGGACATTCTGTTCTCTGTTGCAGTTTCCCAGTTCTGTAAAAATCTGCACACTTATATCTGATTGGAACTGGATTACCTGACTTTCAGAAAAAAGAAGACGACATGGCTGTTTCCTCTCTTAACTTAATTAGTCAAGTTAGATATACTGTTCATTGATTTAATTTCACACTGGCAAATCCTTGTAGTTTGTCTAGTTTTATTTCAATTGTTGGATTAAACTTACTGCACACCACCTCAGGCAATCGATTTTCTTTTAGGGAGATGGTTTTATAATAATAGGCAAATGAAATTTAATTTGGACGTGCGAAGTGATGCACATAGAGAAAAATAATACAAACTATGGGTATACGATACTGGTTTCCATATTAGGCGACACCACCCAGGAAAAGGACTTTTGAATCATTGAGGACAATATGTTGAATGTTATAGATCCGAGCGTGGACCCTTGTTCCGAGGTAGAGTCAGTACGACCAAAAGGGAAGTCAGCCCTCTTTGGTCTCTACCGTCAGATGGCAAGGCCTGTTGAAGACGTACCAATGAAGACTTCACCCTGGAAGCACGTAATACCCCCAGAAGGAGCCCGTAGGGATACGGCCGCTGGGACTTAGGAGACTCCTTGAAGAGAGACAATAGTCTGGATGCAGGCGCCTCCTGCAGGTCGAGGATTCCAGACGGCTGGCGCCTCCAGCAGGTCGTAGGTAGTCCAGGAGTATCCTGTCCAGGGATAGTCTTAATCCAGTCCAAGGGTCAAAGTCCAGTGAGAGTTTGAGAGCCAGTCAGGAGCAGGCGGGAGAATGGTCTGAAGCCGATCCAGGAGCAAGAAGGAGAAGGGTCCAAAGCCAGTCCGAGTCAGAATCCAGAAGAACACCACCACCAGTCCGAGGGTCAGGAGCCACAGAATCTGTCCGAGGAGAAGAACAGAAGTGGGACGGCGAGCAAACCAGGAACACACCACAGGAACCAAGCACCTAGCCTCAATACCAAGGCAGAGTCCTGCCTTATATGCAGGAGCCAGGAGGCGGAGTCTCAGGAGGAGCCATGACAATATCCGGTCATGGCTCCTTTAAATCTCACTGTAGCCGCGCGTGCGGCCCCTAGGGGGCTAAGGGGGAGGAGCCGGACCTCCGAACCTTGCAGCCGGGCGAGACAGCGGCAGCCGCCGCGAAGAACCCGAAGCAGGCCCGCCCTCCACCGCGGGAGCCTCCGGTGCTCTTGGGAGTAAGTTACTTTAGTAAACGCTGACCTGACTCTGGCTGCGGCCCGCCGCGGCTGGCAGCCATGACACCTGGTCGTGGGGCGCCGCGGCCGGCATTCCTAACATTGAAATTTTCAGCCTTGTGCATGGCAGCAGTCAAAAAAAGCAAATAGAATGTAAGAAGGTAATTTTCAAAGGTGTGCAAAAGCTTGTACTCATGTACACGCCTTTTTATAAATATCAAATGTATGCACATATTTTCGGTTTCATGCACATAGTTTTGGTTTCATGTGCATATTTTCCTGCACAAATAAGGCACAGTCCAGAGTGTGCTCTTGGCTGGGGCCAAGAAATATATGCATAAGTTGCTATTTTATAAGAGATTTACGCAAGTACATTAAGCAACATATTTGCGCAATTTTACATCTATCGATTATCTAGAACAATTGATATCACACTCATTTGTTTTCTGCTGTTGTTGTGTATGAGGTCTGGATGAACTGAGAGAAGTTCAGAGTGAAGTTCTAGGAGGGACTCAATGAACTCGAGATGGATTGGGTGAACTGGTGGAGTTACTGGCAACCTGGTGCTATCAAGTACATACACATATTTTAAAATATACCTACTTCAATATAAAAACCTGGATTTTATGTAAACAAGAATTTTTTTCCATGTAAAATATATACATATATGTTTATAAAATAGGTAGAAAATATGTGTATTTTAAAATCTGCATGGACCAGATACACGTAGATTATAAGAATCCTATAATAGATTTCCATATATGGGGCCATACGGAGTTCTTTAAAAGTTATCCTGTTAGGCATTCTTAGGAAAGGAATGGAAAATAAATCAGAGGATATCATAAGCCCTCTTGCGACAGAGATATACCTATAGCACTTGAATGTAATCTGCTTTGAAGTGCCTGAAAGGCAGAATATAAAATAAATAAGTAAAAACATAAATAAAAAAATAAATAATGCTTCTATATTGATCCATGGTGCAATCATACCTTGAGGTTTGTTGTATGGTTCTAGTTGCCCCATTTAAAAAAAAAAAATACTGTTGAACAAGAAAAGATACAGAGAAGGGCGACCAAAATGATAAAGTAGATAGAACAGCTTCCCTATGAGGAAAGGTTAAATAAGTTAGGGCTCTTGAGCCTGGAGAACAAAATATGAGAGCAAGAGGTCTATAAAATTGTGAGTGGGGTGGAATGAGTAAACAAGGAACAATTATTTGCCCTTTCAAGTACTAGGACTAGGGGAATCTTCATGAAGGTAATAACTAGCACATTTTAAACAAATTGGAGAAAGTTTTTAATAATTATGTGTGTAAAATCATGATCTGCATCTACCATGAAATTGGATTTTGCTGAATACAGACAAGATAAATAAATAATTGGCACACAATTAAACTGTGGAATTTGTTGCTAGAGGATATGGTGAAAGTGTAACTTGGTTGGAAAAGGTTTTAAACAGGTTCCTGGAGGAAAAGTTCATAATCCATTATTAATCATATAGACTTTGGAAAAACACTGCTTATCCCTGGTTATTGGCAGGAAGGACTGGATCTATTCATGGGAACTTGCTGGTCACTTGGGACCTGGATTGGCTACTGCTGGGGAAAGGATACTGGGCTTGATGGCATTTTTTAAATGTTTATGTTATAATTTTTTTTTTATAATATAAACAAACATGTAGGACTGAAAACATACTACTTATAGGAAATAAAAAAGTTAAATCCTAAATTGAAGTCAGCAGTATATGCTCTTAACAGGTGTGGATTTCTAAAGGGGATCTACTGTTTCCATTATTTCTGTTTAAGAAATGTAATAGCATCTAGTCCTTTCCATGAGTATGTACTATATTTTGGTAGATTTTCTTTTTAGAGACCAATATTGTTTTTCCTCCTGTAACTGCATTCTACATTATATCATCAATGACAAGCTAGCCAGAAGCTACTTTGACTGCCTTGATGGAAATTGTCGGCTTTAAAGGAATCCTAGATGGTATCACTTTTCCTGAGTAATAGATGTGTTCTGTATTTATGCCAGGGGTAGTCAATCAGGCACACAAACTATGACTTGAAGCATGCAGGAAGGATATACAGTGCTTTTTTTTTTTTTTTGGGGGGGGGAGGCAGGTCTCACTGTTGATCAATACACTACATTGAGCTTCTCCTTCAGCAGTTCCTGATCTCTTAGGAGACAAGCAGATGCAACGTCTTTACAGCTCCCAATCTTTTTTCATGTCTGCAAGACCCCACCCTGGAAACCTGCTGGCTCTATTTTATATTTATTTAATTGCTGAAAATTCCTTTCATCTGATGAGTTTAAACCATATTAAATAAAAACAAATCTGATGAAGCTTGTCAGGTTGCAACTCTGGACCTGCTCTCTTCCCAGAGCTGGCCTCTGCCAGTATAATCAAGGTTAACTCCTCCTTCAGGCTGTTCTCTTTATATATATTCATAAATCCCTATGCAGAGTCTGTTCACACAATTACAGGTGACTTAATTCTGAATGACATCATAAACTATGCTACACTTAGACTAAGGAAAACTCAAATTATAACAGTTGACCCTCAATAAATGCTCTGCTATGTGCATTCCAACATCTATTAAAAGATTGCAATAGGGAACACATTTTTCTATCAAATATGTCCATGATGGAAGCAGATACAAATCATAGTAGGGCATCCATTTATTTAAAACTTTCTGCAATGTGCATTAATATATACCATGTGTAACGTTTGGCTGGCTGAGGAATGGCCCTGCAACAGGCCACATTCACTACCCTACCACCATGACTCTCTCAGGCAGGGACGCCACCATGCTGCTCCTCCCATGGGTTCCCTTAGCACATGCACATGGCATGCACTGACTTTTAAAGGCCCCATAGTGGGAAACCTGTGGTGTCACTCTGTGATGACATCTGTGTTAGCTGGGTATTTAAACCCAAGTTGTATTCCCAGCCGGCGCCTCAGTAATAGGTCCTCCTGTATCCTTACAATGGGAGTTGCTTCCTTGGTGTCTCCATGCCTTGTCTCCTTGTTGCCTTGTCTCCTCATTGTTTTGTTCTGCCTTGTTATTGCCCCTGCCTGGCCTTCATTGTCTTATCTAGCTTTGCCTTGCCTGGAACCCAAGGGCTCAACCTACAGGGAATGATGATCTTATACATGAAGTCCTAGTCCTAGTTCTTGTAAGAGTTTGTCCACCTGCTGTTGGTGTGGGCCTAGTTGGTTCACCTGCTAGGCTGCATCAACCATGCCAAAGCCAAGGGGCTCATATCCATGACAGATTGCTGAGGGCATGAGCTCGGTGGGCTCAGGATATTTCAGGGGTTGGCACTGCAAATCCAGCAGCAGCAAGACTGTATGATTGGCATACGTTTTTGTCCAGATGGACTTCATGCAGATCCATGTACCTGCACTGCACCAGTACCTCCTCCAGCTGTACCAGTCAGGCATCTGGGACCCATGCCATGTTTTCCACCACCACCCTGGTATATTGGGGATTCCAAGGCCTGCAGAAATTCTATTAACCAGTGCATGATGCACTTTGAGCTGCAGGCCACTAGCTTCCATTTGGACCGGACCAAGTTTACATTTATTCTTTCTCTCTCCTAGCTGGTTCTGCCCTAGCCTGGGCTTCACTCCTATGGGAAAGGAAAGATCCCCTTGTGGGTAATCTGTATAACTTTCTTAAACAGTTCCAGCAAATGTTTGATGATCCTGGTTGATCCTCCTTAGCTGCCACTGAATTGCTCCACATTAGGCAAGGCACCCAGACAGCTGGAGATTATGCATTCAGTTCCAGATGCTGGCCTTGGAACTTCATTGGGGTGAAGATAGCCTGACCGCCATCTTTTGGCAGGGTCTTGTGGAGTGCATCAAGGATGACCTAACTGGCCAGGACATGCCTCCTGGACTGGAGCATCTTATTGCGCTTGCCATTCATATGGACCTCTGCTGCCAGGGGTGGGCCCAGGAGAGAGAGGCTTCTCAATGGCATTTTAGGCTGGTGCCCAAATTACAGCATCCTCTGAGTCCACAGATGCCACATCAGCTTCCTCCACTGAAGAAACTATGCAACTTGGCAAGAGCTGGCTTACAGAAGCAGAGGATCAGAGACTCCAGCAGCTCAACTTCTGCCTCTAGTGTGCCTCAGTGGCACTTTGCTGGCTGTTGTCTCGAGAAGATGGGAAACTTCTGAGCCTAGAGTTAGTTGAGAGACAACCCTAGGTCTTCCCTCATCCTCTCCTCAATTACTCATGCCAGTCTGCCTCACCTTCAATGATACAGAAGTGTATACCAAGGCGTTCCTGGACTCCAGTGCCAGAGGCAATTTCATTGACAAAGCACTGGTATGCCAGTACACCTTTCCACAGCAACCATGGAGAAGCCTGTTACCATCTCATTGGTTTACGGAAACCTCTCTGTGGCCAGCTGACCTTGGTCACCCTACCACTTGCTCTTCAGACAAGGCTCCTGCACAGGGAAAGCATCACTCTTTATGTATTGACCAAAACGATCAATCTGATCATCCTTGGCTTACCCTGACTGATGCTACACAATCCCACTATAAATTGGAAGGCTCTGCAAATCACCCACTCAGGGCCCTCCTGTCAACTGCAATGTCTTACATGGGTCTCCCCACCAGTGCCAGTAGCCCAGACTCCAATCCTGGTCCTTCTGGTCTTCCTCCCCAATACACGGCATTTGCAGACATCTTCAGCAAGAAGCACGCAGGCACTGCCACCCCATAGGTCCTACGACTGTCCAATCAACCTGTTCCCAGGGAAAATGCCCCCTCAGGGCAGGGTCTATCCACTGACTACTCCTGAAATTGCAGCCATGACAACCTATGTCAAAGAATGTTGTGCTCCTGCCCACAAGAAGCGTGTGCAGGGTCTTACCTCTCACAGCCACAGCCAGCCGGGCTGCTGACGCTGCTTCTTTCTCCCTGAATCAGCTGGGGCCGTTTCCACAGCTGCTGCCATGTGGTCCGCTCCTCGGCTGCTGTCTCTGCCTTTCCCCGACGTGCTGCTGCGATCCCGGGACCTTCAGCGAGCAGGCCGTCTCTCCCAGTGCCTGCTTTAGCCCGGGTCCTTGCCCAGCAGGGAAGCCGTCTCTCCCAGTGCCTGCTTTAGCCCGGGTCCTTGCCCAGCAGGGAAGCCGTCCCTGCCGGTGCCTGCAGTCTCTCCCAGTTCCCTGCAGCCAGCACTTCTCTCTGCCGGTGCCTACAGCTCTCTACTCTCCCTGCAGTCTTACCTCTCCCCCTGGGGCTGTCCTCATGGCATGGAGCCGTTCCTGCAGTCGGCCCTTCCCCCGCAGCCAGCCTTGCCTCTCTCTGCTTCTGTCCGTGCAGCTGGGAGCTGCTCCAGTGACCTGCCTTCACCCAGCTCCAGTCCAGGGCTGCTCCGCGGCTTCCTTGGGCCCTCCACGTGGCTGAGGACGCCACCAGCTGCCAGCTCTTCTCTCCAGCCTCCTAGGGCGCGAGCGCGCACCTCTTTGCTTCTCTTGAAGGGCCAGCCAGGTGTGGCCCCCTGCTGACCCCTCCCTGGGCGTTGTCCACCTCAGCCCTACTAAAGGGCTCAGCTTTCAGTGTATCTTTGCCTTCGCAAGGAGTTGGTCACTCCTGAGTTCCTCGTTCCAGGAGATGTCTTGTATTCCAGCCTTCTGCAAGGTCCAGTGTTCCATGTTTCCTGTTGAAGCTTCTTGTCAAGTTGTTCCAGTCCTGATGTCTGCCTGCCATTCCAGTCCTGATGTCTTCAGTGTTCCAGTCCTGATGTCTGCCTGCCGTTCCAGTCTCAAGGTCTGTCTCTTGTTCCAGTCCTGATGTTCCTGATGTCCATGTTCCAGCCCAGAGGTGTGTCTCCTATTCCAGTATATGTGTTCCAGTCCTGATGTTCCAGATATCCTTGTTCCTGATCCTGATGCCTAACCTGCCTTGTGCTGCCAGGAGAGCAGCGTATATTCTTGCCTTGTGCTGCCAGGAGAGCAGCGTATATCCTTGCCTTGTGCTGCCAGGAGAGCAGCGTACCTGCTTCCTCTTTCCTGTGCTCTCCCGCTCTCTGCGTGGTCCGTGACCAGCCTTCCAGGGCTGTGTACGGCGCGCATGGGACAGGGTGGTCCGCGACTCAGTCCCGCGGGTGGCCTGAGTAGGGCGCCCTGAGGGTCAGTGCCCATGTCTTCCTTCAGCCCTCGTTCCTGATTCCACTTCTGTGCATCCAGTACCTCGACCTGAGTCCTCGTCTTGCCTGCGTCCATGTCTATGCATACTGCACCCCGTTCCTGAAGTCCACGTCTATGCCTGAGTCCACGTCTAAGGATCCTGCATCTATGCCTGAGTCCACGTCTATGGATCCTGCACCTCGTCCTGAGTCCACGTCTATGCCTGAGTCTACGTCATTCCTGAGTCTCGTCTGAATCCATGTTCCAGTCTTCACTGTCCTGACCTCCATCTGGCCTGCCGCTTCGTGCCGTACCCTGCGGCAGGTCCGAAAGGGCTGGGAACGGTCGGAGGACTGTTCACAAGACCAACATTGCGTTGTTGGGTCTTCCGAAGCGCGCAGGTCCAGAGAAGGGCCTGTCAGCCAGTCTTCACTCCAGCCCTGCTCCCGTCCAGCCCATGCTCGGGCATGCCACGCCTCCCGCGGCACCTCTCCAGACCCCTCTGGCGTCGAGCCGCAGCCCAAGGGCACACACATCTCCCAGGAGTGGGATCGCTCTCCTAGCGCTCCACAACAAAAGAATATGTGGAGCAAGGATTTATCCACCCTTCATCCTCTCCATCAGGGACAGGCTTCTTCATTGTCAGGAAGAAGAATAGATCCCTCAGGCCATGCATTGACTACAGGTGTCTCAATGCCATAACCCACAACAATAGATATCTGCTGCCCCTAATTATGGAACTTTTTGACTGTCTTTATGGAGCACAAATATCTACCAAGCTGGACCTCAGAGGAATCTATAACATAACCCAGATACGGGAAGGGAATGAATGGAAGATGGCATTCAACTCTCATGATGGACATTATATATATATAGTAATGCCATTCAGCCTTTGCAATGCCCCCCTGTCTTCCAATACATGGTTAATGAAATTTTCAGATACCTCCTCTACTCTCATGTCCTAATTTACCTGGATGATATTCTCATTTTTTCATGCTCCTTGACACAGCACCATGAGTATGTTAAGCAAATGCTTCAGAGGCTCTGTGAAAATCACTTATACTCCATATTTGAGAAGTATACCTTCAGACAGGAGGAGCTACATTCCCTGGGCTATATTATCTCCCTCTGTAGCCTGTGCATGGACCCGAAAAAAAGTGAAGGCCATTCAGAAAGGTCCTGCAAAGGTTTTTAGGCTTCACCAACTACTACTGGCAGTTCATATATGGGTAATCCTCACTGACAGTTTATTTCACTGCTCTTGCGAAGAAAGGCACTGACACCAGGAATTGGTCTGGAGATGCTGTTCAAGCCTTCGATTGCCTCAAGCAAATGTTTCTCAGGGTTTCCTTGCTTCCAGCTCCTGGACCCATCTAGACCCTTTATCTTAGAGGTAGATGCCTCTGCCACTGGGATGGGGGCTATATTTATATGATATAATGATAAAAGTACTCTCACGTCTTGCTTATTCTTTTCCAAAAAGTTCATGCCCATGGAAAAGAATTATATCATCAGAGACAGAAAACTTCTGGCAGTGAAACTGGCTTTGGATGAATGGCGTCACTTACTGGAGGGAGCTTGACACTTGGTCACAATCTTCCCTGACCATAAAAACCTACAGTATTTCAAGCAAGCCCAGCAGTTAAATCCACATCAGGCCTGATGATTTTTATTTTTTTACTGCTTAATCTTTGAGCTATGATACCGACCAGCAGATAAGTACCAACAGGCTGATGCCCTTTCACAATTCTTCAAAACAGAAGTCCTGTCAGAACCTCTCCAACACATTATTGATCCTGCAAGTATTGTAGTAGCCTCTGAAGTTTTAATATCACTGGGAAAGATGGTAGTTCCAAAACACCTCCAGGAGAAAGTACTTACGTGAGCTCATGATTTCCACCTGGCACATCACCCTGGGGTAACTAAAACAACAGAACTGCTCCTTCATCACTATTGATGCCCTCAAGTGAGGCTTGATATATGGCACTTCGTGGAGTCTTTCTAATTGTGTGGTTAACAAGAGCTTTCATGCTCACCCATGGGGGCTGTTACAGTTGCTGCCAGTCCCCGAAAGACCTTGGACCAATGTAGCCATGTGTTATAGTTTCGCCTGTTGTGCAGTTTTCCTGTGCCAAGGTTCAGTCTGCTGTACAGTCTTCCCTCCACCAGGAGTCCTCAGCAGGCCTTGCTCACCACCTTACCAGTTACCTCCTCACTGATTATATTATGCCTAAACCTCAGCCCTACTTAACCCAGTCTGTCCAGTGCCTCACTACATAAGAACATAAGAAAATGCTATACTGGGTCAGACCAAGGGTCCATCAAGCCCAGCATCCTGTTTCCAACAGTGGCCAATCCAGGCCATAAGAACCTGGCAAGTACCCAAAAACTAAGTCTATTCCATGTTACCATTGCTAATGGCAGTGGCTATTCTCTAAGTGAACTTAATAGCAGGTAATGGACTTCTCCTCCAAGAACTTATCCAATCCTTTTTTAAACACAGCTATACTAACTGTACTAACCACATCCTCTGGCAACAAATTCCAGAGTTTAATTGTGCTTTGAGTAAAAAAGAACTTTCTCCGATTAGTTTTAAATGTGCCCCATGCTAACTTCATGGAGTGCCCCCTAGTCTTTCTACTATCCGAAAGAGTAAATAACCGATTCACATCTACCCGTTCTAGACCTCTCATGATTTTAAACATCTCTATCATATCCCCCCTCAGCCGTCTCTTCTCCAAGCTGAACAGCCCTCACCTCTTCAGCCTTTCCTCATAGGGGAGCTGTTCCATCCCCTTTATCATTTTGTTGCCCTTCTCTGTACCTTCTCCATTGCAACTATATCTTTTTTGAGATGCGGCGACCAGAATTGTACACAGTATTCCAGGTGCGGTCTCACCATGGAGCGATATAGAGGCATTATGATATTTTCCATTTTATTAACCATTCCCTTCCTAATAATTCCTAACATTCTGTTTGCTTTTTTGACTGCTGCAGCACACTGAGCCGACAATTTTAAAGTATTATCCACAATGATGCCTAGATTTTTTTCCTGGGTGGTAGCTCCTAATATAGAACCTAACGTCGTGTAACTAAAGCAAGGGTTATTTTTCCCGATATGCAACACCTTGCACTTGTCCACATTAAATTTCATCTACCATTTGGAAGCCCAATCTTAGCACCCGCAACTTACGATTACGGGTGCCTTCCATAAGGCTAGCCCCTCGCTACGTGGGTCCTTTTCCAATTCTGAGACAGGTCACGCCTGCCTCCTTCATTCAAGATCTATAATATTTTCCATGTTTCCCTTTTGAAGCCGGTGATCCTATCATGGCCTACACGAAGGCTGCTGCTTCCCAGGAAATCTCCATAGAGGAGGAAGAGATGTACCAAGTAAGAGAGATTATGAATGTTCGCCGCCGAAAGAGGCATTGGGAGTATCTCATAGCCTGGGAGGAAAATTCATGGGAACCATTAAGAATATATTAGATAAAAAACTCCTTGTGCATTTTCATTCCGCTCATCCAGGAAAGCCTAGGCCTCCAGGAAGGGGGCTTAGAGGAGAGGGTACTGTTGCGATCAGCGGTGGCTGATTCCCACAGACAGCTGCACCTACCGGCAGCGACAGCTGCAGCAGGGAGCCGGCCTTTGAGGGTTCCACAGTGCCTTGCAATAGGTTCTGCTTTGTGCTTCTTGCCTTGCTTGCCTTGCTTTTGACCCTGCTTTGGAACTGGACTTTGCCATTACCTGCTGCCTGCCTTTGACCCTGCTTCGGAACTGGACTTTGCCTTTGCCTGCCGCCTAACTTTGACCTTGCTTTGGAACTGGACTCTGACTGCCTAGCCGCTGCTTCCGCTGGCACAACCTTGTCCTTGGTGGCTGTCTCTGAGGTCCATCTCCCGTCAACGAGGAACTGTGGTAAGCCATTTTACACAGTTTCATTGCAGCTCAAGTGTCCACCGATTAATTGCATCGCAACACAGCCCCATGACCAGCCACACTCACTCCCTAATGCTGTGGCCCTCTTAGTGGCACGGATGCTGCTATGCTGCTCCTCCCATGGCTATCCTTAGGCATATGTACATGGCATGTGCTGACTCTTAGAAGCCCCATGGTGGGAATCCTGTGGTGTCAGTGATGATATTGGTACCGGCTGCAACCTTGCAGTGAGTGTTGCTTCCTTGGTGTCTTCATGCCTTGTCTCCTTTTTGCCTTGTTTCCTCGTTGCCTTGTCCTGCCTTGTTGTTGTTTTGCCTTGCCTTCATTTCCTTACCTTGCCTCGCCTTTTCTGCCTCAGGTGTGTCTTGATTGTTTCGTGTCTTTCCCTGGTCTTGTCTGTCTCTGCCTGACTCCAGGTTTGACCTCAGCTTGACCTCAACTACTCTTCTGTATCTTTGCCTTCTTGGCCTCTGCCTGAACCTCGATTCCACTTACTCACTGCCCGCCCTGACCTTGGTCTGCTCATCGACCTTGCCTGACCGCTCCTTACAGGATCCTCACCTAAGCCCTGGCAGCCCCTGGAACTTAAGGGCTCAACCTGTGGGGAATGGGACTAGTATAGGTGAAGCCCTAGTCTTAGTCCTAGTCCTTGGAAGAGAGTATCCACCTGCTGTCAGCATGGGCCTAGTAGGCTCTCATGCTAGACTGTATCAATCATGCCACAGCCAAAGGGCTCATATCCGTGACACCATGGAATAACACAATATTAAATCCACTGATGAAAATAAACGGTGTGATTATGTGATGTATCACAGTATTAATTTTTCAGTTGCTCTACCATAAAATCACAAATAGCTGACATGACTGAGTGTACACCAGTCTGATGCATTGCAGTGCACAGTACCAGGGTAATCAAAAAATCCATCAAACAAGGTCTGATGCTACTTTAAAATCACATTATTTATTCTCTGCTCTTGAATGCAAAGGACCTGAAAATGTTAATCACTTGCAGAATAAATTCTTGTGTAAACAGGTCAGCTACTATCTTTTCATTGTCACGTGTCAGCTAAAGCAATTTCATTCAATGATACCCTGTCTTTCAGGCTTTTCTTTCCATGACACATTTCATAATACCTCTCAGCTTGCCATAGCTTCTTATTGCATATTTTGGGGCAAGAAGGTGATAATTAACATCTTGTTGGCCTGAATAATGCACGAGGTAACATGAAATTGGAGAGAATAATAGATGGTGTGTGTTTTTGTTACTTTTTGATCAAAGTGTCTAAATATAGTTATCACTCAAATTTAATAGAGATGAAGGACATTTTTGAATGTTTTTATTAAAAGTTGAAAGGTGATTGGTAGCAGTTTTTCTAATTTTAAAGGCTTCACAGGTGTACTTTTTTTCTGAATGGAATTGTGTCAGGGAATGCTTTCTTTAAGTCATAAAACATTGTTCATTTTGCCTTCTTTTGTCCTATATAACGTCCTGTCCTGAGCTGTTGCAGTAGCATTGTAACTAGGGTTCATTGTAAACTAGAGGAACTGGTCAGGAGTCTCCAGAGGAGAAAGAAGATCACATCCGACTCTTACCTGAACTAGGCAATCTGGTTAGTCTGATTCAAACCAGGACAGGCCACAAATTAAGTCAGTTGCAACTCCTTTCTATTCTTCATATGTATCTGTCTTAGAACTTTTGTTCACTTGGCTAAGACACAAATATTCACAAACTCCTGCTTTCGTTTGATGTGTCAGAAGGTTCTTGCTATCTTTTGACTTGCCAAATATTTACAGTTACAAATCTGCAAACTTTTCAAAGTCAAATTGAAACAGGCAGATTTCAGCCTGGCTTGAGTAAGATAGATATTTTTGATTTTCTAAAGATTTGTTCAGGAGTTTTGTCTGCTCTCACCTCCTCACTGACCCCATCCCAATCTCCAGAGGAAATACAGAGCAGACCTTTTTTAAATATTGCATTGTAAACAGAAGTTATAACTTTCTCTTGAAGAAATCAGGGGTGTACCGTACATCTTAGATACCAGCAGTTTAAGAACTTCAAAGCAAACTAAATTGTACTTTCTCTGATGGCATAACCAGGGGTGGAGACTGGAATCCTAAAGGGTCACAAATCAGTCAGATTTTTAGGATATTCCTAATGAGTAC
The DNA here is from genome assembly GCF_901001135.1 of Rhinatrema bivittatum. NCBI lineage: Eukaryota > Metazoa > Chordata > Amphibia > Gymnophiona > Rhinatrematidae > Rhinatrema > Rhinatrema bivittatum. The sequence goes on along the minus strand of NC_042622.1, from coordinate 53,082,917 downwards.
ACTTGAGATATATTTGCATGCACTGCCTCCAGTTTATACAAATCTCTCTCTTGCATATTTATTAATTAATCAGTTTATTTATTTCATAAATCTTTATTCTGCTGATCTACAATTCACAGCGGATTACATCAATACACACACTAACAAAAAACAGTAAATGCAAAGCATCACTGAGCAAAATACAATGAGCAAACAGACAGGACAATAACACAAAGCAGTCAACAACTAAGTGGAGTCAGGAAATATCACAATGAGGCTGCTGACTGTAAGTCATACACAAGGAAGAACAGGTACGATTTTAGCAGTTTTCTAAATTGTAGTAGATCAGTCTCCAACCTAATTTTGTCTGGTAATTTGTTCCATAAGGTGGGGGCAGCTAGCTGCAGTAAACATTCTGTCACAGGATGAAGATAGTTGTACTAACTTGGGAGAAGGAATCTCCAGGAAATTCTGTGACACGGAACATATTGAACGTGCAGGTTGATATTCATTAGGGATAAACTGACCCGACTAGATTGCAGCCCTCCAGGATTGTATGACACCTTAGCATAGGTTCATCCAACAATATCTTATATCATCAGTCTGTTCTTTAAGGAGTGATTTTTTTCAATGGGGCTTCGCATGTAAAAATAGCATATCAATGTGTAAGTAGCATATACACATGCATATGCAATTTTATAAACCTCGAGAGTATGTGCGTACTTGCTGTATGTCGCATAAATTTTACTAAGGAATAAAAGGAGCAGTTAGAGACATTCCAGGGCAGGTTAAGAAGTAAATCTGCATACATTACCTAAATTATCCAAACATTTCTACACCTGCTAATGGACTCATGCAATTGGAATCATGCTTGTCTTTTGTCTGCAATAGGTATGAGGTCTGAGTGAACTGTAGGGGGTTCAGGACGATATACTAGACAGGGTCCAGGTTAACTGGAGCAAGACTGGGTGAACTGGTGGAGGTATCGGCAAACTGATGAGTCCAAGTATGTGTAACTCCACCCTTGTGTGCGTTTCCTGCACAGGTGGGGGCCATAAAAGTATTTGCAAGTTCTTTGGGGCAGGAACCCTGACTAGCTCTTTCTGTGCCCCTTACCCCAAGGTGTGGATACTTTGGCTTGTGGGGGGAAAGGTTCTTTTCAGGTTCCAGTGCAGGGGTGGCTGAACCTGACATCCTTTTGATATTCCCTGGGAGAGGGTCACTTCTCTTCTTGTGTGCCAAATGAATACACTGGACACACTGGATTAGTGTTTATACTTAATGTTTACTGAAAGGAATAGTTGCAGATGGTCCAATAAATATGACCCAACACCACAGTCTCTCTTCTCTTGATTACAGTATTCACCCCTATCTGAGCAGGAATCTTTCAAAAGGCAAGACATCCTACCACCCTCCTGGATTAGGTGAGCTGGAGGTCTCGATGGGCAGAGCAACCTTTTAGCTGGTCAGGAATATCCCTTCCATAGATATCCAAAAATCCTGTCCTCACACAGAATCCTGTCCTCTCTCCCCAGGGGCTGAAGACTCTTTAACAGTTCTATTGCTCACAGTTAGCAGGTTCTTTTACTTCTTTAGATTTATTTCCGTCTCTGACTCTCCTCAGGATCCCAATGGGATCCTGAGGAGAGTTTACTTACACTGTTTCTCTGCAGGCAGGAAGGGGCATCCAACAATCTTCCTCCTGGATGTCTAAATTAATAGTCTTTTTCCTTAAGAGAACACAGAGTTATCCCTTGTAGTGGATCATCACCTCGGATGGGCAGGTCTTCCCTATCCTTGTCATCCCGAACACAGGGTTCCCCAATCCCTGAAAACAGGAAAGGCCCAGGTGTCTAGCAAGGATCCTACTACAAAAAGGTCAAAATCCCAAAAACAACTCAGAGGGTATTCGCACTAGCTAGGGAGCAGACTAGCAATGTCACCTTCCCCACCCTAGGCAGGAATCCCAGGCTGGGTTCCTTCTGACTGGGCTTGAAAATACAACAAAAGGTAAGTGCTACCACCTCCTAACTCTCCAAAACTTATAGGGGACCGCCTCTAGACTCTCAGGAGAGAGCTATTATAAAGCTTCCCAGGGGACAGCCATTCCCAGAGCCCTCAAAGGGAGTGATTGGAATTTGAATGAGTCCTCCCTTCATCCACTGACCTATTCTTGCTATTCTTCCTGGGCATACTGGTAATGGAAGAATGGCTCTCAGCTACATATGCATGCAAGTAAGAATTTTCAAAACAGTATACATGAATACTTTACATTATATCTCCCTCCGCGCTTAAATCAGCGTTATTAGGCATATTTTTATGCACTTAAAATACATGTGTGTACGTTTATAAAACAGGTAGAGAAATAAGCGTTTTTCGGCACTGGGTATATACATATTTGCTACAACATACGTGCATACTTTTGAGGTAGAAATATATGGTATTTTATAACTTGTGCAGCAGTCACCACACAGTTAATAAAATACTTGCAGAAATCTGCATGTGTCAGCATACGCACATGATTTATATACCCTAAGCAGTTTTGAAAGTTGATTTACCAAAACATCCTCAAACATTCTGGTTCAGCTGAAAATGTACTTTTATCTGGTCAAAAAATTTAGGGTTAAATTATTCATCATTGATAAATTATATACAGTGCATCAAGTTTAAGGGCTTCCTTAGAAGCTTGCAGTTTTGAGGTCAATTAATATGCACTTTTCTTAAGTTTGTTACGGGCCAATACAATAAAGTCTGCGGGAGAGCGAACGAACGCCCGTTCTCCCGGCGCGCGCACCGGCTAAGGGCCGGTGTGCGCGATTCTCTATTTAAATTAGGTGACGCGGTAGATCCGGGTAAAAGGAGGCACTAGGGACACTGGTGCGTCCCTAGCGCCTCCTTTTTGACAGGAGCGGCGGCTGTCAGCGGGTTTGACAGCCAATGCTCAATTTTGCCGGCGTCGGTTCTCGAGCCTGCTGACAGCCACGGGACCGCGGAAACCGGATGCCGGAAACCGGACGCCACGGAAACCGGACGCTGGCAAAATTGAGCGTCCGGTTTTCAGCCTCACAGCTGCTGGCCGAATTCAAATTTATTTATTTATTTATTTTACTTTTTTTACTTTTCGGGACCTCCGACTTAATATCGCTATGATATTAAGTCGGAGGGTGCACAGAAAAGCAGTTTTTACTGCTTTTCTGTGCACTTTCCTGGTGCCGGAAGGAATTAGCACCGACCTTTGGATCGGCGCTAATTTCTAAAAGTAAAATGTGCGGCTTGGCTGCACATTTTACTTTCTGTATCCCGCGCGCATACCTAATAGGACCATCAACATGCATTTGCATGTTGAGGGCGCTATTAGGTGCTGTGGGTTGGACGCGCGTTTTCCTCCCCTTACTGAATAAGGGGTAAGGGAAAACGTGCGTCCAAGAGCAGGCTAACAGTGCGCTCCATCGGAGTGCACTGTACTGTATCGGCCTGTTAATGTGTTCTAAAGTTGAGCCTTAAATGCTTCTTCATTATTAAATGCTTTTGCAATGCACATTGGAAATGCACTTTGAATAAAAAATATGTGCCCCGAAAGTATGCAAAGGAAACAAAAAGATGTCTGATGTTTAAAAAGTCTTGAAAAACTGAATCACTGTTACACAAATTATTGGAATGATACCATAAATATCTTGTCCTGCTGTGTATAATTCCCATGTAGGAGGAAGGCATGGTCTGCCTACCTGGGCAATTAATATGACAGGAGTAAACAGACAGCAACAGACAGAATTACTTTCTGATTTTTTTAAGTTGCATCTTGGCTTCTTTTGGGCATATTAGCCATATTAGTTTTACCAGTTATTCTGTTTGTTGTTTCACTGGCTCAGAATGAAAGGCAAAGCACTACTTACAGTCCTCAGGATAATAACATGCCCATTTCTCGGATCTGTTGCATGCTTGTTTTGGGGCGGTCTCTTTCACTGGAGAATAACAACTGTGGCTTTACAGAGAGTAATGCCTTAGAAACAGGAGCCCTCTGAGTTTTATGAGTTAGTACTTCATTAACATACTTGTGGCCACCTCTGGGCTGGATGTCTCGGTAACACATTTCTGCCGCTTAGGATGTATGAAAGCTTTCAGCAGAAAGAGGAGAAGGCCAGTGGTGTTTCAAGTGCTTAGTTACAGACTAGGCAGACTCAGGGAGACAGTGATTACCTAAAGTTAGTTCAAGGTGGTGTTGGGACCTGTATCTCATATTTTCTGCTTACTCATATTTTACTAGCCCATACCTCAATTATATACTTTAGATATTTACATTTAGGGATAAAAGGTGTACCATTTATTATAATCAGGTCATCTGCTTCTAAAATGATCTTACTCAGAAGTCATTCTTCACTTGTTCATGCTACCCTTAGACTTTAAGCTGTCAGGATGTTAATAGTACAGGCTGGACTATGATTATGAAGTTTTCACTTTAGCTTGGGAATGCAGAAGGCCTGGAAAGGCCATGGAGGAAGAGTTTTAAAACACTTCAACACGTTTTCTTCTTAGAAATGAAATTAAATATAACCCTGCCTAAGGTCACTAGAAAGGAGCTGCAGATCTAGAGTATTCTTTCTTCCATGGAGTTCAAGAAGAGTGCAGAAGGCTGTGTGCAAACATTGCTCTGCCGGATGCAAGGGGTTTATTTGTTTTTTTCTTCCCTTTGAAGAATGGGATGATGGGGGTATAAATAGTGGTTTGGCAGGAGGCACTGCAGAAATTGAAAAGTGGAGTTTTAAGATAGAGAGGAGTCAGGGGATTCCTAATCCAGGAGTCCAACTAGGTATTAAAGTGAAAAGTGAGATTAGTAAGTTTACCTACCTGCATCCTCCCAGGTGTCAGATGGTATTGTGGATAAAAAGTCTTAGATGCTATCACTAAGAACCATCCAGAGGGACTCAAGCCCTGAGAAGGAGGGAGTTGATCCTTGCTAGATAAGGCCGAAGTGAAGGTGAACACTTTTGGATTAGAGTCTGATACCTTGAAGTAACAACTGATAAGAAGGCTGCTTTTTGGGTACTGAACTGTTCTGCATCTGCAAGTGATTGTTTTTCATACTTCTGTTTATTCAAGAGTTGTTTTTTTTTCTATGGACTGTATCCTAATAATCTGATTTTGCCTTCTGAATCTGGACATAATTTTGGACTCTTCAATACATTTATTAGTCCTGGGGGAATTCTACGCTATTGTGGGACGCAGAATTCCCCCCTGCGCAGAATTGCCAAATTCTGCACAGAAAATGGCAGAGGAGACCCCGGCATGCCACAAATGCCATTCGCCAGGGAGATGAAGGCCCCGGCATGCCATTTGCGGTGAAGATGAAGGCCCTGGCATGCTATGAGACACACTCTGCTTGCGGCAAAGATGAAGGCCCCGGTGAGAGTGCTGTGTGTGTGTGTGAGAGGGGGAGGGAGGGTGTGAAAGAGAGGAGGGGGAGGGGTGGGGGTGTGAGAGAGGGAACAGGGTGGTGAGAGAGCAGGGTGGTGAGCAGGAGGGTGTGAGAGAGCATGGGGGGTGACAGAGAGCAGGGGGTTGCTTGAGTGTGGGTGCCAGAGAGAGGGAGCCTATATGATGAGATTGTGAAGGAGTGTGTATGTGTGTGAGAGATTGGGAGCTGTTGTATATGAAAAAGGGATCATGTGTATGTGAGGGTGCTAGCCTGTATGAAGGGATTGTGTATGTGTGAGAGAGAGCCTATGTGAAGGGGTGTGTGAGAGAGAGATATAGGCAGCCTGTGTAAGGATTTATGCATGAGAGAGAATGGGAGCTTGTATGGGTGTGTATGCAAGAGAGAGAGGGACCCTGTATGAGGGGATGTGTGTGTGCGTGTGTGTGTGTGTGTGTGAGAGAGAGAGAGCGTGAGAGAGCCTGTATGAGAGTGTGTGTATGTGCACTAGAGGAAGGAGCAGTGTGTGAAAGAGAGAGGTGCACAGGGAGCCTGTGTGAGGGGCAGTACCGAGACTGGGATCAAACTCTGGGAGTGGCGATAGAGTGGAAAGGGTTGAGCCTAGAGGTGGAGGGGAGAGACACTGGCAGGTGGAGGAGTTGGGGCCTGAGAGGGCAAAGTGGCCAGGGGAGTAGGGAGAGCGAGTGGAAGGGACACTCTTACAGTAAATTTCTAGGGAAATTCTGCTCAAAATATTTAAAATTCTGCATCTTTAAGTAATAACTTTTTTCTGTATTAATTTTAAATGTAATTACTTAAAGACTGTCATGTAAATTGTGTTATTTTGACCAATATAAGGTATGCAGAATTTTGTTTTTGTGCTCAGAATTTTAAATTGTTTTGCACAGAATTGCCCCAGTAGTAATGGATCCAAAAAACCCACCCTTATCAGAGTCTTCATGTCCACCTTAGCCTATTGTGAAAATTGGGTGTGGATAGGACACCAAATAAAAATGTATTTTGGATACTTGCACAGCAGACCAGCATAATGAGCTCATAAGCTTTCTTCTAATGCTTTGGAAAGTAGGCTAAAAATGAGACATGCAAATAGGACATGTTAATGTTTTTCTATTCTAACATGATACTAAACAATTTAAAAATTGTTGGTGGCATTGCTTTTTATCAATAAAGAGATTTGCAAGTGAGAGAAAGGAAAAGTTAAAAAAATTTTGGGTGATGAGGTAGCCACCAAATCTGGATCTTGTGGCAGATCCAGTCGTGTATGCTGTAACTGTTTGCCGCCACTGACATGACCGTGATGTAACATTTATGGGTATAGCCTAAGAGCTGGCTTCAAAGCCAGAGCAAAAAGCACTGATGGAATCGCAATCGCCTGGCAGAGAGGAAGGGAGAAAATGAGGATGAAAGAGCTAAAAATGAAAGTACATCAATCAGGGGCATAGCCAGGATTACATTTTTTTTCTTTGAGGGGCCCAAGGTTAATATGAGTGGGCACTGTAGCCAGCTCCCCCTCCCCATCAACCCTGCCCCCATCCCTTACCCCTTGTGTGGTTCTTCATGGCAGTGGTTAAAAAACCTTAATTTCTAGCAACACTCGGTCTCCTGTCTCTTCCCCCGCTCCTTGGACTGTCTCTGCTGTTTCTCACTCTCCTTCTGTGGTTAAGGCAACTCATTTATACAAGTGTTAATCTTTTAAGGATGCTGAAGAACAATTATGTAAATAAGCTTCCACCCTGCCCAAGCATTCCTGAACTATGGAGGGGCTGAGAGGGAGGAGGATAAATAATTAACTGCTGTGGCTTCAAACTTTTAGGTATTGAGATGGTTATTATATCTCCCGGGAGAGTTTGGATGATGGGGGGGGGGGGGGGGGGGGGGAATCTGTGCAAGGGAGGAAACCTGGGTGGAATAATCAAAAGCCCAAGAAGCCCCAGGCTAGGGGAAAAGCTATTTCTTCGAGAGGCACTCGGGGAGGGGGAGGGTTGGAGAACAAAGAGGAAAGGACAGCACAGCCTTCACTGCAGCAAGGGGGGGGGGGACACCCACACCCAGGTGCCCTAGGAGGAGAAGGGGAAGGGGAGGTGGCCTGCAGAGGGGCCGGACAGGAACAGGAAGAAAGACTACTAAAGACAGAGGGAGAGATGGAGTGGATGTGTCGGAGAGTCCGGAGCCGATGGAGGTGGGCGATGAATGGTGGAGACCCCCTCAAGGAGATCTGGATCGCTAACACCAGACAGATTAGAGTCGGATGAGAAGAAACTGCCGAGGGTGGTTGAAGCTGTAGGTGGACAAGACAAAGTGTCTGAGTCTCCCTCTACAAGCTGCGGTGGGTGGTGGCTGTAAGGGCTTGGGTTCCCTCGAACCAAGCCCACAAGCACTGGAATAGGTGCTTGAAAAATCTCTTCTGGTCTAAGCCGGAGACTGTGCCTGAACAGAGAGGTTTAAGCTAGCAGGAGCCAGAGACTGATCACCCGGCGGTTTTCATCAGGGAAGGAGGTTTGGCCGTGCCGAGAAGGCCAGAACTCTGTTCAGAAGGCCTGCCATGAAGTAGACTGTGGTAATAGACGGTTGTTAAAGCTCCCTGCAGGGTTAAAGGATCCGCTCAAGCCATGGCTGTGTTTTGAAGTTGCCACGATACGTTGAAGGCACCTGCAGAGGAGAATTGGTTACAGAAGCATTGGCTGTGTTGGGGAATATTAATACAACCAACTCTTCACCCACGGGAAGGTGGACATGACGACAGTATCTAGCCCAAGGACAGTGGTGTTTCCCATTCAAGTTAGCCTCCTTAAAGGTGCAGGTGATTGACTGATAGTGATTTGAATGCCTTCAGACCCTGTAATTCCTGCATCTTTTAGAGGCTGACTCAGATGGGACATGACCCTTCTTTCTACATGTTTAGCCCAAAGGGACTGGTGTTTCTTATTCAATTTAGCCTCCTTTATTGTTCAGGAGCATACGCTTTCAGAGTTGCAATCAAAGCAATGCTGAAAACTGCCAGGAGTGGTACGATTGTATTATAATCTTGATGTCCTTGGGGGTTGCCGGGTGGGGCAGGAAGGGGCTAGAGGCTGACAAGTTTTGAAAAATCATGGCATGGGGAGAGGACAGCGTTGCTCCTTGGACCAATAAGCCCACAACTTTGTTTCAGTCTTTTGGGGGGAGGGGGTTTGAGGGGAAGATTGTACTCAATGCCTGACATTAATTTAACACGACTAATTGGAAACGAACTGTAAAAATAATGATGTATATAGTAATACTTAAATCAAAAAGAACATCACCAATGTAACTGTGTTATTAGGATGTGATACCTCATATTTTGCAGGGAGCCTCTCAATATTTCTTAGAGGGTGCTCTCATAAAGTCATATTTCAAGCGTTAACCATGATATATAGGCACAGTTATACACTGTATGGACTTTTATGTTTGTAATCACTGGTATCAGCAATCCCTGGTTTTGGAACAATGCGTTTTGCAAACAGAACAAAAATTTTTTTTGAAAGAATTTTTCTTTTTAAGGTAAATTATATGATGGAAAGCGTTCACTTATCGTATTATGTTGAGCGTGCATGGGTGACAGCTTTTTTCAAGAAACGGGTTCATACCGGTGTTCTTGAAAAAAGCTGTCACCCATGCACGCTCAACATAATACGATAAGTGAACGCTTTCCATCATATAATTTACCTTAAAAAGAAAAATTCTTTCAAAAAAATTTTTGTTCTGTTTGCAAAACGCATTGTTCCAAAACCAGGGATTGCTGATACCAGTGATTACAAACATAAAAGTCCATACAGCGTATAACTGTGCCTATATATCATGGTTAACGCTTGAAATATGACTTTATGAGAGCACCCTCTAAGAAATATTGAGAGGCTCCCTGCAAAATATGAGGTATCACATCCTAATAACACAGTTACATTGGTGATGTTCTTTTTGATTTAAGTGACATTAATTTAATACATTTAATACATGGGGAGAAGGGTGGTTGGGGATCAGATCTGTAGGCCTGCAAACCTTTTTTATTCTTAAACTTCTTTTTCTACACTTACCTGGCTGCATAATTTGAATATAACCAGTTCAGGTAAAGTTAGCCCACATCATGTTCCCATATAACTTGAAATCTAAGTGGCTTACAAAGCTGGTTAGGTTTGCAATTTATCCAGGAAATGTTATCCTCATAACTTTATTCATGTATATTCAGTGGCACATTTATTCCTCTGAATGTCTCTGAATATCTTGGCTAACTTTAGCCGAATAAATTATCCATTCGCGGCTTTTCTGAATATTGGCCTCATGGTGTTTGAGAAATCACAGTACTTAATTTTTTCCAGCCGTGTTATAAATTCTATAAAGTGTACTAATTGATTTCCAGATGATATAGAAGAAATAGCAGTGTATATATTTTTTTTTATGGTAACTGGCACCATAAAGAATGTGAATAATCATCTTTTTAACTAATCCCTAAAGGCTTATTAACATGAACAAAGTTATGTTTTCTGAGCTTGTTTATCTGCTTACGCCCCTACCCTGCAGCTATTCACAGTGAACTAGTAACGATAATGGGCAAATCTGATCATGGCATCCCATGCTGTAAAGGATATTATCATGGTAAATTGCTCTGCTGCTTCTCAGATATGCACCTGCAAGCTGCAGGCCTAATCATCGGCTTATTATTCTCAATCCCCTTCTCTGGCAGAACGGCTCGGGCCGGCTGAAACTCTGAGCGGATTTAGAGGCAACGGCTGTTGATAAGAAAGGGAAACAAAGCAGTGCCTGCAGCCTGTGCAGTCTCTAAACCAGCTGAGATGTTTTCAAACTTTAAGCCAAATAGTGCCCATTTAGAAGGGAATGGAAGTAATTGATTGAAATCGTTCTCTTGCTTTTTCTGACCGTGCTTCATCAGTGTTAAGAACCTGGACCTGAAGCTGAGGGGCAGGACCAGAGATGGACTTCAATCTACCCCGCTGGTAGTGCTAGAGCTACTGTGTTTAGGTAGCAAGGCCTTTCATTTGTAATGAAACATCCCCTCGAATGGGGTAATTTTGTAACCACCTGCCTTGGTATAAAGTCTATGGGTACTTTATGACTGCAGGCTTTACACCAGATTTCAAAGGGAAAATTATGCGCACCCTTTCTGTTTAGAAATTATACCCCCCTCCCCTAAATAAATAAATAAATAAATAAATAAATAAATACTACCTGCACCGGCTAGTTTGTGCGCAGAGTTTTTCTGGAAAAAATTATGTGCATGCTTTGAAAATTGATAAGTATGTGGGTAAATGCAAACTCCTCCCCAACCCTACCTGTAGCAATGCCTCTGCACACTGCAGGTAAACTTATACACACATATAGGCCATGCAGATGTAAGTTTTATCTGCATGTAGAGAGGGCAGTTTTGTAAACGATCATTTCCACAGGTAAAGTACAATTTTGCCTTTGAAATTTGTGAAAATTGCCCTGTGAGTCTCCAGTATTCTCATCATTGCATTTAATTGGCGATTTCAGCATTTTCAGCCCTTTTCTATTATCCCTGAATCTCCTACAGAATCAGCAAGATGCCATTAAGTTTATGGCTATCCCCAGAATACAGTTCTGAAATCTCTGGTTTCAGGCTACATTGGTTCTGCTATAAAGAGGTTGTACAACAAGCTGAAGGATACTAAGGAATCAGTGGAGTTAGAGCATCGCGATAGAGAGGTTCCAAAAAAATAATCTAAAGTAGCCCATGTGCTTAATTAAAAAGTAAAGAAGTAGTGGTTAGAGCAGTAAAGCTATGAACCAGGAAAACCAGGGTACAAATCCCCACTGCCACTCCTTGTGGCCTTGGACAATTCACTACACCTTCTGTTGCTCCAGGTACAAACCTAGGCCTAGATACATCAAATTGCTTATATTTATTGCGGGAATATGTCGTTTTAGTAGCCATGATCAAAAAACGGACGTGGTTAGGGACATTTTTGACATTCCGCATCATGTAGGTAAAAATCATAACCTGCAATAATATTTTTGCATCACGGGCTGCATTGTTGCGGTGTACAACGCATGAGTGCATCGCGTGTCCAAACTGGGAGATACGCTCACAAGTAGGGCCGACACACACAGATCAGGTTTTCAAGCACCCGAGTACAGGCGTATCTCCTGCTATGCGCACATGTGAAAAGTATCAAAAAAGGGGTGGAGCGAAGGCATGTGGGGGGAGGCCAATAGATGCGCACGTATGTACTTACACACACAGGTGTGCGGCGGGGTCCCCTGCCTCTTAACTTTACTACTGCTATGGATGTCCTAAAAGAAAAAATCTAGGCTAGTCAGTGGGCTATTGTGGGTTGGGGTTAACGGAGAAAGCAAGACAAATAAAATAGGGGAATTTTGAAGTCCTATCCCTAGCCTGGGTGAATGGGGAAGAAACTGGTGAAACTGGCAATGGTGTCGGCGCGTGTCCCTTTTAGAATAAAGCCTTTTATTAACCAAAGTTAACACCCACCCCTTTGCAGACCAGAAGAAATCCATGTGACCCCTCCCCCCCTATATCATCCTTAACATCCTCCCACTTATGTGATAGAAGCTGGATTTGCGCACACATGTGTGTGTACTTTTCAAATAGGGCATGTATGCGCTTTCAGCCTATCCAATACCATGCGCGCATTTATACGCCAAAGAGGTAAAACGGGAGGCACCATCAGGGCCTGTGCATCCCATTAGGTGAACCAGGCGGTTAACTTGGGTGTCGATCATTAGAGGATGCCAAAGAGCAGCCATGTGGGGCCGCGAGCAGAACCTATCCCACTCAAGGCAAAGAGGAGCAAAGCACAGGGCTGGCTTGAACGTACAGAGAAAAGTCGGGGGAAGCAGACAGGTGGGTCCCCAGGAATAAACCGCCTGGATACAAGGGCACGAAGGGGGTGGGGGGGCGGTGCAAGGCAGAAGGTTCATCTCGGGTGCCTAACACCCTTACAACGGCCCTGGCCACCATTGTAACACAGGCGCGTATATGCACACATGGTATCAGATAGGCTGAAAGCGCGTACATGCGCGCCCTATTTGAAATGTACGTGCATATGTCCATGCAAATCCCACTTCCATCATGTAAGTGGGCCAGTGAAGCACCACTATCCCACAACTAGTACACTTCCCCTTAACACAGAAGATTTAGGAAGACTGGACAGGTAAGAAAAGGTTATTTTTTTACCTAGCAGGGTTGTATAAGTGTGTGCGAGAGAAGCCCTCATTTTATCACTCATGATAATAGCCGTGACCCGCATTAATGGAGCTATCCCACGATAAAAACTTGTTCCCCTCTACCACCAAAAAAAGGTGTTGTAATTTCTGATGTTAAATCTGTTACAATTCGTTACATTTTGCGACATGTGGTAGGAGTCCCTCATTTGCATAAAAAGCTAGCTTTTGCATACTCATTATAATATTTGTATACACATGCTTGACAGGATAAAGATTGCACGTTTATCGTGCGTTAGACCCCTTTTTTAGCGCAATGAGGCCCTAACGCAATTTGATGAAAGTCCCTGTTAGATTTTGAGCCTCTGGGGAAAAGAAATACTTACAGTACCTGAATGTAATCCACTTTGAAGTGCCAAAAAGCGGAATATAAAGAAAAAAAACTTGATAACTGGATTTATTAAGCTGTGATAAATTAACACAGGTTAAACATTTAGATGCTGTTTATCATGGGCTACCACCATATCATGCCATTATCCCATGATAATGTGTGATACAGCTCAAGATTTAATCCCTCTATGGAAATAAGCTGCTTTCCATGCATAAATTTCCTAATGCGTGCAAATCAGCTTATGCATAGGCAATCCTATGTAAATAAAATAACGCCACTGACTTAGAAAAAATTCAGCCACTTTATTTTATCGTGTTTTAGGGAGCTGAATTTGTTTTCCTACAGGAAACATAAAGGTGCTGACGCCCAAGAATCTCTCTCCCAAGGCCACAAAACCACCATGGGGAGGTCAGTGATGACTTCCGCCCACCCACTCCCAACCGCCTTCTGATGCAGGAGTGGCCCCATGAAATAAAAAAAATAATTATGCCAACTGCACTGTGACAGTCTGCTCCCTTTCCCACCCCTCTGCCTTATTCATTAAAAGTGCCCCCTTAGGCTTTACACCCCTCACCCACAAAATCCCTATCCAATTGTTATTCTGATAGCTCTGATGCTATCTAGCGGCTGCTGAATATCTGGCTTCGTTCAGTTGTTGCTAGATAACCGGATAACTTGTGGGCAGGCAATGAGTGGATTCAGGCAGTCTACTAGGCTGGATAACTTATCTGGCTAAGTAGCAATATTCAGCCTAAGTTCAGGATAAGTTATCTGTCTATCCGGCTAATTTAGACTTGCTATTGAATAGGCCTAACTTATACAGATAAGATGTACAGATAAGCTAAATAGTGCTTTCTTCAGGGATATTCAGCAGCATAGCCATGCTGCTGAATATCCCATCTCAATTAGCCAGATATGTCTATCCGATTCACTTAGATAAATGGCTAGCTTTTCAATATTGACCCCCCCCCCCCCCCTTGGTGTCTTTGTTCCTCCCCATCACCCCAGCCCCTCAAAAATGACCCTGGTGGCCTGAGGCTGGTGGAGCCTGACTCACAACCCTTAACTCCCCTATACCTCTAAAGTTAATCTTTGGTTTTCAATGGAGGGAAACCCCTAATCCTGGTCGACGCCATTTTTCAAAATGGCACCAACCAGATCTTACCCCATCATGTATGCCTACATAATGTATGGGAAAGGTGTTCCAGAGGGTGACATTTGCACATATAGGAGTTAATTTTCAAAGGAGTTATATGCATAAAAGTTGTCATATGGGGCAGATCTTTAAACCTGCGCACAGGCGTAGATTTGTTCGCGCAATCCAGCGCGAACAAATCTACGCCCAATTTTATAACATGTGCGCGCTGCCGTGCACATGTTATAAAATCCATGGTCGGCGCGCAAGGGGGTGCACAATTGTGAAACTTGTGCGCACCGAGCCGCACAGCCTTCCTCTGTTCCCTCCGCCCCCCAGCACCTTCCCCTCCCTTCCTCTATCTAACCTGCCCCCCAGTCCTATCTAAAACCCCCTCCTGACCTTTATCAGGAAAGTTATGCCTGCCTCTGGGCAGGTGAAACTTTCACGCGCCGGCCAGCTGCCGGCGCGCCATCCCCCGGCACAGTGGCTATTCCGGAGGCCTTGGTCCTGCCCCTGGAACGCCCCCAGGCTGGCGCCCTGCCCATGGCCCTGCCCCCGGAACGCCCCTTTTTCAAAGCCCTGGGACATACACGCGTCCCGGGGCTTGCGCGCGCCACCAAGCCTATGCAAGATAGGCTCGGCGCATGCAGGGGCAGCTTGGGGCAGCTTTTCGGGGGTTACGCGCGTAACCCTTTCAAAATCTGCTCCATATTATACCAATTTTCAAAAGCTCATTTACACACGTAAAGCCTTTTGAAAATTCAACCCTATGGAGTAACTTTTCAAAGGAGTTTCATGCATAAATGTAGCATTTTCTAAAGCCAATTTATGTGCATAAAATCCAGTTTTACACATGTAAAGCTTTTTGAAAATTACCTCCATACGTTTTGATTTTGAAAAGTATGTGCATACGTTTTCTCAGCAAAATTATGTACACAAAATAGCAGGTGTAATTGTGTGTGTGCAGTTTTGCCAGGATAATTTTCAAAGAGGATTTATGCATCCAAGTCTGCTTTGAAAATTGGTATAACATATACACATATTTGCCAGCTAACTTATGCATGTTGTTACAAATTGATCCCACTAGAGTGGACAGTCTCTACTCTTTGGTGCTTACAAGCTAGTCAATACAGACAGACAACAGAAATTAAAAAAAACAAATAAGAGGCTTTGAGCCTCTTGAAAAGTATGAGGATAACTTTCAAACAACTGTGTGTAGCAGCATAGTCTTCTGTATGTGGCCATGCATAGATTTACTTTAGAATTTTATAATAATCATGGATAATATATGCTCATTATAAAATGTGTATTTCTACCCTGCAACATATGCATCTAGATAGGCTTACACACAAATGCATGCAATGCATTGAAACCACGTATATCAATTCATTTGAACATACCTATTTTAAAAATATACGTGCAAATATTTTACATGTAAAAGTAAAATAGGAAGTCCCATTTTACGTGTGCAAATTGGTGTTTTTTAAAACTTATGCCAGTCGATGAAATTTCCAGGTTTACCAATTAATCCACCAGTTTGCCCACTCCTTCTCCAGGTCATTGAGACCCTCCTTGTTCCTCAGCCTAAACTCCCACCAGTTCACCCAGATCTCCCACCCAGTTAGTATTACACAATAAATACTTACTTACATCAGATAATTAGCAGCTGTAAAAATACACAAGTAAGTTGGAAAATGTATATGTGTGTTAAAATAGCAATTTACATATGTGTAAGTGTTGGCTGTCCCTGGGAACACCCCTTCTTTTACACATGTATATGTGTACACAAAAGTGAAAATACACATGAATTTTGAATATTTATAAAATCTAGAATAGACAGCTTCTTACATGCTTATATGCTAATTTTTACATTTTCTAAAGTTTCAAAAATGTACCTTTATGCGCTTTGAAAATTAGTGTAACTTATGTGCACATTTGCCAACTTTCCTCTATGGGTTTTTACAAAATCCCACCATGATGGACAGTCTCTGTTTCTTGGTGCTTACAATCTAGTCAAAACGGAGAGACAAGATGACAAGAAATAAAAGGCTTTGAGTTAAAAGAGCAAGACCATGACTCAGAGGTTACTGTTGAAATTCAGCTGAGGATAGAAAATGAGTAACACATGGACTGTAAATCCAAAGCAGCAGTGATATAATTTTAACATTTCACATTGGGCTATTCTGAGGAAGGAATAAATCTGTAAACTGGAAACACCTTAAGAGTTGGGATGTGTGTATATATATATATATATATATATATATATATATATATATATATATATATATATATAGGCAAAAAGTAAATGGCACTCCATTAAAAATGTGGATAGGGAGCCAGATAAGAAATATAGATCTAAACAAAGACCCAATTCCCTTATTTCTCAAAAAGATTCTATACCCAGAAATCAAAATTGAAACATTTTACATCCAACAAACCTTTAATCAAACCTTTCATTATATATTATTTGAAAACAAATAGAAGCCTCACTTATCTAAAAAACCTTTTCATTTCCACACACATTCATGTCACAGTTAACATCTATTATACAATGAAGTATCATACCCTCAATAATAATAATACAAATTGTATCCCTCATCATGAAACATAATATCCACATCCATCTTTAGCCCAATCTGAAAGGTATGCTGATTTTTGCCTACCCTTTAGAGCATTTATCAAAAAGAGTCTTTCATTCAAAACTTGTATCCAGAGACATTCTACCAAAATTATATGAGCAGCAAATGATCACAACAAAATAAAGCCCCTATAAAGGCCTTTGTTTCATCCATAACTGGGCTTCCCCCGAGGATTAGTCATGGACCTTCTCCCAGTGGGGTTCACAATAGCTTCAGCTTTTCATGTTCCTCCCATAACCGGGCTCATAATTGCATTAACCATAACTTGATTCACAATAGTCACATTTCCCCCATAACCGAGCTCACAACAGCGTCAGCTTTTCACAGCCGTATCAGCTTTTCATAACGGCATCGCTAAGCAGTAGTGTGAATGTTCATTTTTTTTCCCTCAGTTGCATGGATAAGTAATGTAAAAATTCAGCTTTTCCAGTTTTTTTAATAGATTTGAAGCAGCGATAAACCCAACACGCCGCCACTTACTCAACAGTGCTGTTGCGGAAGCTAGGAATTAAAGCTGCTGTTATTCAACTTCAAGTGGCAGGACTGCAAGCCAATGATATTCGGCGCTGTTAGATAAATTTTGTTGGGTGGCATTATTTTTCGTTATATCCTTCTGTAAATTTAAAACACCCTGAGTATTCTAAAACAAGTCACCACTAGAAATAAACAAACGTGAAGTTATTGTAAAAAAAAAAACCGCTGTTAAGGCTGAGCCATTTCAAAAGCCTGAAATTGCATTCTATCAAATTCACAACACTTCAATATATCTAAACATCTTTCAAACAACATAAGTTTACAAAAAATTATAATGAAAGCTTAAACCCTGTTTACCTGTATAATTGCAGACAAGCAGTCATAGAAACACTAGAAACTAGTGAAGCAGAGCAGAAAAACATCAGCCCAGTTTGACACTTTTATATCCACCCAATTTTGAATGGCAACACTTTAACATCTCAAAAAAAGGCGTCCCAGTCAATGGCTTGATTTAAGCCTAATGCATGAACAGTTTGCCATTTAAAAATGCAGGATTGTTCTTTGCGGCCCAGGCTTAAGGAGACATTACCCCACCTCTGCATAGGAATATGATGGATTATAAAAAAACGCAGCTGATCAACAGAATGCTGCTGACTTATCCAATGAGAGACTAATGGAGCATCCATCTTTTCTGTTCTAATGCAATTTTTGTGTAGTATAATGTATGTTTTAATCTCCCTCTTAGTGTGCCTAATATATAATTTTTGGTAAGGTCAAAGAATAGCATAGATGACTTGAGATGTCTCACATGTATAATATTCCCGAAGAGTATGTTTAATAGAAAGGAAGGGGTATTGAAACTCACAAATGTTCAATACACTTGGACAAACAATGCATCTACCACATGCGTACTGACCGTGCGTAGTTGAAGTTAAATCAGCTATGTTCCGATCTGACGTATCAACCAACAAGTCCCTGAAGTTACAGCCTCGCGTTTTAGTTTGTTCAAAAATGTCATATGACCTAAGAATATTCCAGTGTTTTAAAATAATATCTTGTATATCTCTCGTATGAGTAGTAAAAGGTATGATGCATATCTGCCGGTCAGTAGGTCTTTTTTGGGAGGTGGTTAACAGCAGCTCACGATTTGCAAATAAAGCCCTCTTATAAACATTTTTAATGATCTTATGGGGAGACCCTCTTTGAAAAAAATCTTTCTGCATATTAGTTGCCTGATATTTGAATTCTTCTATAATAGAGCAGACTCGACGTAGTTGTAGAAACTGCCCAACAGGAATATTCTCCTGAAGCCTTCGTGGGCAGTGACTAGAAAAGGGGAACAGTGAATTCCTGTGATGAATAGTGGTGCACAGAGAATCATCATGTTTGTAAATAACCATACCTAAAACTGAAACTCTCTCACCACCGTACTCAAAATTGAACTTCAAATTATTATCCCTTAAATTAAGCCATGTAATAAATGTCTAGAATAAGTCAGAATTATACAGGTCAACGGGTTTTAAGCTTTCATTTTAATTTTTTGAAAGCTTATGTTGTTTGAAAGATGTTTACAAATATTGAAGTGGTGTGAATTTGTTACAATGCAATTTCAGGTGTTTGAAGTGACTCATCCTTAACAGTGTCTTCTGACTTCTTACAGACATTTAATTAGATAAGTCGCCAAATATCATGACTAAGCCATTTAGATGGATAACTTTTCAGTTATCCGTCTAAATGGTTTTTGACTATCTACCGCACATATATATAAACATACACACACACACATCAACTCTTAAGTAGTTCACAGATCTACTTAATTATAACAAGTCACCTCAGAATGAGATATTATATATGTCTGTTGAAAAAGAAAAGGTTTACTTGCCTGCTAGTATTTTTTATTTGACATAGTTCTTTTCTGCAACTACCTGCATGTTCATATCTATATACTGTATCTCTATATATTTAAACATTTTCTTAAAAATTTCTTAAGGGTTAGAGGTATGAAAAAAAAAATCTGTTCATTATATCAACTGCCACAAGGTTACAGAGAGAGTTAATAATGTTCTATTTTCGTCTTCACCTTCTTTGTTAAAAACTGTCGGCCTGAATAAGATCAGATCTGAAATTGTAAATTGTAGCCTACAGCGCTCCATCTGTCCCCCGTCCAAGTCTATGAGGACAAGATGAGAACCACATCCTTGGATAGCCTAATTATGTAATTATTCCATGGTTCCCTTTTCCTAAGGCAAATTATCTAGCTCAGAGAATAAAGCTTCTTGCAGTACTAGAATTCTCACTTCTTTGGCTAAATATAGGTCACCTGGAGAAAGTTTCAGGTTTATAGATGCTTTGCGAGTATCCTTTACTTTATAATCACTAACTTGTTCAGTGCATGTGAATATGATGAACATAAATAGGTGATTTCATCCTTTTAAATTGCATGAATGGCTCTTTTGTACAGACAGTTGCCACTAACGTTACCTATTCACTTCCCAGTTGGCTGGGAAAAATCTTTGCCTGAGAACCCTTGTCATTATGCAAACTGGCTTTCACAAAATCTTTCTCCAGACATGAAAGAGTTTGCAACAAATCCCCTGGCAGATGTTTTTGCAAAGAAAAAACGTAAATAATGTCAAATTTTAGCAAAGTTGTTCAACAAGCACAAAATTTACAGTTTCTTTACCAAGTGCTAGTACAGTAGTGGAGAACACAAGAAGATTGTGCACAAGAGCTTGGAAAAGGTTAGGCTGTACTCTTTAGTTATCCAGCTGTCAGAACAGCAACACTCATATTTTGTTTGTTTTTTTTTAAATCGCACAATGTGTAGAAGTTAGATACTTCGTTTCTTATTTATTTTGTAGTGTATGGAATGAGCAGAGTTTGAGTGAGAACCAAGAGGTCATTCAATGTAAGTGCTCACGTTAAAGTACAGGGTGTGTCTTGCATATGAGTATGATCAGGGGATCAGGCCTTCTAGCCAGCTGGTGAGAGCTGTATACACTTGGGTACGTCTGGAACTGTCCACATAGATTTAAAGTCAGTTACCTGCAAGCTTTGCCAGAGTTTTCAAATGTACTTTACCATTGAAAATTATCCCACAAAACTATCCACTCCCATATACCTCTGCTAATGTATGATCATATGGAGGTCCATATTCAGACACAGATCGGCTAGCAAAGTTAGCCGGATAAACTTATCCGGCTAACTTTGGAGGTATATTCAATAGTGAAACCACACTAATGAATAGAGGTGGCTATCTTTAAGTTAGCCGGCTAACTATAGCTTCCTAACTTTAGGACAGCTCTTTAGGTCAACCAGATTTTGCTGGCTAAGTCATCTGGCTAATTCTGAATATCGGAGTTAGCCAGCTAACTTGCAAACTACATTCCTTCCAGTTTCATCCCTGAAGCATCCCTAACTTCTCTGGCTAAATTCTAGCCAGTTATCTTATTAGCTGGATAAGTGCCCAAATATTAATTTAACCAGCTAACCTGTGAGTTTGCCAGCTAAATGCTTTTGAATATGGAGGTCTAGTTTTTTTGGGTTTTTTTTAATGAAATACAATACGTGTACTTTTGAAAATGCAAAAGTGCACATACGTCCAAAACTCTCTCCAAACTTGCTCTCCAGGAATGGAATGCCTCTGCTTACTGCTGGTAAAATTGTGCGCAAACAAGCCCAGTTCACTTACTTTTAACCACATATCAGGTGGGCAATTCTGCAAAAGTCCATTTCTTCATGTAACCCCATCTTTAGGTGGCCTCCAACCACCGATGGGGGCCATAAAAGTATTTAGCCACTTTCTGCAGCTGGAACCACTCCTGGATAGCTCTCTTGCACCAGTCTCTTTCCTTCGGGGTCAGGGCTTTTCATTTCTGGGAGGACAGGAACCTTCTGTCAAGGCCCAGAGTGCTAGGGGTGACTTGATACTCTTTTTCTTTCCCTCACTGTAGACCAAATTTTCGATTGGCCATGCCCATAAAATTGAAGGGTTATGAGCATGGCCGAGCCCTGCGCACGCCACGCGCATTTTCGAAAGGGCCAGACCATGCTCATAACTCCTGATACGTGCAGAAATGCCAGGCCTCAAGAAAAGGGAAGGCCGGGGGTGGGGAGGGGTGGGGCAGGCCAGAACAGCACCATTAGATGCTGTCCCAGGGAAGCACATGCTGGCGTTCAGCTGGCGCGCGGAGTTTACTACTGCTCCAGAGGAGCAATAAGCATTGAAATAAAAAAATTGGGGAAAGCTAGGATAGGTTTAGGGGTCAGGGAGGAGAGGGGAAGAGGGAGGAAGGATAGGGTTAGGGTTTGGGAAGTTCCTTTCCAGTCTACTCCTTTATTGGAGTGGAATGGGAGGGAACTTGTTTAAGCCCGATCGCGTCGCCGCACGTATTTTTCTAAACTTTCCCCTCCCGCATGTGGTGGAGGCCACCCACCTGCACATGCGTGTGCAGACATTAAAATCTGGCGAGCATGTGCGCGCGGTACCCTTTTTTATAACATGTGCATGCCAACGCGCGCATGTTACAAAATAGCCGCGCCCATGTGTTCGTGCCGGGAACCAAATACACATGGACACAGATTTGGATCTTTTAAAATCAACCCCTGTGTGTGCTCTCAGTGTCAAAACCCACACTAGAGACTCTGTTTAAATCTCCAAAATAAATTCTTTACTAAAGGTGATTCAGAGTAAGTGAATGACACCGTTAACATTGTCTCTTCAAAAATAGTCGAACAAAAAAATATAGGCTTAATATATAATCCTCAAACAAAAGAGCATCTATAGATAACACTTTCACTTTTAACAGGTGTATTTCACAAAACATATCAATGGTGTCACTTGAAAATTTAAACAGAAGTATTTTCTTTACTTAATAGAGGACCATGGATGTTTACAAATGGAGCAGGCTTTGAAAATTAACCTCCTATATTAACCGTTGGACAACCGGTATGTAATTTTGTTATGTAGAACACTGGTTTGGAACAACTTGGGAGTTGTTTGCTATTATTTCCGGTTCTAATTAAAGAAAACTGCAGAGAGGAGTGGTCACTTCGCTGATGGTCTATTACACCAAATGATTGACCACAATTTAAAAGAACCCTAAACCCCCTGAAAATAGTTCCAAAGTATCCAATACTTCTTCTCATAAAAAGAGGGCAATTTTGTAACTGTGTGTGTTAGGGTAAAGTCTGAATTTTACCCCAGATTTTCAAAGTGTCCTCATGCACATACATTTGCTTTGAAAATTACTGGCTAAGGGCACTGGTATATGCACAAACTCGCCTGAACAAAGGTACATCTTCTTATTTGAGAGTAAAACCTTTGTGGGCATTCTCTGGATAGAAAAGCTTCTGAAGTTGCATTTGGCAAGGTCTTGGAAGCTCATGCGCTACTTATCTGGCACATGAAGTGCATACTTTCCTTTTGTATAGTGCATTCTGCTATTGTAAAAGACAATCGAGGTCCATGTTCAGAAGCATTTAGATGGATATCCAGCTCAAAGAATATTTGGGCACTTAGCCAGCTATATTTTAGCTGGTTAATAAATTAGCTGGCTACAATGTAGCCAGCTAAGTTAGGGGTGTTCCAGAGGCGTAACTGGGAGGAATTGAGATAGCCATCTAAGTCTGACCGGGCCAAACAGCTGTCTGTTGCGAACATGGACCCTTGGGCTGAGGCAGAGTTGATGCCACTTGCAGGGAGGAGCCCTGTAAGTCTCCACATTGACAGGTGGACAGAGGCCCAGATGGAACTTTACCTGTACCAACCCACATTCCCCTTATGGTGAGCCCTTGGGTGCCGGAGCTCACAGGTGGGGGCCTCTACCAATGACTGAAGATCTGTAGAAGCGGCTGGAGTGATGATGGAGTCAAAGGCAAGCACAGGACAAAAGTAGTCAGAGAAGCTGGCTGAGGTCAATACCAGGAAGTCCATCCAAGGAAAGATGGGGCAGACAGGCAGGCAGGAAGGCAAGGGATAGCACAGGAGGCAAGGCATACAGAAGAACCAAAGAGGTGACCAAGGAGATTTGACAAGAGGACGGAAACCACAGGAGCTGGAAGATGAAGACACTGAAGAACACGGGAAGTGAAGAAGGACCACGAGGCTGAAGCTGAAGACTGAAAACATGAGACGCAGAAGCTGAAGACTGAAGGTGCTGGGGCAAGCAACTCACATTACTTAACAAACTAGAGGACCTGTTCCTCAGGCACTGGAGCAGTGTCAGAAGGGGCCTTTTGTAGGCCAACATGTTGACATCATCTTGGGACACCGCAGGGCTTTTTCAGGCTGTGGGCCCTTTAAAGTTAGTTGTGCGCGTGCATGCCTAAGGAGCATCAGGCCTGGACGGCAGTGTCCACTGCATGTCAGCAGCATCTCATCACATCGAAGGGTGGCCAGCATGGCTGGTATCCCTAGCGGCAATCTGCCACATGTGCCAGGAACTGGCCAGAAAGGTAGGAGTGGCGTCTGAGGGATGAACCACAGACTGCCAATCATAACACTGTCCTAAAGTTAGCCAGCTAACTTTAAGATAGCCAGCTATTTTCAATAGTGTGGTTGCACTATTGAATATACCTCCAAAACTTAGCTGGCTAACTTATCTGGCTAAGGGGGTCATTTTCTATCATTTACTGCATGCGAAAAGTCCCTTTTCGCATGCGATAGCTTGCTGGGGGCGGAGTCGGGGCGGCATGGATTCACCATTCTGCGTTAGAATGGTGAATCCAGGCCTAAATTTATTATCCATATTACAGAATATGGACCTCATATCATATTGATCTTTAGAACAATTATTTGCACAAATTATGGTAGCTAATTTCTTTTTAGAGGAACTTTGCAAGTCCAACATGGCTTATAAAGCAGAACAGATGTATAGCCAAAAAAATTTCAAATCAGTTTGTTTTTGTTTGGCCAAGTTTTGCAACTTATTTGTTCTGAAATCTCACCTCGATGTGTGTTGATGGTCAAAAAAGCAAGTACAGACAGGCTGATACAGTACAGTGCGCTCCAGTGGAGCGCACTGTGAACCCGCGTTTGGACGCGCGTTTTCGGCACGCTAGCTTTACTCCTTATGCAGTAAGGGGTAATAGCGCGTCAAAAATGTGCTGCCAACCCCCCTGAAACTAATAGTGCCCGCAACATGCAAATGCTTGTTCATGGCCTTAGTAGTTATTCCCGCGTGATTCAGTAAGTAAAATGTGCAGCCAAGCCACACATTTTACTTTCAGAAATTAGCGCCTACCCAAAGGTAGGCGTTTATTTCTGTCGGCACCAGGAAAGTGTACAGAAAAGCAATAAAAACTGCTTTTCTGTACACCCTCTGACTTAATATCATGGTGATATTAAGTCGGAGGTCCCAAAAGTAAAAAACAATAAAAAATAAAAAAATGTAAAATCAGCCCACGGCTCGCAGGTTGAAAACCAGACGCTCAATTTTGCCGGCGTCCGGTTTCCGAACCTGTGGCTGTCAGCGGGTTTGAGAACCGACGCCGGCAAAATTGAGCATTGGCTTTCAAACTCGCTGACAGCTGCCACTCCTGTCAAAAAAGAGGCGCTAGGGACGTGCTAGTGTCTCTAGCGCCTCTTTTTACCGCGGGCCCTCATTTGAATACTGAATCGCATGCACCGGAGAGTGGCCTGTGCGGGTGCCAGGACCCGCAACTTTTACTGTATCGGCCTGAATGTTTGGAATTATTTGGAAAGAAACAGAGAAAAAACTGGTAATTAGGGATGTGCATTCGTTTGCAATGAAATAGGATATAAAGATGATATTTCCCTCAAAATTTCCTGTGGTTTTCTTATCGTTTTTTTTGGGGGGGGGAGAAAGGGCACATTAAAAAAAACAACCCAAACCCACCCCATCCCTTCAAATATAATTAATTGCAAACCCCCCCCCCCCCCAATACTTACCGAAACTCCCTGGTTGTCCAGCAGGGTCCTGGGAGTGATCTCCCCCTCTCGGGCCATCGTCTGCCACTAATCAAAATGGTGCCGATGGCCCTTTGCCCTTATCATATGACAGGGGCTATCGGTGCCATTGGTCGGCCCCTGTCACATGGTAGGAGCAATGGATGTCCCATGCCATTTTTAAGGTCAAGGTGTGGACTTTTTTGCCGGAAAATGTGGCTAAGGCATCTAATATAGATAGCTGAGTTCAAAAGGGAAATTCCATAAACATTATTTGCCAGGAAGACTTGAGAAAGCCACTGCTTATCCTGGGAATGAGCAACATGGAATGGATCTACTCTGAGGTGAGTTTAAAAAAAAGACAGTACATGCTTAAATTGGGAGATATGCACACAAGTTGGACTTGCACGTGCCCCACCCACCGAATTTTAAAAGCCACCCAGATGCGTGCATATCTCCTGCTGCATGCACATCTCAGAGTTTTCAAAAGGGGGCACATGGGCCTTTTGTGGCATGGCCTAGAGATGTGTGTGTAAATACGTATGCGACTGGGTGCATGCCTAGATACCCTGCCATGTAAGTTTACATGCCTAAGGGACTAGGTGTAAGTTAAAATATAAAAAGAAAGAGCCATTTCTTAGGGTTTTAAAGGATCTGGGGTAACTGGAGGGTGTAGACTATCAAACCAGGAGGATTTTGAGGACCTAGCTGTTAACTGTGAGACCTGGTGGACGAACTGGTGAAACTGGAAAAACTGGAAAAAGCGTGCTCCCCTTTTAAAATTCCCCGTCTTATGGGGTAGAAGCGGTATTTCCATGCATAGGCGCACACTCACTTAAAATTGAGCGCACATATGCTCGCTGTCAGGATTTTGATTGGTTTAAAAGCAGTGGTTTTTGGAGGGGAGGGATTGAGTGAGAAGCACCATTTTTTAAATAGTGCCGGGGAGAGGAGCTGGGTACGACCAACACTGAAAGTAAGTCGCATAGTTTAGGCCATTAAAGTTTAGAAAAGAGTTTGAGATTTATTGAAATAAGTGAGAATAAATGTGCTTTTGTATATAGGAAAAATCCCCTGAAGAAGGCGGGTGTTACCGCTGAAACATCGTCGATGTCGGGAGGCACAGGAATGTGTATATGACAGCGGCACCATGAAACAACGAGTTGAATGAATAGTGGGAGTGACGGAGGATAAAGAAAGAAAAAAGATTAGGATTTAAATGTGTCAATGATCGAAAAAGATGTGAGAAACATACTGTGAGAATTAGTTTGGAGCACTTAGGTGTTGGGAAAGAGTTTAGTGAAATATTGAGTGATTGGTTTTTAGAAAGTAGTGGGTCACGTGATGGGGTTTTAAAAAAACAAAAAATAGTGTTTGTTGGGAAAGAGTAAATGAGGTGACTGTGTGTGCTATATACCCGATACTGGTTGTAGCCCTATGTGGGCAAGAGCCAGGCGACTGTGAAAGCACATTTATTCTGATACAATTTCCCAAAAATCGTTTTTGAGATAGTATTGGTAAAATACAATTCCTCTTTGACTGAGATTTGTTTGATTGATAGATTCATATATGGAGGATCTTGAAGCCTTATATAACCGATTTTGTGTGGGTTCATTATGAAAATTTGATGTTGAACCTTTACATCAGGATAGATGAGGGTGAGCAGTGAACAAGTTTCTGCCAAGTGTTCTTTTAATACTTTCTTTATAAAATGTTGGAATTTATGGTTTGTCTTCGGAGCTGCAGTAAGCATACAGTACTTGACCCAAACACCTGAAACTCTTTGAAAGATCTTTTTCTGACTCTTTCCCAGTGGAAGATGTATCATGGAGCATTCTTATGAAGAGCATCAACAAGGAGAGTGTAGTGATCATTGTGTTAGTTATTCTGTGATTTAAAAGGTTCCTCTTAGTAAAAAGAAAGCTTCCAATGCTAGCATTCTCTTTAACTTTGATATGTGCTGTATATTTCCAACTGCAGTGTCCCTCTTGAGTATAGATGTGCCCAATATCAAAGTGGATGACTGGGAATAAAGGTAAATAAAAGATTGCATTAGCAGTATAAAACAGCCCTTTGTCATGAAACCACAATATGTGGTTTCATATCCGTCGCAGAGTGCACCCCTAGGACTGAATTTGTAATACCTCATCTAGACTTCAACCTCACTGACTTTGCGCAGTTCTTATTCAGAACTCTGCAGGGTATTCATCACAATCAGACTTTGCCCCAGAATTTAGACTTTATTAATGCCAGATTGTGTTTTTCAAAAAAGTGAACATGATTTGTCATTTCTGAAATTCTGCTTTGGATTATTTGAATCCAGCTGCTCCTCCTTCCCCATTGCTCTTACTTCTTTGTGCTCGTGCTTTACATGGAAACAACTGGAAATCTTTGTTAAGTAACCTAAAGACATTTTTTGATTGAATCTTCATAAATGTGGCCTCTTCAGGTTTGAGTTAAAGTTTTAACTGACTCCTGCTGCTTAAATACAATTGCATGTTTGTGGATGTTCTTCCATACCTTGATATTTATCCTAGCAAAACCCAAGCTTCTCAATCCCAACCTGCTGATTTATGAATATTCTAACATTTTCTGATGTTGAGTAGTTATAATAGGGAGGAACGTTGATATTTAACTGAGTAATATGTTTCAAGCCTACAGTACCAATCATTTTAGCTTGAAGCCCTTAGTTCCAAAGGTTTGTCTGCTGCCAATCTGTCACAACTACCCCACTATCAGTACAGTTGAAACAATGTGTATCAGTTTCAAAACTTTTCTGTCTCTTACTCCTGCCAACTTTGTTCTCCATGGCACACAGTAGAAAGAGCTGTTCTTAGTAGTTTTCAACATTTCGATTTAGGTCTTAACTTTTCATCTTTTTTTATTTGGCACTTGTTCCCTATGTAGGCAGATTTATATGTAATCATTTTGTTTAATTGACTGATCCTGCCTCTTCTGGCATCTAAGTCTATTCCATTTAAGAGCTACATACTTGTTGCAAGCGTGGACCCTTGGTCCGAGGTGGAGTTGGTGCAACCTGCAGGGTGGAGCCATTTTTGGCTGGCGGAGCTGGCTGAAGCAGAGGCCCAACTGGAGCTTCACCTATACCAGCCCTCGCTCCCCTTAGGTTGAGCCCTCGGGTGTGGGGGGGCCTTTTCTGGACTAGAGATCCATGGGGAAAGGTTGGTCACAGGCCAGGTGTAGTTGGAGAGCAGGCAATGGTCGAGGCAAGCAGAGTTCAGATGTGGTTAAGAGTCCGGCAGTGGTCAATGGCAGGCAAAGTTCAAACATAGTCAGGAGTCAGGCCGAGGCCAGAACCAGAGACCTGTCCAAGGGCAGGTGGAATTGGCAGGCAGGCAGGGAGGCGAGGAACAACACAGGCAGGCAAGCAAGGACACTGAAGACATCAAAGCACTGAAGACTGACCACAGTGAAGATCAGACAAAGTATTGAAGATTGACCACAGAGTGAAAACCACATAAACAAAGAATGATGAAGACCAGGAACACTGAGGCAATGTACTCTATTTCTCAATAGTCGGCCTATTGTCAAGGATTGGATTGCAGAGAGGAAGGCTGTTTTATGGGCTAAAGGCTGTGATGTCATCCATGGGTGCTGCTGGGAATTTCCTGCCACAGGTCCTTTAAATCAGGAGAAGTTGAATGCGGCTTACCGCATCATGGCCTGGAGCATCTAGGGGATGGAAGGCATCAGGAACCAGCAATCATTTATTTATTTATTTATTTAAAATTTTTGTATACCGACATTCGTTAAGAAAACATCACATCGGTTTCCATGTAACATGGCTCGGCGGTTTCCTTGTATCATGGCTCAGTTTCCATCGGTTTCCACATCGGTTTCCATGGCTCGGCGGAAGTAAGTGCTGTGGTCCACAGCATAGGCCCACAGATTGCCAAACGCAACAATACTGGCCAGAAATGTTACTGTATTTTTATTAGGATGGGTAAGTTTGGCCATGACTTTGTCTTGAATATCCAAACACAAAGGCAAAAGGCAATTGAGACTCACAGAATAAACCACAAAACAAATTGCCTAATTGATTCAAAATTATGGGCCTCATTTTCTAAAGTATCACAGGCCTGCGATACTTTAGAAAATTGCGTTAATG
Organism: Rhinatrema bivittatum; assembly: GCF_901001135.1. NCBI lineage: Eukaryota > Metazoa > Chordata > Amphibia > Gymnophiona > Rhinatrematidae > Rhinatrema > Rhinatrema bivittatum. Next base: position 53,053,651 of record NC_042622.1, on the reverse strand, counting down.
GGGGGCGGGGGGGTCGAAGCGGGGGGGTGTCCTGCACTAGCCGGCAGCGATCGCACTGCCGCGGTGCGATTGCTGCTGGTTTTGCACCCAATTGCACCACCATAGAAGGTGTAGCTATTGCCTCAACATTTCGCCGTCTGTGGCGTCTTCGCAGAGTCGGCCTCTGTGACGCCCCGACTCCTCTTCTTCCGGGGCCAACTCTGCCCCGATTTAGGTAGCCAAGGCATGTGCTACCTTTGCAAACTATCGCAGGCTTGCGCTGTTAGCGCAAGCCTGCGATAGCCTTGGAAAATAAGGCCCAAAGTGAGCACAACCTTTTTTTTATAAAAAGTGAAAAATAAGGAGGAAAAGACCTCAGAACCCACATGTATGGTTCAAACTGGACCTATCAATGTGTGAATGGGTGTTGCAGTCATCGGTCTGAAAAACCTCCTACTGACCTTCTTGCTTTTATTTCCAAATAATTTTTCACACAATTTTTTATAAATTTTGTAAAAATAAAGAACATCTCAAAGTTCTCTGCCCCTTCACTGTCACGTTGAAAAACCAGATAACCAGATAGCTGATGCTGCCAGCGTTTCACCTGATGGCTACTTCGGGGCAAACTATACATTATGGTTTTTCACTCTTTGCATTGCGGTGGTGCCGCTGCAAATTAGGGCTATTTTTTTCTTTACAGCACTCCTAATCTGTCATGGCGAACGTCACTCCCTGGCACACGCATGTTATAAAATCCGGGGGCTGCACATGCATGTTATAAAATCGGAAGCCCCGTGCACATGCTCGCCGGATTTTATAAACCGCACACGCATGTGCGGGTGGCGTGCGCGGTGGGGGGGGGGGGGGGGGCTAATCTTACAAACATATGCATGGCGATGAGATCGGACCTCTCCCACTTCCCTCCCTCCCCCCCACGTAATCTCCCTTGCTCTTCCCCTCTCCTCCCCACCTCTAAACCCTTTCTCCTACCTTTTTTTATTTTTGTTGCTTACTGCTCTATTGGAGCAGTAGCAACTTGCACGGCTGGCAATCTCTTCACTAGTACAGCGGCAAATGGCCGCCTATTCCAGCCCTGCCCTCCCCGCCGCCCGGACCGCCCCTTTCCTTCAGCCCAGCACTTCTATGCGTACCGGCCTTTACATGTGTGGCTGGGCCTTGTTGAAAATTGGCTCAGCGCGCGCAAGGCCCGGTCACGCACGTAAAAGCAGAATAAAAATCTACCCATTTATATTGAATCAATTAGGCAATTTTTTTTGTGTGGTTTATTTTATCTTGAATATACCAGATCATAGAGCCCTCCCTTCATGTCCTCTTCTCCCTTGTTCTTCCCCACATTTTGTGAAGTTTTTCAGGTGAAAAACAAAACCATGTTTTCCTGGTTGGTATGGTGATATTCTGACAATTTCTCCTCTAGTGGCTCTTACCAGCTCTGCTGCATTTAATGGGACAAACTTTGTTTTAGTGGAATAATCTAACCAAGGGCCCTGGAGAGCTATATCACCCATAGCTATTCTAGTTCTGCATTCCCTGAACAGATGCTGACAGTTACATTATGCTATATTTATACAATATGGGCAAATAAAAAAATATTGCATATGTTGAGAGACTGACTAGTACATTTTCTCCTTGCATCTTTATTAGAAATAAGAGCGAAGGTGTGCAGAACAATTTAATTTAATTCATCATTTTTTAAGCCGATTTTCCAGGAAAAGACTGGTCAAGGCAGATCAGAGCAACATATAAAGCCTCATCCAGCATAGATAACTGTCATGGGCATAAAATTAAAATCACAAGCCAAACTATCACATAAAACAAACATTAGAATAATCAAAACAAATAAAACAAAGTAATACAAATTAACTGTCATAATACTGCAGTAGAATCCTAAAAAAAATACAAACAAACAAAAACAAACTTTACAATAAGCTACTGAAAATATCCTACACATGAAAGGTGAAGACTAACAGATTCCAAAAATATTTTCTTAAATATCCCTAAAGGCAAGGGGAAGGGGAATGAAATAAGGCATAGTGGAATCTTGCTGGTGTGGTAGATATTACCCTTAACAAATAGCCTTCAAAATTCGATGCAACTCCATCATTACTCGCTGCTTCAATGGTAGGTGGAAAAGAGGAATTGGATTCAGGCAACAACCAACAAAGACATTGAACTGTATGATCTGGAAAAACACATAAGCGTGGGGGTAACTTGCTTGATGCAATGGTTACTACCCTTAACCAAAAAGCCTGATACTACACTTCCGATGCAACTCCCAACATTGCACATTGCTCTCTGATTCAATGGCAGGGGGGGTGAGAAAATTGGACTCAAACAGTAACCAACAAGAGCCCTAACCTTGGGGGGGGGGGGGGGGGGCTGAGTAACTGATAAGTATGGGAAACTGATAACTATGGGAGCTTGCTGGGCAGACTGGATGGGCCGGCCATAGGGTCCTTTTCTGCCGTCACTTCTATGTTTCATGTGACAATTATCTCCTTAAACAGCCAAGTTTTTATTTGGCAATGAAATGCAGTAGTTTCCAATCAAGTATCCCTAGGAATAGGGTTCCAGAGTGGGGGAATGATTATATTAGGGATGTGCATTTGTTTAGGGGACCCCAAAACCCGAACTGAGTTTTCCTGACATTTCGGGAAAAATTTGTTTTTGGGTTAGTGCACGCTAACGTTAAAATGTTAGCGTGCACTAACAGGGAGTTAGTGTGTACTAACCCAAAATTCGGGTTCCCCCTAATTTCAAAGACCCAAACCGTGGGAAATACGATATTTCCTGCGGTGGGCCAAAAACGTTGTACATCTCTATGATATATGTAAAGGTAAGTTCCCTTGACCTGGCTAATCTCATTTCTGCTAGTTAAGGAATATACAATCGCTTAAGGGCAAATTTAAGAATTTGAGAGGGTGTATACCCAACCAAGTGATTCCCAAACTTGGGGGATCATTTACTAAGCGTTTTTCCTATAGACACAGAATGGGAGAAAACCTTTAGTAAATAGGCCCCTTGGTCCTCAAATGGCCCCAACCCAGCAAAGATTTCAGGATTTCCACAAGGCAATTTTCAAAGTGTTAATTATGTAAAAATTAGCATGTAAGCACCTAAGTAGCCTGTATGCAAGTAATTGCTTTTTTTTACAAAAGTCAAAAGTATGTGCGTACTTTATGCTTCATGTGCACATATATGAACGTTAAAAAGGGCAGTTTACGGGCATTCCGGGATGGAGCCAACAGTTACGCAGAAAGGTGAATTTTTAAAGCCCAACGTGTGCATCAGTCAGGGAATGTGTGAATATGTCGGGCCAGCGCTCGCCGAGTAGATTTTAAAAGCCACACAGATATGCGCATACACATGCACAAATGAAAAGTTTTTAAAAGGGGTGGGGTGCGGGCAAGGTCTGGGTCAGGCACGGGAATTCCAGAATTTTAACTGAAATATTTACGTGCAGTGGCATGCGCTGGAGTCTCCTGTGCTGGAGTCTTCTGCCACGTAACTTTACTTCTGCTACGGATGACGTGAGAGTGATAAAAATCAGGCAGATCAGCGAGGTTTTAAAGGTCGGGGCTAATGTAGGGGAAGAGATTATTAAAATAAAGGGGGGGGGGTTTGGAAGATCTATCCTTTAACTGGCTGAACTGAGAGTGAACTGGTTTTAGAGGCAATGGCGTTGGCGTGCATCCCTTTTAAAATCCCCCCACATATGTGGTAGAAGCGGTAATTACGCACACAGGCGTGCACCCACATAAAATTGAGCGCAAATGCAATGCAGCCAGGCTATTTTATAACATGCATGCATATACATGTGTACGCTATAAAATAGCTGTGTCCCTGGCCACTGGCCAATGAATGTATGCGCATGTGTGCCTCTGTGCCGCTTTGAAAGTTTACCGTCATAGATGGTAACTTTAAAACAGGCATGCGGGCGCTATATACACTTGTGTATGGGCGCATGGCCCAATGCAAATTAATTTTATATTATGAACGCAAATACGCATGCCTGTTATAAAATAGGCCAGATGCCTGTGCTTATGCTCCTAATTTTAAGAATGTATGCGCATAGCAGGGAAATGATGGGTTTGAGACACACACACACACAGGCGCGCATCCAGGCCATGATCAGTTTTACCAGTTTATCCACCAGTTTGCCCTCAAGACTCCCCCCAGTTAACCCAGACCCCTCAGTCCATTCATATGTGCCTAGACATTGTTTTATTCTGACTTACAACTCATATACAGCAGAAATAAAGTTGCATTGAAATGGACCTAGAGGCACAACTGGATGAGTGCACATCTCTTGGCCCCTGCCCCAGAAAGCCCTTGCCCCACCCACATTCTGCTCCTTTTTTCCCAATGTGAGATATTTGTACATCAGTACTTGTGTGCATGTGTGGACAGTTTATAAAATTGGGTGAATACGTGCATGTGCTTGATGTGCAACCATCTCCCAGTTTTGGCATTCGTATGGCTTTTAAAATTCACCTTATAGGTTACTATTTTAAAAGATACCCACATACATTTAGCAACATATACAATTTTAACCTGCTAATTATCTTTCATAATTGATATACTTGTTTATTGTGTACTATTGGCTGGGGGGGAGTTCAGACTGAAGAACCAGGGTCTCGATGATCTGGAGAAGGACTGGTGAATTGCTGGAGTAATTGGTATACTGGTTAATTTCAATTACAAAAAGGAATAATCACCAACAATGCCAGAAGTCTAAGAAGTAAGATGGGAGAGTTAGAGTGTATAGCAGCAAATGATAACATTGATATAATTGGCATCACAGAGACTTGGTGGAAGGAGGATAACCAATAGGACAATGCTATACCAGGGGACAAATTATATCGCAATGATTGGGAGGCTCAACCTGGTGGGGGTGTGGCATTTTATATCAGGGAGGGTATAGAGTCCAACAGGATAAAGATCATACAAGAGACTAAATGCTCAGTAGAATCTATATGGGTAGAAATCCCATGTGTGTTGGGTAAGAGTATAGTGATAGGAGTATACTACCATCCACCTGGACAAAATGGTCAGACAGATAATGAAATGCTAAGAGAAATCAGGGAAGCTAACCAATTTGGCAGTGCAATAATAATGGGAGATTTCAATTACCCCAATATTGACTGGGTAAATGTAACATCAGGACTTGTCAGAGACATAAAGTTCCTGGATGTAATAAATGAATGCTTCATGGAGCAATTGGTTCGGGAACCAACAAGAGAGGGAGCTATTTTAGATTTAATTCTTAGTGGAATGCAGGATTTGGTGAGAGAGGTAACGGTGGTGGGGCCACTTGGCAACAGTGATCATAAATGATCAAATTTAAACTAATAACTGAAAGGGGAACAATAAGTAAATCTGCAGCTCTAACACTAAACTTTCAAAATGGAAACTTTGATAAAATGAGGAAAATAATTAGAAAAAAACTGAAAGGTGCAGCTGCAAAGATTTAAAGTGTTCAACAGGCATGGACATTGTTTAAAAATACAATCCTAGAGGGCAGTCTGTTGCGCTGCGTTGGAAGGAAGCACTAGGGGGCACTCCCCAGCGCGGGACAAAGTGGTATGTGCCCCTGTGGTAAGACAAGTCCAAGTCTGGGAAGGACACAGGAGACAAGATGAGGACTTGAATTGAAGATCAGACGAGACGAGGGCTGTAACCAAAGAACCGATGAGACGAGGCTCAGACGAGGACTTGGAAGGATTCTGAGCACTAGGAAGACTCAGACATTAAAGGATGAGCAAGTGCAAGGAGCTCTGAACCAGGAGAGTGTGCAGAGTTCTGATTGCAGTTCAGGTTTAAAACAAGATCTCGGAAACTTGCACTACTTAGGAGATCAGAGACATGGAGGTTCCTCGGCAACAATCACAGGAATCCCACTGAGCGCCCTACACACCCCAGCAGGGGTGGTCGTGGACCACTCAGCTACTGCGTACCCTACACAACCCCACCAGACTGCTCACAGACCACACAGGGACGGGACAGTGGAGCCACATGAGACATCAGGAACTTGGAACATCACAGCCCTTGGAACATCACAGCCCTTGGAACATCAAGGAACTTGGAGCATCAAGGAGATGCCAGGCTGGAGTGGAAGATATGAAGTCCTGGAGAGAACTTGCTCCTGGAGGACTAGCTCCTTGCAAAGGCAAATTGGAAATGACAGCAGGAGCCTTTTGTAGGCAGAGGGGGATTATTCCCGGGGAGGAGCTCACAGGAGGACCCCACCTCTGCAATCCCTATAAGAAGGGAAGAGAGCCGTGGGCCTGCCCCCAGGAGGAACAAGAAGAGGAAGTTCAGGACCTTGGGCAGAGGGGTCCCTGCCGCTGCCCTGCAGGAGGAGGAGTTAAGCCTCAGAGCAGGCCCCGTCAAGGGAGCGTCATCGTCCAGGCCGCAGGAAGGCCTCTGGGAGCGGCTCCCCTGCTGCAGGAAGGACTGGGAACAAGGGCCTCTCCCCCCAGAGGGAGCAAGGAATGTCGGTGGCCTTCTACCGTGTTGAGGAATCCTGGCACAGCTCCTGCCGCACTGGCAAGATGGCTGCCGGGTCGTGAGGACACACAGTGTCTGGGAAGAAGCAGGCAAGGCCCCAGCTACTGCGGCCTCTGGGCCGCGCACGTGAGCACCTCCCGTGGCTCCAGCCATGGGAGGAGTGCAACACAGTCTATATGTATTCCACACATTAAGAAAGGTGGAAGGAAGGCAAAACGATTACCGTCATGGTTAAAAGGTGAGGTGAAAGAGGCTATTTTAGCCAAAAAAAACATCTTTCATAATTGGAAGAAGGTTCCATCTGAAGAAAATAGGATAAAACATAAGCATTGTCAAATTAAGTGTAAAACATTGATAAGACAGGTGAAGAAAGAATTTGAAATGAATTTGGCCATAGAGACAAAAACTCATAATAAAATCTTTTTAAAATATATCCGAAGCAAGACACCTGTGAGGGAGTCGGTTAGACCATTAGATGACCGAGGGGTTAAAGGGGCTCTTAGGGAAGATAAGGCCATTGCAGAAAGATTAAATTAATTCTTTGCTTCCATGTTTATGCCTCCCAATTTTACTTAATACATTCCATACGTTAGTACCCTTCCCCATGCTACCTGATTACCCGGTTTCCTGTTTATCATCCTTCCTGTTTCCCATATGGTCCATGTTATTGATTACTATATAATGAAGTTTATTTTATTCGTTTGTGCTCCATGTACCAGTGCGCCATACAATTGGCAGTCTATTTCTATGTTCCATGTAAACCGATATGATGTGAAAACTGTTATCGGTATATAAGAAACTATAAATAAATTAAAAAAAAAAAAGTTTACTAATGAGGATGTTGGGGAGATACCAGTTCAGGAGATGGTTTTCAGGGGTGATAAGTCAGACGAACTGAATGAAATCACTGTGAACCTGGAAGATGTAGTAGGGCAGATTGACAAACTAAAGAGTAGCAAATCACCTGGACCGGATGGTATGCATCCTAGGGTACTGAAGGAACTCAAAAATGAAATTTCTGATCTATTAGTTAAAATTTGTAACCTATCATTAAAATTAGCGATAGGTTGTTTTTAATTTGGGATCACAGCATTTTTCACACTGACTGCTTTATGCCTCTATTTTCAAATGTGTCTGGCTCTATTCACATTCCTGTATGCCATCTTTATTATTTATTTTTTAAGCCACTCCTTATTTTTTTTAAAGTTATTCTTCATGTCTGATTTTTTGTGCATTAAAATGCAGCGAGACAAAATCAACATGATGGTACTTTTATGGTTAATTATTTCAAAGTTAAGTTTCATGAAGACATAGTAGTATATTTATTTTACTTTTTTGTTTTACATTAAGCCCCTGTCTGCATGTCAGTATCTTAATTATTAGTTCTTTCAGAGCACTTCTTTTTTAACTCTAGATAGACAACCATGTGATTCTTTGTTTCAAGTTTTTACTTTGTCTCAGTAAGTGGTTACAATTTGTTATAATATTACTCAATGTTTGTCTTGAAGGTAATTGTTTAAGCATTTCTTAAGAGGCTGAACTGTATGGAGACAAAACACCGGCAATACACATAATAGGTATCTCAAAGATGTTTAATCTTTATATATTTATATATGGGCAAGTATGTAGTCATGTTTTTTGAGTCTTTTGACACTTTTATATAAGGAGTGGCTTTTTAGCTATTTTAATTAACTAATTAACATCTTGTAACATCTAACATCCAAGGTAGAAAAGAAAAGAAACTGAAAAAAACTGCCTTTGAAACTGAGAAGAGAATACTGTGGAGAAAGCCATGATTGTGAGACCCGCCCCCTCCCCTGATGTCATAGCAACTGGAGCCGGACCGTTGAAAGGCACAAAGCCAGCAGGTGCCGTGCGCCGCCCGCCAAAGGGGCGCGACAAAGGGGCACTCCCCTTTGTGCACCCCTTCGTGCAAACCTTTGTGTTAGCCATTCCCTTGTTTTTATCTCCCTTGTTAACAATTTCCATGTTTATTATTGTTTAATGTATTGACAAAGGAAAAGCTTGATTTCCTGCATTTTTTGTTGGAATGTAAACCGATGTGATATGTAAAATCGAACACCGGTATATAAAAATAAATAAACAAATAAATAAATAAATTAGACTATGTTACAATATGATATATGGGCAGCCTAATATGAAGACTTTGGCTCAGACTGGTTCACTCAGCTTATCCAGAATCCTTTGCTGTCTCGGCCTAACTCAAACTGCTGGCATACAAGGAACTCAGACTGACCCAAGCTTGAATGGCTTCTAGGAGACATCTGGAATGAATTCAGACCTATTCAGATATGATGGAGGGTCATGAGGTCACAACGAACACATGGACCAAGCTATGTTCTCACAGACTACTGTCTCGACTTGAGGGTCCCATGAGATTAGGAGTCTGATCAAAGGACTGGCACGAGTGACAGAACAAAGAACAACTAAGAACTACTAGGATAATTGACAGCCATCATCAGACATGTGGGTATCTGCTAGGCCTAATTGGATCTCAATATGGGAGGCGGGACCAGGGAATCTTAGACATAGGTTGTCTCAGTGTGCTGCAGCAGTCAAAAAAGCAAACAGAATGTTAGGAATTATTAGGAAAGGAATAGTTAATAAAATGGAAAATGTCATAATGCCTTTATATCGCTACATGGTGAGACCACACCTTGAATACTGTCAACAATTCTGGTCAACGCAACTCAAAAAAGATATAGTTGCAATGGAGAAGGTACAGAGAAGGGCAACCAAAATGATAAAGGGGATGGAACAGCTCCCCTATGAGGAAAGGCTGAAGAGGTTAGGGCTGTTCAGCATGGAGAAGAGACGGCTGAGGGGGGATATGATAGAGGTCTTTAAGATCATGAGAGGTCTTGAACGAGTAGATGTGACTCCGTTATTTACACTTTCGAATAATAGGGGGCATTCCATGAAGTTAGCAAGTAGCACATTTAGGACTAATCAGAGAAAATTCTTTTTCACTCAACGCACAATAAAGCTCTGGAATTTGTTGCCAGAGGATGTGTTAGTGCAGTTAGTGTAGCTGGGTTTAAAAAAGGTTTGGATAAGTTCTTGGAGGAGAAGTCCATTAACGGCTATTAATCAAGTTTACATAGGGAATAGCCACTGCTATTAATTGCATCAGTAGCATGGGATCTTCTTAGTGTTTGGATAATTGCCAGGTTCTTGTGGCCTGGTTTGGCCTCTGTTGGAAACAGGATGCTGGGCTTGATGGACCATTGGTCTGACTCAGCATGGCAATTTCTTATGTTCTTATGATTTGGACACAGGACACGTGGTACTTGATACTCTATAGAATGCCAAGAAGAGTACTGGATAAAAGTTCATATAGTCCATGCATCCAAAATATTGATCAAATCTTCTTTTATTTTTACATGCGGCAACTCCACTGTTAACAATGTTAGATTCCAAAGCGGTCCTCCGACACGGACCCGTGTTTCGCCGAGGCTGCGTCGGGAGGGGCACACCGGTAATATCAACAATTCTATAAACAAAGTATAAAAAGGACTATGTTAAAATGGAAGGGAGTGCCATAGAGGAAACAGTGCCAGACGAATAAAATGGAAACAGTGCCAGACGAATAAATGAAATAACATACACTTACTAAAGTAGAACATACCTTAATCAAATTTCAATGATGGTTTAGCAGGGATCGCATCTTACACTGTATTACAGGTGTTTTTTAAACTGTATCAGACACGTGTGTCTGATACACTTGTAATACAGTGTAAGACGCGCTCCCTGCCAAACCATCATTGAAATTTGATTAACAAATGCTTTGTTAAAAATGTATGAGAGTCTGTAGCTGCATAATATCATCAAAATAAAAACACTTGAAGTCTGTATAAAAAAAAACCTTATCTTAATTTGATGATCTGATGATTTAATCATTTGAAGATGAATAACCTGAAGCTGGCTGCGTTTCGAGGAAATTCTTCATCAGGAGTGTTAATAAAGCATTCATTTCTGCTTTCTTTCCTTCACCTCCGATTGTACAGCGGCACTTTCAGATGATGTGTCAATATATGCAACTCATTTCTTTTTGAAGAACAATAACAAATATGATACACTTGTGATGATCATGGAATTGTTAAAATGCATTATTGAACCAATTGAACTAGCAATGAACTATAAATTAAGAGGTAGATTTTCTACTTTGTGCACACATGTCCATGTATGCACTCTTCCCGGCATGCACACATGGACCTGCTGATTTTCTACCATGTGCACACCAGCACGCGCATAGTGGAAGATCCATGGGCCGCGCACACATGCATGCCAGATTTTATAATCTGCATGCATATATACAGGCGTCACGAGCAAGGGGGGACTTTTGCAATTTCTGCATGGTGATGCATTCCAGCCTTCCCCAGTTAAGGAGCAGACTGGGAGGGAACTGGGGAAGGCCGGAATGCATCCATTAAGGAGCAGACTGGAAGGGAACTTGCCTACCCCCCCCCCCCCAGCTAACCTCCCTTCCCCTACCCCTCTCCTCCCTACTCCCTTAAACCCTACTTTTCCATTGTTGCACAACTTACTTCAGCTCCTGAGCTGGCAGCTGGGTCTTCAGGACAGCAATCAATGGGCCTCATTTTCCAATGAGTTACCACGTGTGATAATTCCGCAAATCGCGCTAACAGCAGTTAACGCAATTTCCAAATGCAAATTTTTAATTTTGTATTCAGGGGCGGAGCAAATGTAAAGTAGGGAGGATTTATTGTGTGCCGCGAAACAGCCGCACTGTTAGCGCGACTCCTACCGCAGCCAATAACTACACCTCTTTCATTTGCGTTATGTTGTGTGCTACAGCCGGTAAAGGTTTATCGTAGTTCACGATGTTTCCAGACAGGCCTGTTTCAGGAGAGAGAGAGAGAGAGAGAGAGAACCTTGCTATAGTGCCTCCTCCCTAGACAGGTATTTGTATCCCTATGGGAGGCCCACCTAGTAACTCGAGGTGGGGTTTAGGTATGAGTGTAGGGGGTTAGGGGCTACTTTCACATTCAACGTGAGACGTACGAACAGTACAGTGCTCTCTTGTGAAGATTTGCTGGCCTTCGGAGTGAGGAAACTCCGAGTGAGGAAACTCTTGGAGTGAGGAAACTCACTCCAAGATGAGATTTGGAGAGAACCTTGCCCAAATCTCATCTTGGAGTGAGTTTCCTCACTCCGAAGGCCAGCAAATCTTCACAAGAGACCACTGTTCTGTTCGGACGTCTCACGTTGAATGTGAAAGTGGCCCCTAACCCCGTACACTCATACCTAAACCCCACCTCGAGTTACTAGGTGGGCCTCCCATAGGGATACAAATACCTGTCTAGGGAGGAGGCACTATAGCAAGGTGCTCTCTCTCTCTCTCTCTCTCCCTCTCTCCATAGCTGATATCACAATCTGTGATACACATGCTTATTAGTATAAGGTATACCCCTTTTTGGTATCACATGCGATATTGGAAAATGAGGCCCAATGACGCTGTCCTGGCCCGCCCCTTCGAAGAGGCCTGGCAGTTATTCACATACCGATGCTTACAAGCATGGCTGGGCCTCTTCAAAAATTCACCCAGCGCGCACAAGGCCTGGCCACACATGTAAATGCCGGGATTTACGCGCATGGGCAGTTTAAAATCTACCCATAAACCAAGGAAAACCAATCAAGCTCCTCATTTAAACCATGGGTTAAAATATGCCAACTTAACACATGTAAACCAGGGTGTACATGAATGTCTGACTTTTTTTTCACACATAAAATATACATACGTATTTTTTGAAAATAGATAGGAAAATTACGTGCTGTCAATATATAAGGAAATAGCAGAAAAACTAAATTAATTTTTTGCTTCAGTCTTTATTGAATAGGTTGTTAAGGAGATACCCACACCAGAGCAATTCTTTGTAGGTAATAATTCTGAGGAACTGAATCAAATTCTTATGTTCTTATGGTGAAACTGGAAGAGATATTAGAACAAATTGATAAGCTTAAATGCAGGAAAACACCAGGACCAGATGATATTTACCCCAGCATTCTGAAAAATGTAAATATGAAATTGCAAACATACTGTAGATAATTTGTAATCTATCACTAAATTCTGGTTCCATGATCTGGGAAATTATAGACAGCTGAGTCTGATGTTGATACTGGGCAAAATGGTGGACCAGAACTGTTAAGAATAAAATGGATAGACAATGGGGAAGAACCAATATGGATTTAGTAAAGGGAAGTTATGCCTTACAAATCTACTGGAAATGTTTTAAGGTGCAAATAAACTTATGGATCAAGAAAAGCTGATTGTATTTAGATTTTCAAAAGGCACATGACAAGGTCCCTCATGAGAGACTACTGAGGAAATTTAAAAGGCATGGAATAGGAGGTAATATCCTATTGTGGTTTGGAAATTGATTAAAACTTAGGAAACAGAGAGTAGGACTAAAGGATTGTTTTCCAAGTGGAGAAAGGTAAAAAGTGAAGTGGCCCAGGTATCTCTGCTAGAATCAGTGTTTAGGATATTCATTTATGACCTGCAAAAGGAAGCAAGATTGTCAGATTTTCAAATGACACTACATTTTTTAAAGTGCTCAAAATGCAAGATGACAGTGAGCATTTACTGAAGATAGCGTTCTTTCACTGACAGAGGCCCCTCTGGATCTCTTCAAAGAGCTCTGCAGATTCTAAAAGGAAAGTCCTTTCCCTATTGCTCACTCCCAGACGAATGAAGTGGAGACACTCAATTCTAATAGCCAAATTTAAAAAAACAAAAAATTCAGCTATACTACTAGCCTTGATGACATTCTCTCGTTACAAATTCCATAGTTTAGTTGTCCATTGACTTATTTGATTTAAATCTGCTTCTAATTAGTTTCCTGGAATGTCATCTAATCCTAGTATTGTATGATAGAATAAATAACCATTCCCTATTAACTTATTCTACTGTACTCTGGATTTTGTAAACCTCTAACATGTTGCATCTCCAAACTGAAGCTTTCTAACCTGAGCTTTTCTTTGTAAGGGGGCCATTACATCCCTTTTGCTATTTTTTTTTGTTTTCCTTCTCTGAACTATTTTAATACTTCTAAATGTTTATTTATATATAGCGAGCAAAACTGTAGAATATTCCAGGTATGATGCAAAGTGATGCATATTTGGACAATGTTATGTTTGGGACTGCTAGGAGAGCGGGACCATTTGAGGGGATTGTGTGCCCTTGGACCTCGGCATGACCCCAGAAGACTCCAAGACAGCGCTGAGGGTTGGCGAGACGTGTCCCAGCATGGGTGAAGACAAAGTCTGACCCTCTGCCGGACCTGTATGCTTCTGAAAGCCAACAACACTGTTGGTTAGTGAACAGTCCTCTGACCGTTCCCAGCCCTTTCGGACTTGCCACTGTGTATCGGCAAGAAGCAGCAGGCCGGACTAAGGATGAGGGCAGATGGAGGCCTTGTGACACAGAAGACTTAACACATGGACGAGAAGACTCTGGATGTGGACAAGGAGCTTGGAAGACTCTGGACGAGGTAAGGAACTTGGAAGACTCTGGATGAGATGGGGAACTTGGAAGACTCTGGATGAGATGAGAAGCTTGGAAGGTTTGGACATTGGCACTGTCTCTCAGGGCGCCCTACACAGCCCACTGACACAGGCGGACCCAATGGGCTGGTCACGAACCACCCTGTCCACTGCGTGCCTTACACAACCTGAAGAGGCTGGTCACAGACCACATGGAGAGCGGGACAAGCGCAGGAAGGGAATCCAGCTGAGACGAAACTCCAATGACGAAAACAGGAACTGATGAGATGGATTTACCCCAACAAGGTGTAATCTGGAGAAGCAAAGGTGCTGGAGGGTCAAGAGGACTCGGAACAAGCGAAGGAGGAATGGAACCTCGGAACATCAGGAAGTGGAACATCAGGAGTCTGGAACATCAGGAAGTGGAACATCCAGAAACCTGGACTGAGAACCTCGGAACATGAAGCCACAAAGACTCAGGAAGCAACGAAGACTCAGGAAGCAAGACAGGACATGGAGCTCCAATGAAGACCTGATAGAGCGCTGGAAGATGAGACTTCCAGGAGCAGGAAACTCCAATGCAAGGCCAGGCAGAAGTACTGAAGAAGCCCTTTTATAGGGCTGAGACAGGAAACAGTCATCAGGTGGGGCCCAGGGCATATCCGGCCGTGGGCCCTTTAAATCTAGTAAAGAGGCACGGCCATGCACCTAAAGAGGCAGGCAGAAGCAGAGAGAGCCCGATGGCAGTGGCCCTGCCACAAGGGAGAGTTCAGGGGCAGCCCCAGGCTGCTAGCAAGGTCGGGGCAGGTGTTGGCGGCTCCCGCGAGTGAAGGCCCCAAACGCAGCGGTCCGGCCGCAGGAATGTGGCAGCAGCGGCAGCCTCCTGGCCACTGAAGAAGGGAAACAGCAGCGCTTCGGGCCACGGAGAAGTGGCAGTCCCAGCGGCTCCCTGCCACAGGACAAGGGAGAGGTCAGGCAACGTGGCCACAACAGCTTCCCGTCCGCATCAAGGAAGCAGCACAGGACGGAGGTGAGAAGTCTGCTCACGGGGGAAACTCAACGGGCAGGAATCATAACAGACAAAATTGCTAAACTATAGGTTGGTGGGTTCCATACTAGGAATTACCAGTCAACAAATGGACCTTGGAGTCATTGTGAACAATGCTTTGAAATCCTCAGCTAATTGTGTGACAGTTGCCAAAAAAGATATTAGAATATTAGGAATTATTCAAAAAGGAACAGAGAACAAAACAGGCCATATTATAATGCTGCTGTATCAATCCATGGTGCCACCATACCTTGAGTAGTGTGCTTAGTTCTGGTCGCCATATCTATAAAAAAATAACAGAGCTAGAAAAGGTGCAAAGAAGTGTAACAAAAATGATTAATGATTAAGTATGAAGAAAGGCTCAACAAGTTAGGGCTTTTTCTATAAACAGAGGGTAAATTAACATAAATACCTGCCCAACTGTGTGCTGGGGCAATGGAGCCCCTGATCTGATGACCCAATGTCTTACTGGAGCAAGAGAGGCCCCAGGGAAGTTGCCCCAATGTTTTTTTAAAAGTTTGGTAGGGCCTGGAGCAAAAGGCAGCCTCATACTAATGGTGGCACCCAGCCACTTGTGAAAGTGGCGAGTGAGCCGCGATGAGGAGAAGCAAACCCAGGGATTCCCTTTTTTCCCCTTGATGTAGTGACAGGCCACACACTGAAAACTAAAGCAGCTATCAGCTGCAAGGAGGGCAGTAATGGGACTGTGGGAGCCTGGGGAGCTCCCAGCAGGCATGTGAGAGTCAGCTGGGGCCACAGGAGCCTGGGGAGCTACCAGCAGCCAGAGAGAGCCCAGAAGTGCTGCAATGATTTCTTAAAAAAATAAAACAAATCCGCTCAGTACGGCTGGGGCCAATGTGCAATGGCAGCCGTGGGAACACTCCCGCTGCAATAATGAGGGGCAAGACAGAATCAGGGCTGATGACAAAGCCCTGGTCTGATACTGGGCTGATACTGGGTCCTTGCTGATGTCAGCAAGTGATGACAGCAAAAGGCTGCCTAGAGAAGCCTGAAGGAAAATAAAAGTTTTTAAAAATGAATAAAAATGTAAAACAAGCAATTTTAAAAATTGTAAAAGTTGGCAATTTTGGTGAGGAGCATTAGGAGACGTTCCCATCTTAGTGTCAGTACCCAGGAAGCACCCTGGCAAACCCAGCAGAAATAAGTTTAATAAACTTTCTCATATTAATAAAAATGAATATTTACACTTTAGAATGGTTTAGGGATATATGAGATCAGAAGTGAGTTATAATCAAGTTATCCCACCTGTTTTTCCCAGGGGGTCCCTATGACTGAAAAGCAATTAAAACATGTCAGAAACTGAGGTTTGGTGGTAGTGGTCACCAGATGAGATCACATAAGCCTTGGTTTGATTAAGAATGTTTAATATGTAAGTTAAAAATATTAGTAGCTTTAAAAGCATTAAAATAGCTAATATGGTTATGAAAGGACACAGAATACTTGTCACATTTATTTAGAAGCTAACCTGAAAGTTTGGTGTGATTTTGAACTGTGCAAATAGAGTTTTTTTTATTGGTTTCATTTTCCCATTCATTTTAATGGACAATCTAAAAAGTAATAAAAACAGCTCAGAGAAGAAAAAAAAAAAAAAGAAAACTCTTTGACATCCCATAGTTATGCTAGCCCACCTCATTGTCAATGCAAAGCAATTGGGTAATCAGGTTTGCATAACAACACCACATTGAGGCAAACCACAGAAATATTTGAGAAGTAATTTACCTTAAAAGAATATTTTGAACAGACTAAAAATAGTTTTAAAAGCTGATTTCCTTAGTCAAGGAACTTTTAGGTGGTTCCTTTGTGGATAAAAAGATTTTTTCAAGTAGATAAGAACTATTTCCCGATGAGACCTCAGAGGAGTAAGGATCTCTGCTGAGAATTTTCAGAAAGCATATTGAAAACATTGAAGCACAGCCATGCTTCAGAATGTACAATTCTGGTCGCCGCATCTCAAAAAGATATTGTTGTGATGGAGAAGGTACAGAGAAGGGTGACCAAAATGATGAAGGGGATGGAACAGCTCCTCTATGAGGAAAGGCAGAAGAGGTTAGAGTTGTTTAGCTTGGAGAAGAGACAGCTGAGGGGGGATATGATAGAGATGTTTAAGATCATGAGAGGTCTTGAACGAGTAGATGTGAATCAGTTATTTACTCTTTCAGATAATAGAAGGCCTAGGGGGCACTCAATGAAATTAGCAAGTAGCATATTTAAGACTAATTGAAGAAAATTATTTTTCATTCAATGCACAATTAAGCTCTGGAATTTGTTGCCAGTGGATGTGATTAATGCAGTTAGTGTAGCTGGGTTTAAAAAAGGTTTGGATAAGTTCTTGGAGGAGAAGTCCATTAACTGCTATTAATCAAGTTGACTTAGGGAATGGCCTCTGCTATTACTGGCATTAGTAGCAGGGGATCTTCTTAGTGTTTGGGTACTTGCCAGGTTCTTGGGACCTGGTTTGGCCTCTGTTGCAAACAGGATGCTGGGCTTGATGGACCCTTGGTCTGACCCAGAATGGCAATTTCTTATGTTCTTATGAAGAAGAGAGATCAGATCACAGAGACCTAGACTGAATGGAAAAGCACCCTAGGAAACAATAGTTGTGTGTGAGAGTGGTACTTATTGTAATTCTAATCCTTTCTGAGGTAAGGAATTAGTTAAAATTGAGGTTAATTTTCTACAGCTTGTCCATGGAATTTTGCCAGCTTTGATAGATAAGTGGATGTGAGAAAAGTGGATGATTGATGGTCTGATTCTGATTGGATTTAACTAACATTCATACTACCTCAGGAGAAAAATATTTTATAAACCCACAGACTTTAGACTGTAGATACTCGACCTGTAGATAAAGGTGTTGCAGTGTTGATCACAGGATCTATAGACAAAGGTATCTCTGTGTTGTTTCCTGAAAAGAAAACAAATCTTTGAAATATTTGGAATATAGAAGTCCTACAACTTGTTCCTGCCTTTATTGGTAAACAAGTGTGGAGTGTGAGAGAGTGAGTAATGAAATATTTTCCCTAATTTGTGAGTTCTCTCAAAGCTAGTATCCTTAGACAGGGTTGAATAATTATCTTTAGATTCCTATTAGCAAGAGCTCCAGTCTCATTTAGACATACACGCTAGCAGAATAATAGACTTAGGAAGATTGGCGGTGTGAGGCAGTCAGTCTTTATTATTGATTTGGTTTGAGTTAGAGCATGGTCAAGAGTGGTAGTCTGGGTCCCGTCTGTGCCATCAAGCAGCACAAGCTATCCTTTGATCACAAGCCACTAAAGGTTCATATCGTCCTGTGTCTGTGCTTTCTATCCAGCATTCACAAGCAGCCCTCTCAAAATGTATTACCCAGAAATTAATCAAAAATAAGTGGACACAAATGAACTGCAACACAATTTTGGTAAATTGCACTATTGCAAAAACACACCTAGATAGACAAGAGGTCATATTTAATCCTTGAATTATACCAGGTTACAAGTAATCCTTGTTCAGGAACTGGTTTCTATTCAAAATACTGTATTTAAGAATTAGAGTGAGAATTAAATATACAAAATTGTTTTGTGCATCAGAAGTGAATAATTTCTCATTGGAAATATTGACACTGTTCAAAGGTTTATTCTGTTCAATAATTATACTTGTTTTTAGAAGTGAAGAACTTGGAAAATAATCCATTTGCCAGCAAATAAAATAATTTAATTTGATTATAGAAGTACCTCTGAGATCATTTTTCTATTTTGAGTTATTTTCTGGTGAAGATACTCTGGGTATTAAAACTATTTTCATACCACCTTTAAAATTGGAAACCCCAATAGCCTTACCATCTGGCTACCCATGTGATAGTGCCCAAATCAGTTTGGTGCCCAAGGATGTTTACATTTAGTTTGGAGAAGAAATAGCTGAGAGGAGACAGAGGTTTATAAAATCATGAGTGGTGTTATTTATACTTTGTAATAATACTAGGACTAGGGATACTCCATGAAAACTAAGTAATAATGATCTAAAACAAAATCTAGAAATTATTTTTTCAGTCAATGCATAATCAAAATATGGAATTTGTGCCAGAAAATGGAGTCAAGGATAATAGTATAACTGAGTTTAAAAATGGTTTGGATACATTTCTAGAGGACAGGCCCATTAATCATTATTTAGCTGGATAGTCTTCAATATCTCCACCTCGCACTTTTAGGAGTGAGCCGTATGGAATGGGTTTTCATATTTGGGATCTGATGGGTTCTCCAAATGATCAGGGACAGAATGCTGGACTTGATGGACCATTGGTCTGACTCAGCATGGTACTAATGTTCTTCAAAAAGTGACACAAATTTGAAAGGGTCTGCCTGAGGTGAAATAAATCTTCAAGGGAGACATTGTGAGACGTTTCAGATCCCTAACACCTTGGGCTTCCTACTGCTGGTACTTGGATGTTTCCTTTAGCTTATGACACTATGATCTAATGGTGTCACCAAAGGAAAGTCAGATGAAACACTTAGCAAATAGGCATGGCCACTACCCAGGTTGAGCAATTCTCTTGCATTTCAAAACATAATCCCTCATTTTGGTTAAAAAAAAAAAAAAAAAAGAGCAGTGGTACTTTTTTGTTGTGTCCATTAAAACAAATTCATCCACTCCTACACATTTCAGATGGGTTTTATATAACATCCATCTTTTTCATCACATGATTATTCTTGTCACTTGAAAAAAGCTTTTGAAAGATGGCTATCATGCCACCAGATGGCACATGGCATGCACTAAAACAAAACAAAATGAAAAAAAGAAACAAAAAAACTCTAACCAATGAGTGAAAATGAGAGCAAAACAAAATAACCTCCCCCCCCCCCCCCCCCCCCCCCCCGCATACCTCTACTGCCTATGTCCTGAGCCTAATATTCACTTTGCCTTTGGGCTTTGCTTCATTGTCCATTGATGGGTTCAGTCCAATTCTCTGCTAAATGTTCAATTGGTTTTCAAATCTGACTTGCAAAATATAGTGGTAAAGGGATTTGAGTAATTATTTCCCTATACCTCAGTCTACCTGTTTATATATAACTATGTGTTATTATATTGTTGCATTTTCTGTACACTTCAGAAGCAGGCATATGGTATACAGGTACACTCAAAAACTGCATGAATCTCTTCTCTTGCTGCAAATGTAATTCAGAGTTACTGAGATTGTAAAGTGCTTTTGAATAGTGTTTGGATAAAATGCACTACAGAAATGCAAATTACTGAGTATAATTGTTTACATTTCCAACACTGAATTCAGGAAGTTACCTCCACACTGCAAAAACAGTTGGGCACCCCTGCACTTGCCCATTGAATCTGAGAAGCTTCCCTGGATGTATAAACAAATGACAAAACAGAAACATAATCTATTTGAAATATGCAAGGTCACATTATTGCCAGTAAAGGGCCCATGGAGAGAAGAATTGGGCAGAAAACAAAACAGCATGCTTCCAAGGTAGCAGGAAAAGCAATCATTTGTATTGGCACCACTAATTCAGGAGGAACATACACTTGTAGGATAGGGCACTACCTGCTCCATCAGTAGCTTTCTCTAGCAGGAAGGAACATCACTCTGTATGATCTTCCCGGCTTGGGGACCGATGCAATAAATTCATGTAGAAAGCTGGCGCTGAACAGTCAGCACCCGCTCTCTTAAAGCCCCCCAGGCACCCCCAAGGGGTCGCCATGCAATATTTAAATTAAGGGGTTGCATTAGCAAGGAAGCACTAGGGTGTCTTGCATGACCCTAATGCCTCCTTGCTAACAAGAATCCAATCAGTTTTCGTGATTCGGTCGTCCGCCGGCAAGGAAAACCGACGCCGAGTTTATCGCCATCAGATTTCCTTACCAGCAGACGGCCATCACGAAAACCTACGCCGATAGACCCGGCGTCGATTTTCCTTACCGGCGGATGACAGTCACAAAAATCGACACCGGGTTTATCGGCGTCTGTTTTCGTGATGGCTGTCTGCTGGTAAGGAAAACCGTCGCCGAGGGTTCAGAAAGCGAATGCTTGTCAGTCGAGCACCGTTTCCTGAACCCAACTGTCTATTTTTTTTTAACTTTTTTTGTTTCTTTAATTTTTCATTCTACTTAATATCACAACAATATTAAGTAGGAGGCAGTACAGAAAAGCAGGTAAGTTCTAAAATAAATAAAATTAGGTTAGTTGGTATGGTTTAGGGGTCAGGGTTAATAGGGGTTGACGCACGCATGTTATAAGATTGTCGCGTCCATGTGTGCGCATCAACAAACATGTGCACATGGACGCCCATGTGAATCTTTCAAAATATACCTTTAAAGACTTACCTCCATTTTGTGCCTGCAGAAATAATTTTTATTGAATAAGGTCAAAGATAATATACAGTAGATATGTAGCAAATAGTCAAACTCAGATGTGGTGACGAGGGGCTCAGTCTGTATCACATCATGCCCATGGTTTGATTGCTTAATGCAAAAAACACTCATTCTGCATTGAGCTTTACAGTAAAACCTACGTAGTCTGCAATTTTCTTCCTGGTGATTGTGTAAATCCTTTTGCTGTAGACTCATGAACTTTTGTACTTGTTGCTTGCCCAGATCTGCCACTTGATGGTTACTTGTGAGACCAGAAGGGTTTTTGTTCTAGAAAAGGTATGTAGGTCCTGGACCTCAGGAATGCCAACTCTGTTATGAGGGGTCAGTATTCTAGGGAGGAGCTGGCAAGACTGGGAGCGGTAAATGAAGTAGAAGAGTGTTAAAAACTATAACAAACCATTGTAAAGGCACCATATTTTTATATTAGGAAATTAACCACAAGAAAGAGCAAAAACAGACCAGTATGGTTTTCAATAGGTCACTGAAAATGTAAGAGCAAAAAAGGTTTGCTTTTAGAAAGAGGAGGGACAGGGAAATACCTTGAAAGGCTAAAAAAGTAAAAAAATAGTAAAGAAAATGTTACATTTGGCCAGCTGCAGAATAGCCACATGACCAGCCCCACTCACCCCAAGATGCCATTGACCATTCGTCATGGCATGGATGCCGGCAGCTCATCTTCCCAGTCTGTCTTCTTAGGTATACATATGTGACGCATTAAGCCTTAAAGGCCCTGTGGTGGGAAAGCATCACTCGAGGGCCTCCTGATGACATCATGTGGCTGGGTATTTAAATCCAGCCGCGACTCCTCACTTTGCCTCAGCATCAGGTCTCATGTTCCTGTTTGCCTTACCTCTGCAACTTGCC
The DNA here is from genome assembly GCF_901001135.1 of Rhinatrema bivittatum. Taxonomy (NCBI): domain Eukaryota; kingdom Metazoa; phylum Chordata; class Amphibia; order Gymnophiona; family Rhinatrematidae; genus Rhinatrema; species Rhinatrema bivittatum. The sequence goes on along the minus strand of NC_042622.1, from coordinate 53,031,330 downwards.
CTACCTTGTTTCTTCCAGCCCAGCCTTGCCTCATCTCGTCCAGCCTGCCCTGCCTCATCTCGTCCACCTTGCTTTGCTCACCTTACCTCTTCCAGCCTGCCTTGCCTCATCAATCCTCTTGCCTTTCTCCTGCCTTCTTCTCAGACTGACTACTGGACTGACCTTTGCATGGTCCTTGGCTGCTCTTTCTGACTGCCTGCCATTGACTCTTGCCTGGACCTCGACTATTCTTGCTTGCCACCTGGCCTCGGACCCTCTGTCTCTTTTTGCCCTGTGGGACTGTCACCTAAGCACTGCCGGCCCCTGGAAACCTAGGGCGCAACCTGCGGGGGAAAGGGCTGGTAAAGATGAAGCTCCAGGACCCAGCCTCGTCCCGGGGTACGCTCGCCATCTGTCTGTGTGAGCCCAGGGGGTTACGCTCCCTAGGCTGGGCCAACCACATCACAGCACTAAGGGCCCACCTTCATTACAGAATAGCAAGGTGCAAACTGAGAAAACAATTACTAGGCAATAAAACAAGATGACAAGATTTTTTTGTATGTTCACTAAAAACAGTAGGGCAAGAATGGTTCTTTACAAGTTCCATCAAGGAAGGAAGTACATGAAAGAAGTAGTCATAAGAGAATGTTTTCAATTGATGGTGCAGAGCTTTGGAACCTTATGCCTGCAGAGATTTGTTTGAAAACAAATTATCTATCATTTAGGAAAAGGTAAAAAAAAACAGTTTTTTTTCAAATGAATAATTTTGTTTGGTGGGTAAAATAGTCAATAAGTAGAATAAGGAGTTGGAAGAAATGTCAGTTCTCCCTTATTTCTTCTCTTTTGTCTTTTTTATGGGGACAGGAGTATGGGATTGTTTAATTTTAGATGTTCTTAAATAGTTTTAAATGATTTATAAGTGTTTTTAGCTGTTTTTGTATTTTTTTCTTAATTTGTTGTAAACTGCCTTGGGTAGCTATATTAATCTGATTGGCGTGGTATATAAGTAATAAATGAAATGAAGCATGGCATTGTATAAAAAGGAAAGGTAATGAATGTGAGGAAGAAAAAGAAAAAGCAGAAACAGGAATGGAAAATAGTTAGGCAAGATGGGCCTTGTAATTATTCTGCCATGATATTTTATGTTTTGAAGTATATGTTTTTCCAGCTTAAGAGGACTTTGGAAAAGATCTGTGGATTCTAGGGACATGCGTTCATTTAAAATCAGACCGATTCAATTTGGTTTGTTGAAAATGATAATAAAAGGCCAGTGTCCCAAAAGTTAACAAATATTTTTATTTGCATTTATTTCCATTTCCTATTAAAGTCTATGGTACAAGTAAGTGAGGAGATTTTTTTCTCCTTAGGCAGCTAGCAACGTCTGATTTCACTTGACCATAGACTGACTAAAGCCATGGGAGCCGATGCAATATCAGGCGTTCCACTTAGCGAGGTGGTGAGTGTGTGATTGGATGCACATTTTTTGAGTGCAAACAGAATGCCAATGCAATATCTGGATTAGCGCATCCATAACGCGCCACAAAATCTGTATGTAGGGAATAGCACCAATGGCATGCAAATCTTATTTAAATGCAACAATTATCTATAAGTACCCAATGCAGTAATGCGTGCCAAAATTTTGCCCATCCTTAGCGAGTTTTTTACGTTCGGAATTTTGCGCCTGCCTTACCCTGGCGTTATTGTGCTGGAGCTAGTGGTAGCTGGCGGTTCCTGAAAGTTTCCTGCTTTTTCAGTGGAAAATGTTACTTCCTTGTCATGCTAACCTTCTTCTTGTGCCTGCGAGCAAGAATTAGGGCAGCCACACGGGTGATAGCAAATAACCCTGGCAATGACAGAAGACCAGAGGACCATGCAGCGCCGGCCCAGGCACAGGTTAGCAAATGGCTTTAATCCTTTTAAATCTTTATTAAGAACTTGTCGATTGGATGTCCTATTCTGGGGCCATCAGAAGATGCCCAGGGCTTCGACGTCTGTAACGTTGACAGCTAAAAGTTAAACATCCATTACTTTGGCGTCCATTACTAGAACAATGGATGCCAAAGTCCTAAGCCCCAGGTTTCAGGCCTCAGGCACCTTTAACTAACAGTTGCCTTTTTAGGAACCCTTTAGTTTTGGAACTGTTTAAAAATGTGTTCTTTTGTAGCTTTCCCGCCACACAGCTGTGATAAGCTGAGTATGTGGTTGGTGTGTTAGAAAAACACCTGATAGACCCTCAGTCTGATCCAGTATGGCATGTCTTATGCTATTATCTTTTCAGGTGCAGCCCAGAGCCACACGTAGACCCTGCAGGCAGCATGTTATTCGGCTACACACAACTCTCCTTGGATTACCTGAGTCAGAAGTGGTGCAAAGATACTGTCTCAGCTCTAGAGCACTTGAGACCCTGTATGAGGACCTGCGCAATGATATTGATCCCATCGCCTCTCACAACCATGTGGTCCCTGGGCTGGCAAAACTTCTATGTGCCTTACAAGTTTTTTGCAACAGGAAGTTTCCAGAATAAAATAGGACTGGTTTGCGGGATGAATCAGCCCTCAGTCTCGCGGCACTTTGACAAGTCTTGGGAGCTATGATAAAATGCATGCAACAGTATATTTATTTCCCAGTAGACCCAAGGCAACTGTAGGAGATCTAGCACGGATTCTTTGACATAGTTGGGATGCCCAATGTATTGGGCGCAATAGACTGCACCCATATTGCACTTACCCCCAGCTCGGTACAGGAGAGTGCATTCTACAATTAGAAGTCATTACATTCAATGAATGTGATGTGCATCAACAGATCCTGAATGTAGCATTGAGGTTTCCAGGGAGCTGCCATGATTCCTACATCCTTGCTCATTCGTTGCTTGGAACCAATTTTCCAGAAGGGAAAAATGATGATGGCTGGTTGCTCAGTAAATAACAGTAGCTGTCAGAAGTCTTGATAGACAACCACATGAAGTATTTTGGTGCTATTGTATTGTTAAGGTAAGTGTAGTATAAAATGAGCCAGTTATGTATATGCTATATGAAATAGTGTATATATGTGTTTCCTGGTGTTTTGTGAGTGTCATTGATGCAGTATTGATTACCTCTTTTATAGATGATGTGGGCTCTGGCTGTAATCCATGATTGCTGACTATGCTCCTGGCCCTGCGCACTGCAGCTGAAAGACAGTACAACAAGGCACATACCAGCACTAGGTCTGTCATCAAATGGACATTTGTCAAGCTGAAAGGATGATTCAGATGCTTGAATCGGTCAGGTGATGCCCTCCAGTGCAGTCTCGTAAAGGTCACATGCATTATTATGGCCTGCTGCATGCTATATAACCTCACGTTGCGTTTTGGGCTAGATGTGGAGGTCCCTAAAAACTTGCTCCCAGATCCACCTCTACAACCAGCTGCTGAAGTGGACAACACAGTGCGAGGCTCGGAGGTTTTAAGGTCATTAAGGAGTATTTCTTGTGTAGGTTCTTAGCGGTCTTACAAATAACCCCTCTCCTCTGAAGATATTTCGAATAATCTAAATCCACTCTTTTGTGTTTTCTATTTCAGGAGTTGTAATTGGAGTCCGAGAGAGACACTGATTTTTTTTTTAGTGAATAAATAATGTTTCTACAGCTAAGTGAATCTGTGATTTAATGTAGTTCCTTAACATCCTTACTGACCAGTGTCCCTTCCAGAGATGTCCTGAACTTGGATGCTTAAGTCCAAGGTGTCTCTTAAAGGTGCTGGAATTGGGCCGCCGATCTCAGATTGTTCGGATGCCCAAATTTGGCGCCTTTAAGGGACGCCGTGGACATTGACGTCCATGAGGGGCCGCATCAATGGACACTTAAGCCCAAGGTATCGCTTAAAGGCGCCAGATTTGAGCCGCTGATCTCAGGTTCTCCGCATGCCCAAATCTGGCACCTTTAAGGGATGCCCTGGACTTGGATATCCTTTATCTTCCTCACACATGGTTCCTTGTGTGCATGTCTTATGACATCCATCCCCTGCAGCCACGCCCAGATGTCCATTTTGAGCGGAGCTGTTGGCAGCATGCCGCAAGGCTGGCTGCCAAACCTTTCCGAGGGAGATGTGCGACTTCTGGCACAGATGATAGTCGAGGATGAAAACTGCTTCTTCTTTCTCCCTGGGCGCTAGCTGAACCAGGATAGTGCAGATGCTGCCTGGCTGGTTCTCAGGGCAAGATTTAATGCCCAAGTGTCCTACCCAAGAGATGTGAGTATGGGTGAGGCCTAGAGTAAAGTATTAAAGAAGGAAATATAGCTTGGAACTTATAGGAGATTTTCAATACCGACACCAAAACGCTAAAAATAACTTGAATTGTAGAATGGGTGTGAGGTGCAGGGGCCCTGCATCATTTTCTCTAAGTAGTAATGTTTGCATTTTTAATTCCTGCGCCAGGTGGAGGCATTGAAAAAGATGGCCAGGCGACTGCGACAGGAGAAGAAAGAGTGGCTCCTGGCCCTCCGTGCCTGGATTGGCCACTGTTGGAAACAGGATGCTGGGCTTGATGGACCCTTCATCTGACCCAGTATGGCATGTTCTTAATCACAGTCGAATGTTCAACCCCCTAAATTGATAAAAAAGCAAATGATGAGTGCACTAGTCCATTAACTTCTCTTTGCTCCATAAAAATCTTATTGTTGTGAGTAGAAATAATAGGTTTTATTTATATCTGATGTGTAAAATCGATGCATCTTGATTACCACCTTTCTTCCACCCATCCTTCCATCTTTCTTTTCCCAACACTTTGCTATTTGCTATTTCAGACACCTCCAGCACAGAGGAGGAGGAGGAGGAGGAAAAAATACCACCTCGTCCATCAACATCACCTTTGCACCTCCCGAGTCAACCACCACCTTTGCCAACCCCGCCACCTCTGCCATCACCACCAACTCCAACACCACCATGCCTGAGCCCCCATCCCCTCTGCCCATTTCCCACTACATGTCCCTGCAGGACGAGGAGATAGTCATCATTGACAATGAGGAGTCCTCCATTTATGCTCCATCTGTGGACCACGATTGGCAGGAGCAAGAGGCTGCAGCCGAGGACATGCCTCATGAGGAACGAAGGCCTTCTTCAATCGAGGCACCCCTGGATGCTGTGCTCACACTGCTCAGTTGGCTGGACCACAGGATGGACACAATGAAAGGGCTCCCGGTGTATGTGGGGGGGGCAACTTGGCAGAGATGGTACAAGGCCAGCAGCAGATGATTGAGCTTCTGTCATCTATAGCAGGAGCTCAATCACTGATGGTTCTGTCCCAGCCCCAGCCAAGTAGGCCCCTGCCACCCCACCAGCGATGCTTCTCCTTGTCCCCCAGGGACACCAACATGTTTCCTGCCCTCCATCCCAATCCTCTCCTTTATTTTGTAAATACATATTTTTATTTTTGTAAATATTTTTATATTGATTTGTTTTTATTCATAAATATTTTGAAATGTGTTGCTTGTCCTCTTGGCTCTCCAACTATTACAACCAGGACCAGCCTCCAGTGCTGTACCATTGCTCAAGGTAATGTGCATGGGCAAAAATACGATGGAGAGGGAAGTAGAGGGATAGGACGATGACAGTGGTCTTGCCAGGGTCGGGTGAGGATTGGGAAAGATAATAAAGATGGAAATGATGAATAGGGGTTGGGGGAAGAAAAGGGATAATGGGAAAGTGCCCCCCTTGTTAGATTTTGCCACTATCTCCTGTGTTTTTCTTCACAGGCTTCCCACATTTGGGGAAATGCTTAATCCTAGCTGAATAAAACACATGAAGGTATAAAACAGAAAACTTTAAAACATTGGAATAATGAGAGACATTGCTTGCAAGCTTTAAAAAACACAGTACTATTTTATTGCAAAAACTAAGAAATAGAGAAGTATCACTGTGGGTTTGGTGACCAGAAGGCTTTGGATAAGTCCTCCATGGCCACACCCAGTCGACCCACCAATATGGTCATTTTAGTTATGAATTCAGCATTATCATGCTGCAGTTGCTGGAGGACTGAGTGGACTGCAGTCCACTCCTCGGCCACAGCAGTGCAGTGCCCATGCTGCAGTTCGATCAGGTCAGTCCTCATGTTGTTGGCCGGCTCGATCAGGCAGATTATGGGCATGCCAACCACTTCCTCCTGCTGCTGTACTGGAGCCCCTGTAGTCTCCACTGACTGTGTTTCAGGGTGTCCTCCTGTAGGGTTAGTTGTCCACTCTTCCTTGGGTTGGGTCTCCTCGACCAGTTCACTCTCAGTGGGAGGGTGCTCATCTGAATTGTCAGGGAACATGAATTCCACACCATCTTCCATATTCTGAGTGGTCACGTTGTTCACTGGTGCAGCAGCAGGAATGGATAAAACAGTCAGTAATTAGTTATGTTGATTACCCAAGCACCAGAAAAAGAAATAAACAATGCAAACATGGTAGTCAGTTTGAAAATTGTACCTTCTGGTTGCCTTAAGTCACACCCATCGGGGCAGACTCTTCATTTACCCGCCTCTGAGTGCAGATTTGACAGGATCAGCTCCTCCAGGGGAATCAATATCAGAGCGCAAGCAGGTGCACCACCTGACCTTTTTTGTGAAGCCACAATTTTTCCCGCCTTCTCTTTAACCTCCCTGTGGGTGTCTCGCCAGTGGTGATGAATCTGCTTGACATCCCGTATCTTGAACCCCTGGAGACTGACCTCTCATGCAATACGCACCCAGATTTGCTTCCTGGTCGATGAGGATGACCTGGATTTGAATAGCGCCCTGTAGTTCTCATGGATGCTGCTTCTCTGCATCAGAGAAGCACACATCACATACACGCTTCTGTGGAGGTTGGAGACCTCTGGGACCTGCAAAGTCTTCCTGCACAGTTGTCTGTCTATCTTCCTGCGGCAACTTTTTGTTTTCTTCCATTGAGCTGGCTGTCCATTTGGCCACCAGCATTTTGACCATTGTTCTCCATTTCACTGGCTTGCTGCTAAAACAGAGATGGAACAAAAGTATTGTACACCTGTTATTGGCAATTTCAAGAAGAGCAATGATACATGAGAAAACAGATAGGACAGATAGAAAAACAGACTAGCATAGAAAGGACAAAGACACAAGCCTCCCAGAGAGTATGGACATAGAGAGAAAGGCCTCCCAGAGAGCATGGATAGATAGAAAAATAGACCATCATAGGTAAATGACACAGGTCTCCCACATGAACAGGTAGAAAAACAGACTATCAGATGGAAAGCCACTGTTGGAAACAGGATGCTGGGCTTGATGGACCCTTGGTCTGTGTTATGTTCAGAGTTAGTCTGCTTGGAGTTAGCAATCTGTTATTGATCTGATGCCTGATGGGAGGAGCAATCAGATAGTTGAGGGTGGATCCTTGGACCAGTGGCAGATGACCACGCCTCCGGGGAATGACCCTGAGAGGGACCACCGGTCAGGCTCAGAGTTAGAAGACTTCCAGGCAGAAGAGTATTCAAAGTAAGTCTGGGATGAGGGCCCTCGAGGAGCGAGTACCGGTTCCAGACTGTCACCCTGAAAAACAAGGAGAGAGTGAGGCCCCCGAGGAGCGGGTACCTCTGGTAAGTCAGAGGAGGCAGAGTAGCTTAGACAGACAAAGCGAGTCCATTGTCAATCCGTGTCCGTGCTAACTCGATGTGTTAGCAAATTCCAAGACCTTAAATATTGATCGCGGGTGACGTCATCTTCGGGGGACACCCCCGAGGTTCACACCAATGCTGGTACTTCAATCGGGGCTGCGTCACGCACGCGCCCCTAGGCCTCCAGGAAACATGGTGGTTGCAGCGTCGAGCCAGTCCGGGAACGCCGGAGGGTCCACGGCAAATGGACACCGCGGCAGCCAATCTTCCCGCAGATGGAGAGGGAGGCACCAAAGAGGTAAGGAGGGTGGAAAGAGAGCATTGGGCACTGACGGACACAACAGTCTGACCCAGTATGGCATGTTCTTATATTCTTATGAATCAGGCCTCCCAGAGACCATGGTCAGATATGAAAAAGGGACTCAAAGGAACATAAAACGTGCAAACACTGGAATTATAATGGCTCCCCTGGAAGCAGGAAAAAGGCAAGCTTTAATGGCGCCATAATCCAACCCTTCAGCATACAAGAATTGGGCGTCCTTTAACGAGTATTCTACTGATGTACAATGGTAGGGCGTCGCTAAATAGGTTTCCAGGTGCCAGAATGTAAAAACACTGAAAAAATGTAGCTAAGAATGTATAGTGGACAGGCAGCCCCTGGACACTAGAAAAACATTCTTACCTACTTTTTTCAGTATCCTTTCATCCCGGCCCCCTGATATCTATTGGACATCGGTCTTTCGTGTTATACACACTCAATCATCAGATGTTGATAGGTAGAACAAACACAAATGGATTTTTGTGGATGTCCGATTCCTGGATGTCCTTTCAAAGCAGTGAATATGGGAAGATGGACACCCAGGAACCAGATGCCGATAAAAAAGACCCCATTTGTGGACGCTTTCAAGGATGTCTATTTACTCCTCCATGCCGACAAAAGTAAAATACAGCATGAAAAAAACATTTAAATAAGCAGAAAGCAACCACCTCTTACCTTTGGAAAATGAAGGAAATAAAGAAATTAAAGCAGAAATTGCATGAATTCAAGGGACCACTTCACACCAGTCAGTGGCCAGTACAGGACCAATTGAACTCAGCCTTAAGGAAAATTTGCCTCATGGCAGCATTTTATATACCCTGCAAATAGGATTATGATGCGCATGCTGATGTCACAGTGGGGAAGCAAAGCCGGTTTCAAATATTGCTCTTTTAATTAAAATAAAGTTACTTTTGTAATTGAAACTATTGTGTTATTGTATTACAGTTGACAAAAGCCTTTTTGACAGGTATATGCAGACATAGATCACACTTGCTATGCAATATTGGATGTCCAATGCAATAAAATATATGGGGCTACAAATGCTCTGTTTAGACTTTTTCACTTTAGATTCATTTAAATATTGCAAGCACGATACCGATGAGAAATTGTGCACACATTAAAACTGTGTGCGTTCCTAATGAATGCATTTTTTTGTGTGCGTCTTTTATTGCATCAGCCCCTTGGTGATAAGGGACAGGTAGGAAGCAGGACCAATCAAGATGAAGGATTATTTTAACCAGCCTATCCTAGCTGGCATCTCCATGGATTGACAGTGACTTCCTCTTTTTTTTTTTTTTTCAAGCTGAAAGTGAAAGAAAGGAAACTTCATTTTAGTTCATTTGCCTGTGGACTATGGGAGAGAGTTATTGTGTATCTCTGCCAGCTAAAAGAAATTGCAAAAAGAGTGAAAACAGACTGAGAAATGACAAGATAGGATCTTGCTTTTCTATTGTCACACACTGTTACTGTGTGTCAAAAATCTTTTTTTTTTTTTGCTTTTTTTTCAGTGATACAGCACACACAGCGTGACCGCAAAGTATTATTGTAACACAGAATAAAAAACAGAAAGAAAAGTCTGTAAGAGAGCTCTGAATTGGTTGCAACACTGTACTGGCACAGAAATTTGTAAACTGCAGAAGTGCAGTTAATGAGTAGAAAACACAGCAAGAAAGCCACACTTGGAGGTTTGCTTCTCTGAGTCTCGTATTTGAGTGTAAAAAGAATTCAAACTGTGCATGTAAACTGTACAAAGTGGCGTTTTACATAAACTGTTTCATGATCTCTTGATAAGACAGTACCGCTACCCGTCATAAGCAGACAATCACTAGGCAGGCAGGCAAAGAGGTGGTTGCGTGTGTGCAGTTGTGCAATACACATTTTGTGTGTGTGTGTGTATGTGTGACAAGTGAGTAAGAGGAGTACACATAGTAACATTACTTGTAGAAAAACAAACCCCTTTCCATAGGCAGTACCACTGCTGCTGCTGCTGTTTCACCTCTCTCATTGTGCCTTGATTTGTTTTTCTCACCAATGCTGCAGCTGCTGCTTCTCCCCTTTCGCTGTGCCTTGCTGTGTTCATGCCACTGTTACATCTGCTTTGTTGCTCTTAAGGTACTCAGTAGTGCTTATGCAACTATTGTTCGTGCTCTTTGCTCTTTTTTAGTCGTCCTGTGGTGTTCATGCCGCTATTATTGGTGCCCTTTGCAACTCTTTAGTTGTCCAGTTATGTTCATGCCGCTATTGTTGGTGCCCTTTGCTCTTCTTTAGTTGTCCGGTGATGTTCATGCCGCTATTGTTGGTGCCCTTTGCTACTCTTTAATTGTCCTGTGATATTCATGCCGCTATTGTTGGTGCCCTTTGCTCTTTTTTAGTCGTCCTGTGGTGTTCATGCCGCTATTGTTGGTGCCCTTTGCAACTCTTTAGTTGTCCAGTTATGTTCATGCCACTATTGTTGGTGTCCTTTGCTCTTCTTTAGTTGTCCGGTGATGTTCATGCAGCTATTGTTGGTGCCCTTTGCTACTCTTTAATTGTCCTGTGATATTCATGCTGCTATTGTTGGTGCCCTTTGCTCCTCTTTAGTTGTCCTGTGATATTCATGCCGCTATTGTTGGTGCCCTTTGCTCCTCTTTAGTTGTCCTGTGATGTTCATGCCGCTATTGTTGGTGCCCTTTGCTCTTCTTTAGTTGTCCGGTGATATTCATGCCGTTATTGTTGGTGCCCTTTGCCCTTCTTTAGTTGTCCTGTGCTCCTCTTTAGTTGCCCGGTGATGTTCATGCCGCTATTGTTGGTGCCCTTTGCTCTTCTGTAGTTGTCCGGTGATGTTCATGCTGCTATTGTTGGTGCCCTTTGCTCATCTTTAGTTGTCATGTGATGTTCATGCCACTATTGTTGGTGCCCTTTGCTCTTCTTTAGTTGTCCTGTGATGTTCATGCCACTATTGTTGGTGCCCTTTGCTCATCTTTAGTTGTCCTGTGATGTTCATGCCACTATTGTTGGTGCCCTTTGCTCATCTTTAGTTGTCCTGTGATGTTCATGCCACTATTGTTGGTGCCCTTTACTCTTCTTTAGTTGTCCAGTCATGTTCATGCCGCTATTGTTGGTGCCCTTTGCTCCTCTTTAGTTGTCCAGTGATGTACATGCCGCTATTGTTGGTGCCCTTTGCCCTTCTTTAGTTGTCCGGTGATGTTCATGCCATTATTGATGGTGCCCTTACCCTTCTTTAGTTGTCCTGTGCTCCTCTTTAGTTGTCCGGTGATGTTCATGCCGCTATTGTTGGTGCCCTTTGCTCTTCTGTAGTTGTCCGGTGATGTTCATGCTGCTATTGTTGGTGCCCTTTGCTCATCTTTAGTTGTCCTGTGATGTTCATGCCACTATTGTTGGTGCCCTTTGCTCTTCTTTAGTTGTCCGGTGATGTTCATGCCACTATTGTTGGTGCCCTTTCCTCTTCTTTAGTTGTTCTATGATATTCATGCCATTATTGTTGGTGCCCTTTGCTCTTCTTTAGTTGTCCTGTGCTCCTCTTTAGTTGTCCGGTGATGTTCATGCCACTATTGTTGGTGCCCTTTGCTCCTCTTTAGTTGCCCTGTGATATTCATGCCATTATTGTTGGTGCCCTTTGCTCCTCTTTAGTTGTCCAGTTATGTTCATGCCGCTATTGTTGGTGCCCTTTGCTCCTCTTTAGTTGCCCTGTGATATTCATGCCACTATTGTTGGTGCCCTTTGCTCATCTTTAGTTGTCCTGTGATGTCCATGCCGCTATTGTTGGTGCCCTTTACTCCTCTTTAGTTGTCCTGTGATATTCATGCCATTATTGTTGGTGCCCTTTGCTCCTCTTAGTTGTCCTGTGATGTTCATGACACTATTGTTGGTGCCCTTTACTACTCTTTAGTTGTCCTGTGATGTTCATGCCGCTATTGTTGGTGCCCTTTACTCCTCTTTAGTTGTATTGTGATATTCATGCCATTATTGTTGGTGCTGTATGCTGATTTTTATGTGTCTTGTGGTGTTCAAAATCATAGTGCATATAGAAAAACATGGTTTAATGGAACATAGTCAGCATGGATTTACCCAAGGCAAGTCTTGCCTCACAAATCTGCTACATTTTTTTTGAAGGGGTTAATAAACATGTAGAAAAAGGTGAGCCAGTAGATGTAGTGTATTTGGAATTTCAGAAGGCATTTGACAAAGTCCCTCATGAGAGGCTTCTAAGGAAACTAAAAAGTCATGGAATAGGAGGCAGTGTCCTTTCGTGGATTACAAACTGGTTGAAAGACAGGAAACAGAGAGTAGGATTAAATAGTCAATTTTCTCAGTGGAAAAGGGTAAACAGTAGAGTGCCTCAGGGATCTGTACTTGGACCGGTGCTTTTCAATATATTTATAATTGATCTGGAAAGGAATACGACAAGTGAGGTAATCAAATTTGCAGATGATACAAAATTATTCAGAGTAGTTAAATCACAAGCGGATTGTGATAAATTGCAGGAGGACCTTGCGAGACTGAAAGATTGGGCATCCAAATGGCAAATGAAATTTAATATGGACAAGTGCAAGCTGATGCATATAGGGAAATATAATCCATGCTGTAGTTACACGATGTTATGTTTCATGTTAGGAGCAACCACCCAGGAAAAAGATCTAGGCATCATAGTGGATAACATATTGAAATTGTCAGCTCAGTGTGCTGCGACAGTCAAAAAAGCAAACAGAATGTTAGGAATTATTAGGAAGGGAATGGTGAATAAAACGGAAAATGTCATAATGCCTCTGCATCGCTGCATGGTGCGACCGTACCTTGATTACAGTGTACAGTTCTGGTTGCCACATCTCAAAAAAAGATATAGTTGTGATGGAGAAGGTACAGAGAAGAGTGACAAAAATGAAGGAGATGGAACTGTTCCCCTATGAGGAAAGGCTAAAGAGTTTAGGGCTGTTCAGCTTGGAGAAGAGACGGCTGAGGGGGGATAAGATAGAGGTCTTTAAGATCATGAGAGGTCTAGAATGGGTAAATGTAAATCGGTTATTTACTCTTTTCGATAATAGAAGGACTAGGGGGCACTCTATGAAATTAGTAAGTAGCACATTTAAAACTAATAGGAGAAAATTCTTTTTCACTCAATGCACAATTAAGCTCTGGAATTTGTTGCCAGAAGATATGATTAGTGCAGTTAGTGTAGCTGGGTTTAAAAAAGGTTTGAATAAGTTCATGGAGAAGTCCATTAACTGCTATTAATGAAGTTGGCTTAGGGAATAGCCAGTGCTATTAATTGCATCAGTAGCATGGGATCTTCTTAGTGTTTGGGTAATTGCCAGGTTCTTGTGGCCTGGATTGGCCTCTGTTGGAAACAGGATGCTGAGCCTAATGGACCCTTGGTCTGACCCAGCATGGCAATTTCTTATGTTCTTATGCCACTGCTGCTGTTGCTGCTGCTTCACTCCTCTTTGGGTGTCATTTGCTCCTGTTTTGGTTTCTTGGGGTGTTCATGCCTCTGCTTGCACTATGTTGCCCCCCTCACAGAGCCATAGATTATTGCTGCCATTCTTCTTGCTGCATTACTCTGCCCCTGTGCTTTGTGGTTTTAAACACCAGTGCTCCTGCTGCTCCAAGCCGCTCTTGCCACCGGTTCTTTCTTTGCTCCTGATGTTTTCAAACTGCCTTATGGTCCTTACTGACTGTTGGTCTTGCCATGCCAATCTGCTGCTTTAGGCACTTGCTACACCTCTCAAGGGCATTGTGGGTCTTCATGCCACTGCTATTCATGTTAGGGATGTGAATCATTTTTTGACGATTTAAAACAATCGTCAGATATATTTTAAATCGTCAAAAATCGTTAAGAGTCGCGATACAATAGAAATTCCCCCGATTTATCATGAAAAATCGTAAATCGGGGGAGGGGTGAGGGCGGGGAGAACCGGCATACCAAAAAAACCCCTAAACCCACCCCGACCCTATAAAACAAATCCCTTACCTTCCCCCACCCGCCCGAACCCCCCAAAACGTTTTACGAGTACCTGGTAGTCCAGTGGGGCGCGGTGACCGATCTCCCGCTCTCGGTCCTTCGGCGCCATTTTGGCTGCCACTCAAAAATGGCGCCGATGGCCCGATAAAAAAACCCCCCACCCGACCCTTTAAAAATGACCCATTAGCTTCCCTCACCCTCCCAATCCCCTCAAAACATACCTGGTGGTCTAGTGGTGGTCCCGGGAGCGATCTCCCGTTCTCAGGCCGTCGTCTGCCACTCATAAAGATGGTGCCGATGGCCCTTTGCCCTTACCATATGACAGGGTATCCGTGCCATTGGCCGGCCCCTGTCACATGTTAGGAGCACTGGCTGGCCGGCGCCATCTTTAAAGATGGCCACCACCATATTTAAAGATGGCCACCACCGTCGTAAAGATGGCCACCACCATCTTTAAAGATGGCGCCGGCCATCCAGTGCTCCTACCATGTGACAGGAGCCAGCCAATGGCACGGATACCCTGTCATATGGTAAGGGCAAAGGGCCATCGGCGCCATCTTTATGAGTGGCAGCTGACGGCCTGAGAACGGGAGATCGCTCCCGTGACCACCACTAGACCACCAGGTATGTTTTGGGGGGCTCGGGAGGGTGGGGAAGCTAAGGGGTCGTTTTTAAAGGGTCGGGTGGTTTTTTTTTTTTTATCGGGCCATCGGCGCCATTTTTGAGTGGCAGCCAAAATAGTGCTGATGGCCCGAGAGCGGGAGATCGGTCCCCGCGCCCCCACTGGACCACCAGCTAATCGTAAAAAGTTTTTGGGGGGTTTGGGAGGGTGGGGGAAGGTAAGGGGTTAATTTTAAAGGGTCGGGCCTCACTACAAAAAAAATAACGATGTGAATCGGAACCAATTCCGATTCACATCACCCACATCACCCACGATCAGATTTTCTTCCCCCCTCTAGCCGAACCCGATCGTTAAGACGATCGGGCACACGATTCACATCTCTAATTCATGTTCTTTGCCCCTCTTTTGGAACTTTGGGGTGTTCTTGCCACTTATGGTGCTCCTTTGTTCCTCCCATGGTGCCTTGGTCTCGTCATGCTTCTGTTTGGCTTACTCTGGCTATTCATGCCACCCTTGGTGCCACGTTTCCCCACGTTTGGTGTCTTGAGTACCCTCCTTCTGCTGCTGATGTCTGCCTGAAAGTTTCTTTTAACTTGTATAGAAAACCCCAATTTTGGAGCTCAAAATAGAAAGCATCACTTCCCCCCATTGACTTTATTGGGAAACAAAGGAACAAATGACATGAATAGACAAAAAAAAGTGTTTTTTCATTTGAAACAAAGAAATATGGAGGCATACAAAACGATTGAACAAACCAAAATGATTCATTTTTTCTCTGCACATCCCTAGTAGATTCACATTAGAGCCAGCTCTTCTCATTATCTCTGAGAGATGGCATTTCATTTATTCATTCTATGGTTATTTTCTGTAAAAGTTAACTTTATTTTTGAGCTAGGTAAATTTGTGTTTCCAGTCTAATGGTGTTGCTGGTAGCCAGGAGGTTTAAATTATTTTCTTTCTGTGATACAAACAAGTTTAAAACAACTCATGGCAGGTGCTTAGTATGCTCTCAGTGAAGAAAGCCAATTATGCCTGTAAAGTATAACATTGATTTGACTTGTTATAAATTTTTGTTGTGTATTTTGTGTACCTCAGTAGCTCTCTAGGTCAGAGTTCTTTTCTGTAGGTGGGGGAGGCGGAGGGAAGTATATATTTCAAGACCTTAATGGTGGGAACACTACAACTCTGATTTCAGCTCTTAAATCAAAATGCCATCCAAGATTTGTTATTCCCAAGGATTATCTCAGAGGATAATCAACTTCAACCATGCAGAGTCCCTCTTTACATTGATTCAAATTATGCAAACCTTCAAAACAATCCACTACTTACAGTTAGTTGTTCTAAACTGAAGGGGAGGGTAGGATTATTCCCAGTTTAGTCCTGGAGAGAGCGATTCACTTTCCAGATAGATATATAAAAGCTGTTTACTTCTATTAAGCACTTCCCACTTTTTTTTATCATCACCAGCTTTCAATTCAAGAGACAGATTACCTGGACATCCTCAGCTGAATTATCCTTTCAAGAGATATAACCCAAAGATTCCATATACTGGTGAACTTTTACAGACACCATGAGGTCCATATTGAAAGGGTGTTTGGAAATTCTTGCCTGGTTTATCAGTCCCGAGTTATCCAGATAACAGAATGATGTGGGGACATTTCTGGATGGAGGTAAGTTAGTCAGATAAACTTATCCGGCTAACTTTGAGTTTATTGGGTATCTTTGCGCTGCTGAAGATCCATTATAAGTTAGTAAGATATGTTTATTCGGTTAACTTAGCCAGACTCTCTTAAAATTGCCCTGTATGGACTTGCCCTGCTAACTTGCAGGTAAGATGCAAAACTCCTCTGTACACCTGAGGCACTAAGAGAGAGATTAGAATGCTTAATCAATATTCTCTTCTGAGAAAAGTTTCTTCAGCTCTTTATTTTCTCAAAACCCCCAAATAACCCTCCTTTCAACCTCGTGCCCAGAATAAATACACTCAACTCAGGGGCATCAAGGAATACCTGATTTAAGGTATGTATTTAAATATAATTTCAGGAAGGCTCCCAAAAGCATCTTATATTTGCTTTTATTTAAAAAAAAAAAAAACAAAACCCTACAACATAGTCTGCCTTTAATTCTTTTTTTCTTTATCCTTCCTTCTAATTTCCTTTGTTTCTTTCTCTTTCTCCCTTCGTTTGCATGCTGTATCTGATCAAGAATGCCTGTACCTAGGCAGGAAACCCTAAATACTTGTATTGTGTGTACTGCAAATCATACCTGCTGAGATCAGATTAGAAATGAGAAAAAATAAAGCATCATCAAAGTGTACAAATGTCTTCAGGCTACTAATGATAGTTGGATAACACGGTTAAAACAAAGTGGTAATCCAATCTGAGCCTTGAACTGTCAGGATGGATATGTGAGGCTTATAGACAGCAGATTCATACACACCGTAGGATGTGTTTTATTTATAATTCAGTATTTAGTCAGAACATTTTGCATAGCCAATGATGCATTATGTGAGTGCAATACATTTTATGTATGTAAATTCTTCACAATGGAGCAAAATTTGTTATTTATATTTGATATTCCATTATATTATAATAAACCTCAATGCAGGTTACAATAAAATATCAACACAATGCATAGTGCAAAACTCAACATAAAATAGTTTTATTTATTTATTTAGCATTTTTATATACCGATATTCAAGTAACAAAGTTACCAATCAAGTCGGTTTACATTACAACATGACATGAGGGTGTCTTACAATAAACAGGATGATCGAACTTGGATATAACGAACTGGGTTTAACAGCAAAAAAGATAGGTAAGGAGACCAGTGAAGCCTAATGTTAGGAGGAGTGAAGATCAGCAAGTTAATAGTAGGGTAGGAGGTATCAACCACACAGCCCCAAATAATCAACCACACAGCCCCAAAATAATCAACCACACAGCCCCAAATAATCAACCACACAGCCCCAAAATACCCCATACTTCATTATGGGGTGGCCAACTCTGGTCCTGAAGAGCCATAAACAAGTCTGTTTTCAGGATTTCCATAATGAATATGCATGAGATAGCTTTACATACAAGGGAGAGTGTGCATGCAAATTTATGTCATGCATATTCATTATGGATATGCTAAAAACCTGGCCTGTTTGTGGCTCTTGAGGACCAGAGAGGTGGCCATCTCTGCTTTATTACTACCCAACTCTCTCATTCGCAATCCTGAGAACTTTTGTAAAAGCAACAAACTTTTCTATCCAAAGATCTGCACAAAAAAACCACGTTTTTACACCTTTATGCAACTTCTTGTAATCCATCTCCTCATGGACTTCCAAAGGGACACTGTTCCTCAAAATAGAAGTATAACAGGTAAAAGCTGTTCGACAAGGAACAGTCAAGCTATAGCTAGCAGAGTTTCAAGCAATCACCGCTGAGAAGATCTCAATAGCCGAGTCAACTTGAACCAAATCAATGTATTTGGACCTGCTCCTTGAAACAGGAATCAAAACGCGAAGCTAAAGTCATCATGTTTCCATGTTTCTAAAGAACCATTCTTTGTGAGTGATATTGTAACCTGCCTTTAGTAAGAAGACCATGACACTATCAAAAAATTATCACTTGTGACACTGAAGGTCTGCCAATTGGGTGCTGTCTCTTTAAGGACGGTAAACACCCTGGAGCGCTGTAGTCAGAAAGGGGCATGTGCAGCCAGATCACCCTTTCCTCAGCAAGACAGAGGGAGTTCTCTGCTTTGCTCTGCCCTGAAACTAAAGACTTTGGGGCCGATTTTAAATTTTGTGCGCGCGGGGTACATTTGTGCGAGCTACCCGGCGCGCACAAATGTACACCCGATTTTATAACATGCATGCGCTGCCGCGCACATGTTATAAAATCCAGGGTCGGTGCGTGCAAGGGGGTGTACACTTGTGCACCTTGCGCACACCGAGCCCTAGGGGAGGCCCGATGGCTTTCCCCGTTCCCTCCAAGGCCACTCCGAAATTGGAGGCACGCCCCTTTTTGCAAGCCCCGGGACATACGCACGTCCTGGGGCTTGTGTGCGCCGCCGAGCCTATGCAAAATAGGCTCGGCACGCGCAGGGGTAGGTTTTCAGGGGTTATGCGCGTATCTTACACGCGTAACCCTTTGAAAATCTACCCCATTCGGTTTTATTTAAGGATCCATGTTGTGAAGGACTCAGTCCTTTGAATTTCCGGAGACTAAGGATTCTCGTGGCTGGAGGCTGCTGTAAGGAGGGATCAGCCGTTAGGAACAGAAGAAATGCTGGCGTCATCTCCTGCCCTGCAGCATTCAAACAGCTCCACAGTAGGACACAAGCTGGGACTTTATTATCAGTGTAAAGATTGGAGTTAGTTGCTGATTTAATACCAGTTTGAAACCTTTGAGCGGGATTTCATGTCTAAGCCTCTACAGTATTCATGTATTTGTGCAGTGAGCAGATTGATGAAGTTTGCTGATCATTCAGTAAAATGTAATGCCGCTACATGCTAATGAGGTGTGTAGTTTCATTACTGGTGCTGGGCTATCAGTTGGACTGCAGGTCTTGCATAGTCTGAAGTTGGTTAACCCTGAAGTAATAACCTACAGCAAGAAACCTATGTCACATATCTATTGCAAGGTTAAAGTATGGTGAACCCCCACTAGTTGTGAGAGGAAAAGCTACAGTTAAAGAAAGATGCAAGCAAGGGATCGCTGCTGATATAGGCACTGACCAAGTGGTTACATAATAGAAAAGACAACCCCATGGCTGCCTGCAAGAAGGCTCATTTGCCACCACCAACTCTGGATTTTAATGACTAATTGGGTCTGTAACTATTTCTCTGACTTTGTTTTTATATATCCTTATTCTTTTTTATTATTTACCCTCCCCCCCCCCCCCAACCCACTCCTCTAAAAAAAAAATTCTGCAAACACTCATGGACAGCCCTTCACCTGCTCTGGAAGGGCTCTTGGCACAGGACTTACTGAAGCCAATGACATGGAATTTGAGACTGAATCCTGAGAAATTGCATAGCCAGGCAATTGATACCCTAGAGATTGCTCCGTAAGACACACCTATGGGGAGCCACTCAAGATGCTAGAAGGCCCTTCTGCTGCATCAACAGCATCCTTCTCTTTGCCAGGAGCCGCTTTGTGCTCCAGCAGGAGATGGTATCCTTCCAGGCCTGCCCAGATCTGATCCAGAGCTTGCCTTGTGACTGCTCCATTATCGATGGGCCCTAGGAGGAGGAGGAAGAATGAAGACTTCTATGAATTAGGAAGTCTACTCTAGGGACACTTCAGGCCATGGGGCAGCTAGGTTACCTAGAGGCTATGGCTCACCAGTCACCAACCAGGTCAGCAGTGGCAGGATGGTGGTGGTGGCCTGTTGCTGCCTATGTTGCTATACTAATATGTTAATGGATAGTTTATGGATTTTCTTTATCTACAATATATCTAATACTGGGATTTTGAATGCTAAAATATTTGTTCAACTATTCATTATGCAACTGCTTATGTAATTATAACAGTGATGTAATTGATCATTTTTAATTACAGTCTGATTTGGCATTAATGTCACTATTGTAAAATTATATTTTTATCAGTAGTCTTTCATTTAAAAAAATGAACAAAGTTAACAGTTTAACCTATCAGAAACCCCTCCCTTTGATCTGATGAGTAGAGCTTCTTTCTCTAGATGTTCAAGACTGCGAGTTCTAGTTCTGGCTGAGATGTTTTCTCACCAAGCATGCATCTGCATTCCCGTGGCAGCGGTAAATCACATTGCCACCACTGCAGCTTTCTGCTAAGTACTGCCACTAGGTATGCTACCAAAATGGCATGCTTTTTAACTTCATAAAATGTTACTAATGCAACACTGTCCCCTCGTGGTCAGTAATGAGGCCCAGTGGTACCATTTCATTATTGCAAATGGTATACAGTAGATTAATTTTCTAATGGACTCGTGCTTTTTTATGAAATGGGCACTGTGCTAAATCGTTTCAGCAGCATAAGAAAAACATCAGATGCTCCATATATTAGAATAAAGATCAACCATGTACATTTGTTTCAATTTGTTATGATGTAATTGTGGATTGCATTCTTTATCTGCATGTAATTAGTTGTGACAGACTAAAAGATTATGTTAAAGGGACATGCAAATTATCCTGTGCTTGACCAGTTTAATAGCATTTTGGGTAAATTCTTACATTCCAGGTCCTTGATCCTCAGAATACTACTGACATTGCTGTTTACAAGTGGCAAAATTATGAACAGCACACTAGAATTAACTCACAACTCTCTCTCTCTCTGCCATATATCAGTAGTAAAAGTGTATATCTAATTCTTTCCCTTTAGTTAATGCCTCTTTTATTGTCATGTGTCATAGGCAAGGTGATAACATAATAAAAAACTTGTGGTGCTCATTCTGATCAATAGATTCTTCCAGAAGATTTCTAAAAATGTTATGAAACAGAAAATGGTACAAGAAAACGGTTTTTAAAATCATATCTCAGTTTATTTCCTATATTTTCTATTTTTCTAGTGATCGAAGTTGCTCTGCTTTTGACCTAACACACATTTACACACCTTCTTGCAATAGTTTCACACCACTGTTCAAGTCTAAGGATATCATCTTTTGCCTGCAATTAAAAAAAAAAACCACACACTTTAGTTCTGTTGTGATCAGGCACAGGTGGACCTCTAGGTTCATTTTCACAGCTGGCTGCCAGTCTGTGACTCCTCTTTCAAGCATGGATCTGATGCCAGTGGAAAATGAATAGGTTGCCAGGATGATAAATAGATAAATCGCTGGAGGTGAGAGAGAGAATCAGTAGGGAGATAAATAGATTGGATGTGTCAGGTCCAGTCAGATATACGGCCATAATCATGCAACCTGGAAGGAGGCCGCCGGTTACAGTAAATTCACCAGAGGAAATGACAGAGAAACTTAAGAGGAGTGCTTTATTCCCTAACCTTGTAAAGTAGGGCTGGCCCTATCACCCAGTGGTCAGCACACTGTGGGATCTATTTTTCACATACTAAAGTTAAAAAAAAAGAACATGCAGTACTAAAAGATAATAGGTTCTCTTGTTTATATAGGTTTGGTTTTTTTTTAAATGTATTATTGATTTTAATTTTATATTGTTTAATTTTATATTTAGTATGTTTAACTGTTTTACTGTATTCTGTCTTCGTAGTTTACTTGGAGACAATTATGTTATGTGTAAACCGATGTGAAATTTTGAATAGAATGTCGGTATAGAAAAACAAATAAATAAATAAAATAAATAAATAAAATGCCTTATTATGCACATTATGACAATATTGGGAATTTTTGCTTTCTGGTAACCTTGAGATTAACTTGGATTTGGAGGGGTGGTGGTGGTGAAGGGTCTGCACATGCAAATTTAATCTTGTCCTCTCCTCCACTAGTTAGATGGGTATTGATTAGCAGGAAGATGGGGGTGAGGGAAGGGGTTTGAACATAGAAACCTCCCACCCACCAGCTAACCCATATTATTGGTGTCGAACAACAAAGGTGGTGGCAGGGCCAGATCTAAATGTCATGCTCCTAAAGGCAATGGGGGAGAGTCTTCCCCAGATGTCATCACATAAGAGGTGTGGGATGGAGGGAATAACCTGTCCCTTACAAATTTCCACTGCTCAAATCATCCTTTCTTGGGCACCACCCATCACCTCCAAGTAGCTGCTTGCCCTGCATTGTGGTTTTGATCTTTCAGCAGCAGTAGCAACTCAGAAAAGAAAATTCAACTGGGGCCACCTGCGTGCCATCTTGTTCTCACAGGCTCTGCAGTGCCCTAACCCCTCCTTCTGCACAGGCTTCCTGTTACCATGGAAACCCAGGCAAAAGGCAGGGCACTGCTGGTCCTCAGCGTGCATAACACCTTGCAGGTGGCCCCATGCTGAATTTTCTTGCTATGGGGCCGGTGCCACTATACAGAAGAAGCAACACCTTGGTGGCAAGCCCAGATGGCAGCATGGTGGTGACGATGATGCTCCAGGCATTGGTGTCAGTTTCCTGCATTATCTATGTCTAAATCTGTGCCTGGGCAGTGGTTCACACTAACTGCCTGACCCTGCCTCCCTCCTCAGATTGGTGTTGATTAAAGTGGTGGGGAGTACGAACACACACGTTCTCTCCTCCCTCCATGACTGAGATTGGTGTGGATTAGCCAGGGTGGGGAAGAGGAAAAGTGAGAGAAAGTCATGTGCTTCATGGCATTTATCTCCCCCATATGGACTCACTCGCTATCTCGCACACACACATACAAGCACACACTTTCTCTCTGTTTCTCACACATTTTCTCTCCCTTATCCCAGCACTCTCCCCTTACCTGCATCCGAGCCCAACACTCCCACCTATTCACCTGCTTCCCCAACAAGCCTTCTCCTCCTTCCAGCCCACATTGATTGGTGATGCATCCTCCTCTTTCCAGTTCACACAGGCCAACAAAGCCTTCTTCTGATACCAGCTTAGGTGGTCCAACACTGACACCAGCACCACGAGCTTTCCAATGTTTTCTCAGCGACCCTGCAATTTATGCAAATTTCCAGAGCCTCTGGGTGAGATGCCCAAAAGGGAAGGGGCTTTACATATAACTAAAACTATAAGACAACGGGCTTTACATATAACTATAAAACAACGTACAACTTGAACATGGTATAGAGATAGTTACAAGATAAGGAAAAACCTTTGATATCAATATCATATTATAGTGATAAATAATGATGGGTATGATAGTTTTGAAAATAAACTAAAATAAATAAAGGTAAAAGTAATGCAATAATACACAGTATAAATACAAAAGTAATAAGCGCAGTATATACAATAAAGCATATTATCTTAATGGGGGAACAAGTGGAAGCGTTGATTTGATTGATTACTCTATTGTTTATTATGCGAGAATGCGAGTATCTAGGCTGCATTAAGTGTCTGGGTAGGCTTGGCGGAAGAGCCAGGTTTTTAGTTTTTTTTTGAACTCCTGATGACTGGGTTCAAGTCTTAGATCTGGGGGGAGCGCGTTCCACTGGTGGGGGCCTGCTGAAGACAGTGCTCTTTTTCTTAGTAGTGTTTTTGCAGGTGGGGCATAAAGTGTGCCTTTGTAGGCGCTTCTGATGGGTCTGGCGGATGTATGAGGTTGCAGTTGTGTGCTTAGCCTGATGGGCGTGAGTTTGTTAGTCGCTTTGTGAACGATAGTGAGAACTTTGTAGAGGATCCTATATTTTATAGGAAGCCAGTGAAGCTTACGGAGGATTGGAGTGATATGTTCTCTTTTGCTGGTGTTAGTGAGGATTCTGGCGGCAGCGTTCTGTACCATCTGTAGAGGTTTGATCGAATTTGTGGGGAGCCTGAGTAGCAGGGAGTTACAGTAATCTAGCTTGGAAAGTATGATGGATTGG
The DNA here is from genome assembly GCF_901001135.1 of Rhinatrema bivittatum. Lineage (NCBI taxonomy): Eukaryota > Metazoa > Chordata > Amphibia > Gymnophiona > Rhinatrematidae > Rhinatrema > Rhinatrema bivittatum. Next base: position 53,007,450 of record NC_042622.1, on the reverse strand, counting down.
AGTACTAGCCTGAAGTCATTGAAGTGTAGGAGGGGTTTTAGCTTTCTGAGAACTTGTAATTTGTAAAAGCAGTCCTTTGTGGTAGTGTTTATGAACTTTTTAAGGTTTAGGTTGTTGTCAAGCCAAGCTCCTAGATCCCTGACGTCGGGGGAGAAATTGATGTTTGAGTTTGCTGATTGAGAGGAGCTTGATGTGATGGTGGGGGGGTCATGGGAGATAATGATCATTTCCGTTTTGCTGGCATTCAAAACTAAGTTGAGACTGGAGAGTAGGTCTTTAATAGGCTGAAGGCAGTCATTCCAAAAGGTAACGTTTTTTTGCAGGGATTCCATGATTGGGATCAGGATTTGTATGTCATCCGCATAGAGGTAATGGGTAAGCTTCAGATTTGCGAGTAGGTGGCAGAGAGGGAGGAGGTATATATTGAAAAGGGTGGGTGAAAGTGAAGATCCTTGAGGGACTCCTTGGTCTGTAGGGATGGGATGAGATTCCTTGTTGTTAATCCTGACTTTATAGAATCTATTGTTCAGGAAGGACCGAAACCAGCGCTGAGCCTTTGATGCCTATGTTGGCTAGTTGGTCTATAAGTAAAGTGTGTTTTACATTATCGAAAGCTGCGGACAAATCTAAGAGGACCAGCAGGTAGGATTGTTTTTTCTCCAGGTTTATGAGGATGGAGTCCGTGAGTGATAGTAGAAGAGATTCTGTGTTTAGGGATTTGCGAAAGCCGTACTGAGCCGGAGAAAGAATGTTATGTACTTCCAGATATTCTGACAGTTGCTTGTTGACAATTTTTTCCATCAATTTGGCAATGAGAGGTAAGTTTGCGATTGGACGGAAGTTGATATATGTCCAGTGACGTGTAAGGATTAAAATAAATGCTTTCTCAATTGTAAATAAGGGAACATCTTATGCAAAGAAACTTGCTGGGCAGACTGCGTGAACCATGTTGGTCCTTTTCTGCCAACATTTCTATGTTTCTTGCAGACCCAAGGGAAATAGCGTAGTATGCAGCCTCCTCTTGCTATTTATCATGGGCTCAGTAAAGACAACCATTTAACACCTGCCTCAGACCAGGATTCGATTTTTAACAAGCCCAGAAAGTCTTGAAATCCCCCCTGTGCAAACTGACCCCAAGTGAAAGGATCAGTTAGCAGAATGGATTACTACCCTCTTCCCCCCCCCCCCCCCAGGTCAATGGTAAAGTAGCTGGCATGCCCTGATTTCCCCCCTGCCTCATCATCCTCATGCATAAGATAAAGGGGCTTGGTAACCACAAACTCCAACCTCTACTCTCCCAACAGACATCATGCAGGGACTTGGTAGTTCCAACAACAAACCCCCAGTTTTCCTCTTCCAGCATGTGGAAAACATCCAATGTCCTGACAGACCGCCTTGCCCCCCTGCTGCCTCCTCCTACCCAGAGTCCAGTTGAGGGTCCAATGGTCCAAAACAATCTTTTCCCCCCTTTTCTTCCTCCAAAGCTGAAATCAGCATGCGGGCTTGGCACAGGAGCTCATGAATTTGGCCATCTCATTTTTTTAAGCTGCCAGCAGCCGATTGGGAGGGGGGGGGGGTTTGCTCTCTCTCTCTCCTGTCCCTGTTGGAAGGGGTAAAGAGGAGAGGGGGAGCTTCCTAAGGGGAAGGAGGGTGTCTAGGGCAGCAAATATTGAGTAAATTATTTGTTGTCAGCAGGCAGCTATGGGAAGGATTTGCTATAGGTTTGAATTATTTTTATAGCTTTCAGGCGCGGAATGGGAGTGATTTGCATCATCCCTGTCCCTTCAGTGGTATGTGGCTGATTGGAGTTACAAATTGGGAAAGGGAAGGTTGTTGACAGTCCCTCTTTAGGCTCTGATTGTCATTCACAACAGGGTACAAATAAAGAGCTGTTGATGTCTCACTTGAGGGCAACAAAAATGCTTAGAATGTGTAATTGCGCCAGCTATAAATAGGTCAACACAACTTTTCAGCGCTGGTAGAGTGGATGTCAGCATGCAGACTCCTAATCCTTAAAACATCTTTTGATGTATGAGTATAGGCACTTCTTTTTACATTAAATCGGTAGCCCAATTTATTCCATATTCCTCCCTGAAAAATAGCAGGAGAGTGGCTCAGTAAGGATGGGACCCCAAGGCCCTTTGCTTTTGCAAGGCTGTGGTTGATTAGAAAAGTGAAGATGGTTCAGCTGCTGTGGCTGACAGCTGGAAAATACCCTCGGACTACAGCAGGGGGAACGGGCTAAGTCCGCCACATGGACCTTATCTGCTGACATCTATTATGTTACTTCCTTAACCAATAAAAAGGGGATAATAATAGCATCACTAGGGGGAACAGGGCCCTTGGCTCCCCCCAGTTTTGTGTTAAACAATTTTATTATCAAGAACGGATAGAAATAAAACAGCAGAAACAACAACTTCAGTTTCCAATGGAATCCCACTTAGAAAGCCCCTTGCAGGAGCACCTCTACCACCCACCCCTATTATTGTGAATTTTAAAATTCAATAAAAACGTTTAAACATAAAAGGGGATTGCAGGCTTTCCTTCTTGAGGTGTTTTTCTTTTTTTATTTGCATGCAATAGCTCCAGCTTAGTAGCTTGTGGTTAGTTACAGTTGCAGGCCTCAGCATGATTAGAAGATCTCCAAGAAGCTGAGCATAGGAGCTTGATTTTTCTATGTCTGGAGTGCCAGCTGTCTAGATTAGGAAGGTGTAATAACGAGCATCCTTATATTGCTCTGTATTACTGCACCTCTGTGTATCAGTGTATGCATATTATGCTCTTTACAGCTGTCTTCAATGATTTTGATATGCTCGCACAAAGTTTTAGTACTGTGATTCTCCGAACATGTACATTTTTTTTGGAGGGGTGGGGGAAATAAGAAGGGGTCCAGGAGCGTCCAGATCAACCAGAACTGACGTCTTCTGCCACTGTGAGTCATAAGCCTTTATTTTTTTCTGTTTTAACCCTCTTCATGTAGCTCAGCCAATATACTAACAGTCCTTGGCCAGAGGACAGCCTGAGGCACGCTCCAAACTTGATATTCCTACACCCAGAGTCTGGTCCATGTAGGTTATTATTGTATAATGAAAACTGGAACCCCCTATCCCTTTGGTACTACAGAATCCCCAGCCCTGGAAGGCCCAAGGAGCAGGAGATGGGCATGGCAATTAAATTTGGATCTTCCGTATGGCAGCACTGCCACTAAGACATGGCGTCAGCCATTTCTGATCATGTTCTGAATGCTATTTTCTCAGTCCTCATATTTTATTTCTCTGAATCAAGTACAGATAAGGACACTAGATTTCTTATGGATTACTGTATGTCCTTTGACTCTCAGTTGGTGAAGAGCTATGTACTATATTAGTGCTATTTGCATATACCATCGCCAAATGGAAGGGGCTATCAGTATTATATATATTAGATATATCTGGTTAAGGTAGGATTCTTGAGAAGAGAGCAAGGAGGAGGAGGATGGGTGTTGAAGGGGAAGGAGGTTAGTTTTCTTGCTGCATGAGGAGAAGGGTCAATTTTTCTAGCTAACCCAGAAGACAATGACTAGTAACTAAATTTGTATAGAATACACTTCTTGGAGTGTTTCCTTTCTGACCGAAGGAGAGGAGATGCATCCTGAAAGGCAGGGAGGATCGCAGGTACAAGGGGGAACTCTGTAGAAGAAAGAAACCCAAATAATGGTTTCTGTGGAGGTCTTGTAGGCAAGCAAGGCCAAGGAACCCCAGGAACTTGTACGTTTGACTGGTTTGCTGTGTTACGGACTGAAACTCTGTAATAAATAATTCTTATCAATTTATGTAAATCTACATTTAGTGACTGTAAATTGAAATTTGTTTGGAACAACCGAGTGCAATCAAAGAGTGTTTTATTTGTTTGACAGTGAACCTGATTGTCCAGAGCCCTGATCAAAAGAACCACCAGTGTTGTGCTGAATTTTACCAAGTTCCAGCAGCAGCCGAGAGTGACCCCCATTCTCTAGGACTGGAGAACAGATTTACATAAATGTATTTGATGATGGATATAATAATAATATTGCCATAATTATAAGAGACAGTGATTCATACAGGGAAGCTCCAGTGACAGAGTGATTGCTGTTTTGTGTAATTATTGGTTTTACTTTATGATTTGATTTTTTTTTTTTAATTCTGCTTTTTGGTACATCAAAGCTGATTAAATGTGGGCACTATAGGGTATTTCTCTATCCCCACAGGATTTATAATCTAATTTCATAGCTGAGGCAATGGAGGATAAAGTAACTTGCCCAAGGTCACAAGGAGCGACAGCAGGATTTGAACCCCAGTTTCTCTGAGTCATAGCCCTCTGCTCTAACCACTAGTGATATGTTTTATTTTTGTTCTTCACATTAATGATTGTTGTAAACCAGGAAGGCGGCATATAAATTATTCAAGGAAAATAAAATGAAATGAAATTTTTGACTGGCAAGAGCACACACCCTAACAAACAGGCCCTTGGTACAGCCCTCCGACACTCCTCATACATATGCAGTCCTCTGTGCCCTCTCCCTCTATACCCAACTGACATCCTTTCTTTTCTTCCCTCTCCACTCACCACCTTTCCCCTCAGCCTTCTCACGTTCCTCCTCCTTCCACCACTCCTGCTACAGCCTTCTGTCTCCAGTCTGCTGCTGCTACCTCCCTACGCCTCTTCCAACCCCCACCCAACCCTCCAAAAAAGAGAAAACACACCAACCCCCCCCCCCCCCATTCTGCCCTCAAACATCGTGGTCATCCATTCCCAAAGACCACCCACGGCTATCAAATGCCAAAGAAAATCTAAAGAAAAATGACCTGAAAGTCCAAACTAAGCAGTTATTTACACACCTGCCACTTATTGGGGGATGGGAGTACATGTCAAGTACATAAAAAAATCTCAGTTTATTTCTCCTTCCCAACTCTGCCATTGCAGTGATAGTCCCTGGCTGGAAGTCACAAAATATTACTCCTGGGAGAATTCTGCACACAAAAACTTAAAATTCTGCATACTCTATACTGGTCAAAATAACACAATATAAGTGACAGTCTTTAAGTAATTAATTTAAAATGTAATGCAGAAAAAAGTTATTACTTAAAGATGCAGAGTTTTAAATATTTTGAGCAGAATTTCCCTAGAAGTTCACTGTAAGAGTGTCCCTTCCAGCCTCTCTCTCTACTCTCTTGGCCAGTCTCCTTTCACTTTGCCCTCTCAAGCCCCAACTCCTTCACCTGCCACTATCTCTCCCTTCCCCCTCTAGGCTCAATCCCTCTCTCAGTACTGCCCTTCAGATAAGCTCCCGCTGTCCCCCTCTCTCTCTCACACACATACACACACACACAGGCTCCCTCTCTCTAATGCATATACACACACCCTCATTCAGGCTCCCTCTCGCTCTTTCTCACACACACACATCCTCTCATACAGGCTGCCTCTCTCTCTTGCACCCACAACCACACACAGGGTCCCTTTCTCTCTCACACATACACCCTCACACAGGCTACCTATGTCTCTCTCTCACACACTCCTGCACACTGGCTCCCTCTCTCACTCACCCCCCTATACATAGGCTTCCTCTCTCTCTCTCTCTCACACACACACACACACACACATATCCCTTTACACAGGCTCTCTTTCTTACATATGCACACACCCTCACACAGGCTCCCTCTCTCACAAACAGGCACCCTCACAAACACACAATCCCTTTTTCACACATATACACACTCCTTCACAATTTCCTTACATAGGCTCCCTCTCTCTGGCACCCACACCTATGCACCCTCACACATGCTCTCTCTCATCCCCCAGGCTCACAATCTTACACACACACACACACTCACTCACTGACACTCACCGAGGCCCGCTCCATCTTCACCGTGAGCAGGATGGCCTCCACTAGTGGCACGCCAGGGCCTGCTTCATTTCACTGCAAACAGGATGTCCTCCGCTCATGGCACACTGGCGCCTGCTCCTCCTCCGCTCACAGCAAAGATGGAACAGGCCTCGGCATGCCATGAGTGGAGGCCATACCACTGGTGGCATGCCACGGCCTGCCAAATTCTGTGCAGCTGCGCAGGAGGGGAATTCTGAAGGAATTCTGTGCTCCAGAGTAGCGCAGAATTTCCACAGGACTTAACTATGGGTGACAATAGAGCCCAACTAATGTGGGCATTAAGTACAGCCACTAGGTGTCACTATTGTGCAATGACTGGGACTTTCTTTCCTCATTTTTCTTCCATAGCATCTCATCTCTAGCCAACTTGGGAAGCAGAGGAGAATTGACCTGACTCCAGGCCAGCTCATCAAAATCAGATTCTGAAATAAATCTGGTCCATATTACCTCTTGCATCAAATATAAGAAAGTGATTGATTCCACTCTCTCTTTCATGCTTACTCTCCTAAGGGCTTTGGCATGTTCTATATTGATGTTTAATGTTATTTTGATTTCCACATGTAGTGCAATAGAAATGTTGCATATAAATAAATAAATAGAATGCAAATGTACTTTATTCCAAAGAAGCGCTGGGGCAGATTTTATAAATCTGCGCACACGCATTCTTTTGTTCGCACACCAGGCACGAACAAGAGTACGCGGGATTTTAACAGATACGCGCATAGCCGCACGTATCCATTAAAATCCGGGGTCGGCGCGCGCAAGGCTGCCCAAAATCGCGGCTCAGCCTGCGTGCGCCGAGCTGCGCAGGCTGCCTCTGTTCCCTCCGAGGCCGCACCGATTTCGGAGCGGCCTCGGAGGGAACTTTCCTTCCACCCCCCCGCACCTTCCCTTCCCTTCCCCTACCCAACCCACCCCACCAGCCCTATCTAAACCCCCCCCCTACCTTTGTCGGCAAAGTTACGCCTTGCAAGCAGGCATAACTTGCGCGCGCCGGGCCAGCTGCCGCACTCCATGTTCCGGTCCAGAGGCCGAGGCCACGCCCCCGGAATGCCCCCGAGCTGAAACCACGCCCGCGACACCGCCCCCGAAATGCCGCGTCACTTGCGACCCGCCCCCGAATTGCCGCGTCACTCCCGGCACGCCCCCGACAAGCCTCTTCATGCAAGCCCCGGGACTTATGCGCGTCCCGGGGCTTGTGCGCGCCGCCGAGCCTATGCAAAATAGGCTCGGCGCACGCAGGGGGGGTTTGGGGTAGGTTTTTGGGGGGTACACGCGTATCCCTTTGAAAATCTACCCCATAATGAGCAGAGTTCAACATGGCTGGACTCATGCAGATAGATACTGGCAAATTCAAGATAATCAAAAACTGAAACTGAATCCTAGAGTTCAATTGTGTCATCTTACATTCTAACATTTATTTATTTATTTATTTATTTCAAATTTTTATATACCGGCATTCGAGACAGCAGTCACATCATGCTGGTTCACATAAAACAGGGGTGCATAGAAAACATAACTATAACAAAGGTGCTGAAAAGGCAGTTACATATAACAGGGTGATAAGAACTTGGATGAGAAGGAAGAGAAAGGATAGGTTATTAAATTACATATGTAAAACTATAAATAAATAAATATAACTATATAACTATATAACTATAAATATAACTATAAATAAATAAATATAAATAAATAAATAAATAAATCTTACATTCTAACATAGAGTATGTATTTGTACAACTGTCAAAAATATACATATTGATCTACTACAATGTATCTAATTTATCCATTTATCTATAACTATCTGTCTTATCTATCTATCCGATATTCAGTCACTATCTGGCTGCAAAAGCTAGCTGACTAAACTTATCTGGCTAATTTGGCCAAAACATTCAGTGGTATGGCTGTGCCACTGAATATATTCGGCTATCTTATAGTTAGCCAGATAAGTTTATCTGGCTAATTTTAGGACATCTGAATAGCAGTCCTACACTTATTTGGTTAACTAAACTGGATAACACTGACTACCTGCATTTAACCAATTAAGGGCCAGATTAGTTAAGGCTTTTCTCCCATTTTAATGTCTCTGGGAAAAAACACTTAGGGGCAGATTTTCAAAGGCTACACGTGTAACATACGTGCGTAACCCGAGAAAATCTGCCCCTGCACGCGCCGAGCCTATTTTGTTTAGGCTCGGCGGCGCGCACAAGCCCTAGGACGCGCGTATGTCCCAGGGCTTGCAAAAAGGGGCATGCCAGGGGCAGGCGCCATCCCGGGGGCATGCCGAGGGCGGGACCGAGGCCTCCGGCACAGCTGCCATGCTGAGGGATGGCGCGCCGGCACCTGGCCAGCGTGCGAAAGTTACGCCTGCTGGGAGACAGGTGTAACTTTCAAGAAAAAGGTCAGGAGGGGTTTTAGTTATGGCTGGGGGCGGGTTAGATAGGGGAAGGGAGGGGAAGGTGAGGGGGCGGAGGGAACGGGGAAAGCCATCGGGTCTCCCCTAGGGCTCGGCGCGCACAAGGTGCACCCCCTTGCGCGCACCTACCCTGGATTTTATAACATGTGCGTGGCTCCGTGTGCATATTATAAAATCAGGTTTAGATTTGTTCGCGCCGGGTTGTGCGAACAAATCTACGCCCTTGTGCTGTTTTTAAAATCTGACCCTTAGTGAATCAAGTACTAAGTTACCTGGACAAATGCTCTGCCCTGGACATCTCGGTCCTGCCACTCAGAAGGCTTTTCGGCCAAATAAAAAGTTAGACGGATATTCAAATGACACCAGTTAGCCAACTAAGACCAAACTTAACCAGCTAAGTGGTGCTGATTATCTTTTAAAGGATTAGCATATGCACATTCCTACATCATCCTCATTAGCTTTGCCAGAGACCTCTGAATAGAAATATACCGTACTATTGGCCTATTATTAAACCACTTTATAAGTTGTTATGACTGCGTTGGTAAGAACCATGGTGTAACCAGAAAAGTATTCTGATTATTTTTTCTTTTTCACTGCCTTGTTGCTTTAAGTATCTTTTTTCCCTCTTTCACTTTGAACTTTCTCGAGCAAGACACTTTTTTTTTTTTTCCAGTTTTTAGAGGTGAGGTTGCTGGCGTTAAATTGCTTGTTTGGAACATTGCGTCCTTAGAGAATTATCTGCTGTCACATCTGCTTTTCAGGCGTAGGCGTGCGTGGTGTAGGTGTAGGTGTAGGCGTGGTGTAGGCGTGGTGTAGGCGTGGTGTAGGCGTTACATGGATTAGACAGGCTGCCTGCTTAATCTCTTTGGACTCCAGGCAGATTTTTGAGACGTCACTTGCCTGCTTGTCATAGGTGATCTCAGTCACCTAGTTAATCTGCTTTGCCCCAGTCCTTTTGTCTGTCCATGCTTGCTCCAAATATTTGAATATCAGTAGGCAAGTAGTGTGCAGGTTTGATGACAGATCTTGCCCTTCGGTTTCCCCAGTGCCCGCCCCAGTGCCTTGACCATGACTGATAAGTTCATTTCTCTGCTGCGTTATAACTGGATGCCTGGTTCTAGTGCAGCAAAAAACACATCTAGGCTCTTTATCTTCTGACTGCCATAGTTTCGTACTTCTCCAGTATCTGTTCATTACCCTGTAGCATATTTATTTTCCATTTCATCTGGCCCGAATCCAAACTTGATGGCACAGTAACAGATTAATCTCCAGCTGTGCAAAAATATTTACTGGCTCTCTCTCTCTCTCTCCCCTCCTCATCTTCTTCATTTAACACTGCTACCGTTACAAAGATGTTGGCTGTTGTTTCATTTAATAAAAAGTTATTTTTAAAGCAGGGCGAAGAATGCTGTTAAAACATTCTTATCTCTTGAAAACTTTTGGCAGAGCAGAGATGATAAAATATGGAATGTTGTCTGACCAACCAAAATGTACAAAGGGCTAACCATGCTCAGAAGGATAAGCAGATGGCTTCAGTTCATGAGCCAGTCCTTTGTTTTTTTTTTCTGCTGCCAAGTATGGTGTTCTTAGCCCAGATTTCTGAGGAGATGTGAAATACAAGTCCTTACACTCAGGAAAGGCAAAAACAAGATTGTCATCTTGTCTCCACTGACATGGAGCCATGCAGTAAATGTACTTCTCTGCCTTGTAATTCTTCGTGTACTATACAGCGGAGCTCGCAGAGGAATGGCCCCTCAAGAGTGAGGTGACCCCTGTATTGCTGCCAATAGGGAAGCTGTTTTGTGTAATATGTTAAAATAAAAAAGACAAGCCAAGCTTATAGTTCCCTATTATTGAATTGCAGGTTTTCATTCACCATTTGAACCTGGATTAGAAAGTCTTCAATTTTCTTCATAGTTCTATTCTGCTGGACGTTAACAGCTCAAAGGGATCCTATAATTCATTTATAAGGGAGCTTGTGGAGGCTTATAAACACACATCATCTCATTCCTTGCCCTCTCTCTCTCTCTGAACTCTGCAATAAATGTTCCCTTTCCATAAATCCCTCATCTTTGCCGCAGTATTTATGAGCGAGAAGATGTTTATTTCCCCATATACCGGAGCGACCTGGGAAGTTATCACTTAAGCAATATTCTTTGTCTTAAATAAATGGAGGAAAAAAAATTCTGCTGATACAGGTTGTTTTATAATTGAAAAAATTAGTGAACTGTTTTGGGGGTTTTTTTGTATTATATTGTTTTTTCCCTCCCATACCTTGCTGAAAAATCAATCTGTCCTCTTAAAAGGGAGCTGATGTGCATTGTTTCTATTATAAACGTTACTTTAAATGACTCCTGTAATGAGAGAGCTCAGTTTTCTGAGTTTCCCCAGTCTTGGGGAATTGCCCGCTGTCATAATGCTTCTGTAGGCTGCCTGGACCTTTCTCTCTCTCTGACCATCTTAGCTCAAAGCTGTCATTCATCCCTCATCCAGCAAGTCTAGGCCACTGCCATGCTTTTACCCCAGCTCTGAATAGCCCCTGCTGCCATTGCTTCTATGTTTCTGGATCATTGCTTCACTTACAGGAGGCCCCTGCCTCCTTTTTGATACCAGTGAAAAGTCAGGTGATAGGAGAAAAGGTACACCTGGTGATCAGGATGCACCTGTAGGGGAGTCATTTTCTTTTGTTGCATGACCATATTTTTCCTTTCTGTCTGAAGCTTAAAGGCTGAATCCATCTCATAAAGGTGGACAGTTAGCGTCTTCTTTTTTCCAACATTTTGGCCATAGATAAAGGTTTTGGGTCTTTCTGTCTCACACACACACATATATACACATGCTTAGCTGAAAGCCAAAGAAGTTGATGGGTTTGAGTTTAGCTGCTCAAGAATGTCTGTGCCAGGCTGAAATATGCCGTCACAAACAGATGGAAATCACCATCATGAAGAGCTGAACTTATACCAGACAGTTATAAATGCAGAACTCAGCATATCGCAGGAAGACATCATGGCAACTAATCTCACATTTAATGATAACTTATTATGGAACAACCATTTACTTACTGCAGATAGACAAACCTCCAATACTGAAACAGTGTGCAATGAATAGCTCATGGGCACAAAGAATTGTGTGTCATCTGCACGAAAAGAAAGTATAATCCCAGACTTGCTAACATCTTACACAGTGGTGCTAAATAAATGTTAAACAATATCGCTGATAGTATGGATGCCTGAGGGACACCAATCTTAATACTGAAACTATCAGCAGTAGCACTGCTAATTCAAATTTGTTGGGTGTGCCCAGATACACATGACTCAAACCACCTCAACCCAGATCCCAAAATCCCAATCTCTTACAACTGCCTACCCAATTATCATGATCTATGGTATGGAATGCGGCTGATACATCAAGCAACAATAGTATGTATTTTCTATGAATCAAGCCCATACCCAATCTCTGTTATAGCAGGCCTAATACTATCATCAAAAAACAATACACATCATCATATACGATAGCATCATAAAAAGATAAATACAAAAAACAATATAAATCCCTACTACAACCTGACCCTTCCCCATTCTCTCAGGGACGGTAACATTTAAACAGGCGCAGGGACGCATATGTCATCGGCCCGCACCCAGGGACTTGGCCATTTTTTAACATACGTGCATGACTGCACGCCTGTTATAAAATAGCCTGTGTGCGCAATTTTAAATGGAGCCGTGCCTATGCATGTAAATGCCGCTTCTACTGCATAAGTGGGGGATTTTAAAAGACACGCATGCCTACCCATTACCAGTTTTACCAGTTTATTTCCAGTTCACCCAGATAAGGAATAGAACTTCCAAACCCCACTAATTTAATAGCCTCCCTTCTCCCCTGTTAGCCCTGACTCTTAAAACTCCACCAGTATATGTATTGGTCTTTATTTTATAACTTGCATGTCATTCATAGCAGAAGTAAAGTTATGCGGTAGGGGACCCTGGCGCACGCCTGTGCATGTAAATATTTACACGCTAATTTCAATATGAAATCCAGGAATGCTCTGCCCCGTCCAGACTACGCCGATGCCCCCACCCCTTTTTTGGAACTTTTTGATTGTGTGCGTAGCGGCAAGTATGCGCGTATCCAGGCTTAAAATCTGTTTGGCGCGTGCCAGCCTTTGTGCACATATCTCCTGGTTTTGGGAAGCGCCAGGCTTTTAAAATTCACCTTTAAGGAACTAGACAGGACTACTTAAATAATAAGATTCAAATATCACTCCATCCCCCAAATTATAAAAAAGCACACTTTTTTTTATTATTACAAATACATTAAATGACTTTTGGATGAAATATGAAATGCTGAGAATAAGACCAAAAGAGGAAGGAATACAGGCAACAGACAGGTAACTGGTCTTATCAGAATGGCACCGTAGATATGGAGTTTATTTCTTGTACCACAAACAGATGTTCCTATTAATTCTTTTTCTCACCTTGATGAACTTGTCTTGACCAGCTTTTATGTCAGTGCAGACCTTGCATGAAAAAACAATCCTAATAAACATTTCTAAAACCTTAGATGTCCCCACAGAACACTTGTAGAGAGGAATTTCAAACAATTCATTGCCAGTTTTTGACAGTGCCATTCAGGATCTTGTGAATAATTGTATCATTTGTCAGTTGCTGTGTATATGGATCTGTATAGACATTGATAAATGTTCCCAAGTGTATTTTGTAAGTCTTAGTAGAGCACTGTCAAAAGGTATCAATGCAAGCTTGCTCTTGGGATGGTGTCTAACTTTAATGATGGCCTTTCTTGTAGGGTGTGCATGAAAACTATTTTTTTGTCTTGTTTTTCTTAGGGTTTTTGTTGGTTTTTTTTGTTGTGGGGGGGGGAGTCAGAGGTGAGATGATGTGAGGGTAAGAAAGCGTAGGGGTTAGCTTAGGACGAGAGAAAGAGAATGTGTAAAGGGAAGGAAGATGAGCTGGGGAAGGGGAGAGAGTGCCAAAGAGAGGGAAAACAGCATTGAGAAGAAGAAGCTAGGGGAAGGGAAGAGAAAGAGTTTTTGGGGGGGGGGACAAGCTGGAGGAGGGGAAGAGTGCATGGGGACAGAACTGAGTTGGAGAGGGAGGTAGAGAGAAACTTTAGAAGGGGGAAAGACTGTGCTGTGAGAAAGTATATGTAAGAGATCAGTTGGGGAGAGGGAGAGAGAAAGTATATGGAGGAAGAACAAGAGGGGAGAGAGTTTGTAAAGGAAGATGAGATGAGAGGGGGGAAGAAGATGTTTGAGGGGAGACAAACTGGAGCAGGGAATAATTGCCTACAGCCATGTGGTTAGGCCTTCTGTTTTGGAGGGGATTTTAATTTAGGAATTTGCAGAGCCCTGAAGAACTGCAGGCAGCATCTCTTTATCTGTTGGCCTTTGTAGAAACCATACAGGGAAAGACAGACTCCTCTGTATTGCTGTGAGTATTGGCAGCTTCAAGAAGTTGGCATTGCCTGGAGTTTGGAAATCCCCTCTTGCTCCATGGATTGCCAAATTAAAACCCCCGAAATTCAGAAGTTGTAGTTACAGTGCATTATAACATACCAAACAGTGGCAGAAGAAGACCAAACTGGCTCATCCAGACTACCCAGTTGTGTTTCATTTACTTTGAACATAAGAACATATGAAATTGCCATACTGGGTCAGACCAAGGGTCCATCAAGTCCAGCATCCCATTTCCAATAATGGCCAATCCAGGCTACAAGTATCTGGCAAGTACCCAAACACTAAGCTGGTGCCAGTAATAGCAGTGGCTATTTTCTAAGTCAACTTGATTAATATCAGTTAATGGACTTCTCCTCCAAGAATTTATCCAATCCTTTTTTAAACCAAGCTACACTAACTGCACTAACCACATCCTCTGGCAACAAATTCCAGAGTTTAATTGTACATTGAGTGAAAAAGAATTTTCTCCAATTAGTTTTAAATGTACTACTTGCTAACTTCATGGAATGCTCCCTAGACCTTCTATTGTCTAAAAGAGTAAATAACTGATTCACATTTACCCATTCTAGACCTCTCATGATTTTAAAGACCTATATCATAGCCCCCCTCAGCCGTCCCTTCTCCAAGCTGAACAGCCCTAACCTCTTTAGTCTTTCCTCATAGGGGAGCTGTTCCATCCCCTGGGTCATTTTGGTCACTCTTCTCTGTACCTTCTCCATTACAACTATATCTTTTTTGAGATGCGGCGACCAGGGATGGTCTCATCATGGAGCAATATAGAGGCATTATGACATTTCCGGTTTTGGGTAGGTGAATGTATAAATTCCCATATTTAAGCCATCACTAGCTCCCCATCCTTCATGTAATTTACCTGAACTTTCAGTCCCTTTCCTACAGCTACCTTCCATGTCAGTTCTAAGTGTACCCAGAATGTGTTAAAGTTCTTACGTCTACCACCTTCCCTGGACGGCCTTTTCAGGCCTTGCCATCTTCCTCTATGATTCTTACAAGACCAGCACTAAATCTAACTCCCAGTTCTACTTCAATATCTTATTACCAAAACACGGCAACCAAAACTAGAAAAGCTCTTGTCCAAAACTACTGGCTCACTGAAGTTTGAATTTTAACTTGGGATGTGTATTGTTTTAAACAATGTGAAAAATGGGACAAATGAGGACAATTTCCAATTAATTCTGAATGGAATGAACCGAAAATCGCATCTCACGAAAATACCCACAAATTTTCAGGCATTTTCATTTCTGTGTAAAATGTTATAGAAGGTGTCTCTCCAAGGCCCTCCAAATCCCCTCTCACCTCTCATAACATCCACAGGGTCTGGGTCTACTCTGCTGAGCCTCCCCGGGCCCTTTTGACCCCCAATTCCCAGAGTTTAAAAATTAAAGTCAAGGCACGGACCTACCTGGCTGTGCCTCCCTGGATCCCTCTGATTCCTACTTTTGCCTTCTCAAACATTGCTGGGGCTGAGGACCACAAAGTTTTACATTTTCTGGAACAGAATTTTCTCAGAAGTAATAATTGCAGTATTGTCTTCTCATAGGTAGGGTTATTTATTGGTGCTAGAGTACTGGGAATTTGTGCTATTGTGGAAATTAATTTTCAAAGGGGTTCCATACATAAAAATAGCATATATTAACATAAGTAGCATATATATATATATATGCCATTTTATAAATGCTGAGATTATGTATGTATTTTTTTGTTTCATGCATACATTTTACTGGGGGAAAAAGGTGCACTCTAGGAGCATTCTGGGGTGGCGGCTAGAAGTATGCATAGTAGTTATTCTTTTGTAAGAAATAGACACACATACATTATCAAACGTGTTCAGACAATTTTATACCTGTTAATTGATTCTTGCAAATGAAATTGGACTTGTCTGTTGTCTGAACTTTTTGGATGGAAGGTCTAGAACAGTGGTTCTCAACCCTGTCCTGGGGACCCCCCCAGCCAGTCGGGTTTTCAGGATATCCACAATGAATATGCATGAGAGAAAATTTGCATACACTGCCTCCGTAACATGCAAATTTTCTCTCATGCATATTCATTGTGGATATCCTGAAAACCCGACTGGCTGGGGGAGTCCCCAGGACTGGGTTGAGAACCACTGGTCTAGAAGTACTGGTAGGGATTCAGGATGAAGTGCTAGAGGATCTAGATCAGTGGTTCTCAACTCTGTCCTGGGGACCCCCCAGCCAGTCGGGTTTTCATGATTTCCACAATGAATATGCATGAGAGAAAATTTGCATATACTGCCTCCATAACATGCACATTTTCTCTCATGCATATTCATTGTGGATATCATGAAAACCCGACTGGCTTGGGGGTCCCCAGGACAGGGTTGAGAACCACTGATCTAGATGAACTGAAGAAAGACTGGGTGAACTGGAGGAGGTTTTGGCAAGCTAGTAATTCCAAGTATATGTTTTATGATTGATTTTATAGATGTAATCTTGGTATCTGCTGAGAAATTCTGATCGGCAATATATAAATATTAAATAAATGAATAAGTACTTTTAAAATGGTATATGTGCATATTTTATAAAATACCTGCCTCCATGTTTAATTCTGGTTATTAATTTGCACAGTGTCATTATTATTTTGCATGGAAAATGTACACATTTATGTTTATAAAATGGGTAGAGAAAGTGTGCCCTTTTTTTGCATTGGACATATTTGCACATAATGAAACATACACACATTCTTTCAGAGCAGAAATATACAGTATTTTATAAACTGTGCTGCCAGTCCACAGGCCCCTTATAGTCAACAGTGAGGTCAAAATGGAAAATAAGGTGTGGCCTCTGTCTCAGCAGGTGTGGCATAAGATATCTCCCACTAGTCCAGACTGGTCTAGCAGGACTCAAGGAAAAGAAATTAACAGGTAAAATGTTACATTAGTCAACAATGGTTCCAATTTCTCTTTTACGAGCATTTCTTTCAGGGTATTCAGTAATTCTTTCATGTCTTTGTGTCCTTTTTGATGGTCCTTGTGTCCATTCTACTCTCTTCTCTTTATACCCTGTGTAGAAATGGGCATTGCTAGATCTCCAATGTATTTTTCTGTGGTGATGGAGGTTCTGCTGTGGTCTTTTCTTTGGAAAAACTCTGCTATTGCTTGTGCTGCTTCTTTTCAATTCCTGTGTTTAAGGACCTTTCCCTGGGTGTATTAAATGCATCATGCCCCAAGGCAGTGTCTTTTAGTTTTGGTAAGTAATCTGACTTCTTCATTTGTCGAGGTGTACCTGATCACAGAGAAACTCTCCGTGACCGATGTCCTCAAGATGGGTTACGTGCATGTTCAGTAACCAAAAGTACTCCAGTAGTAGGAAATTAATGCTTTGCAAATTGTTGCTCTTCATGCTAGCAAATTGGAGATTATTAGATTTGCTGATTGGAATTTCTTTGCTGTAAGTTATCACATCATTGTTCTGGTTAGTTTAGTTCATTTATATCTGTTTGAATGACAGTTTATTTTCTGTGCTTGTGCATTTGATTTTCAGCACCTATTTTCCTGGAAATAAATGATGTTTATTGAGAAATCTATCAAGAGAAACCATTAGGCATAAGATATTCCATTCTGTGTATTGTACAGAGATGTGAATTCATTTTCAATGAATGCAAAAAAATGCATCGAATGAGGCCATTTTCAGTTCATTCCAAATGGATGAACTAAAAATAGCCTCCAATGAAAATACCTGAAAATTATAGGGTATTTTCATATTTATTGCATTTACAAAAAATAGGACCTCCAAAGGCATAGCACAGCAGCCTACCCAAGTTGGACTCCTTGCTGAGGCCTAGCCTGAGCAGGACTCAGTGAGGAGACCTTGCCCCTGGCTGGGCCCAGTGCTGATGCCTAGTCCTGGAAACAAGACCTAGCACTGAGCCAGGTTCAGCACCAGGCTGGGTCCAATACTAGGCCTAACACTTGGCTGGTCCCGAGGCCTAACCTCAGGCCATCCCCTAGTCCTGGCCCCTGCTTGGAGCCAGCACAGACCAGGTATCTCTCACCCTGGTGCCTTCTTACTCCCTTCCCAGCTCCAGCATTGAAACATGTAGGAATAATGCCCAGTCACTGTCTCCTGCATTCTAGTGCTTTAAAAATGGTGCTGTCCACCTGGGAACGATGATGATGTGATGTCACTTCGGCGCCTTTCTATGGTTCAGCATGTGCCATTTTGATGTAGAGCTGTAGAAATGTATAGCCATACACCAAAAAGGTGCCAGCCATACCAGAGAAAGGTGCCGAAGTGACATCAGACTGGTACCATCCCCGAGTGGATGGTGTCATGTTTCAAGTACTGGGATGTGGGAAGAAGTGACTAGGCATCACCTCTGCCCATTTCAATACTGGAGTCAGGAAGGAGGTAAGAGGGGGCTAGGGTGGGGTCTCCCTGGCCTCGGCATTTATTTATTTGCATTTATATGCCGCCTATACCAAGGTCCAGAACGGCTCACAGTAAAACATACATAAGAATAAAATACATAAAAGTGAAAAATGCTAAAACTAAACCATCCAATAAAATCTGATAACAAATATAAAATCAAGACAGCTCAGTACTAAGATTAGCAAAATGCCTGTTTAAATAACTCAGTTTTATTTCTATTCCGCCTATCTAAAATTCTTGGCAGATTACAAAATAATGAGTACCAAAAGTACATGCATAAGGCATAAAACATTCAGCAAATCATAAGACAGTAGACATACTAGAACTGCATAACAAACCTATAGCAACGCTGCAAGACTCATGATGGCTAGATGTCACAGGTGAGAAGGAATAGATAGGTCTTTAGGAGCTTTCTAAACTGGCAGAGGTCAGCTTCTGATCTAATCTTGTCAGGCTCATTCCAGAGTATATCATCCAAAAAAACATTCCATTTCTTTATTTAGTCAACTTGATTAGTTTGAAGGAAGGTATCTCCTAAGAGATTTTGAGTTGCAGACTACAAGACTCATGCAGACTGATAATTACAAACTGAGGAGATGAAACTAGATGGGGCAAGACCATGGAGGGCTTTAAAGACAAGGTATAGAACTTTGAATCTCACACAAGAAGCAATATGTAGCCAATGTAGTTTAGCAAGAACTGGAGATACATGCTCCCACAGAGGAGCCCCAGTTACCAAATATGCCACAGAATTTTGAATTAACTGCAGTGATGCTATAAAAGATGCAGGGAGTTCTAAGTACAGGGCATTACAGTAATCTAGTAATGATACAAATAGGGCTTGATAAATGGTATGGAAGTTAGAGGTGCGGTGATATTGCTTTAGGAATTGCAGCATATGAAGTTTAAAGAAAGAGGACTGGATTAAGGAGTTAGTATGCAGTCTCATTGAAACAGATGAGTCAACTATGACTCCCAGGTTCTGAGCTTGCCTAGAGATGGAAATTGAGTCCCCCTCAAAACAAAGCTAGAGGGTAAATCAGGAGACAAACTGTTTTCTTAACGTTTGAAAGAGAACCAGCTCTTTATCTTCTTTAAACAATGAATCAATCAGTGATGGAAGTGATTATTGAGATACAAAATTGTGTGACATTGGCATACAACTTAAATGGTACATTAAGATCCCTTAGAACAGAGCAGAGTGGAGACAAGTAAATGTTAAATAGTATAGTGGACAGTGTGGAACCCTGGGGGACACTTAAAGCAAAAGAATGTGAAATTGAAGATGAGTGTTGTGTCTGTGGACACTTGGGCCATGACAAGTTTGATGCTACCTGCAGGGAAGAGCCATACAGGTTCTCATCATCGGCAGGTGGACCCAGGTGAAGCAGAGACCGGTCAGGACCTTCACCTATACCAACCCATGCGCCCCTTGGGTTGAGCCTTTGGGTGCCAGGGCTGGCACGTGGCAAGGCTGGCAAGGCTGATGGCAGAAGAGAAAGTCCATAGTTAACTAGAGTCATAGGCAGGCGGTGATGAGGCATATCCCAGGATCCAGACAGTGGTCAAAAGTAGGCAACGATCAGGCATATCCAAAGTCCAGGCAGTGGTTAGAGGCAGGAGGAGGTCAGGCATATCCGAAGTCCAGGCAGTGGTCAGAGGCAGGCGGAGGTCAGATGTATCTGAAGTCCAGGCAAAGGTCAAAACTGGGTATTAATCCAAAGGAGAAGAAGAGGGAAGGATAGGCTGGGAAAGGCTGGCAAGGGCCGGAACAAAGGCAACAGAAGAAGAAACAGCCTGGACAAAAGACTGGAGACAAACTGGACAAAGTCTGAAGACAAGCTAGATGAAGACTGGAGCACTGAGAAGCAACACACACTACTATGAAGTAGCTGGGGCTGTTGCTGAGGCAGTGAGGGGAGGAGAGAGCAAGTCCTTTATAAGGCTTGGCATGTGAGTTCATCAGCAGGCACCACAGGGCTTATCCCACCCCGGGCCCTTTAAATAGAGTGAGGTTGGGCTTGTGCAGTCCTAAGGAGGAGCGTGACTGGATGCGGCCAGGGGCATACTGCTGCATGCAGAGCTGGTGGCATGTCGCCATGCTGAAGTGTGGCATCCTATCACATGGAGAGCCTGTGGCATCAGGCCCTGTTGGGAGCCAGTGGGGATGGCCCGGCCAAGTCGGTGAGTGTGATGGTTCATGGGAGCAGCCCTTGTACCACTAAACACAACAACGAATTACCAGTCCTAACAGAGAAAGAACGATCGGTTAGAAATGATGAAAACCAGGACAGAATAGTGCAGAGATGCCAATTGCTTCTAAGCAATTTAGGAGTATCACGTGGTCGAGGGTGTCAAATGTGGTGGACATGTCCAAAAAGACCACAAGGAATTAAGTACTTGAGTCAAAATATCTAAGGATAATTTGAAAATAGACACATGGATCATTTCTGTATTATGAAATGCTCTAAAGTCAAACTGACCTTGGTCAAGAATATTAATTTCACTAACGTATTCATGCAACTGGTCAAGAACAATCTTTTCCAAGATCTTAGCTAATTGTCAGGCCGATACAGTAAAGCATGGCCGCGGTTACCCCGTTTCTAACCCGCTCTGTACGCACAATTTGGACGCGTATGTCTAACCCGCGATTCAGTATCCGGTTTTACGCGCCCTTACCGCTTCTTGAGATCGCGTATCCCTTTCTGCCCGCGGTATGTATATGATCCGTTAATGATCGGATTAGCTATTCTCTCCGATACAGTAACAAGCGCCCAGATTATCACCTTTTTAACCAGCTATTTTGCTGTGTCTTTAACCTGCAAATTTACGGCCTACCCTGATCCTGGCGTTACTGTGGTGAACTTAGCCGCCCAGTCCCAAACCAACCCAATCCACAGAAAAAAATGCTTCTCGCTCAAGGGGGAAAAATTATTACAAAAAATAAAGCAAGGCGCAGGGCGAAAATCATTTTCCGCCTCCTTCGGATGGGCAAGAGAGAGATGAACTGTCACGGGCAAACTTTCCCCCAGCCCCTGCTCACCTGCCCTGGCCGCGGCCATGCAAGCCCCCAGCAGCAGCAGCAGAAGGGCGCCCATGGGTGCCGGTCTCTCGTGCGGGCACGCTGACAGCTCCGGAGCAGCCCCAGTCCTCTCTCCCCTCCTCCTGAGGCACGCACCGCGGCTCCCCTGCCTCCCGGGAGTAGCCGGCAGCGAGAGCGGCTTCAGCAGCCCGGGTCAGATCGGGCGCTCCCCATGCGAGGCGGCTTCCAGCAGGCGAGGTGGCTTCCAGCATTCCTTGCGCCTGTACACCCAATTTGGGCGCTCAAGGCAGCAGGCGCATGAACGCATGCCGTGACCTGAGCGCCCAGCTGGACGTCCGAGGTCACGGCATGCGTTCATGCGCCTGCTGCCTTGAGCGCCCAAATTGGACATACAGGCGTGCATTCATACGCCTGTACGCGTGCCTACCGCTTCACAGACACGCTTTGGATGTGGCTTGCATTTGCGTCTCATTTGAATACTGAATTGAGTGATATGTGAACCAAATTGTGCGCACGGCAAACGAGCGGGCGCCTGGCACTGCTGCACTTTTTCTTACGCGTCCTTACTATATTGGCCTGTGTGAGAGAGAAGAGATGGGCCGATAATTGGATAGCTCAGGGATTCATGAAGGTGTTCTTAAGTATAAGCTGGGTAGTGGCTGCATGTAACACGGTTGGGGGGAACCCTCATTCAAAGGGGTGTTAACTAGGCTACTTAGGAAGCCATTCACATAAACTACAGGACCTTAATCAAGGCAGTGGAACAGGTGTTAAAGAAATAAAAGTTATTCTTCATTTTTTTTTAGAATCAAACTTACTTCTGTGGATGATGTAAAGGTAAATTCTCCCCAGCTTGCAGACATAGGGGCCTCATTCTGATCAACTGAAAAAGGAGAGGAGGTATTGATTGAGCTACAATATTGGAAGATTGGGCATCCAAATGGCAGATGAAATTTAATGTGGACAAGTGCAAGGTGTTGCATATAGGGAAAAATAACCCTTGCTGTAGTTACATGATGTTGGGTTCCATATTAGGAGCTACCACCCAGGAAAAAGATCTAGGCATCATAGTGGATAATACTTTAAAATTGTCGGCTCAGTGTGCTGCAGCAGTCAAACAAGCAAACAGAATGTTAGGAATTATTAGGAAGGGAATGGTTAATAAAACAGAAAATGTCCTAATGCCTCTGTATCGCTCCATGGTGAGACTGCACCTTGAATACTGTGTACAATTCTGGTCACCGCATCTCAAAAAAGATATAGTTGCGATGGAGAAGGTACAGAGAAAGGCAACCAAAATGGTAAAGGGGATGGAACAGCTCCCCTATGAGGAAAGACTGAAGAGGTTAGGGCTGTTCAGCTTGGAGAAGAGATGGCTGAGGAAGGATATGATAGAGGTCTTTAAGATCATGAGAGGTCTTGAACGAGTAGATGTGAATCGGTTATTTATACTTTCGAACAATAGAAGGACTAGGGGGCATTCCATGAAGTTAGCAAGTAGCACATTTCATGAAGTTAGCAAGTAGCACATTTAAGACTAATTGGAGAAAATTCTTTTTCACTCAACGCACAATAAAGCTCTGGAATTTGTTGCCAGAGAATGTGGTTAGTGCAGTTAGTGTAGCTGGGTTCAAAAAAGGTTTAGATAAGTTCTTGGAGGAGAAGTCCATTAACTGCTATTAATCAAGTTGACTTAGGGAATAGCCACTGTTATTAATTGCATCAGTAGCATGGGATCTTCTTAGTGTTTGGGTAATTGCCAGGTTCTTATGGCCTGGTTTGGCCCCTGTTGGAAACAGGATGCTGAGCTTGATGGACCCTTGGTCTGACCCAGCATGGCAATTTCTTAGGTTCTTAGGTTCTTATGATGAAAAAGGATGCCAGCTCTTCACAGCTCTTGATGGTGGAAACCAGATGATTTGTAACAGGGGTACCAGTTAATGAATGGACAATTCTAAAATGCTCTCGGGGTTGTGAGACTGCGGAAGTGATACAAGTGGAACTCCAGTCGCATTTAGCCTATATGCAGCTAATTTATCACAGTATAATTATAATGATTCAAAAGATTTCCTCTTCCTCCAGTAACGGTCAGCTCCCTTTTTAAACTCCTTCAATCAGTTGAATACCAGAGGGCCCAACGTGTCTGTTTAAACTGTTTTTTTTTCAAGGGGCAAAGATGTCTAAAGCACTAAGAAGGGAAGAGTGCCACACATCAATCATATATGACACATCTGGTTCCTGATGTTGACTGAGATTTGGAACCCATTGCTCATGGAGCTGGTCCATACTGAAGGGAGAGCGCCTCTGTACTTCAGTGGGTCTAGGCCTTGAATAAAAGGTCATTGATGGCTGCTTAATAGAAAAGCTTATTAAATAGTTATCTGAGCAGGGAATCCCTCAGCATTTTATCCCTTGTTGGCAAATTATCTGCAAAAGATGGTATTTTTCCAGCCTCTATAGAGGATATTGTGTCTTGCAGTAGGTGTTAGAGCTTTTAATTTTTTTTTCTTGCCTATGTTTTTTTGCAAAAATGATGTCATATCATCCCCGGAACACAGAAGGTTTTTTTTTATTGCTATTACCTGTTTCAGGATTTGGATTTAATAACCCATCATTCCAAATCCAAGCTCAAGGTGAATTAGAGCCAGGTAGTTCCTTGCAAAAAGAGCTTATAATCTAAGGGGGTGATTTACTAAACTACTGTATTTTATCTCTGGGAAAAATACCACAGGTTTCACTAACCTGCGTATTAAGTACTGCAGGTTTGTGAATTCCGTGGTATTTTCCCTGTCAGGAAATAAAGATTTAGGAGATGTGGTATGAGCAGATGGTACAGTGTTGTCCAGTTGCAGGTTATGTTTTGCACACCATTTCTATATTTATTTAAGAAATTAGACAAGAATCTTGTAAATATCTTAATAGATGATTTATAATGAGCCAGAATTAATTTGAATAGGGCTGGATTGCAATTGAAATAGGCTACTGCAATCCCGTACAGCCTGCAGTCCCACGGAGAGTAATTTTCAACAGCCTGCATAAGGCTAAAGCCTGCAAGTACTTTAGCCCAATTGTTCAGAGTGGATTTAAACACACAAGTCCCAGGTTTTGGTGGTCCATTTGTGTACATGCTTTCGGGAAGTTACCCCTGCCTCCGAGCATTTTAATTTTCTGCTTGTGCATTTATGTCCATACTTTTGAAAATCAAAAATATGCATGTAAATTCTCCCCCTCCCCCACGCCCCATTTCATCCCCAAGATGCCAGGGAAAAGTGCATACAAACTTCAGTTATTCACATACTTTTGCCTGCACAGCTCCCCAAATGATTTGCAAAAGCAAATTTACTGTCACGGTGTGTGAATCCTTCTGCTGTGGTGAGATTAGTACCACCCAACTAGTGACCCAGCTGGGCCCTTACCAACAGGAGGCAGGCTCTCGGGGACCAGAATTGAGCTTCACCTATAGCAGCCTCTTCCCCTGCAGGTTAGGCCTTTGGGTTCTGAAGTCAGCAGAACTTAGGTGAGGGAACCCGTACAGAGCGGACAGGCACGGGCAGTTGGCAGACCAGGAGCAAGGAAGTCCAGGCAATGGTCGAGACAGGCAGAGAACAGGCAATGTCAGGGTCTAGGCAATGGTCAAGGCACAGGTGAGCAATTCAAGGAGAGAGCTGGGCAAGGCATGGAGAAGACAGGAGCTGGGCAGGGCAAGGCAGGAACAGATAACACTCACTGCAAGGTGCCAGCTAGAAACGGCTGGGATTTAAATGCCCAGCCCATGCTGGCATCATCTCCTGGTGCTGCTTCCCTCATCCCGCCACTGGTCCTTCAAGATTCAGCGCATGTACCTGTGGAGAGCCGGGGAGGAGGGAGCACGCAGGTGTCCCGCTGTCAGCGGCATCCTGGGTGAATGGGGCTGCCTGCACGACTGTCCCAAGGACAAGCAAACATTACATTTACGTACATCAAGAGGGTTTAGACACAAGTCCTTTCGAAAATTACTTCCATTGTGTCTAGCAAGAATTGCTTCTAATAGCCTTATGTCTATTAACCATGACACGTGATCTGTGGGGGTGGGGGAGCTGTGGCAGCTAGAGGCTGAGAAGCCATTTACTAACAAACTGAAAATATATTAGTGCATGGCCATAACATAAACTGGCATGGTATTTGACAACTTCCTGACCTTTGGTGCTGTGCCAGGTGAATCAGAACAGGTGGGAGGGAATGAGAGCTGTAAGGGCTCTGGCCATTGTTCCCACATCTGGTATCCATATATAAATGGTTTAATGCTAAATAATATAAAACATCAGTACCTTGCATAGTATGCCAAATATTCTATCTTTTTAAAAGCTTGAATCTGTAGAGTTTTGGTTTTCTCAGCCTAATTACCTATGTAACCCCTTTTTTCTATCTTGCTGTCTCACATGGTCCCTCCCTCCATTCCCCCGAATTCTGTCTGCATTCCCATTCTCTCTTCTTCTCCCTGTTATCTTTTTCCCTGGTAGCTTCCCCTCCCCACCCCCCCACCCCCCCACACACACACTCTCTTTTCAGAGAAAGCTGTACTCAGTGAGGCAAAGAGCTTGTTTTCTGTCAACAGAGTCAGATCAAAATATTGGAAAGTATTTAAAAGTGATTGATTTTTTTTGTGAGAAAGAAGTGATTGCTCAAGATTGGCTGTGTCTGCCCAGCCAGAATAACTGAACCTATCTTTCTAAATGAGCCAGCATGAATCTGTCTGCAAGATTACATCTCGGAGCCCCTGTGCTACAGATTTCAGCAGTGGCCTGTTTTACAGTTAATAGAATTTTGGTTGTTAAGGGGGGAGGGGTTGTATTTTGTTTGGGAGGGGCATGGTAAGGAGGTGGAGAACTTTCCCCCAAAACAGTTGAGAGTAGTGCCTTATTCACTAGTTGAGTACTATATAGTGCAAGCCTTTGCTGCAATGGATGACACTCAGTGTGCTTTGTGTTTATTTTTGCTACAGAGGAATCATCTTTTAGTGAGCGTCTATATCTCGTCAATTAAAATTTATATATAGTACAAAAACGCTGAGGTCCGGAACTGAATTAGCACAAGTTTGAAAATCTGTGGACAGTATCGCCAGTCAAGAGTTCAGCACTAGCTACTTGTCCATCTGTGCAACAATAATTCACTAACTACCATAAAAAAATCTAGCAAAAGTAAATATAAATCATTCATTCTTCAATAGATAATAATAGCTGTGTATAAAAACTCTGAACTCCTTAAAGGCTTCCTTTAGGAAATTTAGAGGGCACTTTTCATACTCCTCACATAGGCCTGGATGGACTCTCTAGCTGGGTAACATTAAGCTAGGTTGAGAGAACATTGCACAAATCTCATCTTTGAGTGAGTTTCCTCACTCTGAAGGTCATCAAATCTTCACTAGAGACCACTGTTCTGTTCGTACGTCTCACTTTGAATGTCAAAGTGGCCCCTAACCCCCTACACTAATACCTAAACCTCACCTCGGGTTACTAGGTGGGCCTCCCATAGAGATATAAATGCCTATCTAGTGTGGGGGCATCATGGCTAGTCTCTCTCTCTCTCTCTCATATAGCTTGGCTGGCTCTCAAGGAGCTTAAAACAGCCTGTGCAAAAAACATCACTACCACAATAAAGCCAAAAAGATATAGTATAAGGCTTTGCAAAACCATGAGCCCAGCCCACTTGGCCAAAATTCCTGTCCCAATATCCTCTCATTTGCATCACACATGCTTTCACACCATCATACATTTGCATCACCACATCACACATGCATTAAAGGCATTTTTTTGCATGCGAAAACGCCATATAGCACTTTGATGAATGACCTCCAAAGCTTGCAGCCCCAAGCTAATTTTCCAGGGAAAATACAGCCCATGTGCACAATTCAGATACATATTTACTACAGATGTGGACAAGAAAAAATTGTATTGGGTCTTTGGGTTGTGTTTCATTCTATTTTTTTGTTTGATTTTTTTTTTTTTACTTGGGCATATAAAAATCAGTTTTATCCACATAGATAAAATTTTATACATGTAAAACATTTGTGCACATAAAGTAACAAAATTAATTCACAGTCCCTAAAAAGTCCCCCTGTATTTTGTTCTTGAATGAGAGCAGGTACAAAGTATACCTGTGAAAGAGAGATTTGAAAATGTACTTTCAATTCCCCAACCTAACTCTCCCCCCCCCCCCCCCCCCCCATTCACACACACACTTTTATATGCAGGTGAAAATGAGTCTGGGTGTGAACTGAAGACAGAATGGATGAACTGGTGGAGGTATCGGCAAACCTGTGATTTCAAGAACACGTGCATGTTTTAAAATATTCCTACTTCTGCATGTAAATCATGGCTTGCTCATATAGGGGTAGATTTTAAAAAGGCCCGGCCACAAGCGTATGTCCCGGGTCTTCGAAAAAGGGGCGGGGAGGGGGCAGTCCAGGGGGCGGGGCAGGGTTAGAGGCTCCCAGCACAGCAACCATTTACTGCTGTGCCGGGGGATCGCGTGCCGGCAGGCTGCCGGCGTGTGCAACCTGCGCCTGCTTCGAGGTAAGATAACTTTTGGGGGGGGGTTAGGATATGGCTAGGGGGTGGGAAGGTTAGGGGAAGGGGTAGGAAGGTTAGATTAGGGGGGAGGGATGTTCCCTCCCAGGCCGATCCTAAATTGGAGTGGCCTGGGAGGGAACAGAGGAAGGCCACGGGCGTCGGCACACGCATGTTATAAAATCGAGCGTCCATGTGTGCGCGCCGGGTAGCATGCGCACATGGACGCCTGCGAATACTTTTTAAAAATTTACCCCATAGGGCCGGATTTTAAAAGCCCTACACACGCCGGGCCTATTTTAGAAAGGCCCAGTCACACGCGGAAAGCCCTGGGATGTGCGTATGTCCTGGGGCTTCGAAAAAGGGGCAGGGAGGGGGCAGGGCGGGGCGGTCCAGGGGTGGGGCAGGATCAGAGGCTCCCGGGACAGAGGCCATTTGCCACTGTGCTGGGGGATCACCTGCCGGCAGGCTGCCAACACACAACCTGTGCCTGCTTCAAGCAGGCGCATGTTATAAAATCGGATGTCCATGTGCGTGCCAGGTAGTGTGCGCATATGGACGCGCACGCGCAACTTTATAAAATCTACCCCATAAGTTATATATTTTTTGCACATAAAATATACAAGCATATTTATAAATTCAGTAGAAGTATATGCTTTTAATACATTGCACATATTTGCGTGTACTGAAATATATGCCCGCATGTTGGGAGAATGGATATATGCATATTTTATGATGTGCACAAACCAGATGTATGCAGATTAATAAATATTTTATTTATTTATTCAGTCTTTCCAAACATGTTCCTTCCTCAACCAGTGCCTCATCAATCAGGTTCCAAATTGAAACCATGATTACTGACTACTGTTGATTGTATTTTAATTTGTTGATGTTTGTTTGTCTCTCAATTGTGTATGTTTTCTTTGTAACCTGCTCTGAATATTGGAGAGTGCGGGGCAGAAAGAATTTTTAAATAGATAAAATAAATAACTAAACATATGCACATATATGGGGCCATGTGGCCATCTTTGAAAGCTAAAGGTTCACAATACTGGGACCCATCTTAAGAGTCACCACCCAGGAAAAGGACTCTACAGTTATTGTGGACATTAAAAGAGCATAAGAACATAAGAATTCCCATACTGGGTCAGACCAAGGATCCATCAAGCCCAGTATATTGTTTCCAACAGTGGCCAATCCAAGTTACAAGTACCTGGCCAATACCAAAACATTAAATAAATCTCAAGCTACTATTGCTTATTAATTAATAGCAGATTATGGATTTTTCCTCTAGGAACTTACCCAAACCTTTTTTAAACCCAGATACACTAATTGCTGTAATTGCATCCTCTGGCAATGAATTCCAGAGCTTAACTATGCACTGAGTGAAAAAAAAAATTCTTCGATTGGTTTTAAATGAGCTACTTGCTAACTTCATGGAGTGCCCTCTAGTCCTATTTATTTATTTATTTTATTTATTTAAAGGCATTTTATATACCGGAGTTCATGTACTAGTACATACCACTTCGGTTTACACAGAACTATTATCTGAGAGCGTAAATAACCGATTTACATTAACCTGTTCAAGTCCTTTCATGATTTTGTAGACCTCTATCATATCCCCCCTCTGTCGTCTCTTCTCCAAACTGATCAGCCCTAACTTCCTTAGCCTCACCTCATAGGGCAGCTGTTCCATGCCCCTTATCATTTTGGTCACCCTTCTCTGCACTTTCTCCAGTTCAACTATATCTTTTTTGAAATCCTCAGCTTGGTATTTATTTATTTATTTATTTATGTATTTATTTAAATTCTTTTGATATACCTATACTAGTGTCTTATCGTACCGGTTTACATTGAACAAGGGGTATGAAGTGGTTGTCCATAAAACAAATGTAATGTTAGGGATTATTTAGAAAGGAATGGAAAATAAAATGGAGAATATCATAATACCTCTGTATCACTCCATGGTGGGTCCACACTGCGAGTATCATGTGCAGCTTTGGTTACCCCATCTACAAAAAGATACTGCAAAACTAGAAAAAGTACAGAGAAGGGCAACACAAATGTTAAAGGGGATAGTATGACTCCTTCACTCTTCCAATTGGAAAAGTGGTGCCTGTAAGGGGATATGAAAGAGGCTTATAAAATCATGAGTGGGATGCAACAAGTATATAGTAGATAGTTATTTACCCTCTCAAACAGTACTCAAATTAGGGGACAACCCATTAAACTTTCTGCTAGCAAATTTAAAACAAATTGGAGAAGTAATGTTTCACTCAGAACCCAACCAAACTGTGGAATTTGTAGCTAGAGAATGTGATCAAAGTATCTAGCATAGCAGGGTTTAAAAGAGGTTTGGATAAATTCCTGGAGGGAAAGTCCATAAACAATTATTAACCAGGTAGGCTTAGGGAAGCCTCCACTTATCCTTGGGAGTCTGAAACAAGAAATGGATCTGCTCTTTGCGTTTCGCCAAGTACTTGTAATCTGGATTGACCTCTGCCAGACACAGGATAGAAGGAACTGAACATTTCATTTGGAAGGTAACAGCTGCAAAATATGCTCATTAACAGGTGAACTTTCAAAGAATTTAATTATGTAAATGTAACATACTATCATAGCAATTTTCAAAAGTCATTTACCCATGTTGAGTGTATTTAATGCAGGTAAAAGCTATGGACAATTCAATGCCATATATTGTAGAAATTTTCAAAAGCCCACTTACACGGGTAAAGTGCATTTACACTTGTAAAACCCAGTTTTAGTTATGTAAACCCATTTGAAAATCAGGCCCTAAATGAGTGTGTATTTTGTACTTGCTATATGTTGTGCAGGTAGCTGAGCAGAGATAAAAGAGCACTCTTACAGTTGTAAATCACCTGTATACTTGCGATTATACTCCCCCAATCTAAACACACTCACAATTTCTGTTTTTAATGTGGCTAAAGGTATGCATGATTCTGCCACACAGTTTATAAAATACTAGCATAAATCTCAGTGCATCCATTTAGTCACGTAAATGCTCTACCATGCATAGGTTTGAAAGTTAAGACTCCCTGGTTTTAAATTTTCTTTGGTTTTCTACCTTTGGAAACAGACTGTGAAGTAGGCTAATTCCTTGCTAGAAGAATTGGAACAACTTGTACCTATAATAAATTATCAGACTTTACTACCTGTATAGCAAGATATAATTGCCTGCGTGATAACATTAACAGCAGTGTGCATGGTACAGTAATGATAGCTGGTGAAATGCATTTTTTTTTCTTCTAAAACCTATTGTAGATGTGTTCAGCTGGATGCCGTAATGGATCTAGTCTTGATTCTCCCCTCCATATTATTATGGGGAAAACGTAGATCCCAAGCATAGCTTGGAAATTGTACTTCAGGCACTGCAGTATTGCAAAGAATCTAATTGCTTCAAACCATCAATTAGCTAACCAGTTGGAGTTTTCATTCGCACAAAATAGCATTTCACTGAAAGGGACACCTGGATGTCATCTTTGGAATTTCAATAGTTTTATTTCCTCCCTTTTCTTGTAATTTTCATTTTGAAAATATTTTTTTCTTCCTTGGTTTTATTTTATTTTATTATTAAAATGATTATATATTCAAGCTAGAAAGTGACCAAACGCTATGCCACACATACATCTCTCTCTCCTCATTCTTCATTCTTTGGACATCAAGGACTTGAGACCTTGATATCCAAATTACGAAGCCTGTCGTCTGTTCATGTTTGGTTGTATGAGATACACTTATGTCTGGCTAACAGTGATGAATAGTGAGGGACATGTGTTCCTCTGATTGATTCCATGAGGTACGTGCTCCATGCTGATAACTGATTGGCAGGAGGAAGTTCATCCACTGGCAAGCAGATGTTTAACTTGATGTTGGAAGACAAGCCTGAGAAAATACTGGTGGAGTCTAGTGCCATTATAGCTCGTGACGCTGTGTGACCGTAAAGATTTATTTTATTCCTTTTACTCAGGTTCATCATGTGTACAGTGAGCAGTAGCAATACAGCTATACAATAAAATTACAGTTTTATGACTTTACTAAATCATGCAGTTAAGAAGGCAAAAGCCACTTTGCTGACATAGTGATATAATCAGTGGAATAACGTATCTCACTTCAGCATAAAATCACTACATTTTTAAATTATCAGTATAATGTGAACTGTATCTGCAATATATTTTCATTTCAAGCAAAAAAAACCTTTGTAACAAAATGCTATTTTCAATGTAGTTGTACTGTAACTTGCCTGCGCACGCAAGTTATAAAATCAGGTGTACATGTGTGCGTGCCGGGTAGCGCACGCACATGTACGCCCACGCACACCTTTTTAAAATCTACCCCAATATGTTAAAAAGTGTGACTTGGGGGAGTATTTTGTTAGCTAAAGGTATGGTTCTGCATTTCCACTGGCTGTCTCCTTTCTTGTTTGTGTTGCCAAGGTTGCAAGGTAGTGTTTGCGGGAGTATGGCCAGTGCCCGGTAACAAGTTTAAACAAACAAGTGAAAGCATGTAATGCAAATGCATATTTTGCATTCACGAATCCATTTAGCCCACACTAAATCCTATTAGTGCGTACTAACACAAAATACCAACTTTTAAGAAATGTCATCTTTTTTTTTTCGTTTTGCAGCTTTAGCAAAACAGGATGAAATAGACCATTTTGTTTCTGTTTTCTAATCTACCTTATAAATGGCCTGTGACCGACGGCCCGCAAATGCGCAGTAGAGCGCAGCTCTACTGCGCATGTGCGGGCAAGGACGTTGGTCAGAAAAAAAAAATGGCGGTGGGGCCGCAGGAGCGGGAGGAGAAGCAGTGGCGCCGCGCGCGCGCGGTGCCGCTACTTCTCCTCCCCAGATCTGCCGGCAGATCTCGGGGGGGTGTGTCACTCCCGCGCCCCCCCCCCCCCCGAGATCTGCCGGCAGGAGCGGGAGGAGAAGTAGCACCGCTACTTCTCCTCCCCAGATCTGCCGGCAGGAGCGGGAGGAGGAGTAGCACCGCTACTTCTCCTCCCCAGATCTGGGGAGGAGAAGTAGCACCGCTACTTCTCCTCCCCAGATCTGCCGGCAGATCTCGGGGGGGGGGGGGGTGTCACTCCCGCGCCCCCCCCCCCCCCGAGATCTGCCGGCAGGAGCGGGAGGAGAAGTAGCACCGCTACTTCTCCTCCCCAGATCTGCAGAAGTAGCGGTGCTACTTCTCCTCCCGCTCCTGCCGGCAGATCTCGGGGGGGGGGGGGGGGGCGCGGGAGTGACACACACCCCCCCCCCGAGATCTGCCGGCAGATCTGGGGAGGAGAAGTAGCGGCACCGGCAGGAGCGGGAGGAGAAGTAGCACCGCTACTTCTCCTCCCCAGATCTGCCGGCAGATCTCGGGGGGGGGGGGGGGTGACTCCCGCGCCCCCCCCCCGAGATCTGCCGGCAGGAGCGGGAGGAGAAGTAGCGGCACCGCGCGCGCTCGGTGCCGCTACTTCTCCCCAGATCTGCCGGCAGATCTCGGGGGGGGGGGGGTCACTGCCGCGCGCGCGGGAGTGACCCCCCCCCCCCCGAGATCTGCCGGCAGGAGCGGGAGGAGTTAATGGAGCCGGGTGAGGGTTGCGGGAAGTCGCGCTTACGGCGCCGGGAGGAAATGGAGGTGGGTGAAGGGAGGGACTGAGTGGGAGGGAGGGAGAGGGGGACTGAGTGAGTGGGAGGGAGGGAGAGGGGGGACTGAGTGGGAGGGAGTGAGGGAGAGGGGGGACTGAGTGAGAGGAGAGGGAGGGTGGGGAGGAGTGGGGGGGGGGGGGTGGGGAGGAGTGGGGGGAGAGAGAATGAGGGGGAGGTGAGAGACAGAGGGATGTAGCCCGTTTTAACGGGCTTTACGGCTTGTTCATTATAAATGACTGCACACCTCTAGTCAGCATAGGACTGAGGAATCCTCTGTCTGTTCCCAGGCACACAAAGATAGATGCCAGGGATACAAACAATCCCCAGACATCTGTAAGGAGAAAGGCAACTGAGTACAGGGCTTGAGTGATCCCCTTCCTGGCACTCAGAAGCAGAGAGTGAGCATGAGGCCAAGGATCTGGGTCACGGGAGTAGAGCAAGTGAGTAACTGTGGGTAAAATTTTACAAAACACCATGTTTGTATTTTTATATTGGTTTCCAATTATCTGTAACTGATGTCATAACTGTTAAAAAAAAAAAAAAAGTCACCTTCCATGTTACTTGGATTGGACTTTAAGGCCAAATGAACTATACATTTTTCCCATGGACATAAAATGGAGAACGTCCTTTAGTACATTTGGTACATGTAGCCTGTATTACTTGTCTTATATGGAGAGACATAATGAGTTAAAGATGTAATTTCTAGAAACATACAAATATCAGCAATCTTCAATAAGAAAGTAAAATGTTTCTATCATATGAGAAGCTGAAGGGTGAGGGGCTATCACTTGACGCTAGAATGAGGAGACTCGGAGGCAATGTGAGCAAATATGTTGTCACTCATTGGGTGGTAGATAGCTGGCACAAATTTCCAGGTGGTGATAGGAACTAAAAGTGTGATGGAATTTAAACATGCTGGGGCAGACACAATGGGACCATAATGGCAGAGTAAGAGAAGGAGGAGACCAAATAGGCTCTATGTCAGTAGAGTAGACAAGTACAAATGGGACAGGGTGGGCCCGAGTGGTCTTTATCTGTTGACATGTTTCAACAGAAATGCATTTTTATTGACTAAGTGGAATTGTGAGAGCTGTGATTGTCATGCTGTTGATTACATGTATCCCTAAAGTATTCAAATATGCCTGCTGAATGGTTCCGTTTAAATGTTTCAACACAACCTGTTGAAATATTTACCCTTCCACTGTTATACGTTCATATGCAATCTAAAATAAATTGTCTTCTATTTGTCTACGTTATACATTGAACTTTATTTATTTTTTATCTTTTATTTTGTAGTTCATATATAAAGTATAATTTTATCCTGTCCAAATCTACTCCTCACATGAACATTTTTCGTGGACATTGTATAGCACAAGTCTCTCTATGCAGAGGAGAAAGGTTTTTATTTTAAGCAGCTTTCTCAACTGAAGATTTTTTAAATTTCTGTTGCATTATAACTATGAGCTGTACATCAATAGCTGAAACATAATGAAGTGGTGTTGAACCTCAGTAAAATGGAAGTAATTATTTTGAGTAAGACCTCAATTCATGATATACCTTCCTTTGAATTTTGAGGGCCATAAGATAATAATTGCAGAAAGGGTGAGAAACCTAGGCATTATTCTTGATCAAAATCTACCAATTCGAGCCCATATTAAATCAATTGTGACAAAATTATGTCAGCAATTAAGAACACTCTGCCACTTGAAGTCTTTGTTAACCCCAGGGGATTTTAGATTTATCTTGCAAATGCAAATTGATTATTGCGATTCCTTATATCTAGAACTGTTGGCAAATTCACTATGGGGCGGATTTTAAGAGCCCTGCTCGCGTAAATCCGCCCGGATTTACGCGAGCAGGGCCCTGCGCGCCGGTGCCCCTATTTTACATAGGCCTACCGGCGCGCACAGAGCCCCGGGACTCGCGTAAGTCCCGGGGTTCTCCGAGGGGGGCGTGTCGGGGGCGGTCACGGCATTTTCGGGGCATGTCGGCAGCGTTTTGGGGGCAGGTACGGGGGCGTGGCTACGGCACGGGGCGGTCCGGGGGCGTGGCCGCGCCCTCCGTACCCGCCCCCAGGTCGCGGCCCGGCGCGCGGGGATTTACGCCTCCCTCTGGGAGGCGTAAATCCCCCGACAAAGGTAAGGTGGGGGCTTAGACAGGGCCGGGTGGGTGGGTTAGGTAGGGGAAGGGAGGGGAAGGTGAGGGGAGGGCAAAAGGAAGTTCCCTCCGAGGCCGCTCCGATTTCGGAGCGGCCTCGGAGGGAACGGGGGTAGGCTGCGCGGCTCGGCGCGCGCCGGCTATACAAAATCGATAGCCTTGCGTGCGCCGATCCAGGTTTTTAGCAGATACGCGCGCCTCCGCGCGTATCTGCTAAAATCCAGCGTACTTTTGTTTGCGCCTGGAGCGCAAACAAAAGTAGGCCTATTCGCGGAGTATGAAAATCCGCCCCTATGTATTCTTCATATCATATAGAATACGGCAGCACGACTGTAGACAGGAACCAGATTATGGGAGCCCTTTACTCCTGTATGGTGCTACCTACAGTGACTACCTGTCCAGATCGACTATAAAATTGCGGTGTTGATCCATATATAACCCTTAGCAGGGTTTTAACCCCAAGGGCATACAAACTAATTTGTTTCTCTTCAGGGGTTGTTCCAGCTAGAAAATTACTCCCACGCTTAACTCTTAATCCATGGGAGGATTCTTTTTATAGGCATAAGCTTGTGCTTGTGATCCAGACGATGTTATGCTGCTCCTAGTGGGTGTGTGTGAACTATAGGAGCACCTCATGAGGTGAGAGGCTGTAATAAAGTAAACAGGACCAGGACTGGGTGTGAAAATAAAAGCTTACTGATTTATAATCAGAAATTAAGTCCCATTGTCCAGAAGAGTGAATTTACATCTGACTGATGGTACATGAAAGTTTTTCCTCTGTGGGTAGGTGTCCTTTATTCAGACCTCTGGGTAGAGCTCCCTTGGTCATCTAATAGTACAAAGCTCACCCAGCGATTATCCAGGAATCCTAGTGGAGGGGTCCCCAACTTCACAGCAAAAATCCTACCTGAGGACACCTCCTCGGACACCCAGCCCTTCCTGGTCCCATAGGTTCGGAGATCCGGTTGGGGTCTTCCGATCCTGTTCTCCCTTCCTTAGCTGTTATTTCAGGGGGACTTCTCGTGGGGAAAAGTCAAATGGGATCAGGCTTCCTCAGCACTGTAATCCCTGTGGGAGTGAGGGATCCAAAAGCCTCCCCACTCTGGTCAAGTCCAAAAAATACTTCAAAAGTTAAACTGAAAACTTCTTCTGCCCTCACTGTCTCTCGCAGCAGGATCCATCACTGGTGCTTGCCCACCTCGGGTTTAGAGTAGGCTCACAGGTCTTTGGTCCTCTGGTGAGAGCCCTTTCGTCCCAAAAGGATATCAGATATAAAAATCTATCTCTCTGTAAATTAGTAGAAGGACCCTCTGGCAGGGAATGCACAATGAGGTATCACTTCTAAATGAAACTCCATTTGGGTGAAGCTGGGTGAAACATCATTAGGGGTAGATTTTAAAAAGCATTTACTCGAGCAAAACTGGTTTTTGCTCGAGTAAATACACTTTACTCAAGTAAGTGGGCTTTTCAAAATTGCTACAATATATGCCATTGAATTGTCCATAGGATTTACTCAAGTAAGTGCACTTTACTCGAGTAAATAGCTTTTGAAAATTGCTACGATAGTATGTCACATTTACATGCGTAACTCCTTTGAAAATGACCCCCTTAGTGTTCTAAAGCTTCCTCAAACTGATCCCAAGGTGTTCTAAAATGGCTGGGCTAAATAATATTCTGGCATCCAATCCAGACCCTCCAGGTGGGAGGGGCTAAGAGATATGGTTGGCTCCTAGATAACATGTTCTAAACAAGGATTGTGCTTTTATAAAACAAAGAAATTTAAAATTTAAAGTTAAAAAAATCATTTACAAATAAAATAAAAAATGTAAAAAAGGAGAGTTTTTTGTGGACCAGTGACTGCACCAACTGATTGGTGATTTAACCTCTGGCATTTCTCTTCAGTACTTTTCCTCTCAATATAAATTTTGATATAAATTATATTAGAATAAGATAGTTTTACTGGCAGAAGTAAACTTTGAGAAGCACACTGGTAAATCTATTCTTTATTGTAAACCAGTGGTTCCCTTAATTGATTTCATGCTAAACAGGGACAGTGACATCTGTGGCCAAACCAGTGTGTGTGTGGTGTGTGTGTGTGTGTGTGGGGGGGGGGGGGGGGGTGGTTTGCCACACATAGTGTTGTGCTGGAGGTGGACCCTTGGCCTGGTGCAGGATTGGTATGGCCCTCTGATTGGACCCAGAGAGTACCTGCCACCAGGAGGCGGAGCACAGGAGGAGACAAAGGCTAGCTGGAGCTTCGCAAATAGCAACCCGGGGTTTCCGCAGGTTGAGCCCTTGGGTACCTGGGCTGCCTGGTCTTAAGTGGGCCTCGCAGGGTCTCCTAGATAGGAAGCGCAGGGGAGTGCCCACCATGAACAAGGGTGCATGGTCAATGTCTAAGCAAGAATGTCCAGAGGTCGCAGGAGGCCAGAATAGAGTGTCCGAGTGGATAGTGAGGATCAAGCCAGAGTATCAGTCCAGAATGGGCAGCCAAAGCAGGGGTCAGTACCTGTAGGCAGTCAGGCAAAAGTCAAATTCCAAGCAGAGGTCAGATGTGGTCGGTAGACAAGCAGAGGTCGGTTCCAGGCAGCGGTCAGACGAGGTCAGGAGCAAGCAAAGGTCAGTACTATGAGATCAGTCCAAAGGGTACTGCCAGGAATGGAGAGACGAAGGAACAGGAGACGCTGGAACAGGCAAACAAACTACACCGGAGTATATGCCCTGATTGCCAAGGCGAGGAACAGGAAGCAGGGCCTTACCTTAAGTATCCGGCCTACATGACATCATCAGGAGATGCCCCTGTGGATTTTCCCGCCGTTGGCCCTTTAAAGTGCTGCAGGTCGACCATGCACACGCCTAGGGGCAGGGCTGAGGACGCCGACGATGCAGAGCCCCAACGGGAGCTCCTCTGTGAGACCTGCACAGGAAACTGCGAGTGGGGGAGCCGGGAATGCCGGAAACTAGCTGCAGCTGCAGAGGAAGAGAGCCCGGAGCTCGTGGACAGGAGAGCGAGGTGAGCAGAGCCATCCACAGAGCAGACGCGGCCGGGACACGCAACATTACCCCCCCCCCCCCATCACCTTCTATGCCTCCCCTTACCGGCCTGGGCTTTTCAGGGTGAGCCAGATGGAAATCCGACAGATGTGGTGGGAAGGCTATCACGAGTTCTCCTTCGGTCCAAAGCCCTCCCACAACAGGAGGTATTCCCAATGGACTTTACGGCGCTGGACATCTAATACCTCCTTTACTTGCAGGGTATTCTCGGGTTCAGCATCATGTTGTGTAGGTGCAGGAGGCCTTTGAGAAGGCAAGGATAGGATTAGTGGGTTTAAAAGGGACACGTGAATCGTGTTGTGGATCCCCATGGAGGCAGAAAGCTGTAGTTGATATGTATCGGCTCCTATGCATCGGATGATTGGGAACGGTCTGATGAACCTGGGAGCCAGTCATTGTGATGGAAGATGTAGCCTGATGTGTTTAGTGCTCAGCCAGACCTTCTGGCCAGGCCGGAACAGGGGTGCGGTGCGACAATGAACATCCATGAAGCATTTGGTCCGCTCGGCCGCCTGGCTCAATCTTTCCTTGACTTGATTCCACAGTCGTCGTATTATCTGTGCAGTAGACTGGGCTGCAGGTGAGGGTATGGAGAGTAGCACTGGTAGAGGCAGGCATGGCTGGCGGCCAAAGACCACTGAGAAGGGTGAGACGTCAGTGGCAGAGGCGACATGGGTATTGTGAGATAACTCGGCCCATGGCAAGAGGTAAGCCCAGTTATCCTGCTGATCATTGATGTAGGATCTTAGGAATGTCTTCAGGGAGTGGTTTATCCTCTCGGCTTCGCCATTCGCTTGAGGCTGGTAGGCCAATGTCAGATTCAGAGTAATATCAAACTTTTTACAAAGGGACTTCCAGTACTTGGCAGTGAATTGTGACCCACGATCGGAAACGATCTCTCTGGGTAACCCATGTAAATGGAATACATTGTTTAGGAAGAGTTTTGCCAGTTCAGGAGCCGAGGGGAGACTCTGTAGAGGAACAAAATGGGCCATTATTGAAAAGCAGTCGATAATAACCCAAATGACCATGTTGCCCTTTGATGGGGGGCAGATCGACGATGAAGTCAATAGAAATGCTTGACCAGGGTTCGGTGGGAGCCGGAAGAGGTTGGAGGAGTCCCCATGGATGGCCAGTTGGGCGTTTTTGCTGTGCACAGATGGGACAGTAGTCCACATAACTGCGGGAATCTTTAACCATGCTAGGCCACCAATAATGTCTTCTTAACATCTCAAGGGTCCGAGCCCGGCCAGGATAGCCAGCCAACTCCAAGTCATGGACCCAGCGAAGGATGCGCTCTCAGAAACGGCGTGGAACCACCATCTTCCCGGCTGGTACCGTGTTGGTAACTGCGAGGGATATGCAATCTGGGTCAATGATGTATCTAGGAGTTTCGGGCATATCTTCTGGCTCGAGGGAGCCAGAGAGAGCATCCATTCGGGTGTTCTTTGCTGCTGGACGGTAGCAGAGTTCAAAGTGGAAACGTTCGAAGAACAGTGCCCAGTGGGCCTTTCTAGGATTCAGTAACTGGGCTTCCTTTAAGTGTTGAAGGTTCTTGTGGTGTATAAATATCGTGAACTTATGCTGTGCTCCTTCCAACCAGGGGTGCCATTCCTGAAGGGCCAATTTCACAGCTAAGAGTTCACGGTCCCCAATCGTGTAGTTTTGCTTTGTGGCAGAAAACTTGTGTGAGTAGAAAGAGCAGGGTACTAAGACCCCCTTGGAGGAATATTGACTCAGGACTGCCCCTGCTTCAATGGCAGAGGCATCAACTTTGACGATGAAGGGGCTGTTAGGGTTTGGATGACGTAGACATGGTCTGTGCAGAAGGCCTCTTTCAAGGTGTGGAAAGCAGATTGAGCCTTGGGGCTCCAAACTTGAAGGTTACTACCTTTCCTAGTCATGGCCGTGAGTGGAGCAGCTAGCGTGGAGTAGTTAGCGATTAAGTTTCTGTAGTAATTTGTAAATCTAAGTAATCTTTGTAAGGCGTGGAGGCCTACTGGCTGGGGCCAATCTCGAATACGTTGGAGTTTCTTAGGATCCATGGTGAAGCCACGATTGGAGATGATGTAACCCAGGAATGGAAGGCGAGTCTGTTCGAAAATACACTTCTCTAATTTTGAGTAGAGCTGATTGTCTCTGAGGCATTGGAGGATTGTTTGAACATGTGAGCGGTGGGACTTCAGGTCTTTGGAAAAGATCAGTATATCATCCAGATAAACCAAGACAAATGAGTATAGTATGTCCTGGAAGATCTCATTCATCAAATGCTGAAAGACCGCAGGGGCGTTACAAAGTCCAAAAGGCATTACTATGTACTCGTAGTGGCCATCCCTCATATTGAAGGCGGTCTTCCAGATGTCTTCTGGCTGGATTCGTACAAGATTGTATGCCCCTCGCAGTTCTAGCTTTGTAAAGATCTGAGCTCCTTGTAAGCGATCAAATAGTTCGCTGATGAGT
Organism: Rhinatrema bivittatum; assembly: GCF_901001135.1. NCBI lineage: Eukaryota > Metazoa > Chordata > Amphibia > Gymnophiona > Rhinatrematidae > Rhinatrema > Rhinatrema bivittatum. Next base: position 52,966,340 of record NC_042622.1, on the reverse strand, counting down.
GGCAGAGGGTAGTGATCCTTGTGAGTCATGGCATTTAGCCCATGGTAGTCTTTGCAAGGACGTAAACTGCCATCTTTCTTCTTCACGAAGAAGAATCCGGCTCCTGCCGGGGAATCGGAGGGTCTTATGAATCCTTTATTCAGATTCTCTTTAATGTACTCTGACATTGCTTGGGTTTCTGGAAGCGAGATAGGGTAGGTTCTGCCCTTGGGAGACGTGGTGCCCGGTAGGAGCTAAATAGGACAATTGAATTCTCGGAATGGAGGCAGGATGTCAGCATTTTGTTTAGAGAACATATCTTTGAAGTCAGAATACAGAGCAGGTAATCCGGAAAGGGTTGTAGAGTTCAGAACGGTAACCGCTGGAGACACCTGTCACAGACACAGGTTCTGGCACTGGGGACCACACTGAGTTAACTGCAGGGATTGCCAGTCAAAGTGGGGTGTGTGTACCTGGAGCCAAGGAAGTCCTAGGATTACCGGATGCATGGAATGCTTCAAGACAAACAGAGGCAGAAGGCCACGGTACGTTGAGTAATGTGTCTGGGGAGGTGCTCTCCCTGGATTGATGCAATGCGGAGAGGTACTTCCAGAGGTTGAAGTGGGATCTGGAGTAGTGTGACAGTATCATCCAGAATAAATTTGCCACTCGCCCCAATGTCCACAAGTGCGGTAGTGGCAAAGGAGCGTGATTCCCTAAAGAGAGACACAGAGAATAATAATTGGGGGCCAGTAATAGTAGCGCCCAAGCTCGGGACCTCCGCTGGGCTCAGGCTTTGCAGTTTCCTGCAGGATTGCAGGAAATGTCCAGAACCACCACAATATAAGCAAAGACCTTGTTTCTTATGTCGGAGGCGCTCTTCAGAAGACACGAGCCTGCGATTATTCTGCATCGGTTCCTCTGGTGATGGAGGAGGTGCTGGTAAGGCCTTCAACTGGGGGCTCGTAGCATGAGCTGGGCATACAGCAGGAGGCTGGAGGACATTTACCTCTTGGTGTTGCTGACGTAGGCGATGGTCAATCTTGCCAGCCAGGGAAATCAGGTGTTCAAGAGATGTGGGAATCTCACGAGCAGCCAGCTCGTCCTTGAGGGCAGGAGACAGATAGCTTGCCCATAGGCAGTCCTCTTGCCACCCCAGTTCTGTGGCTAATGTTCTGAATTCTTCCATAAATTTGGTGAGCGAATGCGAGCCTTAACGGAGGTGAAGAAGATGGTGACTCACAACTGCCTGTCGGCCGGGATCCTCAAAGGTCCGCTTAAAAACAGAAATGAAGTGGGAGAGATGGCAGAAGATATCATCAGAACGCTCCCAAAGTGGGGAAGGCTGTAGTGCAAATTGCATAAAACATTGGTTGATGAAGCCTCGGCAATGATGCCTGCGAGGGCAGGGTTTGAGCCAGACCCCTTGAATTGGCCATAACAGAATCCTCTAGGTGAGACTGTAGTCTCTCTACAGATGAAGCCAATGCTTCCATGGTTCGCTGTTGTTCTCGGACATGAGCAGCTAGGCCAGGGATGGCCTGCAAGGCAGAGACTCCGCCGAGTCCATGGCTTTGGCAACCTGTTGCGCTGGAGGTGGACCCTTGGCCTGGTACAGGATTGGTACGGCCCTCTGGTCAGACCCAGAGAGCGCCTGCCACCAGTAGGTGGAGCCTACTGGTGGCAGGTGGGCCTCGCAGGGTCTTCTAGAGGGGAGTGCCCACCATGGGGAGTGCCCACCATGAACAAGGGTGTGCAGTCAATGTCCAAGCAAGAATGTCCAGAGGTCGCAGGAGGCCAGAATAGTGTCCGAGTGGATAGCGAGGATCAAGCCAGAGTATCAGTCCAGAATGGGCAGCCAAAGCAGGGGTCAGTACCTGTAGTCAGTCCGGGAGTACTCAGGTCAGGCAAAGGTCAAGTTCCAGGCAGGGGTCAGACGTTGTCAGTGGACAGGCAGAGGTCAGTTCCAGGCAGCAGTCAGACAAGGTCAGGAGTTAGCAAAGGTCAATACCATGAGATCAGTCTGAAGGGTACTACCAGGAATGGAGAGACGAAGGAACAGGAGACACTGGAACAGGCAAACAAACTACACCGGAGTGTATGAACCGATTGCCAAGACGAGGAACAGGAAGCAGGGCCTCGCCTTAAGTATCCGGCCTACATGACATCATTGGAGGTGCCCCTGTGGGTTTTCCAACTGTTGGCTCTTTAAAGTGCTGCAGGTCAGCCACGCACGCACCTAGGGGTGGGGCCGAGGACGCCCCGACGGTAACTCCGCTGTGAGACCTGCACGGGAGACTGCGAGCAGGGGAGCTAGGAACGCCGTGAACTGACTGCGGCTGCAGAGGAGGAGAGCCCAGAACTCGTGGATGGGAGAGCGAGGTGAGCAGGGCCAGCCGCAGAGCGAACACGGCCAGGACGCACAACACATAGGCTAAAAGATAATACCAATATATCTTGGATTAACACAGTGTTTTTTAAGATCTGCTCAGACTGGCTTTCTGAGAGTTCCTTCTATCCCACATGCCCGAAGTTCTGGAACTCCTTATCTCTATCCATACACTGGCAGACGCAGGCATTTAAAAAGAATGAAATACCTTTTTATTTTGCAGGGTATTTGATTTGGTAGAGTAGTTTAGGGTGTCCAATCATGGTGATTAACTCCATTGCAATTTCAGCTGACAATGAAAATGTGTAGCGATTTTGAAAAAGTCCACTTACACGAGTAAAGTGCATTTCCACATGTAAAATCCAGTTTTAAGCATATAAATGCTTTTGAAAATCACTCCCATAGGTCATATTTATTTATTTTTATTTATTTATAAAAATGTATTATTCGCCTTCCAATTTTTATGATAAAGATTTCCAAAACGATGTACGTACATTAAAAGCAATAAGTATAACACACAGCAAAATATTACAAGTATCTCACTACCTCCATGTAACCACTCATCTACTCCACAGTTCCTACAGTATGTTCATCATTGCCTTCCTATTACCATCCACCAACTCCATGCATTATACAGCACATATATCAGTACCCTATATTTCCTCCCGCCTACACCATATTTCTTACCATAAATGCAGAGATTTCAGTTCAGAGAATAAGATTCAAGCAGCTTTAGAGCCAACATAAAATGTGCATATCATATACTGACAGGAAAAAAGGACAGTGGTTTTTCAATAAGCTGAGTTAATAGTACACAAAGTCATGGAAATGAAAGTTCAGGATTGTATTAACTCACCAAGTTTAACATTCCCTGCAAGCTAATCCTCCAATCTGACTTGCCATAAAACTCTCTTCCTCAGGGAAAATTTCTGAAGTGAAATTAAGCAGCAGGCTCTGCAGCAGTATGGACTCTACATGTCTTGAACTTTTTCTATTATAAAATGAAATTAATATCAAGGCAGAAGTAGAAAAAGCTATAAATCTGATTTAGAAACTCAACTGAAATCCCTGTCTTTGCATTATAAATTGAGTCTTTGGTAGTTTCAATATTGTGTTTTGTTGTACTAAGGAGTAAAAAAAATCAGATTTATTTAATCCATTTTGGTTGGAGATGAGGGCAGTGGAGGTCATGTTAAAATGACTTGCTGGTAGATTTTAAAACCCCTATGCGTATCGGAGCCAGGAAATAATACGCGTGACTCGGCGTGGCACATGCCACACAGATTTTAAAACCCATGCGGGTACGCGCGCATTTCCCACTGCATGCACAAACCATAAAAAGCAAAAAGGGGCGGTCATGTCTGTAAAATGAAGTCAATGCATAAGTATTTATGCCCACTAGTGCGCACTGGGGTCCCCTACCACATAACTTTACTTCTGCTCTGGACGGCGTGTAAGTCATGTGACAAAAAAATACAGTAGTCAGTGGGGCTTTAAGGGTCAGAGGAAATAGGGTAAAAAGGAGGCAAGTTAGCTAGGTGGATTAAGAAGTCCTTTCCTTAACTGGAACAAACTGGGAGCGAACTGGGAAAAAGGGCTATTGTGTTGATGTGCATAGCTACTAAAATTCCCTCACTTACGCGCGTCAATATAAAATCGTAGACACATACACGTGTATAGCTGATTTTATAACAAGCGCGCGTATACACGCATATATGCACATATTTTATAAAATTGGTGCATCCATGTAGGTGTGCCCACGCGTGGGTCTTGAAATGTACTTCTTGGTGTTTCAGGCTGAAATTATGGGATGGATCAGAAATGACCACTCCTCTGTCCCTAGCCTAGGAAAAGGTGAACTGTTTCAGAGATATTAATTGATTCAGTCCCAATATATAAATCTCCTCACAAACTAGCTTTGGCTTATAATGAATCAGATTCCTCCTTTCTGTTCAAACTAGATCAAAATTCACAAGCCTCAATGACATTTTTAAATCCTAAAAAGTGAAAATATATCTCCCTTTTCCAAAACAAAGGTCTCAAAATCACCCACACGTTTTACCTTTAGATAGTGTTTTCTGGAAGGCCAAGGAAAGCAAGACTGATTTTTCGTCTCAGGAATTATCTCAGCTGTCATAGGTCAAGTACAAGGAGATCAGGGTTTCCTTCCATCTCTGATATGGTTTGGTGGTGGATTGGATACAAGCCCAGTCAGAGATTACTCATTAATCCATAAGTGACATTGTATTATATTTTCAAAATGTTGAATGCAACTCAAAGGCATTATCTCTTTAGCTTTTCATGATACATTTGAGATATCCTGTTCAATAGGGATGTTTGCCATGAGTAGAATATTTCTCAGTAAATAGTACTATTTGTTTTGTGTGTTTTGAGTAGAGGAAAGAGATTAGTGTAAAGGTTGTAATTGTTCTCATTCTCTCAGCAACCTTAGAGATTCCATGATAGTCACTGATAAATACAAAACAAATGTTTTTATGGAAGGCATATAGTGTAAAAATGCATAATTTCCCCAAAGTACACAGTAGCTGTCATTTTCCAAATTGTGCAGACATGCACTTTGGCTACTGTGAATTACAGACATATCTGAGCAATGTTAGAAAATGCTGTTCAATATCATTCTTTTCATTTTCCAGCCATTCTGCACTGAGCTGATGAAGGAAGCCTAGCTCTCAAAAGCTAGTCACAAAAAATTATTGTCTACAAGTTTTTTGATGACCTGCATTTTTACATATCTAAGTGAACTAACAAGGCAACCAATACTGGTTTAGGTAAAATGGTGCAAAGAAAAATTAAATTAGCAAGGCAAAACATAATAGCATAAATTGCAGGTACAGTTTGATGATTACAATTGTGCCTGACAATGCAATGGGTAGTATAGCAATTTAATTTAAGCAGGATTAAAAGTAGCATGAAATGAGGTACTCAAAGTGAAGGTACAGGCCAGCATTTTCCAGCTCAGTCCTGAAGACACATCTTATTAGTCTGGTTTTCTGGATAGCTACAGCAAATGTGCATGAAATACATTTCCTTACACTGGATATCCAATGCAAATGTTGATGATGTGGATCCTTAGACCGAGATAGAGATAGGAGTCCTGCAGGGAGGAGTCCCGCAGGTCCCCACCATTGGCAGGTGGAGTCGGATAAAGCAGAAGCCCAGCTGGAGCTTCACCTATACCAGCCGACATTCCCCTTAAGTTGAGCCCTCTGGTGCCGGAGCTGGCAGGTCTTAGGTGGGGGCCTCTGCTGAAGAACAGAAGATCCATTGAAAAGGTGAGTTGCGAAGTCAAAAGCAGACTTGGGTCAAGGCAGGTGGCAATAAAGGATGGTCAGAAGGCAGTCCAAGGTCAGTGGCAGGCAGAATTCAAGAATAACCAGTAGTTGAGCATCAGGATGGTTGCAGACACAGTTCAAACAGAGTCCAAGAAGCAGGCTGAGGTCAATACTGGGAAATCCATCCAAGGGAAGGCGGGATGAATAGGTAGGGCAGGATGGCATGGAGCAACCAGGCAGAGAGGCAGGGAGACATGGAACACAAAAGGGCTGACCACAAGAACTGAAGAAGACTGGAAGATGAAGACCACTAGAACAAAGGACAAGACGATGGTCAGGAACTGAAGAGAATGGAGACTAGGAACTGGACCGGATGGTATACACCCCAGAGTTCTGAAGGAACTAAAAAATGAAATTTCAGACCTATTAGTAAAAATTTGTAACTTATCATTAAAATCATCCATTGTACCTGAAGACTGGAGGATAGCAAATGTAACCCCAATATTTAAAAAGGGCTCCAGGGGCGATCCGGGAAACTACAGACCGGTTAGCCTGACTTCAGTGCCAGGAAAAATAGTGGAAAGTGTTCTAAACATCAAAATCACAGAACATATAGAAAGACATGGTTTAATGGAACAAAGTCAGCATGGCTTTACCCAGGGCAAGTCTTGCCTCACAAATCTGCTTCACTTTTTTGAAGGAGTTAATAAACATGTGGATAAAGGTGAACCGGTAGATATAGTATACTTGGATTTTCAGAAGGCGTTTGACAAAGTTCCTCATGAGAGGCTTCTAGGAAAAGTAAAAAGTCATGGGATAGGTGGCGATGTCCTTTCGTGGATTGCAAACTGGCTAAAAGACAGGAAACAGAGAGTAGGATTAAATGGGCAATTTTCTCAGTGGAAGGGAGTGGACAGTGGAGTGCCTCAGGGATCTGTATTGGGACCCTTACTGTTCAATATATTTATAAATGATCTGGAAAGAAATACGACGAGTGAGATAATCAAATTTGCAGATGACACAAAATTGTGCAGAGTAGTTAAATCACAAGCAGATTGTGATAAATTGCAGGAAGACCTTGTGAGACTGGAAAATTGGGCATCCAAATGGCAGATGAAATTTAATGTGGAAAAGTGCAAGGTGATGCATATAGGGAAAAATAACCCATGCTATAATTACACGATGTTGGGTTCCATATTAGGTGCTACAACCCAAGAAAGAGATCTAGGTGTCATAGTGGATAACACATTGAAATCGTCGGTTCAGTGTGCTGCGGCAGTCAAAAAAGCAAACAGAATGTTGGGAATTATTAGAAAAGGAATGATGAATAAAACGGAAAATGTCATAATGCCTCTGTATCGCTCCATGGTGAGACCGCACCTTGAATACTGTGTACAATTCTGGTCGCCGCATCTCAAAAAAGATATAATTGCGATGGAGAAGGTACAGAGAAGGGCTACCAAAATGATAAGGGGAATGGAACAACTCCCCTATGAGGAAAGACTAAAGAGATTAGGACTTTTCAGCTTGGAGAAGAGACGACTGAGGGGGGATATGATAGAGGTGTTTAAAATCATGAGAGGTCTAGAACGGGTAGATGTGAATCGGTTATTTACTCTTTCAGATAGTAGAAGGACTAGGGGACACTCCATGAAGTTAGCATGGGGCACATTTAAAACTAATCGGAGAAAGTTCTTTTTTACTCAACGCACAATTAAACTCTGGAATTTGTTGCCAGAGAATGTGGTTCGTGCAGGTAGTATAGCTGTGTTTAAAAAAGGATTGGATAAGTTCTTGGAGGAGAAGTCCATTACCTGCTATTAGGTTCACTTAGAGAATAGCCACTGCCATTAGCAATGGTTACATGGAATAGACTTAGTTTTTGGGTACTTGCCAGGTTCTTATGGCCTGGATTGGCCACTGTTGGAAACAGGATGCTGGGCTTGATGGACCCTTGGTCTGACCCAGTATGGCATTTTCTTATGTTCTTATGTTCTTAAAACAACGAGAACCAGGAATTGAAGATGAGGAACAGGAACTGGGAACGCTGAGGCAACTCACTCTGCAAGCTGTAGGAGACCTGTTGCCAAGGCGAGGATTGAAAGAACACAGAGGCCTTTTACAGGCCGGGGCCTGTAAGTTAATCTCTGAGTGCCACAGAGGATTTCCCACTGCGGGCCCTTTAAATTTGTAGCCATCGGGTGCGTGCGTACCTAAAAGAAGCCAGAAGAGGTGCTTGTGGCGTCCCTGCCACGTGTCACATCGGGAGGAGAGGAGCTTGGCAGCCTACTGCGCAGCCGTGCTGAAGTCTTCTGCCGGCGGCGGGGCTGAGGGTTGGTGGCCCAGGACCAGAGGTAAGGACGGCTGTTCTCAGGGAGGACCCGCAGACTGCTGAATGCAACAGCAAATTATCTAATGCATATATTCAGAATTCAGAGCCACTGGGAGAACTGAGAGGAGAGGACCACCTTGCTTGTGGCTGAAAGGAATCAGTAAGTTTTGCTTGAGAATTGTTCAGACCTGCCACCATTTTCCTGAAGCAGGCAAGTCTGAACAAATTCTATGAACCTCCTTTGAACTGAAAAGTTTATTGCATACGTCCATAACTTGAGTATCCAGAGATCTTTCTTAGCAGTGCCCAGTGAGTCAACCTGAGGAGCGCTGCGTCTAGTGAGTCAACCCAAGATGTCCCTGATGCAGCGGCTCACAAAACGTGTTCACGTCGGACTCGGACTCTTGACTCTGGAACTTGGTCAATTCAAGAACAAGGGAAGTACTGTTCTTTGACATTTTATGAAAAAGTTAAAAGCACCAAGAAAAACTGGAAAACTATATTAGTGGACCGACGAATAAAAAAGACCCGTAGCGGTGAAAACACAAGTCTATGCTTGTTAAACCGTGGATGTTTTGAGGGTCCTAAAATTACATATAAATTTGTGATGAAATAACACAATAATAATAAAAAACACTAAATGTTTATAGCACCAACAATATAAAGGAAACTTTTTTTGATACAACGTGATTTCTATTAGATTTCAATTACTCCAATATTGACTAGGTAAATGTAACATCAGGACATACTAGAGAGATAAAGTTCCTGGATGGAAAAAAATGACAGTTTTATGGAGCAATTGATTCAGGAACCAACGAGAGAGGGAGAAATTTTAGATCTAATTCTCAGTGGAGCACAGGATTTGGTGAGAGAGGTAACGGTGGTAGGACCAATTGGCAATAGTGATGATCAAATTTGAATTATTGACTGGAAGGGGGAAAGTAAGCAAATCCACGGCTCTCGTGCTAAACTTTCAAAAGGGAACCTTTGATAAAATGAGAAAAATAGTTAGAAAAAACTGAAAGGAGCAGCTACAAAGATAAAAAGTGTGCAAGAGGTGTGGTCATTGTTAAAAAATACCATCCTAGAAGCACAGTCCAGATGTATTCCACACATTAAAAAAGGTGGAAGGAAGGCAAAACAGTTACAGGCATGGTTAAAAGGTAAGGTGAAAGAGGCTATTTTAGCCAAAAGATATTCATTCAAGAAGAAAATAGGATAAAGCATAAGAATAGCCACTGCCATTAGCAATGGTTACATGGAATAGACTTAGGGGTAGATTTTCAAAAAACGCGAATAGGCGTACTTTTGCTGGCGCATCAGGCGGAGCCGCGCGTATCCACTAAAATCCTGGATCGGCGCGCGCAAGGCTATGAATTCTGTATAGCCGGCGCACGCCGAGCCGCACAGCCTACCCCCGTTCCCTCCAAGGCCGCTCCGAAATCGGAGCGGCCTTGGAGGGAATCCTCTAACGCCCTCCCCTCACCGTCCCCTCCCTTCCTCTACCTAACCCACCCGCCCGGCCCTGTCTACACCCCCCCCCTTACCTTTCTCCGGGGATTTACGCCTCCCGGAGGGAGAAGTAAATCCCCGCGCGCCAGCGGGCCTGTTGCGCACCGGGACGCGACCTGGGGGCAGGAACGGAGGGCGCGGCCACGCCCCCGGACCGCCCCGGGCCGTAGCCACGCCCCCGTACCCGCCCCCAAAACGCTGCCGACATGCCCCCTAAACGCCGCGACGACCGGGCCCGCCCCCGACACGCCCCCCTCGGAGAACCCCGGGACTTACGCGAGTCCCGGGGCTCTGCGCGCGCCGGTAGGCCTATGTAAAATAGGCTCACCGGCGCGCAGGGCCCTGCTCGCCTAAATCCGCCTGGTTTTGGGCGGATTTAGGCGAGCAGGGCTCTGAAAATCCGCCCCTTAGTTTTTGGGTACTTGCCAGGTTCTTATGGCCTGGATTGGCCACTGTTGGAAACAGGATGCTGGGCTTGATGGACCCTTGGTCTGACCCAGTATGGCATTTTCTTATGTTCTTATGTTCTTAGTGTTGACAAGCTAAATGTAAGACATTGATAAGACAGGCTAAGGGAGAATTTGAAAATAAGTTGGCCGTAGAGGTATAAACTCACAGTAAAAATGTTTTAAAATATATTTGAAGCAGGAAAGCCTGCAAGTGAGTCAACTGGACTGTTAGATGATCGAGGGGTTAAAGGGGCACTTAAAGAAGATAAGGCCATTGCGAAAAGATTAAATGATTTCTTTGCTCCAGTGGCGATCCGGGAAACTACAGACCGGTTAGCCTGACTTCAGTGCCAGGAAAAATAGTGGAAAGTGTTCTAAATATCAAAATCACAGAACGTATAGAAAGACATGGTTTAATGGAACAAAGTCAGCATGGCTTTACCCAAGGCAAGTCTTGCCTCACAAATCTGCTTCACTTTTTTGAAGGGGTTAATAAACATGTAGATAAAGGTGAACCAGTAGATGTAGTGTATTTGGATTTTCAGAAGGCATTTGACATAGTTCCTCATGAGAGGCTTCTAGGAAAAGTAAAAAGTCATGGGATAGGTGGAGATGTCCTTTCGTGGATTACAAACTGGTTAAAAGACAGGAAACAGAGAATAGGATTAAATGGACAATTTTCTCAGTGAAGTAGGGTGGGCAGTGGAGTGGCTCAGGGATCTGTACTGGGACAGATTATATATTATAATATAATTTTGTATATATTATTTTTTTTAAAAATATATTTATAAATGATCTGGAAAGGAATATGACGAGTGAGGTAATCAAATTTGCAGATGATACAAAATTATTCTGAGTAGTTAAATCACAAGCAGATTGTGATAAATTGCAGGAGGACCTTGTGAGACTGGAAAATTGGGCATCCAAATGGCAGATGAAATTTAATGTGGATAAGTGCAAGGGACTGCATATAGGGAAAAATAACACGTTCTATAGCTACATGATGTTAAATTCCATATTAGGAATGAGATATAGGCGTCATAGTGGGTAATACATTGAAATCGTCAACTCAGTGTATTGCGGCAGTCAAAAAGCAAACAGAATGTTAGAAATTATTAGGAAAGAAATGGTGAATAAAATGGAAAATGTCATAATGCCTCTGTATTGCTCCACGGTAAGATCGCACCTTGAATACTGTGTCCAATTCTGGTCACCGCATCTCAAAACATTTGCGATGGAGAAGGTATAGAGAAGGGTGACCAAAATGATAAAGGGGATGGAACAGCTCACCTATGAGGAAAGACTAAAGAGTTTAGGACTGTTCAACTTGGAGAAGAGATGGCTGAAGGGGCATATGATAGAGTTTTTTAAAATCATGAGAGGTCTAGAAAAGGTAAATGTGAATCGGGTATTTACTATTTCGGATAATAGAAGCACTAGGGGGGGAACACCATGAAATTAGCATGTAGTACATTTAAAACTAATTGGAGAAAATTATTTTTCACTCAGTGCACAATTAAACTCTGGAATTTGTTGCCAGGGGATGTGGTTAGTGCAGTTAGTGTAGCTGGGTTTAAAAAAGATTTGGATAAGTTCTTGGAAGAGAAGTTCATTACCTGATATTAATCAGTTTGACTTAGAAAATAGCCACTGCTATTAGGCATCAGAAGCATGGGATAGACTTAGTTTTTTGGGTACTTGCCAGGTTCTTATGGCCTGGATTGGCCACTGTTGGAAACAGGATGCTGGGCTTGATGGACCCTTGGTCTGACCCAGTATGGCATGTTCTTATGTATCCTTACAGCTCAAGAAGTAGGATTATATAGCAAAGAAGATCAGTTGTGTGACCTTTAGTTGATCAGTCAGAGTCTTTTGTTATTTAGCTTTTATTCTATTTTACTCTTTGAAGTGTAGTCTTGCTTTTTAACAGGATGAGGATTACAATTTCCAAAATACAAAGAAATGAAAGTTTTAAAAAAAATCCAAACCTATAGAAAAGATAGCCTATCCAAGATGACCCAGGCCATACAAAATGAATGAGCAACAAAACAGCATTAATTTGCTGATATGTTGTGTATTAGTTATAAAAAATTGGATTGAAAGTATAATTTGTTTATTTAAAATATTTTTTTAACCCTCACCTTCCCAAGACTTGAGGCGGAAAATATTAAAACCATACACATAAAGCAAAACATAAAACAGTAAATGCAATCATATACACAAAGTCATACCCTGGAGATAATTTTCAAAAGGATTTACGCACATAAATGGGTTTTTTGAAAATTGTTAATTTGAAAATTCACTCCATAGGGCTGAATTGCTACAACATATGCTACTTTTAAATATTGAACTCCTTTGAAAATTCACTCCATTGATTATTAGATGTGTTAGTCAATGTTTTTTTTTTTGTGTGAATATGTTTATTAGACAATAGGCATATACAACAAATCGCACAGAAGAAACTCACATCCACTCTACAGATACTAAGAAACGGTAACAGCTTGATAACATGTAGTAGATGGAGCATTATTTAGCCAGTTGTCTGAATTTTTAACATAACTCAGTGTTAACTGAAATGAACTGCCCTCCTCCCCCCCCCTTCCCCCCCCCCACCCACCCTCCCTTGCAAAGCACGATGCTACACCATGAAAAAAAAAAAAAAAAAATCGTACAAATTGAACAAGCACAAAAGTTCCAAGGCAAGGAAAAATACAGGTCCAGACATAAGGTGGTCCATCAGAGTTCTACACTTGGGGTAATTACTATCCAAGTCTCATGAAACGCAGAAGGTCAGAGCCGGCAAGGGACCCAGGCTCTCTGGACTCTATCTTGTCTCCAAACAAGGTGATATAAGCAAGGAGAAGTACCCTCCCCACAGCTAGTGTAGATAGGACCATGTGACATCAACTTATGTTGGCAGTGTGGAAACATCCTCCGGCTGCAAGGTATGTATATAGTCTTGCCAAACTTGCAGGGTTTTCTCGTATTGAGACACAGATGTACTTTTGGCAATCACAAGTTCCATATGCATTAGCCTATGGAATCTGGTCCTCCAAACGGAAAGAAGCTGGGGGGCAGGGTTCAACCATTGCAGCAGAACAGAGTCTCTGGCTATAAGGATAATCTTCTCAAATAGATAAACTTGATGATCCGCTAACGCACAGGGTGATACTGTGAACAAGCCTAACAGCCATAAAGAGGGCTCTAGCGGGAAAACAGTCCCCCACAAAAGTTGCACTAGGTCTCTTAATGACATCCAAAACCGTTGCAAAACAGCACAAGACCAGAAACAGTGGTAAAAGTCCGGGCAAGGCAACTTACAGCGAGTACAAGTCCTGTCTGAGGTAAGCCCCATGTGAAAAGCCTGTTGTTGTGAATAAAAGGCTTGATGAATAAATTTAAATGTCTGATCCCGTAGATTGGCATTGGTGACTATTCTAGGTATTCTTTTAAAACAAGTTTTAATGTCTTCAAGAGCGACCACCTGAGGTAAGACCTTATTCCATTTGCTCACCACCCCTTCCAGCAAAGTCCGCGGTACCCAAGCTCCCAGCGCAGAATAATATTGTGAGCAGGTTGAACGCTTCCCGTCAGTTCCCAACAAGAGGTCCAGGACAGCTTGACCCTGAGAGAGGTGTAAAGTGTCCCGAAGATCAGTAACCAAAAAATGGCGCAGTTGTAAATATCCATAAAAGTCACTGGGCGGCAAATCAAAACAAGTAGCCAACTCCTGAAAGCTACGGATCTGGTAGGCATCGTCTTTCACTATAAAGAGTTGCTGCAGAAACAAGAGGCCCTTCGCAGACCATTGTTGAAAAATAAGTTGAGTCATGCCAGGTGGGAACAATTGACAGCCTCTAATGGGTAAGTTCGTCGTTACCCCTCCAGTAATGTGTAGGGTTTTACTAATGAGTCTCCACATTCGTCGAAAGGGACGGACCACCACGCTCCTTGTTATGTAGGTAGGAAGAAGAGAGTCCGGAAGTTGAAGAACAGCTCCTGGCGCATGAGGTGCAAGCCACGCCCTGTAATGATCCATTGGAGAGTGGGAAGAAGAGTTGCAGACCCAATCTTTAATATGTCGTAGCAAACAGGCTTGATTATATCTGCCCAGGTTTGGACAATTAAGACCGCCTTGCAGTTTTGGTAACATAAGAACGTCCAAAGGGATTCTTGCTCGTTTCCCATTCCACAGATAAGCCCGTAAACCCCTATTTATATCATAAAGATCTCGCTTCTCAAGCCAGACTGGCAGCATATGAAACAAATACAGCCATTTAGAAATTTCCATCATTTTCAATAACAGGATTTTCCCTGAGAGGGAGAGCGGTAAACCTCGCCATATGTCCAGTTTTTTAAGCATTTTCTGCTTTAAGGGCAGAACGTTCAGAGCATACAATTTACTAGGAGAGGAAGGAATATACACCCCCAGATATTTTAGAGAGGCTTGAACCCATTTTAACGGGAAGTTACCCGGCCAGTGACCTTGTAGGGTCCCCAATATGTCCAAGGCTTCTGACTTGTCAATATTTACTTTAAGCCCGGCAAAACAACCGAAGGCAGCTTGGGTATGCAAGACATGTGCTAAAGAGACAGTGGGATTACAAAGAAAAACTAGCATGTCATCAGCGAAGGCAGCCACTTTAAAGTTACCCGTTTTGTAATGAAGACCTTGAATTTCCGGGGACTCCGCCAATTTCCTCAGAAGGGGATCAAGGGACAGGATATATAACAGCGGGGACAAGGGACAGCCTTGGCGCACCCCTCGATGAACACAAAAAGCTTCAGAGATATGATCATTCGCCACGATATGCGATTTGGGCTGCAGGTATAAAACAGAGATGGCCTGTATGATCCGGGTAGGAAAACCAAATCTCTGAAGTACAGAGAACATATAGTCCCAAGACACTCTGTCGAATGCCTTCTCAGAATCGAATCCCACTGCCATAGATTCAATACGTAGGTGATGGGACGACTCTATGGCAGATAGGAGTCTAATAACATGCGCCCCAGCATCTCGTCCGCTGACAAAGCCCGCCTGATATGGTGAGATTATTATAGGAATTACAGAGTTTAACCGCTGGGCTACTATTCGTGCATATAATTTCAGGTCACAATTCAAAAGTGATATGGGCCTGTAGGAAGCGGCTTGGTAGGGGTCCTTCCCAGGTTTGGGAAGAACAGTGATAAACGCTGTATTAAACTGGGACGGGAAATGGTTAATATCCCAGGCATTATTAAAAAAGGACGCTAATGATTTGGAGATAGAAGGACACAAAATTTTGTAATATTCAGCCGTTAAACCATCGGGGCCCGGTGATTTATGATTTTTGCTCGTGTGAATCACCCCCTGCACCTCCCCTTCGGTTATTGGCCTACTGAGAAATTCCCTCTTCTCCGCGGGAACTTGGGGAAGTTGTAAATTACGAAAAAAGGCCTCCTCCTCCGCCTTACCCCCCTTCCTATCTTCGCTATAAAGCTCTTCGTAGAAATCTCGTAACACCTGACATATCTCCGGGCTTGCGGAAACATGAGAGCCCCCCGCATTTTTGAGGCTACCAATAAAGGTTTTCCTCCGCTTGATGGCAACCAATCTCGCCAGTAATTTACTGGATTTATTTCCATAACGGAAAAAGAATTGGTCTGAGGCCGTCAGAGATTTCTGCGCCCTCAAATGTAGATGCGCATTCAAGGCATTAAGACATGCCTTATAAGCTACTTTATGGGCTGGCATGGGAGAACTCGCTAGCGTATGCTGAGCCGCCTGTAGCTGAGCATCCAGACGTAAGATAGTGGCGTTTAATTTTTTCCGTTGGGCAATAGAGTACGCTATCACTTCCCCACGCATTACCGCTTTACTCGTTTCCCAGTACAAGGAGGGATTATCGGAATGTTGGGCATTGTTAGCAGCATATTCTTCCCATTTTCCCCTCAAGAAGGCATGGAAACCCTTATCAGTACCTAAAGACCCGGGGAAACGCCAGGATTTCTTGCCCACCAGAGAAGTCGACAGCCAGAGATCTACCCACACTGGGGCATGATCCGCAATCACAATGGATTCTATGCCCGCCTTATCCACTCTACTAAAAAGCGGTTTAGAAATCAGGATATAGTCAATCCGAGATAGAGTATAATGTGCACGAGAAACATGTGTATACTCCCTCTCACTTGGGTGTAATAAACGCCATATATCAAGGAGATCTAATTGTTTACAGAAAGCTCCCACCCCACAATCCATGGACACTTTATAACTTTTAGGGGTATGTGATTTATCCAGACTAGCTTGTAAAACACTGTTAAAGTCCCCAGCCAAAAGGAGCTCACCCTGCATATGAGATAGCAAGGTACTGAGCAGGGAAGAAGTGAACCCTCTGTCAGGGGTATTTGGTGCGTACACGTTACAAACAGTCACCGGTTTTCCCGCCAGAAGACCAATAACTATTACATAACGTCCCTCGGGGTCCTTAACCTCTTGTATTAAGGTAAAGGGAACATTTTTATTAATGAGCACTGCAACTCCACCCTTCTTCCTTTTGGCAGCAGAGAAAAAACAAGCAGTTGCCCAACTTTGACATAGTTTCTTACTTTCTATGTCCGTGAGGTGTGTTTCTTGCAAACATGCTATTCCCACCTGTAGCCTTTGCAAATGTTGGAGAATTTTCTTCCTCTTAATCGGAGTACCCAGCCCATCCACGTTCCACGAAATCAACCTGCATTTACTCCCCATGAGATCTAGGGTTGGTAAAGAATTTCAATAGCAAAGAACGAGGAGGGAAAAGCCCCCAGCCTGGCTTCTCCCCACAACTACCAAACCCTACCCCAGTAGCATAATAACGATATGAAACAAGATCAGTACCACTCAGTAAACAGGTACACACAAACAGTCCCACAAATATCAGTGCTTTGCCACATTCCCTTCCCACCCCCCACCCCCACCCCACAAGAATAAGCCCTACCAGACTAAAAAGATCTGGTAAACAGGTCATACATGAGTGATCAGCGGCTCAGAGCCCCCTCCCGCCTCCCTAGAAATCTTAGCCTCACCCAGAGTCCAGAAAATCATACTATCATGTGTTTAAAGCGTCCAAAAACTTAGTTGCTTCCAGCACGGTAGCATAAGTAATCCACTTCCCATTATGATTAATCCGGAGCTTAGCTGGAAATTGCATGGAAAAACGAATGTTCTTTTCAATTAGTTTGCTACACACAGGGCCGTAGGAGCGATGTAGAGCAGCCACTTTAGCTGAGTAATCCGGTGCCAACCTTACACTTGTTCCTTGAAGCTGTAAAGGGCCGCTTTTCCTAGCGGCTTGCATGATGAGGTTTTTATGATGGTAGTTCAGGAATTTCATAATCACAACTCTCGGTCTCGCCTGGTCTGGACCCTTGATACCAATGCGGTGTGCCCGTTCAATTTCTAGCACACCTGCTAACTCTGTGAGGCCCAGAACCTCGGGCAGCCATTTTAGGAGCACGGTGCGCAGCTGATTATCTTCAATGGCTTCAGGAAAACCTAAGCAGCGAATATTGGAGCGGCGTGCTCTATTTTCAAGGTCCTCCGTTTTTTCAGTTTGATCCTGTAATAAGCGCTCGAGGTTAGTTACCCTCCCCTGCAGCGCCACTACATCATCCTCGAGGGTTGAAGTTCTATTTTCCACTTGGGACAGACGCGGGGCATAATCAGAAATCACCTTCCTCAGCGCTCCAAGCTGATCAGCTATTCCGGACAATTTACTGTCCAAGGCTGCCAGTACCACGTCTTTAATTTCCGCCACAGTCGGAGAGGTCGGGAGGATTAACTGGGGCTCACCGCTTTTCTCCGTCTCAGCGTGTCCGGCCGCCATTTTAGGTTCAGGCCCCTTGAGTTTCTCCTTGTCCCGCTTCGCCAGCTTCGGAGGCATGGGAGCCGGCGATCTGGACATAAACGATGTAATCGACATAAACCAACAGCCCTGGGAAGACAGTGAGGCTTTTCAAGGTACAGCTGCGGGTGGATGGAGGCGGGAGGGAGATAAGCCGACCGGAGCAGAATCAGACGCGTCCGATCCCGTTCACCACATCACGTGACCTAGTCAATGTTTTTAATGCAGAAGTCTTGTGTATAAGAATTGCTGCAAGCCTGACTTCTCTTATCGGCGGATCACGATTCTCAGTCAGTGCCCACATTCTAAAGAGGTTTGTAGCCCTTCTGCTTTTTTGTGTTTTTCCCCAAATTCATGCTTGTGTTTTTGGGCAATGTTCCTTTCCTTCGGTCAGGGCTTCCCCAACGTTTAGCCAATGTGAACCCACTTTAGCACTTGAAAATTCACAGGGCCCCAGAGGGTGACCAAACAAATTAGGAGGGATGTGGTTCTCTAACAGTCCCTCTACTCTAGCCCTCACAACACTGCTGCTGAGATTTTGAGAGAGAGAGAGAGCAGAGAGATACTGGAGAGGGACCAGGGCAGCTGTTACAGTAAAAACAGAGCCTGGTTGGGGTTTCCCCAGCAAGGCAGAGAAATTCCAGATGCAGACAGAGCAGAGCCTCTGGTGCTGTGCAGGAGGCTCCAGGTGTTCCAGCTGCAGTCTCAGAACACGGAGGCTAGGAACTGCAAGGGCCTGTCTGAAGTGGTACCAGGGCTGGGACCCTTAGGGGGTCATTTACTAAAGGTTTTCTCCCATTCTATGTCTATGGGAAAAATGCTTAGAAAATGACCCCCTTAGTTTGTTAACTCACATTGAAGGACAGTCTGGCCACATGGGATTCCAGGGCGGCAAGCATTGGCCACACTCCCTGGATTAGTTTGTAAAACCAAGTGCTTATTCAAAGTGAAGGTGTCAAGCAGCCAAGAGAGGGAATTGTTTTTATTTTATTTTAATGAGATCTCAAACGCTGAGCTTCCCATCCATCTGCTGGAGTAAGAAATTATACTTAACAGTATAGGCATGCAAAGGGATAGTTGATACTTATGAAAATCCTAAGATTTTGACAGGAATTGCAAGTACAGTCCTTTTGCTCACCTAGAACCGTGTTTTCCTGAACTGGTATGAACTCATTTTTCTCTCTTTTTCACCTAAGCTCTGTGCAGTGAGGTAACTGTCTAGAGCTATTTGACTCTTTTCTAGGGCAGCCAATTCACAGAAGCTATTGTTCATTGTGCTATAGGAAGGTTTAGCACTCCCTGTGGGTCTTTGCAAATTGTTTATTTTCTCATAGTTTTCCCCTGCTTCCTTTCCTTCTCATTCCCACTTTTAAGTAAATGTTATCAAACTGTTGTTATTATTATCAGGTCAGAATGCTTTGATTGCTGTGGGGTGAGGGTCCTGGGGCATGGTATTTGAGGGGATTGAGGACACTTTATTACCCCCATCAGGCGTATGAACCTGCACTATTCTACTAGGGTTAACCTTCCCTCCCTTGACACTGGGTCAGTCTACCTACCTTGGGGGGGGGGGGGGGGGGGGGGGGGCTCACATGGAGTGCTGTGGCTTTCAGCTCCAGTCTATGAGGGTAATATTAAGCCACTGGCTGGATTACAAAGATAGCCAGATAAAATTATCCGGCTAACCTTGGGGGGATATTCATCAATGCAGCCGCTCCATTGAATATACCTGACTCTACAGCATGACCAGAACTACCAGAGAATTTATCCAGCTAAGTCTGCATATTTGAGTTAGCCGGATAATTTATCTGGCTAACATAATTCCTCTCTATCTAAATTTTACTTGAAAAAAGTGGTTGAAATAGTCAAAAGTCAGCATTTAGCCAGTTTTTGGGGGAAGTGCATTCATTTTGATCTGAATGGGAAAACATGATTAATGAGTCAAGTTTTGGTTTGGGATGGGGCTACTGAACCAAATGGGTACAATTCCCAAATTAATTTGAATCCTTTTTGGCTCATTCATTTCAGCTCCATTAAAGTCTATGGGAGAAGCAAAGCAATACATTTTTTGTACTTGAGGCCAAACAGAGTAGAGCTGGTTGGTGATGGGTCAAGAAATGGGCAGTACCAATCATTGAAACATAGAAATATAATGGCAGAAAAAGACCATATAGCCCATCCACACAACTGCTCAACCCTAAAATCCCTACCACTCCATAGCCATCCACACAACTGCTCAACCCTAAAATCCCTACCACTCCCTCAGAGATCTCCTGCTCTTATCCCATGTTTTTTTGAATTCAGATATTGTCCTTGTCTCCACCACTACCACTGGGCAGCTGTTTCAAGCATTATCCCAGGACAAGCAGGATGCTAGTCCTCACATATGGGTGACATCAGTAATGGAGCCCTATGTACGGAAAACTTCTGTAAAAGTTTCTATGAAACTTTTGACTGGCACCAGAGTGCCTACTGAGCATGCCCAGCATGCCATGATATTCCCTGCCACAGGGGTCTCCCTTTAGTCTTCTTTTTTCCGCGAAGCAGTTAGCCTTGCGGTTATCAGGAATCCTGTGGGATTCTCCACATATTTTTCCTTACGGAAAGCTTCAAAAACTTCAACCGCAAAGGGTCTCCCTTAGTTTAGTCATCGCGGTGAGTTTTTACCGTTCTCGCGGTTCCGTTCCGTTTTTTGATTAAAAACAATTTTACCTGAGTCCTAGGCCGTCGACGGCTGTCCGGCCACAAAATGGCTACAGGTTTTAAAAAATGTCCGAAATGCGCGAGAAATATGTCTATCACAGACCCTCACCAAGACTGTGTACTTTGCCTTGGTGAAGGTCATGATGTAAAAAATTGTCCCTTATGCGCTACGATGACCTCGAAAGGTCGACGTCTACGGATGGACAAAATGGAGCAACTATTCAAGATACAGCTGATTACTGCTCCGTCTACTTCCACACAATCGTCTCCGGCTGGGTCGATTAGGAAAGTAGTATTGAAGAAACGTCACTCAGGTGAGTCGGGAGACGCTCCCTTTTCCTCCCCCTCTCCATCGTCCAGAGCGTCCACATCGAGCAGCAAAAAAGGGCGCAAAAAAGATAAACATCGCCATCGGCATCGCAGGCCGCACACAGCAACCACCGTTTCGATACCCGGCGAGCCATCGGCGGAGGACGGGACACCGATTAAGAAAGCCCGGCTCCAAAGTAAGGCTTCTGAGCCACCAGCAGGCCAACCCTCGCCGATTCCGGCGGAAGGAATCGTATCTCCTCAGGGCTCTGAGGTTGTACTGCTATCGCCGCCACCGCCTCCCCCCATGGGTGCTCTGTTCACATCATCCATGCGGGCGGAACTTGACAGTTACATACGTCAAGCGGTTAAGGATGCCTTTATCGAGGCGATGCCACGGCCTGCCACTCCGGTTCTGCCATCGACACCGATCATAGGAGGATCTCCGGTCCCATCACCGATTCCTTCACGACCGATGCCAAGGAAATCACCGCTCTCCTCGATGGCACCGATTCCATCACCGGTTCTACCTAGGCCGCAATCACCGGTTCCAGCACTGCCGATTCCCCGGTTACCATCGATTCCACCATGGCCATCGACCCCGATGGCACCGTCGATGCCTTCTCAAGAATCCATTTTTCAACCATTAATGGACAAGCTGGACTCACTGATCCATTGCTTCTCATCTTTACCACAACCTATAGATGTAGATGAGAATCAAGAGCCATTACCAGGTCCCTCGGGTGCCACGCCACCCCTTAGACCTCTGACTCCACTATCCGAAATGCCAGCTAAGCCTACTAGGCCGTTGGAGCACCCTCTGGATGATAGTGACCAAGAATTCTCCTCGGATGAAGACCTCCTTTCTGAGCCTTCTCCGCCAGAAGATAGAAGAAAGTCACCACCGGAGGATCTGTCTTTCTCCAACTTTATTAAAGAAATGTCTCAAACAATTCCTTTCTCTCTCATTTCTGAAGTAGACAGCAGGCAAAAAACCTTGGAGGTGCTTCAATTCGTGGATCCTCCCAAGGAAATTCTTGCTATTCCTGTTCATGAAGTATTACAAGAACTTATGTACAGGATATGGGAACACCCTGGGTCGGTGGCAGCTGTTAATAAGCGGGCGGATGCCACTTATCTAGTACAACCCATCCCAGGGTTCCAAAAAACTCAACTACCACACCAATCAGTGGTGGTTGAGTCGGCTCAAAAGAAAGCCAAAAGATTAAAGCAACACGCCTCCATACCTCCTGGAAAGGATAATAGGTTCTTGGACAATCTTGGCCAGAAGATCTTCCAAGCTGCTATGCTGGTATCTAGGATAAATTCATACCAGCTTTTCATGAATCAATACCAGCGTGACCTATGGAAACAAGTTGAATCCCTGTCTCATCAGTTACCTGACCATCTTCAGGAAGGATTTCAAAACCTCGTACATAAAGGCCTAGAGGCAGGAAAACACGAGGTTCGAGCCACGTATGATTCATTTGAAACAGCATCCAGATTGTCTGCATCCGGAATAACAGCTAGAAGATGGGCCTGGCTCAAATCTTCAGAGCTGAGACCAGAGGTACAGGAGCGCTTGGCGGACCTGCCTTGCTTAGGGGAGAACCTCTTTGGCGATAAGGTCAAGGAGGCGGTGGCCACCATCAAAGACCACACAGAAACCCTCAAACAGCTTTCTCAGCTGCCACAAGAGGTACATCAACCTTCAAGGAGGCCTCCAAGAAGGGAACAAAGAAAGCCATATTACCGCCCTAGGCGGTATTATCCACCAGTAGCCAGGCCCAGACAACAAAGACCTGCTCAACGGTCTCAGCCTCGCCAAAGACCTGCTAGGCCTCAACAACCTCCGCCTGCGGCGTCCACTTCCGGATTTTGAAGTACAACCAGAGGGCATGAGTCATTCCCAAAATCCTTATCCACAAGTTGCTCACCATCTTCAAACTTGGACCTCCATCACTACAGACCAATGGGTACTCTCAATCATATTTCAAGGGTACCACTTGGACTTCCTCACTGTACCAAGAGACAATCCCCCTATTCCGTCTTGGACAGTGTCTCATCATTACACAATCCTGCAAGCAGAATTATCTACCCTCCTGACTGCCAGGGCCATCGAAAGAGTTCCCAGGCCTCAGTGGGGCACAGGATTCTACTCCCGATATTTCCTCATTCCAAAGAAAACCGGGGGTCTACGTCCTATCCTGGACCTCAGAAATCTCAACAAATTTTTAAAGAAGGAAAAATTCAGGATGGTATCCTTAGGCACCATGCTACCTCTTCTTCAAAAAGGAGATTGGCTCTGCTCTCTGGATCTTCAAGACGCTTACGCTCACATTCCCATTTTTCCACCTCATCGACAGTACCTGCGATTTCTGGTACAAGGTCAACACTTCCAATACAGGGTGCTACCATTCGGCCTTGCATCAGCACCTCGAGTATTCACAAAATGTCTAGCAGTAGCGGTGGCACATCTTCACAAGCAACAAGTGCATGTGTTCCCCTACTTGGACGATTGGCTCATCAAAAGTCATACACAGAGCGGAGCTGTCACTTCTCTCCATCTCACAATAAGATTGCTTCACTCCTTGGGATTTCTCATCAATTACGACAAATCCCATCTCACACCATCTCACCAGTTGCAGTTCATAGGTGCAGATCTCAACACCATCACAGCAAAGGACCTTTCTTCCGAAAGACCGGGCTCAATCGCTCGTTCTCCTAGTACATTCTATTCGCAATCAACATACAGTCACAGCTCATCAGTGCCTCATCCTACTCGGACACATGGCCTCAACAGTTCACGTCACTCCCATGGCCAGACTGACCATGCGACTAATGCAATGGACACTGAAATCTCAATGGATTCAAGCCATTCAGCCACTGTCCACTCACATCCAGATAACACCAGAGCTGAAGTCTTCCCTTCTCTGGTGGACATCACCAGTCAACTTGCTCAAAGGCCTACCTTTCCAGCAACCAGTTCCACAAGTGACTTTAACTACAGATGCGTCCACCTTGGGATGGGGAGCGCACATTGCTCATCTCAAAACACAGGGCAAGTGGACAAAGCAAGAAGCCTCCTTTCAGATAAATTTCCTGGAGCTTCGAGCTATACGCTATGCTCTATATGCATTCAAGGACTGCCTTTCACACAAGACTGTTCTGATCCAAACGGACAACACAGTAGCCATGTGGTACATCAACAAGCAGGGTGGTACGGGCTCGTATCTCCTTTGTCAGGAAGCAGCTCAAATATGGGACTGGGCCCTAGCACACTCAATTCTACTACGGGCCACCTACCTAGCAGGCATCCACAACACAGTAGCGGATCGCCTCAGCCGTCACTTCCAACCACACGAGTGGTCCCTCGATCCAGCGATAACAACCAAGATATTTCAACGCTGGGGTCAACCAACAATAGATCTCTTTGCGTCACATCTGAACTACAAAGTGAACAATTACTGCTCTCTCCTCTTCCAGCAGAACAGCTTACCAAAGGACGCGTTTGCCCGCCATTGGAACTCAGGCCTGTTATACGCGTATCCACCAATACCGCTCATAACCAAAACACTAGTGAAGCTACAACAGGACAAGGGGTCCATGATACTCATAGCCCCATATTGGCCTCGACAAGTATGGTTCCCCACACTGCTAGATCTCTCAGTCAGGGATCCAATTCGCCTGGGAGTAGCTCCCACTCTCATAACTCAGGAACAGGGACAGTTGCGCCATCCCAACCTCTAATCCCTGTCCCTGACAGCATGGATGTTGAAAGCTTGATCTTGCAACCATTCAACCTTTCAACCAATATATCTCAGGTACTAATAGCTGCACGTAAACCTTCCACTAGAAAGAATTATTCCTACAAATGGAAAAGGTTTACTTTATGGTGCACTCAGAAAGATTTAGATCCTTTCACTTGCCCCACTACCTCGCTACTAGATTACCTTTACCATCTCTCAGACTCTGGTCTTAAGACGTCATCTGTAAGGGTACACTTAAGTGCAATCTCAGCTTATCATAACAAGCTAGGAGATGCGCCTCTCTCCACACAGCCTCTCGTCAGTAAATTCATGAGAGGCCTAACTCACATTAAACCTCCAGTTCATTCCCCAAGCATTCAATGGGACCTGAACGTAGTTTTAACCAAGCTTATGCGTTCTCCATTTGAACCCATAAATACCTGTGACCTTAAATTCCTTACTTGGAAAACGGTATTTCTCATAGCCATTACATCAGCTAGAAGGGTCAGTGAACTACAAGCACTAGTAACTTACGAACCCTTCACGAAGTTCCTTCATGACAGAGTAGTCCTCCGTACACATCCAAAATTCCTTCCTAAGGTTGTCACGGAATTTCATTTGAACCAAACCATAGTTTTACCTACATTCTTTCCTAGGCCTCACTCTCACCAGGGAGAGAGAGCCTTACACACTTTGGACTGTAAACGTGCGTTATCTTTCTATTTAAACCGCACTGCAGCCCAAAGAAAATCAAATCAACTGTTTGTGTCCTATGATCCAAACAAACCAGGTAAAGCAGTGGGTAAGCATACTCTGTCAAACTGGCTAGCAGATTGCATACAATTTTGTTATGAAAAAGCAGGCCTTACTCTCCAAGGGCGAGTAAAAGCACATTCAGTCAGAGCAATGTCAACCTCAGTAGCACACCTTCGCTCTGTACCTATTCTGGACATTTGTAAAGCAGCAACATGGAGTTCTCTTCACACCTTTGCAGCTCACTACTGTCTAGACAAAGAGGGAAGACAAGATTCAG
Source organism: Rhinatrema bivittatum (assembly GCF_901001135.1). NCBI lineage: Eukaryota > Metazoa > Chordata > Amphibia > Gymnophiona > Rhinatrematidae > Rhinatrema > Rhinatrema bivittatum. The sequence continues at coordinate 52,940,730 of NC_042622.1, read as the reverse complement.
CATATGGACAATCCGTCATAAAGAACTTGTTTCCAGTTTAATCCCAACTCCTTCTACATCCAACCTGCTGTGATTTCGACTGATTCATTTCAATAACAATACCTTACGGTCATTTCAGCACAAAATGAATCAGCCTCTAGCTTGCTAATCACCCATATGTGAGGACTAGCATCCTGCTTGTCCTGGGATAAAGCAAAATTGCTTACCTTGTAATAGGTGTTATCCCAGGACAGCAGGATGTAGTCCTCACGAAACCCACCCGCCACCCCGCGGAGTTGGGTCCGATACGTTTTATTATTTTATTTTTGGCTAACGCTATTTGCTACAAACAAAGACTAAAGGGAGACCCCTGTGGCAGGGAATATCATGGCATGCTGGGCATGCTCAGTAGGCACTCTGGTGCCAGTCAAAAGTTTCAAAGAAACTTTTACAGAAGTTTTCCGTACATAGGGCTCCATTACTGATGTCACCCATATGTGAGGACTACATCCTGCTGTCCTGGGATAACACCTATTACAAGGTAAGCAATTTTGCTTTCACTACCCTTTCTGTAAAAAAAAAATACTTCATTAAATTACTCATCATTCTACCCTCTATATTATCATTCTACCCTCTATATTATTCATTAAGCTATGTTTAGCTCAGCACAGTTATAAATTGCATTTAATTGATATGTTTTACTTCAATTATGTTTTACTTGTTTCATGTTTAAGAATTCATATATTAACCTTATGTTATATGTATAACGCTCTGGCGTATGTTCCTGTTCTCTGTACAACGACGCGACATCTCTGATGAGTGGCGGTATATAAAAAACTTTAAATAAATAAATAAATACCCTCTCTCACTCTCAACTCATGACCCCTCATTCCTCAGTCTCTTTTGCATTGAATGCACCTCCTGTGCATTGATACCTCTGAGGTATTTAAATGTCTCCAGAATATCTCCTCTTTCTTGTCTTTTCTTTAGGGTATGCACTTTTAGATCATTAAGCCTGTTCCCTTTTGCTTTACATCAAAGATCATTGACCATTTCAGTAGTGGTCCTCTAGACGACTCCATCCTGATAATATATCCTTGTGAAGATGCAGTCTCCAGAACTGTACACAGTATTCCAAATGAGGTCCCACCAGGGACTTATGAGCAATATCATCTCCCTTTTTCTCCTGACCATTCCTTTTTCTATGGATCCAAGCACCTTTCTGGCTTTTGCTGTTGCCTTATCTGCCCATTTGGCTGCTTTGAGATCATCAGATACAGTCATCCCCAGATCCTGCTCTTCTTTTGTGCATAGAAGAATTTCACCCCTAGATTGTCCTGCTTTTTTACTGGCTAATTTTTAAAAAAAGCCACGTGTGCGCCCATAAACATGAGTATCGGTATGCGAACAGATATGCTGCAATTTTATATTGTGCGCACACAAATGCATGTATCATTTAAAATACCCCACTGCGTGTATGTGTGCATGTGATCCTAAGAGGCAGCTTGAATAAATGTCCTATACATATTACCAGGGCTTTAGCGGCTTTTACGTGCATATACTCACACAAGAGGAAAACCAGCTTTTTCATGTTTTAACGGGGGGGGGGGGGGAGGGGGAGAGAGAGAGAAAGAGAGCACTATAAGAGGGGCACTTTCAACTCAGGATCAGTTTGGGGGGTGCAGTGTTACATTGGTAAGCTACAGACTCTTACACCCTGGCCATGGGGGATGGAATGAAGGACTTGAATAGGTAAATGTAAATTGAGTATTTACTCTCTCAGACAATAGAAGGACTAGGGGACACTCCATGAAGTTAGCAAGTAGCTCATTTAAAACAAATCAGAGAAAATTCTTTTTTACTCAATGCATAATTAAGCTCTGGAATGTATTGCCAGAGGATGTGGTTATGGCAGTTAGTGTAACTGGGTTTAAAAAAGGATTGGATAAGATTCTTATGATTCAAACCCACCCTGAACTGAAAGTGTCCCTCTTACAGTGATATATATTCGCTGGGGTACATTTTCAAAAACAGCGCGCGCGCGTAATTTTGTTCGCGCACCATACGCGAACAAAAGTACGCTGGATTTTATAAGATACGCATGTAGCCATGCGTATCTTATAAAATCCGGGGTCGGAGTGCGCAAGGGGGTGCACATTTTTGCAACCTGCGCGCGCCGAGCCCGGCACGCGCTGCCTGTTCCCTCCGCCTCCCCTCCCCTTCCCCTCCCTTACCCAACCCCCCCGCCCCTATCTGAACCCCCCCTACCTTTGTCGGCAGATTGACGCCTACCCGAGGCAGGTGTAAATCTGCGCGTGCGCCAGCGGGCTGCTGGCGCGCCATCACCCGACCTGGGGGCTGGTCTGGAGGCCTCGGCCACGCCCCTGGGCCGGCACCACGCCCCTGGACCCACCCCAAACCGCCCCCTGACCCCCGGACATGCCCCAGACACGCCCCCACCCACCCCTTTTACGAAGCCCCGGGGCTTCCGCATGTCCCGGGGCTATGCGCGCGCCGGCAGCCTATGCATAATAGGCGCACCAGCGAGCGCGCAGGGCTTTTTAAAATCCGGCCCATAGTGTCATAATGTCTCTCTCTCTCTTTCTCACTCACTCACTCACTATTCATTAGTCTTGAAAATCCCTAATATTTAAGATCTCCAGTCTTGCTTCTCATCAGGTTTATCAGTAAATTTATGTGGATGACACACCGACATGCACCATGGTCAGCTTTTCTAAAATTCAGAGTAATACATGTAACTCTTAGGAATGCCCATGCCACGCCCCTTTCCCACCCCCTTGTTCTTGACACATGAACTTCATGGCTTCTTAAAATTTGCATTGCTCTCACGCAGCCCATATACGCATGCATAGGACTGTTTCTGCGCGAACAACGCTTTTAAAATCTACCTGTTAGGCTTTTACAGTCAAAATTCATGACTGTATTAGACAGCCTATCCCATCTGGCAGCTGTATATCAAGATTTAATATATTTTTTCTAAGAAAACTATGAACACTTTGAGCAATGATCATTTTGCTCAATCTCAGAGAGGAAAGCCAGAGGTTCTGAGGCTCCTTGCTTCAAAGCTTACAGTGAATGAAATTATTAGAAAAGAGATTTAGATTAATTTACAGGAGAAAGCAAAAGTGTTGTGGGAGTCACTCACTGACACTGTGCCTAACTGTATTTTGGGGTTTTACCTAATAGAGGAGAAAATCTGTAATCTTTGTGAGAGGTTACAGTATATATCATCAGGGTAAGACTAGCACTGCAGCTGACTCTGTGCCAGTGGCTAAAGAAAAGATACTCAGGCCGATACAGTAAAAATCACAGGAGAGCCAGTGCTCAGTGTTGAGCACCTGCTCTCCTGATGTGCGCCCAGCCACCTCTTCTGGGTGCGCGATTCGGTATGTAAATGAGGGGTCACACTAATAAGGAGGCGCTAGGGACAATAGCGCATCCCTAGCGTCTCCTTATTAGCAAAGAGGTGGCTGTCAGTGGGTCCCGACAACTGACGCTCTATTTTACTGGCGCCGGTTTTCAAACTCGCTGACAGCCATGGGTTAGGAAAACGGATGCCAGTAAAATTGAGTGTCCATTTTCCTAACCTGCTGGACCGGTAGGCAGATTTTTATTTTTATTTTTTTATTTTTGGTTCCTCCGACTTAATATCACTAGGATATTAAGTCAGAGGGTGTACAGAAAAGCAGTATTTTCTGTTTTTCTGTACACTTTTCTGAGTTGCTCAGAATTTAAAATTTCTGAGAATAAAATGTAAAGCTTGGCTGCACATTTTACTTTTGGTATCCTGGGCTACTAACTAATAGTCTCATCATCATACATTTGCATGTGATGAGCGCTATTAGTTTTCGGGGGGGGGGGGGGGGGGGGTTGGCTGAGCATTTTCGATGCGCTATTACCCTTTACAGTATAAGGGGTAATAGATGCACGTCGAAAACGAGCAGCCAATCGTGTGCTAAACAGTGTGCTCGGCCAAGCGCACTGTTCTGTATCAGCCTGACAGACAGAAAGAATGCCTGTTTCTTGCAGCATGTGGAATGGTTTGCATTACAGTGATTTAGCCTCCTGCTTTCTCTCTGTAAAAGAGTCAGTATATCAATATACTGCTTCTTCTGTGTGTGACTCTTGCACTTATTTTCTTAGTGTATATAGTGACTCGACAAACATCATCAGTTCATTCACTTTCTCTATTTCTGACAAAAGTGATTTACTAGTCTACTATCTGTGTTTGTCCATACTAGGGTATACAAACACTGTAACACTAAAAGCCCCTACCCTTTAGTGATGTGTTTGAATACATTTCATCATGTCATTGGTATCAAGAGGCAGGTGAGACAGTGGGAGAGGAAGAAAAAAAGCTATTCAACCTCCAGAGAGATTTGGGGTCAGAACAAGTAGTAGTGGTGATGAGAGGATCAGGCTCAAAATATTTTGTGAAGAGGAGGAAACCATCTGGAGACACAGGGCTGGTAAAGATGCTGGAACAGCAGCTGTCCATCTCCACATTAGCATAGTGCAGGGGCAGAAAAGGGCAGACTCGTATATCTTTGTAGAAAGAACTGATTCAGATGAATCATGTGAGAAATTTGAAGAATTAGAGGAAGGATATATGGAAAAATGAATATATGAGTAGGGCTTGGAGAATCTGGTTTAACTTAATAATCTGATATCCAGCGATCAGCAGCAGCCACAGAGGTAGTAAGTGATTTTGCCAGGGTCAAGATCATGCCCTAGAAATAGCAGTCAGTCAAGAACTCTGGCCTTTTACCATTGATCCACCCTCAACTTAAGCCCTAGCAGCAGCACCCAAGGATTCAAAGAGGGGATCTCACAAGACAACAGAAGTATGGAAACTTTAGAGTTCTGGAGGATAGGAATTTTACAGAATGCATTCACTGGCAAAAGGACATAAGTAGAGGGATGGTACTGGGCCAGCTGTCAAACAGTGGTATGCTCCACTAGTGCTGGTTTCAGCAGAGATCAGCAGTAGTCTGAGGACCTCCATCCTCCACTCAGAAGAACGGTGGCAGGATCAGGAAAGCCATGACAAAAGGGTTAGGTACCTCCCAAGGTGATCCCGGCCCCTTTTTTTCATGGTAGACTAGCAGCCCTCAGAGCTTCATCAGCAGCAAGTCACCATGGAAAGAATGAGGTGGTGTTCAGTTTCAGTGACCAGAAGTAAGAGGCAGGCAGCATCAATGATGGTGACATGGACTATCAGGTGAAAATTGCTCTGGATGACTACCCTACATGCAGTTGAGAATGTCAGACTTAATGTGGGTTTGTGGGCCCTGGGCCGAGGTGAGAGGTGGTACCGCCCACAGGGAGAAGCCCCGTGAGCCTCACCATCGGGAGGCGAGGTCTCAGCTGCTGGTCGAGAGGGACAGCAGTTACTGGAGAGAGAGAGAGTGACACTGCCCATGGAGCGGGGAGTGCAGTAGTGCAGTCACACAGACACCGAGGTGCCAGGGAGTCTATGAAGTGGGGTATATCCACAAGAGGATTCCTCTGTAGAGATGAAATGGTAATGGTCCGCAAAGCGGAGTACACCAATGAAGGTTCCTCAGTAGAGATGAATGACAGTGGTCCACAGAGCGGGGTACTCACAATAGTGATGCGATGGTTCCAGAGGAAGCCCCGGGGAACGGGGCAGGCAGCGGTCCAAAACGCAAGGCCCTCTGAGGAGTGGATAGCCAGAGACAAGGAAAGGGCCCCCAAGGAGCGGGTACCCGAGACGTCTCACGCCAAGGAAGCAGGAACTGGAACGGAGCGGATTCGGCAATGAGGGAACTCGTTGCCACGTCGTAGGTAGGCCGGGCCAGCTGGCTTAAAAGTCCAAGGAGAATGACGTCATCCAGGGGGGATGCCCCCGAGGTTCCCGCCATGACGTGCATAAGACTGGAAGCGTACACGCTTAAGGAACTCCGAGGGCAAGATGGCGGTCGGCAGCATCCACGCCGTGCAGGGAGGCCCGGGAATAGGGGTGGACAGGCTGGCAGTAGTTGGCGGAGGTCGCTAGTCTACCCAGTGGAGTCAGCATAGTGAGGCAAGAGGTGAGCAACAGCAGTCGCAGCCGTCTGCAACCGACGGTTGTAACACTTAAATGTCAGTTGCATGTCTAAGCTCCAAATTACAGAGTTCCCTTCAGGACTACACTTAGTTGGCATGTGATCAATACTCTATACACTCAGTGCTGTACCTGGATTCAGGCACAGGTGGCCATAGAACATAAGACCTGCCATACTTGGTCAGACCAAAGGTCCATCAAGCTCAGTATCCTATTTCCAACAGTGGCCAATCCAGGTCAAAAGTACCCATCAGGATCCCAAGGGAATAGATAGATTCCAAGATGCTTATCCCAGGATAAGAAGTGGATTTCTGTAACTCCATCTTAATAATGGCTTATGGAATTTTCTTCCAGAACTTGTCCAAACCTTTTTCAAATGCAGCTACACTAATAGCTTTCACCACATCCTCTGGAAACGAATTCCAAAACTTACTTATTTGTTGAGTGAAACAGTTTTTCTCATTAGTTTTAAATATATCACTTAGGAACTTCATTTTGTTTTCCCTAGTCTTTGTACTCTTTGAAAGAGTAAACAACTAATTAATGTTTACTTGTTCCACTCCACTCATTATTTTATAGACCTCTATGACATCTCCCCTTAGCTGTCTCTCTCCACGCTGAAGAGTCCTAACTTCTTTAGTCTTTCCTCCTAGGGGAATTGTTCCATCCCCTTTATCATTTTTGTTGTCCTTTTCTGTACCTTTTCCAATACTGCTATATGTTGAGCTGGAGGTGGACCCTTGGCCTGGTGCAGGATTGGTACGGCCCTCTGGTCGGACCCAGAGAGCGCCTGCCACCAGGAGGCAGAGCACACAAGGAGACAGAGGCTAGCTGGAGCTTTGCCAATAGCAATCCGGGGTTTCCACAGGTTGAGCCCTTGGGTACCCGAACTGCCTGAACTTAGGTGGGCCTCAGAGGGTCTCCCGGAGAAGGAGCAGAGAGGTGTGCCCACCACTAGCAAAGGTGCGTGGCTGGTGGAGAGACTGGATCCAACAAGGATCACCAGAAACCTCAGGAAGGCAACAGGAAATGAAAGTCCTCCGGTTCAGATAGGCAGCGCCTAGAGGTCTAGTCTGAGGTAGGCCACGGGCAGCATCCAAATAGGCTGGTCTGGTGGTCACAGGAGGAGCGAATAGAGTGTCCGAGTGAAGCGCAAGGATCAAAGCCAGAGTATCCGTTTGAGGGTACCAAAGCAAGGGTCAGTTCTGAGATCAGTCCGAGCGTAGTCAAAGGCAAGCAGTGGTCAGTTCCAGGCAACAGTCAAATGTAGTCAAGCAAGCAGGGATCAGTACTGTGAATCAGTCCGAAGGGTACTACCAGAGGAGGAATTTGGAGCAGGAAATCAGGATAGACGCTGGAACACAGTGGACCACGGGAACACAGGAGCACTGGAACAAGACAGGAACACAGGAACACAGGAACGCAGGAACAACACAGGAACGCAGGAAGGCAACTAGCTACACTGGAGGTGTCAACCCGTTTGCCAATCAAGGTCCTCGGGACAGGGCCTCGCTATTTCTAGTCCCACTATGTGATGTCATTGGGAGGTGTCCAGGCCGAGGTTCCCGCCCTCGGCCCTTTAAATGTGGGGACGTCAGCCGCGCGCGTGCCTAGGGGCGGGGCCAAGGAGACTGAAGACGCGGAGCCCTGACGGGAGCTCCGATGAGAGGCCTGCGGTGTGGAAGAAGCTGAGGAGGCCCGAGGAGACCGTCAAGGATGTCAGGAGCTGGCAGCCGCGACAAGGGAAGAGGAGCCAGAGCTTGTAGAGATGAGCGCGAGGTGAGCAGGCCCGGTCGTGGCACCAATGCGGCCGGGACACGCAACACTATAATTTTTTGGAGATGTGGTGACTGGAACTGTACACAAAACTCAAGATAAGATCATATCATGGAGGGATACAGAAGCATTATGATATCCTCTGTTTTATTCTCCATTTCTTTCCTAATAATTCCTTGCATTCAATTTGCTTTCTTGGCTTTTGCTGCACACTGAGCAGAAGATTTCAATATATTATCAATGATAACACCTAGGTCCTTTTCTAGAATGGTGACTCCTAATGTGGAATCTTGCATTGTATAGCTATGGTTTGGGTTACTCATTGTAAAATCATTTGACAAACTTAAATAAATAACTTATACGAACTGAATTGCATTATGGAAAATTGATAGGATACTGTAGAGCACAACTTATTCCTAGGGGGGTCTTCAGATCATTAAGCAACCTAAATCGGGGCTTCCCAAACCTGTCCTGAGGGACCCTACAGCCAGTCATTTTTTAGGCTATCCACAATGAATATGTATGACATAAATTTGCATATACTAAGACTGCGATATGCAAATTTATCTCATGCATATTCATTGTGTATATCCTGAAACCCTACTGGCTGTGGGGTCCCCAGGACAGGTTTGGGAAGCCCTGACCCAAATTGTTCAACGAAGATCCAAACTTTGTAGCTAAATGGAGCAGTGTACTTAATAAATACTTCCTAGATCTCATGATTCTTACTATTGAAAATGCAAAACAGAACTCTTCTAAGATTCAGGAGGATTTAGATGGAGCATTACATATGCTGAAAACCTAGTCAGTAATTAATTACTTTGATACTGAGCTGAAAGAGCTGCAAGATCGGATGCAGGCTTTCTGGGTTGATATCAAACGTCTTAAATTTCAGAAATTAAATTACAATAAGGGATCAGTTTATCCTTGGATGGAAGCTCATTTGGATAAACCTCAGAAAAAAATGCGCACCCTCTGATAATTCATCTAGTATTGATGCTTTTTTGAATGGCATTTCACACATTAATCATTACAGCTTCCTTAAGTTAAACCTCCTCCTGCTGGTTTTCCCTGAATTTCCATGTGAATGGCAGGAGGACTGAGTACACGGCTATACTGAAACTGTGCCTATACTTGTTGGCCTTAGCACCTTGCTGTGTTGTTGCCAGTGGCCACTCTTGCTGTCATGGCCCAACCTATTCTTCATACTCCGCCTCCTCTTCTGGTTCAGTGCCATTTGGTCCACTCTTGCTGCTTGGCTTTCTCCTTCTGTTCTGTTTCTCTCCTGATTTATACTGGAGTGTTTTGGCTTCCATGAGAATAAATAAATAAAGAAAGGACAGCCTTCTCCATCCCTGTCCCTACCTGGATGTCTTTTGGAATCTTGCTGCTGTCTGCCATCCAGCTGCTGCTCATATCCTGTCTCTCTTCTGGTTCAGTGTCTTGCCACATTGTTGGGTAACATGTGCTGCCTATCTGCACCTCCTACTCTGCTTCTCCCTTGCTTCACTGCCCTGCTGTGTTGATGTCACTCTTGTTGTCTCATTCTGCACCCTGTGGCTTGGAGTATTAATGTTACTCCTCTCTCTGTCTTATATCTCATTCAGTGTCTGGAAGTGTTGGTGCCATTTCTCTTGCTGACTTCTCCTCCACTCAATATTTGGCATGTTGATGAAACTCTTCTTCCTGTCATACTCATTACTCTGAGATTCCATATTCAGACATAGCCAGCTAAGGACCTAATTCACTAAGGGCTGGATTTTAATAGCTACGCAAGGGCATAGATTTGTGTGCGCAACCCAGCGTGCACAAATCTACACCCAAATTTATAACATGCACACGCAGCCGCCCGCATGTTATAAAATCCGGGGTTGGCGCACGCAAGGGGGTGCACACTTGTGCACCTTGCATGCGCCGAGCCCTAGGGGAGCCCCGATGGCTTTCCCTGTTCCCTTCTGCTCCCCCACCTTCCCCTCCCTTCCCCTATCTAACCCACCCCCCAGCCCTACCTAAATCCCCCCTACCTTTACTTTGTTATTTACGCCTGCCTGTGGCAGGATTAACTTGCATGTGCCGGTCAGCTGTCGGCGCGCGATCCCCCGGCATGGCCACTGTGCCTCGGTTCCGCCCCCAGACCGCCCCCGGACTGGCGCCTCGCACACACCCCCGCCCCGGGGCTTGCGCACGTCGCCGGACGTATGCAAAATAGGCTCGGCGTGCAGGGCTTTTAAAATCTGCCCCTAAGGGTTTTTCCCTATAGACACAAAATAGGAGAAAAGCTTTAATGAATCTGTCCCGGATAAGACTTATCCAACTAACTTACCCCTAGATTCATCAAATTGCTGTAAATATAAATATCATAACCACAGCTGAAAAGAGAGAGAGAGACTTTCAACTCAGGACAGGTTTGAGGAGTAGTTTTAGGGGGTGATTTTACATATACAGTCAGAAGAATTAACTGCAAATTTGATATGACTGATGAATTTCTATCATTTGAATAAATGAACCAACAAGAGGAGTCAATTTGTACAATGCAGTATAAAGATTTGAAAATCTTTGTACCAAAATCTGAAAATTCTTCAGTCAAATAAACAATATTTATAGCATGTTTTTGAATAAAGAGATGAGCAAGCACAGAAGGTAATACAGCTCTAACCTGGAGAGTCATTCTGTGGTTGTTATACATGGATATGAGAGAGGATATCTTCTGTTGGTTAGGTGACCAAACAGACAATTTTTCTAGCCTCCCAATCCTGACTCACAACTATTTCATGGCTCTGCTTTGTGGTTAAATTAATTGGGTAATAATGTTAATTGAAATAGTTTGTATTGGGAGCACTGCAGAGGATTTTCATGCCACCATCAGCAATCAGGGAAATTTTAAAAGGAAAATGTAAATGGAACATACTATAGTGGCAATATTCAAAAGCCCATTTACCCACATTAGGTGCACTTAATGCAGGTAAAACCTATTGACAATTCAATAGCATATATTGTAATGATTTTAAAAAGGCATTGAAAATCACTACAATATATGTTGTTGATTTGTTAATAAGTTTTACCTGCGTTTAAGTGCACCAGGATGGTAACTTTCAAACCGGCGTGTGGACGCACATTGCGCGCATGCATTGACCTGCACACAGGGGCACGGCTATTTTATAACATGCGTGCATTTATTACATTCCTATTTACATTTTCCTGTGAAAATGACCCAGATAATTTCTAGTTCTCATTCTAAAGATAATTACAGAATCATGCATTTAATGGGTTTGCTTGTCCTCTTAGAAAAATTTTTAAGAAAGCTTGCAGGAAAGCAAAGCCTAAGGACAGCTGCAAAACTGCAGCATATGGTCTAGAATGAGATTTGTTTGTAAGCTTGTTGTACCATCACATATTCTTGTTAAATTAAAGGATTCTTGTTAGTCTTTTGCTATTCTCATAATCTTTTGTCATGAGAACCACATATCAGCATATGATCAAATGATCTAGTCCATATTAAAGAATGATAATAATGTGGAAGTGGACCCTTGGACCAAGATTAGGTTGCCACAACCCACAGGGAGGAGCTCTGCATGTCCCCACCATCTGTAGGTGGAGCTGGCTGGAGCAAAGGCCCAACAGAAACTTCACTAATACCAGCTCTTGTTCCCCTTAGATTGAGCCCTCAGGTGCTGGGGCCGACTTGGCATAGGCACAAGCCTCTGTGGAGAAGTGGATCCATCATGGGAGATGTTGTGGGCCAGCAGGAGTGAAGCAGAGAAGTACAGGCAGTGGTTGGGGCAGGCGGCAGACAGCAGAGACTAGTACAAGCTGTGGTTGAAGGGCAGAGTTTGTGCAGTGTTGAGGTCCGAGAGAGGTCTGGTTAGGCAGAGTTCTAGTAAGATGATGAGCAGGCAGTAGTCAAAGGGCAAGTGGAGGTCAAGCAGCTAAGAACAAACTGAAGTTAAATCAGGAATCTAATCGAAGATAGAGTCAAGAATCCAAACAGAAGTCAAAGCCAGGAGCCCAATCCAATGGGGCAAGGCAAGGTGGAACAACAGGACAGGCTGGACACTGAAGACAGACGAGGGACCACAAAGACCCAACTTAGGAGAAGACCAGATTTGTGGAAGGACAGGAACAGACACAGGAACCCAGACTGTTGGAATCTATGGGAGGGAGCACTAGGGAGCACTCCCGATTCCGGGGAGATATGTGGCCTTGGACCACAATGAGACTGCAGAGAGGAGCTCTGTGGAAGCACCGCGGCAGGCAAGACGTGTCCAAACATGGGAGGAGCAGAGTGACCACTGCCCTAACCTCTGCCAAACTTGCACGCACCGGTAGAGACCCAGCAACGCAATGCTGATCTCTGGGGTAGCCCACCGGCCACTCGATAGCCCTTTCGGACCTGCCACTAGGGAGCGGCAGATGTGGCAGGACGGACAGAGGTTGAGGACAGGCGATGGTATTGGAACTAGGAACAAGATGGGACCTCGGACTTGGACTAGGCTTGAACACTTGAACAAGGCGAGGATGCTTGGAACTTGGAACTCAGATGAGACAAGGACACTTGGAACCTGGAACTGAGATGACAGGGACACTTGGAACTTGGAACGACTTGGACAAGGACTCTTGGAACTTAGAAGACCTTGGACGAGGACTTGGAACTTGGAAAGACTCCAGACAAGGACTTGGAACTTGGAATAGCTCACACGAAGACTTGGAAGGACTTTAGACAAGGACTTGGAACTGGGAACTCAGATGAAACGAGAAAAGGATTCTTGGAACTTGGATAGGATGAGACAAGGATTCTTGGAACTTGGAAGGAGTGAGGACAAGGACTCAGGATACTCGGAGACTTAGACAGGCACTGCCCCTCAGGGCACCCTACACAGCTGATGTGGGCTGGTCATGGACCACCCTGTCCCATGGTGCACTCTACACAACCTGAAGAGGCTGGTCACAGACCACGAGGAGAGCAAGTACAAGACTGAGGCTCAGGACGAAGGAGGAATCCGGGCAGTGCTCAAAGACAGGTCCTGCCTGAAGAGGGCTCCAGCCACCAGGAAACAGACACCAGATTGATACGGATTACTCCCAGGAAAGGTCAGCTGGAGATGAGGTCCGAGTCGAGTGAAGCTGAACCCGGAGCCAGCAACTGACGGTACTTCGGGATCAGGATTAGACAAAGGACATCAGGATCGAGGCTTGGAACTTGGAACATCAAAATCAGGACTTGGAACTCAGAACATCAAGGTCAGGACTTGGAACTCGGAGACTTTGAACATCAGGACTGGAATGTAGGACATTGGATATGAAAGGACATCTAGACATCTAAGGCATCTGGACATCAGGGACCTCTGGAGAAGAGGACCACTAGGACATCTGAAGCATGACGGACGAAGACATCAGAAGGCGGAGACGTCTGGACATCCGAAGACAAGGGAACGTCAGGACATCCAGAGATAAGGAGATGTCTGAATATGGAGACATGGAGACATCAGGAAATCTGGAGACAAGAGGACAGGATCTGTCGAGAGATCAGAACATGGAACGAAGACGAGAACGGAGGTTCAGGAACTATGGATGAAGACAAGGAGGACCAACGAGGAACAGAGTGCCTTGAAGAAGTGAAGAGGGGATCACGGAGGACTCCTGGAAAGAAGAGCTGGAACTGAAGATATAGGAGAGGTCCGACTCCATGACCAACTCCTTGCGAAGGCAAAGAAGAAGGCTGAGCCCTTTTGTAGGGCTGAAGAGGAATGCCCAGGATGACTTCATGAGGAGGAGCCAGAAGGACTGGTCCTTTCAATCCTGTGGAGAGGTGCGGCCCCATGCCTAAGGAGGCAGGACCAGGGACAGCGACATCCTGCAGAGAAGAAGAAACAAGGCTTTGACGATGGTGGCTCCTTGCCTTGAAGAAAGAAGATTGATGGTGGCTTCCTGCTGCAAGAAGAGGAGCTCCTGAGTGGCTTCCTGGCTGTGGAAGAGGATAAGGATGACGGCGGCCTCCTGGCCGCATGGAGAAGAGCTTTGGGGCAGCCTCCAGGCCATGAAGAGAAGAAGGAGGAGGTGGCGCCCAGGCTGCAGGAGAGCAGCGGGGGTCGGCGGTGGCCTCCAGGCTGCGAAGAGGATTCAGCAACAGCGGCCTCCAGGCTGCACAGGAGAGCGTGGTGGTGGCAGTTCCAGGCCGCGGCCATGACAGAGCAGCGGCGGCCTTCAGACCGCATGGAAGCACAGAGGCAAGGCCCGTCGTGTGGAAGCTGGACATGGGTGGTCTCTGGACCACAAGGGAACAGCAGTGACATCGGGGGCTGGCTGGCAGAAGAGAAGAAAGGTGAGAGGTTGCTTGTGGGCTTGTTCCCTCAAGCAGAATTGTAACACAGATGACACACAGCAGAACCAGGAACATGTAGACAAGGCAGAGGATCAGGAACCAGGAACGCAGAGGCAAACCGCTACTCTGAGGAGTCAATCTATTGCCGAGATGTCTGAAGGAAGTCTGGGCAGGCTTTATATACTGGAGGCCCCGTGATGTCATCAGAATGCGCCACAGTGGATTTTCATGCCGTGGGTCCTTTAAATGCTGGAGAATTGACCGCACGCTTAGGGATGGCCTTATCAGCTGCAGCAGGGTCCCTAGAGCAGCGAGCTGGGCCTGCTCAGGCGCGGCGGTCTGCTGCATCCTCGTTTGGGGCCTGCTACAACGTCGGCGGGTCCCCACCATGACTCGGTGCTTGGGGGTAAGAGCAGCTGGTTGTGGATCCCACGACCCACAACCAGCCAAACACAACAGACAGCCTACACCTGCACTGTTAAATTCTATTGTTATGTACTTTAATTAGGGTTTGTTTTGAGTATACTTTCTTGTGTCTTATTTATTTCTGAGTGTTTTGAATGATTATTCATAATGTTAGATTTGTTGATGTCAATCATTTTTATTGCATATTGTATAGTAAATCATTTTTTCAGACTCTGCAATCTTAAATATAATTTTTTTTTTTTAAATGATAGACTATGGATTGTATTGCAACTGTTTGAAACTGATGTAAAATCAAATTTGCTATGCATTCTGTCTTAATCTTTGTACTTTAAATAATATCTTTAAAAACAGATCTGTACCCTTTCAAATATTCTGTAATATAAAGTCCTGGATAGTCTTGCAAGAATCTGATAGCATATTCTGATTGACTGATAGAAGTCTCAAAATACCCAGTGGTTGTCCAGGCGATGGATAAGAAATGTTGAATCAAATTTAAAAAAAAATCAGCTTTATTATTTATTTTTTAATAGATATTTGATATCCTGCCTTTTTCCACAGTGGCCTTCTGGCAGGTTACAAAAAACATTTTAAATCACAGTAACAGTACAGTAGGGGCCAATGCTCTAAATAGTTTATTAAACTGCGTTCAATGCCAGTGTAAATATATCAAGGGGTTAACATGCATTAATAGTGCTGTTTGCGCTCATAAATTAGCCTGCATTAGTATTAACATAAAATCTATGCTAATAAGGTAATAAGATAGCTAAATATACAAAATAGCTCATTACCTATTATTGCAGTAAAAATATATGCATGCTATATACACAATATATAGTGCAGACATTAATGCAAAAATCTTAACTACACTTTGGGGAGGTGTAGTTAAGCTTTTATGTTATTGTCCACATGTACGCAGTTTGCAGTAAGTCTGCCTCATTTGCATCTCATTAACATCAACCATGAATACACGCATTAAACACTGTGTTTGCGCGTGTTAATGGCTGATGCTAATGCAGTTTAGTACATCAGCCCCTGGGATGGAGCCAAGGGATTGAGGATCTCAAGATGATGGGATCAATGATGTTGGAATCAAAGCAGCGTTTATTGAAAACAAAAACAAAAGAAAAATCGAGTGATTAAGGTCTCTTGGTATCAAAGTAAAGCAAAATACTTTCTGGCTCCCAGCCACAGTGAGAGTTCCAGAGTAACAAAAAAAAAAAAGAATTCTGCAATCAGAAAGATGTGTGACAAAATACCTTGAATGCTAATCAGCATTGCTGCAGCCTCTGGCACTTTGGCCCTGAGGTTGTTATTCAGTTAAATGCCTATAGGCATTACAAAGCTATATGACTCTTTTTCCTTGATGTATTAGGGCTGGACTGCTACAAAATAACACAAACAAAGATATTCAGGGGTTTAAATAGACCCACATGGCTAACAGGCATGAAAGAGCTATATAAATCTAGCATAGCCTTTTCTTTAAGGTACTAAGGTTGGGCAATTATAAAATAGCACAGACACCTGTCTTGTACTTAAAAACAGCTTCAGGGGTCCAGCAGAGCAGTCTTTGGTTGTTCCAGAGTGATAAAACCTGGCCACGATCTATACAAGCCAGTCTAATATTAAAAGCAATCAATTATTAGACTAGAAAAATAACCTTGCTAATGTAACCCCTGAGATGCTTGAACCTGGATAACAGTTCCAGAATCCATATCTCAAATTTCTAGTCAGATGGACACCGAAGCTGTTCCATTAAATTTATTTCCAGGGTTTCCTACACGGGGAGAAAGTTTCCCTTCAAGGCCCTCACATTGCTCTTTACTTTTCTCATAGTTAAGTCTCTTGAACACAGCACTAATAATCTTGGCCCAGAGGATAACAAAGTCCCCACCCAATAATACATATGAGAGTTGTTTGGTGGTTTCCAGCATTTCTCTTTACTGATAAGGTGCAATGATAAATTAAAGTCTTTACAGCTGTGTACTTCATTTTTAAGATGGTACATGCTCTTTTAGTTACTTTGTGTCTTCTTACTGTCTTTCTTAAGTTCAAATGTCTCTCTACTTTAATTAGTTCTTTTAATTACATGATTTCTTCCCTCTAATTGGAATATAGGACAGATGAAGTACTTACCTCCCAATGTAGATGAAGTATCAAAATGTACTTTGAAAATGTTAAGTCTTTTATCTCCTACCTCCTTTTGTAATATCAAGGGTGATACGTCTTACTTCTCTTTCTACCTGTCTTCAGTTCATGGGCCATGGATGTGCTCCATCTCCTTTCCTTCTCTGCCCTTTCTCCTTCTTCCTCTCACAGGATGGTGGGAACTCATCATCTTTTTGGATTCTGGTGATCTCAGGTTCTACGTACAGGAAGGGAACCTCTTCCATTAATCAGAAGAGAAAACTCAAAACAGCTTAACTGAGTCCAAAAAGATTTGGCACTCCAAACTTTAATAAGTGAAATGAGAGGGTGGAAAGAAACTCTCAGCCAAAACAAAAGTCTCCATGGAGCTTAAAGTCAAGATTTAGAAAAATGAGAGCACAGCACAGTGCAGGACATGCTGCTTCCTTGAAAGCTAAAAGGATCCATGAGAGTAAAATCTCTCTAGGAAAACTCTAGGACAGTTCCATTGCTGGTTGCCACATGAGGGAGCTGCAAACTCAACAAACACCAGTCTGTCTACCCCCATGCCCAAATGGTAAAATCCTGATCCGGTATTAGTAGGGGACAAATATAATCTCTAGTCTAATTATCAAATCTGTCTTACCTGGCCCTCTAAATTTATCACACTCACTCTATAGTAGCCCGTTCCCCCTAGCTCTCTACCGGATTGGGGACAGTCAAGCTTTTCTAGAGCAGAATTGGGTGCGTCTGCATGAATCAGTATTTCTTTTTTCAAACTATCTCTATGGCTCCTTGGTTTCCCAATCAGAACCTTTATTATGTAGTTCCAAGAAACAATTCCTAACTCAGTTACTCGGGAGGGATTACTTGCTCTGTCACAGCCTCTCAGTCTTAAAATATACTACCACCTTGATTAGTTGACTTGGCTACTGCATATCTCAGATTAAAACATGCATATTCATGGAATTAACACAGGAAGAACATATTTTTTGCCAAGATACAATATGATCTTCAATATTGTTAAAACAAAAGATGATGAAGCAGCGTGAATTCCCTGCAAACTTGCTATGATATTTCAAGTAAAAATGCTAGTCAGAGGGCTGAACCACCCCTTCTGGAGGCACAGAGCTGTGATTTTACAGTCAGCATTAATCAGGGAGAATTATCTGTCCTAGTAACTCATTGTATTGCTGAGCATACCTCAGGAGTGACTTAGGGCTCAGTCCACTTCTGTTCACTCTTTTCAGAAGCTATATTGCAGAAGGTTTGGTAGGAAAGGTTTGTCTTTTGCAAATGATACTAAGGTATGCAATAGTTGGACTCTAGAAAGAGATGTGCTGTCATTTAAAAAGCAAATGGAAACACAAAAGTTTTGGTTACATCCAAAATAACAGAAAACCTAATGAAATGCTATTTCATTTTATTATATTGCTAAACTATTTTTGTGAATGCTGTTTGCAAAATAACATGTGCTGCAAAAAATAGCACACATTGTCTCTCTATATTATATATTATATTATATTATATTATCTATATCTCTATACTCCATTATGCCGGTTACTTTCTAAATTGGGTCTTCAACACTTCATCTACGCAGATGACGTTCAGATACTCATATCTATTACCAGCACAATCACAAATGCCCTGAGCACCTGGAAGGCAGCTTTATTGGAAATTAAATCAATCCTCACAGACAACCAATTGGCTATCAATACCAATAAAACTGAGCTTATCATAATTTCACCTCCAAAAAATACATCAATGATTAACTCTGGTACTACACAAGACATCTCCACTATATCACAGCAAGTACGCAGCCTTGGTATCATCATTGACAGCAATCTCTCGTTTAAAAAATTCATCGCGGATACGGTTAAAAATGGTTTCTTTAAACTACACACGCTTAAACGTATTAAACCTCTTTTATACCAATATGACTTCCGCACAGTCTTGCAGGCAACTATTTTGTCTAAGATTGATTACTGCAATGCTCTGCTTCTGGGTCTACCTAAAGCTACAATTCAACCTTTGCAAATGTTGCAAAATGCAGCTGCTCGCATTATCACAGACACAAGCCGCCACGAGCACATTACCCCAGCACTTCAGTCCTTACACTGGCTACCAGTGGCTTCCAGGATAATATATAAATCTATGACGCTGATACACAAAGCCATTCAAAACAGAGATATGCACTGGTTCACTGATCATCTACAATTCAACACTTCATCCCGCCCAACGAGATTCCAGCATTTAGCCAAACTAAAGATCCCAGCACCCAATCTGACTAGACTTTCTAGTACAAAAGAATGGTCATTCATCATTGCTGGATCAACAATATGGAACACCATGCCCTCTGAATTACGCCAGAAAATTTGTCACAAAAAATTTAAACAAAACCTTAAAACCTGGCTATTTAAAAAAGCCTACTATTAATGATCTGAGTCCTATACCATTCTTCACCATTTCCACAGTCTCTTATATTTCGATTATATTCTTTTAATACAAAGTTATACATGGTTTTGTATTTGTTCAGTTTCTATGTTATATTGTAAAGCGCAATGCTGAATTATTGTTTTAATGTAAACCGAGGTGATGTTACTTACGTACCCCGGTATATAAAAAATCTGCAAATAAATAAATAAATAAATATAAAAGTACTAAGGGTTCCGGATGATCACTACATTGCGGCTGAGCACGTGCGACGTAATGATCTCACCAGGAGCTGGAGGGAGCAAAATGCAGCAAGGAAGGGATGTCAACATCTGCATCGGAGGGGCAGCGAGTACAGCAGCGGCACCAGCAGTGGAAAGGCTGGTGAGGTTTCTTGGGCCCTACCAGCTCAACAGAGAAGGAGGAAGAACAGCAGAACAGGCAGAAGAAGCCCCACCAACACAAAGGAAACAAAAAAATCAAATGGTAGCATGGCAGCAGAAGAGCTGATAGGGTTTCCCGGGCTCCATCAGTGCAAAATAACTTGCAGAGGCAAAGTGGCAGGGGAAAGGCCGGTGGGGAATCCCAGGCTCCACCAACTGCAGGAAGATCACTTCAAAGCCTGACGTGGGTAGGATTAATGAGGGGGAGGGCAGAGTAAGAGGAGAGTGAGGAGGAGGGGAGGGGCTGGGGAGGGGAGCAGTGGGAGAGTGAGGGGACTGGAGAAAAAGGACAGTGGGGTGAAGAGCAAAGGGTGGGAAGGGCAGAGAAGAGAGTGGCAGTGAGAGAGAGAGGGAGGGGAGGGGAAGGGAAGGGATGGGAGTTGCAGGGGGTTGGAATACAAATCCTGCCTCCATGACAGACACCACAACCACCACATCTCCTCCTTCCCAGCAAATACATACCCCATACCTTCTCCCCCTACATACACCCCACTCCCCATGCACACCCCACTCCCCCCTACACACATCCAACTCCTCCATCCCCCTACACACCCAGACACCAACCTGTATCTTTCCCTAAACACTCGTCCTTACACCCCTCAACTCTATACATACATATTCACATCAATGAAGGGGGAGGGGAGTGTTCTTTCCCACCCAACTCATCCCACACTACTCCCTCCCTGATACACACTTTCTGCTTCATCCTCACAACACATACACACACCCAAACACAAACAGACAGGTGGAGGAGGAAAAGGTAGAAACTGGAGAGTGCAAGGGGGAAATGCACAACTCCCACTCACAACCCTGTCATTCCCCTGCATCCCCCACCCCCATCCCTGCACACCCAGTCACCCTAGTCACTCTCATCACTTCCTTACACACACTCCCCCAATCACCCACCGACACCCCACCAGTCATTCCCCAACACCTCCCATACACACACCTTATTCCCAGCCACTCTCAGTCCTTCCCCAACCCACAAACCAGTCACTGCTTGGTGAAAAAAAAAAAAAAAAAAGTAAAGCTCCCTGCGTTTAACAGAGTCCACCAGCTCGTGGTGTTGTATGCTATGTTCAGGGAGCACTTTTCCACTTAGCCATACGTGCCAAATGGCCTGGCTATGGATCTGGCGAGAGGACAGATTTACTGTCAGATCACTCATATATGGAGTGAGTGCATGGCATACCAGCATTTAAAAGAATGCACTGATTAACCTCAGTTGACATGAGTTGCCAGGAGTATTACAAAATGGTTAATGACTGGAACAGTCGTACTGAAATTAGAAATATCCAACTGATCCAGGCAAAAACTGCCAGTATGCTGAAAGGATCAAGATGCATTGTGAAAGAGGTATCTGAGATGCATTGCGAAGGAGGCATCTGTTTCTCATGTAGACAAAGTACTGGTATGGCATGCTGTCCCAAGGATTATATATCTAAATATTGAAACAAACTGGTAATGGTAAGAATTGCAGGCCTAATAGGACAATATAATAGCATGTCATGCAACCATGCTTAAGTTAAGAATATTATCCTTGTTCATAAAATAGCAGTCAGATGATATCAATCCTAATAGATTTACTCTTCTTTTAAAAAGTTGTGCTGGCCAGTACAGAACCTCATTATTTAATGTCATGCGCCTATATTATACGCTGCATTAAGTTTGCCTGATGATGCAATAGATAATTGCTGTAAATGGAGTAAAGGCCACAGAGTAATATTTTTAAGTGAGAGAATTAATGTGCTAATTGTATCAATGAACAATTAGTGAAATGCATACCTAAATGAAGAAATGGAGTCTAGTAATGCGTTTCAGACCTTGTGGCCATGCAAAGATTAGAAATATGGCTTATAGAGCGATGCTGTAGGAGACCTAATGTACATTAGAAAACATGAGCAATAATAGGTTTCCCTCAACTGCTGCAATTTCCAAGGTAACTGCAAAGCCAAACACTGTGAACGAAAGGCAAGAATATTTACAAATTCACTTATTTTTTTTGATCTTTGGAAAGTTGTAGAGAACTTCAGTTTAAGACTTTGTTTCAAATGAGTATCAACATTATGAAAGCATCTTGATCTAGCAGGACATACTGTCCTGGAACGCACCCGGCACAATCAGTGCCCAAACAGCTGTAGGAAGGAAACTTCAATTAATATTGTCATTGTGAAAGTTTAATATGAAAACAATCACAAGTAGTTATTTTTCAAGGTTTGCTCTGCAACCATATCAGGAGCTGGATTCATCGACACCTCCTTCTTGTGGCATTTCCACAGTGCATTGACATTAGAGAACGCTAAACACCGTTCTGACTATTCCAAAAACATAAGACATAGGTTTTAATTGTAAAAGTTTGAAAAGCTGCTGGAAAATGAAATTCATAGTTGGCTTAATAAATTAGTAAGTGTGAGCACTATACACATGAGGGAGAGTATGGGATTATAATGCTGAGCAGGAGATGTGGATATGCAGACAGGATGGGCCGTATGGATTTATCTGCCATCATATTCTATGTTTCTGTACTGGAAATTTTTGCCTTCTGGTCATCTCAAACTAAAGCAAGGTCCTGGGAATCAGCTAGCCTGGTGAAGAAGTCAAGTTACTTGCCATTTTATTTGTTTGGTTTTTTTAGCTTCACTGTTCCACCCTTCAGAGGTTCAACTTGTTGGATGCTCTTGGATAGTGTATACATTTATATAAGGCCTTGAACCTGCCTGGGAGCAATGTGACTAAATGTCTTTATTATCTAGTCCTGACTACGTACCAGTTATTATCTTGTTGCTAACAGAGGCGGACATCTGACCTAATTAATACTAGTATCACTATCTTTTACTGTAAGTGATACCACTGAAAGCATTTCTGCAGGTTGTTCTAGCTTTTACTGGCACAACTAAGGACTCCATTCACCCAAATCCAGGACCTAGAAAACTTCTCAGCAGAAAGATTTTGATTAACTTATATAAATAAAAAAGAATCGGTGCCTATGTTTAAAGAACGTGGTTCAGAGGCCCTGCCTATCTCTGTAACAATTGAATTGACACACTCTTATGTGCATATTTCTACTAGTCACTTTCTGGATCACTTACATTGGGGCCGATGCAATACAGTGTGCTCAGCCGAGTGCACTGTTTAACCCGCTGTCGGACGCGGGTTCAATAGGCGCTAATTCACCCCCTAATGCAATAGGGGGATTAGTGCCTATTTGACGCAGAGTGAATGAGTTAGCGCTCATCCCATGCAAATGCATGTGAATGAGGCTATTACTCATTCACTCCAAATGCAAAAAAATAAATGTGCATCTCAGACGCACATTTATCACTCAGATATTAACGCCTGCCTGGAGCAGGCGTTAATAGCTGAGCGCACTGAAAAAAAAGTACAGAAAAGTAGAAAAAAATGCTTTTCTGTACTTTTTGTAAAGTAAAAAGAAAACCTCTGCTGGCCGCTTTGAAGACCGACACCGATATGCTCAGCATCTGTTTTCATAACCGGCCGGCTGCAGTAATGAAAACCGACGCTGAGTTTATCGGCATCGGTGTTAATAACCAGCAGACCGCCGGTATCCGTGGGGTCACGTTAGCAAGGAGGCGCTAAAGTCATGCTAGCGACCCTAGTGCCTCCTTGCTAGCACGACCCCCTAATTTATTTATTGCATGTCACCCCCCTTGCGGGCGCCATGTGTGCACTAAGAAAGCGGGCGCTGAAAAGTCAGTGCCCGCTTTCCGCAAATTTTATTGCATCGGCCCCATTATCAGCTTCATTATAATATGCATGCCCCTCATTATCCCTTTTCAGATATGCAGAGCCACTTTTCCGATGTCGCCAAAATCTGGGGGCTGTTTGGAGGAGGTGGCTCTGAGCATAGCCCGTGATATCAGCTAGGACTAAGAGCAAGAAGATACCAACAATTGCCCATGTTTCAGTTACCCCACTGATTCCTTTAAATAAGCCTAGATGCACTTACACAGCCCTACCCCATAGGAATAAATGGGGAAACCAGGATAAATAAATTATCTTTGTATTATTGCTTGCTTAGTGTTGGTGTAGTTGCTTAGTTTCCCCTTTACATTTTTCATTAAGGTATAGGAGGAGCATAGTCGAGTTCTACAAATGATGTCCTTGAACTTCCATGAGTACTCTTTAACACAAAGCTTTGCAGATTCCAGAGGAAAAAAAAATGGAACATATACAACTTCACATACTTATCAAGTTACTCTTGGACTATTTCATCTCTGAAAATAAAAGTAATTAAATAATGATCTTGAGTTGAGCCAGATACATTAATCAATAAACTGTTGTGTCAGAGAAATCCTATTTGAAAAGCACATAATAATTTGGTTCCAAGCTCTTCTAAAAGCACATTACTGCTTTGCTAGATACAGTTGTATGATTTTATTTCAGCTGGTAAAAGTCCAGATTTCATGAGTTGAAAGGGAGAGCTGTTGGATTACTACTGAATGCAATCAAAAACTAGAACTTGACTTTTTTTATCTCCCCTTACATCCTAAATTTTTATTTCACTTACAAAAGTCTATTCAGCATTGTTTATTTATTACAAGGATACGATACTAAGTGGTAAGAGATGGTAGAGACTCAAGAAAGCATCATAGTTGGGTAGGAGTAACAGATTCATGACTTAAAAGGGGTAAGGCAGTATATATAACATGGTAAAATATTATGAGGAAGGGACAGGGCCTTAATTTATAGGGTGATGGAGGCAGCGCAGGACATAAAGTGCATATAATACAGTTCACTATATATAACACAGTGATATAGAGAAACAAAAGTAAGGCAGTACAGAATCAAGTGTTCCAACGATGTTATAATCCAAAGTCACATATATTGGTTGATAAATAAATAATAAATGTTGTTTGCAGGAATGTTTGTTATTAATTGTGTGCTTTATTAACTATTAAGTTACGGTATATGCATTAAGTTATATACATGAGTGTTCTCTTTGTGGTATTTTGGATTACAACATAGTGTATATGATATATAAGAAATGTTTCATGTAGTACAGAAATTAGTCCACTCAAAAAGGATATAACATACAAATTATATAAAACAGAGTTGGCAATTAAATGGAATTCTATATATAATGTACATGTTCAGTGAACTAGAGCCAGTAATCATTGAAAGTGAAGTTAGATAAACCAAAAGCTTCATTAACATGCTAATGTTTTTAATTATTATGGCTTGAAGATTATTCTAATAAGAAACCATTACAATTGCGGGTACTGTCAGCTTACTCATAGAGCCAGGCAGTTATTATGGATCACATCACAAGGCATTCACTTTGAACCAACACAATCTGGCCCACATAAACAAGACATCAGGATGTTCATTCTTTATACACAGCTGCAGTGTTAGTCTGAAAGTCTTAAAATAATACCTAGGCATAGAGAATAGCACTATAGCCCAGGTTATAAAGCGCACAAGATGGAAAATCCTTGACAGAGTAGCTGGTTGAAAGGAAAATCATATTTACTAGTCTTATACTCAAAGGTTCTAGAGGCAAATTAGCCCACTGGAGGGCATGATAGAGGAGAAAAGATGGAGGAATGCAGCAAGCAGATTTGAATAATGATATTTAAAAAATGGTCACAGTCTGGAAATATGGGTGACAGGAGACAGAAAGATGAAAACAAACGAGTACATTTTCAAAAGAGTTAGCAGATAAAAATGTTATATACAGGCGTAAGTGAGCGTACACGTGTATACCCGATTTTACACAAAGGTGACATATGCACGTATATTCGTGTTTGCAAGCAAAGTACATGCAAACAAAGTGGGCATATTTGTGGTATGTCAGGGCATGTATTGCTACGTCGTACATACTTTGCTATTTTATAAAGAACATAAGCACAAATGTCATCAAGACTGTGAAAATACTTTTAGTTATTTTTTGCGACAATTTCAAATTTGTATTCTCTTTTTCAACTTAGTGTTTGCGGCTGGTTTCTCCCAGTGAGTGGGCACTGCAGCAAGCCAAGAAGAGAGGCAGAGTTGGTGAGGGTGGGAGACAATCACGGAAATCGTGGTCCTTGCTCAGAAGTGTGTTTGCATGCAATCTTTCATTTTGTCTATTTTTCTCTCAGTCAGATACAAAGTTTGCTGGATTTCTTTGTGGGAACCAGTCATTGAATAGCACTGCAATCCAGAGAGGGTTAGTGTGTGTGTGTGTGTCTGTGTGTATGTATATGTGTGAGAGAGTGAGTCATCCTGGGGTGAGTGAGTGTGACTGCGACATACAGGAGCAGTCTTGGGGTGGTGAGTGAGACTGGAGCATACTGGAGGGTGAGCGGCAGGAGAAATAAATTAAAAAAATGACAGAGGAAAAGGAGGATGAGAAGGAGAGGCTACCCCTTACAGAAAGTATACAGGCCCAGGGCACAGTTATTGGATCTGTACGAGGAGCAAGTCATGCAGAGGTACAGGCTCAACAAAGAAACAATAATATTCCTTTGTCAGCAGGGCCTGCACCCTTCCATCTGGAGAGGCAAAGCCTTGCCAGTACATATCAAGGTCACTACGGTCCTGGCCACCAGTCATCTCTAGGGGTCACGACTGGAATAAGCCATATGTATTGATCAATTTCTGGCTGCTTTTCTCAAGAAAATGCATCACTGTATATCTTTTCCTTGGAGAAGGCAGCAGCAACACAAATTATGACTCAGTTCTACCAAAATCATCTCACAGTCAGGAATTCATGACCACTTCCAGAAAGGTTACATCATTAGGGGGAATAGCTTCTAGGTAGCTTTGCTGCTTTCACTCCTACTAATCTCTGCCCTTTTTCTCTCCCTGATAGCTAGTTGGACTTACCACTTAGGCCCAAGAGGCCCTCTCCAGCCTCCACCTGGGAACAGCCTACTGCTTATTACCACTGAATATCTCACTCAGCTCTTCTCCACCTTCCCCATTACAGGAGATAGAGGATATCCACTCAAAACTTGGCTCATGATCCCAATGACATACCCTCACCTACCCTCATACTTCTGCAGATATGCGCTACAATAGGGCCTACTGACAGACCAGAGAAGTAATTAATAGAACGTTTGGCCTATTCAAATCACATTTCCACTGCCAGGACAGATCTTGGAGCTGTCTTCTCTAGAACCCCAAACATCAAAGGAAGGTTTGCCAATCAGGAGAGTCCACAAAAGTGTTAAAATCAGTGAAGGCAAGGTTTATTTAGTAATCTTAAGAGGTAACACTGAAGACTTCACCACAAAGAGAGCTTGTTTCGACAGACTGAGTTGGGAAGCACCAACTGCTATAAAAAGACTTAAAGTTTATAGGTGGACCTTGTAAAGAGTAGAAACACAGAGAATATGGCCTGACCACACTCATAGCAGTAGAGAATAACAATAATGTAAACAAAAGAGAATAACAATGTAAACAAACTCACCCGAGCTGGGACGGCTTCAGTAGCATTGAATGGCACTTCTGCAGCGGAAGCTCCGGCATAGGGGATTAAATAGACAAAGAGGGGGCCAAAAAAGTGACAGGCAGGAACTGCCCCATCTAAATATAATTAGAGCAAAAAAGAAACAGCGGACGTGCTGGCGCCTGAATTTGAATAGTCAAAATATAAATAGGGTTAAGCCATGTCTTATGAGTGTGATAAACACATTTTTGAAAACATAAAAGGCTGACATCTGAAATACAATATAAATAAAATGCATATAAAGGAAATTAGTGTATATTAAATGAAATGACGGCAAACACTAATATGAAAGAAAATATAATATATAAACCCCAACAGTCAAGTAATTCAAATAAAGAAAAAACAAGGTTCTATGTAAGTGAAGCGGTGACTAATCACTGACAGTAACACTATATTACCCACAACTTTAGAAGAAAAAGAAGGGAGAGAAAGGGGAAGAAAATTAATAAAAAACATCAAAGACAAAGAAGGGGGATGCACATTCTACGGGGAAGGATACTGAAAACCCGTGCCTAATATGTGGACATAAGAAACTGGGCGGGCTAAGAGGAGAAATAAAGTAACAAAAATCAGAGTCTTATTAGACAAAAACAAGGTTTTATATCTAGTTATAAAAAGGCGGACCATTCACTGGAAATGTTTAAACCATGAGGAGACACACTGTGTATCCACCTTTGTTAATATTGAACAAGAAGGTGGGATAAATCACCGCCCTGGATAGGGTGGGCAGCTATTTCCAGAACACAGAAGTTCAGATCTGTCAAGGAGTGATGGAAGTCTGCCCAGTGAGAGACAAGAGGGCCATTCTCACGGGAGGTATGTATACAGGAAGAATGCTCATAAATCCATGTCGAGAGCTTGTGACACTACAGTGGAAATCAATGTTTGGAGGGAAGATGTGGGATCTGTTGACAGAGTTATTTAATATAAATGACTGGAGAGCTGTCGATCAATTTCAGAGACATAAACTTCCTGGTTCAGAATGACAATCCCACCCCCTTTGTCAGCAGGTTTTATAATAATGGAATCATCAGCACGTAAAGATTTTAAGGCTATGCGGTCCGGCTGAGCCATATTCCTTTAGAAGCTATGGGTTGATTTTTCGAAGGAGCTAAGGTTATATAACACTAAAGTCTCCTCGTTAGTTAATTTCTTATGTCCGCAGTTTAGGAGCGATGTTTCAGTCTCATTCTCCGTAGAATATGTATCCCCCTTCTTTTTCTTTCTGGTTTTATTATATTTCTTCCCCTTTTCCTCCCTATGGTTATGGGTAATATAGTGTTACTGTCGGTGATTAGTGAATGCTTCACATACATAGAACTTTGTTTTTTCTTTATTTGATTTACATGGCTGTTGGGGTTTATATATTATATTTTGTTATTAGTGTTTGCCATCATTTCATTAGGTATACACTATTTTCCCTTTTATTTATTTTGTATTTCAGATGCCATCCTTTTATGTTTTCAAAGATTTGTTTATCACACTCACAAGAGATGGATTAACCCTATTTATATTCTGACTATTCAAATTTAGATGCCGGCACTTCTGCCATTTCTTTTTTGCTCTAATTATTAATTATCTCAGAAATTAACGCCTACCCAAGGGCAGGCATTAACCTTAGAAAGCACCGGGAAAGTGTACAGAAAAGCAGAAAAAACTGTTTTTCTGTACACCTTCCGACTTAATATCATAGCAATATTAAGTCGGAGGCACCAAAAATCAAAAAATTTAAAAAAATTAAAAATCTGCCCACCAGTCGGTGGTTTTGAAAATGGATGCTCAATTTTGCCGGCGTCCATTTTCTGAACCCGTGGCTATCAGCGGGTTCAAAAACCGACGCCAGTAAAATTAAGTGTCGGTTGTCGGACCCATTGACAGCCACCGCTTCCGCTAATAAGGGGGTGCTAGGTACACGCTAGTGTCCCTAGTGCCTCCTTATTAGTGTGGGTCCTAATTTGAAATCAAAATTGCACGCCCAGGAGAGGTGCCTGGGCGCATGTCGGGAGAGCCGGCACTCACCTCAGAGCACCGGCTCTCCCGCACGTTTTATTGCATCGGCCTGATTATTGTTATTCTCTACTGTTATCCAATATTAGGGCCAGATTTTAAATGCCCTGCGCGTGTAAATCCGGCTGGATTTACGCAAGCAGGGCCCACACGCGCCGGTGCGCCTATTTTGCATAGGCCGCCGGCGTACGCACAGCCCGGGACGCGCATAAGTCCTGGGGCTTCGTAAAAGGGGCGGGGGGGGGGCGTGTCCGGGGCGGGACCTGGTCAGGGGGCGGTTCGGGGCGGGACCGGGGGCGTGGTGCCAGCCCGGGGGCATGGTCGAGGCCTCCGGACCAGCCCCCGGGTCGGGTGATGGCATGCCAGCAGCCCGCTGACGGCTCGGGCGCAGCCGATAAACAAAACCGCGATCAGGCCGGACAAAAAAAAAAACACGATGTGAATCCGAACCGGAATCCGAACCGATTCCAGTTCCGATTCACATCTCTACTTGGCACTATCAGTTCTTTGGGGTTTTTCCTACAATCTTTCCACTTCACAGTGGCTTAGGTTGCTGATGCCACTTTTGGTACCATGGTACCTTTTGTGTTACCATCAATGGCTCATGCCATTGTTGCTGGTGCCCTGTTTTGAAGTGTTGGGAAGGGGTTCTTCCCACACTAGCTTGTTTCTTTGCTCCTATGATGATGCCTTGGAGAACTCTTGCCAATGTTGTTACCCCTTTGCCCCTTTACAGAGCTTTAGGTTATTTATGCCACTTTGCTACAGTCTAGGTACCTTGGAATTCTTTTCCCCTTCTGACTGATTTCTTCCCACAAGTTTCATGAAAATTGATGAGAAAATCTCAATTCTGGAGCCCAAAATAGACTGCAATCTTCCCCCATTGACTTTAATGCCAAATGAATAAAATAAATTAATGAATATTTTTTTTTCATTTTGAAGCTAATGAAACCAATTTATGTCCCCACGAAACAAATGAATGAAATGAAACTTTTTTTTTCTTCTGTGTGTGCTGTATTTGAATAAGTGAGGTGTATCTTTGTAAAAAGCATATGCATGTTAGAAAGTGTGAGAGCTGTGATTGAAATAGGCTCAAG
This sequence comes from Rhinatrema bivittatum, assembly GCF_901001135.1. Lineage (NCBI taxonomy): Eukaryota > Metazoa > Chordata > Amphibia > Gymnophiona > Rhinatrematidae > Rhinatrema > Rhinatrema bivittatum. The sequence continues at coordinate 52,910,585 of NC_042622.1, read as the reverse complement.
ATAAGAGGGATGGAATGCATGTTATATTGTATAGGTTAATATAAGCATTAAGGTAGGACAAATTGGGTTTAGAAAAACAAGTGTTATGATTATTGGTGCAAAAAATGGCACTGGCCCTTAAAAATGACTTTTGCCAGAATATTTTAGCCAATGTTTAAAAATTGAGAAAGTTACTAAATGTTTTTGAGATACTATATGATAAGAGAAGTGGCAGGAACAATCCTTTTTTTAAAATGTTTTGCCCTGTGTAAAAAGGTTTTCAATGAGTCAAAATCACTTCAATAGAAAGTGGTGATAACTGAATAACTACTGTAGTGCTCCTGCTGCAGTCTAGACTTACTTAAGCCTGGAACAAGATTAAACATACTTGGATCTCAAGGCTCTGGGAAGCAAATAACAGATGTATATGTTGTTTGGAGTGGAGTGGAAGGTGTTATTGGAGCATCCTTGGTACTATCTGCTCCTTCTGTATGCTCTGAATATTATTTTTCAGATGGGGGTCAGATTTTTGTCTTTTTTTTTTTTTTTTTTTGCTATCTGGTATCACTTCAAAGGTCATTATGCTTATGTTTTCAGAACATAATAGAAATGAACATCTGTTGCCATAAGTCAATGGAGAAGACTTCACTGGTAGTTGGAGGGCAGGCACCTTGCAGTTTTACACACCAGGGCTTTTTCCAAGGTGATGAACCTGGTATTAAATATTTTGTTCCCCATGGCTGCCTCCTGTAGCACAGGAAGAAATGTTTACTCTTGCCCAGGGCAGCCTAGCCTGCAAGTGAAATATGTCACAGCTGTCGAGGTATTCACTGAAGCAGTGTGTTAATCTATCATGCCACCTTGCAGAGACCAGTGAAGCTCCTCAGCACCTGTTCAGCAAATGGGCTATCTCAGTAAAAGTTCTTGCCCAACATACAGATCTTTTTAAAATGACAGATCTGTGAGCAGCAGTGGGAGAGCTAAGGATGAAATAAATTTGAAATAAAAAGAATTGACTTGGGCAATCAAAGTGTAGGGATTCTTTTATGATTTTTCACTCATCAGAAACAGTAGGTTCAGATAATTGCAAATATGCAAATTGAAACCCTAATTCACTGCTGCCCATATAAAAAAATGGGCCTTATTTAACAAGGCCTGATTTTCAAAAGCACTTACACACTAAAAACTGGGTTTTATATTTGTAAATGCACTTTACCCTAATAAGTGGGCTTTTGAAAATTGCTACAGTATATGCCATTGAATTGTCAATAAGCTTTTGAAAAATGCTACAATACTGTGTTAAGTTTACATGAGTAACTTCTTTGAAAATTCATCTGTAAGCAGAATGGAGAAAAAGCCTTGGTAAATTAGGCCCATAGTGATCAAATTTAGTACAATCATTTTGTTCAGACTGCAGGACTATTTTGTTCATTTTGGGAAGGAGTTCAATATAGCGGTAACTTGATTTGCTTGTAATCATTCTGTATTTGGAAAACATATATGGTGGCTTTTGACCTGTTTCTTAGTCTGAGAATGAGTGAATTTCCTCCAGTCCAGTTCAATTTCAAGATTTTGCCTCAGATATACTCAGATAATCGGCATCAAGCTTTGATCCAGTTTGAATCTGATTTAAGACTGTTTTTTGTGTCCCAGCAGTTTGTCTCTGCTCCTGTGACTTACAGCTCAATTGGAATCAGGGCTGGGATCTGGCACCATGAGACTTCATTCACAACTATCTGCTATTTTTTTTCCTATTTTATATTCTCTCCCAATGTCAATACAACAACAGTCCTTGGCCAGGAGCCATGTGCCAGGGCTCCTTCCAGAACCCTGAAATCATGGATCCGAAATCTAGCCACTAAGTGTCACCACCACAGGATAGCTAGGGCTCCCTCTCTTTTAGTGTATATCTGAATGCTGTCTCCATAGCATTGCCAGCCCTGGCCTACCCAGGAAGTGGAAGACCTGAGCTGGGAAATCCAACCCTGAGCCATCAGGCTGCCCTTCAACTTACTTTAAAAAGACATTTAGACTTCAGACTTGCTTGGATTGCATTAGATACCCATCAGTATTTTCAGAAAGTTGTAGATTCCTTCAGTTGTAAGTGCAAGTGCAAGTAATATAGCACATCCACAACAGATCTAAAAGATATGGTCAAATACTAGGATTCAAGTTAAGCCATAAATGGCTTGATTTTATGCAGAAGACTGAAAAATATGCCAAACACTCTGTCCCAACAACAATTAATAACTGTCAACAAGGAACAGAAAAAATTATTATTATTATAGTGAGGCAAATTTTATAAGGGATTTTTTTTTTTGTATTTTAATGGATGTCAGCAAGCTTGGAATAAGTGCAAATCTTCTCTACCATGAAAGAAGTATCCGCTGGCGTTTCATTTGAAACTGTATCAGGAGGACTTATCTGAGGTGATGAATGATGTCATGCCAAGAATAGCAGCTCTCTAACAGATCATCCAATCTCCAGACTTATCTTGTTGACTTGTTATATATACCTGTGTTAATTTATGGGGATGTCTTGCAGCATTGTGCTAAAAGACTTTTATATGCACTTTTGAAAAAATTGAAAAATTGAACTTTTTCGACAACCGTTAGGGTCCATATGGGTGAATTATCAAGGTCTGGAATAATTTACTCATGGTAAAGTATTTATTCCCGGCTTGCTGACCCCATTAAAATGAAAAAAAAAAAAAAACCCTTAAAAAAATTTGCTTCACTATAATAATATTATTTCTATTCCTTGTTGATTTTATGCAGGCCAAGCTACAAATGAGTCAGATTTGTCCAAGAAGATGCATGGTCTATCTGGGTTAGACTATTAGTTATCTGAGTTCTCTGTGCCTCCCTGTCCAGAGTAACTTAACTGAAATTGGCTAACCTTACCCTGATTCAGATACAACTGCCATAGTGTAAACTACAAGAAGACATGAATTAACATCTACCTACAGTAGGAACCATCCTCTTTCCATTGTTGCTATCGTACATTACTACTGCTACATGCTAAATGAACACAGTGCTGTACAAATACACAGACACATACTCTGCTCCTTGGACCTGGACCCTGGACTTCCTCTATTCCATGCAGAACCAGCCTATTTCCTGGCAAGGATCAAATTATGCTGTTTTGCCATGCAATGTGAGAGGCCAGAGGCTTTGATTATAGTAATCACTATTACGATAGCTATGGTTTCATCATCACAATGGCTTACACCATAGCCTGTTGCTGTAATGTGTATCAGGGAAGGCCATGGTATGGCAGAAGTAATTATTACAACAAAATAAGGATGATCACCTATCAGGTAAAAATGGTACAGAATGTGTTCCTTTTGTATTTGGCAGTGCAGCCAGATAGGCCACAAAAGGATTTTTACTATGACTGACAGCATGGATACAGTCACGGTGGCAAGAAATGGCTGAAACATTGTTATCCTGTTATAATAAGCACATAAGATAGAAACATGAAGATGAATTACTATCTATAAAAAAAAATGAATAGAATACATTACTTTTTCTGTATATCAATGGCATTTCAGAGGAACGGATGGTATATGGTGGTTGGTTTCATGTAGTGAACCTTATAAGATCTTGGAAAGAATGCAGCGGCTTTATAGTGAGCCAAAAATTTTACTGAAGGTAGCATGGGAAGAGAAACTAATCTCTTTATGCTGCCTTCAGTCATTAGTCTTCACTTTGGAAGACTGTGATCCTAATGGGGTGGAAATGAGCTTGGCTGACTAATTCTATTATCGGTGTTTGCATATGAAGACTTTCAGCGTGCTTCTGTCTCACTTCTGAAGCTGTGCCAAAACATTATTGGTCCCCACAGCTGAAAACAAAGGAATTTCTGTAACCTGAGGCATTTTCTTCATTGACATTTAAAATACAATGAGATCTGAAATGCATGGGAGTTGATATGATAGCCAAAAAAACAGGGAACCCAAGGGACGTTAAAAAGGGAGAGGAAGAGTCCAGGTCACAGAACTGAAGACTATTGGAAGACTGTTCATGCAGTAATGTACCTTTACAACACAAATCTAATTACAGCAAATGTGGCAATGCCTGCTGGTCTGGTTTAAAATGCCTGATGGGCTGGTTGAAACGCCTGTTTGCCTGGTTGTTGGAACATTATAGAATGGGCCTGGAAATCAAAAGAATGCCTGAGAATGATGGATTCTATCCATGACTCCATCACTATCTGTGTAACCTTCGACAGTCACTTACATTTTCTTTAGGTTTTAGTTCACCCCACTGTAAAAAGAAATACAGAGACTGAGCTAATCCTCTGATGCAGTTGACTTTTCTTCCTGACCCAATCATTTTTTGTTTATGGAGTGTCAATGCTGCCTACATTATGTACTTTTTGGACACAAATGTTTATTTCTTGGATTTCAGACATACAGCAAATTTTGGAGAAACTTACATTTTCCTATTTGGTGATTATGTTGATAACATTTATTTTTAAACTGGTAAAAACAGGAGTTCACCTAAAGGAGTTTTTAGCTATAGTAGCATCATGCTGTCTCTTCTCTCCTAACAGAAGCTCTCATGAAATCCAAGCATTTCCAGGGTATTGTGAGGCATATTGGCATCCTGTTCGGGTAATTATTTCTACTAATTGTGAAGATCTCACTAGGACTTTCTTGTTGCTAAGAACAAATGGCACCTCAGTAACATAACACAATAGAAATTCTGATTTCAGCAGGAGATTTCCAGTTCTGCATCTTTAATTGTTGATGACGTTATGAAATTTTTTTTTTTTTTAATGGGGCCTGACTGTGCTGCTTGGGAAAGATACTGAAATGGCACCACTAGAAAATAAAGTACTCTATTTTCTGAACAAAGTACAGCCAGTGCATACTTTCACTATTCCGCCCTGCTAGTGGGCATTGATGCTGCATCAGAATGCCATTCTTTTTGACACTCAAAATAATAAATCCAGATGGTGCCAGACACTATGATAAATACTAAATTATGAAAAAGTCTGGCTAGAAAATGAAAGTATGTATTTTGAACTGGGGAAACCTCATAAAGTGCCAATACTGGGCTATATAAAGAAGCCTCTTATGGCTACTTAATCCAATTCCAATGTGCAGGTTGTTGGAGAAAGGTTATAATCATTGGAAAACCCCAGCAGTCCAGTGTAACTTGGGTGGTATACAACTAAATGATGTTATACCACTTCACAACTCACAGTTCTGTCGCAAAGATGCTGAATCGAAAACTTCATGCAATAAGTCTTTTAATCCCGACACTGCAATATTTCGAGTGGACTCTCTTCATCAGGGAATGACTTTTAAGCATGGATGGTATCCATATGTCTAGGCTGTGAGAATTCACCAATCAAATGTTGTGCTTACGCTGAAATTGTGGCAATGCTATTTTTCTGGGTCAAAGAGGTTCTTCTTCACTCAGAATGCGCGATGTATGCTATATTCTTATCGCTGCTGTGGCATTGACCCAACAACCTTTCTCCAACAACCTGCACATTGGAGTTGGATTAAGTAGCCATAAGAGGCTTCTTTATATAGCCCAGTATTGGCACTTTATGAGGTTTCCCCAGTTCAAAATACATACTTTCATTTTCTAGCCATTCTTTTTGACACTGCAGTTTTGTCCTGCTACTGCCCTCTACTAGGCTACGGCATCATGCCCCTTCCTTTGTGACTGCTTTGGGCTATTTTCCCATTTTTTTAATTCTCCCCACCCCAGCCATCACAATGGTAACTCTTGGACACGGCCACAGACCGCAGGTTCCTCCTACCTCTGGTACTTGTGCACCCTGATTCTGACCACTAACTGGCATGATCATGTGATGGCTTATACTCCCTTTCCATCAAAGTCTGTGAACTCTGCCTCTGCAGTTTCCCAGCCACTGAGCAATGCACTCTTGTAGGAACTGGCATTTGGAAGCACATTGTTATTAATCCGAAAGATTTATTAGTTTTAAAATGAAAAATTAAACATTCCAACTATAAAGAGGTAAATACCTAGGAATATACTGGGGAGAGGGCTTGTTATTACTATTTTAAAGGACAGGTTTATTTAATCCTGGATTTACCACACCTGCAATTCTGCTTTCACTCATAAATAGCTATGAGTTGGGATGAAAGATACCTTAAGGACCAGCATATCTTACATATAGAGGCTTAGGTAATCAAGATTAACACACACAGAGATGATTCTGCAAGCACTAAAACTAGTGTGCTATACAATAAGGCCTTACAGGAGGATTTTAAATCTCCATCACACGCCAATACCGCGAAATATGCATGTGGCCAGGCCACGCGCGCGCCAAGCACATTTTCAGAGCAGCCCGGCCACACGCTTATCTCCTGGTGTGCGCAGAAGTGCTGGGCTTTTAAAAAGGGGTGGGCCGGAGGCAGGTCAGAGGCTGTCCCAGTGAAGCACGACCCGGTAGCCGGCCAGTGCGCTGAACTTACTACTACTCCTGGGAGCAAGTAAGTTTTAAAACAAAAGGAATTTGGTAAATAGGAGGGGTTTGGGGGTCGTGGAAGAGAGGAGAAAAGGGAGGAAGGAAAGGTAGGGGTTAGGGAGCTGGAGATGCCCTGATCGTGTCGCTGCGCGTTTATTAAAAATTCCCCCCACCTGCGCGCGTGAGTCGACACGCGCGTGCCGATATAAAAGGTGCGCATGTGCGCGTGGGTATCGAGTTTTATAACATAAACAAGGCGACGTGCACATGTGATAAAATTGTCGCTTTCCTTTTAATATTTACCCCTTAATGTTTAAATTAAGATGTGGGTGATACATAAGCTCCTGTACAAATTTAAATGAGGGAGTGCCATATGCAAATGAGACTTTACCAAGCTCAGTAAATAGCATGGGTTCAATAAAACCAAAATTTGAATACCTCCCATGGATTAGGTGTTAATAATTTATTAGATATGGAAAATCTCGAAATCCCCTGTGCTAGCTGGTCTGAAGTGAAAGGGCCAGTTTTTTTTTTTTAAAGGGATTTAATCTCCCTTACTCTCCTCACCCCCCAGTAAAACACTTGCACAGCCTCCACTTACAACACCCAGAAACACAGATATACACACACACACACACACACAATAAAGGGGCAGCATGGGCTCAACTCATGCAATGACAGGGGCTCTGCAATTCCAGTATTCTACCCCCCCCCCCCTTTTCCACCCCACTATCCCAAAAAAATAGAGTAGATGGGAGTTCAGAGACCAGATGGCCCTCTTCCTCTCCCTCTTACCCCCAAAGCAAAGATCAATGGGACCCAAGCTCCGACAGACTCCCTCCCCATCTCCCATTTTGGAGGGCAGCTGAGGGGCTGATGGCCTGTCATCCCCTCTCCAAGCACGGTCATAGAGGACCATGCTCTGATGGAACCCCTCCTCCCAGAGCACAGTTGAAGGGACCAGTTGGTCTGATGCTGAGTACTCTTTTTCAATCACACTACAGACTGCAGATGCAGGCTTACAGGAACTTTTCTTAGCTTTTCCCATAGGATGCAAGTGTTGTCTGGCATGTGCTGCTCCACTATGTGAACTGCTATTTGCTGAGCAAACGCAGTGCGTGCTCTGATGTTAGAATTCTTTAATAATGCATCTGAGCCACGTGACAGAGGAAAGATTACAGGTATTAGAGGTAATTTGCAATAATTTAGAACCAAGCAGTTTTTCTGAGAAGGCAATTAATCAACTTGCATAAAAGCCACTGGGCTTTGAGCAAATATTACCATGGTTAAAAAGAAAGCTTGGAGTTAAGTGTAATTTTTCCCCCCCTTTCCAAGGATTTTCTGCTGGGATTCTTAATTCTGTCTCTGTAGCCTTCACATTTGAATGAATGTCTGCATTTTACTCAACACTGTATCTGTTTAACCTCTGGAGGCTGCTAATAGAAATTTAATAGGAACAAAGAAACTTGCAGATAAAGACTATACAGTCTGCCTAGCCACATCTGCTAAGCTTTATAGTCCCTTCTTTCCCTAAGAGATCCTCTGTGCTTATCCTGTGTTTTCTAGAATTCTGATATAGTTTTTGTTTCCACCATCTCCATACAGAGCATGTTCCGTATATCCACCACCTCCACAGGAAGACTGTTCTTTCTGTAAAGAAATATTTCCTTAAATTACTCCTGAGTCTACCCCCCCCTTTACCCTCACCCCATGATCCTTCGTTCCAAGGCCTCTTTTCTGTTGGAAGAGGGGCGCCACCTGGGCATTTATTCTATGGAAGTATATAAATATCTCTAATCATATCTTAACTTCCCCGCCTTTCCATCATGGTATACATGTTTAGATCTCTTAAGTCTGTCCCCTATATGTTTTACAACAAAAACTGTTGACCATTTTAGTAGCTGCCCTCTTGACTGACTCTATTTCAATTTATATTCCTTTGAAGATGCAGACTCCAAAATAGTACACAGCACTCCAAACGAGGTCTTGCCAGAAACTTTTGTACAGAGGCAATATCACTTCCTTTTCCTGCTGATAATATCTCTCCATATGCTGCTTTTTCTGTCAACTTGTCTACCTGTTTGGCCAGATACGATTACCCCCCAGATCCCGCTCATATTTTGTGCACAGAACCTCACCCCCTTTACTGTACTCTGAATTTTTTTAACATTACATTTTAGCTGCCAGACTCAAGACCAATCCCAAAGCTTCACTAGATCACTTCTCATGTTTTCTGCACCATCCAAGATGTCTACCCTGATGCAGCTTTTGGTGCAATCTGCTAAAAGGCAAACCTTTCCCAAAAGCCAAACCACAATATTACTAACAGAAATATTGAAGAGAACCAGACTGAAGTCCAGTCCCTGTGGCATGCCACTGATAACCTCCTTTCCATGGAGTGAACTCTGTTTACCACTACATTTTGTTTCTTCCCTTCCACTTAATCAGTTTTCAACCCAGTCAATCACTTTAGGGCCCATACAAATGGTACTCAGTTTGTTTATAAGTCATGTGATCAGAACCATGACAAAGGCCTCGCTGAAATCCAAGTACACACCTCTAGCACTCTCCTCTGATCTCTCTGGTCACTTAGTGAAATAAATGGATTAGATTTGAGAAGACCTGGGTCTAGTGAAACCATGCTACCTTGGATCCTGTCCATTGGATTCCAGATACTGCACCACCCTCTAGTTTAGTGGCAATTCTATTAATTTACTCACCACTGAGGTCAGACTAACTGGTCTGTAGTTCTAAGATTCTTCCTTACTTTCACTTTTATGAAAAGAACCATATTTGCTTTTCTCTAGTCCTTTGGAACCATCCAAACTGTAAAGAATCATTGAAGAGGCAAGACAGTGACGCTCCAAGAACCTTCCTAAAGTTCCCTTAAAAACCTTGGATGTATTCCATCTAGAGATGTGAATCGGAACCAGAATCGGATCCGATATCAGTTCCGATTCACATCTCTATAGATGTAAATCGGAACCAGAATCGGATCCGATATCAGTTCCGATTCACATCTCTAAAATTTCCATCCAACAACATTGCTTTTTCTACTTTCAGTTTTGCTAGATCCTTGTGAACACAGTCTTCTGAAATTTCTTTGAGATCTACCTCACTTCCATTCTTATTTGTGGCAGTTATCTGTGGTCCTACTCCAAGCCCTTCCTCAGTGAACATTGAACAGAAGGATTTGTTAAGCAGTTCTGCTTTCTCTTAGTCAGCCTCTATAAATTCCATCCTTCACCTTTGAATCTTTTAATCTCAATTTTCCACCCCTCCCCCCATCACTAATATATTTAAAGAAAGTAATCATTCTTACACCATATTATTTATTTTTTCTTCCATTTGCATCTTTGTTCTCCTTACTACTTTCCCAGGCTCTTTTAGCTTCTTCATATATTCATGCATGGCTTCCTCTTTCTGTGATCTCTCGTAGTTTATGACAACTAACCTTTTTACTCTTACCTTTTTGTGCTATCCCTAATCTTTGTTCTCCTACCTTTATTTCATTTCCGAATCAAAAAGTTGGTTGCCCTTAATAATATCTCCTTTCAGTTTTGTCCACTGCTCTTCTACTTCTCTTAGCTCATTCCATCCAGTTAATGATTCCTTGAGGCGTCATTTTAAGAAACTTAGGGCCTGATTTACTAAGGCTTTTCTCCCAGTGTTTTTCTATGGGAAAAAGAATTAGAGACCTAATTTATGGGAGAACAGCCTTAGTAAATCAAGCCCTAAATTTTCCTGAAGTCCATGATCCTCACCTTTGAATGACCCAGCGCTGCCTGTGTTCTAATATTGAACCCTACCCTCTGGTCATCACTGGATCCCAAGTGATTCCACACTATGACAACAGAAGCACTTTTCCCATTTGTAAGCACCAGGTCCAGTATCATCCTTTCCCATATGGGTACTATTATCAGTTGACAGAGAATCCAGAATCTCCCTGCTTCTAGATAACACCCCAGCTGGGATGTCCTAATCAACATCCAGCAGATTGAAATCACTTGCAATAGCACCTCAATTTTCTTAGCAATTTTGTGAATATTCTCCAAAAAATCTCTATCCATTTCTTCTGCCTGCAATGAAGGTCTATATATCACACTAATAAAAATGAATGATCCATTTCCCTCTATCCAGATTAATCCAGAGTGCCTCCTCTTTACTTCATAAGTCCTGCAGTTTTGTTGCTTTAATATTTTTTATATATAGTGTCACTCCTCCTCCCGTTCTTTCTACCCTGTCCTTCCTGAATAGATTGTGGCCTGTTATAACTGTATCCCAGTCATGGTTTTCCATGTACCACATCTCCATGACAGCCACTACATCCAAGTCAGCCTCTTACATGATTGAGTCCAGATTTGGGACCTTATTTCCCATACTATGAACATTAATATACATAGCTTTATAGATGTTGCCCTTTTCCCATTTTTCTATAAGTGTTTCAAGATTCACTTACCTGAGTAATTTTAATTACCTTACAGGTAAATTTTCAAAGGCTTACTCGCATAAAAAAAGACCATTTGCACATGCATGTGGCTTGATCATGTGTAATGTGTATTTTAAAAAGGGGCCACATACACGTGGCTATGTGTGTATGCAAGCAAAAATACATGCGCTAAAAATTGGCGTGTTACAGGAGTGTCAGGGTGGGGTTAGCACATACAAGTGTAATGATGTATTTTTAAAGCTACGTATGTGCAAACATTATCCAACTTACTACACATGTTCATTTACTACTGCTTATATGCACATAAGTGCAAACTTTCCCTTTGATTTTTAAACTGGTGTTTGGCAGGTTTGCTTCTCTGGATGAGTGGACACAGGAGCAGGCCAGAGAGTGGGAGGGAGTATATCAGAACCAGATTGGGACACCCCTGGGTCATACAGAGGGTCACCGGGACACGCAGGGTCATATGGGGGGGGGGAAGTGAGGGTACCTGGGATAAAGTGGGCCATACTTGATGGTAATTGGGACACTAGTTTATAATGGGGGTTACTGGAACAGGTTGAGAGTAACTGGGACATGTGGAGCTGTACACAAGGATTGGTGGGTGTGTTACTGGAACCTACTGAGACATACTGAGGGGATGGAAGTCAGTTGTGGAAATTACCTTTTCAAAATGACTAATTGTCTTATGAATACTTATGGCACAACAGTTGAGAAGGGAGAGAGAACAGAGGAAGATGAGGAGGAATATGAGGAAGTACCCCTACAGAGTTTATAGGATTAGGGCACAAGTTTTGGATCTCTCAGAAGAGTAACTCATGTGCAGGTTCAGAATCATCAAGAAACTCATACTCTACCTATGCCAACAGTTAGAGCGGGACCTGCAACCTACCACCCAATGGGGCTACGCCTTGCTAGTACATTTCAAGGTCACTACCACCCTGGAAGTTTTGGCCACTGGCACCTTCCAGAGACCTGTAGGGGTCACAGCTGGAATAAGTCAGTCTGCTGCCTCCATCTGTATTGAGAAGATCATGGCTGCATTTCCTTGGAAAAAACACTACTATATATCCTTCCTTTGGAGCAGACAGCAAAAAGAACAAATCATGACTAATTTCTATCAAAAAGAACACTTCCCCTGTGGCTTGGGGGGCTATCGACTGCATACATGTTTCTATAAGGACACCATGGGGAGACGAGGCCCACTACTACAACTCTAAGGGCTTCCACTACCTCAGTATACAGGTGGTCTACGATGCCAAGTGCATCATCTAGATGTCGTGCCCAGGTTTCTGGGATCTATTCATGTGCAGGTTCAGAATGCCTACATCCTTTCACAATCAGGAATTCATGAGCACTTCCAGGAAGGCCATGTCACTGGGGGCTGGCTTCTAGGTAGGAATGCACTTATATCATTACTAGCCCCCACACAACTATCCTCTTCTTCTTGTCTCCCTCATATCTAGGTGGATTGTCAGCTTTGGCCGAAGAAGACTGCTCTAACTGTTATGCTCAGGCTTATGAACCCTTGGGCTGATGGGAGGATGGTGTACCTTAAAAGGAAGATCCGTAGGTTCTCCCGTCGGGTGGTGAGGCAGAACAGAAGATGCAACCAGCTGACTCTCGGCACTGGAGACTGAGGCGACTGTGGAAGCAGATGAAGAGTTGTGATGTCCAGGAGAAGAACGGAGTCTTCACCACTGGAAGTCCGCGATCCCCCCAGGAGGAACCCTTAGGGACCTGGACCGCTGGGAGTTAGGTGGACCTTTGAGAGGTCAAGGAGTCGAGAGTTTGGTGCAAGGGCTAACTGGAGCTTCACCCCTGGAAGCCCGCGGTCCCCCTGGGAGGAGCCCGTAGGGACCCGGGCCGCAAGTGGGCCCTTGAAGACGATGGTCCAGAAGAAGTCTGAGGTCATGTGCCAGAGGGTCGTCGCTTACCAGTCTGAGGTTGTATACTGAGGGATCGCCACTTGCCAGTCCAAAGTCACACACCTGGAATCACCGCTTGCCAGTCCAAAGTCACACACCAGGAATCACCGCTAGCCGATCCGAAGTCAGGAACCAGGAACACCAAGACAAGACAGGAACAAGGATCTGAAGTACAAGAACTCACCGAAGCAAGCAGACATGACTACGTGGGATGTTGCCAAGTCAAGGAATGGGCAGAGGAAGCTTCCCTTTCTACTTCCTCTACTCTGGCCCATTAGAGACACCCGCCGAGGGTGAGGTAGGGGGCTGCACCCGTGGCCGTCCACGGGCGCGGAACACAAATACCCCCCTCTTTAGGGTACCTCCTCAGAGGCCTGGGCTTAGACGGATTAAAGGCACTTCAACCATTATAGCATTCAGGCCCCGGTAGTCAATGCAAGGGAGAAGGCTTCCATCCTTCTTTCCGACGAAGAAGAACCCAGCCCCTGCTGGGGACATTGATTTCCGAATGAAGCCCCTCTCCAGGTTTTCTTTGATGTACTCTGTCATGGCCTGCGTCTCCGCAGGCGAGAGGGCATAGGTGAGCCCCCGAGGAGGCTCAGTGCCAGGGAGGAGGTTGATGGCGCAATCAAACGAGCGATGAGGAGGAAGTATCTCAGCCTTTTGCTTTGAAAAAACGTCTGCGTACGAGGCATAGGGGACTGGCAGGCCCTGAAGACTGGTGGAGGCAATGGAACAGGAAACTGGAGTCACTGATTGGAGGCAATTACCGTGACAATTCGGCCCCCAGCGAGATAGCAGCAAGGTCTTCCAGTTAAACTGAGGAGCGTGCTCCTGAAGCCAGGGAAGGCCCAGGACGAGCGGATGTATGGAGTACTCCAACACATAGAATGGCATCTGCTCCCGATGAAGGATCCCAACCCTCAACTGGACGGGAAACGTGGTGTGCGTCACACGTTCCGGAAGAGGTTTACCTTGGATCGAGGAGATGACCAAAGGAGCTGGAAGATGAACTTGTGGAATCTTTAAGTGTTCCACCAGGCTCTTCATAATGAAATTGCCACCGGCACCGGAGTCCACCAGGGCTAAAGTGTGGAACTCACCGTCAGCAAATGTTAACGCCACTGGTAGCGTTAGTGGAGGTGCAGGTGAAGTACAGCCAAGGAAGAGACCTCTGTCAGGTCCTAGGCCCGGAAGTTTCCCGACCGCGTCAGGCATGTTGCTAATTGATGGCCTGCTGCGTCGCAGTAAAAACAAAGTCCTTTCTTAATACGCCGCCGGCGCTCCTGTGGAGAAACTCTCCCACGGCCCAACTCCATGGGCTCCTCGGCGGGAGTTTGAAGGGCTCCCAATGCGCCCTTAGAAGAAGGCGAGGGCCTCCTCGCTGCCTTTACTTCCGGAAGGCAAAACCGCATGTGACGATCCACTTGATTTGCCAAATCTATCATGCCGTTGAGGTCGTCCGGGAATTCCTTTGAGGCTAGTTCATTCTGAAGGCGTGGGGGTAGCCCCTCCAAGAAGATCCCATGGAGGCAATCCTCTCTCCAGTTTAGCTCCGCGGCCAGGGTACGTAACTTTGTTGTGTATTCGGCCACTGTCCGTGTACCCTGTAGCAACCGGAGTAGTTCTGAGACAGCGGTAGGTTTGCGGACAGGCTCATCAAAAATCTGTCGGAAGGGGGACAGAAACTGGTTCAAGTTTCCAAACACCGGGTCTCTTCTCTCCCATAGGTGAGAGGCCCAGATCAAAGGCTTCCCGTCAAGCAGGGACATAATGTAACTGGTTTTGATGAGGTCACTAGGAAATTGAGCAGGCAACAAGGTAAAACAGATCTGGCACTGGCTAAGGAATCCCCGACACAACTTTCGTCTCCGGCGTATCGAGAGGGGGCCGAGAGTTGGGTGGGAGTTGCTTGTCCAAGACTGCCCACGGTGGCCTGCACGGGGCCCTGAGGAGTAGAGCAGCCCCCCAGCACCACAGGTGGGGACGTTAGAGTGGGGTTCATGGGCCCTAACGCTTCAATGCGTTGGTTCAGGCCCTCCATTGCAGAGACAAGGGCATCCAGGGTCTTTTGCTGGTCCATCAGGTGCTGGGCCATTCCCAGAATGGCCTGGCAGGCGGACACCTCCGCCAGGTCCATGGACTTGGCAATCTGTTATGCTCAGGCTTGTGAACCCTTGGGCCGATGGGAGGATGGTGTACCTTAGGAGGAAGATCCGTAGGTTCTCCCATCGGGTGGCGAGGCAGAACAGAAGATGCGACCAGCTGACCCTCGGTACTGGAGACTGAGCCGACTGTGGAAGCAGATGAAGAGTCGTGACGTCCAGGAGAAGAACAGAATCTTCGCCACTGGAAATCCGCGATCCCCTCAGGAGGAGCCCTTAGGGACCCGGACCGCTGGGACTTAGGTGGACCTTTGAGAGGTCAAGGAGTCGAGAGTTCAGTGCAAGGGCTAACTGGAGCTACACCCCTGGAAGCCCGCGGTCCCCCCGGGAGGAGCCATAGGAACCCAGGCCGCTGGGCCTTAGGTGGGCCCTTGAAGACAATGGTCCAGAATAAGTCCGAGATCATGTGCCAGAGGGTCATCGCTTACCAGTCCAAGGTCGTATACCGAGGGATCGCCACTTGCCAGTCCGAAGTCACACACCTGGAATCACCGCTTGCCAGTCCGAAGTCACACACCAGGAATCACCGCTAGCTGATCCAACGTCAGGAACCAGGAACACCAAGACAAGACAGGAACAAGGATCCGAAGTACAAGTACTCACCAAAGCAAGCAGACCTGACTACGTGGGACGTTGCCAAGTCAAGGAATGGGCAGAGGAAGCTTCCCTTTATACTTCCTCTACTCTGGCCCATTAGAGACAGCTGTTAGTAGTTAAGGGGCCTGGCCCCTTTAAATCTATGGAGGAAGTGCAGCCTCACGCCTAAAGATGGTGGTGGCCATCTTGGATTTCCTCCGCAGAGGAAAGACTGCAGGACGCCGCGAGGGAGGAGCAGGGACGGCTCCCCACCCGGCGGCCAGATCGGGGACCTGCGCTGGAGAGATGGGCACCAGCCCAGGGGTATTACTAGGAGCTGCCGCGGCGGGTCGCTGCCGCTGGTGAGGTAGGGGGCCACGCCTGTGGCCATCCACGGGCGCGGAACACAACACTAACCCTGCCCTGTGAACTACCTGGCTACCCAACCCAAAGGCATATCTAACTGTTCTTCTCTGCCTTCTCCTCTACAGATGGTAGGGGATATCTACTCAAATCCTAGCTCCTGATCCCATTGGCTATAAACCCCAATGATTTTAGATCACTTGCAACTTCAACAAGGGAAAATATAACATTTAATTGAAAACTTTGTGTAAGCAGAAATGTGCACAAAATGTACTATGTAATTTTTTCCCAGTTCTTAATTTGAGCATTTTCAGGCAAAAAGGTTTACTATTTCAGAATTATGTAAGTAAGCTGGCTTATAGACTTTTTGTACTTTTTTTTTTTTTTTTTGCTCCAGTTTTGCCCAATGACCTACAGTGTGGATGTCTTAAAATAAATAAATCCTCCCCCATCATCTCCCCTTTACTCTATGCATGTATGTCTTTATAGTAATAAAGAGTTACAAAATGTGACTGGCTGCTGTAGATTACTCCCCCCTCCCCCCTCCCTCCATACCAATAACACCTGCATAATACTACAGATAATTCTATTAATATCATTGTTTTTTGCATTTTACTTATAAAGCATAGAATGCAATTTATTGCTCGCTGAGAATATACCACATTAAAGCAAACATACAGTCTGCAACCCATAGGTCTCAATTTAATATAATGATTTATATCACTATAGCAACAAAGATTTGATGAATTTCGAGGAAGAAGGAATGAAGCCAAGTTTTTCTGTGAACACACAGCGGAGGTTCCTGTCACAGGAACCTCTCAAGACCCTTACTAGTTGGGCCTTTGGTCATGTGCTTGCCCCTTCTGTTGCACATTTTTTTAAATGTATTTGCTTTGTCTCCATCTGTGTATAAGTTATCTCCCAAGTCATTCAACCTTTAGCAGGTTAAGATTTCTATCTAAAAGCTAGAAAAAAAAGAAATTATTTTTCTCTGAACACTTATGGAGCTAGTCCAAAATTGAAATAAAAGTGCTCATATAAATTGCTTTATAGTTCTTTTCTTACTTGTTACTTCTGTGTACCAGGTCAATTGTCAATAAATAGAGTTTGATATGACTTAGTCAGGTTCACTTCTGTGTACTGATGTTCCTGGCTATAAATATTTATATCCTAAAAAATAATGTATGTGATTCTGTGATATATAGTTTTAATAAAATTGATTATTATGATTCTTTTTTCTTTCTTATTTGTTATTGTTTTTTTAATTTCCCATTTTACTTCTATAGTCTGCCAAGTTTTGTGAATGCCAAATCCTCTGCATTACACAGCACGATCTATGGGTGTGATAGTGCTTGCTAGTTGCAACCGTAATTCCCAATGAAGTAATTTATGGTAATAATGTTGCAGACCTCCCTGGTCTGGCCAGCAGATGTCACTGTCCCTGGATAGAACACCCTTTAGAAGAAGCCATCCATCCCCTCAGTCCCTCCCACCTGGAGGGTCTTGATTGGGTACTTGAATACTATTTAGCCCAGTCATTTTAGGACACTTTGGGATCATTTTGAGAAAGCATTGGAAGAGTAAAGATGTCTAAGTTTTATACTCTGGTGAGGCCTCACACCTTCATCCAGATGGAGTTTTAGTTAGAAGTGACACCTCATCATGCACTCCCTGCCTGAGGGTCCTTCTCTTACTAATTTACGGAACAGATAGATTTTTATGCCTGATTTCCTTTTGGGGCGAAAGGGCTCTTAGCCAGAGTACCGAAGACATGTGTGAGGGATTCTGCTGCGGGAGGTAGTGATGGCAGATGTATCCAGTTTGAACTTTAGAATTATTTTTTGGATCTGAACAGTGTGGGGAGGTTTTTGGATACCCCTCCCCACTGGAATTGCAATACTGAGGTAGCCTGATGCCACTTGATTTTTCCCCAAGAGAAGTCCCCTCAGAAATATCAACTAAGGATAAAAGAATAAGATCAGGAAACCCCCAACCGGATCTCCGCCCATGGACAGGCTGGGTGTCCAGGAAAAAGATGACATAAGGTAGGGCTTTTTGCTGTGAAGTTGGGAGCCCCTCCAACAGGATTCCTGGTTAGCTGCTTGGTGAGCTTTGCGCAGTAAATATCAACATGGGCCTGAATAAAAGGACACCTACCTACATAGAGATACACTTTATCAGCAGTCAGATGTAACATCACTCTTATAGAAAATTTGATTTCATTTAATGATTAGCAATCAGTACGCTTTTATTTTAATACCCAGAGCCTGGTCCTGTCTGGTTTATCACTGCCTCTCACCTCATGAGTTGCACCTACAGTCTACACACACACACACACACACACACTGGAAGCAAGACACCATGGTCTGGGTCACAAGCGAGGGCTTCTCCCTCATAAAAAGAATCCCCCCAGGAGTAAGAGTTTGAGTATGGGAGTATATTGCTAGTCTTAGCAGCCCCGAAGAAATAAATAAGTTTGTGTGCCCTTGGGATTAAAACCCCATTAGGGGTTACAGTAATAATTGGGATCCGTTTAGTATCGCCTATCCAAATCGGGTGCTGGCATGATTACCATGACAGTACTTCAGAAAAGGGGAATGACTTTGCATACTTTCTGACAAATTAAAAGAAGAATAAATGGCCCTGAATGTAAGATTATTTCCTTAGGCCAGTATGGTAGAAACACTTCAATCCACCAGCAGTAGCAATACCAGGTGGATTATTTCTTCCTATGCAGCAGTTTTCCTCTTTTTCCCTGGGCCTGGATCTCCCATGTGCATGCCAATGGATTTGTGAGTTATCCATCTAAACGGTTTTTGAATATTGATCTCAAAAGGTACCTCATCTAATATTTGCAGTCTAGTCAAATCCTAGGTTAGCCAGATAACTTTAGACCTGCTTCGGGCCAGATAACGTGGTACTTAAACGGAGAGCACACAAGGTCAGATAACTTTAGACCTATCTAGCTATTTTCAAATATAGCCAGTTGTTTTCCGCTATCCAGCTACATGTAGCTGGATAACTTTAAGCTTCTATATTAAGCAGGATGTTTATCCCACTGAATATATGGGACAGGTTATCCTGTTAACTTTAGCTGGATAATTTGTCTACTAAACAGTCTCTTTATATTTTGGTCAAAACAACACTTGGGTACTTGTAATATACAAGTTGCCCACTGACTGTTGATATATATATGTAACCCCCATCTACAAGTGCAGACTTAACATCGAAGGAGCCATAAAAGAATTTATATTTCTTGGGGCTGGATCCACTGGCACTAGCTCTCTCACAAGTCTCTTTCCCCAGAGGCCAGATTCTTTACTGGCAGGGGGGAAGAATTTCTCCCTGGGCGGCAGGGGTGACACTGTCTCTTGTATCTGGCGGATATACCTTCATTTGCCACTTATATGGATGTGAATGCCAACAAACCACGCTGGAGGCTCTGAAGGAGTGCCCAAAATAAACTTTTCTGATAGTTTGTTGAAAAAACAAGGGCAGGGTTCACATCATTTCTCAGTTCCCAGATGGCAGGTACAGTTCTTAGTCTTTATTTGTGCGAGGGTCTCTTCTTACCACAGCAAGGGAAAACACTCACTCTCCTGGGCAAGGAGGAATGAAGTACCCCAGTGGCTAGGGTGTCCTTATGTGGTCAGGAAAACTCCTCCAAGTGTAAAGTAAACAATGTCAACATCAGTCTCTGCTCAAAGTCTCAATTTATCTCTTTCCCAGGGTGAAGACTCCAACTGAGGGTCCTCTGAAGATTTTTAAATGGTCATATTCATGGTTCTCCCAATGTCTCTCTGGCTCACTCTCCAGATCCCTAGATTGAAAGGATTCACACAGCTCTCAGATCTTCCTCTGCAGGGCAGGAAGTGGGTACCAAAACTGTTCCTCTCAGCTCTGGAAACCAAAAGGTCTTTTCCCAAAAACTAAGTCCAAAACCCCAGAAGTTTTCTGCAGCAGGTCACCACCATTCCTCTGTCCTCCAGGAGGTTGCAGAGGGGCAGTTCTTTCCTATTGTGGGCCCCCTAGGGAAAGGTCTCCTCATAGCTTCTCTCCAGGCAACACCTAGGGGGTCTTGCAAGCTCCTTACAAAGAAAAATGTAGCCCAAAGCCCAAAACAATCTGGGATACAAGCCCTACCAGCCAGAGAGTGTGACTGGAAGAGCAGATCCCTGACCTCCCTCACAGGCTTTATGCTGGAGTGCCTGAGCCCAAAATCCAACTCAGGCAAAAGCTCCTGCACCTCCTCTAACTTCAGAAACCAAACTGTACTGCACCCAACACTCTCAGCAAGGGAATGGGCTATAACAAATGCCTCCTCCCCTAATTCACTATCCTGTCTGTCCCTAGCTAAAGGAGTGAAACCAAGGGCACCACTGGTAATGAACCTCAATGGATCACTGCATATAAAACACAAGGATCTACATGGATATCAAGTACTAGGGTATGAATACACAGATACTTATATCTTGGCCCTCAGGGACAGGATCCAACAAGATAGCACTAATCTGGTAGACATGGGGATGGACTCCTTCAAGGAGACATTTCTCCTGACACATTGGAAAAAGCTATTGTCTTTCTAAAGATTAAGAAAACTAGTCTAGATCCATCTCAGCCATGCAATTAAAGACTGTTTTTTAATTTACCATTTATTGCAAAGGTTTTAGAAAAACAGTTTTAAAATCAGCTTCAAGATGTTTGATGCTTCTCAATACGGCTTTCATAAAGCCCATGGGACTGAGAGCTTACTGTCTGACAGAAGCCTCCAGTTCACCATAAGTCAGACAACCAAATATGTACTGATCACTAACACCCAATCATGTTTTCCTTGTCATTTCTGCTTTTGTAATGCACCCTTTGTCCCTAAATGTTCCACTAGTTTACTACCTATACATAAGTCTACCTCTGTTCTCATTATTAATGATTTTCACATGGAATGATGATATATAAAACACACAAATAAATAAATATCCACTTTGGATTATGTACACCAATGGATTGACAGTGGTCAAGCCTTCCTAATAATATTTCCGGATGATACTGTGGCATTTGATACTGCTGATTTTAGTATTTTACTTAATCAGCTGAAATAGGAAATGGTCTGCCTATTCTTAACTGTTTTTTTATCTTTTCTGTCTGAACGCCATTAACAAGTTGGTTTCGAACATCCCATTCTAGTTGGAAACCTTTCTTTTCTGGGTTCCCTCAGGGTTCTGTCCTATCAGCTACCATTCTTGGGGGGCGATGCAATACAGTGCACTCAGCCGAGCGCACTGTTTAACCCGCTGTCGGACACGGGTTAAATAGGCGCTAATCCACCCCCTAATGCAATAGGGGGATTAGCGCCTATTTAACGCGCATCTGACATGGAGTGAATGAGTTAGCACTCATCACATGCAAATGCATGTGAATGAGGCCATTATTCATTCACTCCAGACGCACATTTATCGCTCAGCTATTAATGCCTGCCTGGAGCATTTTTTATACCGACATTCATTTGCACATCACATCAGTTTACATGGAACAGGAATAACAACAATGTTCAAGATTTACATGGAACTGGTAGAACAATAACATTATTAAGGCATGGCAACAGGGAAGGATAGTATCTCGAGTCCATAACAGAGAATTGTAACAATTATAAATAAGGTTGATAATTAGACAAGGTGTGCAAAACATAAAAGGGAATGGCAAAAAGAAATGTTATATGAAAAACTGAGTGATGAAAAAGGTTAGAGCAATAGAATTAATTAGGACAGTGTGGAAAGGGCATATACGGGTGGAAGGGATTATGCAAAGGCCTGTTTGAAAAGCCAGGTTTTCAGCTGTTTTTTTTAAATTTCTGTGTGAGGTGTCCTTGGAGTAGGTCAGGGGGCAAAGAGTTCCAGATTGAGGGTCCTGCAATAGATCGTGCATGTTCTTTTGTGGAGATAAGATAGGTGAATTTAGGCGAGGGAGTGTGTAGGGTTCCTTTGTAGGAAGATCTGGTGGGTCTATTTTGAGGTATGGAAGCGTAGGGAGTCATTTAGCCAGTGCATGTTTTGTTGTGTGGAGTTTTGTGTATGATTGTGAGAGCATTGTAGAGAATTCTGAAGGAGATTGGGAGCCAATGGACATCTCTAAGGATGGGCGAGATATGATCTTTTCGCGAGTGTTCATGAGGACTCTAGCGGTAGCATTTTGTAGCATTTGGAGTGGTTTAATAGTAGTTGTGGGGAGGCCTAGAAGGAGGGCATTACAGTAATTGATTTTGGAGAATATAGTGGGCTGAAGTACAGTGTGGAAGTCATTGAACTGGAGGAGGGGGTCTTAGTTTCTATAAAATATGGAATTTGTAGTAGCTTTCTTTCATGGTAGAGTTAATGAATTTTTTTAGGTTGGCTATCTATTCTGACCTTGTAGTGTCTGTTGTCCAGGTAATATTTGAACCAGCAAAGTGGGGTTCCTGAGATGCCAATTTCAGTGAAACAGCTTAGTAGGATGTTTATTTATATATTTATTTATACTCTTTTATATACCAAAGTTTAGCTAGAGGCCTTCACTACGGTTTACAGGTGAAACAACGAAATACAATTGCGAAAACAACTGGTATAACAACATAACTGGTATAATAACAGATATGGAGAGGTTATAGCAAGGAATGCAGAATGGTTAAAGCTAACAGCTTATATAACAACAGATTGGGATTATCGTTGGTTGTAAAGAGATTAACTATATATAGTAGTGTTTAACTATCAGTAAGAGTATGCGGTGTCCTTTGTGGAGTGGGTGATTAGCCGATCCCGTCTTTGAAGGCTTGTCTGAAGTGCCAGGTCTTGAGATCTTTTTTAAATATTTTAGTGTTGTTCTGTAGTTTTAGGTGTTCAAATAGTGAGTTCCAGAGGAGGGGCCCTGTTATTGAAAAGGCTCTGTTTCTTACAGTGGTAAGTTTGGCGTTTGAGACTGATGGTATGTTTAGTTGTGATGTGTTTGCATCTCTCAACGTATTGCGTTGAGAGATGTGTTTCTGGATAATGTTGTTTAGGCCTGTGCCTTTACTGTTGTGTAATGTACTGTGTATAATGGTTAGAGTTTTATATTCAATTCTTTTTTCTACAGGTAAACAGTGTAGACTTTTTGTGGCTAATGGTGTCAAAGGCAGATGATATATCTAGCAATGCAAGAATGTAAGAGTGGCCCTTGTCTAAACCTTTGAGGAGAGAGTCTGTGAGTGAGATTAGAAGAGTTTCAGTGCTGAAGTATTTGTGGAAACCAAATTGGGAGGGGAATAAAATATTGTGTTTTTCTAAGTGGTCAGAGAGTTGGAGGTTTACTACTTTTTCAAGAATTTTTGCTAAGAAGGGTAAGTTTGAGATTGGCCAAAAGTTAGCAAGTTCTGTGGGGTCGAGATTCGGTTTCTTTAGTATGGGTTTGACAATGGCTTGTTTTAATGAGGCAGGAACATGTCCAAGAGTGAGGGAACAGTTGATGATACCAGCTAGGGGTTGGGCTATTATGTTTGGGATGGACAGGAGGGATTTAGTGGAAATGGTATCGGATGTGTGTGATGAAGGTTTCATTTTCTTTAAGAGTGATTCTATTTCGGAGGAGGAGGTGGTCTCGAAGGAGTTCAGGGTAGCATGAGGGTTTTTTGGGAGGGTGTTGGTGTATAAGGTGAATTAAAACATGAATTGGATTAAAGCAAAGCCAGTAAACAATTGCTATATTAATAATAACAATCAAAGGTATATGGAAATAATTGCCCATGTAAAAACAGAAAATTGTTTTATTTATTTATTTGGTTTTGTATACCGTCGCTAAGACAATCCATCATAATGGTTGACAACAAAGCCTGTTTTCAGCACAGTTACTGACTTCCAGACTTGTGCAGTAATCAATAGTCTGCACCTCCTATTTGTCGCTTTGGAAAGTATCACATTATAAAACAATTACCATGTACTGTGAGCTGTGTGCATGCATTCAGGCTTTTATTGTGTGATCTAATGCAGGTTATTAGGAGGAGTACTGCAGCCATCCTTGGGAGTCTTCCTCATAAGTTACCCAAGTTCTTCTTGCTGCTTTTCAGAACAAGAAATCTTCATTTAAAGGGGGATGTACCATAAAATATTTCTTCCCTTCCATTTTACATACTTTATATAGCTTCTAACATTGATGTAAAGGGTTAGGTTGCTAAGATCGATGGTTGGATCTTCTATAATGTTTTTCTGAAGGACGAGAATTAGGCTTATGAGATTGCTGTGTATGTGTCTGAGTATGTGCATATTTTTCCATCCTAGTAACTTTTGTGCTTAGTATCTGATCCACACCAAATATTCAGCGCATGTCATGGTGTTCAAGGGAATCTTGATGGAGGAATTTTTTTTTTTTTTTATCCAGATGTACATTGCGCATGGGCCAGAAAGTAGGCTCTATTAGTTCTGTGTGGAACTTCTTGTTGTATTTATAGACTATTTCCTTCCCCAACAGTCACTATTTTTCTGATTTTACTGTTTTCAGCAGCAGTTAACCAAAACAGTTAGTGCAACTGAGGAAAGGGATTAAAAGTTGGATGGTGGGCTAGAGGAGTGAATGAGATTGGAAGACCTGGAATGAGAGGCAGTACTCGTGTTTTTTTCTACTTCAGCCTGTGCCCATCTCTGTGCCTCTGCCTGATATTCATGCATTCATTCTCCAGCTGTAAGCACTACGACATCAATGCATTATGAGAGTATGACATATTGAAAACTAAGATGGTCCCCTTGTTCTTTAAAATGAATTTTGATCAAACTCTTCGAAAATATTTGAGAGATCTAATCCAGCTGGCAGTAGGATTTATGTTTATACTTTATAGTTTGAAGGTCCTCCCTTTTAAGTAAAAATGGCTTCACGATGTGCACTATAAGAACATAAGAAATTGCCATGCTGGGTCAGACCAAGGGTCCATCAAGCCCAGCATCCTGTTTCCAACAGAGGCCAAAACCAGGCCACAAGAACCAGGCAATTACCCAAACACTAAGAAGAACCCATGCTACTTATGCAATTAATAGCAGTGGCTATTCCCTAAGTATAATTGATTAATAGCCATTAATGGACTTCTCCTCCAAGAACTTATCCAAACCTTTTTTGAACCCAGCTACACTAACTGCACTAACCACCTCCTCTGGCAACAAATTCCAGAGCTTTATTGTACGTTGAGTGAAAAAGAATTTTCTCCGATTAGTCTTAAATGTGTTACTTGCTAACTTCATGGAATGCCCCCTAGTCCTTCTATTATTCGAAAGTGTAAATAACCGAGTCACATCTACTTGTTCAAGACCTCTCATGATCTTAAAGACCTCTATCATATCCCCCCTCAGCCGTCTCTTCTCCAAGCTGAACAGCCCTAACCTCTTCAGCCTTTCCTCATAGGGGAGCTGTTCCATCCCATTTATCATTTTGGTTGCCCTTCTCTGTACCTTCTCCATCGCAACTAAATCTTTTTTGAGATGCGGCGACCAGAATTGTACACAGTATTCAAGGTGCAGTCTCACCATGGAGCGATACAGAGGCATTATGATATTTTCCGTTCTATTAACCATTCCATTCCTAATAATTCCTAACATTCTATTTGCTTTTTTGACTGCTGCAGCAAACTGAGCCGACGATTTTAAAGTATTATCCACTATGATGCCTAGATCTTTTTCCTGGATGGTAGCTCCTAATATGGAACCTAACATTGTGTAACTACAGCAAGGGTTATTTTTCCCTATATGCAACACCTTGTACTTGTCCACATTAAATTTCATCTGCCATTTGGATGCCCAATCTTCCAGTCTTGCAAGGTCCTCCTGTAATGTATCATAGTCTGCTTGTGATTTAACTACTCTGAATAATTTTGTATCATACACACATTTGATAACCTCACTCGTCGTATTCCTTTCCAGAGCATTTAGATATATATATTGAAAAGCACCGGTCCAAGTACAGATCCCTGAGGCACTCCACTGTTTACCCTTTTCCACTGAGAATCCTACTCTCTGTTTCCTGTCTTTTAACCAGTTTGTAATCCACGAAAGGACATCACCTCCTATCCCATGACTTTTTAGTTTTCGTAGAAGCCTCTCATGAGGGATTTTGTCAAACGCCTTCTGAAAATCCAAATACACTACATCTACCGGTTCACCTTTATCCACATGTTTATTAACCCCTTCAAAAAAATGAAGCAGATTTGCCAGCCAGCCATGAGCAGGGTCTCATGGCTGGCTGGCAGTTTGCAACCACATAGTGTTTCAATGTGTCAGCAAAGTAAAAGGTGACCTATGTATTGTGGGGACAATTTTCAAAAACCCACAGACTGGGTAAGATAACTAGTTATCTTGAACAGATATTTAGTTGCACTTACTCTGCTAATTGCACAGCTGACTATTCCGCTAAAACTGCCTGCTCAAAATTTGAGCAGGTGGATTTATTTATTTTATGTATTTATTTAACTCTTTTCTATACCGACATTCATTAACAGTATCATATCACATCGGTTTACAGTGAGCAAGGGGGTTATAACTTTAACAGACCATTTAACGAGAAGCAAAAAAGCAAAAGTTACAATAAACAAGGTGAAATGAACTTGGGAGCTGAGGTAGCTGGAAATAGAGGACAGAAGAGGTAAGTAAAACTTAGCAGACAGTGGGAGGGGGAGCCTAGCGGCATTTATAGCGAGGTATGACTGGCACTTTGCATGGTTCGGAAAGATTAAGGGAAGACTTGAAGGAAAAGCCAGGTCTTGAGATTTTTCCGAAATGTTACAAGGCAGGGATCCAGTTTGAGGTCCGGGGGCATGGCATTCCAAATGGCCGGTCCCGCTGTAGAGAATGCCCGTTCTTTCGTGGCTGTATGACGAGTGGTTTTGGTTGAGGGAGCTTGCAGGGTTCCTTTGTATGCTTCTCTGATGGGTCTTGTAGAGGTGTGTAGTCTGAATGGGATCTGAAGGTCGAGTTGTAGCTGTTTGTGGATGGTTTTGTGGATTATGGTGAGGGATTTGTGTAGGATTCTGTAGTTTATAGGAAGCCAGTGCAGGTTCCGGAGAATGGGTGTGATGTGTTCTCTTCGATTGGTGTTAGGATTCTAGCCGCCGCGTTCTGGAGCATCTGTAGTGGTTTAGTGGTGGAGATGGAGAGACCAAGGAGGAGAACGTTGCAGTAGTCTATCTTGGCAAAGATCGTGGTTTGGAGGACTGTCCTAAAATCATGGAAATGAAGGAGGGGTTTGAGCCTTTTCAAAACTTGCAGTTTGTAAAAACAGTCCTTGGTTGTGTTGTTGATGGATTTCTTTAGGTTCAGATGGTTGTCTAAGATTACTCCGAGGTCTCTTACATGCATAATCTGTGTGTTGGGGGGGGGGGGGGGTGTCTGTGAGGGTATGTCATTGTGGTCGGAGGAGATGAGTTCGGTCTTGGCAGCGTTTAGGACCAGGTTCAGACTGGTGAGCAGGCGGTTGATGGATTAGAGGCAGTTTTCCCAGAAAATGAGTGTTTTTGAGAGAGATTCTGTTATGGGAATCAGAATCTGTATGTCGTCTGCGTAAAGATAATGAATTAATTTTAGGTTTGTTAGCAGCTGGCAGAGGGGCAGGAGGTAAATATTGAAAAGGTAGGTGACAGAGAGGAGCCTTGGGGTACGCCTAACGTTGATTTGATGCTGGGTGATTCTTTGTTGTTGATTTTGACTTTGGAGCTTCTGTTGCTGAGGAAGGATTTGAACCAACTGTGGACCGATTCTGATAAGCCGATGTCTGAGAGGCAATTTAGAAGGATGGAGTGGTTCACAGTGTCGAACGCCGCAGAGATGTCTAGAAAGACTAGTAATAATGAGTGCCCTTTGTCTAGGCCCATGATGATGTGATCTGTGAGGGAGATAAGGAGAGTTTCCGTACTGAGTGATTTGCGTATTGAGATGGGTAAATGTGTTCTTCCAGGTAGTCTGAGAGTTGAGTATTGACCAGTTTCTCCGTGAGTTTAGCAAGAAAAGGGAGATTAGAGATAGGGCAGAAGTTGGAGAGTTCTCTAGTGTCTAGGTTAGGTTTTTTCAGAAGGGGTTTGATGGAGGTAGTTTTTAGCCTGTCTGGGTAGATTCCTTGGGCTAAGGAGCAGTTTATGATGTTAGCTAGAGGTCTGGAGATGGTGTCTGGAATAAATAACAGTAGTTTTGTTGGAATGTGGTCCAACGGGTGGCTGGATGGTTTCAGTCTCTTAAGTAGGGACTCGATCTCCAGGGAGGATGTGGGTTTGAATGTGTCGAGGTTGGTTCTAGAATGAGTAGGGGTGTAAGAAGGAATGGGGGGGGGGGGGGGCGAGGTGAGTTGGTGGGGAGGAGTGCTAGTGTGTTTGAAATTTTTTTCTGGAAAAAGAGTGCGAGTTCGTTAGCCTTGCTTTGTGCCTGGTCGTCTGGGATAGACGGGGCGGGTGTTTTTGTGAGTTGGGAAACATAGGAGAACAAGGCCCCGGCATTGAATTGGAGGTCATGAATTCTGTTGGCGTAGAAGTCTCTTTTTGTCTGTAGGATGGAGCTCCTGTAGAGGTGGAGGGTGCTTTTATAATCGGACAATGTAGCAGAGCAGGGATCCTTGCGCCATTTGCCTTCCTTGTGTCTGAGGTCTTGCTTCATCTGCTTAAGTTGAGGGGAGAACCAGGGTTGTTTTCTTTTTAGTGCCGGGTTGATTATTCTGACGATTGGGGGCCATAGTTTATTCGCTGTTGATTCTGTGAAGTTGTGCCAGGATAGCAGGGCTGAGTTGGGGTTGGTTACATCCAAGTTAGTGAGTTCTTTGGTCAGGTGTTCACTGAGCACGTCGGATGCTCATGCTTTCCTGAAGTGGATGGTAGAATGAGGCTGTGGGGGGTATGGATATTCTTCGATTGTGAGGGTAGGGGATATTAGTGAGTGGTCCAACCAGTGCAATCCGGGGCGATTGGGTATGAAAGGCTGGAGTTTATGAAGATTAGGTCGAGCGTGTGTCCCGCTTTGTGGGTGGGTTTGTCGATGATTTGTTCAAAGCCCATGGCCCTGAGAGTGGTGAGGAAGGCTTCACAATTGGGGGTGGGTGGGATGGCATCAACATGGAGGTTGAAGTCCCCTAAAATCATGGCTGGGGAGTCCGTGTTGATGTATTTCGCTATGACTTCTATGAGGGGAGAGGCATCCGCGTCCAGTAGTCCTGGCAGAGCATATACTAGTAGAATTTGCAGCTGATTAGATTTAAATAGACCTAGTTCAAGTTTGGTAGAGGAGGTCTTGACTGGTTGTGAAGTGAGTCTGAGTTCTTTTTTGGTGGCTATAAGAAGGCCGCCTCCACGTTTTTTTTGTCTGGAAATTGAGAGGATGTCATATAGGTGTGTAGGTAATTGATTTATCAGTGTTATGTCTGACTTTTTGAGCCAGGTTTCTGTGATGGCACAGATGTCTGGCTTTGAGTCCAGGAGATAGTCATTAAGGATGTGCATTTTCTTTGTCAGTGATTGTGCATTGAAGAGGGTTAGAGAGAATATCGTGAGTCCTAATAGCTGAGTAAGAGGGGAGGTCATGATTGGAATGAGAGATCTGGATGTATGGCTCAGGGGTTGTAGTGATGACTTTATGTGAGTATGGTGGTGATGGTATAGGATGGAGATAGGATAGGTTAGCATCGTGCTTCTCGAGGGTGTACAGTCGGAGATGTTTGTCTGGAGGAGGCTTAGTTCTATGTGCTGGTGTTGGTAGGTTACTGGCGATCCGAAGCTGCTTTGATTTATGCTTGTGCTTGTGATTCTGATTAAAGCGCTGGGATAGAGTAACAGATTATCGAATGTCTGTGAACTTGAGGGGGGGCCAAGGTCTAGTTGGGAGTATGGCAGGAGGGGGGGGGAGCTGGTGGGCAGGGGAATCACAAGCAGTCGATTTTAGCACGGATCGCACGACGGGGCACACAAAGGGGCCCGCCCCTTTGTCGTGCTCCTTAGGCGCGCGATGCCTGATGCCGTCGGGTTCTTTAAAGGGGCTTTGTCGGCACTGGCTGACGTCAGTGCAAGGTGGACGGTCCTACAGCGTTTGCTTTTTGTTTGTTCCTGTGCCGGACCGTGGGCTCTGGGGCCGGTGCAAGGCGTGGGCAGGTTGCCTCGGCTACGGTTGCGGTCCTGTTGTCCTCCCCTGACCCCGATGGGTCAGCGCCGGTCGTGCGGGGAGGAGGGCCAGCTGGGAAATTTAGAACTTCTATTTGTGTGACTGGGTGGGCCTCAGTTAAATTTAGCTAGCAGGCACTGAATATCACATTAATTAGTAAATTCCAAAAGCCTACCCCAAGAATGCCTGTGACCCTGCCCCCTTTTTTTGCGCAGCTGAATTTGTGCAGCTTGCAATTTTAACAGCACCAATTTAGCTAATTAAAAGGGCCATATTTTGAACTAGATAGATTTACCCAGCTGAACCCCAGTTTTTGCAGGGCAAATCATTTGAATATTGAACCTAGGGATGGTAACTTTAAAATGGGCACGCGGGTGCTCTTATACACATGTATATGGGCGTGCGGCCAGATACGTGGGAATTTTATATTTTGTGTGCACATACACACACATGTTATAAAACAGTCCTGGTGCATGTATGTGTGCTCCTAATTTTAACATTGTCCACACACAGCAGCATAAGTTGGCTTTGGGACGTCCAGGTGAGGGAATTTTATAGCAGACGTCTGTCCAAGCCATGACCAGTTTCACCAGTTCATCCACCTGTTTGCCTAGTCTAGAGCTAGATCCTCCAAAACCCTCTGGTTCTTTAGCCTGCACTCCCCCCAGATAACACAGACCCTTTAAATACTTTATAGATGCCTGGAAATAGTTTTATTAAGACTTAAAATGCATCCATAGCAGAGGTAACTTTGCCCTGAAATATACCTGGGTATGCGCCAACGTGCATAGTTACTGGTGTACACATCTCTTGACCCTGCCCAGGAACTCCCAAGCACTGCCCACATTCCTTCTCTCTTTTCCCTGGTGTGAGAGATTCAGGCATCGGTACTTGTGGACGCATGTGACCGGCTTATAAAAATCGGGTGGGAATTACATATGTGCTAGATGCGCGCCCATCTCCTGATTTTGGCGAACATCCAGGTTTTAAAATTTACCTTTAAGTATTTTTCCCATAGGCACAAGATGGGAAAAACCCTTTAGTACATCGGGCCCAGAGTTTTAAATCATTTTTTGGGGGTATGACTGCGAAGTTCCATCATTAAGTTTAGACTTCAGGCTACACTGGTGTAATTTCTTCTTGGAAAAAGTGTAGACGCTACCTATTCAAGTTCTTTTTATTATATGGTCTATGCCCAGAAGCTATTCTTAGTAGACGCAATGACAAAGGTTCTGTTCTAGTTCGCCTTCCTATTTCTTTTGAATGAACTCCTCTCCTTGTCTTTCATTGCTTGTCTCATGTCTTTTTTACCTCTTACTAAAGGAACATTCCTTTATTTATTTATTGAGTTGTATATACTGTCGTTCGGTTTCGCCATCACAATGGTTTACAAAGTTTTGATGTTTAACAGAGTGTATAAAAAATTCATATGCTTGTTAACATAGTTATCTTAGTCGTTCTAAGCATAGTTTGGTTGTTGCATTGTACAGGTTATCTTACGTGCTTTGGATTGGTTCTGTATGTTTATATGGGACGGTAGGGAGGGGAGTTGTAGCATGGAGTCATAGGATGTTTTGGTAGGCTTTGGTGAACATCCAAGTTTTTAGTTCTTTTTTTGAAAGTTTTTAAATTTTGTTGTGTTCTCAGTTTGGTTGGGAGGGAGTTCCATAGTTCGGGACTTCCTAGGGATATGGCTCTCTTCCGAGTTGAGGTAAGTTTGTGGCAAGCAGGTAGAGTTTTTAATAGACCTTTGTTAGCTGAGTAGAGATTTCAGTTTGGTGAGTGGAGTTTTATGTATGCACTTAGCCAATTTGTTTGTTTTTCATAAATTATTTTGTGTATTATGGATAGTATTTTGTAGTCTATCCTGTATTTTATTGGGAGCCAGTGTAGCGAGATGAGAGTTGGAGTGATGTGATCATATTTTTTCGTTCCTGTAAGTATTCTGGCTGCTGTGTTTTGAAGGATTTGGAGAGGTCAGATGGTGGTGAGAGTTAAGTTGAATAGTAGGGAGTTGCAGTAATCCAGGTTGGAGAAGATGAGTAGCTGAAGGACTGTTCTGAAGTCATTGGGGGAAAGGAAAGGTTTATGTGATGTAGGGTTAGGAGTTTGTGATATCCATCTGAGTTTTGCGGAGATGTGGTTCTTAAATGATAGTTCCTTGTCAATTATGACTCCTAGGTTGTGGGCATGGGTAACGGGGTAGATTGCTATCATTTGATTCATTATGGTGAGTGGTGGTATGTGCGTAGGGTTGTTCTTCCTATCCAGCATGATTATTTCTATTTTATCAATGTTGAGGATAAGTCTCATGTTGGTTAGTAGTTGCTTTATTTTGGTGAGGTAGTTGGCTGTTTTTTTGTAGGTGTCTTCCAGAGAATTGTGTATTGGGATAAGTATTTGGATGTCATCAGCATATATGAAGTGAGTCAGTTTAAGGTTTGAGAGGAAGTGGCATATCAGGAGAAGATTTATTTATTTATTTATTTATAGATTCTTTTATACCGCGGTATGTATAGTTATACATCACCTCGGTTTACAGTTAAACAATAATTTAGCAACAGGCTTTACATATAACAGTTTAAAAGTAAAACATTTAACAGCAACAGGCTTTACAGATACATTGGATTTCAAGGGTAATATGCTATTAACATAACATTTAATAATATTAACATATTAACATAAGATATATGTTGAAGAGTGTCACCGATAGTGCGGAGCCTTGGGGAACTCCAGTTTCAAGGTTTATCGAGTATTTATCTGATACATATTTCACTTTTCAGGCACTTCAAAGAAGATTATATTCCAGTCCTGTAGGTATTTCCCTGTCCTCAGAAGGCTTACAGTCTAAGGGCCACAGGCACAGAATGGAAGAAAAATGAGACCCTAACTTTGTACCTGAGGCAACTGTGGGTGAAGTGAATTACCCAAGGTGACCAGGAGTGTTCTAACATGCGTTGGGTGTGAGTTTTGCCTGCAGAAAGGTGTGAGTTAACTGACATTACATTATATGTGATGGCTGGTTTGCACTTTGCTACAGTTAACAGTGTGTAACTTCCATGGCCTCATCCAGTTTCTTTTCTGTGAGGTGCCGTTCTAGAAAGTATTAGAGCACAGACAGGTTTGGTCACGTGTTTTAGATGTGCTATTATTACCCCTTATACTGTAACGGGTAGTAATAGCGCATGGAAAACGCGCAGCCAACCCCCCCAAAACTAATAGCACTCATCACATGCAAATGCATGTTGATGAGCCTATTAGTTAGTGTACCTAAATACAGAAAGTAAAATGTGCGGCCAAAGGCAGGCATTAATTTCAGATGGCACCGAGTAATTGTACAGAAAAGCAGAAAAAACTGCTTTTCTGTACACCCTCCAACTTAATATCATAGCGATATTAAGTCGGAGGCCCCAAAACTAAAAAAAACCCCTTCGTTAAAAAAAACAAACAAACAAAAAACTGCTCACCAGCCCGTGGGTTGGAAAACGGACGTTCAATTTTGCCGGCGTCCATTTTCCAAACCCGTGGCTGTCAGCGGGTTCGAAAACCGACGCCGGTAAAATTAAGCGTCGGTTGTTGGACTCATTGACAGCCTCCTTTTTAGCGATGGCCCTAATTTAAATACTGTATCGTGTGCCCAGGAGAGGTGCCTGGGCGCGCGTCGGGAGAGCGGGCGCTCGCCTCGGAGTGCTGGCTTTCCCGCAGGCTTTTTTTTAATTGGCCTGAGAGAAAGGGAGCATAGCAATGAAAAGCTAGCCACGGATGTGTTAGTTCAGCAAAGTCTGGAAGACTGAAAGATCGGGCAACCAAATGGCAGATGAAATTTAATGTGGTCAAGTGCAAGGTGTTGCATATAGGGAAAAATAACCCTTGCTGTAGTTACACGATGTTAGGTTCCATATTAGGAGCTACTACCCAGCAAAAAGATCTAGGCATCATAGTGGATAATACTTTGAATTGTCGGCTCAGCATGCTGCAGCAGTCAAAAAAGCAAACAGAATGTTAGGAATTATTAGGAAGGGAATGGTTAATAAAACGGAAAATGTCATAATGCCTCTGTATCGCTCCATGGTGAGACCGCACCTTGAATACTGTATACAATTCTGGTTGCCGCATCTAAAAAAAAAAGATATAGTTGTGGTGGAGAAGGTACAGAGATCATAGGGATGAAACAGCTCCCCTATGAGGAAAGGCTGAAGAGGTTAGTGCTGTTCAGCTTGGAGAAGAGACGGCTGAGGGGGGGATATGACAGATGTCTTTAAAATCATGAGAGGTCTGAAACAAGTAGCTGTGAATCTGTTATTTACACTTTCGGATAATAGAAGGATTAGGGGGCACTCCATAAAGTTAGCAAGTAGCACACTTAAGACAAATCAGAGAAAATTCTTTTTCACTCAAAGCACAATTAAGCTCTGGAATTTGTTGTCAGGGAATGTGGTTAGTGCACTTAGGGGCGGATTTTAAAAGGCCCACGCGCGTAAATCCTTCCGGATTTACGCGCGCAGGGCCCTTGCGCGTCAGCACGCCTAAAGCCCCGGGACGCGCGTAAGTCCCGGGGCTTTCGAAAAGGGGCGGGAGGGGGCGTGTCTGGGGGCGTTCCCGAAATGACGCAGCGTTTCGGGGGCATGCCGCGGCGTTTCGGGGGCGGGCCCGGGGGCGTGGCGCCAGCCCGGGGGCATGGTCGAGGCCTCCGGACCAGCCCCTGGGACCGAAGCACGGAGCGGGGCTGCCGGCAACGCGCGCAAAGTTACCGACAAAGGTAGGGGGGGGTTAGATAGGGCCGGGGGGGGTGGGTTAGGTAGGGGAAGGGAGGGGAAGGTGGGGGGAGGGCGAAGGAAAGTTCCCTCCGAGGCCGCTCCGAAATCGGAGCAGCCTTAGAGGGAACAGGCAGCGCGCGCTGGGCTCGGCGCGCGCAGGTTGCACAAATGTGCACCCCCTTGCACGCGCCGACCCCGGATTTTATAAGATACGCGCGGCTACGCGCGTATCTTATAAAATCCAGCTTACTTTTGTTCGCGCCTGGTGCGTGAACAAAAGTACGCGATCGCGCAAGTATTTAAAATCTACCCCTTAGTGTAGCTGGGTTTAAAAAAGGTTTGGATAAGTTCTTGGAAGAGAAGTCCATTAACTGCTATTAATCAAGTTGACTTAGGGATTGGCCTCTGCATTTGGTTACTTGCCAGATTCTTGTGGCCTTGTTTGGCCACTGTTGGAAACAGGATGCTGGCCTTGATGGACCCTTGGTCTGACCCAGTATGGCAATTTCTTATGTTATTTTGTAAAGTCTCACCTATAACTTTCTTGTTGACCCTTTTTTTCTACTTACTAAAATACTGAGGCACAGATGTGTCCGTACAGTAATTGAGCCTAGAAAAGAATAGTAATTGAAATTTTCTCTCATGCAATCTTCCATTTGTTATACTGTCATTTTATCTTTTCCTCTGCCTGTTTTCCTCTTGGTTTTCTCTCCATTTTTGCAGCCTTCCCATCTCCCCTATTATTTCTCACATCTCTCTTGCTTTCAGTCATCTTGTGTCTTCCTTCAAAGCTTTTCTTTCTCCCATTCATTCTTTCTTTTTCTCCATCTTTTTTCTTCCCTCTTGCCTTCTGTCTGCCCTCCCTGCTGTTCCTAACTTGTATGCTGTTCTAGAGTTCAGTGCTGTCGGAGCAAAACACAACTGTAATAAAAATAACAGTGGTGTTTGGATAGGTTTGGCTACCTAATCTACTCATTTCTTCTGTGAGTCAGCAGGAGGACATGCCACACAGGACCTTATGTCTTGCTATAAGACATGCCTGTCTGACATACTGCACTGTATCTGCACTCGGGAGATACAGGCGCAGTGAGATATCTGTGCTTAGCTGTCTTCTGGTGTCTCCTGCAAGCTGCCAATCTATAGCAACCTGAAATGAGAAGCAGGCTGCTCTGAGAGCTCAAGTACCATTGGGAGTTAAAGCCTAGAACAAGCAATGTATAATCATACATGATAAACAAAGACAAGTATCTCATTTTGAAGGAAAGAGCTATCAGCTAACACTTAGAAGAACATCCTTGCTCTGCCTCTGCGTCTATGGGTGACCTTCAGAAAGTTACAGTATTGCCTTGTTCCTTGGTGTGCCTGCTTCTTAAACAGCATTGTTTAATCTGATGCCATTAACTCTTGAAAGTTACAGCTTCTTTCTTGATCTTTATTTCTATGACCTTCCATAAAATCCAGATGCAAAAAAAATAAAAGTTCTGCCAGAATATCTAGTCCAGAAGTAACTGATGTATGCTTAAGAATAACATAATATATCAGGCAGAATCCTGCATCAGTACTGTGGAAATTCCTTAAAAACTGGAATAAATCTCCCTTATGAAATTCCTTATCAGGCCCAAACTCTTAGCTCTGTATTACACTGTCTAAATTTGTACAAAAATACTTTTAAAAACAAGAACCAGGAACAGGTTGCAGCCCTCCTCCCTTTATTTCTTATCAGGTGCATACACTCTGATAAAACACGTTATCATCAGAATCAGGAACCTGTTCTGAGCAGTGTGTCACAGTTTTAATTCTTATACATGCTGTACAGATCATGTTAACAAGGAATTAACAAATCAGATGCCAATATTTAATACTCGAAATTCCTGTAATTAATACCTATGGGATCGATTTTAAAAGCAGTGCACGGCCATCCATGTGCGCGCGGTTCCCAGTGCGCGAACATGAATGTGCCAATTTTATAATATGCGCATGCCGGTGCACATGATACAAAATCCGATGGCCAAGTGCACATGCGCGCTGGATTTTAAAATCTGCATGCAACAGGTGCGGGCAGCACGCACAGGGAGGAATCGGGCCTCCCCCAGTTCCCTCCCAGTCCACTTCAATTAAGGAGCGGACTGGAAGGGAACTTCTCTACACCCTACCTAACCTTCCTCCCTCTTCCCCTCTCCTCTCCTCTCCTCCCCGCCCCTAAACCTAACCCCAAATTTTTAATTTCAGTACTACTTACTGCTCCTCTGGAGCAGAAGTAATCTGTGCGCACCGGCCAGCTGCTAGCGCATGTTTACCCGATAGGCCTACAAGTGAACTTTCAAAGGAAACCTCCCCAGGGAGTTTCTCTTTGAAAATTAGAGGCTGACTGTCACTGTGAGTACTTCAGTACCTGTGCACTCGGCATTTGCCCTACAGCAGATGCAAAATCAGCACCATAAAGCATGCATGGAGATTTCAGTCCTTTCACCAACTCTGGCTCTGCCCCATTTGCATGGAGGAGAGTTTTTCGCTGAGGATTCTACTGCAGGCAACTACTTAGTTGTCCTTGGAGAACTTATTTGAAAACTGCCCTCCTAGTTTTTATATCTAGTTATTACAGAACTTGCAGCCTGCAAGACAGACCCAGCTGCATGGTTGCCTGTGTTTTTACATTTCATTTTAACCACTTTGCCATTCAGTCTGGCAGACCCCTTCACACATTGTTGAATCAGGCAAATGCAGCTCTTTCAACACTTATACTGCTAGGTTGTGCTTTCTGCTCTCTCCGCTTTTAGAAACTGAAGATTCTCTGAGCTTATCCCATGGCTAAAGTCTGTAACTTAAGATAATCTCCTACAGTTCTAATAGTTTAAGTTCTTCTAGCAGATTTGTCCTCATCCTTGCTCTCTAGAAACACACAAAAGTTCCTACAACATCTTCTGTCCTTTAATTGTGTCCCTGTTGTCCTCAGTCTTTTCGTGCAAAATTGTATCATTCAAAATAAAAATGAATGGAATTTCCATTCACCATAACAGAACCACTAGGATGATGACTTCTATTTCTGACCCTCCAGAACTTATACAAAAGATGCCTGCACAAAAATATAGGGCATAGGTGTTGCGCTGAAGGTGGACCCTTGGCCTGGTGCAGGATCGGTATGGCCCTCTGGTCAGACCTAAAGAGCGCCTACCACCAGGAGGCGGAGCACACAAGGAGACAGAGGCTAGCTAGAGCTTCACCAATAACAGTCCGGGGTTTCCACAGTTTGAGCCCTTGGGTACCCGGACCACCTGGACTTAGGTGGGCCTCCAGTGGTCTCCCAGAAGC
Organism: Rhinatrema bivittatum; assembly: GCF_901001135.1. Taxonomy (NCBI): domain Eukaryota; kingdom Metazoa; phylum Chordata; class Amphibia; order Gymnophiona; family Rhinatrematidae; genus Rhinatrema; species Rhinatrema bivittatum. The sequence goes on along the minus strand of NC_042622.1, from coordinate 52,872,494 downwards.
TCTGGAGACCTCGGAAAGGCAAACAGTTCAGAGAGGTCCTCCAAATGAGACAGGCAGTGCCTGCAGGTCTAACCACATGGAAGCCGCGGGTGTTATCCAAGTACGTTGGCCCGAAGGTCACCGGGGGCCAGAAGAGAGTGTCTGAGTGAAGCACAAGGGTCAGAGCCAAAGTATCAGTCCAAGAGAGGTCAGACAAAGTGAGGGTCAATACCAGTATCAGTCTGTGCGTAGTCGAGGCAAGCGAGGGTCGGTTCCAGGCGGCAGACAGTAGAATGGTCAGGCAGGCAGAGGTCAGTACCAAGAAGTCAGTCCAGATAGGTACTACCTGGGAAGGACACAGGAACAAGGAGACGCTGGGACTGGAGACGCTGGAACATGAACACTTGGAACAGAGGCAAACTAGCACACCAACGTGTCGACCCGATTGCCAAGGCAAAGAGCAGTAGTCTGAGCCCTGCTTATATACAGGGCTCAGGTGACGTCATCGGGGTGTGCCACAGATGGGTTTCCCGCTCTTGGTTCTTTAAATGTCCGGGAGTTCTGTGCCTGCGCGCTAGGGGGCGGGGCCGACGCCGTGGAGGACACCAAGCCCCAATGCGTGGAGCACTGCGAGAGGGAAGGCCCCGATGGGCCTGGAGATGCCCAGGGACGCCGCAGATGAGCAGCGCTGGCGGAGACCACAAGTGAGGAGCTGGTAGATGGGCACGCCAGGTGAGCAGGCCTGGCCGCGGCACCAACGCGGCCGGGAAGTGAAACAGTATCCTCTCTTCTAGGCCTCCCCCTTACTGGCCTGGGCTTCTCAGGATGACTCTGATGGAAGGCAGCAAGGAGATCTTTGTCATAGATGTGGTAGGAGGGCTCCCAGGAGTTCTCTTCCGGACCAAAGCCCTCCCAGGACAGGAGATACAGATAATGGCCTCTATGATGCCGAACATCTAAGACTTCCTTCATCTGTAGGGTGTTCTCGGGCTCAGCAGTGTGTTGAGTAGGTGGAGGAGGCCTTCGGGAAGGCCAGGACAGAACCAATGGTTTTAGCAATGACATGTGGAACGTGTTGTGGATTCCCATGGAGGTAGGGAGTTGCAGTTGATAGTTGACAGCACCGATGCATCGCAGAATTGGAAAAGGCCCTATGAATCTGGGAACTAGTCATTGGGACTATAGGCGCAAACGAATATGTTTAGTACTCAGCCAAACCTTCTGACCAGGTTGAAACAGTGGTACGGCCCTGCGATGAGCGTTGTTAAAGCATTTGGCCCTCTCAGCAGCCTGGTTTAATCTCTCCTTTACCTGATCCCAGAGTCTACGTATAGTTTGCGCCGTAGATTGAGCTGCTGGTGAAGGTACCATGAGTGGAACCGGTAGAGGAAGGGATTTCCAATATTTGGCAGCAAATTGAGGACCCTGGTTGGAGACGATTTCCTGTGGGAGTCCATGCAGATGAAATACATTGGTCAGAAAGACTTTGGCTAGTTCTGGAGCTGAGGGGAGACCAGGCAGTGGGACAAAGTGGGCCATTTTAGAAAAACGGTCAATGATCATCCAGATGACAGTGTTTCTTCTTGAGGGAGGCAGGTCCACTATAAAATCAGTAGCGAGACTTGGCCAAGGTTTATTGGGTGCAGGCAGAGGTTGGAGGAAGCCCCATGGGTGGCCAGTCAGAGGTTTTTGTTGTGCACAAACTGGACAGGAGTCCACATACTAGGCCACCAATAGTGCCTTTGAAGCATCTCGAGAGTCCAGGCTTGGCCAGGATGACCAGCTAGTTTAGAGTCTTCCTGGCTGGTACTGGTGGTGACTGCAATGGATATGCAGGCCAGGTCGATGGTGTGTCTAGGAGTCTCGGGTGTATCCTCCGGCTCGACGGAGCAAGAGAGCACATCAGCCCGAAGGTTCTTTGCTGCTGGGCGATAGCGGAGCTCGAAGTTGAAGCGTTCAAAAAACAGGGCCCAGCGGGCTTGTCTGCGATTGTGTAGTTGGGCCTCCTTTAGATGCTCTAGATTCTTGTGGTCAGAATATATTGTAAACTTGTGTTGTGCCCCTTCTAACCAAGGACGCCATTCCTGGAGGGCTAGCTTCACGGCTAGGAGTTCACGGTCCCCTATAGTGTAATTTTGTTCCATGGGGGAGAATTTGTGTGAGTAGAAAGAGCATGGGACTAAAGTTCCTTTAATGGAGTATTGACTCAGGACTGCTCCAGCTGCCATGGCAGATGTGTCAACTTAAACAATGAAGGGACAGTTAGGGTCTGGATGATGTAAACATGGACCAGAGTAGAAGGCTTTCTTCAAGGCATGGAATGCGGACTGGGCTTTGGGACTCCACACTCGGAGGTCACATCCCTTCCTAGTCATGGTGGTAAGTGGAGCGGCTAGGGAGGAGTAGTTAGCAATAAAGTTCCGATAGTAGTTTGTAAATCCAAGGAAACGTTGCAGGGTGTGGAGGCTCACTGGTTGTAGCCAATCTCGAATACCCTGAAGTTTATCAGGGTCCATGGTGAAGCCATGGTTGGAAATGATGTAGCCTAAGAATGGAAGACTGGGTGGTTCAAAAATACACTTCTCTAATTTCGCATAGAGATGATGGTCTCTGAGGCGTTGAAAAACTGTTTGGATGTGGAAACGATGGGAATTTAGATCTTTGGAGAATATTAGTATATCATCCAGATATACCACAACAAAGGAGTATAAAAGGTCACAAATGATCTCGTCCATTAAGCGTTGAAATGCTGCAGGGGCATTGCAAAGCCTGAAGGGCATTACTACATACTTGTAGTGGCCATCTCTTGTGTTGAAGGCGGTCTTCCATATGTCTTCTGGTTGGGTTTGTACAAGGTTGTACACCCCTCGGAGATCCAACTTCGTGAAGATTTGTGCACCCTGCAGATGATCAAATAATTTGCTAATAAGCGGCAGTGGATAGCGATCCTTACGAGTCACTGCATTCAAGCCTCTGTAGTCTATGCAGGGTCTCAAGCTGCCATCCTTCTTTTTTACGAAGAAGAATCCGGCTCCTGCCGGGGAATTAGAGGGTTGGATGAAACCTTTCTCTAAATTCTCCTTAATATATGCAGACATGGCTTTTGTTTCTGGAAGTGATAGGGGATAAGTTCTGCCTTTGGGAGGCATGGTTCCAGGTAATAAGTCTATGGGACAATTAAATTCTCAAAGTGGTGGCAATATATCCGCATTAGTCTTGGAGAAGACATCCTTGAAGTTGGAGTATGGAGCAGGCAACCCAGGAAGGGTTGTAGTGTTGAGTACGGTCATGGATGGAGACACTTGCCGTAGACATCGGTTCTGACATTGAGAGCCCCACTGAGTTAGTTGTAGAGACTGCCAGTCAAAGTGGGGTGAATGTAACTGGAGCCAGGGAAATCCAAGGATTACAGGGTTGTGTAGACCGTGTCAAAATCAGAAGAGAGATTTTCTCATCATGAAGGGTTCCAACGATGAGGCAAAGGGTCATGGTATGGTGAGTAATACAACCGTGGAGGTGCTCCCCCTGGATCGAAGTGATACGGAGAGGTACTGCTAGAGGTTGGGTGTTGTATTTGGAGAATTTTAATGATATCTTCCAAGATAAAGTTTCCACTTGCCCCAGTGTTTATGAGGGTGGTAGTGGCAAAGGAACGTGTCTCCCCTGGGAGGGAGATAGGGAGCAATAGTTGAGGGCCAGAAACAGTGGTGCCCAGGCTCAGGACCCCCACCAGGCTCAGGCTTTGGAGTTTCCCAGATGCACAGGACAGGCTTGAGGGAGGTGTCCTGAACCGCCACAATAAAGGCAGAGGCCTGCTGTTCTGCATCGGAGACATTCCTCAGGGGTCAAACGGCCACGATTGACTTGCATGGGTTCCTCGGGTGGTTGAGGAGCTGATAAAGCCTTCAATGAAGGACTTGCTACACTTGGTGGTCGTGGAGTAGGAGTTCGGAGGGCCCTCACCTCCGGATGACGCTGTCGAAGACGGTGGTCAATTCTACCCACCAGAGAGATCAATTCTTCTAGAGAGATGGGAATCTTGCGGGCAGCCAGCTTGTCCTTAAAAGCCGGGGACAGTCCCTCAAGGTAGAGTGCCCTTAAACAATCTTCCTGCCAACCTAGTTCAGTGGCTAATGTTCGGAACTCTACCGTGTACTCAGCCAGTAGGTGCGAGCCTTGACGGAGGTGGAGTAGGTGATGGCCAGCGACCACTTGTCGGTCCATCTGAAGACAGAGATGAACTGGGGGAGCTGGCTAAGGATTGCGTCAGAATGCTCCCACAATGGGGAAGCCCATGCCAGGGCCTTCCCCTCAAGGCAAGATAGGATAACGGTGATCTCATTAGCTTCATGAGGAAACAGTGAGGGTTGTAAAGAAAACTGCATATAGCATTGGTTTATGAAGCCTCGACACAGGCGTGGATCCCCATTGAAGCAGGGTGGAGCTGGGAGGGCCAGTGGTTCATGAGAGGATAGACTTTGGGCAAGATCCCCTGAGTTGGCCATGACAGATTCTTCCAATTGTGTATGCATCTTCTCCACAGAAGAAGCCAGCACTTCTAAGATCCGTTTTTTGCTCTCGGACACAATTAGCCAGACCAGGAATGGCCTGCAAGGCATGGGACTCCGCCAAGTCCATGGCCTTGGCAACCTGTTGTGCTGAAGGTGGACCCTTGGCCTGGTGCATGATTGGTACGGCCCTCTGGTCTGACCCAGAGAGTGCCTGCTACCAGGAGGTGGAGCACACAAGGAGACAGAGGCTAGCTGGAGCTTCACCAATAACAGTCTGGGGTTTCCGCAGGTTGAGCCCTTGGGTACCCGGACCACCTGAACTTAGGTGGGCCTCTGGTGGTCTTCCAGAGAGGTATCAGAGAGGTGTGCCCACCATAGGCAAGGATACGCAGCTGATGCAGAGTGGAGAAGCTAGACCTGAACCGGAAGTTCTGGAGAAATTGGAAAAGCAACAGTTCAGAGAGGTCCTCTGAATGAGTCAGGCAGCGCCTGCAGGTCTAGCCACGTGGAAGCCGCGGTTGTTATCCAAGTATGTTGGCCCGAAGAAGAGAGTGTCTGAGTGAAGCGCAAGGGTCAGAGCCAGAGTATCAGTCCAAGAGAGGTCAGACAAAGTGAGGGTCAATACCCAGTATCAATCCATGAGTAGTCAAGGCAAGCGAGGGTCGGTTACAGGCAGCAGACAGTAGAATGGTCAGGCAGGCAGAGGTCAGTACCAAGAAGTCAGTCTGGATAGGTACTACCTGGGAAGGACACAGGAACAAGGAAACCCTGGAACAGGAGACACTTGGAACAGAGTCAAACTAGTACACCAACGGTGTCGACCCGATTGCCAAGGCAAAGAGCAGTAGTCTGTGCCCTGCTTATACACAGGGCTCAGGTGACGTCATCGGGGTGCGCCGCAGATGGCTTTCCTGCGCTTGACCCTTTAAATGTCTGGGAGTTCCGTGTGCACACGCTAGGGGGCGGGGCCAACTCCGTGGAGGACGCCGAGCCCCGACGCGAGGAGCGTTGCGAGAGGGAAGGCCCCAATGGGCCTGGAGATGCCCGGGGATGCTGCGGATGTGCAGCACTGGTGGAGGCTGCAAGTGAGGAGCTGGTAGATGGGCACGCCAGGAGAGCAGGCCCGGCCACGGCACCAACACGGCTGGGAAGCGCAACAGTAGATTTACATTTGTGCTTCTTTTTCTTATACAATCAAGTGTGTGTGTGTGTGCCCAGGAAGGTGAGCCAAATACATTGCTTTGCCTCTTTCCGGGTTTGGTGTCCTGGATTGGATGTGCTGGGAATCTGTCAGTTACTAGACGAGGTTATTTTTTTTCTGTATCATCTGCTGTTTGATAACTTTCCTGCATTCACAAGTAGGGTTGCTTTTTTGTCAGCTTTTTGCATCCTACTTGTGATTGAGCCCTTGCTGGTTGTATGTATAGTTATGTGTTAGTTAAAAACTTGTATAAGTGAAATACAAATAATATTTTGCATACCTCTGTCAATATAAAATCCATGCAGATTTTTTTTTAAGCATTTTAAATCCTAATATGAGGTAATCGATTTCTCACTTTAGACTTTCCTTCATGAAGGGAGCAATTTTTAGACCTGTGTGGGTTGGTGCAAAGTCTTTGGGTACTTTTACTAGCAGATTTTGCACCAGTTCTCAAAGAGAAAACATTAGCATACTTTCCTTTTGAAAACTGTCTGAGGAAAAACTACCCACAGAGATTTGCACTGCTTTTCTGTGGGTACTTTTTCTGGCCTAAACGTGTATGGTTTTAAAAATGCAAAACTAAGTTATGCTATTTCCTCCCCTTGTCTAATCCTGCCCCAGGAATTCCCTTCACAGAAATGCAGTGGAACAGCAGATTTACTGTCACCCTCATACAGGCTGGGTATTTTTCAAACAGCCCTTTTACCCAGATACATAGTCATTTATTTATTTACTTATTAAAAAAAAAACCAAAAACTTGTAATCCTCTCTATCCACAGTTCTAGGTAAATGACTTTTGGAAAATTGCCCTCTAATAGCACTTAGTGCCCATTTGAAAGTTCAGTGAGGGTCATATTGCTGTTAACAGAACTACAGTTAAGTTTCCTAGCATTTGTCTATTTGTTCAGGACCTTGGATAGCTAACTGCCTGAGCAGTTAACCCTGGAGCTAACACTATTGAAATTTCTTGTTTTATTCTGGAAGTCATACTAGTAAACGTCATTTTTTTTGGATGGGGGGAGGGGGGCGGGCAGCAGGCTTGGGAAATATATATGGAGCAGGCTGTAGGAAGTCACTGTGACCTGTCTGATTAGCACTGCCATTTGCAGGTGCTTTCTTGCCCTGTGGAGTCAGCTTTAGACTGTGATAGCTCCTGAACTGTTCGTCTTACACACTAGTAACGTAGCAAATGAAAACCAAGATTCTCCATGTGGCAGTGGTGCAAATATTGTGCTTGTGTGAAATGCTTACTGTACACACTCGTGTCTGGTACCAGTGATTTTTATTCTTACCTAAAAGACTCTTCAGTATACGCAGTAGAGCAAACAGCTGCCAGCATTCTGCGCGGTTGATTTAGCATTAAGTGATGGGGAGACATATGGCTGCAGATGAAGAACAGTCTAAGCAGGGGTTCTCAACCCAGTCCTCGGAACACACCCGGCCAATCTGGTTTTCAGGTTATCCATAATGAATATGCATGAGATAGATTTGCATGGACTGCCTCCCTTGAATCAAGCATACTCATTGTGGACAGCCTGAAAACCTGAGGCTGGGTGTGTCCTGAGGACTGGGTTGAGAACCCTTGGTCTCAGGATACTGTCCTTTGAATTCCTTGAGCCCGGAGGTTTTTTTATTTGCTTTGCCCTCCTCAGTTCATCCTAACCGATCCTCTTTCTTAAAAGTGGTCAGTTTTTATCACTCTGTAATTGTTGCTTTATATTGTTTGTACACACCAGTGTGGATATTTTTCATTATTATAATTATTATGCACCCTAGATAGGGTGCAAAATACATACCAGATACATGGTGGGAGGGTGTAAAGACAACATAGTTTTCTTTGTATATAAACATTTTTTAGAAATCTAGTGAGCGAACCATTTTTCTTTTTTTGTTCCAACTAAATATGATGATTCTTCCTTCCATGAGAGGTGTACATGCTGGATCAGAGCCTGAGGCTGCTTATACCATCCAAGTTGATTAAACCCTCAGGCACAAATTCAGTGAGGGATCAGATCTAAGCCAGACCTGCTTGACTATCATTAAGAATGTGCCTGTATATTTACACGGAAGCATAAGCATTTACACTCTTTTACGAATACATCATCATTCCATCTACCTAACCAACTGCTGAAAAACATGTGATAAGATAATCAATGAACACATGTTAATGGACATGCTTTCTGCCAGAGTTCAGGGGTGTGAGCAGCACTCTCCTCCAGAACGACCTCTGTCATTTATTGATTAAGATGTTTTGTAATTAGCAGGAAGCAAGACAGAGTTAACCTCAAAGGGCAGAATCTGATTGGCTCTAATTAGTCTTCTCCTACTCAGTCCAGATCTCAAAATCTGAGCCTGTATCCCGTGACCAGTCCTTTCAGGGTAGCAGCCAACTGTTAGAACATAGGCTGATTCACCTTTCTCTTTGAACTCACCTTGAGTTAGAGGCTTTTGCAAAACTTACGTGAAACCTGATTTCTCTTGCACTGATTTTACATTTCATTTCCAGCAGGAGCTCGCAAGAACCAAACATCTGCATTCATTATACAGCAGTAGCTACAGTATATTTATTTTATTTTATTTAAGACATTTTTTATACCGATATTAGTCGAAACATCATATCGGTTTACAGTGGAACAAAAGAATGGAAAATACATTGAACAGGGAAAGGGGGTACATAGAACCAATAGAAAGTATGGAAGGAGCAAAAAACGGGCACATAAGGCAACATGGGGAAAACAAATGCAATGCAAATAAAGCAATTAAAACAATTAGAAAATGCAAGTGATTAAATTAAATTAAGTTAAGTTGAAATTAAGAAACATAACTATGTACAAGGATAGGGTGAAGACTGTGAAGCATGGAGCGCGATTGGGCAGGGGAGCTCTTAATTGTTCGGAGGGTAAGCTTGTTTGAATAACCAAGTCTTTAGTTGGGATCTGAATTTCAGGGGGCATGATTCTAGCCTGAGGTTGGATGGGAGTGCGTTCCAGTGAGTAGGGCCGGCAATAGAAAAGGCCCGCTCTCTTGTGGATGAGAGGTGTGCCTTCTTTAGGGATGGCTCATGGAGGGTCCCTTTGTTGGAGCTTCTAGTGGGGCGATTAGAGCATGAGGGATGGAGAGGATCATCAAGCCAGTCTGAGTTGTGTGTGAAGATGGTTTTGTGGGTAATGGTAAGGGCCTTGAAGAGTATGCGGGATGATACCGGGAGCCAATGAAGGTCCTTGAGGATAGGGGTGATATGGTCATATTTACGTGCATTGGAGATGGTTCTGGCTACTGCATTTTGCAGCATCTGGAGGGGTTTTATGGAGGAGTAGGGTAGGCCAAGGAAGAGGGAATTGCAATAGTCCAGTTTAGAAGAGAGTGTGGCTTGGATGACGGTGCGGAGGTCACCGGGGTGCAGTAAGGGTTTTAGTTTTTTCATGACATTGAGTTTGTAAAATCCCTCCTTGAGGATTGTGTTGATGTGTTTCTTGAGGTTCAATTGCTGGTCGATCTGAACCCCATAGATCCCATAGATCTCATAGTATATCCCTGCACTCACTTCCAGAATGATGAATCCTGCGAAAACAGGGGGCGGGCCTGTGAAAGGTGGTGCTATTCGGCGTGCTACTGCTGACGATAATGTTAGTAACATTATCGGCCAGCAATGGACACCGCCAACTCCGCCCCCTCTCCGCCCCAACTCCTCCCCTCCCCCTAATTTGCACGATATCGCATGCAAAAAGGCCCTTTTCGCATGCGATAAGTCTTTGATAAACGACCCCCTAAATGCCTGGTTACTTCCTTTGCACTGGCTGGTAGTACAACTGTTAGTAGTCACAAGAGTCTCTGCTTTTATTGAACAAGAAGAGCAGTCTAAGAACTTGATTTACTAAGCATTTTTCCCATAGACACAGATGGGAGAAAAACCATAGTAAATGACCCCCTTAGATTCTTTTTGAAATAATAGCAGCTTGCAATCCTTGCATGTGTATGCTACCTGCCAAGTTAGCTAATTAAGCACTGGAGGGCATGACAGAAAGCAAAAGACAGAGGAAAGCAGAGATCAGCCTGAGGCAATGAAATAAAACAATAGCCAAGATCTAGAAAAAATGGGCAGAGTAAATAGACTAGCGAAGCCCGGACAGAATTCTTGCACCATAGTTGCTGGTCTTCATATCAACAGTGGCTCCAGATGAGGATGTTGATGCTACCTTTCCTCACAGAGAAGATCCCATGGTACCATACAGCGATGGACATTCAGAAGCATATGATACAGGAAGAGGCAACATCTTTTGATCAGGCATAATTTTCTTTAGAAAGGAAAGAGTTCACATTCTTTGGAAAAAAAAATTCAAAATCATATTGACAAAGTAAATTTTAAAAAATACTAAGAATATTTTTCAGTTATTTTATTCTGGAACCTAAACAATATCCAATAAGTATTTGGTGAATTTTAGTATCGTAATATTCATATTTTTTCTTTTTTACTTTTGATTTTTGTGATTTTGAAGGAATGGCAGTGTTTGCACAGCCTGCCTTGTAAGGCATAGAACCAACCTGAGCAGATTGAAATAAAAAGGGTGTGCATTATAAGGAATAACTACATCTCTTTGGCTGTCTTACTCTGAATATAACTGGTAATTTGGAGAAAATAACTATAATTTCAAAAGAAAAAAGAGTTTTTAAAAATATAAGTAAGATTTAGATTGACATCACAGCTGTGTGGTTGGAGTATAATATGAATGTGTTTTTTTTTATTACAGCAGTCATGCTATAATTTTACATTCTTAAAGAGCTACTCATGCTCCAGGCAACTGGTGCACAGCATAATATTTAGACACTACTCTTGCTTAGTTTTTATATATTTGATTTCTCCCCTCTACACTGCTTATTACCATAAATATTTGCCTAAAACCTGGTTTCATCATTTTTTTGTACAGCTTAGCGTTATTTATCTGAAGGCTTTATGTTGTTTTTCTAATTTTGTTTTTATCATTATTATAATTATACAATAGAGGCTAAGTCAGAAAAATTATGATGCATACAGATTAAAACACTTTTATGTTTATCTGAAGCTATAGGCCTATTATAACATGCTACTGAAGAAATATCATCAATTATTGGAGAAATTACTTACCTGATAATTTTGTTTCCTTAGTGTAGATAGATGGACTCAGGACCAATGGGTATTGTACTCTCCTGATAGCAGATGGGAGACGGAGTCAGATTTCAAAGCTGACGTCAGCCTACATATACCCATGCAGCGTGCTTAGCTCTTACTCCTGGGGGAATTCTGTGCTACAGCGGAATGCAGAATTTGCACAGAATTCCTCCTTCCCGAAGATTTCCTCTCTCACCGCGCAGATTTCCTCACTCGTCACCCTTCCCGCAGATTTCCACCATCGCCTTGCCGATTTTCTTCCTCACGGGAAGACTATTCAAAACCGGAAGGATAGCGGGCATCGCGGGGCAGGCAGAAAATAGCAGAGGAGACCACGGCATGCCGCGAACGGAGCACATCCCGCAGCACATGCTCCGTTCGCAGTGAAGATGAAGGCCCGGTGCGCCAATCATGGCGAAAAGGGAAGGCCCCCGTGCACTGCGATCGGCGCTCCCGGGCCTTCATCTTCGCTGCGAACGGAGCGTGTGCTGCGGGGCATGCTCTGTTCATGGCATGCCGAGGTCTCAGCTGCTATTTTCTGCTCAAGGTGAAAATAGAAGGCCCCCATGTGCCGTGAATGGCGCACCGGGCTTTCATCTTCACCGCAAATGGTGCGCTGGGCCTTCATCTTCGCTGCGAACGGCGCGGGTCCCATAGCATGCCAGTGAGAGAGAATGTGTGTGAGAGAGGGGGGGTGACAGAGAGCATGGTTGGTAAGAGGGGGGTGGGGAGGGTGTGAGAGAGCATGGGAGGTAAGAGAGGGTGGGTGGGGGGATGCTTGAGTGTAGGTTTCAGAGAGAGGGAGTCTATATGAGGGGAGGGGGATGCCGGTGAGAGAGCATGCGTGTGTGAGAGAGGAAAGGGGGTGTGGGGGGAGTGCGAGAGACAGCTTGGTTGGTAAGAGGGGAAGTGCGGGGGATGCTTGAGTGTGGGTTTCAGAGAGGGAGCCTATATGAGGGGATGTGTGTGTCCGCGAGAGAGTGAGGGAGCCTGTATGAGGGTGTGTGTATGTGGAAGGGACACTCTTACAGTGAATTTCTAGGGAAATTCTGCTCAAAATATTTAAAATTCTGCAACTTTAAGTAATAACTTTTTTCTTTAACAATTTAAAATGTAATTACTTAAAGACCGTCATGTAAATTGTGTTATTTTGACCATTATAAAGTTTGCAGAATTTTGCAGAATTTTCAGTTTTTGTGCACAGAATTTAAATTTTTTTTGCGCAGAATTCCCCCAGGAGTAAGATCTTAAATATTCTCTTCGAAAAGCCAGTGTGGATATATGTTGCTTAATATTTGATTACACTTGAACTGGTTCAATTGATTATGTATATATATATATAAAATTTTGGACTGGAGACCGCCAGTGCACTCAAACAATAAACGCTGACACCTGGGTAACTGCAGGTGTCTTGAACTAGAGGTAGGCTGTGGCTTACCCGTACTTGCTCAGTCTTGAGATCTGATATCCGAGGTTCTCGATTTCTGGAGCAGCTGTGGGCTGGATGCTGAGTCCATCTGTCTACACTAAGGAAAACAAAATTATCAGGTAAGTAATTTCTCCATTTCCTAGCGTGTAGCCAGCTGGACTCAGGACCAATGGGATGTACAAAAGCTACTCCCCTATTGGGTGGGAGGCTGCTTGTGACCCACTTAGCCTTGCCCTTGTGAAGGCTATATCCTCCCTGGCCTGAACATCCAGGTGGTAAAACCTGGAGAAGGTGTGTAGGGAGGACCATGTCACCGCCCGACAGATCTCGGCTGACGACAGTAGCTTGGTTTCAGCCCAGGAGACTGCCTGGGCCCTTGTAGAATGCGCCTTGACTTGTAGAGGTAATGGTCTTCCCACCACTGTGTAGGCAGCATTAATTACTTCTTTGATCCAGCGGGCTATGGTGGCCCGTGATGCTGCTTCCCTCTGTTTCTTCCCACTGTGAAGAACAAACAGGTGGTCAGTTTTGTGCAAGGATTCCGATCTCTTCAGGTATCAGATTAGTATTCTGCCAACATTCAAGTGGCGGAGGAGGCATGAGTCTTCTGAATCCCTGTGCTCATCTGGTGATGGTAAGAATATGGTCTGGTTCATATGGAACTGGGAAACCACTTTCAGAAGGAAGGATGGTACTATATGTAGCTGTATGGTGGCCGGGGTGAACCTGAGGAATGGTCCCGACAGGACAATGCTTGGAGTTCGGAGATTCGCCAGGCTGAGCATATTGAGATCACGAATACTGTCTTTAAGGTTAAGAGACGTAGGGACAGGGTACTTGTTGGCCTGAAGGATTCCCCTGCTAGGAAGTCTAGTACTAGGTTGAGGTTCCATAGAGGCACTGGCCACTTTAGTGGTGGTTGGAGTTGTTTGACTCCTTTCAGGAAGCGGGATACATCAGGATGAGTTCATAGTCTGATGCCATCTACTTCGGACCTGAAACAGGCCAGTGCTGCGACTTGGACCTTGAGGGAGTTGAGGGACAACCCCTTCTACATGCCTTCTTGTAGGAATTCTAGGATTGTGGGAATCTTGGCTGTCCTCTGGAGGAGACTGCGGTCTTCGCACCAAGCTTCGAATACTCTCTAGATCCGTATGTAAGACAGAGATGTGGAGAACTTGCGTGCCCGAAGCAGGGTGTCAATCTCGGCTTTTGGCTAATCCTCTCAAGGGCCATACCATAAGAGAGAATCGAGCTGTGTCTTCATGGGAGATCGGTCCTTGCTGAAGAAGGTCCCTGTATGGCGGTAGACGAAGAGGATTCCCCTCCAATAGTCTTCTCATATCAGCGTACCACGGTCTTCTTGGCCAATCTGGGGCGACTAGTAGGACTAGTCCCCTGTGGTGTTCTATCTTGTGGATGACCCTGCCCAGTAGTGGCCAGGGTGGAAAAGCTTACCGGAGGCTTTCCTCTGGCCTGTTCTGGACGAGAGCATCGATTCCCTGAGATTGTGGTTCTCATCTGTGGCTGAAGAATCTGGGGACCCGGGCATTGTGACAGGTTGCTAGTAGGTACATGGCCGGGAGGCCCCATTGATTTACTATCAGCTGGAAGGCTGTGTCCGCCAGCGACCATTCTCCTGAGTCTAGGCTTTCTCTGCTGAAGTAGTCCGCAGAGATGTTGTCTTTTTCCACGATGTGGGAAGCCGAAAACCCTTGTAGATTTATTTCCGCCCACTCCATGAGGGGATCTATTTCTAGAGACACCTGCTGGCTCTTGGTTCCTCCCTGTCGCTTGATGTAGGCAACTGTCGTTGCGTTGTCTGACATGACTCTGACGGACTCGCCTCGGAGTCTGTGGCTGAATCGTAAGCAGGCTAGTCTGACTGCCCGCGCTTCCAGGCGGTTTATGTTCCATCCCGTCTCTTCCTTGTTCCATTGTCCCTGGGCCCCCCACCCTCGCAGGCTTGCATCCATGGTGAGCAAGATCCACTCCGGTGTGGATAGGTTTATGCCTCTGCTTAGGTATTCTTCCTGTTGCCACCATTGAAGCTGCTCCCGAACCTCTGTCGGTAGCTGGAGACGAATTGAGTAGTTCTGGGACATTGGATTCCATCGTGATAGTAGGGAATGTTGTAGCGGCCGCATGTGGACCCTTGCCCCAGGAACAACTTCCAGAGTTGATGTCATGAGGCCGAGGACTTGAAGGTAGTCCCATACCTTGGGGCGGACCGAGGTCAACAACTTTTGTAAATGATCCATTAACTTCCTTCTTCATGGAGGTGGAAGGTAGACCTTGTCTGTTTGGTATCGAACCAGACTCCCAGGTATTCTAGTGACTGGGAGGACTGTAGACAACTTTTGGTTGTGTTCACGACCCACCCGAGTTCTTGTAGTAGATTCTTGACTCTGGTGGTTGCATGGTGACTCTCCTCTGGAGACTTTGCCCTGATCAGCCAATCGTCCAAGTAAGGATGTACCAGGACTCCATGATTTTGGTGAAAGTTCTGGGGGCGGAAGCTAGTCTGAAGGGTAGCGCTCGGAATTGATAATGGTAGCCCAGTATCGCAAATCACAGGAAGCGCTGGTGGTTCTGATGGACTGGGATGTGAAGGTAGGCTTCGGATAGGTCCAGGGAGGTTAAGAATTCTCCCGGTTGTACCGTCATTATAATGGAGCACAGGGTTTCCATGCGGAAGTGTGAAACCTTCAGGTAATGGTTGATGGCCTTGAGGTCCAGGATAGGCCAAAATGTTCCTTCTTTCATGGGAACGATAAAATAGATGGAATAGTGGCCAGTATTTTGTTGAAGCATGGGCACTGGGGCTATTGACTTCCGGCTGAGTAGTCTTGCTAGCATGGTCTCCAATGCCAGTCTCTTGGAGTGGGAGTGGCAAGACAATTTCATAAACGTGTCTGGGGGAATGTTTTGGAATTCCAGTGAGTACCCCTCTCGAATGATAGTTAGTACCCACTTGTCTGAAGTATCTCAACCCATCTTTGGTAGAAGTGGGTAAGTCTGCCCCCTATGTCTTCTTCCTGTGGATGGGTCTGCGTCTTCTCATTGTGGGGTACAGCCGGATCCTGCCCCTGAGCTTGCTCCTCTCTTAATGTGCCTGTTCTGAAAGGGCCAAGACCTTCCTGCAGGACGAGGTGCTTAAGACTGTGTATTCTTGTAAGGCTTAAAGTGCTGCGATCCTCTACCTTTGGTTCTTCTGGGAGAAGAGCACTGATATGTTCCTTTGTTCCTGTCCTCAGGTAATCAGGGTACTGGAGATTCACCCCATTTGTTGGCTAATTTCTCCAGTTCGTTCCCGAACTGGAGGGATCCTTTAAAAGGCATTTTTGTGAGGTTTGCTTTGGAAGTCGCGTCAGCCAACCAATTTTGGAGCCTTAATTGTCGTCTTGCCGTCACTGCGGCAGTGACACCCCTGGATGAGGTGTGCACGAGGTCTGCAGTAGCATTGGTGAGGAAGGAGGCTGCAGGCTCCATAACATCTCCGGGCGTGGTTGCGTCTCTGGCGAGGATCAAACAAGAACGTGTCACTAATGCGCAGCAGGAAGCAATTTGTAGCGTCATTGCTGATACATCAAAGGACTGCTTAAGGATGGCTTCCAGCCTTCTATCCTTGGCGTCCTTCAGTGCCGCTCCTCCCTCCACTGGGATCGTAGTGCGTTTTGAGACTGCAGAGATCATAGCATCCACTTTGGGGAAACGTAGAAGTTCCTTAGCTGTGGGTTCCAGCAAGTTTAGGGCTTCTAGAGCCCCCCCCCCCCCCCTTTGAAAGTGGCCTCTGGAGCATTCCATTCCAGGTCAATCAGGGAAATAGCATGAGGCCTTATGGAGGTACACCAGCATGGGATTCTTCTTTGGTTCCACTGTGGACTCCGTGCCTGGAAGACCCAGTGTCTTCATAGTCTGGGACACTAGGGTTGGTAATTCATCCTTGTGGAAGAATCGGAGCATGGTCTAGTATGGCTCATCCCTGGGGGAATTTCTCCTTCTTCCAGAGAGTCGGTTTCATCCTCTGAGTTATCTGGATCGCCATCAGAAAGGCTCTTGGAAATGGAGAGGCATATCTCAAGAAGACTGGGAGGTGCCGGGAAGGACTTGTGCTTCCGGCTGGGTTTGACTCAGATGGGCAGCAGAGGCTGGTTGTGCCTGGATAAAGGTTTGCAGCCCTTTGAAAAATTCTACCCAGGAGAAGGTTCCTGGGTCCATGTTGATCCCAGGAGTGGTTATAGTGATAGCCCTGGAGGAATTTTCCTGCGGGGGCGCCGAGTTGGAAATACTTAGGTCTGGGATGCCATCATCCGTGATACTGGATCCCGCTCCTGGCTGTAGAGGATCTTGATTTGGTTCACACAAGGAGACAGAGGCTAGCTGGAGCTTGACCAATAACAGTCCTGGGTTTCCACAGGTTGAGCCCTTGGGTACCTGGACCACCTGGACTTAGGTGGGCCTCCTGAGGTCTCCTGGAGAGGTATCGGAGAGGTGTGCCCACCAAGAGCAAGGGTGCACGGCTGATGCAGAATGGAGAAGCTAAACCTGAACCGGAAGCTCCGGAGACCTCGGAAAGGCAACAGTTCAGAGAGGCCCTCCAAATGAGACAGGCAGTGCCTGCAGGTCTAGCCATGTGGAAGCCATGGTTGTTATCCAAGTACGTTGGCCCAAAGGTACTTGGCCAGAAGACAGTGTCTGAGTGAAGCGCAAGAGTCAGAGCCAGAGAATCAGTCCAAGAGAGGTCAGACAATGCAAGGATCAATACCAGTATCAGTCCGTGCGTAGTTGAGGCAAGCGAGGGTCGGTTCCAGGTGGCAGACAGAAGAATGGTCAGGCAGGCAGTGGTAGGTTCCATGCGGCAGACAGTAGAATGGCCAGGCAGACAGAGGTCAGTTCCAGGTGGCAGACAGTAGAATGGTTAAACAGGCAGAGGTCAGTACCAAGAAGTCAGTCCAGATAGGGACTACCTGGGAAGGACACAGGAACAAGGAGACACTGGGACTGGAGACGCTGGAACAGGAGACACTTGGAACAGAGGCAAACTAGCACACCAACGGTGTCAACCTGATTGCCAAGGCAAAGAGCAGTAGCCTGAGCCCTGCTTATATACAGGGCTCAGGTACCGTCAGCAGGGTGCACCGCAGATGGGTTTCCCGCGCTTGGCCCTTTAAATGTCCGGGAGTTCCTTGGGTGCTCGCTAGGGGGTAGGGCCAACACCGTGGAGGACGCCCAGCCCCGACGCGAGGAGCACTGCGAGAGGGATTGCCCCGATGGGCCTAGAGATGCCCGTGGATGAGCAGCGCTGGCGGAGTCCGCAAGTGAGAAGCTAGTAGACGGGCACGCAGGTGAGCAGGAACTGCCGCGTCACCAATGCGGCCGGGAAGTGCAACAGTACCCCCCCCCCCCTTTCTAGGCCTCCCTCTTACCTGCCTGGGCTTCTCAGGATGACTCTGATGGAAGGCAGCAAGGAGATCTTTGTTGTAGATGTGGTGGGAGGGTTGGTGTGCTACGACAGGAGATACTCCCAATGGCCTCTATGACGCTGAACATCTAAGACTTCCTTCACCTGTAGGGTGTTCTTGGGCTCAGCAGCGTGTTGAATAAGCAGAGGAGGCCTTCGGGAAGGCCAGGACAGAACCAATGGTTTGGAATGTATAAACACCATGGGTGAAATGGATTTTTTTCTCTCATTTAGTAGACCTCATACCTGGGCATTCTGTAATGCTAGATAGCATGAGAATTAATGCACCAACCAGTATAATCATAAGTCGTGAATGAGTTTTTTGCTTTGCTTAGTGAAACAGTCCAATGCACAAAAAGAGTTCCCAGTATATCAAAGCATCAAAAAGGATTCTTTAGAGAAATTTCCAAGTTCCAACAATTTTAACTTAGCTTAATGTAGCGCGAAGAAATGCCGTGTGTTCTTCGTGTAAGAGGCTCAGATAGTGGAAGCCCGACAAGGACCCGTGTTTCGGCTATGCCTTCGTCAGGGGGCCAAAATTTGCTGCAAAGAGTAAGCAAACATTATTAGCACACCAAATACTAGAGCTTGTAATACTTGTGAAGCGATATTTCAATGATGTGGTACCAACATGTTAGACGCGGCTTAGCTTGCCGAACTGCCGGTAGTGTGTTTCTTCTACCGGAGGAGACCGCTCTCGCATCATTATTTAAAGGACCCACAGCCAATCCAAAAATGCCACTTGGGCAAGCAGTGACATCAGTGATTGCTATGGACTCACCAGACCTTTAAATCAAAGAATACCATTCAACAGCTGCATTTAAGCCATGGGGCTGTACGGTATTTAGGTTAAAAATCCATTGTTGTTCCTTCAGGTTCAGAAGTTTTTGTGGATCACCCCCCCTCCCTGATAGATAAATGCAATCTATCACTCACCATTTGAGATCCACAAATTTATGTTTTTCCAAAAGACAATGTGTTAAAATAGGAGCTTGAATCTTCTCAGTCAAGAGACAACTGCAATGTTCAATAAGCCTAGTACGGATCAGATGTTTAGTATGATCAACATAGATTTTGTCGCAAGGACAAACAATGATGTAAATCACATGAGAAGTTTGACAGTCAAAATGGAACTTTGCCAATCGGGTTCTTCCTGAGTTGTCTTTCCATGATGGGCCCGACATTGTTTGAGAACATAGGGAACATTTGTTGCAAGGCCAATGTCCAAGAGGCAAATCAGACTGAATGTTGGTGTCAAATGATAGGAAGGAGTGTGTTAGTATATCTTGTCGATTTTTGCCCCGATTGTATGCGATTAATGGAAGGTCAGAAAAAATGTGATGTATCTTTAAAATGTGCCAATATTTTCAGATTGTAGATGCAATGTTGGAAGATTTGGTGGAAAATCTAAGCGTGCACACCAGGGAAAAGTCTTCTGGATCGGCAGAGTTGTCCAATAAAAGCCATTGTCGATGGGTATTTGATGCTCTTTTTAACGCTTTTCTAATGATCCGGGGTGGATAATCACACTGTAAAAGGCGGGTAGCTAGATGTTGAGTTTGGATGGAAAAATCTGGTTTCTCAGAACATAGATGGCGGAGTCGTAAAAATTGTCCAATAGGCAAATTCTTTTTCAGACTAAATGAGTGAAAACTGGAAAAATGTAATAACATGTTTTTGACTGTTGGTTTTTTATACAATGAAGTCACAAAATGGTCATCTTGTCGGATAATGAGGATATCCAAAAAACTGATATGCTCATGATGGTAATGCATAGAAAAAAATAAATTACTGTCAAGAGAATTGAGCCAATTGAGAAACGCTTGTAGATTCTGGATATTACTGTGCCAGAGGAAAAAAATGCCGTCGATGTATCAGATCCAATGTGACACATATTGAAAATTGGTAGATGGATATAACTGGGTAGCCTCAAAACTGGCCATAAACAAATTGGCCAAACTGGGGGCCAAATGAGAGAAAAAAAATCCGTTTCACCCATGGTGTTTATACTTATTCCAATTCAGTGTGGTTTAACAGTGTTTATTTTGGTTACTATCCTTAACCAATAAGCCTTCATACTGTTGATGCAACTCCATCATTGCACTCTGCTTCAATGGCAGGGGAAAAAAAGGAAAAGGGGAATTAGATTCAGACAGCAACCAAAAAGGACATTTAATGTTATGGTCTGGGAAAGGAAATAAGCAAGGGGGTAACTCGCTGACCCGGCTGTTACTACCCTTAAACAATAAGCCTGAAACTTTTGATGCAACTACAACATTGCTCAATGCTTCAACGGTAAGAGGTGATAGGGAATAGGACTCATACAGCAACCAACAAGGGGACTGACTTTGATAGTCTGGGAAACTAAGTGTGGGGTTGACTTGTATGGCACAGCAGATGCTGCCATGGACTTGCTGGGCAGACTGGATGGGCCATGTGGTCTTTTGCTGCTATCATTTCTATGCTTCTATGTTTCTAGTTTAATAGCCTTCCTCTCCCCTGTTAGCCCCAAGCTTTAAAAACCCCATTGATCTGCCAAAATGTTTTTGTTTTATAATTATACATCATCCATAGCAGACGTAAACTTACACGGCAGGTGACCCCATTGTGTGTTCCAGTGTTCATAAGTATTTACGTGCAAATTTTATGTTAAAATTCCAGATGTAAGGAGATATGGGTTGGGGTAAGAAATCCAGCAAATTGTTGGATCAAAAGTTTTTGGGAAGAACACTGTTTAGGAGTTTTATCCAAAATAATTAAAATGTAAGCAAATGGTGAAGAATTTTACTGGCATCCTTTTATTCTAGATAAATCACTTCTAGATTTTTCAAGAAAATGAAATCATTAAAGTTGCACTTTTCAAAATTGTGCAAGCAAACTGTCAGGCTTCTACATATAGAAGTCCATATTCAAAAGAATTTATCCAGCTAAATTCAGCGTTAGCTAGACAAACTTCAGGATTCAAAATTTTTACCATGTTTGCTGCCATTGATTTATCCTATAAAGCTTTTATCCAGATAAAAATTAGGGATGAACTTTTAAAATATTTCACACATGAAAATTAGCATATACACATATAAGTAGCATATACTCATGTATTCTGTATTTTATAAAAGTAAAAATTACGTATGCCTTTTCAATTTTGCATGCACATATAAGTATGTAAAAAAGGGGCAGTCTAGTGCCATTTCAGGGCGAGGCCAAGACTTGCACATTTAAGCTGCTATTTTAAAAGACACTTATGCACATACATGAGTAAGTTGGCAAATGTAATTTTACTCCTGCTAATCGAGTGTAAGTAATATTAAACAAGAAAACAAACCGGTAGCCGATCCAAGATGGCTGTCAGGGGCTAATAGAAACATATAAAATGACATACATACATAAAGAATTTCATACATACATAAAAAATTGAAACAACAAATAAAATTTTATCTTATAGAGGTCGGATATACATTTTATTTGTTGTTTCAATTTTTTATGTATGTATGAAATTTTTTATGTATGTATGTCATTTTATATGTTTCTATTAGCCCCTAAGGCAGCTCTCTGAGCGAAACTCGGCCAGAGTCGGGCAAGCTTCATTAAAGTCCTGTTCACACTGATCCATCTACTTTTTCTTATTGCTGACAGTACTATTAAACATACTGTTGACTGAGTGGGAGGTCTGGGTAAATCGGGGGACGTTCTGACTGAAGAAGGTCTCAATGACCTGGAGAAGGACTAGGCGAACTAGTGGACTAATTGGTAAACTGGTTAATTTCATTTGCATGCACATATTTTAAAATTGGCCAATTTACGCAAATCCTACTTTTACTTTTGTGTGTAAATATATGTGCATATATTTTTCAAATAAGTAGGAAAAGTATGTGCGTTCAATGTATTGATATACGTGGTTTCAATGCATTGCATGTATTAATTGCATGTATTCATAATTAAGCCTACATACTCATGCATATTATGGGATAGAGATATGTGCATTTTATAAAACACATACATTTATTTATTTGATTATTTGAAAGCATTTATTGCCTGCCCTTCCTATGTTCAAAGTGGGGTGCAATATGAAACATATACTGAAACAGAGAGGGAGGAAAGGCAATGCAAAGTCTTGGGGGCGGGGAAAAAGGACAAGCCTTGAGGGAGTGAGATCAGTATATCATACACGTGGATCACAAAATACGTACATATATATCCCTGCTTGCGGCTACATACACACGCATATACTGCTATGCACATTTGTTTGAAAGTTATCATAGCCAGCTAAATATGGGGTGTTCTGGAGTGGGAATGATTTAACTTAGCCTGATAACACCGAAGTTATACAGATAAATTTGGTCGTGCCTTGAGGCAATCCTGTAGTTGTCTGGCTAAACGTATTTGGATAGCTATAATTTATCTGGGTATATTCAGTGGTGCAGCCATAGCAATAAATACCCTAAGGCTGATGCCATTCTGTTTGTATGGAGGCACAACATACGACTATTCAACAAAAGTGCATTGGGCTTTGGGCTGGCTGGGGCCATATTTAAACCAGGACTTGCTGAAGCAGCAGTGGCTGAATTGCTCCCACCCTTTCTATGTCGCAAATTCCAAGAAGGGAGTAAGAAACCTCTGGGGGTGGGGATGGGGTTTATGAGAAAAGCCTGGGGGTGAGGTTAACTTTGCTGTTTTGACACCCAAAGGGGCTGTTTCTTTAGTTTTATTTTTTTCTGTTATTAAGAGGTCCAAAATCACTAAGCTGGCGAGAGGGTGGATATTCAATGGACAAGTCTCCAGCTAAATATACTTGGCTAAAGCAAACCTGATAAAGTTACCAGGATATCTTTGAAACCTAATGGACTAGATCTGAATATGGCTGTATAGGTATGGAGTTACTCAGGTACATGTACTCAAATAAAAATTGTAACTAGCTATTTTCAAAATATAGCCAGTTAAGTACCTCAAAAAAATTCTAGCCGGCCCAAGTCATCTCTCATCCCTCAACCCCCAAGTCAATAAGAACTGCTGTCGGGCACAGCAGCTGATGGTCTCCCCTTCCAAGCCCCCTAAAAGGATTAACATAAGTTGTGAACCATCGTGACCTGAGGATCTTCTCTGTCTTTCCTCAATTTGTAAAATAACATGTGGACGTAGGGTCCCTTCCTAACCCCTAAGCTCCCTTTCCCACCCTACTCCAAAACCCAAATTCCCAAGGCTGCTGGGAACACAGTACATTCATACTTCTGCAGGTGATGTCCAGAGTTGCTGTCAGCTATTTGACAATGTCAATAGTTTATGCCAGTGTTTCCCCAACCTTCTCCTGGAGGCACACCTAGCCAGTCAGGTTTTCAGGATTGTCACATTGGAGACCCAGTGCACACAAATTTATCTCATGCATATTCATTATGGAAATCCTGAAAAACAGACCAATTAGGTGTGCCTCCAGGAGAGGGTTGGGAAACACTAGCATAAACTATTAACATTTGTACTTAGCTGCCCAGTACCACAGCAGCAGCAGATATCTCCCTCCCAACTAAACTCAGAACTCAAGAAAACCTAAAAACCTTCAAAAAAGATCTAAAAACATGGATATTCACCAAAGCATACCAACTCACCCAATGAACAACACAACGTCAACACCCTCCGGTCTAACCTGAAGAAAAATGAAACTCAACACAAGTATGCATTATAACAAAGAACAGAAACGTGAAAAAAAAAAACTGAACAGCAACTAACCTGTTTATGATATCCCTATGTTAATAATCTTTTGAACCTTTTTGAAACCCTTGTTATCCTCCTTAACATTATAACCTTTGTATTTTTTGTAAATCATTATGATGGCGAAACCAAATGACGGTATATAAAACTCGATAAATAAATAAATAAAATATCAAGAAAACAAATCCCATTTTATCCTGCTTTGGAATTCCTGAACAGGATATCTCCAGTAATGTGCCACAGTTTGCTTTGGACCTTTTCTGCAGTTTGATGTGACTTATAGCTATCAGTTTACTACCACCAACCTAGTTCCACAGAGCAATGGGGAAGCAGAGAATGCAATTCAGTATGTCAGACACCTATAGGTCCATATTCAGACGCTGGCTGGATTGCGAAGTTAGCCCTATAAATTTAATCGGGCTAACTTTGGATGAATATTCAGTGATGCAGCCACACTGTTGGATATAGATGGCTAGGTTTATCCAGCTAAATTTAGGGCAGCTCTATGGCACAACCAGAATTATCCGGATATGTTATCCAACTAACTCTGAATAACTTATCCAGCTAACCTAACTTCTCCCAGAAACACCCCCAGAATACCCCTATGTTATCCAGCTAAAATTTTGCCAGGTAAGTGCCCAAAATATTCAAAAGTCAGCATTTAGGTGGAAAACTTATTTATTTATTTATTTATTTATTTATTTTTGGGGTTTTTTTTATATACCGATCTTCTTGTGAGTTATTCAGCTAAATGCCTCTAAATCTGGACCACCCTCTGTCAAAGTCTTTTGACATCTCTACCTTGCCTTATTAGCATACCGGACAACACCCCTGCCTAATGGTTTCAGCCTAGCAGAGCTACTTCTGGGACAGACATTTTTTTTTTTGCCATGTTCTACACTTTTGCTTCTCAGTTGACTCCATGTTGACCTGATTTCCTCAATCTTCAGGTCCAGGGTAATTATTACAAAGTTTATCAGAAGAAGGTCCATGACAGACTGCCCAGGGCTAAAAATCCTGGAGATTGAGGTTGATTAAAGGATTCTCATGGAAAAGATACAGTACAAGGGACCTCTTGACTTTAATTGCTCACAGTCCCAGCTGGCATTATTCACTGCAATTGGGTAACACCTTGTTTTAGTGGGGACAAACCCTTGCCATCACTGAAGCCCAGTCTATGTAAATTACTACTAGAGCCATAATCTATGGCAGAGGATCCATCTTCCCCCACCAACAGGAGGTATCTTATTGTGGCAATGAAGACACGTCAGGCAGGATTCATGGCAAGTAGGAAAAAGAGACTGACCACTCCCGTGGGTCCCTTTTTATTGTACATACATCCATAGCATACAAATGTGCCCTCACATCATTGGCTTTCCTAGCCATAGCATACAGACGTGTCATTAGACCATTGGCTCAGGGGGTGTGTACAGATCATTTCATTGGCTGCCGAAGCCTATACCATATATGTGTCTGTCTCTTGCCTGCAGCTGAATACGTGGCAGCTAGGTATCCTCTCCTTAGGCAGTGAGGGTTAATTATAAGCTAGAGATTTAAGATGTGCTAGTCTTGCCGCATTCAGTGCAAAGGTCAGAGAGAAGGGAAGTTAGAGTTAACCCCTGACATGGCCTGCTGGCCATCAAGAGCAAAGCTCATAATTCCCCACATATCTGGCAGTAAAAGACAACTTCCAGCCTTCGAGAGATCATTTCATAACCAGAACCCCACCCAATACTGAAAACAGTGGCTAATTCGACAGGACAGAATAATCCCGGATAGCAAAACATAGGTTCCGGTGGCCTACACAGGCCTTCAGAGAACCTGAAAGTTTTTGCATTTAACCTATTATTAAAATCTGACATTGATCTGATAACTCAGTTATTTCTGACCTGGCAATTTTCTCCTAGTCCTTTGGGTTTCCAGCTCAGTCAGAGCCAGAAATGCAATCTGATGCCACGAGCCTTCATTTGCAACAACCTAAGACATTTCCTCTATTTTATATCCCATCCCAACTTACTATAGTCCAGGCCTTCCTAAAGACCACTGTCATGGGCCCTCAAATCTGGCCATTCGATGGTAAAAAAAAGTGTGGGTAAATGTGGTTTTAAATAAATACAAATAAATAAAACAACCATGACTCCTTTCGCACAGGGGCTGTGAAACCTGCTTCTGCAATGTCCCCAGTTGTGGTCATCCAGAGAAGTAGAAGACAGCACTGAGCCACTGGGCTGGCCCCATAAATGTCAATTTGTTAAAAAGGGCTCTAGGAGTGATCCAGAAAACCTCAAACCAGTGAGCATGACGTCTGTGTCAGAAGAAATAGTGGAAGCCCAGAATTACTGGCCATATGGATAAACGTGGCTTAATACAAAAAGAGCCAGCATGGATTTAGCAGAGGAACTGGTGCAGTTCTTTAAAGATGTATATAAGTGTGTGGATAAGGGCAAGCCACTTTTTGGGAAGGGCAATAATAAAAGGCATTCCCATGGATGAAATGCTGGTTTACCTATGAAAATGGGTTATTTGATAAATGCCCACCCTCTGTTTGAGTAGGTCCATGTGTATGTCAGCAATATGCCTGCTTTTAGGTGCATATTTTGTAGGAATTCCTGGGGATTGGGGTTACATCAGAGGAGGCAAATGCATGCATAGTTTTCAATATTCAAAATTATACACATTGGGGCAGATTTTAAAAGGGTTACGCGCATAAGTTATGCACATAACCCTTTTAAAACCCCCCTGCGCACACCGAGCCTATTTTGCATAGGCTTGGCAGCGCACACAAGCCCCGGGACGCATGTAAGTCCTGGGGCTTCACTAGGGGGTGTGTCGGGGGGCGGCGCGACGATCGGGGCGTTCCGGGGGGCGTGACGGAGGCGTAACTTTGTCGACAAAGGTAGGGGGTGTGTAGATAGGGCTGGGGGGGGGGTGGGTTAGGGAGGGGAAGGTGGGAGGAGGCCGAAGGAAAGTTCCCTCCGAGGCCGCTCCAATTTCGGAGCGGCCTTGGAGTGAACGGGCAGCGCACGCAGGGCTCGGCGTGCGCAAGTTGCACAAATGTGCACCCCCTTGCGCGCGACGACCCCGGATTTTATAAGATACGCGCAGCTACGCACGTATCTTATAAAATCCGGCGTACTTTTGTTTGTGCCTGGTGCGCGAACAAAAGTACTTGCGGACGCACTTTTAGAAAATCTACCCCATTGTTTTGTCTTTCAAAAGCACATGCACAAAAAGCAGGTATATGTTTATATGGGTAGATTTGAGGAGGGGGGAGGCAATGACCAGAGCAAAATTACACACTTAGGCCTGTATTTATCAAAATGTGAAAAGTATCGCATGCGATAGCAAAAAGGGCGTGGTTTATGCAAATAGGCAGTTTATCGCAATTTGCGTTAATTACCTATGCAAAGAGCTAAGTTAGCGCAGGTAGACTGTCCATCAAGCTTCGTTAAGAGAACCTTGCACAAATATCATCTTGGAGTGAGTTTCCTCACTCCAAAGGTCATCAAATCTTCACAAGAGACAACTGTTCTGTTTGTACGTCTCACATTGAATGTCAAAGTGGCCCCTAACCCCCTTCACTAATACCTAAACCTCACCTCGAGTTACTAGGTGGGCCTCCCATAGGGATACTAATACCTATCTAGGGAGAGGATATTATGGCTAGTCTCTCTCTCTCTCTCTCTCAAAGTTGGAAGAGACTTGTTGGCATCACCTTAGACTTACAGGAATACTCTGCAGGTTGGATAAAAACTTTTTATGCTTAAGAAAACAGAGAAGTTAATTAAGACATCTTACCTGACCGGGAATTGGAAGGAACTTACTTAATGACTTCTGACCCAGACAGCTTGAGGAGGGGGAAGAGAAAAAGGGAAGGACATTTGCCAACAAATTACTGATGCTCAAACTTGACTTAAAATATCAAAATAACATGGTGCTTCCATTATTACAGCCTTCATATTATTGAACAAAACAGTACAAAAGGAATAAGGACTTATGATTGTTCATATTGTTTGCTCTTGATATTATTTTATGGACGTTCTTTTGTAAATCGCCTAGGCCACAATTCTGTTGTGTTAAGCGATCAATACATTTTAATAAATTAAATGAAATGGGCATAAAAAGTTATAATAGCTTAACACCCCTGCAGTTTGCACTTTGGAAGAGTCCAGCACAGCTCGCAAGTAGACCCAGAGAATATTCGCTCACAATTAGAAATAAAGATTCCAGCTGAATGCAGTCAAGAGAAGAAATATTTCTCATCATATTTTTATATCTGCTACATAAGCTCGTTAAGTGATAGCAACCATTCGTGACTCAGCCCTTATGTTTGCTGCTACCTGATCAGTTGCCTCTCTGTCTGCTGTTTAAGGGCTGGTGGGTTGTTTTTTTTTTTCAGAGCCCTCTTTGGTTTCTTTAATTGCTTACAGCAGTCATCTGCTGATCGGTTTGTGGTTCTCACTCCCTAAACCCCTGTCGACAGAACAGCTGTGAGAAATATGAGTAGGTGTTAAAAATATACCACTGAAACCAGCTAAAAAGAAGATGCTGCAGCAGGAAAATTAGATGGTTTTCTGTGCTTGTACATTCCTTTCCACAATTACTAACTACAGACCCAGGCCAAGAAGAAACCCTCAGAACAATATTTATGTTTTAAATAGATCTGCTAACATTCTGTACAATTTTAAAGGAACAACAGAACTTTAAAAAAAAAAAAAAAAAAAAAAAAAAAATAATATATATATATATATATATATATATATATATATATATATATATATATATATATATATATATATATATATATATATATATATATATATATATATATATATATATATATAACCCTGCAGTCCAGTTTGGGCTTCTAGGTCTACCAGGCTACTAAGCTAATGTGCCATTAGCCTTTATTTGCAACCATATGGAATTTCCTTTTTATTTTTTTATGTTCAACATATTTTATTAAGTGATATCAATACAAAGAACACAAAGTCACATTCAACAGCAAAACCTTTGAAGCATAATATTCAATAGAGAACAGTGTGAATATCCAAAAAAAAAATTTGCCAAGAATCACTATTTTCAAATAAACTGTCCTTTCCCCCATCCTCCCCATGCACATCAACCCATTACATGAAGTGAAACCCAGAGCGCTTCGTTCTTGCGCTTCTAGGTTATAAGGCACTCAAGTGTACAGTAAGGTATCCTGGGCCATGCGCCTGGGTTCCCTCCCCTCCCAGCTCCCCCCTCCCTCCAGAGATCTAACCCCAAGCTATATTGTAGTTACGTCAGATTGTTCCAATCATCCAGGTCCTTAATCATTAAAAATCAAACTGCGCACCCTGTGTGGCAGGGCTTGGATATATGGCTCCCATATCTGAAGAAAGAAGCGTCGATTTCCAGCTGATCTTTTAGAGCCCAGGTTTTCCAACTCAATTAAGCGATGAAGGTTGGTTCTCCAGATCCAGAACGAAGGTCGTTCAACATCCCTCCAATGTGAAAGGATAACCTTCTTCCCTACCAATCCAGCTTTCTTTAGTAGAATCCTAGAGTTCTTTACGGGCACCAAAAAATGGGAAATGCAATGGAACAATCATAAGTAGGGTGACATCGGCAGTTGAATCCCTACCAACGCTCCCAGGTAATCGCTTATTTGCTGCCAATACTCCTTGATAAACCGGCAGGCCCAAAACACATGGGACATATTCCCAATCAGCTCCTGGCAGCGCATGCACTTATCTGAGGGGGTTAACCTGCGTAAAAAGCAATTTGTGGGGAGACATAAGCGCGCCTTAAAAATTTTAAGTACATTTCCTTAAAATACATGTTAGTAGTAATGGAAAGCACACTGCGCACACTAAAAGAGAAAACTGTCTTGGTCATCAAGAACTCCCCGTCTCTATTCCAGCGGTCCGACGATACCTGAAATGAATCCGTGACAGAACCACGGGCCAGTCGTCGATAATATGCCGAAAGCGTGGGTGCCTTGGAATGATCGAATTGGAAAAAATCATCTAAAGCTTTAAACGTTGCCAAGTGCTGAGAGGGGGGTCCCAAAGAACTAATGTAATGGCGGAGTTGTAAATATCCGAACGTGTGAACTCCTGACAACCCATATAGCTCTTGTAAATAATCAAAAGGGAGAAGCGAGCCCTCAGCATTCAACACATGTCCCAGATAGATAATTCCCTTATTCCTCCAAGTTTGAAAACACGCCGTCGTAGACCCAGGGCCAAAGTCCAAGTTTTCCCTGATGGGGGTAAGATATGTACAGGTTCTCAGAGTCCCCAATATGCCGATTAGTGTTTCCCAAGTTTTCCTTAAAGGTCATATAAGCGGATGATCCGCTAACGATGAGGGAATCTTGTCTCGTTGACTCATAAGAATATATCCCAGGGCAAGGGGATAAACTAAAGTATTTTCAGCCAGGATGTTAACCAAAGAGGACTGCCCCATCAACCATCCCCTGAGCAACCAAAGATTAGCCGCCATCCCATAGTGATTAAGGTTTGGTACCCCCATACCCCCCTTCAACCATGGAAACTTTAACCATTTTAAGGACATCTTGGCTTTCTTTCCTTTCCAAATAAATTGGTGCAGCAAGATGCCCACCTTCGAGAGGTCTCGAGAAGATAGGAGTACAGGAAAATTTTGTAATACATACAACTATTTAGGTAGAATTACCATTTTAAATAAGTTGATCCTTCCTCCCAGGGAAAGCGGTAGGTTTCGCTACAATTTTAACTTATCCTGCGTGGTCATTATCAACGGAGGTATATTGCGGGTATATATGCCCTGCACGTCTGTAGTCAATTGGATTCCCAGGTATTTAATAGAGTCCTGCACCCATTGTAAAGGAAAGGGTCCCCCCCCAGCGTTCCCTAAGGGTGTCCGGATAAGCCAGCACTTCAGATTTGCCCCAATTGATACGCATGCCAGAGAGTGCTGCATAGTCCTGGAAAAGAGTGAGAAGGGTCCTCAACGACTTACGAGGGGATGTGAGAAATAGTAGCACATCGTCTGCAAAGGCTGCGTATTTAAAAATCTCCCTTGCCCCAGCGTCATGGAACTGTATCCCCCTAATAGCTGGAGTTTCCTGAATGGCTAGCAAAAACAGCTCCAAGGTCAGTAAGAAAAGTAAGGGAGATAGCGGGCATCCCTGGCGGGTCCCCCTGCCTACAACAAAAGAGTCAGTCAATCCCCCATTGATGCGTATGCGAGCTTCTGGGTGATTATATAGGAGGCGAATCGTTTGGTAAAAGAGGCCATCAAATCCCATCAGCTGTAAAACATGAAACATAAATCCCCACTCTACCCTATCGAAGGCCTTCTCTGCGTCTAAACTAACCACCAGATAGTCTTCACCAGCCTGCTTACAGAGGACCATGGCTATCGCCACCTGTCGGATGTCCTAAAGGCATATCGTTGTTTAACAAAGTCTGCCTATCCTGACTTGATCAAATAAGGTAAAATGTTCCCTAAATGATCTGCTAAGATTTTTGCCATGATTTTATGGTCAACATTCAACAAAGAGATAGGGTGGTATGATGCAGGTGATAAGGGGTCCTTTCCAGGTTTAGGAATAACCGTGACATAAGCCTGGTTTCCCTCCGCCGGGAAGGCTCCCTGACTAATCAAGGAAGTATAAACTGTAGGAAGGAGTTTAGAGATCGGGTCTACCAAGCATTTATAAAATTCTGAGCTGTACCCATCAGGGCCAGGAGCTTTTAATTTATGGAGAGCGTGAATCACCCGGGCCACCTCTCCCTCTGATATAGGTTCATTTAAATATCTACTAAATTCCAATGTCAGGGAGGGGAGTTTAATCCACTTGCCACTCACCTAACCCAACACACACACTAATGTGGATAGCAGAAAAGCCTTAGTGCTGTATACCTCCTTCCAATAAGAGTGGCAAAA
Organism: Rhinatrema bivittatum; assembly: GCF_901001135.1. Taxonomy (NCBI): domain Eukaryota; kingdom Metazoa; phylum Chordata; class Amphibia; order Gymnophiona; family Rhinatrematidae; genus Rhinatrema; species Rhinatrema bivittatum. The sequence goes on along the minus strand of NC_042622.1, from coordinate 52,841,144 downwards.
CACACAGCTCTCTCCTCCTGTCTGCTGGAGACAGTGAAACACTGTGGACCGGATTTTAAAACGGTTACGAGCGCCAGACCTATTTTCAAAAGGCCCGGCAATGCGCGTAAAGCCCCGGGACGCATGTAAGTCCCGGGGTTTTACTAAAGAGGGGGGAAGGGGCGGGGTGGGGCGGGGGCGGGGTCAAAGGCTCCAGGTACAGTGACCATTTGCCGCTGTGCTTGGGATCGCACCCCGGCAGTCAGCCGGCGCACGCAACTTGCCTGGAGGCAGGCGCAAAAGATAAAATAAAGGTCGGGGGGGGGGGGTAGAGTAGGGCCAGGGTGGGAACGGTTAGGGGAAGGGGTGGGAAGGTCAGGCTAGGGGAAGGGAATGGGGGAAGGCAGCATGGCTTGGCGCGCGCAAGGTGCATAATTGTGCACCCCCTTACACGTGCCGACCCAGGATTTTATAACAGGCATGCGCCTGTGTGCCATTGTTATAAAATCGGGTGTATATGTGCACGCGCGCTTCTTTTAAAATCTACCCCTGTGTCTCTCCACAACCCTCTGAGTCCTGTTGATAATATAACCCTAAAAGAGAGAGAGAGATCATTCTCTCCTATCCCATTGTTTTCCCAAGGAGTGTACCTTCAAACCTCATCACCACTGCCTAATGCTCGGATCCAGGCCAGCTCCAGGGCTCTGCGCTCAGCACCTCACCGAGTCACCAGCAGCGGCTCTTGGGAGCTCCTTTCTGGGAACATGTGTAATCATGCATGCCTCTTCTTCCTTGCTATAGCTCGAGCCCTGTAATGTGGTGATTAATGGGCAGAAGAAAGTAAGGCATGGTCCTCAATTTGTTCAGCACACACACCCTGCACACAGCACCTTCTCCTCTACCCCGTCCTGAGTCTCCTCCTTTGAATCCCTCCAGTCTCTGCTTAATCCCAGTGAGAGTGTGCGCTGAGCACTCAATGTGACTCAGTCTGAGTGTTGGGAGCAGCATGTGGCAGCCAAGGTAACTAACTGAGCTGGCTGCCCATATCACACCATCTTCTCCCTTCTCTTGCACTTATATATAGAGGGAACTGGCCCGTTGTGACAAAATCATGTGTGTTTTCTGCTCCCTCTTTCCCTTTGTTTTAAAGTTTGGAAGAGAGATTGTTTGGGCTTTCAGTGCCTCTCTTATTTAATTTATTTAGATTTTTATATTCCGTTTTTCGCACTTTTTTCAGCACTTCAAAGCAGATTGCATTCAGGTACTGTAGGTATTTCTTTTGGCTATATGAGTTATCTCCATGTTCATATGTTGTGCTCCTTGGAGGTTGGTGTTCCACACAATATTTTTTTGTGAATGTATGTATGCCTTGGGTTTGAAAAAGTTGGGAAAAACTGTCCTATCACACACTGACAAAGGCAAAAAAGCCTAAACCTTGTAACCTACCTTCCACTCTCATACGTCTAGGTACATCTTTTCAAAAATGTTTTCTTTCAATCTAAAAAACACAGAGCTACAGAAAGAAACTTCTCTCTCTCTCTCTCTCTCTGAGATCCAAGAGAGACATGCTTCAAAATGGTGACTGTACTCAAGACCTAGATTTCCTTTTAGTTTTAGATTTAAAAAATGATGTCATTGTCAATCCATGCAACTGCCAAATGGGATTCACCTTTATTAGTTCTGTTCTTTCTTTGCCCCTTTCATCCTGGCTCCATTCCGTATGGCTTCAGTAGAAAAAAAAGCTGCAGTTTTGCTTTCTCCACAGGCTTTAATGTATCAAAAAATGAATGGAGCCCCCACCCATTCATTTTGTTTTGAACAAAATTAACTGAAAACTGCCATTTTTAATATGGATTTTCCATTCATTCCAAATAAATGCACATCCCTATCCACAATATATCTTTGTGGGTCATAAAAAAACCTTCAGGATTGAAAAATTAATATTAATTTAGCTTTTTATATTCCGCTTTTTGGCACTTCAAAGTGTACATCAAAGCAAATTACATTCAGGTACTGGAGGCATTTCCCTATCCCCACAGGGCTTACAGTCTAACAGGCCGATACTGTAAAAAGTGCGGGAGGCATCTCTCTTGGGCACGCGATTCTCTATTTAAATGAGGTGTCGCGCTAATAGGAAGGCACTAGGGACAATAGCGTGTCCCTAGCACCTCCTTATTAGCGGTAGAGGTGGCTGTCAGCGGGTCCGATAACCGACGCTCAATTTTACCGGTGTCAGTTTTGGAACATACTCACAGACACAGGTTAGGAAAATGGACACCGGTAAAATTGAGCATCCATTTTTCTAACCCGCTGACCAGCTGGCAAATTTTTTTAAATTAAAAAAAAAAAAAAATTAAAATTTTTGGTTCCTCCGACTTAATATCACTAGGATATTAAGTTGGAGGATGTACAGAAAAGCAGTATTTTTCTGCTTTTCTGTAGGCTTTTCTGGGTTGCTTAGATTTTAACGCCTGCCCGAGGGTAGACTTTAAATTCTGAGAGTAAAAGTGCGGCTAGGCCCTTTCATTATCCCTGGCGACTGACTAATAGGCTCATCAACATGCATTTGCATGTGATTAATGCTATTAGTTTTTGCGGAGTTGGCCACACATTTTCAATGCGCTATTATTACCCTTTACAGTATAAGGGGTAATAATAGCGCATCTAAAATGCACGGCCAAATAGGGGCTAAACGGTGCACTCGGCCTGTAATTTTGTACCTGAGGCAATGGAGGGTAAAGTGACTTGCCCAAGGAGCAACAGTGGGATTTGAATGCAGGGTTGGAGCGAGCTGCTGTAATCACTAGGCTACTCCTTCACTTCAGTAGTGTAATAGTGTAACAGGTAGTCTAGTTTCAATAGGGTTGTTGATATATTTTTAGCCAATAATAAACTTTGATTCATTACATCAGCCAGGCTTCAACTTTTCAAACCTTCTGTTACCAGCTGATGATGATCTGTTTTTGAAAGATCAAAGATGAAAGATGCCACCTGTATTGCTTTTACTGATCCAGCCCTGATTAAAATGCACAGAGCTCTTCTTCATTCAGTGCTAATGACTCAAACAAGTGCAGTTTCTTCTTCAGTTTAATATGAAGTACTTGGAAGACCCATGAAGCACTGTGCTGTACTTTCCTACCTGTAAAGTCTTTCTTTATGTAATCCCACCCCGGTGTGCACTCCTAGCATGGATGAGGCAATAAACCTATTTGTACTCTTCAGGGCAGGAACCCAGGCTAGCTGTACAACTTCCCTTCCTTCCCAGGATGTAGGTTCAATAGCCTTGGGGATGAAAGGAGTCCTCTCAGTTCCCAGTGCAAAGTGGCTAATTCTCTCTCCCTGACTTCTTTTGGTCATGCAATAATTAAGGAAACTGTGTGCTGGGATGCCAAATAAAGACTGGAGAAACTGTGTTAGTGTCCAAAAATAATTCTTTACTGTTGCCAATTAGGAAGATAGCAAAACTCTTGAACCACAGCAGCACAACATAATGCTTGGTTACTTTTTCTTCCTTATCTGAGCAGGAATGACTAGTGCCAGACTGGGAGAAATCCTATCCTCCAGGGCATGGAAAAATAGGGTCCCCAGGTGGACAAGACATCCTTTGTATGGACAGAACCATCCTCTCCAACTGGCAAGGATATAAATTCACTGTCTCTGCACAGAGAGAGAAAAGTTTCTCTCTCCCCAGGGTCTGAAGAAGCACCAGATGGGTGTCCTTTTGAATGGTAGGCTTTGCCTTTACTCACTGTTAGATGATTCAAACCTTCTTTGTTCTTATGCAGTCTTTTGTGCTTTTATTTGAATTCCTGATGGGAGGGATCCCCTGGAGCAGGACTTTTCTGGGTCCAGTCCAAACTTCCCCCAGATGGTAAACTTAATCTTCTTAAAAAAACCAAAGATAACACCAGGGATCTCCTTACAGCAGGTCACTGACACCTCTCAACCTCACTGAGGATGAAAAAAGGGCAGGTCTGCCCTAACCTGCACAGCCCCAGACCCAGAATTCCCCAATCCCTGAGCCTAGGTGGTGTTCTGGCTCCAGAAAAGCCCCGACTACAAAAAAAATGCACTCAGAGAGAAATTCCCTCCCGACCCTGGCCAGGCCCACCAATCAGGGCTTGCTTGGCTCCTCTGGCTGGGCCTATAAAATAACAAAAACACAAACTCCTCTCTACCTCTGTACTTGGTACTAACCAAAAAGGACTGCCTCCCAAGCTGTAGCAAGGACGCGGTTATATACAATTACAAGTGGGATGGCCATTCTAGACTCTACAGAAGGAGGGTCTGCATTTGAATGGATCCTCTCATTATCCAGCCTACTCTAGCTAGTAGACTGATGCTAACTACCCAGGATTTACTGGTAACCCAAGAAGATGCCTGGATTACATTTACATCCATGCAGAATATTTAAAACATCAAACCAATATCATATTGAGCCAGTCTCCTTCCCTCCCGACGTCATGGAATCTCTGGTTCACCAATAAATAGAATAATCCTAGGTGCTGTTCTTTCTCAAAAAAGGAATTAAAAATGGCTATGTCTTAGTTTCAAGAGACAGAGGGAAGTAAGTTGCAGTTTACGTGGCTTATTAGTTGCATTGCTCAAAGGCTAGTTGACAAGAGTGATTTGACTGTCAAAAACCAATGTAAATAAGTGGTACAAATTAATAAAAATGAGGTAAAAGCATTTTTGAAGCATGAAACCTAGGCTTCAGACTGTTTTAGTGGTTCAAAAAGTCATCAGTCATGTTACACAACTTGCCCTTGGCTATTGGTGAAGGGTTATAGTTAATGTTAGTAGTGCTGAGCTGTCTGTGATACAGTGATGGTGATTAATGTCATTGTACCAGAATGTACTGGGATCTTCAGCTACAGAGCCAGGATTGGCCTCACTTTTTAAACTGGCTGTGATTCACGTAAAGAATTTTTCTTAACGTCATATGTTCACTGTCATTACATTAAAGAATATTGCTTTTATTTTGGAGGGTTTAAAAGGCAAAAGAAAACAATAATTCAAGACTCCTCACAATACCCGGGAGTGCAGTCATTAGACGGTAATAGGATCAGGCCTAGAGGTTACAACGGGGCTGGTTTTCAGCAGGATCCCGTCTCCTGACTACAGAGTTAGGTGGCTGGATGCCGCAGGCTGAAAATTTCACTCTTGTTGAGCAGCTACATCTAGCTGCCTGGTGTTACCAAGGGGCTAGATTCAGATGCTCAAAAAGTGGAGGAACCCGAAGATGTTCCCAGGATCAAGGGAGGACTTAACCAGTTAACAATGATTCTCACCACCTGCTGGCTAATCCCAAACTGGCAGAGTTTTTCCAGCCAGGCTGGAGTTAATTTTCAGCAACAACCTAGCCAGCTAAATCACAACTGAAAATAAGCTTCCTTTATCCAGCTAAAATTTAGCTAGCTAAGTTGAGCATCATTCTGAAAAATTACTGCTATGAAATCATAGCGAAATCTTCCTAATACATTTCTTTAGCAAATGCACCATATTTTGTTAAGAACAAGAGCTTTTTGTCATTAATTCTCAATTCCCAGTGTCAACCTCTGTTGATGCCTTTATGCAGCTTCCATTAAAATTGCATTAACTCTGCTTACTACTCATAAACTCACATCCACTGTCACAAGTTATGCCACTGGAATAAAGTACCTAAAATTACTGTCATCTAATTAGGTAAAAATGTATACTGAGCAAAAATATTATGGATATAAAATATACCCATGGTCAAATGCTTTAAAAGTGCATACAAGGTGTATTATCTTAGAAAATAGAAAGCATGTACTGTGTCTTTTCCCTAAAAAATACAATTTGTTAAAAGAAAACCACCAAAGCAATTGGGTATAGAATAATCCTTCTCAGACAAGGCCCCCAACAGCTTTTCTTTTGTGGCCATCACAGATTAAGAAATCAGCTAAACTTCAATGAATATTTTATAAAAAAAAATGTCAATGCAGTCACCAGCAATAGTTGGAGGCCGCATTGATGCCACCAAAAATCTGAGCAAAGGTTTTTGCTTGCCACGTTAGTCCATTTGAATATGTGCAATTAATGGTCAAAAAGCAAGCTGTAGGTGATCCCTTTTATTGGACTAAATACATCTGTGAGAAGCTTTCAAGAATGAGAACCTCTATAAATGAAACTTTTTAATGGGCTAAAACATGTTTCTTCTTCTTCTCTATCCATTTACTTTAGTGGTTTTCTTTTAACTAATACTCTTGGGGCTTTTCTGGGGGGGGGGGGGGGGGGGGGATGGCCTGGAGCCACCACTTCTTTTCAGACTTAAGAGACAGAGCAGCAGACTTGTTCTGCAACAGCCCCCCTCCCCTTCAGGCAGCCTGCAGGGAAGAGGGGGTGAGCCTGGACCAGACAGAGCAGAGAACAGGCTGTCTACTCCCTGAACTCGCTCCTTCCCTCCTATTGCATTAGGGAACAGGAGAGGAAGGGGCGATACAGAAGCAGAGCAAAGAACAAACACGAAAGAGTTTGGGTTAGCACACATTTGAAATTTAAGAGCAGCAGTGCCAGTCATCAAGGCTTCAGCCCTGGCCTTGCTGGATTAGCAGCACCGCTCACAAGTTTCAGACTTGTGCTAATTCAACACAGGGCTTGATTTCGGGCAGAGCAACCCACAATGGCCTTTTTCCGTTACTCAAGGAGGCAGAGTAGAGCTGGTGGTGGAATTGGTTCTGGCTCCCCAGCAGAAAAAAGAATAAAACTGGTGAAGGCACGGATCATTTCTGGCCCCCAGGCCCTACAGCAAGACTTCCCAAACCTGCCCTGGGCACCCCACAGCCAGTTGTGAGATTCATTTGCATTTCATGGAGACTCGGTATATGCAAATTTATCTCATGCATATTCATTGTGGATATACACTGAAAACCCGACTGGCTGTGGGGTCCCCAGGACAGGTTTGGGAAGCCCTGCCCTAGAGGAAGCAGAGCAGAACGTGTTAGAGCTGCTTACCCTGAGATGGGAGCAGTGACATGGCCTTGAGTTTTGTGCAGTTTGCTGGTACAATTAAGGAGGCCATGAGGGAGAATGGTCGAGGTAAAAAAGAGAGGAGGTGAAAGCTTCTTTGCCCCATTACTTCTGCTGCTGCTGGGTATGTTCACATATAGGTGTGTGAAGGTATAAGAGAGAGTTCACACCCAGGTGGCACAGATCACACCCAGCACTGACCAGCCTCACTCCCACCACTCAGCCTCCCCTCCCCACCCTGTCACCTCACTTATTCCCTCTATCCCCCCCCCCCCCCACGCCTCCTGCTCCACAGTTCCACTTCCTTTTTGTCTACAAATGAAGCTCTGAATACACCCACTTAACTGAGATGACCCCCTTATATTCAGGCCAGTATGGTAGAATCCTTGCGGAGCTGTTGGTGCTTAAAAATACATTTCAAGAAGCTGATGAAAGCACAAACCATTCTCTTCAGAATACTTCAGATCAACTTACTAAAACTGTCTGCTCCAACCTCCTCCACTCGTCTGTGCCAGCCCCTAAACCCTCCATTCTCTCTCTTCTCTCAACTCTTCTTCCCCAAGTCTGCCCACCAACCTTATGTCTCCTCATCCCAACCCAGTCCTTAACCATCCCCCTTCCTTTGCCTGATAAGCCAGGCAGCTCTGGGATGGCAGCACGTGGCCGTTGGCAGGCTGATTTCAGACTGGGGCAAAGGGCCGATGCGGCAGATACAAGTGGGCTGGCTTCAGTGGCTGATGAGGAAAGCTGCACTACTCTTCTTCAGCCTGGCAAGATGGGTTTTGCCAGGGTGCCTCCTCTTTGGCCCAACAGGATGGGCTCCACCAGCTCCCTCAGTAGTGCTCGTCTTCCGCTCTTTTGCTGCTGTATTTTTGGAAATGCAAATGAAACCCCTGTTAGGGTGCATACAATAAGACCAAGTGCCAGGGAGTTTCAAATCCAGGCACTGGTCAATGGATTCTGAAAAATCAATTCATGATCCTTCCCCCTTTTATATCAGTAACCATCATGGAATGGGAAAAGCACCAGTGGGGGAAGGAGGTTGAAAGAAAGAGAGGGAGGAGCCATTGGTGCTTTACTCTTTCTCTCCCCTCCGCCACTGCTGTTTTTCTCTCTCCTTCTTCTCCCTCCTTTACTGATGCTTTTCTCAGATTTAGATTCAGATTGGAGCAGGCAGAAGAGAGCAGAAAAGACAAGAGCTGCTCTGCTCCCTAAGCCAGCCCCTCTCCTCCTGTCATTTTCCAAGGGCTGATGCAGACTCAAAAATAAAAGATGTCATCAAGTACCATTAGAAAAACAAATGCCCTGTTTAAACTAAAAAAATAGGGTGTCCACAACAAGTTCCAACTCTCACAGACTCTCAGTAAAATTAGTCAGTCTGGATTGTGCATCAGGGAGCCAAAAACCCAGCAAACATGCAAACACTGAAACTAAAGGCTAAGAAATAGGGCATATTCTCCCCCTTTGTATCACTAGATGTCACCCTATGACAGCACTGCAAACCAAGAGTCCAATTAATTTATGTGGGGGGATTACAGTATTAATTCATCCCACTACTGCAATATTTATCACTATAACATCCATGTGCGCAGAGAAAACAAATGTTATTTTCTTAAAGGACCATCATACTGGGTGTTCACCTGCAATTTGCCCTGTCTATGATCATCAGCCTGTTTGTATAAACTATAAAGTTACTCCTTTGTATTGTGTCTTCTTTTTTTTTTTCTTTTTATGATGAAATGAAAACTTTGTAAACTTGTCTTATCGGGCACTTTTGATAATGTAATGCCATCCCCTTCTTCTTTGGTTCATATTTCAAATGGCATTCTGCCTCAAGAGGAATTATGTCCGCCAGTTGTTTCCACCAAATGTCATCTCATTTTCTCTCTGTGTCATCATTTTTTTAAATTAAAATTAGAACACAGCAAATTAGTATACAAATATGCCCCTGATAATTTGAAATTCTAGATCCTTCATGCAACAGTGTTCCAACCATAGATTTCACTGTTTTACTATTTGGGTCTGTTCATAGCTTTCATCTGACTGGAAATGAGTTCATGCACATAGTAGCATCTTAATATGAAATTATAAACCAATAGAAATCATTCAAGTCTCCGACCTTTGCAAATTTTCCAGTTGGTTTCTTCTCTTATACCCTAAGCTTGAAAAAAGAAACAAATCATTGAATTCCATTCTATTTCTACATTCAGTCCTTGAGGCTATATTGCAATCATTTTGAGAACCCTATGACATCATCCAGCTTAAAGGTACATGCACATTATATCCCCTATCCACTAATGAAGAAACTATAATTAGGGCTTCTATTCTTAGGTGTTTGTACATTGTAAATTTAAGTGCTTATTTTCCAGCTAATTAGAGGTTATTTGAGAGAACAAAACAATCAGTGTTTATCAGTGTTTTTGCTGCGCAGGTAATATTGCTGGTTACCTTTTCTGGTTGAATTAAATACATATATTTGTGCAGCTGAGAAATCATCAGTGTAGAAAAGGCATAAAACAGGGGGGTCAATATTCGGCCATAAGATGCCTAGCTAAATTATCCAGACAAACTTAACCAGCTAATTTGAGCTGGATATTCAGCAGCACAGGTCACTACTGAATATACCCGACTATCTCAAAGTTAGGACTGCTTTCTGGCAGTCCTAACGTTATCCAGCTAACAGTCAGATAGCACTGAATATCAACATTATCCAGGTAAGCTAGCTGGAGAAGTTCACTTCACCTCAGAATACCCTGGACTGCCCCTGACTTAGGCCTGGATTGGTCATTCTATCGCAGAATGATGAATCCTGTGAAAACGGGGGGTGAAGGGGAGGCAGGCCTGAGAAAGCCGGCAGCCTTCGCACCACTGCGGTGTCTTCGCTGCCGGCTTTCGCACCGAATAGCACCACCGTGAAAGGCACCGAATAGCACCACTACGAAAGGCGCGCTACTGGCGACGATAACTAATCTTATCACCGCCAGCGAAGACATCGCCGCATCCGCCCCCTCGCCCCCCTCGCCGCCCTGACTCCCCCCCCCCAGCATGCTATTGCACACGAAAAGGGCCTTTTCGCGTGCAATAGAGGCTTATCGCATGCGATAAGCCTTTGAAAATGACCCCCTTAGCCAGCTAAGTTGAGGGCAATGAAACTGATGAGCATTTAAAATCCCATGGTTTGCCAGTTTAGCCTAATCCAGACAAATCGTTTTAATATTGATCACAAATTGGAGGATTCAAGGCAGGCAAGAGGAGTATTGAAAGATTACTAGGGGACGTTTTCCTTGAAGTCAATATTGAAAACTAAACATTAAAATGAAGTTAGATGGATAATTTGGAGTTGGATAAATCAGATAATCTGGAGTTAGATGGCTAATTTATGCTAGATGGATAACCTGTGAGCGATCCATCTAAATGGCTTTGAATATTGACCTCCCAGTGTTTATCCAATATGCATCTATTTTATTGTTTTGCATCAGGTTGTTTCATCAGTAAGAATCAGTTAAAACCCAAAATGAGAAGCATTTCAATGGGTAGATATGAAATATGGATTAGGTAGAGGATAAGCATGGATCTTTTGGAACCAGCATCATACAAAATATTAAAAAAGAAACCCTTGTTTTATATTCAGGCGCATATGATATTTATGATTAGCACAAAAAAAAAAGAGATTTTGAAGAGCAGAAGGTGAGACAAGTAACACTTAAGTATACAAAGCAGAAACAGGAGCAGTACAGAGGTTGGTAGGTCTCTATAACAAAGGTCTTACAATATGCATGAAATCTGAAGCTAATGGAAACAGTTACTGGAGTCATTACTATTAGTATTTGAATAGATCCCTTACAAAAACCTATAGCCGTAATCCTTTCCATTAACAGTTCATTAAAGAGAATTCAACTGTATTTTGAAATGTTTGGTTTTGCAATAACAAAATGTTGTTAACATAGGTTTTCTTAGATAAATCTGTTTTCTATTGTATTTTTGCTTTTACTGTACTTAAGCTGTGAACATTCAGCAGATTTATGTTGTCATTTAAAGTAGATGTTTTAAAATAATATAATGATGAATTGGGAATGGAAAATAAATCTCTCTAGCAATTCTTCACTCAAAGGATTTAGCCTACTATATTTGTATCCTTCAGTATGAAATATTTTACATTTTTATTCCCCACAGCCCTTTGAAGCTATTTCCATTCTTCTTTTTGATTGGCAGATCCGGTTCATGGACCCCAGCATGTGGAGGTTGCAGACATTCGCTCCAGGCAGTTGACACTGCAGTGGGAACCATTTGGGTACGCGGTGACGAGGTGTCACAGTTACAACCTGACCGTGCAGTATCAGTATGAGTTCAACCAGCAGAAGTTTGAGGCAGAAGAGCTCATCCAGACGTCGTCACACTACACCCTCCGAGGGCTCCGACCATTCATGTCCATCCGCTTGAGACTGGCACTGTCCAATCCTGAAGGAAAAATGGAAAGTGAGGAGCTTGAGATTCAGACAGAGGAAGATGGTAAGATCCACAATATGAATGATAACCAAGAGGGACTTCTAAGTCAAATGTTACTGTATTCTTATAACCTCTGCCTTATGCAGGTGGACAAATCCGATTGCCCAGTAAAGACTAAACAGCTGGGGTATCGGAAAATGAAATATATAATACTGGCATAAGGCAACTTGAATGTTATTTTGGTTTAATTCTGTGATATATCATGTCATAGCATTCTAGTAAATAATTCTTATAAGAAACTCGTCATAGTGGGTGCACGTGATTTTCAGGCACTTCTCATTGCCCAAGAAATGGTTCCAGTTTCTCCAACAACAGTAAACATAATGAGGCCAATATTTAAAGTTATCCGGCCTTGTAAGTTAGCCGAATAAGACTTTTCTTGCTAAATTTAGAGCTACTATGTGCCATGTCTAACTTATCTGGTTATCTTAACCTGATAAGGCTGAATATTGCTACTTATCCAGCTGAGTTAACCTCATAAGTAGCGCCACCAAGAAACACCCACTGTCCGACCCCTGACTATATGGCTAACTATTTAGTCACATAAGTGACTTATCCGGCTAAATGGTTTAGCCGGATATTTAGCGACAGCCACTTAGGCCTGGATTTTACATTCTCGCAGAGAATGGTGAATCCCAGCAGTAACGGGGGGGCGGGCCTGCGAAAGCCGGCAGCGATCGCACCATCGCGGTGTTATCGCTGCCGGCTTTCACACCCAATAGTGCCACCGTGAAAGGTGGCGCTATTGGGCGTGCTACTGGCAGCGATAATGTGGCTTACCTTTTCGCCGTCAGCGAAGATACTGCTGGGTCGCCTCCTCGCCGCCCCGACTTCTCCCCTCCCCACCCTGATTCTGCCCCAACTTCGCCCCCGCTTGCTATCACACGCGAAAAGTCCCTTTTCCCGTGCGATACGGATAGAAAATAACCCCACTTAATTGGATAAGTCTTACTTATCCGGCTAAGTAGCATTTGAATATGGACCCCTGTATTTTTGCTGAAAAATACAATTGTTTGATCTGTTGTTTGAGATTGTTTGATCTGAAATAGGTCTTAAAATAAAGGCCTTTAGGTAGTTGTTCCAGCTGCTGTGCTCAAAATAGCAGCCTGTTGGTGACCAGTGACATTTATTTATTTAGTTAGTTAGTTTTTAGAAATTTCTTGTATACTGCCTATAGAAGTTGTAGTGGATCTAAGCAGTTTACAAAGAGTACATATATACATATTATAAACATAAATTACAAACAGCATAAAATGGAGGAAACAGATCCAAGTTGGAATAAATTAAGATAAAAAGGTTAAGGTTAAGGGAAGGAAGAGTTATAGTTAAGAACCTTCAGGTTCCATCAGGAAGACAAGCAAATTTGGTTCAGGGATACCCTTTCATGGGACTTGTGCTCTGCTTTTCCTTCTTTCTGCCCTTTTTTCCAACAACTTTCATCCCATGCCTGACTCTTACCTCTCCCCATTCATCCTGACCACTCTTTTCTTCCTCACAACCCTCCGAAAGGGTTCACTCTTCATGCTACTTGCCCCCAGCCTCACTCTTCACTTGCATCAGACGAGGACAGCACCCATATAGAAGGCAACAGCATGGGTCCACAGGAAGCATGCACACTCTAGTCTGCACAGCTGCTGCAGCTCTGCTCCCTCCACGTCATGTCTACAGAGGAAGCATGTGGGGCAGTCACAGGTACTAGGAGTGCACATACGTTGGTGCCAGCCATTGCCATTTTTACATGCTGTCAGGCAGGGCAGGAGCACCTAGGCATCACTCCTGCTCCATTTAGACATTTTGGACCCATGGGTAAGGTAAGATGGGGTTCAGAAAAGGTGTTAATTTTTAAAGTTTGGATCGCCTGAGGGAGCTGGGCTTTTTTCAGCAGGGAAAGCGGATGCAAGGCAGAGACTATGACTGAGTGGGACAGAGAACATAAGAACATGCCATACTGGGTCAGACCAAGGGTCCATCAAGCCCAGCATCCTGTTTCCAACAGAGGCCAATCCAGGCCATAAGAACCTGGCAAGTACCCAACAACTAAGTCTATTCCATGCTACTGTTTCTAGTAATAGCAGTGGCTATTTTCTAAGTCAACTTAATTAATAGCAGGTAATGGACTTCTCCTCCAAGAACGTATCCAATCCTTTTTTAAACACAGCTACACTAACTGCACTAACCACATCCTCTGGCAACAAATTCCAGAGTTTAATTGTGTGTTGAGTGAAAAAGAACTTTCTCCGATTAGTTTTAAATGTGCCCCATGCTAACTTCAAGGAGTGGCCCCCTAGTCTTTCTATTATCTGAAAAAGTAAATAACTGATTCACATTAACCTGTTCTAGACCTCTCATGATTTTAAACACCTCTATCATATCCCCCCTCAGCCGTCTCTTCTCCAAGCTGAAAAGTCCTAACCTCTTTAGTCTTTCCTCATAGGGGAGCTGTTCCATTCCCTTTATCATTTTGGTTGGCCTTCTCTGTACCTTCTCCATCACAACTATATCTTTTTTGAGATGTGGCGACCAGAATTGTACACAGTATTCAAGGTGCGGTCTCACCATGGAGCGATACAGAGGCATTATGACATTTTCTGTTTTATTCACCATTCCCTTTCTAATAATTCCAAACATTCTGTTTGCTTTTTTGACTGCCACAGCACACTGAACCGATGATTTCAATGTGTTATCCACTATGACGCCTAGATCTCTTTCTTGGGTGGTAGCACCTAATATGGAACCTAACATTGTGTAACTAAAGCATGAGTTATTTTTCCCTATATGCATCACCTTGCACTTATCCACATTAAATTTCATCTGCCATTTGGATGCCAAGTTTTCCATTCTCAGAAGGTCTTCCTGCAATTTATCACAATCTGCTTGTGATTTAACTACTCTGAACAATTTTGTATCATCTGCAAATTTGATTACCTCACTTGTCGTATTTCTTTCCAGATCATTTATAAATATATTGAAAAGTACGGGTCCCAATTCAGATCCCTGAGGCACTCCATTGCCCACTTCCTTCCACTGAGAAAATTGTCCATTTAATCCTACTCTTTGTTTCCTGTCTTTTAGCCAGTTTGCAATCCACGAAAGGACATCATCACCTATCCCATGATTTTTTACTTTTCCTAGAAGCTTCTCATAAGGAACTTTGTCAAACGTGTTCTGAAAATCCAAATATACTACATCTTCCGGTTCGCCTTTATCTGCATGTTTATTAACCCCTTCAAAAAAGTGAAGCAGATTTGTGAGGATATAGTTTGTCTTCCTAGTTTAGGAGGCAAGGGCTAAGGTCTTACTGGTGTGGAGGAACCAACAGCACTAGTATTCAGCATTTGGGAGGACACTACTCCCCCATGTCCCCCTCTCCCAAACTATGCCTATGTGAGAGTGTGAGAAATAGACACTGTGTGAGACTGAAAATGTAAGAGACTGACAGAGACTATTTCTATTATGTATTGGTTATGGAAAAAATGGTAAAAATGAAGTTGTAATAAACAGATCTGAGAGGGGGCAGCATAGTAATTGTTCACACAGTACTGCAAAAAAATGAATTAAAAAAAAAACAAAAACCTAGCACCAGCCCTGGGTGTGGAGCAGGACTACAGAGCTAGATGTGGAACAGAAACTAGGCCAGATGAGCAGAGGTTCCAGATGAATTATCCAGGGGCTGTTGTGCGAGCAAAGGTGTGTGTCTCTGCTCTCCTTGCATACTAGAACCAATCAGGGTACGCCTTGAGCTGAACCAATGAGAGCTTCCAATGGCATGTCTTACCGCAACTGTCCAGCCAGGTGAAAGTACCCCTCTGAATGACATTTTAAAAGTTATGTAGACTGTATGCTGACAAATGTTGAGAAGGATTCTCTACAGTTGGTGGGAGTATGCTTTGTGCAAGCAACAGCAGAGTAATTATGTGAAAGTGCCCCATTCCTCCACTCCATTTTGGAAAACTGGAGATATTTATGGAATCACTGACTGCTCAGCTGCCTCTGGCGTAGTCTGGGTGCTCCCAGTAGCGGTAAGAACTCTGTTCAAGTTAAGCTAGCTCCATGACTTATCATGTATTCATTAGAGCAGTTTCGCCTGTCTGAACAACAAGAAGCCTTGAAATTGAAGCAGGAATTTCCTCTCTAGTCATATGTCTAGATATTTCTGATGGTAGATGAAATGTGACCTTAGACATGGGTTTGTCTTGTTATGCTCCCTTCATCTACACTGTAATGTACATTTATGGATAAGAGCTGTAGCCCTGTTTCTATCGACAGTTCCATCCATTTCAGCCTTTGGCCAGTTCACCTCCTGCCTCTTCAGAGTCAGGTGCACCATTGAGTCATGCTATGGGTCTGATTCACCAAGGATTTTCTTCCATTCTATGTCTATGGGAAAAGACCTTGGTGAATCAGACCCTATGTGTTCCAGTTATCCTGTATCTCTTAAAAATGGCTTAAAGCAAATGGGCATGAAGGTTGAGCAGATGATTCTGTACCCCCTTCCCCTTCCCTCCCTCTCCTCTCTTCCCTTCCTTCCCTTCACTCACCTGTCCTACATTCCCTGCCACAGGAGCACCAGTGGGAAACAGTTTCTGTGGCACAGCTTCTTCCCCAGGTTTAGCATGGATCTCAGTGTCCCCCTCCCCCCACTCCTGTGACTTGGAGCTCCCCCTTCCCCTGGGACTGAAGAACTCCTAGACCCTTATCTTCACTTCTCCTGCTGTCTCTGGCCTCCTCCTGAGTGCGGCAGCTTCAGCAGCACTGACATCGGACTTCTCACTTCCAGGTTATCTTTGTGCCGCCATGCTTAATAAAAATCCTTGTTCCGCGGCCATGGCCATGTCCCAGAATAGGAAGTAAAATCATGGCTGTAGCTATGCTAGGATAGAACATTAAACCTGATCAACACTAACACATTCTAGTTATTACAATCCTGCATATCTCACAGAAAAAAAAATATGCATGCCTGGTTTCTAAAGTCTGTCCAGTAGTATATGTGACTTGTGAGCTAAAGGATTTGAATGAGATTCGTAAATTTATTATCTATCATAGCTTCTGTGCATTTTTTATACCAGGCAACATTTCTCATTATTGTTGAGGGCAAAAGCTTTATTTAAAAAAGATTTATTTAAAAAATTATGTATCAGCATTTTAAGGTCATAATACCTATAGTACCTGAATGCAATCTGCTCTGAAGGATCACAAAAGGCAGAATATAAATAAATAAATTATAATAAATAATACTTTAAGGGCTGAATTTTCAAAAGCATTTACATGCATAAAACCCAGTTTCTGCATATACAAGACCTTTTGAAAATTCCATGAAGGGTTGGGCAGACAAGGGTATGCACATTTGTTGCATGCACTAGAAAAATTAGTTCCGGGGCAGAGTTGGGAGGAGGAAACTATTTATGCACGTACCTTCAATTTTCAAAGGATAAGAATAAGCCAAAGAGGATGATCTACAAGAGTTTCTGAGTGCCTGTAGGTCCCTTCTTTTGATTTTCACCAGTATATATGGAAATCTACATGCACATGTTTATGCCTGCTAATTTGCATGTAACCAGGGCTCTGTATGCACCCACTAATTTTCAAAAAGGACTTATGCACTTTAGTCCACTTTGAAAATTCAGGCTAAAGTCTGCATGCCCTTTTTCCATGCAGACTTTTCACCCATTGTGGGCTATGTTTTAAAATTACCCTCTAAAACTCTCAGTGAGGCAGATGTTAAAACAGAAATAAAAAAAATATGATCCTATAGGCTTTGGGAACAGACAATGTTTTGAACATGCAGGCAAAATGGGCTGTAACCACCTCATGAATGGATCTTGGGATTGTCTGGCCTTTCAAATTATGTTTTGTCTATGCTAATTAAATATAGATTTGTTATAGCTTACTTCAGATTTATTGAAAAGTATCTCTTATTTATTAAGTCAGTCACAACTGAACCAGCTGAGGTGCTGGAATGTTTTAGAATAAGCTAAGATTAGTTGTTAAATGGAAAAATTGTGCACAACCTTATATCACATTGGCATTTTTATACCCATAAGCTCTAGAAACATTTTAAAGCAGGGGACAGATGTTGATATAAACAAATTAATCTACTTAGAAAAGACTCCTCAATTAAATATTGTATTTTACTGTGCCTAGACAAAATAGAACTATCCCATTTCATAGACATGACTGGATTCTTCACTAGTGAAGATATCATCATCTTTGGCTTATTCTTATCTTTGTCCAATAGCAGACTTCACAGCCAGAAAAAAATATAGTTTCCTCTAGTATCAGTGAGTCGACTGCTACTCCTACATGATTATGTGACTATAGTTTGTATATCCTAACTCATTTTGTGGAAACCCCACTTAATTAAGGCAGTCACTATTTTCCCCATGTCATTTGCTCCAACCAATAGCCTTCAATGTGTTGCGCTTGGAGGTGGACCCTTGTCCTGGAGCAGTGGAGAATGGCTCCCTGGTAGGGACCAGGGAGAGCCTGCCCCCAGGGGGCAGAGCACAGGAGAAGACAGAGGCTGAGATGAGCTTCACCACTGGAAGCCTGAGGTCTCCCTGGGTGGAGCCCATAGGGACCTGGGCCGCTTGGACTTAGGTGGGCCTCGCAGGGTCTCCTGGAGAGGTAGTAGAGAGGCGTGCCCACGAACAGCAAGGGAGCGAGGTTGAACTTCACGCTGTTGGCCTGGAGAGGCAAGGAAGGCTCAATAGCGTAAGCAATGACAAGGCAAAGGACAGAGCCAGAATCAGGAGATGTAGTCAATAGTAGCTGAGGTCAGAATCTGAGGATCAATCCGAGGAGTAATCAACGAGGCAGAGGTCAGGATGCAGGCAGCAGACAGGAGAGTCAAGGAACAAGCCGAAGTCAGTACCAGAGAGAAAGTCCGAGGGTACTACCTGGGAAGACGAACAGACAGACGCAGGAACAGGAGGACGCTGGAACAGTAGGACACTGGAACAAGGCTGGAACAAGACTGTGAACGCAGAGGCAACCTAGCACATTATACAATGCCGATCCGATTGCCAAGGCAAGGAAGTGCAGGCAGGAATTTCCTTATATAGTTCCATCAATCAGGACGCACCGTGGAGCTAGGACCCGCCCCTGGCCCTACAAGAGGCCGGGCAGACCGCGCGCACGCATGTAGGGGCGTGGCCGACGCCACTGGAGATGCCATACTCTGGCGTGGGGCCTGGTGCGCAGTGGAAGGCCCAGTGATCGCCGCCGCGGGACGCCGAAGCCTAGCAGAGCTCACAGCAGCCACTGGGGAGGCCGACCCATGACCTGCAGTGGAGCTAGCAAGGTGAGCAGGCCTGTGCGCGGGCCAGACGCGGACGGAGCGCTCAACAAATGGCATCACCACTATTAATGTCAGTAGATAATTAGACCATGAAATCTCAACTTTCTTTCTGAAAACTCACAAAATAATCAGATTGGAAGATAAGATGGAATGCATAATGCTTTGTTTTCAGATTTTGCAAGCCTATTTAAAACATATATTGATGGAAAAGCTTTTTAGAGCATTTTTATGTTGTGCAACACATCTATGCTGTGCATTAAGCTAATTTGTCACACTAGGATGGTGCTGAAGGCGTAACATCCCCATGAGAGCATCAGTTAAGCTTTAAGTTTCAGTGCCATCTACTAAATGAAGAACTGAAATTTGCAGCAAGTTGGAGGCTGGTAGGACCATACTGAAAAAAATAAGGTTTTGGCAGGTCCATAAACAATGTAATGCAAACATTAGTAATCTAGGATTCAAGAAAAGGATGAACAGCAAGCCATGGCATGTCTTAAGAACTAATTTATCTGCTTTGACTGTGGCAAAAAGAGATACCCTCTGTATAGACTGTGGCAAAAAAAAGCCTGAAGTCATACGAGATCATCCTCATGGCAATAGATGTAATTAACACCCTACATGGTACTGCCTGCTAGGAGATATCAAAGGCGCAATTAAGAGTTCTTGCTCCTGGGATTAGCATGGATATCAGAACTACTGAGTAGCTTCCTGCTGCAGAAGAAGAGGAATGGGCCACTTGGAGGACCCTTAATCACCTCTATACTTAAGTCTGCAGCTCAAGAACCAACGTGGCAAAATGGGGATACTACCAGACCTGAGACCTGTGATCGTGATGAGAGGAAGACTATGCAACACATTTTGATCTGCCCATTGTTTGAGGTGACCCCTGCACGGTGTGGGATCTTACTGGCTCTACATTAATTATTTTCAATGAAAAAGATACCCGAACACAAAGCAGGTACAAATGTTTGTGGGTACTTTGTACCTGTGGCAAGTTTCAAAGTGGAAGTATGTGTGTACGTTCCCATTGAAAACTACTGAAAACTCTGCAGGTAAAAAGTGCCCTTGGATTTTCTCCCAGCGTAGACAGTTTGAAAATTGCCACCCTTTATTTTTAAATTACATTTTAAGTAAGTCATCAATGCTCAATAAACAAAATTTTTATTATATATAGCATCCCTAACATGAAACAACAACAAAGGATTTTTTTTCAATGAACACAGTGTCTTTTTCTAGATAGAAAAAGGGCAACTAACACCTGATTTAAACCATAGAAATAGAGAAGGCTAGATCCAAAATGGTGGATTGTGCATGGTAGTCTGCTGCTCGGGCTTTGAACTTATCTTTTCCAAACATGGTTTTTGCCTTGAATTTCTTTCTAAGATTACGTGATAGGGGAAGACACAGATCTTTCTTTCTGAGCTCTGGTTCATCACTGTCATTGGTCTGATGAATCAATTTGTTGTCCAAACATCTCAAGTACCTCCCTGTCAAGGTGTCCTCTTGGAGCCACTGGCATGGAAAGCATGACCATTGGCATCTCTGGGCCTGGAAATAACCCATAGTACAGAGGATAAGATTTTTTCTGCCATTGTGGAAAGCATGTACATTGGTCTACTAATGATATTAATTTGTCTGGAGCATTAAGAAAAAGAGACAGCAATACAGCACTCCTACCTGTCGTAACCAATCTCTCTTTCTCCCAATGCCTGTGAGAGAGAGAAACAGCTGAGGACAAGGTGGGAGAAAGAGAAAGACATCTGGTGGGGATGTGCATTCGTTTCATACGTTTCCTATACAAGCATGTAATATGAAAGGTATGAAACGTATGAAACAAATGCACATCTAATTGGCATATAATGGGAAACGTATGAAACGAATGAAACAAATGCACATCCCTAACATCTGGAAATTAAATGGATTTGAGAGAGAGTCAGGTGGAGAGGAAGAGACTTCAGTCCGGAAAACCAAAGACCAGTTAGCCTGACTTCAGTGCCAGGAAAAATAGTGGAAAGTGTTCTAAATATCAAAATCACAGAACATATAGAAAGACATGGTTTAATGGAACAAAGTCAGCATGGCTTTACCCAAGGCAAGTCTTGCCTCACAAATCTGCTTCACTTTTTTGAAGGAGTTAATAAACATGTAGATAAAGGTGAACCGGTAGATGTAGTATATTTGGATTTTCAGAAGGCGTTTGACAAAGTTCCTCATGCGAGGCTTCTAGGAAAAGTCAAAAGTCATGGGATAGGTGGCGATGTCCTTTTGTGGATTACAAACTGGCTAAAAGACAGGAAACAGAGAGTAGGATTAAATGGACAGTTTTCTCAGTGGAAGGGAGTGGGCAGTGGCGTGCCTCAGGGATCTGTATGGGACTCATACTGTTCAATATATTTATAAATGATCTAGAAAGAAATACGACAAGTGAGGTAAACAAATTTGCAGATGACACAAAATTGTTCAGAGTAGTTAAATCACAAGCAGATTGTGACAAATTGCAGGAAGACCTTGTGAGACTGGAAAATTGGGCATCAAAATAGCAGATGAAATTTAATGTGGATAAGTGCAAGGTGATGCATATAGGGAAAATAACCCATGCTATAGCTACACAATGTTAGGTTCTGTATTAGGAGATCTAGGCGTCATAGTGGATAACACATTGAAATCATCGGTTCAGTGTGCTGCGGCAGTCAAAAAAGCAAACAGAATGTTGGGAATTATTAGAAAGGGAATGGTGAATAAAACGGAAAATGTCATAATGCCTCTGTATCACTCCATGGTGAGACTGCACCTTAAATACTGTGTACAATTCTGGTCGCCGCATCTTAAAAAAGATATAGTTGCGATGGAGAAGATACAGACAAGGGCAACCAAAATGATAAAGGTAATGGAACAGCTCCCCTATGAGGAAAGACTAAAGAGGTTAGGACTTTTCAGCTTAGAGAAGAGACGGCTGAAGGGGGATATGATACAGGTGTTTAAAATCATGAGAGGTCTAGAACGAGTAGATGTGACTCGGTTATTTACACTTTCGAATAATAGAAAGACTAGGGGACACTCCATGAAGTTAGCATGTGGCACATTTAAAACTAATTGGAGAAAGTTATTTTTCACTCTACGCACAATTAAACTCTGGAATTTGTTGCCAGAGGATGTGGGTAGTGCAGTTAGTGTAGCTGTGTTTAAAAAAGTATTGGATAAGTTCTTGGAGAAGTCCATTACCTGATATTAATTAAGTTGACTTAGAAAATAGCCACTGCTATTACTAGCAACAGTAGCATGGAATAGACTTAGTTTTTGGGTACTTGCCAGGTTCTTATGGCCTGGATTGGCCACTGTTGGAAACAGAATGCTGGGCTTTATGGACCCTTGGTCTGACCCAGTATGGCATGTTCTTATGTTCTTAAGAGCATGCTGATGAGGAAAGGATGGGAGGTTGAGAGAAAGAGACTGCTGACTAAAAGGTAGGGAGTTGAGAGAGAGTGCAACAACTGAAGACAGAGTAGAGAGAGTGAGAGAGGGAGATACTACTGAAAAGGAGGAGGGAGAGAGAGAGAGAGAGAGAGAGAGACTACCAGTATCCTGTAGTAGTTAGCTTTGTATATCTTTATAGGAGGCCCACCTAGTAACTCAAGGTGAGGTTTAGGTAGTAGTGTAGGGGTTAGGGGCCACCATAGCTCACCCTAGCATGATGGACTCTCTACCTGGGTAACATCAAGCTAGGGTGAGAGAACATTGTACAAATCTCATCTTTGTGTGAGTTTCCTCACTCTGAAGGACATCAAATCTTCACAAGAGTGTATATTCTGTTCGTACGTCTACTCTGCATGTAAAAGTGGCCCCTAACCCCTACACTACTAACTAAACCTCACCTCGTGTTACTAGGTGGGCCTCCTATAGAGATATAAATAGCTAACTACTAGGGATGTGAATCGGGCTTCAGACAACTGAAAATATCATCGATATTTTCAAAATCATCAGAAATCGGGGGCTCCCCCGAAACAATAGGAAAACCCCACAATATTGATCATGGGGGTTCTCTTATCATTTTGGGGGAGGGCAGGAAAAACGGCACACAAAAATAACCCCTAAACCCACCCCGACCCTTTAAAACTAATCCCTTTGCTTCCCCCACCATTTTTTATTTGATTTTTGATGGCGCCGGCCATCCAGTGCTCCCTCCATGTGACAGGGGCCGGCCAATGGCACGGATACCCTGTCACATGGTAAGGGCAAAGACCATCGGCGCCATTTTGATTAGTGGCAGCCGACGGCCCGAGAGCAGGAGATCGCTCCCGGGACCCCCCACTGGACCACCAGGTACCTGTAAAATGGTTTTTGGGGGGTCGGGAGGGTGGGGGAGGCAAAGGGATTAGTTTTAAAGGGTCGGGTTGGGTTTTTTGTTTATCGGCTCGGGCGCAGCCGATAAACAAAACCGCGATCGGGCCCGATGAAAAAAAACCCACATGTGAATCGGAACCGGAATTGGAACCGATTCCGGTTCCGATTCACATCTCTACTAACTACTAGAGGGGCCTGGTAGATAGTCTCTCTCTCCCTCCCTCCTCAGGCAAGGTGTAATTATTTTTTACATTAAAACTGTCCGATAGCATGTGTTATGCTTCATAAAGCCAGCCCACTTTTGCAGAAATCCCGCCCCGACTCCTCCCCAATCCCTCCCCTTTTAGGATTTTACATTGCACCATGCATTATGGTGCTTATCACATGCGTTAAGGCATTTGTTGCATGGAAAAATGCCATAACGCGACTTGATAAATGACCCTGTAAGTGTCCAAATCTTCATTTAGTCAGATAACTTCAGAGTTAAGCTAAATGCTTTTGAATGTGGACCACAATATATTTTGGATTTCTCTTCTTTGGTGGACTGATTTAGCCCAGGTTTAATAGTCTCTTTTGTCTGTTATAAGGCATTTGAGGTCCATATTCAAAAGCATTTAGCCAGCTAGCTCAGAAGTTAGCTAGCTAAATTAGTATTTGAGCACTTATCTAGCTAAATTCCAGCCTACTAATAAGTTAGGGAGCTAGAATTTAGGTGGGAGGGGTGTTCCAGGAGCATAACTGAAAGGAGTTGAATTAGCCAACTAAGTTAACCAGCTAACTCCAAAATTCAGAGCTAGCCGGCTAACTTAGCTGGCTAAGTCCGATCAGGCCAATGAATTGTCCTTAAGTTAGATGGCTATAATGAATAATGTGGCTCCGAAGTTAGCTGGGTAAGTTTATTTGGCTAACTTTGCTATCCAGACTGTGTCTAAGTATGAACCTTGTTGTTAATATTTTCGTAATTTGCACATATTGGGGTAGATTTTCATACAAACGCGTGTCTGCCAGCGTACATGTGTGCGTGCTATCCGGCGCGCGCACATGTATGCCTGATTTTATAACATGCGCGCACAAGCGCACGCATGTTATAAAACCAAGGGTCTGCATATGCAAAGGGGTGCACACACGCCCGCGGCTTTCCCCCGTTCCCTCCCCCATAATCTGACCTTCCCACCCTTTCCCCTAACCTGTCCCCCCCCCTAGCCCTATGCTAAACCCCCCCCCCCAAATTTTTATCTCACATTTTGTCAACACAGCAGCAAATGGCTGCTGTGCCGGAGGCCTCTGGCCCCGCCCCACCCCACCCCCGAACCACCCCTTTTGTAAAGCTTTATGTGCATCTCCGGGCCTTTATAAAATAGGCCCGGCGTGCATAACCCCTCCCTACACGCGTAAATCCTCTGGATTTACGCACATAGGGCTTTTAAAATCAGCCCCATATTCTGTTCAAGAGTTTAACTTGGATTATTTGAAATTTAATAAATAAAAAAAGAGAGAGAAAAGACTGAAGAATAAGTCTGCCACAGGAAGTGCCAGGCTGTAGCACCTGTGTATAGTCCCCATTCTGGTCAGCTCTTGGGCACTGGGGCACATGGGGGAGGGCCATGGACTATTCAAGGCCCCAGTGACCTCCCAGGGTTTCTGCTCAGGGAGGAAAGAATGTTTTTTCAAGGTCTGCAGGGTTTTATCTCTCTGGGGTTCTTCTGAACACCAGTCAAGTCACACAAAAAAAATCTTTACTGCAAAACCCGTAGCAGGTAAACAAAGACCAAACACAGTACACCAGTTGAGAGTGTACTCAAGCAAAAAAATAAAAAATGCTTCACATTTCACACACACACATCCTCCCACAAAGGTAAGCTCTTTGTGACCACACACGTCCTCCCACAGAGGTAAGCTCTTTGGGACCTCACACGTCCTCCCACAAAGGTAAGCTCTTTGGGACAGGCACCCTTCCAGCCTGGGCCCTCCCAGTAGTTTGTGGTTCTATAGATGCTCTCAATTCCTTTTTGGTGAAGATCTGGCAGATTTGTGCAATCAGCCAACATTCTGGATTTTCCCAGGCAGACCATTCTCCCTTAGGACACCCTGGTACCCTCATCCAGGATGCTGAAGAATACCCCTCTCTCTTTTGGGTCTCTTCAGAATCTGATATTTTCTAAGGAATTCTTCTTCTCAACTCTCTGGACTCCCAAGAATTCCCCTCCTGGAATCTCAAAATATTTCTGCCTCTCTTCCCCCAGATCTTCCCAGTGGAGAGATAAGGCCCACAAAGAGACCTTTATAAGAGAAGACACCTGCACACCTTCAGCCCTGTTCTAAGGCTGACTCCAATCCATTAAGTCCTCTTGCATCATATGGGTGCAGGGCAGGGTTGCCAAATGGGTGGATTTCATTCCCAGTTGTGCTAGGTTTTTTTTTCTGTTGTGTGAGAAAAAAATCTGTTGTGCAGGTTGGGCTAGTTTTGGGCTGGTCGACCGGATGGCTGAATTACCACAGTAAACCAAGTCATTTTTGTCTGTCTGAGAAAGTTCCTTCTGTGCCAGCAGTTGCAGAGTTATGACTCATCGGACATCAGCCAGTCAGAAGCAACTAACAATTAGCTCAGCAGAAGGCGACAAATTGTTCTTTCTCTTTATTACCTCGGCTTGGGTGTGCACACAATTCATCCAGGTCCCTTTGAGCATTGCGGCCGCTTTGCATTGGAGTTTGATGTCTGCTATCTGGAAGAGGCTTGTGTCCTACCTTATTGTAGTTTGACGCTAAGGCATTAGGGAGAGAGGAACTTAAGGTGAGTATGTAATGTGTGTGGTTTATGTCTAGCTTGAGTTAAATGCGCTATAATGGTGAGAAGGTGGGGAGGGAGAGAGGAGTAGTATGTCCAAGATGAGATACATGCACTAAAGGGAGGAAGGTAGCACTTTTTTTTTTTTTTGCTCTTCTGCAGCAGGAGATAGCTGTGGTTGTCGCTCCGGCAGTGCCTCGCTGGAGCGCAGATTCACTTGATCTGTTTTCTCAGTAAATGCTGCTGCTGCCACTACTACTTTCACTACTAACATACACATGCATAATATATATTGGACATGCTTGAAGTATATGAGGGGGCTTTTAAATTGTAAAATTAAATTTTAAGTTATAAATTGTCCCTTAAAGACTCAATTACAATTCATAGAAGTATTGTTTGCAACAAGGGCAGTTAGTATCAGGGGTTACTGTTATAGAGGTCAATATTGAAAACCTAGCTATTTAGCTAAGTTAACCAAATAGACATATCCAGCTAACTTACGGGCCGATACACTAAAAACGCGGGAGAGTGGGCGAACGCACACTCTCCTGGCGCACGCACAGGCTACTCTTCTGTGCGCGCGATACAGTATCTTAATTTATTTAAATTAGGCCCGGCGGTAAAAAGAGGCGCTAGGGACACTAGCGCGTCCCTAGCGCCTCTTTTCGGACAGGAGCGGCGGCTGTCAGCAGGTTTGACAGCCGATGCTCAATTTTGCCGGTGTCGGTTCTTGAGCCTGCTGACAGCCATGGGCTCGGAAACCTGACACCGGCAAAATTGAGCATCCGGTTTTCGACCCGACAGCCGCGGGCCCATTTTACATTTTTTTTTTAAATTTTTTACTTTTTTAAACTTTCGGGACCTCCGACTTAATATCGCCATGATATTAAGTCGGAGGGTGCACAGAAAAGCAGTTTTTACTGCTTTTCTTTGCACTTTCCCGGTGCCCAGAGAAATTAGCACCTACCTTTGGGTATGTACAAATTTCTGAAAGCAAAATGTGCGGCTTGGCTGCACATTTTGCTTTCTGAATTGCACGGGAATACCTAATAGGGCCATCAACATGCATTTGCATGTTGCGGGCGCTATTAGGTTCGGGGGGATTGGACGTGCGATTTGGACGCGCTATTACCCCTTACTGAATAAGGGGTAAAGCTAGCGCGTCCAAAACGCGTGTCCAAATGTCGGCTAACAGTGCGCTCCATTGGAGCTCACTGTACTGTATCGGCCCGTTAGATGGGATATTTAGCAGCATGGATATGCTGTTGAATATCCCTTGACAAATCGCTGCTATTGAGCGGGTCTAACTTAGCCAAATAAGTTATCCGTCTAAGGGGTTATTTTCTAAATGTTTATTGTGTGCATTAGGGCTTTTTCGCATGCGATAGGATGCAAATAAGCTGGAGGGGAAGAATCGGGGCGTGGAGGGGAGGAGTCGGGGCGGGGAGGGAGAGGAATTGCCCACGGCACCGCTGCCGGTGATAATGTGAGGAACATTATCGCTGGCAGTAGTGCGGTGAATAGCACCACCTTTTACTGTGGCGCTATTCGCACAAAAGGCTGCAGCTGGCTACACCACGGCCAGCGAAATCGCACTGCTGCGGTGCGAACGGCTGCAGCCTTTCGCAGGCCCGCCCCCCCGCCCCCTTTTTCACGGGATTGATGAATCCAGCCCTAAGACTGAATGTTGCTGCTTAGCCCGATGACGCATCCGGCTAAGAGCACTGCACCGTTCCACCCTTTGCCCACCCACAACTTGTTCAGTTTACTAGATAGCCGGACATAACCAGATATTTAGCGGCTGCTACAGAGCCAGACAAGTCCTACTTATCCAGCTGTCTAGCATTTGGATATCAACCTCTGTGTTTCATAGGAGCTATAAAGTTCGGGCTACTTTTTTTTTTAATTTATAATTTTATAGAACCATATAACAATAAACATGACTCTTTGTATTGATACAAGCATACAAATTAATAAAGCACAACAATGCAATGTTACTCCTTGTACAAGCATAACATCAAGGATTTAACCCTCAAATGGTAAATTTAAGAGGACATGTTCAGGAGATAAAGGAATTCGTACTCCCACAATAGTATGTATAAGTTGGCTAATGTCTGTCCAATATTGAGATACCCTCGGGCAAGACCACCAAATGTGAAAATAAGTCCCCCTAGAGCCACATCTCTTCCAACATCGTGGGTCACGAGATGGATCAAATTTAGATAGTCTATCCGGAGTGTAGTACCAACGCATCAGTACTTTATAACTGTTTTCAGATAATTGAGCAAAGGGTGGTCCATTCTTAGTGTGGAGGAAGACATTCTCCCATGTTTGGGCTACTTTTGGGCTAGATTTTGTGATTGGCTGGGCTATAAAAATTTTTAGCATCTGGCAACACTGGTGCAGGGATTTTATACACACTTACAATCCCTACCAATGGGGAGTGCTACACTCCATTAACACTTCTTGTTACACTGACCTCACACGCAGGGTCAGGATCTGGATGGAGACCTCTGACACATCTGCTGCTATGCTGACCTGTTGAGGCACCTAATGCTAAACCAGTAAAGGACAACCACTACTAGTAGGGGCAGATCTGGGCAACCGGCAAATGAGCATCATAAGTTCATGGCATCTGCATGTAACATTCTTTTTGCCTTCTAAAATGGTCAAAGCAAGCACCACTTATAATCTAGTAACAATAATTGTGTAACCCTTCTTAATATGCTCTGAGAATTTAGAAGTAAAAAGCATCAGTTTTAATATTATAGATTGACTGAGCACACATTGTTAATTATCTGAGCTAAGACTCTTCTGGTGACTGGAAAACTCTCCATATTGACATAACACAAAGAATAGTAAGGGTAGGGATGGAGGAGAAGAGAAATTTCAGTACGAACTGCTCTTTATAATCCAGAAAGGACAATTATTTCCACGTTAGCAGCGCTGCAAGGCCTAAAAAGGAGTGTGCTTTCATTATAATTAATTACGGAGCGGCCAGCAGACAGGAAGCACCAATGTAATTAGTGCAATATGTTTAAATAATTTCCCTGAGAATGAAGATGATAAAATCATTAACCTTTATCCCCTGAGCTGGCTCCAGGGGATACATTTGCTATTGGATGAAAATACACAGCTTCAGAAGGGCTGGGGGAATAAAAAAAAAAATGAGCTCAGTTGAAAATTAACAAAGACTGGACGAGATAAGAAAACATTTGGAAAAAGAAGGTGGACAGAAAGCTTGCAGCCTAACTTTCAAAACTATTCACGGTGCTTGATATGCGCACATAAGTGGTCGCGCGGAGATTTATCCTAGTTTTCTATAAAATGCAGTATTGTTCTGCTCTGAAAATATGCGCAGATATTTTATTAAGCGCGAATATATGCAGTGCATTGAAAGTGCGTGCTTTCTCTACCTATTTTACACATGAAAAAATATGTACGTGTAAAAAAACCCAGATGTATATGCAGAGGCAGGTACAGTTTAAAGTGTGTACCATACTGTTTTGAAAATATTTGCGTGCATACTTGAAATCTTCAGTTTGTTGATACATCAACCAGTTCATCCAGTCAGTCTCCAGTTCACCAGGCCCTGTAGCACTTCATCCTGAACTTGACCTCCCATCCCAAAATTGCAGACAACAGACAAGTTTGATTTCACTTGTGTTGGTCAATTAGCAGGTGTAAAATTGTATGAATAAGTTTGATAATTTATGCATGTAAATCTCTTATATAATAGCAACTTCTGTGCATACCTCTTGACCATGGCTCAGAACGCCCTAAACTGCCCTTTTTTTTGCACCGCTAAATATGCACATGGAAACGAAAATATGTGTGCATTTTCGATGTTTATAAAATAAACATGTATGCCATTATATGCTAGTTAGAGGCAATTTTTCCACGTGTAAGCCCTTTGAAAATTTACTCGTATGGGTTCATGAGTATTGGAGCAGCCACCTTCAGCCTTTGGTAAAGAAAAAAACAGGATTAGCTTGGGGTTTATATTCAATGACTTGAAGAGGGTAATTTTCAGTCTGAAAAGGTAGGGGGCCAGAAGTGAATTTTCAAAGGGAAAATTCAAGGGTGGGCAAAGAACACCAGTACTTATGTAATTGAATACGTTGCAGGTGTAAAATACACAGGCTAAGTTACTAATGGGGATGTCCCCTGCTCCTTTTTCCTACAGCTAAAACTATAGGCACTGTCATGCAAAACACTTTTTCAATTTTCAAAAGCCATTTTTTTTTTTTAAGTTTCAAATCTTTTATTAGGTTTTAAACATAAGACATAACAATATTTCGAAAGTCAAGGGTACAATTACATATTGTATACATGGTCACAAATATATGATACCGAAACCCAATAAACCAGTTTTATATTTGGAGAATATGCATTGTATATATAACCAGTATATAAATACAGACCAGTGGAATGTTACAGTAATTACCCTTATAACCAGGAATGAACAGGACAATGAGATAGCAAAGTATAGAAGAGAAGAGACGAGACAGAAAATTTAGATAGAGGAGAGATAGAAAAGAGAGATCCCTTCCACATCCTATAAGACACTCAGGTACTTATGGTAGTACATTAATGTAGTCCTCTAATGGCTTCCACACCAATATCCAACGTGCTAATCGATTAAATTTAACGGCCATAGCCTTTTCATATTTATAATACATACATACTGAGTTCCACCACAGAGGATATGAGAGCAATTCACTTCTCTTCCAGTTAGATAGAATATTATGTATAGCCAAATTTACTAAGAAATCCAATAGTTTCCTATGGGGAAGAGACATATTTAAAGGAGGACAAGCCCCTCTCATGATAACCAGTTCATATGTGAGTTGTTGGGGAACTGTTAGAATCCTACTCACTGTTTCCCACATTTGGCCCCAGAAAATCTGAACATTGGAACATTGGAAAATCATGTGGGCAAGTGTGGCATTAGGAGAGGAGCACGACCAACAATGGTGGGATGTAAGCAGGCCAGCTCTATGTAACTTCCAAGGGGTCCATGCTGCCTTATGTAACAAAAAAAAGGAAGTCTGCATTATGGAAGAAGACCGTGAAACTCTAGTAGAAAACAGCCACAGATGTTTCCATTGAGAATCTGTCATTTGAAGCCCTAGGTCTGTCTCCCAACTACCTCTCAAACTAATGCATGATGTTTTAGAATGGCCTGACCGAATTATCTTATACAAATGAGACGCTAAGTGCCCCTTCTCTCCATGTTCCTGAAATATCTGCAACAGAAATGGGGTATTGGTCAAATTAAACTTAGAAAATCTTTAGAACCTAGCAGGTTCCTTAATTGAAGCCATTTATAAAATTGAGACGAAGGTATATCCCATTTTTCTTGTAATGCTGGAAAGGAGAGAGGGGTCGAATTCTCCATTATATCAGTAAGGTACCAAATATGTTTAGATTGCCAATAAGGCCAGCTTAACGAATGTTGACCAATCTTTAAAGAAGCATTGTACCAAATGGGGGCCATGGAAGAAAGATGCCATGCCCATGACTCCTGTTCAAAAGCCATTTTAAAAACTTTTGAAAATTGTCTTCAGAGTAGACTGTACATCCAAAAAGAGTCATCTGTCACCATGTTGTTGATGTTTTTCTGGGTCTTACTATATTTTTTGGAAAATTTTGATGTGCCAGTCAGTTCTATAGAAGCTCCGGAATATTGCTGGCAACAGCTGCTGTACAATAATGTTTTATTATGTACAGACTGTGAACTGTATAAGACTTTGATGTGCAATCACTGTCTGCTGCCTTGTGTGTGATCAATACCAAAGAATTAACAGGAATATAAAAGCAAGGACAGTTCATATATAATCTTTACATTTAGAAAAAATTGTATTGAAATAGTTCTTAGAAACATACAAACAAGATGGTAGAAAAAAACATTATGGCCTTATCTAGCCTGCTCATCTACACAAACTATTCAGCTTTATAATTGCCACCACTCCCTCAGAAATCCCCTGTGTTTATCCCATGCGTTCTTGCATTCTGTCTTCATCTCCATCACCTCCTCACGGAGGCTGTTCCATGTATTCATGTTTGTAAAGAAATATTTCCTTAGATTTCTCTTGATTCTACTCCCTTTTACCCTCTTCCCATGGCCCCTTGTTCTAGAGCATCCTTTGCTTTGAAAAGGCCTGCCTTCTCTACAAGGAAAACCTGGAGGTATTATTTACATGTTTCTATCATGTCTCTAAAAGTATTTTTAATTGATCTTTTCATGTTCTTACTCATCGGTTAATCTTTCCTAGTATTTCTATCATATCTCCCCCATCCCACCTTTCCTCTAGAGTATACACATTTAAATCTTTAAGAGAACATAAAACTTTAAAAAAAAAAATGTTGAATATGCTTCAGTACCAAAAAATTGAACTTCTTAAATATCTTAACTGCCACCCAATTATCTATTTTTTTTATTTCAGTTTTGTTATATCGGAGGAAAAGGCCTCAGAAATAAGCTTGATTTTCACATATTTCAAACAAGCTTTTCATTCAATCATCTGTCTTAAAAACCTCCCTACTCCCTTTTTTTGTGTTGTATAATCTGTGACAAAAAATAAATAATCTTGTGTCTGATGTGATCGTAAAAACTAATATTAATAATCTTTACATTTTTTTTTATCCTCCAACACACTTCTTAACATTTTTGAAATTTCAACTGCATTTTAACCACACAACATGAACTGGTCCCTATTCCTTCCCATTATTCAAAATATTTAAAACATTTTTAATTTTTCAAACTTATTTCCTTTTGTGCTCCTGATGAAAACTGGCTTTGGTCACAGCTTCTTTGACCCGATCGCTGCTGTCGTCTTATTAAATTGATCAAAGAAAATGAATAAACATGGCTTCAAAGGAGCACCAAAAAATACTGACACAGCACATGTTTAGCTGTAAAACAGCTGCTTCAGGGCAATTTTAGATTTCACGGAGAAAATTCTTCAGGCAGTCCTCTCATGTTCACTGTCTGGAACAGTTCTTGGCTTCAGCAGACATGTTTAACAAAAGACAACGACGTCCAAAAGTAGAAACTAAGAGGCCTATTTATTTACTATGCTACATAAATGCATTTGATGCCCAGTCAGCACGTAACAAACATTAAAATTAGGTTGGCACGAGTTACCAACAGTGCACAAGACATGCCCCAATGTGAGAATATTAATGAGCTCTGTCACACCCCAGTACATGTAAGATAGAATGGCCTAGTGGTTAGAGCAGTAGGTTATAAGCCAGAGAGACAAGAACTCAAATCCTACTACTGCTTCTTGTGATCTAGGCTAAGTCATTTTACTCTCCATTGCTTCTTGTATAAACTTACTCCCTGTTTTACTAAGGCTTTTTCCCCATTCTGTGTCTATGGGACAATACCTTGATTAATTGTAAATCCTCTGGGGACAGGGAAATAATTACAGCACCTAAACACGGCGCTGCACGTGCACGTACCACAAAGAAACCTGAGATCTGCAAATAAAGCTCTACTAACTGTCCCCTCTGTCAAATCAGCACATCTCACGCAAATAAGGGAAAGAGCACTGTCACTGGCTGGTCCTGTACTCTGGAATACCATGCCACTCGAAATAAGACTACAGACTAATCTGAAATTATTCAAAACTAATCTGAAAACCTGGCTTTTTAAACAAGCATTTTATAAAGATAAAGAAAAGGAGAAAAATAGTTGAGCGATAAGGATGCACCAAGCTAGAAGTTTTTAGTAACCTACATAAGCATATTAATGTTAAAATCAAACTGCCTAATTTGTTCCTAACAATCAGGTTTAACTTACACACCTAGTTTATTATTTTAAATTGTTACCGCACTATGATGGCACACGAGTAATTTGTAATCTATACCACCCATATTTCTCTTTATCGTGCCCTTCTGTAAACCGTTGTGATGGTATTTAACTTAACGACGGTATAGAAAATTTTTTAAATAAAAATAAATAAATAAATGTAATCTACTTTGAAGTGCTGAAAAGCAGAACTTGCAAATCAGAGAAATAAATAAAAAAGCTTAACATGGATTGTGTCACAATAAGCCTTGTAAAATTAACTATGCTTTTTGAGGTGTAGTTAAATTTCCTCCAGAAGTATAGCCAGGCTAATGTGTCTGCTGATGCTCTTGGGCCCTCTTCCTTTACAGTCGCTTAAACAAGGGTAGCTAGCCATGCTTGCCACCCTCCCCCCCCCCCCCAACAAAGCAGAGTCCAATCTCTCACCAAAACAGCCCTCCCACCTGAGATTCCTTCAAACACCCTCCACCCAAACAGATGACCTCTTTTGATGCCCCAAATACCAAAATAGACTTGCTCCTCCATCCCTATGCAGGTCACCTAACTAGATCACCTGAGCATCCCTCCCCCCCCCCCCTTTGCCCAATTGTAGTGACAGGGTCTCCCTGGATAGAAGCAATGCCCAATTCAAAATGGGGCTGATTGACCCCTTTTGGTCTTGCACATGAGGGGCCAATAGGTCCCTAAGTCCAATATCATAACATATATTTAGGACCTGATTTACTAAGGTTTTTCCCATAGATAAAGAATGGAAGAAATTCAGTCCCATAGTCTTAACAACAAATCTCCATCAGAGGTGTCAATGGTAATTGGGCATTACCGTATTTACAGTATTCACAACACCATAACATAGTTTAGCCTGATATTACGTTATGTGCTGGAGGGATTCACAGAAAGTGCTGCCAGTATAATTCAAGTATCGAAACAGTAAAAGTAGATCCATCCACACCAATTAAAATCTGAACATCTTATTAAACTAACAGGATCACTAAGCTGAGCTTAAATTCTGAACCCCCTGTATATGTCTATGATGTAACATGTATTTCCTTGAATGGAGTAGTAAATCAAAACCAATTAAAGAAATCTTGTTGTACCACTGCAACCCTATCACAGCGTATCATGCCAACAACAGTGTGCTTAAGTTGTGTTGCTGGTGTGTTAAACGTGAAACTGACACAACTCCGTAGAATTTGATGGGCTGTCTGCTTTGGACTTAGCTGTAATACAGTATGAGACAAATTTCTGGCACTGTTTAAATCTCAAGACAGGAAACGTTTTCTAACTTTGAGACCCTGTCTACACCACAGCGATGAAAATATTATAGCAAGATTACACCATATTGTGATCTGAATTTGGCAACATATTCTGTGGTGGAATGCTTAGGTCCAAAACAGAACAATATAGACGTCACTAGGATAGGAGCTACCTACCACATTCATTTGTTCTTTGCTTTTAGTGCCTGGACCTGTTCCCCTAGAATCTATCCAAGGAGGACCCTTTGAAGAAAAGATCTACCTTCAGTGGAAACCTCCAAATGAGACCAATGGTATCATCACCCTCTATGAGGTAGGGAAACAGCACTATAGGTCAGAGTTGGGGGGAAATATGTCATCTGTTAGCATTTGTATAGTCTTTGAAGTTTGTGGTTTTAGTATACAGTAAACTGTTCCCATAAATCACTCCGTGGGCATTCTCAAGTAATATCACACTGGAAGACTTTACTTCTGTAACCTTTTTTACCCATCCATCCGGCAAAGGCAGGAGATCTAGGGCAAGCTGCCTTGGAGGTGTAGTCTGCTGTGGGGGAGGCAGGACTGCCGTGGGAAAAGTGCTCTCCCGCGATGCAGAGGAGGACTTCTTGCTGCTCCCGCAATCGCAGGAGAACCACAGCTGCCGTGGGTACTTTTATTTTAGCAGCAGCAGCAGCAGTCCATCCTGGGTTTGCTGCCGCTGCTTCAGGATGACTGAATTCAGCATCCAGGGGGTTCCAGGCAAGCCCCCAACAGTGCAAGAAAGTGAAGACCAGACTGTCTGGGTCCACACTGAAAGATGTTATTTGCATATTTTAGAGATTTGTAGTACTGATGTGCAGCCCCAAAATTTTGGGTTTAGTTTGTTTTTTCTTTTTGGGGGGATTTTATGGATTTTATTCATTTAATTTTTTTTTTTTGGTTTGGTTCATTTCCCAAAAAACTTCATTAAACTAGGAAGAAAACACTTAAAAAAAAGGACCTTTGCGGCCCTGGATGGGCCATTCCAGGACAAAAACTAGACCGTGCCTGTTACTGAGGTCTGGTGCTGAGGCCAGATCCTGGCACCAAGGCTTAGGCCCAGCATATGCCAGGCTTGGCACAGAGGCCTCATGCTGAGGCCTGATCCTGGCACCAATGTCTATGCCAGTGCCAGGGGCCAGAGCTGGGTCCAACACTGATAACTGGTCCCAGCGCCATGGCCTAGGCACAGGCTGAGCCTGGTGCTGAGGCTTAGTTGCAGCACCAGGGCCGGATGCTGGGGCTTGGTGCTGAGGCCAAGGCCCATGCCTCCAGCCATTTTTCACCGTGCTATATAAAGGATGGCATCACTTTGCCACCTACCAGTGATGTAGTCAGCACCATTTTGATGAATGGACATGCATTTCTGTGGCCATATTTCAAAATGGCACTGTTTGCTCTATAGTAAGGCGCAAAATGATATCACTTGGTGGAGGTGGAGAGTGTCATTCTTCAAGTGCCGTGAAACAGAGGAGATGGCTAGAGGTCCAGGCCTAGGCCTCGGTACCAGGACCAGGCCTCAGTGCCAGGACCAGGCCTCAGCAATGGGTCCCTGCACTGGGATCAGTCCTTGGTACTAGGACCAGGCCTCAGTGTCAGGCCCTGTCACCATGCTTAGGCCTTGTGACCAGGACCTGGGCTCATTGCAGACACCTGTCCTGTATGGGCCTAGGCCTTGGTGCTGGAACTAGTCCTTAGCATTGGGTTCCAGTTTCATGACCACGCCCCAGGGTTCAACCCAGGCCTAGGCCTCAGTAATGGGACCAGGCCTGGTGATGTTGTTTTTTGTTTTTTTTTAATATTTTAAATGCAATGAATGTGAAAACACCCCAAAATGTTTGGGCATTTTTATAAGAGGTTATTTTTTATTCATTCCATTCACAGTGAATCAAAAATGGTCTAATTTATTGCATTTTATGCATTTCATAAAAACAAATGTACATCCCTGGTACACCATACTGAGGGGGATAATTGCTGGACTTTACCAACAAGTATGGTGATCCTCACAGCAAGCTATGCTAGAGATTCCATCCCATCCATCTGTGAAGTTTCTATTTTACAAAGAAGTTTTTTTTTTTCAAAGATAACTGACTAATTTAAATCTTTTATGTTAAAAAAAATCTTCAACTGAACCTAATTGACTTTTCAGGTAAAAATGTCTAAATCTAGCTGGCTAAAACAGCCAGCTAGAGTTAAAGCGCTCAATCAGTACTGACTTAAATAAAATCGTTAGCACTGAAAATCAGCGCTAGTCAACAACACCCTCTAGTCACCTTCACCCCCCTCCCCCCACAAGTCAGGGACCCCGCTTCCACCGTAATCCAATTTAAAAAAAGAAAGAGTAATGGCCAGTGGGATCTCTTCTCCTTCCTGGTCACTTTATCAAAAAATATGTCCACAAGACTTTATCCACCCTCCCTCCCTTTGGCCTAACATTTTTTAAATCTCTCCTACCCTAGCTTCTGCCGCTGCATCCCACCCCATCTAAAAAATGGTTCCCCAGTGGTAGCCATCCTGCCTCCCGCCCTCACCACTGTCAAAAAGAGAGTGTTTTCCAGGATCCCTTTTGATCAGAAAAGGACTAAGAGGATGGGCTGCTCCCTCCTGCTCTCCCTCCCAGCTACTTCTTTTTTTTTATAATTCAAACGACTTTTTTTATTTATTGTTTTTTAAATAAACGACAGCAAGGGTGTTATGCAGGGAGGGTGGCTTGAGTAGCAGCCACATTAAAAAAAAAAAAAGAAAAGAAAGGACAATAGGTAGGGATTCAGGGAGGGCAGGTTAGGTGGCCGGAACTGAAAATCATTGCTAGCGGCCTAACGTTTTCCCTCCGCCCTAACTCTGCCTCTGGAACCGCCCAAAATTTGTCTGGTTAATGTTAGCCACTTAGTGAAATGTAGAAGACTGAATTAAAAAAATATATATATAACGTGCTCTGCATAAAATACAAAATAAATGAGGTGCCACAGTGAAAACTTGTAAACTTGTAAATTAGAAAAGTGTAATACAGATAGTGCTTAACTTTTGCTGTTAATGCCAAGCAGCCTTTATGCACGGAAGAATAATTATCTACAGAATCGTTTTTTGGGGTTTTTTTTAACATTTTATATGCAAAATATAAAGAATGCAAAACTGTCCTTTTAAATCAGCTATCTATAGGAAATGAGTATAATCATCTCTATTCAAAGAAGTAATATCAAGGTACTTAAAAAAAAAGTCACAACAGTTCAATAGATCATATCATCATTTCAAAATGTGAATAGCTAGGAATATCCAAAACTGCAAAGAGACCTGTCTTCTTTACATATGTCGAACTTCCATCCCTCTGAGCGAAATTGTGCAACATAAAAAACAGAGAAACATAACAGCAGAAAAAGTCAGCATTGCCTTTCTAGACTGCCCATCCGCCCAACTAATTTGATTTTACAATTCCCATCATTCCCTGAGACCCTCTTTGTTTATCCCATGCTTTCTTGAATTCAGATAATGTTTTTGTCTCCACCACCTTCACTGGGAAGCTATCCAAGATGTAACTGTTGGCCCAGACAATATTACAATATTGTTCTGCTGCTGGCATTTCAGCAACAATCTGTTGCATGCTTCGGGGGATACTTCGTAAAACTCCCAACAAACACTTTTATACAGCACTTCAACTGGACTCACACAGATCAAGATTCACAATGGAGACAGAACACAAAATACCCCCCAGCATCTTCTTTTCCTGCCAGTGATGGATTTAAAGATGGTGGTGTTTGTGTTCTGTTTCCAGAATGTCACACAATTTATTCTGTATTGGGCAGCAACACCAACGAAACCAGTGTTCAAATCCTGCTGCTGCTCCTTGTGACCTTGGGCAAGTCACTTTACCCTCCATGGCCTCAGGTACCTAGTTAGATTGTGAACCTATTGGGGAGAGGGAACTGTGCACACTGCACAGTATCTGAATGTAATCTACTTTGAAATGCCTCAAAAGTGGAATATAAATCAAATAAATAAAGATCTGCCTTCAGCTTTATCACTTACCTTTCAGTAAAAAAGTGATTTGGGTTTTTGAATGGTGTGCATCACGAGTGGTCTGAGGGTAGCCAGAGGACAAATTCAGGCTGGATTCTGGCTCAAATCTTTCATAAATTTCTTTATTAGTGACAAGAAACAAAAGCAGCTCTGCTATACTTTGCAGCCCAGGGACCTCTGCCCGGACCAGGATTTCCTACTATCTAAGGCTTAAAGTGGACCAGGCCAGCTCTCTGGATCCAGTCCTTTAAAGAGGTTTTTCCTGTATACTCCTTCACAAATGTGTATTTAAATAAGGAATTTAACTATTTTCAGTTATAGTGCCAAGCATTCATGTAACCTGATTTGCATTGATTTTATGATTTATATTTTAATTGTAAATCACTGTTTCTTGTTTCTTAAACTGAAAAGTGCATTAAAAAAAAAAAGAACAATAAATAAATGGTCCCCGGATTACAAAGCAAAATGGCATCTTCTATATTATTGATTCTCGACGGTTTCTAAATTTTTAAATATTTAGGGGCTGCTGTACCAAAGTGCATTAACATGATGTTTAATTATATGTACTAATGGCTGATGTTAATGAGAGGCAAATAAGACAGTTATTTCTACATACAATAAAGTACACATGTACGTGACCGTGTTACCCCTCTTCTAACAGCCATATATTGGCTCCCTATCTATTTATGTGTTCAGTGCAAACTACTTCTTATCCACAAGTGCATTAACTATGCAGCTTCATGCTACCTGCCCTCTCTTATCTCCCCCTGTCCCTCCTCATGATCTCCATTCATCAAGCAAACTATTCCTCTCTTTGCTCTTCTCTTCCATTACTAACACCAGATTCCACTCTTTCTTTTTTATTATTATTTGATCTTTATTAGAATTCAATTTGCATCAAACAAACAAACTTAGGCAAATATCAAGCCAAGGAAAAAATGTGAACATAAACATATAAAAAAAAATCAATATATGAATAAAATTCTGATATGAAGTTGACATTAGGGGTGTGCATTCGTATTGAACATAAATGTAAAACGCTACTTTTTTTTTTTTTTTAACTTAAAAAAGTGATAAAACATAAACGATCGGATTTCCAACTTATTCAACATAGCTATGTTGAATAAGTTGGAAATCGCGATTGTTGATCCAAAATAAAAATTTAAACCCCTCACCTTCCTTAATCCCCCCCCCAAAGACTTACCACAACTCCCTGGTGATCCAGCGAGGAGTGAGGACGCCATTTCTGAAAGCCTTTCCGAGGAGCAAGTGACGTCGGCGCCACGTCGGAGTGACGCGGCGTCACGTGATTCCCCGCGGGTTCGCGCCGGAACGCTCGTTCGGCCCAAAAGGAACTTTTGGCCAGCTTGGGGGGGTCAGGAGGCCCCCCAAGCTGGCCAAAAGTTCCTTTTGGGCCGAACGAGGGTGCCGGAGGGAAGTCGCGGGGAATCACGTGACGCCGCGTCACGCCGACGTCACGTGATTCCCCGCGGGGTCGCTTCCGGGATCCTCGTTCGGCCCAAAAGGAACTTTTGGCCAGCTTGGGGGGGCCTCCTGACACCCCTAAGCTGGCCAAAAGTTCCTTTTGGGCCGAACGAGGATCCCGGAAGCGACCCCGCGGGGAATCACGTGACGTCGGCGCCACGTCGCAGTGACGCGGCGTCACGTGATTCCCCACGAGTTCCCTCCGGCACCCTCGTTCGGCCCAAAAGGAACTTTTGGCCAGCTTGGGGGTGTCAGGAGGCCCCCCCAAGCTGGCCAAAAGTTCCTTTTGGGCCGAACGAGCGTTCCGGCGCGAACCCGCGGGGAATCACGTGACGCCGCGTCACTCTGACGTGACGCCGACGTCACGTGCTCCTTGCAAAGTTGGTCAGAAATGGCGTCCTGACCCCGCTGGACCACCAGGGAGTTGTGGTAAGTCTTGGGGGGGGGATTAAGGAGGGTGAGGGGTTTAAATTTTTATTTGCACATATGGACATATACTCAACTCATTGAATTCTGTTTATGTCCATATTGACCGCAAATGGGACCCACTTTGGACATATGGACATATGAACTTAAACTTTTGCTCTGCACATCCCTAGTTGACATACATGATAGGGACACTCGAAATCTCAACAATAATTCCATAATATCAGAAAGTAAAGATTCCATGCTTTCTGTCATGCAACACCATGTTCCTAGCATGGCTTTCCTGAGTTGGTGCTTCTTCCTCCATCTGGCCATATTCAAGTCTTGCCTAAAATCCACCTCATTGAGACTGGCTATACTTCCAAACCCTTCTTGATATTTCCTGATCTTGACTCTCTCATGTTAAACATGATTTTTGCTTTAATACTTATAACCCCCTTCTGGATGGGGCGTATAAAATGTGAGAGGGTCTCTCCTGTGTGAACCGAGTGCCATTCTCTTAGAATTCAACACTGTGAAAATGGATCAAGCAGTCCCAGAGGCTAGGAGGGTGTGCAAGTGTCCTTAGCTGGATAGGACTCTCACTCAATGAGAATCCTCTCTATGACCACCTCCCCCCCCCCCCCCCCCCTCTGACTACCATATCCTCTTGGCTCCATTATTCACTTTTATCAGAAAAAACATGGAACACACTGAGGATAAAGTCCAAACAAACAGAACTTTTATTCTCTGGTTTTACTAGCAGTCAAAATGTGTAGCAGAATGAAAGTCACGGGTTAGCTCAGTGAGCATAGGCTTACACAGCTAGGCTGAGCTAGTTGCAAAAGATACAAAAGAGATTTAACATATTAGTGCTTCAACAATTATATACATTTCTTCCCATGAGAAGGAGAACCTTTATATCAACTTTTTCCAACTCCACTATTCAACAGCATAACATAGTTTCAGCAGTTACCTTATCACTTCTCAAACTCCACTATTCTCCCATCTCTTCACATGACTACAAACACCACAATATTAGCACACAATATACATCAGCAGTCATTTCTCAGTACTCAAAACTTGTTACACAATATCTCTTCTCCTGGGTCTGGAAACTAGGTTCACTCGAAAATCTCTTTTTCCCAGCTCCTATCAAAGCAACAGCGAAGAACTTCCCCGGTATCCTGGCTCTCACCCTTCTGAGACTCTTTAATCCAAAACTCTTCTCTCACTATAGACTTCTTCTTGAGGCATAGTTTCTTTTTTGTGTTAATGCATCTGTGATGCATTTTGTTCATCAATATGATATACACCTTTTTCACTGCGCTAGTAGGTAATGAGCTATTTTGCATACTTTTGCATGTCATTACCCCATTAGTGTTATCATATTTCTAGGTATCTTCCTTGGAATTTCAATGTAATGACAAAAAGAAAATCAATGGAAAAATGATTTTTTCAATGATTTTTCACCTGTTTTTTTTATAATAAAGTCATTTTTCAACTGACGTTTGTCATAACATTGAAATTCCCAGGGAAAATACAATAAAATCTGAATGCGAAATTTTCTGCATTATTTGCATTAATGCTGTTGCAAGCTAGTTTACCGTGCATGCGTTAAAGCTTGCAATTGATAATGAAGTCCTTTAGCACACATTAATACTTGCAATAGCATTAATGTGCTTCGGTACATCCTGGGTGGTCTCATAGCATTAAAATGAGCATGATGTCTTCTTGAGAGTCTTTGTGATTGCAGGGATGATGCACTTACTAGCCCCAGTGAGCTTATAGCAACTGTCAGTAGCAGCATTTGTAAGTTAAAGCATCATTTTCCCAAATGGTACTGTAGCCAGTTCCTAGAAGCACTCAATATGCTGCGGCACTGAGCTATATTCCATTATTATATTTTCTCAGAGCCCCTCCAGCTTATCAGGGTGGCATGGACCCCCAGGGCATTGTAGGCATTTTGAAAGTATGCCATCAATGTGGGATCAGCTGGGTCTCTGAATGTAAGACTCTTTAAATTTAAATGCTGCATAAATAAATATTTTACAATGTAAAACTCCTCCAAAGCCAGTAAATGAGGGTTTTCTATTGACATCAGTACATTTATAATCCTAGAGCCTTTCCTTCAAATTCACAAAA
This sequence comes from Rhinatrema bivittatum, assembly GCF_901001135.1. Taxonomy (NCBI): domain Eukaryota; kingdom Metazoa; phylum Chordata; class Amphibia; order Gymnophiona; family Rhinatrematidae; genus Rhinatrema; species Rhinatrema bivittatum. Next base: position 52,798,107 of record NC_042622.1, on the reverse strand, counting down.
TAAATATATTTCTGAGGATACCTGACTCTGCTGGACCATACAGAAATTTCCTACAGCTTAGGAAAACAAAGTCTCTGAAAATTACATATCTATATTATGTTTTATTACTTTGCAGAGTTGCAGGAGGGAAGAAGAATCTCATCAGTGCAAACCTACATGGGAACAATAAGTGTGATTGCTAAAGAGAGAGCACTGCTTAATTTTTAAAGCAGTGTTTTGTTGCTTAAGCATAGCCTGCGGGAAGGGACTAATAATCCAAGAGAGGCTTTTCCGACTGACTGGCCACATACTGTGTACTGCAGATACTCTAGAAATGCCTCCAGGATGGTAGCGAATCATAACCGCGCTCTGCAGACTTTTACACCAACTTGTCTCAGTGGTAAATAACAAACAATATCATAATATGCTGTGCACTATCTTATTATAACTGACCAATCAGGCACTTAATATGCACAGGGGAATTATGTTTTACTCAGGATTCTCTTTGCAAAGCTTGACAAAAATACCTACTCTTGCCTTGTCCCTATCTTAGCTACCTACAGCATTCATGTTCTTTTCATTTGCATAAACCCTAACAAAGGACATGAGGGGGTAACCTGCAAGGGGCAGCAATTACAACCCTAACAAGGAAGGTGAGGGATTAACTTGTATGTTGCAGCAATTACAACCCTAACAAAGAACATGAGGGGGTAACCTGTAAGGAGCAGCAGTTACAGCCGTAACAAAGAAGACGAGGGGGTAACCTGTAAGGAGCAGCAGTTACAGCCGTAAAAAAGTAGACGAGGGGGTAACCTACACATTGCAGCAGTTATAGCCCTAACAAAGGGGAATGGCAAATAAAACAGAGGATGTCATAATGCCTCTGTATCACTCCATGGTGAGACCGCACCTTGAATACTGTGTGGAATTGTGGGCACCGCATCTCAAAAAGGATACAGCTGCACTGGAGAAAGTGCAGAGAAGGGTAACCAAAATAAGGGGCATGGAACAGCTCCCCTATGAGGAAAGGCTGAAGAAGTTAGGGCTGTTCACTTTGGAGAAGAGACAACTAGGAGGGGATATGATAGAAGTCTACAAAATAATGAAAGGACATGAACAGGTTAATGTAAATTGGTTTTTTGATCAGATAATAGAAGGACCAGGGAGCACTCCATGAAGTTAGCAAGTAGCTCATTTAAAACAAATCAAAGAAAATTCTTTTTCACTCAGCGCATAGTTGAGCTCTGGATTTCATTGCCAGAGGATGAGGTTACAGCAGTTGGTGTAACTGGGTTTAAAAAAGGTTTGGATAAGCTCCTAAAGGAAAAATCCATAAACTGCTATTACGGTAATTAATAAACAATAGTAGCTTGTGATTTATCTAATGTTTGTATTCTTGCCAAGTACTTCTGACTTGGATTGGTCACTGTTGGAAACAGGATGCTGGGCTTGATGGACCCTTGGTCTGACCCAGTATGGCAGTTCTTATGTTATGTTCTAAAGAAAGTGAGTGTTAGTTCTGAGGAACCTTGAGCCGGCACAAGCGCTGGAAACACTCCCAAGGGACGGCCCCCAGAGGTCCTCATAGCCGGGAGGCGGTACAGATCCAGGAGACCCAGCAGGAGCTTCACCTATACCAACCCGTGCCCCCCTTAGGTTGAGCCCTTGGGTACCGGGGCCGGCAGGACTTAGACGGGGTTCTCCTGGTGCAGGGCGGTCCAGATGGGGAGGCAGTGTAGGAAGTCCGGGTCGAGGCAGGCAGAGGACAGAAGAACCGTGGACAGTCCGGCAGTCAGGACAGGCGGCGAGCAGACAGCACGAGTAACCAGGCCAGAGGTCAGGGCAGGCAGCAGACTCACAGGAACCAGGAACAAACCAAAGGTCAGGACAGGCAGCAGACACGCAGAAACCAGGAAACCAAGCTGAAGTCGAGACCAAGAAGACAATCCGAGGAGCAAGGGACCAGAAACTGGAGTAGCGGAACATAGGGCAAAGGGCAGGCAGGAACTCGGGAACTGGAACGCAGCAACAACGCACTATAAGAGCAGGACCTGTTGCCAATGCAAAGAATGCTGGACTGAGCTGAGCTTAAATAGCCCGGGTGTCTGATGCCATCTTCAGGGGCCGGGCCGAGGTTTCCCGCCGCGGCCCTTTTAAGACGCGGCAGATGCCGTGCCTGCGCGCCTAGGGAGTCGTGGGCACGTAGCCTGCCAGCGGCATCCTGGACTGTGTGGGAGGCCTGCCGCGGCCGGGAACAGGGCTGTGCCGCCGAAGGGAGAATCCGGCGTCGGTGCCTGCCAGAGCAGGTAAGGGGACCCGGCTGCAGTGGACCCTGGCCCGAATTCCCAACAGTGAGGGAGTAACCTGTAATGATCACAAGCCCAAAGGTGAGGGGTCAACCTGCAGGGAGCAGGAGTTACAATCCTAACAAACTGGCATCAGTAGCATGGGATCTACTTAGTGTTTGGGTACTTGTGAGGTTCTTATGGCCTGGATTGGCCACTGTTGGAAACAGGATGCTGGGCTTGATGGACCCTGGGTCTGACCCAGTATGGCATCTTGTTATATTCTTATGTTCTAAAGAAGGTGAGGGGGTAACTTGCACATTGCAGCAGTTACAACCCTAAACGGAAGGACTAGGGGGCACTCCAGGAAGTTAGCATGGGGCACATTTAAAACTAATCGGATAAAGTTCTTTTTCATTCAACGCACAATTAAACTCTGGAATTTGTTGCCAGTGGATGTGATTAGTGCAGTTAGTGTTGCTGGGTTCCTTAAAGGATTGGATAAGTTCTTGGAGGAGAAGTCCAATACCTGCTATTAAGTTCACTTAGAGAATAGCCTCTGCCATTAGCAATGGTTACATGGAATAGACTTAGTTTTTGGGTACTTGCCAGGTTCTTATGGCCTGGATTGGCCACTGTTGGAAACAGGATGCTGGGCTTGATGGGACCCTTACTCTGACCCAGTATGGCATTTTCTTATGTTCTTAAGGTGATGGGGTGACCTGCATGTTGCAGCAGATACCGTGTGTCCTAGCTGTTTTTCATCCCAAAGCACTATCTATCCTTGAAGATTTCAGTTTGCATTTGGTTGGAGCCTCCTGTCTTCTCTTTTTCTCCTAATTCATGGGAAAGGAGTAAGGAATTTTTGGTGGCTGGCCTCCCGTTGACCTGATTCTGCATGCTTTTACTCTTTTAATCCAGATTTTTCCGAGAGTCAGTCCCCCTTGTTGCAGTCGATTGGGGCGTGCCTGTATTCAAGGCTGGATTTGGGGTAAGGAAGACCTTCCGTGTGCTATCTCTCCTTCAGAGGATAGACCTGACCATGACCTGATGCAGAGGAGTTTCAACTTTGAATTAACTTTTTTTTTTTTCTCACTATCTCCTCTGTTTTGAGGCAAGGATGTTTTTATTCCACCCTCCCTGTCTCTTGCTTGATTTTTCCCCTTTTTGGGTTCAGAGACTATTTTCATTCACTGGGAGCGGTTGGCCCTTGGTACCTGGGACTCAGCAACCAAATCATTGGGAGAGTGGCGTCTTTCGTTTTGAGAGAACCAGAACAGTGGAGAAATTCATCTAGAGGAAAATATCCCAGCCAATGGTACATAGGGAAGGAAATTAGAGGATACCCAGTAAAGATAACAACTTTTTTGCTGCTACCTTAAGTAAAATACAAGGGAGAGTAAAGTGCCCACCAGGCGCTGCCTAAGGAATTAAAGGATTCAAAAGGATTTAGGATATGTATTAAACCTGTCACTAAGTTTGAATAAAATATAGGGAGTGTATTCTAACCAACTTCAGTGGAAAGTGCTGCAAATGTAATCAGGCCTTGAAGGAAGATTGAACTAACTTCAGTCTGAGAAACCCGAGAATTTGGAGTAATTCTTAAGAAGGAATTCAAAGTAAATTAATGCTTCCAAAGTAACTGAGAGACTTTGATAAAGAAGTGGAGTCACAAGTTTATTAATATTTCTGCTGTCTTATTATTTATGGGCTTTGCTCGAGAAAAGAATTGAAACTGCAAATATTATTCAGTCATTTAATCAACTATGAGTAAAGAAGTTGGAAACCGCCATTCTTCTCAGTGTTTATTGGATGCAAGGACAGTGATAATTATTAATGGTATGTACAGAGGATGGAGAAGGGGGTGATGTTGCAAAAAGCAGGGTAGTAGAACTGTTGATTTGCCACACTGGAATCCTGGGTGACGCTATTGGTGGAGTGAAGGAGAAACATACAGGACGATACTGTAAGACCGCGGGAGAGCGGACAAACGCCCGCTCTCCCGGCGCGCGCACCGGCCCCTCGCCGGTGCGGGCGATTCAGTATTTAAATGAGGTGACGCAGGAAAAACGGGGAAAAGGAGGCGCTAGGGACAATAGCGTGTCCCTAGCGCCTCCTTTTTGTCAGGAGCGGCGGCTGTCAGCGGGTTTGACAGCCGACGCTCAATTTTGCCGGCGTCGGTTCTCGAGCCCGCTGACAGCCACGGGCTCGGAAACCGGACGCCGGCAAAATTGAGAGTCCGGTTTTCGGCCCGACAGCCGCGGGCCAAATTCAAATTTTATTTTATTTTTTTTTACTTTTTTTTACTTTTGGGGACCTCCGACTTAATATCGCCATGATATTAAGTCGGAGGGTGCACAGAAAAGCAGTTTTTACTGCTTTTCTGTGCACTTTCCTGGCGCCGGAAGAAATTAGCGCCGACCATTGGGTCGGCGCTAATTTCTTAGAGTAAAATGTGCGGCTTGGCTGCACATTTTACTTACTGAATCGCGCGCGCATACCTAATAGGGCCATCAACATGCATTTGCATGTTGAGGGCGCTATTAGGTGCCGCGGGTGGGCCGCGTGTTTTCCTCCCCTTACTGAATAAGGGGTAAGGGAAAACACGCGTCCAGAGCAGGCTGACAGTGCGCTCCGACGGAGCACACTTTACTGGATCGACCTGTAAGAGAGCTAAAAGGAGTGTTGTGAAGAAAGAGTCCATATCCATTTGCTTTCTATGTGCCCCTGGGTGGAAGAAAAAGGATCCATCCCATCCAGGGGTTGCAGAATCTCTGGGATGGCTCAGCTCTCTTCTCCTTGAGATGGACACCCTCTAAAGGTTGCAGTCACAGATTTCCCTGTCAAGAAAATAGAATACAGATAAACAGTAGGGATGTACATGTGTTTTAAACAAATTTGCAAAACACAATAAATAAGGGCAATTTGTTTCATTTAGAAGGGTCACAAAATGAATTGAGGGGCCCCCCCAAATTAAACAAATGTTATTAGTTTAATCATTTTAAAACTTCCAGTTGGGTCTAGGCCTAGGCCTGAGGCCAGGGCCTCACCTGGGGCATAGGCCAAGGCCCAAAGCAAAGGCTGTGGCGTAGGCCCAAGCATGAAGCTAGGGTCTCAGCCTAGGCTTGGGCCAATGCCAGGGCCTCAGTTGAAACCTGAACACAGGGACAGAACTCCCCCCAAAAAATTACTTACCTGATCCATCAGGTATTCAATGCATGGCCTGGCCTGGTCCCTGGGCCTTGGCCTAGGGCCAGAGCCAAGGCCCAGGTCCAACATCAGTGACCACTTTGTAGACTGGGTCTAAATGCCTGGGCCTTGCCCCAGGCCCAACACCTCAGCCTAGGCCAGGACCAATGCCCAGGCTCAATGCTGAGGCCCAGCCCAGCGGTCAGGTCTCAATGCCTGGACCTTGGCCCAGACTTAGGTCCGAGGCGAGAGCCCAGAATGTAGGCTGGGTCCTGACACCTTGGCCTTGGCCTCAGCCAGGGCCTGGACCTGGCAGTCATGCCTCAGAGATCCTCTTCATAGGTTTTCTGTCATTTTTTACTTTCTTCTAAATATGCCATCCGATGGAATCGTCTTGGAGTTAATTTACGCTGGGGCATCCTCCCTTGCAAAGGGCATCATTTTGCTGTATGATAATAGGACCTGGCTTCCAGACTGAGCCTTGGCTTCTGGCCATGGCCTGGACTCCAGCCAAGGCTGAAGCCCAGGTGTTGGGACATGGCCTCCAGGCCAGGTCCTGGTGTTGGGCCTGGGTCTAGGCTAAAGCCTAAAGCATCGGGATCTGGTTTTTGGAACTGGGCCTGGCACTGGGCCTGGGCTGTGATTTAGGATGAGGCCTGACACTGGACAGGGCCCCAGTGTCAGGCCTTGGCCCAGGCTTTGGCCACGGCTGAGGCCCTGGTATTCGGCTTAGGCCTCAGCATTGGGCCTAGGTATTTGGACCAGGCCTTTAAGCCTCGGCCTTGTGTAGATCTTAGGCCAAGATCACGGCAACCTGCTGAGGGTTTGGCCTGGGTCTAAACCTTGGCAGCAAATCCCCACCAGACCTGGTAACTAGGAGCCAGGGGGGATCCTGACTCTGGCATTTTTCCTGGTGAGAGGATGGGTGGTGGAGTTGGGAGGCCTTGGGGAGCGGGGGGGGGGGGGGCCTATTTCCTTGTTTTGTTCATTTTGTGGTGGGGTTTAAATGTTTGATTTGTTTTTTTCAAATTAAAGAAGCTTATCAAACATTAAACAAATCTAAATTTGTAGGGGAAAAAACCTCCCAAAAATGAACCAAAAAACAAAACATTTTTTACTCCTGCACATCCCTACTAAACAGCTGGGGAATTATCATACCTTTCTTGAGATCCCTATTCACAAAAAGAGTTGCAGAAGGTTGAGGTTTTTTCCCTTTGGGGAAAAGAAAGGAAACTCTTCCACTCAGAAATAGATCCAATATGTCTGTGTAGCTTTCCCACTGAAAATATCAGAATTGGAGAACACCTCCAGTCAGAAGGTCTACACTGCCCCTCTGAAGAAACTCCTAGAACCTTCCAGAACAATCACTTCTAAAAAGGCTGCTCCAAGACTCTTCACAAAAAGAAAAATAGCAACAAACTGTTCCTTCTCTCCCAGAGCTTAGAAACACCCCTCATATAGGGATGGATTATGTAAATATCCTTACGCACTTTATACATAGCATGGGCTAATGGTACGGACCTGGAGGCTCTTACAGGTAAAACCCCATTATCTTGGGATAATCAATCCCTGAAATCCAAATGCATGGGCAGTGCAGCAAACCAAGCCCTCCATGCAACTACAAACATGCAGTTGCCTGGATATTAGACATAATTAGGGACATTTTTGAAAGCCACTTACTTGGGTATATAGCCATTTATCCCGGAAGACTGGCTTGGGTAAAGCATTCCCTCCTTCAGTCTGTCTAAAATTACGTGCAGGTTTCGCAGCTGCCCTACTTTTAGCTGCATCACGAAGGGGCGCTCCCAGGGGCGTGTTTAGGGTGAGGGTAGAGAATAGCGCATATCAACATTTTCAAAGGCACACATGCTATTTTCCGCTCTCCCGGGCATTGCACAAAAGAGAAAGCGCGCGGATGGTTTTAGGGTGATTTTATTTCAAGTGAATTTTCAAAGTGAAAGTGAACGCATGGTTTTCCCCTGCAATTTTTTTTTTTTTTTTAAATTGCCTTTGATGAGAAGAGCCCAGTAAGTCCACCGGCCAAGTAGAAACCTAGAGGTTTTCAGGGTGTCCAAATCTGCAGTCCTTCAGCTCTTGATAGGGTTCACACCTTTGTTCTGCGGGCCCGATATTCAAGTTTTATTCCTATTCTGTGCCCTATTTTTTTTTTTTTTTTTTGTTAACAGAAACAATGTCTGGAGTAAATAGGTTTCCGCAGCTGCTGACCCCAGGGAAAGCTTTCCCACTCTTAGATTATTTTAGAAATCATGTCCCTGGAAGAATTCCAGGTTTCTCCTTTCTGGCTCATTTGACTTACACATGCTGATTATAAAGTAAATGATGGGGGCTGTTTAACATAACTGCTTACTGGGCATGTGCTACCTCTGAATACTAAATATTTTATAGCCAGTTAACCCAGTTCTTTATTGAAAATTTATGCAGTGCAAACATGCATGCATTCGTTGTTACGATACTTTTTGGGAAGGAAGAGTGAGGGCTAATTACTGACATTTGAAAATTAATTAGAGCTGAATGGTTATTGATGTTTTGCTTTCTGTGGTCTCTGTATTTCTGTTGATTATACAAAAAGTTTGGCTGTCAGCTAGGACTTTTTTTTTTTTATAATTTATGATATGCTAAGCAAAATATATAAACAGAAACAGCTTTTGAATGTAATGAATTTCTTTTTCATGGACGTTACATCATGGTAAGTCTCAGTTTTTTTGTGTTAGCTCATTGGAAAGAACAGCAGTCTCTGGATGCTGCTGGGCTGGAAGGCCCGGCAGTCAATACTTATTTATTTGGCTTACATCCTGCCTTTCAAGGGCGCACTTGTTTTCTGTGTGTATCGTTCAGAATATTCTGAATAAGCCAGAAGATTCCTGAGTGAACTACGGGGTGGACAGTTTACAAAGGCTAAGTACTTTGCTGGGCAGACCGGATGGGCCATTTTGGTTCTTATCTGCCGTCATGTACTATGCTGCCTTGGAAGAAGGGACTTGACTACTGAAACAAGCTGGAGAGACATGTCTGTTCTGTAGGAGTCATCTTATGGCGATTATAGATTTCGACTGTCCAGTAGGGAAAAGCAAAGAATTTGAAATCAGGCTTTAATGAGGCAGATGTCAGTGTGGTTTGAGTTTGACAGAATCTTCACTTTCCCCGGAAGGGTACAAAACTTGAGAGCGCACCACCCCTAGCTCCCAGGATTGAAATCTTTTCTCATCTCTCCCTAAAATGTTTCTGTTTCTCATATCCATATCCATACTTACGTATAGCATCATATGGTAACTAGCATCACAGCCCTGAGAATCTTATGGCATGGAGCAGTACTAGCACTTGTTACAATATGATGCACTACAGCAGTTTCCCCATAGCAGTGTCAGAAGACTTTACAGACCACAATATAGCCAGGTAGATTGTTAAATTCTAGCACCGTCATATCCCACTGCACAAGGTTGAACTTAAAAGTTATCTGTCTAAATGCCAAAATGCAGTGGAGACATCGTAGCAGCAGTGGGCTATGGTCTAAAGAAATGTGGGTTCATATCCCACTGATGTTCCAATCAGGTCTAAAGTCATCTGGCCTTGTGCAGCTGGAGAACTTGCTACTTAACCAGAAATCTCTGGCTCCTTTCTCTTAGCCACAGGCAGCACTGGAGGTACCGGGAGCAGTGCAAAGGGTCCTTGGCCTCCAGCAGTAATAAAGAAGGTAATGGGGAGTGGGAGTGCACTGTTTTGCAAGTGGGTGGCAGGGAAGGGAGGGAAGTAGACTGCTCTTTCAATTTATAAAAAACCTGGATGAGGACCTCTGCACGATTACAAGGTGTAGGGAGGCGAGGAGAGCACGGCCCGACATGACCTTTGTAAGATATTTTGTGGGGAGGAGGGGGATTGGCTCATTGGCCCATTTATTTCCTTGAGTTTGTTTCTTATGACAGCTCTTCTTAGATATCTGGTTAAGTAGCATATCTGGCTACACAAGACCAGATAACTAAAAAACCTACCCGGCTATTTTCAAACGTAGCCATAGAGTGAATCATAGAAATGATGGCAGAAAAGGACCAAATGGTCCATCCAGTCTGCCTAGCAAGCTTATGGTAGCATCTGCCGTGCCATACAGGTCACCTCCATACTTAGTTTCCCAAACCGGCAAAGTCAGGGCCCTTTTGGTTACTATCTGAGTCCAGTTCCCTGTTACTTCTTGCCGTTGAAGCAAGAATCAGGCTTATTGATTAAGGATAATAGCTGCATCCACAAGTTACCCCCATGCTTATTTGTTTTTCTAGACCATAACATTCAATGTCCTTCTTGGTTGCTGTCTGAATCTAATTTCCCTTTTCCTCTTTCCCCCCTGCCATTAAAGTAGAGAGCAATAATGGAGTTTCATCAACAGGATGAAGGCTTATTGGTTAAGGGTAGTATCCGCCACACCAGCAAGTTACCCCCATGCACTCTTTTCTTCATTTCCATAGCCAGTTAGGTTTTTAAGTTATCTAGCTACATGTAGTTGGATAATAACTGTAATATGTATGGGAAAACGTATCCTGCAAACTTTAGCCGCATAACCTTTTCACTAAACAGCTTATTGAATATTGCCCTCCATATACGTTAATTAATGCATTCAAATAATTTGCCTAATAACCGTGCAGTTCCTCCTTTTCAGAGAGAAACACTGCAGTTTCTTTCCATTTGAGACTGGGGCAATATGTGCAGGCTGAAATAGCCTGCATGCTTTGCACACAGTCCAGCCTGTTGAAACTTGCTCCCTTAAGGTGCATGCCCATCTTCTTGTTTACTCTTGCAGAGCAACACTTCTTTAATCAGCGTTTCATAGAGGTTAAAGGGGGCAATTTCTGCATCCCATGCAAAGTGTACGGGCCATTTCAGTCTGCACACATCGCCTCTCCCCCATTTTCAAAGGGCAACAGCCCTCATCTTTACCCTTTTGAAAATTAACGGGTGCCAAGTATGCATGCTACAAGCAGTGGCATAGCCAGAATTGATTTTTTGGGTGGGCACAAGGTTAACATGGGTGGGCTGTAGGCATGCAGGTCTACTAGTTGTTTTTTTTACTGATAAATAATGCCAAATTATGCAGCATAGCATTCACATCTACGCCTAAGTATGAGGTTTACTTAATGATACAAACATAATTCACGGTGATTTGTGGTACTTTAGCCTTCTTATTATTACAATTTTATACACGGCTCCTACCTGTCCATAAATTTTGAGAGAGCGGTTGTGTTGCTTATATTTAAATTGCTAACATCTCAAAATATAGATATATATTTTTACCTTTGTTGTCTGATCTTTGTATTTTTCTAATCAGTTGGTCCTGGTCTCTTTTTCCAATTTTTTCCCTTATAGCTCATTTCCTAATTCCTTTTCAGTGTCTTTCTTCTATTACTGTCTTCTTCCCTTCCACACACACACACACACACACACACATACACGCTTTCTCTCACAGACTCCCTCTCACACACTCAAGCTGTCACTCTCATATGCTCTCCCCCCCCCCCCCCCCCAAGCTCACATTCAAGTTCTCACTTTCTCACCCCTCCCCAGGCTTATATTTTTATGCACACACAGATGCACATCCAGGCACCCATTCTCACCCACACACATAAACCCAGACTCCCATTCTCACCCACAAACCCATGCTCCCAGTCTCACCCACACATATTCAAGCTCCCATTCTCATCCATACATATACACATTTAAGGTACTATTCTCACCCACACATACACACATTCAAGCACCCATTCTTATCCACATATTCAAGCTTCCATTCTCACCCACCCACACAAACCCAGGCTCTCATTCTCACCCATATATACACACATTCAAGCTCCCATTCTCACCCACCCACAAACCCAGTCTCCCATTCTCAACCACACATACACACATTCGAGCTCCCATTCACCCACATATTCAAGCTTCCATTCTCACCCACATACACACCCAGGCTCCAGTTTTCACCCACACCACTCCCATTCTCATCCACACATACACATTCAAGCACGTGCACAGCTTCCGCTTTCTCCCCCAGAGCAGGAAGATCAGCTGCTTCTCCTGCTGCCACCGGACTCCTGCTATCTTCGGGCGTCGGGCCCGAAGATAGCAGGAGTCCGGTGGCAGCCGAACTTCCTGTGGGGGGGGGGGGAAGCAGAACTTCCTGTGGGGGGGGGGGAAGCCGAACTTCCTGTGGGGGGGGGGAAGCAGAAGCGCAGCGCACAACGTCCGCTTCCTCCCTCCCCCCCCCCCCAAGCAGGAAGATCGGCGGGCAGTACGGCCCGACGCCCGAAGATAGCAGGAGGCCGGTGGCAGCAGGAGAGGCAGCTGATCTTCCTGCTCTGGGGGAGAAAGCGGAAGCTGTGCGTGGCGCTTCCGCTCCCCCAAACAGGAAGTTCGGCGGGCCGTTTGGTCCGAAGATAGCAGGAGAACGGGTGGCAGCAGGAGAGGCAGCTGATCTTCCTGCATTGGGGGGAGGAAGCGGAAGCTGCGCGTGGCGCTTCCCGAACAGGAAGACCGGTTGGCCATACGGCCGCAGCAGCGCTTCCCCGTGTGTGCCGTGATGGCGCGCGAGGCGTGGGTTCTCTTGTTCGCTGTCGCGGGGATGGGATCCCGCGACAGCCTTGCAGTTCTGGTGCCAGTTGGGTGGGCACCTGCCCACCCAGGCCCACCCGTGGCTACGCCACTGGCTACAAGTATCCACACACAGTCACTTCCGTCTGTGCGAGCAGCCAAGCAGGGGATTAGGGATGTGAATCGTTTTTTAACGATTTAAATTATCGTCCGATAATTTTAAAATTGTCATTAATCGGTAAGGGACTTGATACAATAGGAATTCCCTCGATTTATCGTGAAAAATTGTTAAATCGAGTACGCAAATTATTTGGGGGGAGGGCGGGAAAACCGGCACACCAAAACAACCCCTAAACCCACCCCGACCCTTTAAAACCAATCCTTTACCCTCCCGAACCCCCCCCCCCAAAATGTTAAATTACCTGGTGGTCCAGTGGGGGGGGGGGGGTCCCGGCACGATCTCCCGCTCTCGGGCCATCGGCGCCATTTTGGCTACCACTGATAAAAATGGTGCCGATGGCCCGATAAAAAAAAAATCCACCCCGACCCTTTACAAATTACCCCTTTGCTTCTCCCACCCACTCAACCCCCCAAAAAACCTTTTACATGTACCTGGTGGTCTAGCGGGGGGTCCGGGAGCCATCCCTTCAATCATACCCTCGGTGCCGGTGCTGGACTGGTTTCAAAATGGCACCGATCGCCTTTGCCCTCACTATGTCACAGGGAGCGCGTCGATACTGCATCTCTGGAAATGGAACTAGGGCAAACAGTGACGGACTAGGGGGTCCGGTCTCACACACTTTTATCCTCATTTGAGGAGGACAACTTTCAGCCAGACCTATTTACTCGGGTAAAATGGCCTGAATGAAAATTGCCCTTTTAAAAATAAAGTGCTTGAAAAAAAAATCAAACTTTTGATAAATATTGAGATATAAATGCTTAAGCTAGGTATGAGTGCATCATTGACTTTGACTGAGGACCGCCCTGTAACTTACTGAAGTTCATGACACCACAAATAAATTCAGTGTGCTGAGATTATATATATGAGCACACTGATGTCTCTTCAGTCAGTCCATTGGGCTATCTACCCAGGATTTTACATTCCCCCACCCACCCCTTCCCCAGAAGATATGCCATGTACATCCCTGCTGGCATCCTCTTAACTGCAGAAATACTAGAAAATAGACCTTTTATAGACTAAAATGCTTCCTGGTGTGGATCTCCTCTGAAATAAAACAGAAACCCCTGCAATCGTCCCAGCAGGAAACCTCTCTCCTGTTCCTTGGCAAAGAACAGGGCATTGTTAAAATCCATTAGCACCCCAGAGGCATTTAAAGAGTATCTATCAATGTGTGGCCATTCAGCCAGAAAAGCCACTTTGGGATTGTTACAATCCCACTGCAATGAGTCATCCCTCTAGGTCAGGTTTAGCAATAAGTTTATCTTTTTGAAATTAGAAAAGGACTTTCTATTCTATTACCAAGTATGTTTGTCATTCGCTGTTGCCCACTTCCTCTCTCAGCCTGTTACTCCTTGCATTTCTCCACCTCCCCTCCCTCTAGCTCTACCTTTCTCCAAGAAATAAATGTGCACTTTCTTGCACTGGGGCCATTCTCCCACAATACTAACTGACATATAGATCTTTGAGTAAGGCAGGTTGCCAGGAATCTGAAGCAATAGTTTTGCACAGCTCCCATTTCTCTTCTCTTTTGCAGGGCTCTTGTGCTGGTAATTCTTGAATCCCAGTAGACAGTTTGCTTGGGGTTAATTTTCAAACACTTACGAACATATGCATTAAGGAGGCAATTTTGGAACCCTTGCATGGGGTGTATAGTCCCAAAAGTACATGGTACCTGCAAGTAACATTTGATAGTGGTAAAGCATCCTCTAGCAGGGTCATTCCACAGTTGCAGCAGTTCCAGCAGGGGGCTTTCATGTCCTCCCTGCCAATGAAGATCAAGACTCTCTAGTATGGCAGACACTTATTCTGGAGAGTTAGGGGAGGGGGGGGGGAGTTGAAAGGGTCCATCCTACAGGAGTCTTTCTTGAGAGGGTCCAAGACCAGGTCAGTCTCTTGGAGGGTGGATGCTCAGAGTCAGTTTTACTTGGATTAGGACCAGGTAGCAGGAGAGTGAGGTTAGGGGTTGTTTCAAGTGGTTGAGTTTGAAGTGGGTGCAGGGCTTGATCAAGGGGAGGGGTTTTGACACACCATGGGGGTAATTTTCAAAAGCATTTACACACTTAAAACTGGGTTTTACATGTGTAAATGCACTTTACCCATGTAAGTGGGCTTTTGAAACTTGTTACAATGTATGCCATTGAATCGTCTGTAGGATTTACCTGCTACAGTGCACTTTAAGCACATAAGTGGCTACAATAGTATATTATAATTATGCGCATAACTTCTCTGAAAATTCAACTGTACGTCAGCAAGTCTGACCTTGTTAGCATGAGATAGGGAAGCAAGAGGCAGGAATAAATACCTAAAATGTAATACCTGCTCTGAATCAGGGGTTAACGAAATATAGCATGAAGAACAGTATACTATGCTATTTCATGCATGCTTGCTAAAACGTATGGCACAATCTGATTTACATGTGGATGTGCACCAGTTTTAGTGCATACCTGTTCAGATTCATGGGGATTGGATGAGCAGGTTCACTAGATGAGTAATTCTCACCCCAGTCCTTGGGACACACCTAGCTAATCAAGTTTTCAGGATCTTCACAATGAATGTGTATGAGGTAAATTTGCATGCACTGCCTCATGCATAGTCATTGAAAAGATCTTGAAAATTTGACTGGTTAGATGTATCACAAGGATTGGGTTGAGAACACTGGACTAGACTGTTACGGCATAAGAAGCTATTTCTTTTTGCATGCTGAATGGATTTTCCATGCATGCTAATCTTTAGTTCATAGGCTCCTTAGTGACCTAAAGCATACACATAGTTTTATAAAGGCAGTATTCCCAACCTTTAGAAGGCCAAGACACACATATTAAAAAAAAAAAGTTGTCTGCCTCCATGGGGCAGGCAATGTGAACATGGATAGGACTCATATGGTCAAAATAAGAGAGAGGGAAGCATTGAAAGCTCCACCAGTCTCTCTCTCAAATTTTAAAACATGTGGGCCAAGGTTAGGTCGGTTTCATTTTGGAAAACTGCGCCATATGGGCTTTGTGCTAGACGGTGCAGTGCCCTGGGCCCTCCAGACTGCGGACTTTTGACTTTTTTTAGATAAAGGGTGGAATGAGGGGAGTGGTGGTGGGGTGTCACTGTAGACCAACAAGTTTTTAGGACTTTGAGGGTCTAGGGAGGAGGGGGGAATCCACTATAGACCAACAATGTATTTTTTTTTATTTTGGACATTGGGGAGTGCCGGGGGTTACTATGTCCAATATTTGGTTTGAATGGGTGAATGGGAGGAAACCTATGGCTTACTTGGTGAATGGATTGGGGAGAGGCAGGGCCACCATCATGCGACAGCCAGCTACTATTTTGTTTATTTGGTTGTCAGGACCACCTAGAGTGGCAGCCCTGGGATGAGGAGGGGAGGCCATTTTGCTGCGATATACACTGTTTAATGCATGTTAGAGCTCTACTGCAGCTTGATGCATCACCCTATTATATTGTAAGCCTTCTTGGCAAGGATCTACCTATTATACCTAAATTGCAACTTGCCTTGAACATGATTTTGGAAACGTGAGTAATTAAATCAAAAATTCAAAACATTCCACTCCTCTGCAACATGCCGAGTTAACCTGGGGAGTCAAAGGCCCAACTGGGGACTTTCCTTATGGTAGTGCATATATTCTGACTTTTCTTAAGAAAATATTGAGGGTGCCGGCCTGGTCCAGTGGCCACGTGGAAGGACCCCTGTAATCCTTAAAGTGAATATTCTGCTCCCTAGATTGGTTTGAGCTGGCAATGCTGCAGAAATAGTGCTCACAGTCCCTGGCGCAGGAGGAGTCATGGTCATTGTTCCACGGTGACACCTAGCAATAATATTTTAGGCCATGCCCCAGAGCCAAATTGTTTGAGAACCATTCTTCAGACCAGTTTAGTTAAATCAGTTTAGAGTAGTAACACTGTTACTAAACCAGTTTAATTAAAATAGTTCTATACAGCCTACTTCCTGATTAATTTTTTGGAGTCATCTATCAAGAACTGTATAGCAGTACCATAGTGACTGTAGATTCTCACCATTAGAACAGTTCATAAATTGGTTTAACCTTGTTAATCTGGTTTAAAATCTCCAGTGTGAATAGGACTTTGCAGCAAAACCTAGATTACAATTAGATTGCAAATGCTGATTTCACAGGAAAAGGGTCAACAAACAAGTAATTGTAGGTGAAACCTTTTTATTGGTCTAACTTAATATATTTGTGCCTATTATTGAGAGAGTTACACTTCAGTTCATCAAGCTAGTGCAAAAAGAGTTGAGTATAATGTTGCCTGAATATCCAAGTAAATCATAGGTTGAATTACAGCAGCCCTGTTTGTTTTTGATACTGTAAAGAGCTGTAAAATAAATGGATGGAGGAGTGTGATGTATTTAGAGAGGAGTGTGGGAGACAAACAAACAGCAGAGTATTTTCCACCAGGGGAAAAAAATGATAGCATGGCCAGTGTACTTCATTAAACTGATGGACATGCCCTTGCGGAATCATAAGTGGCATATTGTTGGCTTTATAATAAATTGCATTATTGTGTCACAATGCTTCTTCCTGGTGTGGGGTTATGCCATCAAACCAACTCTGCACAAATGCCAACAACAGGAGTCCCTGTCATGGTTAAATTCTTTTATTCAGTCATATTATGGCAGCTTCCATTGGCATCGTTTAATGCACTACTGAGAACGAACAATGCTTTCCGGTGGCAATAAAGCCATTTGAAAGTGCTGCTCATTATAAAGCCTCTTTAATATACAGCATCCTTATTAATGTCAATGAAACCCGAGGTTTAAAAGCCAGAGTGACTATGATGTTTTCAAAGCAGGTACGGAGGAGAAAGGGGGTATTTTTCATTAATAGCATTTTAGTAAACCTAATGAATCTTTAATAGCCTGAATAAATTACCAGGAGGCTCAGAATAGCCCCAGTTTCAGCTTTATTATTTTTTATTATTTGTCATTACACTGTTAATTGTATTTCTGCAAGAATAAAAATTTTAAAAAGAGGAAGGATAGCATTTTCTGTGCCATGTATATTTCATGAAGACATTGCCAACACTTTTAAAACTGACAGCCGTGCATAATAATAATCATTTTGGACATATATTATATGGTGCCTTTTATTCCAAGAGGACATCAAAGTGCAATTTAATCAGCAGTCATCATTATTAGTATTAATGTTACCTTGGCACAGATGAATAAATAGAGCCAAATGTCAACCAGAGATTTGGGAGTAGAGAAGGCATGGAAATCTGAGAGTGTCTGCCTCCTAGTGCTCCATTTCATCCAGTAGAAAGCATCATGATGTTTAGGGCCAGCTATGCGCTGCAGGTTTTCATGGGAAGGGTCTAGATTTTGGAAACAAATGTACCCCTCTGCAGCATCCACAGTCAATCTGGGGAGTGGAAGGTCCAGCTCAGGAACTGGGAGATGTTCCATAGAGTAGTGCACAGCAATGCCACTGAGCCACATGGCTGACCTATATGCTAGCTTTTCTTAAAATATTGCAGCAGGAGAAGAGGACCGGCAGCTCTGGGGACAGGACTCCAGAGGTCACCGCAAGTGAATCCAGGCTTCAGGTTCCATCGCACCAGCTTCCAGAGGCCCCGCACCCCTTGCAGCAGACAAGGACCGGAAGCACTTGTCATTAGGTGCGCACACTTCACAACTCTTTACATTAAATTTACTACAGGTTTTATTCAGAAGGAATTTAATTCAAAATAAAAGTCAATAAGGCGAGTACCTAGGTAGATATAAGTAAATTAATGTAGTGATTGAGGGTCATTGATAGACAAATATAAAATAAATCAATAGACTAAAAGTTCTTTAGATTAGCTTTACATCTCTAATCCCTTAGAATTTTAAAATCAATAAGAAATCAACAAAATTAAGATGCATATAGCAGTCCAGCAGTGAGAGGGGAGGCTTCCCAGACTTTTGCACTGAATGCCACATGCAGATTATCTCCCAGCTGGCAAGAGGTTGCATGTGACTGTGTGCACTAGGTACAAAGAGCTCCTAGCTCCCAGAGAAAGAGTCCAGTCTCTGGAGGCTAGAATGGCAGACCTAGAGGAGCTAAGGAAGAGTGCTGCCTTTGAGAAGAAAGCATCTCCTTGAAGGAGAGCATCACCTTGGTGATGCAGGAAGCAATCTTGTAGCTAGGACCTGCCTGCAAGGTGATGTATTATCCTCTCACAGTGAGCATATCCAGGGCCATGTACCCAGGAGGGAAGGGATAGAATGGTGGCTATTGTAGTTGGTGATTTGATTATTAGGAAGGTAGGTAGCTGGGTGGCTAGTGGACATGAAGATCACTTGGTAACTTGCCTGCCTGGTGCGAATCCCACCTATGTGCCACTTCACATAGGTGGGATTTTAGAAAGTGCTAGGGAGGAGCCAGCTGGTTTGGTACACATGGGTACCAATGACATAAGTAAGTGCAGGAGAGAAGTTCTGGAAGCCAAATATTTGGTAGAAAGTTGAAATGCAGAACCTTCAGGATAGCATTCTCAGAAATGTTTCTCATTACACTTGTAGGACCTCAGAGTCAGGGAGAGCTCCAGAGTCTAAATGCACGGATAAGACAATGGTGCAGAGAAGAGGGCTTTAGGTTTGTTAGCAACTGGACATCATTTTGGGGAAAGGGGGGTCCTTTTCTAAAAGGATGGGCTCCACCTTAGTCAGAGAGGAACCAGGCAGGCTACTGGCACTAACCTTTAAAAAGGAGATAGCGCAGCTTTTAAACTAGATGGAGGAAAGCTGACAGTCGCTCAGAAGCACATGGTTCGAAATGATGTATCTTTGAAGGATACTAAGAGAACAGGGGGAAATAGGGCATCCCAGTAGAGAGGTTGCAATAAATGCTAAAGTGAACCAGGTACCTTTAAGTAAAGGGCAGGAAGATTCCAAATCATCCCTGTCAGCTGATAAGCAGTTGTTAATACAAACAAAAAAACACATTTAAAATATCTGTATACAAATACTAGAAGTCTAAAAAATAAGATGGGAGAGGTAGATATAATTGGCATCTCAGTGACCTAGTGAAAGGAGGATAACCAATGGGACTCTGTGATACTAAATTATATTGAAATGATAGGATAGATCAAACAGTTGGAGGGACGACATTGAGTCAAACAGCATGAACGTTCTACTGGAATTAAAATGCAATTTTGAATCTTTATAGATAGAAATTCCAGGTGAAAGGGGGAATAAAATAGCAGTGGGGGTGTATTTCTGTCCTCCTGGCCAGAATGATCAGACAGACAATGAAATGCTAAAAGAAATTAGGGAAGCTTACAAAATCAGCAGCACAGTAATAATGGGTGATTTCAATTACCCCAGTATTGACTGGCAAATGTCATATCAGGATATGCTAGAAAGGTCAAGTTTCTTGATGAAATTACTGCTTCATGGAGCAGCTGGTACAAGAACTAACAAGAGGGGAAACTATTTTAGACCTAGTCCTTAGTGAAACACAGGACTTGGTGCGAGATGTAACAGTGTTGGAGCCACTTGGTAATAGTGATCACACTGATCAAATTTGGCTTAATAACTGGAAGGAGGACACTAAAGAAATCTACTGTGACAGCATTTAACTTTCAAAAAGGTGGCTTTGGTAAAATGAGGAAAATAGGAAAAAGTGAAAGGAGAAGCTGAAAAGTTTACAAGTTTGTTTCAGGCACAGACGTTGTTTAAAAATATCATTTTGGAACCCCAGACCAGATGTAATCCCTGTATTAGAAAAGTGGAAGGAAAGCTGAATGACTAGCAGGCATGGTTAAAAGGTGGGGTGAGAGAAGCTTATAATAGCTAAAAGAATATCTTTCAAGAAATGGAAAAGGGATCCGAATGAAGAAAACAGGAAATAGCATAAGCACTGGAAAGTTAGATGCAAAGCACTGAAATGGAAGGCAAAGAGAATTTGAAAAGAAGCTTGCCATGGAAGCAAAAACTCATATTAAAACCTTTTTCAGGTACATTTGAAGTAGAAAGACTGTGAGGAAGTTAGTTGGACTATTAGGTGATCAAGGGATTAAAAGGGCACGTAGGGATGACAAAACCATAATAGAGAGATTAAATGATTCTTTATTTTGGTCTTCACTGAGGAACATGTAAGAGAAATACCCATAATTCAAAACCACAAAATCCCAGTAATCCGGCTGCGAGCACTGAAACGGGTTCCGACAGCCCTTTGCCCTTATTATGTCAGTGGGGTGGAGCAATGGCAGCGGTAGGTCCTCTGACATAGTAAGGGCAAAGGGCCGCTGGCTGCCAGTCCTGAAAATGGTGCTGAGGGGCCCTCGCCCTTACTATGTCACATGGGCTACTGCCGCCATTGTTGTCCCCGAGTGGCATAATCAGGGAAAGGGCCGTCGGCGCCATGTTGATTGCTGGCAGCCGACGGCCGTAGTGCAGGAGATGTGTCCCGGACCGGTCCTGGCCCTCTGCTGGAGCCTCCCGGACTTCTGTCAGGTTTTGTGTGTGTTGTGAGGGCCTGGGAAGTAAATCAATTTGGCATGTGTGTGGGGGGTGTAAGGAGGGTGGTTTTGTGTGTGTTGGGAGGCTGTGGGAAGTAAATCAATTTGGTATGTGTGTGGGGGGTGTGAGGAGGGTGGTGGGTGTATTTTATCCGTAAAGGAAATAGTTATCTTCTGGCAAAAAAAGTGCTCGAATGTGTTAAAATGGAAGTGAAACGTGGACCTGGACTGGTGAAATGATTAGTGTAGCGTGTGTTAGTGTAAGGTGTAACAGATGGCGCTTACGTCCAGCAGATGTCGTTGTTTTCTGGAAAAAATATTTAAACCTATTTTACCTGTCACAGGTGTGACATATCTGTAATGTAAGTACAGAAGAACCTTCCTGTATGCGAAATGAAGGTTGTGTGCAAATTTGAAAGCAATCGGTTCAGTGGTTTCTGAGATTAGCGATTTTGTCCAAACTATTTAACATTTTTATTTATATAGATTACATTTATTCATATTAGAATTGGGATATAAGTTGTTTAAATTAAAAAAAATATGTATTAAGATTTATTTGAAATTGACTATATATTTACCCCTAATATATGGTACATTATTCTTTTTGAAAGTTACCCCATGGGTTGTACACAAAAGTACACGTAGAAGCAATTTTGTGTGTACTTATGTGTTCTTGAAAGATGCGATCCCTGGGAAGGGGGTGGATTTGGAGAGGGGACACCATTTAGGCACACACTTTCAGTTTTCAAAAATGTATACATAAGTATACATGTACATGTTTACACCCCCTCCCAAGCAGGTGGAAATGTGTGTGTGTGTGTGCAGGGTTCCATGTACACATACTAATTTTCAAAGCAGACTTATGCATGTAAGTTAGTTTTAAAAATGAGGGATGAAGCCCACCTGTACTTTCTACAGGCAGACCAGTCCCATATAGGTTGTTATAAAATTACTCTCCCTGAGCATACCGTGGAGGGTGAAGAGAGGTAATATGGACGGTTGTAGACAAGGGTGAAATGAACAACGAAGACGGTATGGTATGAGTCGAAAAAAGACCAAGTTTGAGGAAGGAGAGGAAAAGCAGAGCATAGCACTTTAAAAATAATCATCTCACCATACAATAACTTCTAACCTAACAAACACACGCACAACTCTTAGATTATTTTGCTGCATATTTAGTGAATGTTCTTTCTCTATCTAGTGAAATGCCCAGCAGAGTAGTGTAGGAAATAGCAATCCATGTCCAGCCCTGCTGACTCTCACTCTTCTAATAACCTTGGCTGGCCATAGCCCTGGGCTATAAATCACCTGGCTTTGCAGTCTATGGGAGTTGGTTCTGTTTGTGTTTAGTCTGAGGCAAGAGATCACTCTGTTGTCAGTGTGCTTTGTATGCTCCCAGCTTTTTCTGTCATTGGTAATAAGCTGCGGGTGGAAGGGGTTTCCAGAATCCCTCCAATCTCCAGGAGCACTGAGCTTTGCAGTGGCTGCAGGAAAGAATCCATGCTGAGGGTGTAGGGAGAAATTGTCAAACTGCCTGCCTAGGTGGAGAGTTTACAGGTACCCAGTCCCGCAGAACTTGTAGCCAATTTTCAAAGGGGAGCTATACACGTATTCTCCCTTTGAAAATTGCCCATGGATACAACGGACCCCCACAAAGGCTTCACCTCTGCTTTTTCTGTGGGAAGGTGTTTTGCTGGAAAACCAGGACCTAAAGAATGAATGCTACCTTTGTAAACCGTTGTGATCTTCACTAGGAACGATGGTATATAAAATAACTGAATAAATAAAATAACTAAATTATATATATATATGCAAAAATCCAATCTACATCTGCTCTTTTTCAGCTCTGCCCTAAATACCCAGCATTCTCCTCCCCACCAAGAATGCCTCCTTCGATCCACATTCTTTTAGCCAGCTTGAGTAAAAGCAATTTTCAGGTAAATCACTATTTCCCCTGGATAAATGGCTTTGAGAATTGTCCACAAACTGATGTTGGACCATCTTGAGCAAAAGGTTCTACAATTAATTCCTATAGATTACTGTACCCATCCAAGGTGCTGTGCCTGTAAGGCTCACACATTACAAATGGGTCACCTTGAGGCTGCGGTCCTTTTCCCAACCAAACTGCAGCTTAGTTGAATGAGTTGGATTCCTTTTTATTGCTTTAAGTTTGCACACCTCTCCAAAATATATCTACTCTGTGACCAAGAGGCAAGCGCATATATGTTTCTGAATTACCATTATCATAATGCACAGTTGGAGCTACTTTGAATGAAATATTTAGAAATATAAATTATTAGTAATAGTACCGTTACTATTTCTAAAATAAACTACTGTGATTATTAACATGTGTCTGGAGATTATGCATAAGTGTAAAGCACTACATAAGACCCTTGTATTCCTTTTATTTTTGAATTCACAATGCTCTGCATAAATAAGCTGCTAATTGCAACAGTCCTGCATGGTGACCAGATTTTCTACATCTGCATGCCATTGCCAAATCATGAAGAAGAAACATGGAAGTTTGTAGGTGACAAGTAGATATACAACATCATGAAGTTATTTCTGTTTTGAAAAAGCATAAATAATCCATCCATTTCATTGAAAGTCCATTATATTTTTCATCTATTAAGCTTTAAAAGACACATGTCACAATTCCAAGAACCAATTACAAAACTAGCAGGGGAGTCTGTTGAAATATTGCCCCCACGACTCCCAGGTTTTTTGAAACATATTTGCTGCTCAGGGAATGGAACTTTCCTTTGAGGATGTGTTATTGCTAGAGGTAATTGGGACAACAATAATCTGCCAGGCTGCCCGCGAAGTCTCCTAGATAGGGAGCACCCAGGCAACTGTAAAACCCTGAATGCAAGCTTTCTTTCTTTTCAGCATTTCATTAAGTAAAGAAAGTTTCCCCAGCTTGTAGGGAGCTATTCGGCAGGAAATTAAATCTCAGCAGCTCCTCCGTCTCATCTCTGCATTTGCCAAATAGTTCTCGCCTGTCACTTTCCTCTAGCAGATAGCTTTTCTTTTTGTGCTGTTGGTGAAAGCCAGACTAACAGTGCTGGATGCTGACGTCCTCTGCTTATCCATCAAAGTACCTATAGTGGAACTATAAGCGTCCCCTACCTCCGGTGTGCTGCAGCCCTCTTGATAACATTTATAGTGGATGCTTTTCTTTAAAGTATTTTACCTCTGCCAAGAGTGCATAATTATTATTTCCTAATTACAAATACTACTTATTTTTATCCTGTTTAGGAGGAGGACAAAAGGTTGTGTCAACTGTATTCAAATTTGAACTTATGCAACCATTACCTTATGCTGTTACCTTACACTGTTGCGCTATTTCCAACCTTCTGAGGGGAGCACCTCTAGAGAGATTGCTTTTCTTTCTTTGCTTGTTTATTTTGTGATTTTTCTGCTGGAAGTGTCAAAGGTGGTGAGTAGACACTTACCTATTCAAGTTCACAAAGCCCTTATAGAGAACTCTCCACTTTTGTAATTTTAAAAAAAATAAAATAGTGGGCAATAAAAATAAATTCAAGGTGTCATGATGTTCCGTAGCTAATAGTGATAAACACATGACAAATCCATTTGAAGAAAAGGGCTGAAGCTGAAGACCGACTGACATGGAGATGGTATTACTGAGGTGGATTCCCAAGGCTTTGCCACATACGTGTGTTAGTGTTTGTGGGATTTCTTGGTTTGCCTGAATTATTAAGCTCAAGAGGATAGACTCAGAAGTAACATTGGAATGGTGGAGGTAAAAACGGTAACAGACTTCATGAAGGCTTAAGAGAAGCATAAAGGGTCCCTTCTTGCAAAGAAGTGATGGGAAAGCCCGACATCAACTGCAAATGAGAGCAAATTGGACAGATTAGATGTGTACTTACTTATCTGGCTGTGGTGCTGAAGGTTGACCTTTTAGTGTTGAAATTTATACCTAGACAGTTCAGTTGCCCAGCTGTCCCTGAGTGCAGTGAACACTGGCTTAAAGCCAGGCAATGTCACCCTTAACCATAAAGTAGAACAGTCAATCCTTCAGACATATATACAGATTCAATTATTCAACTATTATATTATCTTTGCTGGACCACAATATCAAATATTACTTTAATAGTACTAACTATAACATCATGTAACCCTATTGTATTATAACTACAGAAACAGAGAGAAAATTAGAAAAAGTAAACAAAAAACAGACCATAGAAATACATAGCACAAATACCAATTATTACAAAAAATAATCATGTAAATGTCTCATTGTAAAAGAGTTCAATTTAAAAAGTCGTAAGCAAAACCGTGTCAGCCTATCTGCAATAATGTTCTTGAAGCTATGCATCCACCACAGGACTCAGGTCATCTAATTAGGCTCTTGCATTGCAAACAGTTGCACAAACAATAGCAAACCTTGCAGTGTAGACTGGTACTTGTCTTCAATTAAAATTCTACTTTCTTTACTTAACTCCAAACTGTTGCAACTGGCAACTGTTGTCCTCAGGTCACCAAAACGCTACTGGCAGTTAATCCAATCCACGCTGTGGCTTCTTCTCAACGCCGCTGCTTGAGCCCGCGTTAAAGATTGAGGCTCCGAGGGATTTTCACCCATCAGTCCCTCGGAGCCTTGACCTTTAAAATGCAAGCACCATAACAGCGTTGAGGAGAAGCCAAAGCGGTTTTAAGCATCAACTCAAAAGACAAGTAATGCAACAAGCAACGACGACCAGTTAAAATCCCGTGGAACTTTGCTTTCTGTCATAAGTAACACAGCAGTGTTGACAGCGTGGATTGATTAACTGCCGGTAAAATTTTTATCAAGTAAAGAAAGTAGAATTTTAATTAAAGGCAAGCGCCAGCCTGCTCTGCAACAGTTGCTATTGTTTGTGTATTGTTTGCAGATAGGCTGACACGGTTTTGCTTATGACTTTTTAAAATTGAACTCTTTTTACAATGAGACATTTATATGATTGTTTTTTGTAATAATTGGTATTGTGGTATATATTTCTATGGCCTGTTTTTTTTTTCTTTTTCTAATTTTCTCTGTTTCTGTAGTTCTTATTACAATAAAATAGGGTTACATGATGTTATAACTAGTACTATTAAAGTAATATTTGATATTGTAGTCCAGCAAAGACAATATAATAATTGAATAAACAAAAAATTGTATATATGTTTAAAGGATTGAATGTTCTACTTTATGGTTAAGGGAAACACTGAATCAGTGAACAGTCTTTGGTGGTTTTTGTATAAAGTAGTTGATTGCTTAAATCTAGGCAAACCAAAACCTCACTTATCTCCACACTTAGAATGTATTTATGCTAACCTGTTAATTACTAGCATTCCCAATAATTAATCTCTGAACCACTCTATCCAATTCACAGTACAAGACAAATACATTTTTATAAATGGAAGTTGGCAATTTCATACGCTGGCTTGAATATCAACCGTGGTTACTGTGCCTTAATTGTAATCATCAATGTCACCAACCTTTTTTAAATTGCATGTAAAAAAATTTTTTTTTACAATATTGAGAGTGCCTAAATTGTCTTTTCACTTTTGTCTAATACAAACCGCCAAACACATATAGAAACAATGCTTTAATAAATGTTTAATCATAATCTGCACATATCTCTTACCTTTGAAGACCATGGCTAAAAGCTGAATGCTGCGGTCAACATATGAAATTGCCACCTTCCATCTAGAAAAATGTATTTGTTTTCTATAGTGAATTGAATAGAGTGGTTATAGAGATTAATTATTGGGGACATTAGTAGTTGACAGGTTAAATCTAAGCAAGCCATGTTTTAGCTGGTTAGATTTAGGAACATTTTCAGCTGCCACCTAGCCAATGACACTGACAATGGACTTAAACTCAACCAGACAAAACATCGCAGGCCAAGCGGCTGCTCAGCACCTTACTGAAAATTGACTCCTGAAGCAGTTTCAGTCCACCTTTGTCAAGCCTCCAGAGCTAGAAAGAATATGTTGCCGTGTTCAATTTAAAAAAAAAAAAAAAGATTGTAATTGTTACTCATTGGATAATAGTGGAGCAGCTTGAGCCTTGGCATTGTATGCGGCTGTATAAGGGGAAGGAATTTTTCAAAGTGATTTAAGTGCGTAAAAAGCATTTTGCCCCCATTAATCAGTTATCTGAAAACGATTCTTCCGTCAATGTGGATAAAAGTCTGTACTGAGAGGGGGTATTCCCAGGGATGTGTTTAGGTTAGGGGGAGGGAAGTAGCGTTCATAGATTTTCAATTCTACTTGCATTTTCCTTGAAAAATCCAACCCACACACAAAGCAGGGGCAAACATCTATGGCATTTCAAAGCAAAATTATGTGTGTATTTCTGCACTGAAAACTGGCCCCCAGGTTTGCAAGTTCAAAACATCCAGAGACTTTGCCCTACTATGGACATTTGAAAATTGCCCCATAAGCGGCCACTTTGCAAAACTATGCAGGTAGTTGCAAAGCCCACAGATCCTCTTTCCTGCCCACTTTGCAGCAGCTCGCCAAAGGAAGGTAGGCGGCTACTTTCCATTTGAAAATTGCCCTGGGCAAAAAGCACCCAGAGAGATTTGCACCTGCTTTTTCTGCAAATAGGTTTTCCAATGAAAGGCAATGTGTGTAGCTTTGAGAATACAAAACTATGTGCATGGTTACCTTCCCCGACCTAACCCTGTCTCTGAGTCCATCTACTTTTCCTGTAAGTAAAAGGATAGTCATTGTTGATCCCCTGCACATACTTTTGCCAGTGTATAATGTGGACGATATTCAAACAATCTGTTTGCCTGGGTACCTGTTTTTTTGAAGTGCCCTGCCCCATCCATGTTATGTCTGCATCTGTGCATGCTTTGGAACTTGTTTTTGGAATCCTTCATGTACCTTGTACTGGATAGATAAGTTCCAAATGTGCGGAAACATGCATCGATTAGACACATGGGGGTCTTTTACTAGAGATTGTCTCCCATTTTGTGTCTATGGGAAACATGTCCAGTAAATAGGGCCTATAACAAGGTATGCTGCACTGTGTTCCAGCCTATATCAAAATTGCATCAGCTGTAGATTATTGTCCCAAAAGGAAATAATAGCCTCAGCCCTCCTTTTGTCATGTTATATTGTGATGTCTTGTGATAAGTTTATATTTATAGTAACAGCTGTCGATTACAAATCCATTTTTCAGAATGTGCAGTACGATGGCTTCTGCACACACTGCAAGACTTCTAAATGAGCAACTCGTGAGTGTCTGTGCATTTGTGTGTGTCCTGTAATATGCAGGGCTCTCCTGTAAGTGTGTGTGTCCATCTCTGTGACTTGGTACACTCTGGGTAAACTATGTACCCAGGACTCTGGTCCCTCTGTGCGCCTTTAACATTTAGGGGTACATATACAAAAGCCATTTAGACACATAGCGGGAAAGTTATCCGTCTAAATGGATTAGCCACGTTTTTAAAATACTTATCCTGCTTCATTCTAGCCGGATAACAAATCAACTGGCAAGAATTTAGCCAGGTAAGTCAGGGGCATTCCTGGGGTGGGAGTTAGGCATTCCAGGGAGGAGCTGAGTTAGCAGGCTAACTATAGCGGCTGCGCTATTGAATATCCTGGTTAAGTTAGCCAGATATGGTGTCTGGGTAACTTAACTAGCCACTTAGCGACTGAATATTTACCCCATAGTGCATGGGATATGTGCATGTGTCTGTGAGGCCACCTTGTCTGTATAGGTGTGGGTCTAGTTTATCCATAAATATGGGTCTTCAACTGTTACAGAAAACCATGACTGGGAAGCCTGAGTAGTGGACTGATAATGGCTTTTATCACTGTTTGCAGAAGCTTCTAAGTAAATGTCACCATCCCATGTCTAGCTGGCAGATAAATTTACTTTTTACACTGCCTGTGGAATACTGCAGCCATCAGGGCCCACACTGTCAGTGCCTCCCTGGAATGATTCCTGCTGAAGGCTGATATGTTTGTTCAGACCTTCTACATTTAGGGGCATGGAACGGTTTCAGCTCTGGGTAATTCTGCACAGCAAAACTCAGTAAAAGTGACATCAAATGTCAGCAGTTATAAAAATTTTGGTTTCTCCGAGGGAGGGAAGTTAAATAATGAGAATGTTATCTCTCTGAATAGAAAAGGAGGGAGGGGGGGGGGGGGGGGATAGGGAATGTAATGAAAACAGTGAGCGACAGACATCCCTGACAGTTGGCTGACAGCTCAGGAACAAGCTTTGCTTACAGTGAAATGTGAAGGTAGGGGAGTTTTAGAGGAACTTACAATTAAATCTCTCCTGCCCTGGCTTCAGTCAGCATCCTCAATATGTGTGCGTGAGGGCAGGGTGAGAGGCTTCCCTTTACAAAATGTGACAAATGTACTTAACATTGGCGCTATAGGTTGATGCCTGCGAGATCAGTCTTCATATATATAATGATGCCCCCCCGAACCCCTTCTTCTCTACTCCCTCCCTCCCTGCTACTTACAGACAGGTATAGTGGGTAAAACAAATGGCCACAGCGTTCCTAAAGTATCCAAGAAAATACCTCATAGATGTCGGAATGGGGTGGGCCTCAGTGGCCAAGGACGGCCAGAATCCGGCCCCTCCCGCAGAATTGCAGTGGGAGAAGGGGGCAGGAACGGGCAGGCAGCAACTGCTCGTTGGCAGGCGGGGGCGAGCTGCAGTGTGTCTACCACATCCCCCATCTCTGCAGTTCTGGGCCTGATCACTGTTTTGAACCATTTGGGGCTCTGTCCAGCAGCAGCAGCAGTCTTATCAGGCCACAAGAAGAGGAGGAAGACATGGCGGGAGGACCACTGCTCTTTTCCTCCAGCTAAAGATCAGGCAGGGGGGGGGCCAAGGAGGATTGTAGGTGGTGGGGGGGGGGGAGAAGACAAACAGAGAAGGGGTGGTGTAGGGAAGAAAGAGCTAGGGTGGGGCATGGGAAGAGAGGGAGCAGGGATGGGGAGAGAGCAAGGGGAAAAAAGAGAGACTGTGTGTGTGTGTACGAGAGGAGGGGGAAGATTGACCGTGGAGTACAGGGGGATGGAGGTGAAGTAGGGAGGAGCAGATAATATATGCTGACCCCCTTCAACCAAAAGGGCATTCCACTGCCCCTGGATAAAATAGTGTGGTTGCTGTGTTAAATATATTACAAATATAACTATAATGACAAACAAATGAAAACAAGTGAAAAAGGTGCCTTTATACAATCACCTACCACCTTTTCCTTTATAGCATGTGTGTATGCAGCAAGGGTATCAATTATTTCAAAGATACTAATTTTTCATA
Organism: Rhinatrema bivittatum; assembly: GCF_901001135.1. NCBI lineage: Eukaryota > Metazoa > Chordata > Amphibia > Gymnophiona > Rhinatrematidae > Rhinatrema > Rhinatrema bivittatum. The sequence goes on along the minus strand of NC_042622.1, from coordinate 52,768,130 downwards.
TTCCTGAGAGTATTATCAGGAAAAAATGGGTAAAGTTGTACAGTGGTCTTTAGAGACATTCAGATATTTACGATCCCAAAGACTGAGCTGTGATATAAAAATTCTGAAAAAAGTTGATTAGTAGAAGGGGAATTTTTACCATTGAAGATTGGCATAAAATAAAAGTGCACGCATTACCGATAACTTTCAAACCAGCGTGCAAGCGCACATATGTCTGCCCGCGCCCAGGGGCTCTGCCATTTTATAACATACACGTACATATGCATGTGTAACCCGCCTTTAGTAAGAAGACCATGACATTATCTAAAAAATCATCACTTGTGACACTGAAGGACTGCCAAGTGGGTGCTGTCTCTTTAAGGGCTGTAAACACCCTGGAGCGCTGTAGTCAGAAAGGGGCATGTGCAGCCAGATCACCCTTTCCTCAGCAAGACAGAGGGAGTTCTCTGCTTTGCTCTGCCCTGAAACTAAAGAAATTCTGTTTTAATTAAGGATCCATGTTGTGAAGGATTTAGAGGGTTCCCTTGGCTGGAGGCTGCTATAAGGAGGGATCAGCTGTTAGTATCAAAAGAAACGCAGACGTCATCTCCTGCCCTGCAGTATTCAAACGGCTCCACAGTAGGACACAAGCTGGGACTTTGTTATCAGTGCAAAGACTGGGTAAAGATTGGAGTTAGCTACTGACTTAATACCAGTTTGAAAACTTTGAGCAGGATTTCATGTCTAAGCCTCTACAGTATTCATGTATTTGTGGAGTAAGCAGATTGATGAAGTTTGCTAATCATTCAGTAAAGTTTAATGCTGCTACATGCTAATGAGGTGTGGTTTCATTACTGGTGCTGGGCTATCAGTTGAACTGCAGGTCTCTACAGCCTTAGCCTTGCATAGTCTGAAGTTGGTTAACCCTGAAGTAATAACCTACAGCAAGAAACCCATGTCACATATGTTATAAAATAGCCTGGCTGTGCACACATGGGCACCAAGTTTTAAATGGGTGCATGCATGGGTGTGCAAATTGCAGTTCTACTGTGTAAATTGGGGAATTTTAAAAGGGGCACACACCAATGCCTTCGAAACATAAAAATGACTGCAGAAAAGGAACAAATGGTCCGCCCAGTCTGCACAGCAAGCTTATGGTAGCACAAGCCATTCATTACAGGTCTCCCCCATAAACATATCATGGGGTGGCAATTGCAATCCGTACAAGTTACCCTCATACTTAGTTTCCCAAACCATTAAAGTCAGGGCCCTTGTTGATTGCTATCTGAGTCAAATTCCCCGTTATCTCTTGCCATTGAAGCAGAGAGCAATGTTGGAGTTACATCACAAATATAAGGCTTATTGGTTAAGGGTAGTAACAGTTGCATCAGCAAGTTACCCTCATGCTTGTTTTCCCAGACCGTAAAATTCATGCCCTTATTGGTTGCTGTCCGAAACTAATTCCCCTTTTTCCCCTGCCGTTAAAGCAGAGAGCAATAATGAGTTGCATCAATAGTATGAAGGCTTCTTGCTTAAGGGTAGTAAGCGCCATACCAGCAAGTTACCCCCATGCACTCTTTTCCTCATTTCCATACTTTAGCCTTTGAAATCTTTCGCTGTTATTGTCTTCACCACCTCTTCTGGAAGGGCATTCCAGGCATCCTACACCCTCTCCGTGAAGAAATATTTCCTGACATTGGTTCTGAGTCATCCTCCCTGGAATTTCATTTCGTGACCCTTAGTTCTACTGATTTCTTTCCAATGGAGAAGGTTGTCAAATGTGCATCATTAAAACCTTTCAGGTATCTGAAGGCCTGTATCATCTCTCCAGAACCTCCTCTCCTCCAGAGTATATTCACTCCTCCAGAGTATATTCACTCCTCCAGAGTATATATATTTAGGTCATTCAACCTCTCCTCATAAGTCATTTGATGGAGCCCACCCCACCATTTTTGTCACCCTTCTCTGGACTGCCTCCATACTGTCTTTGTCCTTTTTGAGATACAGTCTCCAGAACTGAACACAGTACTTCAGGTGAGGCCTCACCAAGGAGCTGTACAAGGGGATTATCACCTCCTTTTTCTTACTGGTTATTCCTCTCTCTATGCAGCCCAGCATTGTTCTGGCTTTAGCTATCACCTTGTCACATTGCTTCGCCGTCTTCAGATCGCTAGACACTATCACTCCAAGGTCCCTCTCTTGCTCCATGCACAACAGCCCTTCACTCCCATCACATACAGCTCTTTTGGATTACCACACCCCAGATACGTAACTCTGCACTTCTTGACATTGAATCCCAGCTGCTATATCTTCGGCCACCGTTTAAGCTTCCTTAAATCACATCTCGTTCTCTGTACTCATTCCCGCATGTCCACTCTGTTGCAAATCTTAGTATCATCTGCAAAAAGACAGACCTTCTATCCCTTCCACAATGTCGCTCACAAAGATGTTGAGCAGGACCAGTCCAACACCAATCCTTGCAGCACTCCACTTAACACTATTCTCTTTTCAGAGTAGGTTCCATTAACCATCACACACTGTCTGTCAACCAGTTTGTAATCCACCCCACCACTTTGGCGCTCATTCCCAAGCTTCTCATTTTATTCACAAGCCTCCTATGCAGGACCGTATCAAAAGCTTTGCTGAAATCCAAGTAGATCACATAGAGTGCTCTTCCTCGATTCAATTCTTTAGTCACCCAATCAAAAGAATCAATCAGATTTGTCTGACAGGACCTTCCCCTGGTGAATCCATGCTGCCTCTGGTCCAGCAATCCTCCTGATTGCAGATAGTTCACTTTCCTTTCCTTCAGCAGTGTCTCCATTACTTTTCCCACCACCAAGGTGTAGCAAACCAGCCTGTAGTTTCCAGCCTCCTCTCTGCTCCTACTCTTATGAAGCAGGACCACCACCGCTCTTCTTCAGTCACTCGGCACCACTTCCGTTTCTAGGGATCTATTGAACAGGTCATACAGCGGATCCTTCAGCACATCTCTGAGCTCCCTCAGTATCCTGGGGTGAACCTCATCAGGCCCCATAGCTTTGACCACTTTCAGTTTTTCTAGCTCTTCCCATATAATCTCTTCTATAAACAGAGTTTTGTCTACTCCATCCCCCTCCAATGTCTTGTTTACCAATGACAATCCTCCTCCAGGATCTTCTTTAGTGAACACCAAAACAAAGTATTTGTTTAATATTTCTGCCTTATCTTTCTCTTTCTACACACATTGATCCTTTGCACCTTTCAATTTCACTATACCACTTCAGACCTTTCTCTGATGTATCTGAAAAATGTTTTGTCACCTCTCTTTCTCTTTGGCAATCCTTTCTTCTGCCTGACATTTTGCTTTCTTGATTACTTTCTTAGTCTCCCTCAGTTTCACCAGATATTCTTCCCTGTGTTCCTCTTTTTGGGATCCTTTATATTTCTTGAATGCTGTTCATTTTGCTTTTATTTTTTCAGGCACCTCCTTTAAGATAGGTTTCTTATTTCTCTTGCTTTTGTTTACTTTTCTAACATATAGATTAGTTGCCTTTGTAATTGCTCCTTTTAGTTTGGCCAACTATTGCACCTCTCTCATTTTCTCCCAGTCTTTTAGTTCTACCTCCAGGTACTTCCCCATTTCAACAAAGTCTGTATTTTTGAAGTTCAAAACTCGGGTCTTCGTGTGACTTCTCTGTATCCTGTTTGCTATATCAAACCATACCGTTTGATGATCACTGGTCCTGAGGTGGGCACCCACTCGAACATCAGAGACATTATCCCAGTTAGTGAACACTAAGTCAAGTATAACTCTCTCCCTCGTGGGTTCCATTACCATTCGTTTGAACAGAGCCCCTTGCAGGGCATCCACTATCCCTCTACTTCTGTTAGATTCTGCAGAAGAGTCTATGTCCAGCAGATTAAAATCTCCAACAATCAACACTTCTCCCTTCTTTCCCACCTTTTGGATGTCTTCAACCAGATCTCTGTCTAGTTCTTCCATTTGAGTCAGAGGCCTGTAAACCACTCCAGTAAAAACTGATGCACCATCATCTTTTTTTTTTTAGATCGGCCCATAATGCTTCTTCTCTACCCCACATTACTTGCAGTTCAGTTGCCATTCCCAGTATTACATTTAATCCCCAGTTCACCCAGTTAAGTGATAGGTCCTCCAAACCCACCTGGTTTGATAGCCTTCTCTCTCCCCAGATAGTTCTGGCCCTTAAAACCCCTCAGATTTGCCAGGTTTTCTTTAAATTTTAACTTACACGGCATCCATAGCAGAAGTAAAGTTACGTGGCAGGGGACCTTGGTGCATGCTGTATTGTGTAAGAATTTACACACATCTCAGGTTCATGCCCTGAAGTACCTACACCCCCTCCCCCCCCAGAACACGCCCCCTCCCCTTTTTGAAAATGTTCGAGATGCCTGCGCTGCTGCGTTTAATCGCATATCCGGGCACTTTTTAAAATACGGTCAGCTTGAGAAAACCCAACTTATTCACGCATCCCCTGACTGATGCGCACGTTGGGCTTTTAAAATTCACCTCATAGTTTGCAACTACAAGGGCTATTTGAAAATTACCTCCCCCCCAACTAAAGTAACAGAAAACCAATTTCAAACACTTGGTGGAGTAAAATAAATAAGACTTACTAGAGATCCTTTATCTTTTGGACTGCTCAACATCAGTTCAGACATTTAAAAATACACTAAGCCTACTAACATTTTATATCAGAGAACCTAAAACTTCTCTTTTATTTAAAGTTTTATTGAGACACCATAATATGTACTGAAACAGTTATAGAAAAAGTGCATAATAGAACAATAAAGATGAAAGTGATCTTTTCTCTACTTAACACAGTGTGTCTGTTATTTTTCATTAACCATTCTAGAAAGTCTCCCTTCCATACCCCCACCCCATATCCCCCCCAAACCTCTGAAGAGCAAACAATAGTAGGGATGTGAATCGTTTTTGAACGATTAAAATTATCGTCAGATAATTTTAAAATCGTCCAAAATCGTTAGAGTGCCCGATACAATACAAATGCCCCCGATTTATCGTCAGGGGCATTTGTATTGTATCGTTAAATAGGGAGCGGGAAAACTGGCACACCAAAAAACATTAAAACCCACCCCGAACCTTTAAAACAAATCCTCCACCCTCCCGAACCCCCCCCCAAATGTTTTAAATTACCTGGGGTCCAGTGGGGGGGGGGGGGTCCCGACGTGATCTCCCTCTCTCTCTGGCCACGACGGTCGCCTGTATGACATAGTGAGGGCAAAGGTAGCGCCGGCGCCATTTTGAAGATAGGCAATACGGCCCACGTGCAGGGGGTCAGGAGGCCCCCCCAAGCTGGCCAAAAGTCCCTGGGGGTCCAGCGGGGGTCCGGGGGTGATCTCCTGGACGCGTGATGTCGGGAACCAGGAACCAAAATGGCGCCGGCGCTACCTTTGCCCTGTCACATGATAAGGGCAAAGGGCCACCGGCGCCATTTCTCTCAACGCAGTCGTGGCCAGAGAGAGAGGGAGATCACGTCGGGACCCCCCCACTGGACCCCAGGTAATTTAAAACATTTTGGGGGGGTTCGGGAGGTTGGGGGATTTGTTTTAAAGGTTCGGGGTGGGTTTTAGGGTTTTTTGGTGTGCCGGTTTTCCCGCCCTCCCCCGATTTTTAACAATTTAAAAAAAAAAAAAAAACACGACGATAAGATTTCCCTCCCCCCCCCAGCCAAAATCGATCGTTAAGACGATCGATCACACGATTCACACCCCTAAACAATAGTATTGCAAGTGTTCATGTATCATATAGTTCACAAAAATGATGAATTCCTCAGTGTATCTGTAACTTGTCCACTCTTCTAGGATGACGTCGGGCGTGTCGCTCTCCATGCCCTGTAGGTCCGCCAAAGCTGGTGGAACTGTCCAAGATGATTATGCTTGTGGGCTGTAATGTTCGCCAAAGTGTGTATTTTGTCCACTTGATATTGAACCACCGCTAGTGTGGGTAAAATGGGTGATTTCCAATACCTAGCAATTTCCACTCTAACAGCAGTAAATATAAAAGAAAGCATTCTATTATCATATTCTAGGTTCGCCCTAAATGGCACACTCAATAACGCATGCTGTGGGTGAATTACCAACTGAGTATTGAACATTTGGCCCACCCGGGCCTCTATCTCAGACCAAATGTTATGAACCAGTGTACATTCCCACCGGATATGTATATAGCTCCCCAGCCCTTGGCAACCTCTCCAACATTTGTCGGAGATGGTAGGGATTATCCTATGTGAGTAAACTGGGCAATAATGCCATTGATATAACAGTTTCAAGGCATTCTCTATCATAGAGGCCGCAATTAGGCCTTTACCCAAGCGTTTAAAGATCCCTTCCCATTCATGCTGAGAATATGCAGTCCCTAGATCTCTTTCCCATGCAAGTAGGTGTTTAGACTTAGTGAACGGTGTCCGGCACAGCAGAGAATAAATTATGGACATCAATTTGGCGGCATGATCAGTCTTCTGACATACCTCAAAATCTGATGTATCCTGTTGTAGATGACCCTTAATAATGGTTACATGGGCAAAATGCCGTAACTACAAATAAGGATAAATGTCAGAATTTAACAAATCAAATTTTATTTGTAAATCCGGGAAAGAGATCACCCTTGTTGTGCCAAGCCTTGAAAGATGGATTCTCATAGCCTGGTGAAAAGAGAGTATTCGCACATAGATATGTACTCCGATGGTATTCCCTGGATCCAATGAGAAGAGAGCCCTTTTTAATCCATAGGTCTAGAGGGATTTCATAGAAGGCGGTAGGATAGCTGTAGGTTGTATTTTCCATATATTTTTAGGTTGCCAAAGTATACTGGTGAGAGGAACGTCCCCATCAATTGTTGGCTAAATTGTACCCACTGTTTTAGATTAGACCATCTGTGCCAGTCTACCAATGTTTTGAATTGTGCCGCTATAAAGTAACGTTCAAGGTGGGGAACCCCTAATACACCCTGAGTCTGGTGTTGATACATAATATATGTCGTGCTATCCTGGGTTTTTTGCCTCCCCAAATGTACATCATTAGTCTCTTCTGCCATTTCAAAAAAATGTTGCCTGGGTACTATAATTGGTAGTGTTTGAAAGAGATAAAGTAATTTGGGCAAAGCCATCATTTTAATAGTCGCAATCCTTCCCAACCAGGATATTTGGTATCTGTTCCATTCTTCTAAATCCCTTACTATCTTCAACCATACCACATCATAGTTTATTTGAAAGAGATCATAAATGGCACTTAAGTAAACCCCTAGATATTTTATTTTCTTAGACGCCCATCGGAATTTATATTGGGCCCGCAATGTGTTTGCTTCAAGAGTATTGGTAGTTATATTGAGAATTTTAGACTTTTTCCAATTGATGCGGAACCCAGATAACTTAAAGTTTTCCATTTCATTAGTTAAATCGGGAAGAGATACCTCTGGATCAGTAACGGTTAGCAGGACATTGTCAGCGAATAACGATAGTTTAGAGACAAAGTGCCCCACTGTTATTCCTCTAATATCCGGATTACTCCTCACCTTTATGGCAAATGGCTCTAAAAACATAGCAAACAGGAGTGGGGACAGGGTGCAACCCTGTCTCGTGCCTCTCCGCACTGGGAAGGTAGAGGAATACCCTCCATTGACCTTAATATAGGCCATGGGAGTACTGTACAGCTGTTGTAACCATTGGAGGAAATATTGACCAAATTTCATTCTCTGCAATAACATAAAAAGATAAGGCCAATGTACCATATCAAAGGCTTTCTCGGCGTTAACCGAGAGAGCCAGTGTAGGGATTTCATGTTTTTTCACCCACCAGAATATATCCACGATTTTATGAACATTATCGCTTGCTTGCCTACCCGGAATAAATCCAGCTTGATCAAGGTGTATGATGGAAGCTATAAAACTATTCAGGCGGGTTGTTAAAATTTTAGCTAGTATCTTTAAATCAATATTGATCAAAGAAATTGGTCAATAAGAACCACATAAGGCTGGATCTCTGCCCAGTTTGGGTAGAATTGTAATACCAGCGGTGTTGGCCGCAGGAGAAAGCGGTGTCCCAGTTCTTGGAGCTGTAAAATATTTTACCAGGATAGGTGTTAACTGACTGGCCATCGAGCCCTGGTGATTTTCCGGGTTTCAGAGATTTTATGGCTATTGATATTTCAGCCTCTGTTATGTCTTTATCTAATACAGCTTGTTGGGCCTCAGTAAGTTCTGGTAAACTTAATGAGTTTAAATAGTGATCTATCTCCTCCGTATTAATATCCCCATCCCCGGAGTATAAGTCCGAAAAAAACTGATGGAATCTCTGCTGTATAGAGGTATTGTCTGTTAGCACGTTGCCGTCTTGTTGTTTTACTTTTATTATGATAGATTGCGCCTGCTGTTGTTTTAGTGTATGAGCCAGCAATCTTCCCGCTTTATTTCCACCCTCGAAATATTTTTGTTTCAGAATATCCAGTTGATGTGTGAGGACTGCGGAGTCCAATGCCTCTAGTTGACCTTGTAACTCATTGAGTTGCATGTTAGTGTTTTTTGGGCCTCCTTGGGTTTTGTGGAGTTTCTCTATGGCCTTAAGTTGGGATAATAAATCAGCCCTGTCAGCCTTTCGTTGTTTCTTTATGAACGCTGCTCTAGCAATACATTTACCCCGGAGAACTGCCTTTAAACAGTCCCACACTACCACCGGATTTACTTCCCCTGTGCCATTAATGGTTAAATATTCAGACATGTCAGATTTTATCTGTGTCACGTAAGCATCGTCGGCCAATAGTGAGTCATTTAGTCTCCAGTACCTGAGACCTTTATCATAGTCCTGGATTCTCAGCGTAAACCAGATAGGAGAATGATCAGACCACAGAATGGGTTCAATATCAACCGCTCCTATCCTGAGAAGTAAACCTGCGCTAGTCATAAACATATCTAAGCGAGAATAGCTCTTGTGTGGGTGAGAAAAAAAAAGTATAATTATGAGATTTGGGAAATCTAGACCTCCATATATCAATTAAGCCTTGACTTCTCATGAGCTCTTTCAATGCACTTCACACAGTTTTAGAATCGTTACTCTGGCCCTTTGAGTTGTCTAAGTTGGGGTTGAGGATCAAATTAAAATCCCCACCTATGATCGAACTTCCTTCCATCCTGGTAGCTAGGATAGAAGCGAGTGATTGGTAGAAGACATCTTTATGTAATGTAGGCCCATAAACTGATACCAAAGAATAAATATCTCCCCCCTATGGACAGTTTTACCAGGAGATATCTACCATGAGGATCAGAGTATGTTTCTTTCAATTCGAAATGAAGATCTTTATGAATCAATATTCCCACTCTGGAGTATTTAGAAGAAGGGGAGGCTGCCACCTAGAACTGATGAGGAAATTTGTCACATTTCAATAACCCCTGGTATCTTTTCCTGAGATGTGTCTCCTGGAGGAATACTACAACTGCTTTTAGCCTCTCTAGTTCCTTAAAAAGCAGGTTACATTTTCTCAGAGTATTAACGCCTTTAACATTTAAAGACAGAAAGTTAAACATCGCCTTACTGATAGAAGTCTCCCCCTTCCATATTATCCAGTACATCCACAATAGCCATAGCAATTAATACACCCATATGGAGAGTTAGAGTGTCAGTAGAGGAAACCCACCCAAGAAAGAAAACTATCACCCACATAGTAGGATTGCTGCCCTGGTTGATCCCATACCCCTCCCCTCCCCCCACCTTCCCTATAGCCCGGGATACCTTTATTATATCCCTGATTCTATTGGAGGAAGTCATGCTGCACTCCCTTTGATTTCCACAACCAAGAAACTATAACATGCAAGAACAATGTGCCATTTATGTATGGGTAATAGGCATTTGGAACTCTTAGGCAAGTAGCCCAATCATAGAAACTGAACTTGATAAGCAAACATTAGATATACCATCTCACTCCAATGAGATCTCAGTCTTGCTTAACTCCATGTATTGAGAACCAGCATAGTGACAGTCAATCACGTGGGATCGCTGTCTTTACCATTGCCAGTGGAATTTCTCTGTAGCTGTCATCTGCCTTTCAAGACACTCTGCCATCTCGGTTGAAGTATTATCCTGCTAGTACTTTTATTCGCGGTGAGACATTCAGACTGTGGTATCTCAATCCAGCCTCTCTGAGTGGAGCCGCTGCCTCGTCGACTGTTTTAGCTCGATGTGAGATTCCTTGAAGCATAAATACTATCCTATGGGGGGGGAATAGCCATCTATATCTGATGTTGGCCGCGGTCAGCTGAGCTGTAATGCAACAAAATTCTTGCCGTTTCCACAAGGTAATAGCGGACAGATCTGCGAAGATGGCGATTTTGTGTCCTTCCCATGTCCATGACCGTTGTTTCCTGGCAGGATTGAATATTTTTTCTTTTTGAGCATATGAGTGATAACATACCACAATGTCATGAGTTTTGTTCGCCACTCTAGGTCCAAGGGTTCTATGGGCTCTGTCAATACAGATATCGTGAACCTCTGGATCCTCAGTTGCACCCGTGCTCTCCATAAGGAATAAAGATATTTTTCTCACCACTGTTATGCAGTCAGCATATTTCTCTATATCCGGGACGCCACGAATCCTGATGTTACACCTGCGGCTGCGGTTCTCTATATCTTCTAATTTATCCGATAGTGCTTGACATGTGGTTTGTAGATTATCATGGTCCCTGCGGAGCTCATTCCAGCTCTTCCCCTGCACATTGAGGTGAGTCTCTACCTCATCAGTCTGTCGGCCTATCTCTGCCGTGTCTTCCCAGATCTCTTCTATTAAGGCACACATCTCTGATTTGTAATTCTTGAGATCCTGCCTTAGTTCCATGAACCAGCCATGCATTTCTTCGCGGGTGGGATAATTGCCGCTCTGTTCGCCGAGTCCGGCACATTCCTCCTCCATTTCAGTGATTGCCTCATCCGTCGCCATCTTGGAACGCGGGTCCTCTGGATCATTGCCGCTCTTAGGAGTATTTGCGAAGGTCCGCTGGTTTTTTCTTAGCCGACAACAGCTGAGTGATCGGGAGAGTTTTATGGAGCGATATTTGTAGTTTGCGAACTCCGATGTGAGCAAATGGCATGCAAAAAAGCCCGGTATGAATGGAGAGCAGAGATTTAGGCTGCTCGCATAGGGAGTGACATCACTTTCTCCTAAAATATTGTTTTAAGGTGAAGTGTATGATTCTGTCTTCATCAGATAGTTTGCTCTCATTACAGAGTTAGGGACCTAGATCTTCCTAATGAAAATTTACTCCACTGAGTCCCGAAATTTTGGACCCTAAAAAAGTAGGTGGTCTCACAAGGTGGGGTCAGATCACGGGAAGTAGGTTAGGAACCCAACTCTGTTTTCCAGGGCAAGGCACCTAGCTTAGGAACTTAAATGTAGACAAATAAATAGCAGACCTTATTTAGGTTTCTAATTTATGTACTTTAAATACATTTAGGTGCTTAGATTTTTATGAATATAAAATAAATATCAAACTTATTGATTCCTATGGTACTGCTTTTCCAGAAGTCTACCTTATTTGACTGTACATTCAAACCAGCTGCCATATCCAGCACACAGCATGCATATATTTATTTTTATCACCTTTAATTATTTGTCTGCCTAATAAAAATTACTGGACTTCATCCTATTTTGATGAGGAATTAAGAAATCTCCTCATTTCTCAGTTCCAAATAGTGAATGTGCTAAAATATCTAGGAATCTCTTGTTAAATTATTTTTATTTAAAACAGAGTATTTCACCAAGTGAAGCTGGCACTGGCAAGTGCTCCTTGATAAAAATTGGTAGCACATCACTGTTTCTAGATGTTGGAATGTAGGTTTTTAAGATCAGTTCTTTTCCTACCAGCTCACTTTACTCCCTCCCTTGGAAAAGCACCAGGAACTGTGAGACCTTATTAATAAACCTAGTAACATAATAGATGTGGGTAGATAAGTACCATTTGGTCCATAGAATCTCTTTCTGGTTGCCCCTGCCTACACACTAAAGCTAATGATATTTTTCATCTGTCAGCTATATAAGCTTGACACCTACACTGCTCTAGCTCTTGTTTCTATCTTTAACAGCCAGTTGATGATATTTTGAATTTAGTATACATTACATGATTTGAGTAATTAGTTTATTAACATTATAACTAGATTCTTTGTTGGTTATAACACCTTTTATTGGACCAGCATAAGAATAATTGGAGCACAATGTAGTGCATGAGTTTGAGACTTCATACTTTTTCTAAATATGACTACTAGAGACCTAAATGTAGGGGAATTTTCAGTCAAAAATTTAGTTACCTGAGTTCAACTAAAAATTCATCTAAATTGAGGTACTTAATTAAGCACCAGGGAGCCTAACTATCAAACCTATCTACAAGTGGACACATGGAGATGAATGCAAATATTTTATAAACTGTGTGGTGGGAGCTGCACAGCTTATAATATACTTCATATTTCTGCTCCAAAAGTACTTGCAAATATTTCCAGTGCAAGAAAATGCATACTTTCTTTACCAATTATGTAAACATACGTGTCTATATTTTATGCACAAAATTGTGACACACAAAGAAACCCCCCGAATTTAATGTGGAGGCAGGTATATTTTAAAGTATGCGTGTATACTTGGAATCACCAGTTCGCTGCTACCAGTTCTCCCAGTTTCTTCTCCAGTTCACCTAGTCCCTCTAGCACTTCACCCTGAATCCCTACCACATCACCTACAACTCCCAACCAAAAACTCAGACAATAGACAAGTCTGATTTCACTTGCACCAGTGAATTAGCAGGTGTAAAAGTTTAAGAACAAATTGAGTAATGTATGCATGTATATTTCTTACAAAATAGCAACTTTTGCACATACCCCAGAAAGCCCCTAGACCCAGGGGTGGTTCTATAGAGGCAGGGTGAGGCAGCCACTTCAGGTGGCAAAAATTTGAGGTGGCAAAAAATGTCCCCCCCTTCCAAAGAAAAACCTGCCCCTGCAGCGACTGCCTCAGTGTCTCACATTATCAGAGTGGCACAGGTTTTAAAACAGAGGTGCAGCATGAGCGCCCCACATCAGTGTGGCATGCAGGCTCACCACTTTATTCTGCCTGGTATTGTACTGCTTTATTGAGCATGCAGCAGGGCTGAAGCGAAGATACGGTTGGGGTCCCCTTGCTTGCTGGCTCATCTTGCCCTGCTCAAATTGTATAAGACAAGTATTAATAAAGGATTAAAATGTGATTAAATAGTTTCCTTTATGTGTAAGGATAAAATAGCATGCATGCAAGAATGTGCTATTTTATACATGTCAAGAGTATGCATGTATTTTCAGTTTTACACATTTATTTTACTGGTGAAAAAAGGGGCAATCTAGGCAGGGGCGGCTCCAATCTGCTGCCTGTAGTGAAGAAAGAAATAGTGCCCCCCCCCCCCTCCCAACTTAACGCAGGTCAAATCAGCAAGAAAGCAAAAAAAGGGGGGATTCCCCTTGACATTTAACCCCTTTTGCTAAAATGCCCCACTCTACACATTCACACTCACCATTCATACCATTTAAAAATCCACACCTAAGACCGCCTCATTTATTCACTCTCCCCCTATATAATTGTATATAATTTTACCTACTTGATCTCCGTTTACCAAATCTTCCCTATTGTCGGTTCCTTCTACCAATCCTGCGTCTCTAACCAACAACTATTTCAACATGTTCGCAGCTCCACTTGAAAAAACTTTTGTAAAGGGCAAGTATTAATAAAGGATTGAAATGTGATTAAATGGTTTCCTTTATGTGTAAGGATATAGTTTTGTATTAGGAAACTGAATTCCTTCAGTGTTATGAGACCATGCATGCTATTTTCCCATATATATGCTATTTATATCTGTGAAATGCCTTTTGAAAATTCACCCCTATGAGCCTAAATTTTAAATCTATCCATGGACCAGCATTTTGTGCTTGTGGATGTGTGGAGATTAATGCTATTATTTTCTAAACTGTGCGGCAGGAGTGCTATGCAGTTTTTAAAATGCCATGTAGATCTATTCCAAAAATATGCATTTCAGTATGTGAAAATATTTCCAATGCAATAAAATGCATACTTTACTCATTTTAAAATATGTGCAAAATAATCATGCTAATATGCAAACAAGCAGAATAAAATGTACCTGCCAGTATGTTTAAAAGTATGTGCGAGTACTTAGAATCACCAGTTCACCGATGCCTCCACCAGTTTCCCCAGTCCTTCTCCAGTTCATTTAGACCCTCTAGCATGTCACCCTAAATACCCACCACTACACCCACAGCTACCAACCAAAAATTTCAGACAGACAACAGACAAGTCTGATTTCATTTGTGTCAGTTAGTAGAGGTAAAAATGGACAAACAAATGCAATAATGTATACCTGTGTATCTCTTATAAAACCAACAACTTCTGCCTGTATTTCTTAACCCCCACCTGGAATGCCTCAGATCTCCCCTTAAACCCCCAGTAAAATGTGCGTGCAAAAACGAAACTATGTGAATACTCACGACGTAGCTAAAATAGCATGTGGGCATGTACAATTTCCCATATTTTATCTAACACTTAGGAGGTCATTTTCTAAAGGAATTGCACGCGATACCTAGATGAGGGTGGAGTCAGGGCGATACCTAGATGAGGGTGGAGTCAGGGCGGAGTCCGCACAAGAAGGGGAGGAGTCGGGGCGGCATCAGGGCAGACTCCGCAATGACTTCGCTGACTGCGAAAGGTAAGACTCCTTATTGCCGCCAGTAGTGTGCCCAATAGCACCACCTTTCACGGTGGCACTATTAGGTGCGAAAGCCAGCAGCGATCGCAGGCCCGCCCCGCGTTTCATCCTCCCTGCCCCCGTTACCGCGTGATTCATAGAGCTGTGCATCGTTAGAAAATCCAGCTCTTAGTCTCCCATCCCCCCTCGAAAAGGAAAACGGTCGTTTCTGTATACAATTTAGTATTTGTATACATAGTAAGATGCAGTAACTACCCTGCGTCAGTTAAATGTTTACTAGTAAAAGGTTATTTTTAAATTCTTTAAGGTCAATGCAATAGAATTTCTGAAATGCAGCCATCTTTGGATTAGTTATAAATTATATCAAACATACACCATATTAGACAGGCCCATAATGGCTTTGGTGGCATGAATCAATCATATGTGTTGTAGTTTGTGAAACCCTTCCAAGCACATGGATATACCATCACAAAGTACATCATCCCATTAGAAAATCCCATTGCAGTACTCATCCATTGGTTTTTAATGACAAATTCAGTTTATTAGTATGGCAATTATATCAAGTAATGACCTCTGTCCATCATTAGCAGCATTCTCCCAGTATTTTAGGCATTCACTGGATATTGGCGTGAATATGCTAAACCAGGTTTGCTTTCCTATATTTTGATTAAAATTCATCTTATTCATTTCAATTTATAACCTTAAAGTCTACCCAGAGCAAATAGTCTCCTGATAGTTTTAATATATTTCTTATATAGCATGTGATATATGCTGTATTTTCATAAAGGTGAATTTTCAAAAGTTGTGCGCACAAAAATATAGCACTTACACATGTAAAATAGCATATACTCGAGTACATGCTGTTTTAAAAATTGCAACATGCACGCGTAAATCAGGGTCCATGAAAACGTTTACCCATGTAAAAAAAAAGGGCGGGCCAGGGGTGTTCTGGGGAGGGGCCAACATTTATATAAGTTGGTATTTTAGAAGCAATTAACACATGTAAATGTGACACCGTACTCCTGCTCAATATCAGTGGTAAGTAACGTAAACATCTTAAAAATGAAAAAAAATGACTGGCTGGAGGATCTGGGTGAAATGCTGATGCACCGGGCGAACTGGTAGACTAATTAGTAAAACTGGCTATTTCATTGTCGCGCACATGTTAGAAAATCCTCCAGCCTACTCGTGTAAAAGCCATCTTCTGGAGGGTAAATGCGTCGAAGTTGCACATGTAAACATGTATTTATGTAACTCTTTAAAACTGGAAATAAGGATAAGCCTGTATATCATTTGCACTCACTTATCTGCCTAAATTTGACTTCTCTGGCTAAGTAGCACCTGTGCTGCTACATAGAGAGACAAGTTCAAACTGTTTAGCCAGACAAATTCCAATTTATCTGATTAAGAAGCAGCAAGGCGCTACTTAGCCAGATAAAGCTGAAAAGTGCTACTTCCGTCTAAGTCAGTGGTTCTCAACCCTGTCCTGGGGACCCCCCCAGCCAGTCGGGTTTTCATGATATCCACAATGAATGTGCATGAGAGAAAATTTGCATGTTATGGAGGCAGTGTATGCAAATTTTCTCTCATGCATATTCATTGTGGATATCATGAAAACCCGACTGGCTGGGGGGGTCCCCAGGACAGGGTTGAGAACCACTGGTCTAAGTAGTTGTGCAAGTAGCACTTTTCACACTTATTTGGCTAAGCAGGATAGTAGCCAGACAAGTCTTATCTGGCTAAGTCAGCCAGATGAGTCTGCAACCGCTACTTACCTGGCTATCTGATTTAGACCTAGATTCATCATTCTTCTATAAAAGGGGCGGGGTAATAGTGTGCAGCTGGCCGCATCACAGCAGTGCATTTTCATGATGCAGTAGTTATTGCATGCGTTAGGGCCACATCGCGTTTTAAAGAATGACCCCCTTAGCAAAGAGGCGGATACGTAAAAAAGAAATGCCAATACGAGATAGCCAGATAAGTAGTCTTTTAAGACTTAACCATCTAAGTAGCATTTTTCAGACTTATCTGGCTATCTTACTTGGCCGACTAAGTCTGAAAAGTTCTACTTAGATGAACAAGGCCCTGCTCGCGTAAATCCGCCCGGATTTACGCGAGCAGGGCCTTGCGCGCCGGTGTGCCTATGTTCCATAGGCCTACCGGCGCGCGCAGAGCCCCGGGACTCTGCGCGCGCCCGGGGCGTTCCGGGGGCGTGGCCGCGCCCTCCGGAACCGCCCCCGGGTCGCATCTCGGTGCGCTTACGTCTCCCTCCGGGAGGCGTAAATCCCTGGACAAAGGTAGGGGGGGGTGGGTTAGGTAGAGGAAGGGAGGGGAGAGCGAAAGAGAGTTCCCTCCGAGGCCACTCCGATTTCGGAGCGGCCTCGGAGGGAACGGAGGCAGGCTGCGCGGCTCGGCGCGCGCCGGCTGCCCAAAATCGGCAGCCTTGCGCGCGCCGATCCTGTATTTTAGCAGATACGCGCGGCTACGCGCATATCTACTAAAATCCAGCGTACTTTTGTTTGCGACTGATGCGCCAACAAAAATCTACCCCTAAGTGTATATGGGTGAAGTTCTTTCCACATCCTGAATCCACCAGGGCCTGGGAGGGCATCTCATTCAGCTCCACTGAAATTACAAACTCTGAAAGTTCCCTTTCCCCCCATGTCCCATCTACCAAGTAACATCTTTGCATTTTTGCCCACTCTTGCTGCCATTCTTCCTTCTCATGTTCAGGACAATCCTTGACAATGTGCTCATTTGCTCCACAATGGGAGCATGCCTGTGGGATTTGTTCCATTGTAAGTCCCATGGTTCCCACAAAGAGTTCATTTCCTTTCTTCTGTTGACTGCGCTCAGCCTTGCACCACTTCTGTAGCTTGCGCTCCCATTAAAAATATAAGAACATAAGAAATTGCCATACTGGGTCAGACCAATGATCCATCAAGCCCAGCATCCTGTTTCCAACAGTGGCCAATCCAGGCTATAAGTACCTGGCAAAAACCCAAACACTAAGTAGATCCCATGCTACTGATGCAAGTAATAGCAGTGGCTATTCTCTAAGCCAGCTTGATTAATAGCCATTAATGAACTTCTCCTTCATGAACTTATCCAAACCTTTTTTGAACCCAGCTATACTAACTGCACTAACCACATCAAATGGCAAAAATTCCAGAGCTTAATTGTACATTGAGTGAAATAGAATTTTCTCCAATTAGTTTTAAATGTGCTAATTGGAATGGAATGCCCCCTAGTCCTTCTATTATCCGAAAGAGTAAATAACCGATTCACATTTACCCATTTTAGGCCTCTCATAATTTTAAAGGCCTCTATCATATTCCCCCCTCAGCCATCTCTTCTCCAAGCTGAACATTCTTAACCTCTTTAGACTTTCCTCATAGGGAAGCTGTTCCATCCCCTTTATCATTTTGGTCGTTCTTCGCTGTACTTTCTCCATCGCAATAATATCTTTGAGATGCGGCGACCAGAATTGTACACAATACTCAAGTTGCACTCTCACCATGGAGCAATACTGAGGCATTATGATATTTTACATTTTATTTACCATTCCCTTCCTAATGATTCCTAACATTCTGTTTGCTTTTTTGACTGCTGCAGCACACTGAGCCGAAGATTTCAATGTATTATCCACTCTGACGCCTAGATCTTTTTCCTGGGTTCCTAATATGGAGCCTAACATTATGTAACTACAGCATGGATTATTTTTTCCTAAATGCATCACCATGCACTTGTCCACATTAAAATTCATCTGCCATTTGGATGCCCAATCTTCCAGTCTTGTAAGGTCCTCCTGCAATATATCACAATCCACTTGCCATTTAACTACTCTGAATAATTTTGTATCTTCTGCAAATTTCATTACCTCACTCATTGTATTGCTTTCCAGATCATTTATAAATATATTGAAAAGCACCAGTCCATGTACTCCACTGTTTACCCTTTTCCCACTGAGAAAATTGACCATTTAATTCTATTCTCTGTTCCCTGTCTTTTAATCTGTTTGTAATCCTCAAAAGGACACCACCTCTTATCCCATGACTTTTTAGTTTCATTAGAAACCTCTCATGAGGGACTTTGTCAAACACCTTCTGAAAACCCAAATACACTACATCTACTGGTTCATCTTTATCCACATGTTTATTAACAGCTTCAAAAAAATGAACAGATTTGTGAGGCAAGACTTGCCTTGGGTAAATCCATGCTGACTGTGTTCCATTAAACCATGTCTTTCTATATGGTTTGTGATTTTGATCTTTAGAATAGTTTCCACTATTTTTCCTGACACTGAAGTCAGGCTCACTGGTCTATAGTTTCCTGGATCACCCCTGGAGCCCTTTTTAAATATTGGGGTTATAGTGTCTTCAGGTACAATGGATGATTTTAATAATAGCTTAAAAATTATAACTAATAGATCTGAAATTTCATTTTTTAATTCCTTTAGAACCCTGGGGTGCATACCATCTGGTCCAGATGATTTGCCACTCTTTTGCTTTTCAATCTGGCCTACTACATCTTCCAGGCTCATAGTGATTTGGTTCAGTTCATCTGGCTCATCACCCTTGAAAACCATCTCCGGAACCAGAATCTCCCCAACATTCTCATTAGTAAACACAGAAGCAAAGAATTCACTTAGTTTTTCTGCAATGGCCTTATCTTTCCTAAGAGCTCCTTTAACACCTCAGTTATCTAACAGTCCAACTGACTGCCTCACAGATTTCTTTCTTCGGATATATTTTTAAAAGTTTGTATTATGTTTTTGCCTCTACGGCCAACTTCATTTCAAATTCTCTCTTAGTCTGCTTTATCAATGTTTTACACTAAACTTGACAATGCTTATGCTTTTTCCCATTTTCTTTAGATGGATCCTTCTTCCAATTTTTGAAGGATGTTTTTTTAGCCTCTTTCACCTCACCTTTTAACCATGCTGGTAATCATTTTGCCTTCCTCCCACCTTTCTTTATGCATGGAATACATTTGGATTGCACTTCTAAGATTGTTTAAAAATACAATGT
Organism: Rhinatrema bivittatum; assembly: GCF_901001135.1. NCBI lineage: Eukaryota > Metazoa > Chordata > Amphibia > Gymnophiona > Rhinatrematidae > Rhinatrema > Rhinatrema bivittatum. The sequence goes on along the minus strand of NC_042622.1, from coordinate 52,748,366 downwards.
CCATACCTGTTGTACACTTTGCAGCTGCACCTTTCAGTTTTTTCTAAATATTTTCATTTTATCAAAGTTTCCCTTTTGAAAATTTACAGGGTCATGCATGAAAGTGCGTTATAGCGTTTTCGCGTGAGATAATGCATTATCATGTTATGATCTCTATTGCCAAGTAGCCCCACCTCTCTCACCAAATCCTGCATTCCACTAAGAATTAAATCTAAAATAACTCCCTATCTCGTTAGTTCCTGAACCAATTGCTCCATGAAGCAGTCATTTATTCCATCCAGGAACTTTATGTCTCTAGCATGTCCTGATGTTACATTTACCCAGTCAATATTGAGGTAATTGAAATCACCCATTATTACAGCACTGCCAAATTGGTTAGCTTCCCTGATCTCTCTTAGCATTTCATCATCTGTCTGATCATTTTGGCCAGGTGAATGATAGGAGTATATTATCACTATACTCTTACCCAGCACTCATGGGATTTCTACCCATATAGATTCTATTGAGCATTTTGTCTCTTGTATGATTTTTATCCTGTTGGACTCTATACCCTCCTGGACATAAATTGCTATACCCCCACCAAGTTGATCCTCCCTATCATTTCAGTATATTTTGTACCCTGATATAGCACTGTTCCATTGGTTATTCTCCTTCCCCCAGGTCTCTGAGATGCCAATTATGTCCTTCTCATCATTCAAAGCTATACATTCTAACTCTCCCATCTTACTTCTTAGACTTCTGGCATTGGCATACAGACATTTCAAAGTGCATTTTTTGTTTGTATTAACCTTCTTTTCAGTTGATAAGGATAATTTGGAATTCTTTAGCTCAGGTGTTTCTTTACTTATAGGCACATGGGCTAATTTTGCTTTTATGGGAACCTCTCTGTTGGGATGCCCTAACTCTTGTTTCATTAGTATCCTTCAAAGATATTCTTCCAAACCATGCCCTCCAGAGTGACTGCTGGATTTTCCCCTTGTTCTAGTTTAAAAGCTGTTCTCTCCTTTTTAAAGGTTAGCGCCAGCAGCCTGGTTCCATTTTGGTTAAGGTGAAGCCCGTCCTTTCGGAAAAGTCTCCTCCTTCCCCAAAAGGTTATCCAGTTCCTTACAAAACTGAATCCCTCTTCCCTGCACCATCGTCTCATCCACGCATTGAGACTCCGTAGCTCTGCTGTCTCTGGGAACCTGCATGTGGAACAGGGAGCAATTTAGAGAATGCCACATTGGAGGTTCTGGACTTCAGTTTTCTACCTAAAATCCTAAATTTGGCTTTCAGAACCTCTCTCCCACATTTTCCTATGTCGTTGGTGCCCACATGTACCACGACAGCCGGCTCCTCCCCAGCACTGTCTATAATCCTATCTAGTTGATGCATTATGTTGGCCACCTTCGCATCAGGCAGGGAAATTACCAGGCGGTCCTAATATCCACCAGCCACCCAGCTATCTACATTTCTAATAATCATGTCATCAGCGATGATGGCCGACCTAGCGCTTCCCTCCTGGGCGACTTGTCCTCAGTGCGAGAGGACAATGCATCACCTGGAGAGCAGGTCCTTGCTACAGGATCACTTCCTGCTATACCAGGGTGATGCTCTCCAACTTTCAGATCCAACGCAGCACTAGGGCTGCCAGACTAATCCTCAAGCCATAGGTTGCCCTCATCAGTATGATCTTCTTTCTTATGGTAGGAGCTTGTCTGCCGGGCTTGTTCTGCTTTAAGTTTATCACTTCGCTCAATGGACTCCTCATTTTTTTTTTTTTGACACAGGAGCAACACTCTTCCTGATGTCCATTCCCAGCATGCAGTGAGCAAAAGGAAAAAGTGTCTGGACCTTTGCTACCCAGGTGGGCAGGTATCTCACAGACTCCCTTTTTCTTCCGACTCCACAGTCATTCCTGCTTTGAATGTCTTCTCTTGTAAATGTCCACTCTAGCCTCTAGTGCTGGCTGAGTCCATGGCTTCACTTCCTTGGTAACAGCAATCTCTGGCCAAATACCCTCTTTCCGCAGTAGAAATAAACTATGTCCTGAGTACGGAGGCATAGCTTTCCTGCTCCATGGATTGTTGTTGAGATCCTGTTTTCTCACTGCCATGATAGGGAGCCTGTCTTTCTAACCTCCACACCACTTTTGGCATCTGCCAATTCCAGTGCTGCTTTCTCCAGGGTAAATCCTGGGTGCCAACACACCCAATTCTACATAGGCCAGTCCAGCCCAACTAGGAACTGTTCCAGGAGGACCTGGCTGGCAATCTCAAGTCCTGTCTTCGTCATCTTTTAGTCAATGGAAAAGGTGAAATATAATATGCTAAAAGAACATGCTATCAATTGGTTAATCCAGAAGGATAATTTAAGATTTTTTGTAATATTGGGCATACTTCTGCATTTTATATACAAGAAATAAAAAAAAAATTAATTAAAAAGAAGTTTTTGAATGTGTAATAAAAAAAGGAGAGGTTTTTGTAGACCAGTGAATGTGTCAACTGGTTTGGGACTCAGCCAGTGGTGCTTTCCATCAGTACTGAGGTCTTTTCCTCTCAATATAATTTTAGTATAATCCATAGTATTTAAAAGATATATTTTTGTAGAATTAAGCTCTGAGATATACGCTGCCATTCTTTTTGTGTTTATTGTAAACCAGTGTTTCCCTTATAGAATTTAATAGGTTTCTGTTATGTAACAGGATGACAGTTTTAACCATGGAAAAGTTGGCTCCCCATCAGGATTGGCTAAGTATGTGGTCCGGCTAGTTTCCAGCCCAGCTGTCAGGCGGGCAGTCCTTTCAAAATTCTTCAAGAACACATCCAGGTCTTTACCCACCTTCATCTTAAACAGAATTGGAGGTAGAGGGTGCGTCTGCATCAGGAGGGTTTACATTGCTTTGGCTAACTGGTTCGGTGTCACCTGCCTCTGCCCAAACTATTCAGTCAAGATATGCACTGCTCCCCAGGTATTTTGCTGCCCTTCAGTGAGAGCCTGTATCACTTGCTGCATGGTAACCTACTGGCTCTAAATTGTTCACTAGTATTTTCACAAAACACACATACACACACACACACAATCTGCCTGTTCCCTCTCCTGGAATAGCTATCCTCCTTAGCCTGCTATAAATTAAATTCTTAGCCACTGCTGCAGTGAGGCCCCAGAAGAGATGAGGAAAAAAAAATTCCCCTTGTTTTCTTTCTTTTGGTATCATTTTCTGCCTATGTCAAGTTTATGCAGAAATCCCACTGATAACACCATATGTGGCACCATGAGCGGTCTTGGGTTAGCCAGAGAACAGACTCAGACTGGGCTCTGGCAAAAACCTTTCATAAACTTCTTTATTAGTGATAAGAAGCAAGAACATAAACAGCGGTACTTTTCCTTCGTCATGCTTATCTTCTCCTAACTTCCAGAGTCTCTTCAATTTTCTGTTTCTTTTCTCCCCCATCTGTCTTCTCCATTTTCTTACCTTGCTGTCTCTGACGTTAATCTATCCCTTTCATCTCTTTTTTGCTTTTACCCACTCCAGACTAGATTTTGCTTCTTCTCCCCTCCCTCATTCTCCAATCCTCAATCTCCTTTTTCCCTACCAAATTTATATCTCCCACCCAGGTCATTTCCCCACTTTTTTACCCCTCCACAATCCTCTCATTCCCTCTCCGTCCTCACTCATTCCTCAATCTGTTTCCCCTTTCTATTTCACCCACTCTCTAATCCCCCCATTTCTACCCTCTGTACTCAACTCCCTGCTCAGCCCTCAACTGCTATCTTCTGCCTTTCATCCCTCATTAGCCCCAGCTTCTGGTTTCATTCTTTGTCTCCCATTCCTCAGCCCTTTTCTTTTTTTGCTTATCCACTACCCTGTCTCACATTATTCCACTTTCACCTCTTCTGTCCCATTTTCATCCTCACATCTTTCACAGCCCATCCTTTCCCTCTGTCTTTCACATCCTCAATCCCCTGCCTGCATTTCTTTGTATTGCCTCTTGCCCATTCCCCAGCCTTCCAGGTTCTTGATTGACACAATATCACAACTCCCATCCCCGCCCTTTAGTCCATCTTCTCATGCCCCCATTTCACATCCATATCTTCATCTCATGCCTAACAGACTGTTGAACACACCTACATGCATACTCCCTCCCATCTGCTGAATCCCTGCTGTCCCCCCCCCCCATCCCTTCTTAGTTTCCAAATCCCCATTCTCAGTCCTCACCCATCCCCGAGACCCTGCTCTCTACCCACCCAACCTCGAAGATCCTGTCTGCTCCTAATCCCCAAGTCACCACTCTCCCACACAATCTCGGAGTGCCTGCTCTCTCCTGCCATCCCTGAGTTCCCTGCTCAATCTGGGAGTACCCATGCTCTGCTCCCACCCTGGGAGGCCCCCCCTTCTTTCCTTACCCAGCAATCTGGGGTCCCTGCTCTCTTTTCCTCTCACTGTTCCTACCCACCAACACAGATTCACATTCCCCATCCTAAAGTTCCCAATCTTTCTCCCTTCCCTATATATCTCATCATCTCCCTAGGTCACTATTGCAATATATCCCCTGCTCTCTCCCCCTAGAGCTTAGAGCTTGTTTCTGTTTTGCTTCTGCTCCTTGCCTGCCTTTCCTCTTCCTTACCTACCCCCCATCCATGTCCCTGCCTAATGCTGTAAATCTTCAGCTTCTTCCTGTAGTCACTGACTCTTCTTCAGTTTCTGTTGTGGTCTGTGTGGTTCAAATAATGGTGCTGTATGAACCTCACAGTACTTGATATAGCACCCCCCTGCACTTTAAATAATTCTGCTGCATAAACCACGTGGGTATGACAGGAGGTGAAGGAGAGTCAGCAGCGGCTACAAGAAGCTAAAGTTTTTCCCCTGCGGGCCAGGACCCAGATAGGGAGGTAAGGGAGCGAAAGGCAAACCCGGAGAAAATCAAATGCCTGGAAGGGTCAGCTGGGACTTGGGACACCTCAAAGAAGAGTCAGAGCATGGGCTCTAAACCAGTCCCTGAGCCCTCTAAGTCTAGGATGTAGGGTAATCAGTTGCAAATTAGCCTGGCTCTTAGGCCAAATGTTTTCAAATCTATTTCATGCATATTCATTGTGGAAATATCATAGTTAGGCCTGTTTCGAGTTCTTGAGGACAGGAGTTAAGAACCACAGCTATAAAATAAAACTGGTTATATTTTAAAAAGTGCTACAATTTAGTTCTTGTTGGGTTCATGACTGCTAAGGAAAACAACAAAGCATGCCGAAAAATAAAATCCCAGAAGTCCCTAGAAGCAAAATGTTATCAGACAGAAACGTTAACTCTCAGATAAATAAAGCCATCTCATAACAATGAGATTTATCCTAGCAGTTTGTATACACTGACACTAACATGTGAAGATTTAAAATAGATACCAGGGCTAAAAGTCAAAGCTCCTGGATTCTAGTCTTAGATCTGCCATTGATTCTCAATGGGACCCTGGGCAAAGTCACTTTACCTTCCTGTGCTGCACTCTACCAAATTGTTGCTATTGTCAATATTTTCCCTTCTTCTAGGTCCCTTGCGTCTTTGAGTTGGCTTTCATTAACTGAAATCGGTGCCAAAACCATTGGAATGCATGAGTGTTTTTAAATGTATGGTGCATTGGAATCTTACATAGATAATCAACACTGCAATATATAAATGCAAATTTAGTATTTATTCAACTGGCACTGTTTTAGTTAACATTTCATGGCTCAGTGGGAACAAAATTCTGCCCTGCTGAGTGTATCCGTTTCAAGTCAGAAAATCAGTTTTGTGCCCACTGATATATATATATATATATATATATATATATATGCCCCCTGGGGTCTGTCTTCTTCATACTATCTAGAAAAATCCAGAAGATGGCAAGCAGAATACAGTTTCATGGTTTGGTCTTCTACCATGGTTGTCAGGATATTAATAATGAATATGTATGAAACAGATTTCCATACAGTGGAGACACCCCCTCCCTCTTTTCTTTCTTTGTTTATTTTCCCGTCCCTCAATGAGCCTTTTCAGTTTTCCTTTCACCTTTTGCCCTGTTAATCAGAAGTATCTCTGTAAAGAGGGGATGTGAAAGCGACCTGATACAGCTCCCCTCCCATCCCTTGGGATAATTTGCTGTTAGCGACACAGTTAATCTTTGGTATGGTGCTTGCTTTGTTCCCATTTGCCTCAGTACTGCTGTTTTCTGAACAGTTTAATTCAGCTTGATTGTATGTTATGCGGCATTTTGCAACCTACCCACTGAAGTGCTTTCAAAACAAACAGATACTAATAATAATTTACTTCAAGACAAGACACCTCTTCTGGATGTGGTGTGGAACATATCATCCATCTCTGAAGGCTGCCAGGGGTGGCTGAGTTATTCCAAGTCCTTTTACTGAGCAACAGTAGGAGTGTTGCACTATAGAGCAAGATAATGATCAGCTACGGTGCGTTTCAGAAGCGGGTGACAGAACTATAATAACTTTTTCTTTAGAGGGAGCTGGTTTCCATGTCCCTCCAACCCAAAGTCAGTGTATGGGACTACAACACTTATTTAGTTAATATTTATGAACTGCTTCCCCAACCGAAAGCTGCCCAAAGCGGTATATAATTAAATTTTTTTTAGTACATTTTGCAAATAACTAAACCAAAAAGTACAACTCAGGAACTCTGGTGGACTCTTACTAGTGCCCGTATTTTGTATAAATGTCTCTCCCATCCCCCCAGAAACCTCCTCACACCCTTCCCCCCCCCCCCCCCCAAGCCCTCTGGAAAGAAAAATAACCATCATAGGTGAAGGATCAGAAAAAAAGAAAAAGTCCCCTTAAGATCATTCAGAATTTCACTTTGAACGTTCTGAGGTAAGGATTGACTATAAAGGTCCCAAGTCCATAGAAAGATCTTTCTCTTCTTGTTAACGTATTTTCAGAGGCACAAAAAGTGTACCAGGTTTCGCCATTGAGTTAAGGTGGGAGGTTCTTCCTTCATCCAGCAGTGTAAAATAACTTTTTTTTCCAAGCAACAGAACATTAAGTAACCACAATTTCATAAATTTCTGACTAGCTGCAATGCCAGTCATGTGATCAAACTGCCCAAAGCAGTATAAACATTACGTTAGTATTCACAAGTAAATAATAAAATGGAATGCGTATAAGCTGTTTCTCTTCCCCGATCTAAACACAAACACAGGACTGCCTCTTTTTTTTTTCTCCCTACAACTAAAAGAAAATGTGGAAGCTTGCAGTTGCTTTTATCTGCTCTGAGGAGGGCAGTTTTCAACCATGTTGTTTTACCTGGGTAATTCACTATTGACACACACGGATGGCTTGGAAAATTACCCTTCTGATATTTAGGAAGGACATGCAAATAATTTGAGGTCAAATTCAAGCCAGATAAATTTCAGCTTGGTTTGAATTTGATGGAATTTTTAAATTTTTCCCAAAATTGCTGTAGAAAATATGATACAGATCCTATTCGACATTTCATCGAACTGACACCAATAACCCCTCCTCTTCCTTCCCATCGCTCACTGATGCTGCTGATCCCCTCTCCACAGGTCCAGATCCAGGGCAAATAGTGCCCTGAACGAAAATCAAATGATTGTTTTTATATTCTGTTTTTTTTTTTTGTTTTATTTGACTTGTTTTATTCTAATTTTACTACTATTCAATTTTATCACTAAGTTATAACTGTGAGTTTGTTTTGTAATCCGTTTAATACATATTTTGATATAAGTGGAATATAAACATTTTTTAAATAAATAAATAAAAATAAATGAAATGGTGCCCTTCCCTAACTGATCCCCACACCCTGATCCTTGGCATGGATCAGTTGAGGCAGGAATACACACAAACATTCTCTACAAGTGAGCAGTGGGGTCAGAGTCCTTCCTCTCCCACAATCTATCACATCTGCCTTCTCCCCCCCCCCCTCCCCAACAGCATCCAACCCCTGCCTCAACCATCTATCCTGGCATCTTCTCCCCTGCCACTTATCCACTCTAGCAACCTGTCTCTTATCCTCTCTCCTAGCATATGTTCCTACTTCCTTTCCTCAGCATTCTATCCCATGCCTAAGAACAGAAGAAGTTGCCATACTGGGTCAGACCAAGGGTCCATCAAGCCCAGCATCCTGTTTCCAACAGTGGCCAGTCCAGGTTACAATTAACTGGCAACTATCCAAACATTAAAAAGATCCCATGCTATAAATGCCAGTGGCTATACCCTAAGTCATCTTCATTAATAACTGTTTATGTCTGTATACCAAGGCTAGAAGTCTAAGCAGTAAGATGGAAGTATTAGAGTGAATGATGAGACATAATTGGTATCTTAGAGACCTGTGGAAGGATGATAACCAATGGACAGTGCTATAATCAGGGTACTATTTATATCACAATTATAGGGAGGATCAACTTGGTGGGGCTGTGGCACTTTATGTCCAGTAGGGTATAGAGTCCAACAGGATAAAGATCATACAAGAGACTAAATGCTCAGTAGAATCTATGGGGCAGATTTTAAAAGCCTACGCATGTAAATCCAGGTGGATTTACATGCGTGTAGGGGAGGTTACATGCGCTGGGCCTATTTTCAAAAGGCCCAGTGACGCGCGTAAAGCCCTGGGACACGCGTAAGTCCCGGGGCTTGAAAAAATGGGCGGTCCAGGGGCAGGGTGGGGTGGGGCGTGGCCAGAGGCCTCTGCTAGGCCACTGGGCCAGGGGATCGCATGCCAGCACTTGGTTGGCGCACAAGTTACGCCTGCCTCTGGCAGGCGTAACTTCTGCAACAAAGGTAAGGGGAGTTTCGGGCTATGGGGCGGAACAGGTAGGGGAAGGGAGGGGAAGATGGAGAGGGGGCCGAAGGGAATGGGGAAAGCCATCAAGGCTCCCCTAGGGCTCGGCGCACGCAAGGAGCACTAGTGTGCACCCCCTTGCGCGCGCCGACCCTGGATTTTATAACATGCGCGAGGCTGTGCGCGCATGTTATAAAATCAGGTATACATTTGTGCACGCTGGGTTGCACATGACTCCTCCAGGGTCTCCATGAGTCCATCCAGGGTCGGCGCACACAAAGGGGTGCACACTAGTGCACCTTGCACGCGCCGACCCTGGATTTTATAACATGCGCGTGGATGTTATAAAATCAGGCATACATTTGTACGAGCCAGGTTGCATACCGGGTTGCACGCACAAATGTACGCCCATGCGTACATCTTAAAATCCAGCCCTTCATGGGTAGAAATCCCATGTGTGTTGGAGAAGAATATAGTGATAGGTCCACCTGGCCAAAATGATCAGACAGATGATGAAATGCTAAAAGAAATCAAGGAAGCTAACCAATTTGGTAGTGCAGTAATAATGGGAGAATTAAATTACCTCACATCAATACATTGTAAGCAAAAATGTTTTTCTTCTATGTGCTATATAATTTAGTTTGTGTCATCCTAACACCCATGGTATACAAGAAAGTTACCTTATGTTTTAACCACTACGGGTCATATTTAATCATCGGTCCAAGTTACATTTTATTAATGAATATACTTTTTTTTCTTTTTTGTAATTTTTCTAAAATTAATGTGGAACGGTACTTCCCTTCTTTGCTGACGGTGTTACCGCGCTTCGGAGATCCAGTTTTTGTTGGTGGCGGTACTGTGCTTCAAAGATGTAATCACTTGAAAAGATCCAATTCAGCGCTGCCGTGCTTCAGAGATCCAATTGTTTGAAGAGTCCAGTCCAGTCCAGTCTTCAAACAATTGGATCTCTGAAGCACGGCAGCGCTGAATTGGATCTTTTCAAGTGATTACATCTTTGAAGCGCGGTAGCGCCACCAATAAAAACTGGATCTCTGAAGCGCGGTAGCGCCGTCAGCAAACAAGGGAAGTACCGTTCCACATTAATTTTAGAAAAATTATAAAAAAGAAAAAAAATTATATTCATTAATAAAATGTAACTTGGACCGATGATTAAATATGACCCGTAGCGGTTAAAACATAAGTTAACTTTCTTGTATACCATGGGTGTTATGATGACACAAACTAAATTATATAGCACATAGAAGAAAAAAAATTTTGCTTACAACGTACTGATGTGAGATATTGTGTGGCTCATTGTACATTGGGATTAACTGTTAATATTTTTGTAGAATTCAATTACCCCAATATAGACTGGGGAAATGTAACATCAGGACATGTTAGAGACATACGATTCCTGGATGGAATAAATGACTGCTTCATGGAGCAATTGGTTCAGGAACCAACAAGAGAGGGAGCTATTTTAGATTTAATTCTTAATGGATTGCAGGATTTGGTGAGAGAGGTAACAGTGGTGGGGCCACTTGACAAAGTGATCATAACATGATCAAATTTGAACTAATGAATAGAAGGGGAATAATATGTCAATCTAAAGCTCTAATATTAAATTTTCAAAAGAGAAACTTTGATAAAATTAGTCAAATAGTTAGAAAAAAACTGAAAGGTGCAGCTGCAAAGGTTAAAAGTGTATAACAGGCATGGACATTGTTTAAAAATACAATCTTAGAAATGCAGTCCAGATGTATTCCATGCATTAAGAAATGTGGAAGGAAGGCAAAACGATTACTGTCATGGTTACAAGGTGAGGTGAAAAAGGCTATTTTATCCAAAAAAAACATTGTTCAAAAATTGAAAGGAGGATCCATCTGAATAAAACAGGAAAAAGGATAAGCATTGTCAAGTTAAATATAAACATTGATAATGCAGGCTAAGAGAATTTGAAATGAAGTTGGCCGTAGAGGCAAAAATTCATAATAAAAACTTTAAATATATCCAAAGCAAGAAACCTGTGAGGGAGTCGATTGGACCATTAGATAATGGAGGGGTTAAAGGGGCTCTTAGGGAAGATAAGGCCATTTTAGAAAGACTAAATTAATTCTTTGCTTTTGTGGTTACTAATGAGGATGTTGGGGAGATACCGGTTCCGGAGATGGTTTTCAAGGGTGATTTGTCAGATGAACTGAACCAAATCACTGTGAACCTGGAAGATGTAGTAGGCCAGATTGACAAACTAAAGAGTAGCAAATCACCTGGACCAGATGGTATGCACCCCAGGGTTCTGAAGGAACTAAAAATGAAATTTCAGATCTATTAGTTAAAATTTGTAACCTATCATTAAAATCATCCATTGTACCTGAAGACTGGAGGGTGGCCAATGTAATCCCAATATTTAAAAAGGGCTCCGGCAATGAATTTCAGAGCCTAATTGTGCTTTGAGTGAAAAAGATTTTTTTCCAGTTTGTTTTAAATGTGCTACTTGCTAACATCATGGAGTCCCCCCCTAGTCTTTTTATTATCTAAAAGAGTAAAGAACCAATTTACATTTACCCATTGTAGTCTTCTCATGATTTTTATTTATTTATTTATTTTTTAACTTTTCTATACCGATGCTCCTGTACAGGATACATATCGCACCGGTTTACATGGAACTGAAAACAGTCGCCGGGAGGCGTATACAATGAAACATAGGAACAAAAAACATTCGGGGAAATAAAACAGTGTGGGGAAATGTAACATTGGAACAAAAAACATAATTTTATAGACCTCTATCACATCCCCCCTCAGCCATCTCTTCTCCAAGCTGAATAGTCCTAAACTCTTTAGCCTTTCCTCATAGGGAAGCCTTTCATCCCCTTTATCATTCTGGTAGATCTTCTCTGTACCTTCTCTAATGCAACCATATCTTTTTTTGAGATGTGGTGATCAGAATCACACACAGTATTCAAGGTGCAGTCTCACCATGGAGCGATACAGAGGCATTATGACATTCTCCATTTTATTCACAATTCTCTTCCTAATAATTTCTAACATTCTGTTTGCTTTTTTGATCTCCACAGCACACTGAGTTAACAATTTCAACGTGTTATCCACTATGACACCTAGATCTTTTTTCTGGATGATAACTCCTAATATGGAACCTAACTGGGTAATTACAACATGGGTTATTTTTCCCTATATGCATCACCTTGCACTTGTCTGCATTAAATTTCATCTGCCATTTGGACATCTAATCTTCCAGTCTCACAAGGTACTCCTGCAATTTATCACAAAATGCATGTGGTTTAACTACTCTGAATAATTTTGTGTCATCTGTAAATTTGATTATCTCACTCATCATATCCCTTTCTAGATCATTTATAAATTTATTAAAAAGCACCAGTCCAAGTACAGATCCCCGAGGCACTCCACTGTTTACCTTTTTCCACTGAGAAAACTGACCATTTAATCCTACTCTCTGTTTCCTGTCTTTTAACCAGTTTGCTATCCATAAAAGGACATCTCCTATCCCATGACTATTTCATTTTCTTAGAAGCCTGTCATGAGGGACTTTGTCAAATGCCTTCTGAAAATCTAAATACATTACATCTACCAGTTCACTTCATCCACATGTTTATTAACTCCTTGCATCACAAGATCATCATATATTCTTTATAACAGTTTCACATTTTTTCCTGGCAGTAGAGTCAGTCTCACTGGTCTATATTTTCACGGATTGCCCATTGAGCCCTTTTTACATAACAGAGTTACATTGCCCACCCTCAAGTCTTCAGGTTGAATGGATGAGTTTAATGATAGGTATAAATTATTGCTAATATGTCTGAAATTTCATTTTTCAGTTCTTTCAGAACCCCCCCCCCCCCCCCATAATTTTCTCCCCATCTCTTTGTTCCTCATCCCCAGCATCCATTCTCCTCTCTCTTAAACTCCCTCCCCCATCTCCTGTATAGGCCTTCCATCCTAGTATCTCCCTCTTGCTTTCCCTTGCCCTGCGAACCCCATCCTGCCTCACTGCTATCACCTTATCTGTCTGTTCCTCCTTCCTCCTCCTTGGTTAAATACTTGTTAGTGACAGAGCTGCTATTATTATTTCTTCCGGTCTGTGCCAGCCCTGCAAGCATGTTCAAACTCACGGGTTGACACTTCCCTATATGATGATCTTGTGATGCACAAGATCAGGAAACAGGAAATGCCAGCCTGTGAGTTTTGAACATGCTCACAGGGCCAGCAATGACAGGAAGACACAGTGGCAGTGGTGGTACTCCTTCCATTCCCCCACCAGTTCCAGATCTGAGTCTGCACAGCCTGAGGTGTAGCATGCACAAGCCTGCTAAACTCTGCATGCGTACACCACAAGAAACAGTGTTGGTGGAGACCCAGGTTTATATCGGCACCCCTTGTTGCTTTGGTGCCCTGGGCAAATATCTTGCCTACTCTATCCTGAAGATCCTGCCTTCCCCCTCTGACACTACAGAGTTCCTCCTTCTCTTCACTCCTGTCCTGCGCCCCCACTGATACTTCTAAGACCTGGTGACACATTTCAAATCACTAGACTATACGGGGATTTCTAACTGGGAGAAAGATTATTATTTGTAGGATTAGCTTTCACCCATCTAACATGTGTCTTCCCCCTCCTCCATACCCAGGAACACTTTCCCTTCCCCCCCACCCCTTACCTGTCAAGCTCTAGAATAGAAGGAGCTTCTTCCGGTCCTTTAGCCTTGCAACAGCATGCACCGATGTCCTCTTTTCTAGGCTGCCTATCCTACTGACTCCCTGCAGCTCCTAGGTTTGATAGCAGTTTGTGTTGAAATCCCCTCTTCCAGCCTGTAATTCTGCATCTTTGGTCACAAAGTAGTGCAGCATGGAGTCAGTCCAAAGGGTGGCTACTAAAATGGTCAGTGGTCTTTGTTCTAAAGCATATGGAGATCGACTTTAAAGATGTAAACATGTATATCCTAGAGGAAAGGTGAGATACAGGTGATATGATAGAGACATTCAGGTATTTCAAAGGTTTTCCATGCGCAGGAGGTGAGTCTTTTTCAACAGAAAAATGACTCAGAATGAGAGGTCATGAGATATGGTTGAAAGGGTGTAGACTCAGAAGTAATCTTAGGAAATATTTCTTTACAGAGAGTGTGGTGGATGCATGAAACAGCCTGCCAGTGGAAGTAGTGAAGGCAAAAGCAGTATCTGAATTCCAGAAGACATAGGATAAATACAGGGGATCTAAGGAAGTGATGTGAATTATAATGCTAAATTAATTGAATGCATCGGCAGATTGGATGGGCCATACGTTCTTTTTCTGCTGTTATGTTTCTAAACCCAGTGCTAAGTGTTTGTATATAAAGAGAAGAAGATAGCTGGTGTCATATGGGACAGGGCTATGCCAGTCACTAACATTATTCCTATGTGATTTTTTTTCTATCTAGGGACAGTAGGACGGGTTTTGATATTGTTGATTCCTCCCATTGCTATAACCCCACCTTTTTGGGGGATAGGCTTGTTGGGGTATATAAAGTCCATTGGAGCATGCTCAGTGCTTCAAAGAGGTAGAGGGTCAGGAGCTACGGAGAAGGAAGGAGGCTAGAGATTCCTCAAGAATCTCAAAGCAACAGGACAAGAGATTTCCCAGGATCTCAAAGCAAGAGGGTTGGAGAGCTGGAGATTCCTCCTGGATCTCACAGAAGGCTATTCATGCATTTGGCAAAGAGGAAGAGATTTTTTAGAACACGTTTTGTGGATTTTGACTGACCAGAGTATGAGGGAGGGCATACCCCAGTATCCTAGAGGACTGAAATCAGAGATCTGTTTGCCCATTCGACCAGTTATCAGATTGGGTGATGAGAAGGATGTAGACTTTTGAGCCCCTAACTTGTATTTTTGATAGTTGACTTACAGCTACAGATTTTGACTTGTTAGAACCCCTTTTTGGATATTTTGCTTGGGGATATTTTTCCAGACCAGTTCATGCCTGAACTGGAACTATACTCTAGTTATCCCATTCTCATTGGTGAGAATATTTTCAATTAAGATTGAAGGTGCAAGAGCAAGAACGGAAGTGAGCAGAGTGAGAATGGACAGAGAAACTTTTTTTTTTCTTGCTCATTGGATGTATGTTGATTTTAATTTTTGTCATTTGACCTGGATCATCTTCTTTAAGTTACAGCAAGGACTATATTTTATTTGAACATCAACTACAGACTCCAGTGTTTTTCCTCCCCCTCTGGACCTGAACCTGAACCTGGACCCTGTAGCACCCCTGGTCTAGGATAAAGCACCAAACAGGGAACCCATTACATATATAATTGGACTGTGTTCATTCTCTTGTAATTTTGCTAGATATAATGAGTGATCTGAGATTATGATAATGAAGTTTGTACCTATTTAATAATCATATTTGGGGACTTTTTAGTTCTTGCCCCCCTGAGATTGCTGTGGATTAGCAAAAGAGGGTATTGGGTAGTACATGTGAAATTTCTCTTTTCTAAGCTCCCAACACTGTGCCTCCATGGCATCATACACTTTGCCTCCTCCAAGTTTGACCCCTTATACACTCCTCTCCATAGGACCTTGACCCTAGGACTTTTTCCCTTCTCACCCCCCTCCACAGACCCTAGGACTTTCCTGCTTCCCATCCCCCTTTTCAGTATGGACTCCAGCACTCTCCCTCTTCCCTCCTTAGGACAAACCCCCAACACTCTCTTCCTTCCCAGTCCTGGACAAACTCCAGCACTTTCCCCTTTCCTCTCCATGGCATACACCAATACTCTCTCTCTCTCTCTCTCTGCCCCCACTCAGGTCAGAACCCACCATTCTCTCCTTTCCTCCCACTCAATAACAGATCCCAACACTTTTCCTCCTCCCCACCCCCAGGGTAGTCCCCAGTATTCTCCCCCTCCCCAGGATAGACCTCAGTACATTCCCCCTTCCTACAGCAGGTCCAACTCCGGCAGCTGTGGCTAACTCTGGGATGATTCAGCTGCCAGCAGTGCTCCCTCCTTACTCTAGCCCAGACAGGTTGACGTGTCTGCCCTCCTCTGATTTAGACACTGATATTGTTTCAGTTGGCAACTGGAGTTTTCCTGGGGTGTCTCTAGAGATCTGACATTTTCAGTGAAATTCTGGAGTCTATGGATGAAACCCATAGAGTTTCCAGGTAGGCTGATAAAAACTGGACTTTGAGTTGTATTTTATTTCAAAGTCATGATTAAATTGTTTGTTTCTAATAAAAGGTGCATCATTTTTTCAAGTCAGCACAGACCAAAGTGCTCAGCTTCATGCTGCAATAAAAGGTGGCATCTCTCAAACTGAAAAAAAAAATTGTATTTGATAATGTGGATAGTAATCCTAAGTTTTTAGTTTGGTAACCATGTGTTCACTTGCATAAAAATGTGGCTTGAATATTCCCCGCCCCTACCAATAGTGCGATAAAAAATATTCACGCCGTTCCCAATGAGGTGAATTTTAAAGCCAACGCACGAATCAATCAGGGGATGTGCGAATAAGTTAGGCTATCAAACCGGAAAAGGGGGGGGGGGTGGTTGGAGGACGTATCTTAATGAGATGAACTGGCAAAGCTGGTAATGGCGGCACAAGCACCCACTTAAAATTTGGTACACGTGTGCACGCCTCCAGGCTATTTTATAACATGCATGAATATGTGTGTGTATGTTTTAAAATGGCCACGCTGCTGGGCACGGGCTGATCTATGCATGCAAATGTGCACCCACGCGCTGGTTTGAAAGTTACTGTCCCAGTGTATACTTTTACTCATGTGAAGAAAGGGACAGGTTGGGAGAGTGAAAATATACATGGAGATTTCATTTTGAAATCTCCACATGTGCGTTAATGCACATACTTTGCACCACAGATTAGAAGCGGGTGGGTACAAAACTTCCTGTGTTCTTGCAGGGGCCTGTTTTTTCAAAAGGAAACTGCAGAAAGCATCCCTTTAAAAATTTGCTTGCAGGCTCACGAGTATAATGTACCCCTCCGGTCTCAAGATCCCAAGGAGTTTTATTGTTCTCCTGGTAGATTAACTTGTATTAAAGGTTTCAAACTCTTTCTATGTCTAGATCTAAGCTGAATGGCTGGATGCCTGCTCTAGGAAACAGTAATTTCACGTGGTCATTACTCTTCCTGGCTAATAGAGTACTGTATTACATCTGCCTTCCTTTTCCAGAGGTTGCTCTGCCTGAGCCCGGTGGTTTATCATTGCGGTTAATGTAAAAACCAATTCTGGATGCAAGTCTTCAGTTTCATTTCCTTTCCTATAATGCAATTCAGTGATTTATACATTCAGTTTGGGATACTGAGCCATAAGCCTAGGTTTCGTCTATAATATTTAATCAGTAAAAGAGCCCTGAATCCAGACACTAGACAGGGACACTCACTGAAAAAAAAAATACTGGGAAAAAGAAATAATTATGAATCATTGATCTTTCTAGTCCAGGAACACTCCAAACTCATTTTACTGCGTGCATTTTTTGCAATCAAGATGAAAATTCAATTGCAGCGTCTGGGAGCGAGAGACTGAAGCACTCATTTTTTTCACTTTACTATCTTCATATAACCACAGCGTGTCATTGAGACACATCTTTTTTTTTCAGATATTGATGGGGCGATATCTACAGTAGCAGCACAGTCTATGGAAATAATGTCAATAAAACTCTGCATTGATAATAAAATGTCAGTGCCAGGCAGTGCTACAGTACCATGTCACTCTCACGTCTAGGGAAAATGAAACCTAATATCAGCAGGTAACTTATCAAATGATGCAGGAAAGAAAAGAAAGATAGGTAGACAGATAGATAAAGAATACAAAAGGCTTAGGTCAGAAATATATTTGCTGAGCTTTCTGTTAAGGACCAGATGCAGTAAGCATTCTCCATTGATGAGTAGACATGAGCCAGCCATTATGCGTGAGTGACATCCTGTGTTTTTATGGTACCTCCTGTAGTCAGCATAAGTTTAGTTTTATTAAAATGTATATATTACCTACACACATAGCACTGGGTGTTGTACATGTTAACCCACATAAAATTAAAATAAATCACATATTCTTCATCAACACTATTTGCTCTCTGTTGTGACTCTAGAATTATTATTTTAGCATCTAGTTGGCAGGGATAGGGATGGATGCAGGGGCTTAGTCCCACAGATTAATGCCTGAACTGAGATATATATACTGGACCAGTTGTGTTTCGTGTCCTTTCAGAAGGAAGGAATTTGGAGGGCAATTTTCAATGTCATTTACCTGGATGAATAGTGATTTAAAAATTACCCTCACTTTCTAAGGAGTTACTGCAGGAGATAAATTCACACTAACGCATTCTTAATTTAGTATTCAGGGGGTGGAGTTTATGTAAAGTTATCGTGTGCAGCCAATAGCTACAACCCTTTCATTTGTGATGTTGTGCACTACAGGGTTCACAATATTCCCAGACAGCCTGCTTTGAGAGAGAGAGAGAGTAGAGAGTGAGAGAGAGAGGAGAGGCGAGAGAGAGAGGAGAGAGAGAGAGAGAGAGAGAGGAGAGAGAGAGAGAGAGAAGAAGAGAGAGAGAG